>NC_087363.1:0-1248928 GCF_030014295.1 Loxodonta africana
TGCCAAGCCCTTACAGCTAAAACTATGCCGTTGCTCCTCTGGAAGGATCCCTGCACCGCGACGTAGTTTTTCAGAAGAAGTCTTGCGTTTGCAAGAGCAAAGGAGGAATTCGTTGCAGGAAAGAGGAAGGAAAGAAAGTTTCTCTCCCTCTGCCTGCTTTACTCAGAGGACTGGATGAAGTTAGGACGTTCTCCCTTTCACTGAGAAACGTGCAGGCTGCTGTTGCCTGGGCGCTCTCTTCTTTGCAAAAGAGTCTGCAGTTCCAGGCTTTGAACCGTGGAAAGGCGCCGGGCTCTGCTAAGATTTCCCCCGGCGCTTCGTTTGCCCTGGGCCAAAGCGAGCCTTCACAATAGCTGAACGCTAACACTGCATACTCGTTCCACTTCCAGAACAGGGCTACCGCGAGGCAGTTCTCCGGGGGAAAACGGCCCTTCGCGAAGGGCAGATCTGCCGAGCTCACTGCGGGAAAGCGAAAGCAAAGGACGCTTTTCTCCCTCTAACCGCTTTCGTCAGAGGAACGGGGGAAGTCACAGTGTTCTTTCTCTCACTGAGATACACACAATCTGACGTTGCCTCTGAGCTCCGTTGCTGGCAAAGAACTGAAACTGACATACATTCCTGTGGGGAAACACAGGGCTTTGCTAGGATTTCTCTAGGCAGTCTGTTTTCCCTGGGCCTCGCTGTAGCAACACTATCTCGCCAGGGCAACACTGCATGGGATTTCCTCTGCCAGGAGGGAGCTGCTGCTTTGTAGTTTGTGCTGGGAAACCTTGCTTTGGCAAGTGCCAATTGACCGCATTCAGGCAGAAAGAAAAGAGAATCGCAAGAGGCCTTTTCTCCCCGGCTGCTCTGCCAAGCCCTTACAGCTAAAACTATGCCGTTGCTCCTCTGGAAGGATCCCTGCACCGCGACGTAGTTTTTCAGAAGAAGTCTTGCGTTTGCAAGAGCAAAGGAGGAATTCGTTGCAGGAAAGAGGAAGGAAAGAAAGTTTCTCTCCCTCTGCCTGCTTTACTCAGAGGACTGGATGAAGTTAGGACGTTCTCCCTTTCACTGAGAAACGTGCAGGCTGCTGTTGCCTGGGCGCTCTCTTCTTTGCAAAAGAGTCTGCAGTTCCAGGCTTTGAACCGTGGAAAGGCGCCGGGCTCTGCTAAGATTTCCCCCGGCGCTTCGTTTGCCCTGGGCCAAAGCGAGCCTTCACAATAGCTGAACGCTAACACTGCATACTCGTTCCACTTCCAGAACAGGGCTACCGCGAGGCAGTTCTCCGGGGGAAAACGGCCCTTCGCGAAGGGCAGATCTGCCGAGCTCACTGCGGGAAAGCGAAAGCAAAGGACGCTTTTCTCCCTCTAACCGCTTTCGTCAGAGGAACGGGGGAAGTCACAGTGTTCTTTCTCTCACTGAGATACACACAATCTGACGTTGCCTCTGAGCTCCGTTGCTGGCAAAGGACTGAAACTGACATACATTCCTGTGGGGAAACACAGGGCTTTGCTAGGATTTCTCTAGGCAGTCTGTTTTCCCTGGGCCTCGCTGTAGCAACACTATCTCGCCAGGGCAACACTGCATGGGATTTCCTCTGCCAGGAGAGAGCTGCTGCTTTGTAGTTTGTGCTGGGAAACCTTGCTTTGGCAAGTGCCAATTGACCGCATTCAGGCAGAAAGAAAAGAGAATCGCAAGAGGCCTTTTCTCCCCGGCTGCTCTGCCAAGCCCTTACAGCTAAAACTATGCCGTTGCTCCTCTGGAAGGATCCCTGCACCGCGACGTAGTTTTTCAGAAGAAGCCTTGCGTTTGCAAGAGCAAAGGAGGAATTCGTTGCAGGAAAGAGGAAGGAAAGAAAGTTTCTCTCCCTCTGCCTGCTTTACTCAGAGGACTGGATGAAGTTAGGACGTTCTCCCTTTCACTGAGAAACGTGCAGGCTGCTGTTGCCTGGGCGCTCTGTTCTTTGCAAAAGAGTCTGCAGTTCCAGGCTTTGAACCGTGGAAAGGCGCCGGGCTCTGCTAAGATTTCCCCCGGCTCTTCGTTTGCCCTGGGCCAAAGCGAGCCTTCACAATAGCTGAACGCTAACACTGCATACTCGTTCCACTTCCAGAACAGGGCTACCGCGAGGCAGTTCTCCGGGGGAAAACGGCCCTTCGCGAAGGGCAGATCTGCCGAGCTCACTGCGGGAAAGCGAAAGCAAAGGACGCTTTTCTCCCTCTAACCGCTTTCGTCAGAGGAACGGGGGAAGTCACAGTGTTCTTTCTCTCACTGAGATACACACAATCTGACGTTGCTTCTGAGCTCCGTTGCTGGCAAAGAACTGAAACTGACATACATTCCTGTGGGGAAACACAGGGCTTTGCTAGGATTTCTCTAGGCAGTCTGTTTTCCCTGGGCCTCGCTGTAGCAACACTATCTCGCCAGGGCAACACTGCATGGGATTTCCTCTGCCAGGAGGGAGCTGCTGCTTTGTAGTTTGTGCTGGGAAACCTTGCTTTGGCAAGTGCCAATTGACCGCATTCAGGCAGAAAGAAAAGAGAATCGCAAGAGGCCTTTTCTCCCCGGCTGCTCTGCCAAGCCCTTACAGCTAAAACTATGCCGTTGCTCCTCTGGAAGGATCCCTGCACCGCGACGTAGTTTTTCAGAAGAAGCCTTGCGTTTGCAAGAGCAAAGGAGGAATTCGTTGCAGGAAAGAGGAAGGAAAGAAAGTTTCTCTCCCTCTGCCTGCTTTACTCAGAGGACTGGATGAAGTTAGGACGTTCTCCCTTTCACTGAGAAACGTGCAGGCTGCTGTTGCCTGGGCGCTCTCTTCTTTGCAAAAGAGTCTGCAGTTCCAGGCTTTGAACCGTGGAAAGGCGCCGGGCTCTGCTAAGATTTCCCCCGGCGCTTCGTTTGCCCTGGGCCAAAGCGAGCCTTCACAATAGCTGAACGCTAACACTGCATACTCGTTCCACTTCCAGAACAGGGCTACCGCGAGGCAGTTCTCCGGGGGAAAACGGCCCTTCGCGAAGGGCAGATCTGCCGAGCTCACTGCGGGAAAGCGAAAGCAAAGGACGCTTTTCTCCCTCTAACCGCTTTCGTCAGAGGAACGGGGGAAGTCACAGTGTTCTTTCTCTCACTGAGATACACACAATCTGACGTTGCCTCTGAGCTCCGTTGCTGGCAAAGGACTGAAACTGACATACATTCCTGTGCGGAAACACAGGGCTTTGCTAGGATTTCTCTAGGCAGTCTGTTTTCCCTGGGCCTCGCTGTAGCAACACTATCTCGCCAGGGCAACACTGCATGGGATTTCCTCTGCCAGGAGGGAGCTGCTGCTTTGTAGTTTGTGCTGGGAAACCTTGCTTTGGCAAGTGCCAATTGACCGCATTCAGGCAGAAAGAAAAGAGAATCGCAAGAGGCCTTTTCTCCCCGGCTGCTCTGCCAAGCCCTTACAGCTAAAACTATGCCGCTGCTCCTCTGGAAGGATCCCTGCACCGCGACGTAGTTTTTCAGAAGAAGCCTTGCGTTTGCAAGAGCAAAGGAGGAATTCGTTGCAGGAAAGAGGAAGGAAAGAAAGTTTCTCTCCCTCTGCCTGCTTTACTCAGAGGACTGGATGAAGTTAGGACGTTCTCCCTTTCACTGAGAAACGTGCAGGCTGCTGTTGCCTGGGCGCTCTGTTCTTTGCAAAAGAGTCTGCAGTTCCAGGCTTTGAACCGTGGAAAGGCGCCGGGCTCTGCTAAGATTTCCCCCGGCTCTTCGTTTGCCCTGGGCCAAAGCGAGCCTTCACAATAGCTGAACGCTAACACTGCATACTCGTTCCACTTCCAGAACAGGGCTACCGCGAGGCAGTTCTCCGGGGGAAAACGGCCCTTCGCGAAGGGCAGATCTGCCGAGCTCACTGCGGGAAAGCGAAAGCAAAGGACGCTTTTCTCCCTCTAACCGCTTTCGTCAGAGGAACGGGGGAAGTCACAGTGTTCTTTCTCTCACTGAGATACACACAATCTGACGTTGCCTCTGAGCTCCGTTGCTGGCAAAGGACTGAAACTGACATACATTCCTGTGGGGAAACACAGGGCTTTGCTAGGATTTCTCTAGGCAGTCTGTTTTCCCTGGGCCTCGCTGTAGCAACACTATCTCGCCAGGGCAACACTGCATGGGATTTCCTCTGCCAGGAGGGAGCTGCTGCTTTGTAGTTTGTGCTGGGAAACCTTGCTTTGGCAAGTGCCAATTGACCGCATTCAGGCAGAAAGAAAAGAGAATCGCAAGAGGCCTTTTCTCCCCGGCTGCTCTGCCAAGCCCTTACAGCTAAAACTATGCCGTTGCTCCTCTGGAAGGATCCCTGCACCGCGACGTAGTTTTTCAGAAGAAGCCTTGCGTTTGCAAGAGCAAAGGAGGAATTCGTTGCAGGAAAGAGGAAGGAAAGAAAGTTTCTCTCCCTCTGCCTGCTTTACTCAGAGGACTGGATGAAGTTAGGACGTTCTCCCTTTCACTGAGAAACGTGCAGGCTGCTGTTGCCTGGGCGCTCTCTTCTTTGCAAAAGAGTCTGCAGTTCCAGGCTTTGAACCGTGGAAAGGCGCCGGGCTTTGCTAAGATTTCCCCCGGCTCTTCGTTTGCCCTGGGCCAAAGCGAGCCTTCACAATAGCTGAACGCTAACACTGCATACTCGTTCCACTTCCAGAACAGGGCTACCGCGAGGCAGTTCTCCGGGGGAAAACGGCCCTTCGCGAAGGGCAGATCTGCCGAGCTCACTGCGGGAAAGCGAAAGCAAAGGACGCTTTTCTCCCTCTAACCGCTTTCGTCAGAGGAACGGGGGAAGTCACAGTGTTCTTTCTCTCACTGAGATACACACAATCTGACGTTGCTTCTGAGCTCCGTTGCTGGCAAAGAACTGAAACTGACATGCATTCCTGTGGGGAAACACAGGGCTTTGCTAGGATTTCTCTAGGCAGTCTGTTTTCCCTGGGCCTCGCTGTAGCAACACTATCTCGCCAGGGCAACACTGCATGGGATTTCCTCTGCCAGGAGGGAGCTGCTGCTTTGTAGTTTGTGCTGGGAAACCTTGCTTTGGCAAGTGCCAATTGACCGCATTCAGGCAGAAAGAAAAGAGAATCGCAAGAGGCCTTTTCTCCCCGGCTGCTCTGCCAAGCCCTTACAGCTAAAACTATGCCGCTGCTCCTCTGGAAGGATCCCTGCACCGCGACGTAGTTTTTCAGAAGAAGCCTTGCGTTTGCAAGAGCAAAGGAGGAATTCGTTGCAGGAAAGAGGAAGGAAAGAAAGTTTCTCTCCCTCTGCCTGCTTTACTCAGAGGACTGGATGAAGTTAGGACGTTCTCCCTTTCACTGAGAAACGTGGAGGCTGCTGTTGCCTGGGCGCTCTGTTCTTTGGAAAAGAGTCTGCAGTTCCAGGCTTTGAACCGTGGAAAGGCGCCGGGCTCTGCTAAGATTTCCCCCGGCGCTTCGTTTGCCCTGGGCCAAAGCGAGCCTTCACAATAGCTGAACGCTAACACTGCATACTCGTTCCACTTCCAGAACAGGGCTACCGCGAGGCAGTTCTCCGGGGGAAAACGGCCCTTCGCGAAGGGCAGATCTGCCGAGCTCACTGCGGGAAAGCGAAAGCAAAGGACGCTTTTCTCCCTCTAACCGCTTTCGTCAGAGGAACGGGGGAAGTCACAGTGTTCTTTCTCTCACTGAGATACACACAATCTGACGTTGCCTCTGAGCTCCGTTGCTGGCAAAGAACTGAAACTGACATACATTCCTGTGGGGAAACACAGGGCTTTGCTAGGATTTCTCTAGGCAGTCTGTTTTCCCTGGGCCTCGCTGTAGCAACACTATCTCGCCAGGGCAACACTGCATGGGATTTCCTCTGCCAGGAGGGAGCTGCTGCTTTGTAGTTTGTGCTGGGAAACCTTGCTTTGGCAAGTGCCAATTGACCGCATTCAGGCAGAAAGAAAAGAGAATCGCAAGAGGCCTTTTCTCCCCGGCTGCTCTGCCAAGCCCTTACAGCTAAAACTATGCCGTTGCTCCTCTGGAAGGATCCCTGCACCGCGACGTAGTTTTTCAGAAGAAGTCTTGCGTTTGCAAGAGCAAAGGAGGAATTCGTTGCAGGAAAGAGGAAGGAAAGAAAGTTTCTCTCCCTCTGCCTGCTTTACTCAGAGGACTGGATGAAGTTAGGACGTTCTCCCTTTCACTGAGAAACGTGCAGGCTGCTGTTGCCTGGGCGCTCTCTTCTTTGCAAAAGAGTCTGCAGTTCCAGGCTTTGAACCGTGGAAAGGCGCCGGGCTCTGCTAAGATTTCCCCCGGCGCTTCGTTTGCCCTGGGCCAAAGCGAGCCTTCACAATAGCTGAACGCTAACACTGCATACTCGTTCCACTTCCAGAACAGGGCTACCGCGAGGCAGTTCTCCGGGGGAAAACGGCCCTTCGCGAAGGGCAGATCTGCCGAGCTCACTGCGGGAAAGCGAAAGCAAAGGACGCTTTTCTCCCTCTAACCGCTTTCGTCAGAGGAACGGGGGAAGTCACAGTGTTCTTTCTCTCACTGAGATACACACAATCTGACGTTGCCTCTGAGCTCCGTTGCTGGCAAAGGACTGAAACTGACATACATTCCTGTGGGGAAACACAGGGCTTTGCTAGGATTTCTCTAGGCAGTCTGTTTTCCCTGGGCCTCGCTGTAGCAACACTATCTCGCCAGGGCAACACTGCATGGGATTTCCTCTGCCAGGAGAGAGCTGCTGCTTTGTAGTTTGTGCTGGGAAACCTTGCTTTGGCAAGTGCCAATTGACCGCATTCAGGCAGAAAGAAAAGAGAATCGCAAGAGGCCTTTTCTCCCCGGCTGCTCTGCCAAGCCCTTACAGCTAAAACTATGCCGTTGCTCCTCTGGAAGGATCCCTGCACCGCGACGTAGTTTTTCAGAAGAAGCCTTGCGTTTGCAAGAGCAAAGGAGGAATTCGTTGCAGGAAAGAGGAAGGAAAGAAAGTTTCTCTCCCTCTGCCTGCTTTACTCAGAGGACTGGATGAAGTTAGGACGTTCTCCCTTTCACTGAGAAACGTGCAGGCTGCTGTTGCCTGGGCGCTCTGTTCTTTGCAAAAGAGTCTGCAGTTCCAGGCTTTGAACCGTGGAAAGGCGCCGGGCTCTGCTAAGATTTCCCCCGGCTCTTCGTTTGCCCTGGGCCAAAGCGAGCCTTCACAATAGCTGAACGCTAACACTGCATACTCGTTCCACTTCCAGAACAGGGCTACCGCGAGGCAGTTCTCCGGGGGAAAACGGCCCTTCGCGAAGGGCAGATCTGCCGAGCTCACTGCGGGAAAGCGAAAGCAAAGGACGCTTTTCTCCCTCTAACCGCTTTCGTCAGAGGAACGGGGGAAGTCACAGTGTTCTTTCTCTCACTGAGATACACACAATCTGACGTTGCTTCTGAGCTCCGTTGCTGGCAAAGAACTGAAACTGACATACATTCCTGTGGGGAAACACAGGGCTTTGCTAGGATTTCTCTAGGCAGTCTGTTTTCCCTGGGCCTCGCTGTAGCAACACTATCTCGCCAGGGCAACACTGCATGGGATTTCCTCTGCCAGGAGGGAGCTGCTGCTTTGTAGTTTGTGCTGGGAAACCTTGCTTTGGCAAGTGCCAATTGACCGCATTCAGGCAGAAAGAAAAGAGAATCGCAAGAGGCCTTTTCTCCCCGGCTGCTCTGCCAAGCCCTTACAGCTAAAACTATGCCGTTGCTCCTCTGGAAGGATCCCTGCACCGCGACGTAGTTTTTCAGAAGAAGCCTTGCGTTTGCAAGAGCAAAGGAGGAATTCGTTGCAGGAAAGAGGAAGGAAAGAAAGTTTCTCTCCCTCTGCCTGCTTTACTCAGAGGACTGGATGAAGTTAGGACGTTCTCCCTTTCACTGAGAAACGTGCAGGCTGCTGTTGCCTGGGCGCTCTCTTCTTTGCAAAAGAGTCTGCAGTTCCAGGCTTTGAACCGTGGAAAGGCGCCGGGCTCTGCTAAGATTTCCCCCGGCGCTTCGTTTGCCCTGGGCCAAAGCGAGCCTTCACAATAGCTGAACGCTAACACTGCATACTCGTTCCACTTCCAGAACAGGGCTACCGCGAGGCAGTTCTCCGGGGGAAAACGGCCCTTCGCGAAGGGCAGATCTGCCGAGCTCACTGCGGGAAAGCGAAAGCAAAGGACGCTTTTCTCCCTCTAACCGCTTTCGTCAGAGGAACGGGGGAAGTCACAGTGTTCTTTCTCTCACTGAGATACACACAATCTGACGTTGCCTCTGAGCTCCGTTGCTGGCAAAGGACTGAAACTGACATACATTCCTGTGCGGAAACACAGGGCTTTGCTAGGATTTCTCTAGGCAGTCTGTTTTCCCTGGGCCTCGCTGTAGCAACACTATCTCGCCAGGGCAACACTGCATGGGATTTCCTCTGCCAGGAGGGAGCTGCTGCTTTGTAGTTTGTGCTGGGAAACCTTGCTTTGGCAAGTGCCAATTGACCGCATTCAGGCAGAAAGAAAAGAGAATCGCAAGAGGCCTTTTCTCCCCGGCTGCTCTGCCAAGCCCTTACAGCTAAAACTATGCCGCTGCTCCTCTGGAAGGATCCCTGCACCGCGACGTAGTTTTTCAGAAGAAGCCTTGCGTTTGCAAGAGCAAAGGAGGAATTCGTTGCAGGAAAGAGGAAGGAAAGAAAGTTTCTCTCCCTCTGCCTGCTTTACTCAGAGGACTGGATGAAGTTAGGACGTTCTCCCTTTCACTGAGAAACGTGCAGGCTGCTGTTGCCTGGGCGCTCTGTTCTTTGCAAAAGAGTCTGCAGTTCCAGGCTTTGAACCGTGGAAAGGCGCCGGGCTCTGCTAAGATTTCCCCCGGCTCTTCGTTTGCCCTGGGCCAAAGCGAGCCTTCACAATAGCTGAACGCTAACACTGCATACTCGTTCCACTTCCAGAACAGGGCTACCGCGAGGCAGTTCTCCGGGGGAAAACGGCCCTTCGCGAAGGGCAGATCTGCCGAGCTCACTGCGGGAAAGCGAAAGCAAAGGACGCTTTTCTCCCTCTAACCGCTTTCGTCAGAGGAACGGGGGAAGTCACAGTGTTCTTTCTCTCACTGAGATACACACAATCTGACGTTGCCTCTGAGCTCCGTTGCTGGCAAAGGACTGAAACTGACATACATTCCTGTGGGGAAACACAGGGCTTTGCTAGGATTTCTCTAGGCAGTCTGTTTTCCCTGGGCCTCGCTGTAGCAACACTATCTCGCCAGGGCAACACTGCATGGGATTTCCTCTGCCAGGAGGGAGCTGCTGCTTTGTAGTTTGTGCTGGGAAACCTTGCTTTGGCAAGTGCCAATTGACCGCATTCAGGCAGAAAGAAAAGAGAATCGCAAGAGGCCTTTTCTCCCCGGCTGCTCTGCCAAGCCCTTACAGCTAAAACTATGCCGTTGCTCCTCTGGAAGGATCCCTGCACCGCGACGTAGTTTTTCAGAAGAAGCCTTGCGTTTGCAAGAGCAAAGGAGGAATTCGTTGCAGGAAAGAGGAAGGAAAGAAAGTTTCTCTCCCTCTGCCTGCTTTACTCAGAGGACTGGATGAAGTTAGGACGTTCTCCCTTTCACTGAGAAACGTGCAGGCTGCTGTTGCCTGGGCGCTCTCTTCTTTGCAAAAGAGTCTGCAGTTCCAGGCTTTGAACCGTGGAAAGGCGCCGGGCTCTGCTAAGATTTCCCCCGGCTCTTCGTTTGCCCTGGGCCAAAGCGAGCCTTCACAATAGCTGAACGCTAACACTGCATACTCGTTCCACTTCCAGAACAGGGCTACCGCGAGGCAGTTCTCCGGGGGAAAACGGCCCTTCGCGAAGGGCAGATCTGCCGAGCTCACTGCGGGAAAGCGAAAGCAAAGGACGCTTTTCTCCCTCTAACCGCTTTCGTCAGAGGAACGGGGGAAGTCACAGTGTTCTTTCTCTCACTGAGATACACACAATCTGACGTTGCTTCTGAGCTCCGTTGCTGGCAAAGAACTGAAACTGACATGCATTCCTGTGGGGAAACACAGGGCTTTGCTAGGATTTCTCTAGGCAGTCTGTTTTCCCTGGGCCTCGCTGTAGCAACACTATCTCGCCAGGGCAACACTGCATGGGATTTCCTCTGCCAGGAGGGAGCTGCTGCTTTGTAGTTTGTGCTGGGAAACCTTGCTTTGGCAAGTGCCAATTGACCGCATTCAGGCAGAAAGAAAAGAGAATCGCAAGAGGCCTTTTCTCCCCGGCTGCTCTGCCAAGCCCTTACAGCTAAAACTATGCCGCTGCTCCTCTGGAAGGATCCCTGCACCGCGACGTAGTTTTTCAGAAGAAGCCTTGCGTTTGCAAGAGCAAAGGAGGAATTCGTTGCAGGAAAGAGGAAGGAAAGAAAGTTTCTCTCCCTCTGCCTGCTTTACTCAGAGGACTGGATGAAGTTAGGACGTTCTCCCTTTCACTGAGAAACGTGGAGGCTGCTGTTGCCTGGGCGCTCTGTTCTTTGGAAAAGAGTCTGCAGTTCCACGCTTTGAACCGTGGAAAGGCGCCGGGTTCTGCTAAGATTTCCCCCGGCGCTTCGTTTGCCCTGGGCCAAAGCGAGCCTTCACAATAGCTGAACGCTAACACTGCATACTCGTTCCACTTCCAGAACAGGGCTACCGCGAGGCAGTTCTCCGGGGGAAAACGGCCCTTCGCGAAGGGCAGATCTGCCGAGCTAACTGCGGGAAAGCGAAAGCAAAGGACGCTTTTCTCCCTCTAACCGCTTTCGTCAGAGGAACGGGGGAAGTCACAGTGTTCTTTCTCTCACTGAGATACACACAATCTGACGTTGCTTCTGAGCTCCGTTGCTGGCAAAGAACTGAAACTGACATGCATTCCTGTGGGGAAACACAGGGCTTTGCTAGGATTTCTCTAGGCAGTCTGTTTTCCCTGGGCCTCACTGTAGCAACACTATCTCGCCAGGGCAACACTGCATGGGATTTCCTCTGCCAGGAGGGAGCTGCTGCTTTGTAGTTTGTGCTGGGAAACCTTGCTTTGGCAAGTGCCAATTGACCGCATTCAGGCAGAAAGAAAAGAGAATCGCAAGAGGCCTTTTCTCCCCGGCTGCTCTGCCAAGCCCTTACAGCTAAAACTATGCCGCTGCTCCTCTGGAAGGATCCCTGCACCGCGACGTAGTTTTTCAGAAGAAGCCTTGCGTTTGCAAGAGCAAAGGAGGAATTCGTTGCAGGAAAGAGGAAGGAAAGAAAGTTTCTCTCCCTCTGCCTGCTTTACTCAGAGGACTGGATGAAGTTAGGACGTTCTCCCTTTCACTGAGAAACGTGCAGGCTGCTGTTGCCTGGGCGCTCTCTTCTTTGCAAAAGAGTCTGCAGTTCCAGGCTTTGAACCGTGGAAAGGCGCCGGGCTCTGCTAAGATTTCCCCCGGCGCTTCGTTTGCCCTGGGCCAAAGCGAGCCTTCACAATAGCTGAACGCTAACACTGCATACTCGTTCCACTTCCAGAACAGGGCTACCGCGAGGCAGTTCTCCGGGGGAAAACGGCCCTTCGCGAAGGGCAGATCTGCCGAGCTCACTGCGGGAAAGCGAAAGCAAAGGACGCTGTTCTCCCTCTAACCGCTTTCGTCAGAGGAACGGGGGAAGTCACAGTGTTCTTTCTCTCACTGAGATACACACAATCTGACGTTGCCTCTGAGCTCCGTTGCTGGCAAAGGACTGAAACTGACATACATTCCTGTGGGGAAACACAGGGCTTTGCTAGGATTTCTCTAGGCAGTCTGTTTTCCCTGGGCCTCGCTGTAGCAACACTATCTCGCCAGGGCAACACTGCATGGGATTTCCTCTGCCAGGAGGGAGCTGCTGCTTTGTAGTTTGTGCTGGGAAACCTTGCTTTGGCAAGTGCCAATTGACCGCATTCAGGCAGAAAGAAAAGAGAATCGCAAGAGGCCTTTTCTCCCCGGCTGCTCTGCCAAGCCCTTACAGCTAAAACTATGCCGCTGCTCCTCTGGAAGGATCCCTGCACCGCGACGTAGTTTTTCAGAAGAAGCCTTGCGTTTGCAAGAGCAAAGGAGGAATTCGTTGCAGGAAAGAGGAAGGAAAGAAAGTTTCTCTCCCTCTGCCTGCTTTACTCAGAGGACTGGATGAAGTTAGGACGTTCTCCCTTTCACTGAGAAACGTGCAGGCTGCTGTTGCCTGGGCGCTCTCTTCTTTGCAAAAGAGTCTGCAGTTCCAGGCTTTGAACCGTGGAAAGGCGCCGGGCTCTGCTAAGATTTCCCCCGGCGCTTCGTTTGCCCTGGGCCAAAGCGAGCCTTCACAATAGCTGAACGCTAACACTGCATACTCGTTCCACTTCCAGAACAGGGCTACCGCGAGGCAGTTCTCCGGGGGAAAACGGCCCTTCGCGAAGGGCAGATCTGCCGAGCTCACTGCGGGAAAGCGAAAGCAAAGGACGCTTTTCTCCCTCTAACCGCTTTCGTCAGAGGAACGGGGGAAGTCACAGTGTTCTTTCTCTCACTGAGATACACACAATCTGACGTTGCCTCTGAGCTCCGTTGCTGGCAAAGGACTGAAACTGACATACATTCCTGTGGGGAAACACAGGGCTTTGCTAGGATTTCTCTAGGCAGTCTGTTTTCCCTGGGCCTCGCTGTAGCAACACTATCTCGCCAGGGCAACACTGCATGGGATTTCCTCTGCCAGGAGGGAGCTGCTGCTTTGTAGTTTGTGCTGGGAAACCTTGCTTTGGCAAGTGCCAATTGACCGCATTCAGGCAGAAAGAAAAGAGAATCGCAAGAGGCCTTTTCTCCCCGGCTGCTCTGCCAAGCCCTTACAGCTAAAACTATGCCGTTGCTCCTCTGGAAGGATCCCTGCACCGCGACGTAGTTTTTCAGAAGAAGTCTTGCGTTTGCAAGAGCAAAGGAGGAATTCGTTGCAGGAAAGAGGAAGGAAAGAAAGTTTCTCTCCCTCTGCCTGCTTTACTCAGAGGACTGGATGAAGTTAGGACGTTCTCCCTTTCACTGAGAAACGTGCAGGCTGCTGTTGCCTGGGCGCTCTCTTCTTTGCAAAAGAGTCTGCAGTTCCAGGCTTTGAACCGTGGAAAGGCGCCGGGCTCTGCTAAGATTTCCCCCGGCGCTTCGTTTGCCCTGGGCCAAAGCGAGCCTTCACAATAGCTGAACGCTAACACTGCATACTCGTTCCACTTCCAGAACAGGGCTACCGCGAGGCAGTTCTCCGGGGGAAAACGGCCCTTCGCGAAGGGCAGATCTGCCGAGCTCACTGCGGGAAAGCGAAAGCAAAGGACGCTTTTCTCCCTCTAACAGCTTTCGTCAGAGGAACGGGGGAAGTCACAGTGTTCTTTCTCTCACTGAGATACACACAATCTGACGTTGCCTCTGAGCTCCGTTGCTGGCAAAGAACTGAAACTGACATACATTCCTGTGGGGAAACACAGGGCTTTGCTAGGATTTCTCTAGGCAGTCTGTTTTCCCTGGGCCTCGCTGTAGCAACACTATCTCGCCAGGGCAACACTGCATGGGATTTCCTCTGCCAGGAGGGAGCTGCTGCTTTGTAGTTTGTGCTGGGAAACCTTGCTTTGGCAAGTGCCAATTGACCGCATTCAGGCAGAAAGAAAAGAGAATCGCAAGAGGCCTTTTCTCCCCGGCTGCTCTGCCAAGCCCTTACAGCTAAAACTATGCCGTTGCTCCTCTGGAAGGATCCCTGCACCGCGACGTAGTTTTTCAGAAGAAGTCTTGCGTTTGCAAGAGCAAAGGAGGAATTCGTTGCAGGAAAGAGGAAGGAAAGAAAGTTTCTCTCCCTCTGCCTGCTTTACTCAGAGGACTGGATGAAGTTAGGACGTTCTCCCTTTCACTGAGAAACGTGCAGGCTGCTGTTGCCTGGGCGCTCTCTTCTTTGCAAAAGAGTCTGCAGTTCCAGGCTTTGAACCGTGGAAAGGCGCCGGGCTCTGCTAAGATTTCCCCCGGCGCTTCGTTTGCCCTGGGCCAAAGCGAGCCTTCACAATAGCTGAACGCTAACACTGCATACTCGTTCCACTTCCAGAACAGGGCTACCGCGAGGCAGTTCTCCGGGGGAAAACGGCCCTTCGCGAAGGGCAGATCTGCCGAGCTCACTGCGGGAAAGCGAAAGCAAAGGACGCTGTTCTCCCTCTAACCGCTTTCGTCAGAGGAACGGGGGAAGTCACAGTGTTCTTTCTCTCACTGAGATACACACAATCTGACGTTGCCTCTGAGCTCCGTTGCTGGCAAAGGACTGAAACTGACATACATTCCTGTGGGGAAACACAGGGCTTTGCTAGGATTTCTCTAGGCAGTCTGTTTTCCCTGGGCCTCGCTGTAGCAACACTATCTCGCCAGGGCAACACTGCATGGGATTTCCTCTGCCAGGAGGGAGCTGCTGCTTTGTAGTTTGTGCTGGGAAACCTTGCTTTGGCAAGTGCCAATTGACCGCATTCAGGCAGAAAGAAAAGAGAATCGCAAGAGGCCTTTTCTCCCCGGCTGCTCTGCCAAGCCCTTACAGCTAAAACTATGCCGCTGCTCCTCTGGAAGGATCCCTGCACCGCGACGTAGTTTTTCAGAAGAAGTCTTGCGTTTGCAAGAGCAAAGGAGGAATTCGTTGCAGGAAAGAGGAAGGAAAGAAAGTTTCTCTCCCTCTGCCTGCTTTACTCAGAGGACTGGATGAAGTTAGGACGTTCTCCCTTTCACTGAGAAACGTGCAGGCTGCTGTTGCCTGGGCGCTCTCTTCTTTGCAAAAGAGTCTGCAGTTCCAGGCTTTGAACCGTGGAAAGGCGCCGGGCTCTGCTAAGATTTCCCCCGGCGCTTCGTTTGCCCTGGGCCAAAGCGAGCCTTCACAATAGCTGAACGCTAACACTGCATACTCGTTCCACTTCCAGAACAGGGCTACCGCGAGGCAGTTCTCCGGGGGAAAACGGCCCTTCGCGAAGGGCAGATCTGCCGAGCTCACTGCGGGAAAGCGAAAGCAAAGGACGCTTTTCTCCCTCTAACCGCTTTCGTCAGAGGAACGGGGGAAGTCACAGTGTTCTTTCTCTCACTGAGATACACACAATCTGACGTTGCCTCTGAGCTCCGTTGCTGGCAAAGAACTGAAACTGACATACATTCCTGTGGGGAAACACAGGGCTTTGCTAGGATTTCTCTAGGCAGTCTGTTTTCCCTGGGCCTCGCTGTAGCAACACTATCTCGCCAGGGCAACACTGCATGGGATTTCCTCTGCCAGGAGGGAGCTGCTGCTTTGTAGTTTGTGCTGGGAAACCTTGCTTTGGCAAGTGCCAATTGACCGCATTCAGGCAGAAAGAAAAGAGAATCGCAAGAGGCCTTTTCTCCCCGGCTGCTCTGCCAAGCCCTTACAGCTAAAACTATGCCGTTGCTCCTCTGGAAGGATCCCTGCACCGCGACGTAGTTTTTCAGAAGAAGTCTTGCGTTTGCAAGAGCAAAGGAGGAATTCGTTGCAGGAAAGAGGAAGGAAAGAAAGTTTCTCTCCCTCTGCCTGCTTTACTCAGAGGACTGGATGAAGTTAGGACGTTCTCCCTTTCACTGAGAAACGTGCAGGCTGCTGTTGCCTGGGCGCTCTCTTCTTTGCAAAAGAGTCTGCAGTTCCAGGCTTTGAACCGTGGAAAGGCGCCGGGCTCTGCTAAGATTTCCCCCGGCGCTTCGTTTGCCCTGGGCCAAAGCGAGCCTTCACAATAGCTGAACGCTAACACTGCATACTCGTTCCACTTCCAGAACAGGGCTACCGCGAGGCAGTTCTCCGGGGGAAAACGGCCCTTCGCGAAGGGCAGATCTGCCGAGCTCACTGCGGGAAAGCGAAAGCAAAGGACGCTGTTCTCCCTCTAACCGCTTTCGTCAGAGGAACGGGGGAAGTCACAGTGTTCTTTCTCTCACTGAGATACACACAATCTGACGTTGCCTCTGAGCTCCGTTGCTGGCAAAGGACTGAAACTGACATACATTCCTGTGGGGAAACACAGGGCTTTGCTAGGATTTCTCTAGGCAGTCTGTTTTCCCTGGGCCTCGCTGTAGCAACACTATCTCGCCAGGGCAACACTGCATGGGATTTCCTCTGCCAGGAGGGAGCTGCTGCTTTGTAGTTTGTGCTGGGAAACCTTGCTTTGGCAAGTGCCAATTGACCGCATTCAGGCAGAAAGAAAAGAGAATCGCAAGAGGCCTTTTCTCCCCGGCTGCTCTGCCAAGCCCTTACAGCTAAAACTATGCCGTTGCTCCTCTGGAAGGATCCCTGCACCGCGACGTAGTTTTTCAGAAGAAGCCTTGCGTTTGCAAGAGCAAAGGAGGAATTCGTTGCAGGAAAGAGGAAGGAAAGAAAGTTTCTCTCCCTCTGCCTGCTTTACTCAGAGGACTGGATGAAGTTAGGACGTTCTCCCTTTCACTGAGAAACGTGCAGGCTGCTGTTGCCTGGGCGCTCTCTTCTTTGCAAAAGAGTCTGCAGTTCCAGGCTTTGAACCGTGGAAAGGCGCCGGGCTCTGCTAAGATTTCCCCCGGCTCTTCGTTTGCCCTGGGCCAAAGCGAGCCTTCACAATAGCTGAACGCTAACACTGCATACTCGTTCCACTTCCAGAACAGGGCTACCGCGAGGCAGTTCTCCGGGGGAAAACGGCCCTTCGCGAAGGGCAGATCTGCCGAGCTCACTGCGGGAAAGCGAAAGCAAAGGACGCTTTTCTCCCTCTAACCGCTTTCGTCAGAGGAACGGGGGAAGTCACAGTGTTCTTTCTCTCACTGAGATACACACAATCTGACGTTGCCTCTGAGCTCCGTTGCTGGCAAAGAACTGAAACTGACATACATTCCTGTGGGGAAACACAGGGCTTTGCTAGGATTTCTCTAGGCAGTCTGTTTTCCCTGGGCCTCGCTGTAGCAACACTATCTCGCCAGGGCAACACTGCATGGGATTTCCTCTGCCAGGAGGGAGCTGCTGCTTTGTAGTTTGTGCTGGGAAACCTTGCTTTGGCAAGTGCCAATTGACCGCATTCAGGCAGAAAGAAAAGAGAATCGCAAGAGGCCTTTTCTCCCCGGCTGCTCTGCCAAGCCCTTACAGCTAAAACTATGCCGTTGCTCCTCTGGAAGGATCCCTGCACCGCGACGTAGTTTTTCAGAAGAAGTCTTGCGTTTGCAAGAGCAAAGGAGGAATTCGTTGCAGGAAAGAGGAAGGAAAGAAAGTTTCTCTCCCTCTGCCTGCTTTACTCAGAGGACTGGATGAAGTTAGGACGTTCTCCCTTTCACTGAGAAACGTGCAGGCTGCTGTTGCCTGGGCGCTCTCTTCTTTGCAAAAGAGTCTGCAGTTCCAGGCTTTGAACCGTGGAAAGGCGCCGGGCTCTGCTAAGATTTCCCCCGGCGCTTCGTTTGCCCTGGGCCAAAGCGAGCCTTCACAATAGCTGAACGCTAACACTGCATACTCGTTCCACTTCCAGAACAGGGCTACCGCGAGGCAGTTCTCCGGGGGAAAACGGCCCTTCGCGAAGGGCAGATCTGCCGAGCTCACTGCGGGAAAGCGAAAGCAAAGGACGCTTTTCTCCCTCTAACCGCTTTCGTCAGAGGAACGGGGGAAGTCACAGTGTTCTTTCTCTCACTGAGATACACACAATCTGACGTTGCCTCTGAGCTCCGTTGCTGGCAAAGAACTGAAACTGACATACATTCCTGTGGGGAAACACAGGGCTTTGCTAGGATTTCTCTAGGCAGTCTGTTTTCCCTGGGCCTCGCTGTAGCAACACTATCTCGCCAGGGCAACACTGCATGGGATTTCCTCTGCCAGGAGGGAGCTGCTGCTTTGTAGTTTGTGCTGGGAAACCTTGCTTTGGCAAGTGCCAATTGACCGCATTCAGGCAGAAAGAAAAGAGAATCGCAAGAGGCCTTTTCTCCCCGGCTGCTCTGCCAAGCCCTTACAGCTAAAACTATGCCGTTGCTCCTCTGGAAGGATCCCTGCACCGCGACGTAGTTTTTCAGAAGAAGTCTTGCGTTTGCAAGAGCAAAGGAGGAATTCGTTGCAGGAAAGAGGAAGGAAAGAAAGTTTCTCTCCCTCTGCCTGCTTTACTCAGAGGACTGGATGAAGTTAGGACGTTCTCCCTTTCACTGAGAAACGTGCAGGCTGCTGTTGCCTGGGCGCTCTCTTCTTTGCAAAAGAGTCTGCAGTTCCAGGCTTTGAACCGTGGAAAGGCGCCGGGCTCTGCTAAGATTTCCCCCGGCGCTTCGTTTGCCCTGGGCCAAAGCGAGCCTTCACAATAGCTGAACGCTAACACTGCATACTCGTTCCACTTCCAGAACAGGGCTACCGCGAGGCAGTTCTCCGGGGGTAAACGGCCCTTCGCGAAGGGCAGATCTGCCGAGCTCACTGCGGGAAAGCGAAAGCAAAGGACGCTTTTCTCCCTCTAACCGCTTTCGTCAGAGGAACGGGGGAAGTCACAGTGTTCTTTCTCTCACTGAGATACACACAATCTGACGTTGCCTCTGAGCTCCGTTGCTGGCAAAGGACTGAAACTGACATACATTCCTGTGGGGAAACACAGGGCTTTGCTAGGATTTCTCTAGGCAGTCTGTTTTCCCTGGGCCTCGCTGTAGCAACACTATCTCGCCAGGGCAACACTGCATGGGATTTCCTCTGCCAGGAGAGAGCTGCTGCTTTGTAGTTTGTGCTGGGAAACCTTGCTTTGGCAAGTGCCAATTGACCGCATTCAGGCAGAAAGAAAAGAGAATCGCAAGAGGCCTTTTCTCCCCGGCTGCTCTGCCAAGCCCTTACAGCTAAAACTATGCCGTTGCTCCTCTGGAAGGATCCCTGCACCGCGACGTAGTTTTTCAGAAGAAGCCTTGCGTTTGCAAGAGCAAAGGAGGAATTCGTTGCAGGAAAGAGGAAGGAAAGAAAGTTTCTCTCCCTCTGCCTGCTTTACTCAGAGGACTGGATGAAGTTAGGACGTTCTCCCTTTCACTGAGAAACGTGCAGGCTGCTGTTGCCTGGGCGCTCTGTTCTTTGCAAAAGAGTCTGCAGTTCCAGGCTTTGAACCGTGGAAAGGCGCCGGGCTCTGCTAAGATTTCCCCCGGCTCTTCGTTTGCCCTGGGCCAAAGCGAGCCTTCACAATAGCTGAACGCTAACACTGCATACTCGTTCCACTTCCAGAACAGGGCTACCGCGAGGCAGTTCTCCGGGGGAAAACGGCCCTTCGCGAAGGGCAGATCTGCCGAGCTCACTGCGGGAAAGCGAAAGCAAAGGACGCTTTTCTCCCTCTAACCGCTTTCGTCAGAGGAACGGGGGAAGTCACAGTGTTCTTTCTCTCACTGAGATACACACAATCTGACGTTGCTTCTGAGCTCCGTTGCTGGCAAAGAACTGAAACTGACATACATTCCTGTGGGGAAACACAGGGCTTTGCTAGGATTTCTCTAGGCAGTCTGTTTTCCCTGGGCCTCGCTGTAGCAACACTATCTCGCCAGGGCAACACTGCATGGGATTTCCTCTGCCAGGAGGGAGCTGCTGCTTTGTAGTTTGTGCTGGGAAACCTTGCTTTGGCAAGTGCCAATTGACCGCATTCAGGCAGAAAGAAAAGAGAATCGCAAGAGGCCTTTTCTCCCCGGCTGCTCTGCCAAGCCCTTACAGCTAAAACTATGCCGTTGCTCCTCTGGAAGGATCCCTGCACCGCGACGTAGTTTTTCAGAAGAAGCCTTGCGTTTGCAAGAGCAAAGGAGGAATTCGTTGCAGGAAAGAGGAAGGAAAGAAAGTTTCTCTCCCTCTGCCTGCTTTACTCAGAGGACTGGATGAAGTTAGGACGTTCTCCCTTTCACTGAGAAACGTGCAGGCTGCTGTTGCCTGGGCGCTCTCTTCTTTGCAAAAGAGTCTGCAGTTCCAGGCTTTGAACCGTGGAAAGGCGCCGGGCTCTGCTAAGATTTCCCCCGGCGCTTCGTTTGCCCTGGGCCAAAGCGAGCCTTCACAATAGCTGAACGCTAACACTGCATACTCGTTCCACTTCCAGAACAGGGCTACCGCGAGGCAGTTCTCCGGGGGAAAACGGCCCTTCGCGAAGGGCAGATCTGCCGAGCTCACTGCGGGAAAGCGAAAGCAAAGGACGCTTTTCTCCCTCTAACCGCTTTCGTCAGAGGAACGGGGGAAGTCACAGTGTTCTTTCTCTCACTGAGATACACACAATCTGACGTTGCCTCTGAGCTCCGTTGCTGGCAAAGGACTGAAACTGACATACATTCCTGTGCGGAAACACAGGGCTTTGCTAGGATTTCTCTAGGCAGTCTGTTTTCCCTGGGCCTCGCTGTAGCAACACTATCTCGCCAGGGCAACACTGCATGGGATTTCCTCTGCCAGGAGGGAGCTGCTGCTTTGTAGTTTGTGCTGGGAAACCTTGCTTTGGCAAGTGCCAATTGACCGCATTCAGGCAGAAAGAAAAGAGAATCGCAAGAGGCCTTTTCTCCCCGGCTGCTCTGCCAAGCCCTTACAGCTAAAACTATGCCGCTGCTCCTCTGGAAGGATCCCTGCACCGCGACGTAGTTTTTCAGAAGAAGCCTTGCGTTTGCAAGAGCAAAGGAGGAATTCGTTGCAGGAAAGAGGAAGGAAAGAAAGTTTCTCTCCCTCTGCCTGCTTTACTCAGAGGACTGGATGAAGTTAGGACGTTCTCCCTTTCACTGAGAAACGTGCAGGCTGCTGTTGCCTGGGCGCTCTGTTCTTTGCAAAAGAGTCTGCAGTTCCAGGCTTTGAACCGTGGAAAGGCGCCGGGCTCTGCTAAGATTTCCCCCGGCTCTTCGTTTGCCCTGGGCCAAAGCGAGCCTTCACAATAGCTGAACGCTAACACTGCATACTCGTTCCACTTCCAGAACAGGGCTACCGCGAGGCAGTTCTCCGGGGGAAAACGGCTCTTCGCGAAGGGCAGATCTGCCGAGCTCACTGCGGGAAAGCGAAAGCAAAGGACGCTTTTCTCCCTCTAACCGCTTTCGTCAGAGGAACGGGGGAAGTCACAGTGTTCTTTCTCTCACTGAGATACACACAATCTGACGTTGCCTCTGAGCTCCGTTGCTGGCAAAGGACTGAAACTGACATACATTCCTGTGGGGAAACACAGGGCTTTGCTAGGATTTCTCTAGGCAGTCTGTTTTCCCTGGGCCTCGCTGTAGCAACACTATCTCGCCAGGGCAACACTGCATGGGATTTCCTCTGCCAGGAGGGAGCTGCTGCTTTGTAGTTTGTGCTGGGAAACCTTGCTTTGGCAAGTGCCAATTGACCGCATTCAGGCAGAAAGAAAAGAGAATCGCAAGAGGCCTTTTCTCCCCGGCTGCTCTGCCAAGCCCTTACAGCTAAAACTATGCCGTTGCTCCTCTGGAAGGATCCCTGCACCGCGACGTAGTTTTTCAGAAGAAGCCTTGCGTTTGCAAGAGCAAAGGAGGAATTCGTTGCAGGAAAGAGGAAGGAAAGAAAGTTTCTCTCCCTCTGCCTGCTTTACTCAGAGGACTGGATGAAGTTAGGACGTTCTCCCTTTCACTGAGAAACGTGCAGGCTGCTGTTGCCTGGGCGCTCTCTTCTTTGCAAAAGAGTCTGCAGTTCCAGGCTTTGAACCGTGGAAAGGCGCCGGGCTCTGCTAAGATTTCCCCCGGCTCTTCGTTTGCCCTGGGCCAAAGCGAGCCTTCACAATAGCTGAACGCTAACACTGCATACTCGTTCCACTTCCAGAACAGGGCTACCGCGAGGCAGTTCTCCGGGGGAAAACGGCCCTTCGCTAAGGGCAGATCTGCCGAGCTCACTGCGGGAAAGCGAAAGCAAAGGACGCTTTTCTCCCTCTAACCGCTTTCGTCAGAGGAACGGGGGAAGTCACAGTGTTCTTTCTCTCACTGAGATACACACAATCTGACGTTGCTTCTGAGCTCCGTTGCTGGCAAAGAACTGAAACTGACATGCATTCCTGTGGGGAAACACAGGGCTTTGCTAGGATTTCTCTAGGCAGTCTGTTTTCCCTGGGCCTCGCTGTAGCAACACTATCTCGCCAGGGCAACACTGCATGGGATTTCCTCTGCCAGGAGGGAGCTGCTGCTTTGTAGTTTGTGCTGGGAAACCTTGCTTTGGCAAGTGCCAATTGACCGCATTCAGGCAGAAAGAAAAGAGAATCGCAAGAGGCCTTTTCTCCCCGGCTGCTCTGCCAAGCCCTTACAGCTAAAACTATGCCGCTGCTCCTCTGGAAGGATCCCTGCACCGCGACGTAGTTTTTCAGAAGAAGCCTTGCGTTTGCAAGAGCAAAGGAGGAATTCGTTGCAGGAAAGAGGAAGGAAAGAAAGTTTCTCTCCCTCTGCCTGCTTTACTCAGAGGACTGGATGAAGTTAGGACGTTCTCCCTTTCACTGAGAAACGTGCAGGCTGCTGTTGCCTGGGCGCTCTCTTCTTTGCAAAAGAGTCTGCAGTTCCAGGCTTTGAACCGTGGAAAGGCGCCGGGCTCTGCTAAGATTTCCCCCGGCGCTTCGTTTGCCCTGGGCCAAAGCGAGCCTTCACAATAGCTGAACGCTAACACTGCATACTCGTTCCACTTCCAGAACAGGGCTACCGCGAGGCAGTTCTCCGGGGGAAAACGGCCCTTCGCGAAGGGCAGATCTGCCGAGCTCACTGCGGGAAAGCGAAAGCAAAGGACGCTTTTCTCCCTCTAACCGCTTTCGTCAGAGGAACGGGGGAAGTCACAGTGTTCTTTCTCTCACTGAGATACACACAATCTGACGTTGCCTCTGAGCTCCGTTGCTGGCAAAGGACTGAAACTGACATACATTCCTGTGGGGAAACACAGGGCTTTGCTAGGATTTCTCTAGGCAGTCTGTTTTCCCTGGGCCTCGCTGTAGCAACACTATCTCGCCAGGGCAACACTGCATGGGATTTCCTCTGCCAGGAGAGAGCTGCTGCTTTGTAGTTTGTGCTGGGAAACCTTGCTTTGGCAAGTGCCAATTGACCGCATTCAGGCAGAAAGAAAAGAGAATCGCAAGAGGCCTTTTCTCCCCGGCTGCTCTGCCAAGCCCTTACAGCTAAAACTATGCCGTTGCTCCTCTGGAAGGATCCCTGCACCGCGACGTAGTTTTTCAGAAGAAGCCTTGCGTTTGCAAGAGCAAAGGAGGAATTCGTTGCAGGAAAGAGGAAGGAAAGAAAGTTTCTCTCCCTCTGCCTGCTTTACTCAGAGGACTGGATGAAGTTAGGACGTTCTCCCTTTCACTGAGAAACGTGCAGGCTGCTGTTGCCTGGGCGCTCTGTTCTTTGCAAAAGAGTCTGCAGTTCCAGGCTTTGAACCGTGGAAAGGCGCCGGGCTCTGCTAAGATTTCCCCCGGCTCTTCGTTTGCCCTGGGCCAAAGCGAGCCTTCACAATAGCTGAACGCTAACACTGCATACTCGTTCCACTTCCAGAACAGGGCTACCGCGAGGCAGTTCTCCGGGGGAAAACGGCCCTTCGCGAAGGGCAGATCTGCCGAGCTCACTGCGGGAAAGCGAAAGCAAAGGACGCTTTTCTCCCTCTAACCGCTTTCGTCAGAGGAACGGGGGAAGTCACAGTGTTCTTTCTCTCACTGAGATACACACAATCTGACGTTGCTTCTGAGCTCCGTTGCTGGCAAAGAACTGAAACTGACATACATTCCTGTGGGGAAACACAGGGCTTTGCTAGGATTTCTCTAGGCAGTCTGTTTTCCCTGGGCCTCGCTGTAGCAACACTATCTCGCCAGGGCAACACTGCATGGGATTTCCTCTGCCAGGAGGGAGCTGCTGCTTTGTAGTTTGTGCTGGGAAACCTTGCTTTGGCAAGTGCCAATTGACCGCATTCAGGCAGAAAGAAAAGAGAATCGCAAGAGGCCTTTTCTCCCCGGCTGCTCTGCCAAGCCCTTACAGCTAAAACTATGCCGTTGCTCCTCTGGAAGGATCCCTGCACCGCGACGTAGTTTTTCAGAAGAAGCCTTGCGTTTGCAAGAGCAAAGGAGGAATTCGTTGCAGGAAAGAGGAAGGAAAGAAAGTTTCTCTCCCTCTGCCTGCTTTACTCAGAGGACTGGATGAAGTTAGGACGTTCTCCCTTTCACTGAGAAACGTGCAGGCTGCTGTTGCCTGGGCGCTCTCTTCTTTGCAAAAGAGTCTGCAGTTCCAGGCTTTGAACCGTGGAAAGGCGCCGGGCTCTGCTAAGATTTCCCCCGGCGCTTCGTTTGCCCTGGGCCAAAGCGAGCCTTCACAATAGCTGAACGCTAACACTGCATACTCGTTCCACTTCCAGAACAGGGCTACCGCGAGGCAGTTCTCCGGGGGAAAACGGCCCTTCGCGAAGGGCAGATCTGCCGAGCTCACTGCGGGAAAGCGAAAGCAAAGGACGCTTTTCTCCCTCTAACCGCTTTCGTCAGAGGAACGGGGGAAGTCACAGTGTTCTTTCTCTCACTGAGATACACACAATCTGACGTTGCCTCTGAGCTCCGTTGCTGGCAAAGGACTGAAACTGACATACATTCCTGTGCGGAAACACAGGGCTTTGCTAGGATTTCTCTAGGCAGTCTGTTTTCCCTGGGCCTCGCTGTAGCAACACTATCTCGCCAGGGCAACACTGCATGGGATTTCCTCTGCCAGGAGGGAGCTGCTGCTTTGTAGTTTGTGCTGGGAAACCTTGCTTTGGCAAGTGCCAATTGACCGCATTCAGGCAGAAAGAAAAGAGAATCGCAAGAGGCCTTTTCTCCCCGGCTGCTCTGCCAAGCCCTTACAGCTAAAACTATGCCGCTGCTCCTCTGGAAGGATCCCTGCACCGCGACGTAGTTTTTCAGAAGAAGCCTTGCGTTTGCAAGAGCAAAGGAGGAATTCGTTGCAGGAAAGAGGAAGGAAAGAAAGTTTCTCTCCCTCTGCCTGCTTTACTCAGAGGACTGGATGAAGTTAGGACGTTCTCCCTTTCACTGAGAAACGTGGAGGCTGCTGTTGCCTGGGCGCTCTGTTCTTTGGAAAAGAGTCTGCAGTTCCACGCTTTGAACCGTGGAAAGGCGCCGGGTTCTGCTAAGATTTCCCCCGGCGCTTCGTTTGCCCTGGGCCAAAGCGAGCCTTCACAATAGCTGAACGCTAACACTGCATACTCGTTCCACTTCCAGAACAGGGCTACCGCGAGGCAGTTCTCCGGGGGAAAACGGCCCTTCGCGAAGGGCAGATCTGCCGAGCTAACTGCGGGAAAGCGAAAGCAAAGGACGCTTTTCTCCCTCTAACCGCTTTCGTCAGAGGAACGGGGGAAGTCACAGTGTTCTTTCTCTCACTGAGATACACACAATCTGACGTTGCTTCTGAGCTCCGTTGCTGGCAAAGAACTGAAACTGACATGCATTCCTGTGGGGAAACACAGGGCTTTGCTAGGATTTCTCTAGGCAGTCTGTTTTCCCTGGGCCTCACTGTAGCAACACTATCTCGCCAGGGCAACACTGCATGGGATTTCCTCTGCCAGGAGGGAGCTGCTGCTTTGTAGTTTGTGCTGGGAAACCTTGCTTTGGCAAGTGCCAATTGACCGCATTCAGGCAGAAAGAAAAGAGAATCGCAAGAGGCCTTTTCTCCCCGGCTGCTCTGCCAAGCCCTTACAGCTAAAACTATGCCGCTGCTCCTCTGGAAGGATCCCTGCACCGCGACGTAGTTTTTCAGAAGAAGCCTTGCGTTTGCAAGAGCAAAGGAGGAATTCGTTGCAGGAAAGAGGAAGGAAAGAAAGTTTCTCTCCCTCTGCCTGCTTTACTCAGAGGACTGGATGAAGTTAGGACGTTCTCCCTTTCACTGAGAAACGTGCAGGCTGCTGTTGCCTGGGCGCTCTCTTCTTTGCAAAAGAGTCTGCAGTTCCACGCTTTGAACCGTGGAAAGGCGCCGGGCTCTGCTAAGATTTCCCCCGGCTCTTCGTTTGCCCTGGGCCAAAGCGAGCCTTCACAATAGCTGAACGCTAACACTGCATACTCGTTCCACTTCCAGAACAGGGCTACCGCGAGGCAGTTCTCCGGGGGAAAACGGCCCTTCGCGAAGGGCAGATCTGCCGAGCTCACTGCGGGAAAGCGAAAGCAAAGGACGCTTTTCTCCCTCTAACCGCTTTCGTCAGAGGAACGGGGGAAGTCACAGTGTTCTTTCTCTCACTGAGATACACACAATCTGACGTTGCCTCTGAGCTCCGTTGCTGGCAAAGAACTGAAACTGACATACATTCCTGTGGAGAAACACAGGGCTTTGCTAGGATTTCTCTAGGCAGTCTGTTTTCCCTGGGCCTCGCTGTAGCAACACTATCTCGCCAGGGCAACACTGCATGGGATTTCCTCTGCCAGGAGAGAGCTGCTGCTTTGTAGTTTGTGCTGGGAAACTTTGCTTTGGCAAGTGCCAATTGACCGCATTCAGGCAGAAAGAAAAGAGAATCGCAAGAGGCCTTTTCTCCCCGGCTGCTCTGCCAAGCCCTTACAGCTAAAACTATGCCGTTGCTCCTCTGGAAGGATCCCTGCACCGCGACGTAGTTTTTCAGAAGAAGCCTTGCGTTTGCAAGAGCAAAGGAGGAATTCGTTGCAGGAAAGAGGAAGGAAAGAAAGTTTCTCTCCCTCTGCCTGCTTTACTCAGAGGACTGGATGAAGTTAGGACGTTCTCCCTTTCACTGAGAAACGTGCAGGCTGCTGTTGCCTGGGCGCTCTCTTCTTTGCAAAAGAGTCTGCAGTTCCAGGCTTTGAACCGTGGAAAGGCGCCGGGTTCTGCTAAGATTTCCCCCGGCTCTTCGTTTGCCCTGGGCCAAAGCGAGCCTTCACAATAGCTGAACGCTAACACTGCATACTCGTTCCACTTCCAGAACAGGGCTACCGCGAGGCAGTTCTCCGGGGGAAAACGGCCCTTCGCGAAGGGCAGATCTGCCGAGCTCACTGCGGGAAAGCGAAAGCAAAGGACGCTTTTCTCCCTCTAACCGCTTTCGTCAGAGGAACGGGGGAAGTCACAGTGTTCTTTCTCTCACTGAGATACACACAATCTGACGTTGCCTCTGAGCTCCGTTGCTGGCAAAGGACTGAAACTGACATACATTCCTGTGGGGAAACACAGGGCTTTGCTAGGATTTCTCTAGGCAGTCTGTTTTCCCTGGGCCTCGCTGTAGCAACACTATCTCGCCAGGGCAACACTGCATGGGATTTCCTCTGCCAGGAGGGAGCTGCTGCTTTGTAGTTTGTGCTGGGAAACCTTGCTTTGGCAAGTGCCAATTGACCGCATTCAGGCAGAAAGAAAAGAGAATCGCAAGAGGCCTTTTCTCCCCGGCTGCTCTGCCAAGCCCTTACAGCTAAAACTATGCCGTTGCTCCTCTGGAAGGATCCCTGCACCGCGACGTAGTTTTTCAGAAGAAGCCTTGCGTTTGCAAGAGCAAAGGAGGAATTCGTTGCAGGAAAGAGGAAGGAAAGAAAGTTTCTCTCCCTCTGCCTGCTTTACTCAGAGGACTGGATGAAGTTAGGACGTTCTCCCTTTCACTGAGAAACGTGCAGGCTGCTGTTGCCTGGGCGCTCTCTTCTTTGCAAAAGAGTCTGCAGTTCCAGGCTTTGAACCGTGGAAAGGCGCCGGGCTCTGCTAAGATTTCCCCCGGCTCTTCGTTTGCCCTGGGCCAAAGCGAGCCTTCACAATAGCTGAACGCTAACACTGCATACTCGTTCCACTTCCAGAACAGGGCTACCGCGAGGCAGTTCTCCGGGGGAAAACGGCCCTTCGCGAAGGGCAGATCTGCCGAGCTCACTGCGGGAAAGCGAAAGCAAAGGACGCTTTTCTCCCTCTAACCGCTTTCGTCAGAGGAACGGGGGAAGTCACAGTGTTCTTTCTCTCACTGAGATACACACAATCTGACGTTGCTTCTGAGCTCCGTTGCTGGCAAAGAACTGAAACTGACATGCATTCCTGTGGGGAAACACAGGGCTTTGCTAGGATTTCTCTAGGCAGTCTGTTTTCCCTGGGCCTCACTGTAGCAACACTATCTCGCCAGGGCAACACTGCATGGGATTTCCTCTGCCAGGAGGGAGCTGCTGCTTTGTAGTTTGTGCTGGGAAACCTTGCTTTGGCAAGTGCCAATTGACCGCATTCAGGCAGAAAGAAAAGAGAATCGCAAGAGGCCTTTTCTCCCCGGCTGCTCTGCCAAGCCCTTACAGCTAAAACTATGCCGTTGCTCCTCTGGAAGGATCCCTGCACCGCGACGTAGTTTTTCAGAAGAAGCCTTGCGTTTGCAAGAGCAAAGGAGGAATTCGTTGCAGGAAAGAGGAAGGAAAGAAAGTTTCTCTCCCTCTGCCTGCTTTACTCAGAGGACTGGATGAAGTTAGGACGTTCTCCCTTTCACTGAGAAACGTGCAGGCTGCTGTTGCCAGGGCGCTCTGTTCTTTGCAAAAGAGTCTGCAGTTCCAGGCTTTGAACCGTGGAAAGGCGCCGGGCTCTGCTAAGATTTCCCCCGGCGCTTCGTTTGCCCTGGGCCAAAGCGAGCCTTCACAATAGCTGAACGCTAACACTGCATACTCGTTCCACTTCCAGAACAGGGCTACCGCGAGGCAGTTCTCCGGGGGAAAACGGCCCTTCGCGAAGGGCAGATCTGCCGAGCTCACTGCGGGAAAGCGAAAGCAAAGGACGCTTTTCTCCCTCTAACCGCTTTCGTCAGAGGAACGGGGGAAGTCACAGTGTTCTTTCTCTCACTGAGATACACACAATCTGACGTTGCTTCTGAGCTCCGTTGCTGGCAAAGAACTGAAACTGACATGCATTCCTGTGGGGAAACACAGGGCTTTGCTAGGATTTCTCTAGGCAGTCTGTTTTCCCTGGGCCTCACTGTAGCAACACTATCTCGCCAGGGCAACACTGCATGGGATTTCCTCTGCCAGGAGGGAGCTGCTGCTTTGTAGTTTGTGCTGGGAAACCTTGCTTTGGCAAGTGCCAATTGACCGCATTCAGGCAGAAAGAAAAGAGAATCGCAAGAGGCCTTTTCTCCCCGGCTGCTCTGCCAAGCCCTTACAGCTAAAACTATGCCGTTGCTCCTCTGGAAGGATCCCTGCACCGCGACGTAGTTTTTCAGAAGAAGCCTTGCGTTTGCAAGAGCAAAGGAGGAATTCGTTGCAGGAAAGAGGAAGGAAAGAAAGTTTCTCTCCCTCTGCCTGCTTTACTCAGAGGACTGGATGAAGTTAGGACGTTCTCCCTTTCACTGAGAAACGTGCAGGCTGCTGTTGCCTGGGCGCTCTCTTCTTTGCAAAAGAGTCTGCAGTTCCAGGCTTTGAACCGTGGAAAGGCGCCGGGCTCTGCTAAGATTTCCCCCGGCTCTTCGTTTGCCCTGGGCCAAAGCGAGCCTTCACAATAGCTGAACGCTAACACTGCATACTCGTTCCACTTCCAGAACAGGGCTACCGCGAGGCAGTTCTCCGGGGGAAAACGGCCCTTCGCGAAGGGCAGATCTGCCGAGCTAACTGCGGGAAAGCGAAAGCAAAGGACGCTTTTCTCCCTCTAACCGCTTTCGTCAGAGGAACGGGGGAAGTCACAGTGTTCTTTCTCTCACTGAGATACACACAATCTGACGTTGCCTCTGAGCTCCGTTGCTGGCAAAGGACTGAAACTGACATACATTCCTGTGGGGAAACACAGGAGTTTGCTAGGATTTCTCTAGGCAGTCTGTTTTCCCTGGGCCTCGCTGTAGCAACACTATCTCGCCAGGGCAACACTGCATGGGATTTCCTCTGCCAGGAGGGAGCTGCTGCTTTGTAGTTTGTGCTGGGAAACCTTGCTTTGGCAAGTGCCAATTGACCGCATTCAGGCAGAAAGAAAAGAGAATCGCAAGAGGCCTTTTCTCCCCGGCTGCTCTGCCAAGCCCTTACAGCTAAAACTATGCCGTTGCTCCTCTGGAAGGATCCCTGCACCGCGACGTAGTTTTTCAGAAGAAGCCTTGCGTTTGCAAGAGCAAAGGAGGAATTCGTTGCAGGAAAGAGGAAGGAAAGAAAGTTTCTCTCCCTCTGCCTGCTTTACTCAGAGGACTGGATGAAGTTAGGACGTTCTCCCTTTCACTGAGAAACGTGCAGGCTGCTGTTGCCTGGGCGCTCTCTTCTTTGCAAAAGAGTCTGCAGTTCCACGCTTTGAACCGTGGAAAGGCGCCGGGCTCTGCTAAGATTTCCCCCGGCGCTTCGTTTGCCCTGGGCCAAAGCGAGCCTTCACAATAGCTGAACGCTAACACTGCATACTCGTTCCACTTCCAGAACAGGGCTACCGCGAGGCAGTTCTCCGGGGGAAAACGGCCCTTCGCGAAGGGCAGATCTGCCGAGCTCACTGCGGGAAAGCGAAAGCAAAGGACGCTTTTCTCCCTCTAACCGCTTTCGTCAGAGGAACGGGGGAAGTCACAGTGTTCTTTCTCTCACTGAGATACACACAATCTGACGTTGCCTCTGAGCTCCGTTGCTGGCAAAGGACTGAAACTGACATACATTCCTGTGGGGAAACACAGGGCTTTGCTAGGATTTCTCTAGGCAGTCTGTTTTCCCTGGGCCTCGCTGTAGCAACACTATCTCGCCAGGGCAACACTGCATGGGATTTCCTCTGCCAGGAGGGAGCTGCTGCTTTGTAGTTTGTGCTGGGAAACCTTGCTTTGGCAAGTGCCAATTGACCGCATTCAGGCAGAAAGAAAAGAGAATCGCAAGAGGCCTTTTCTCCCCGGCTGCTCTGCCAAGCCCTTACAGCTAAAACTATGCCGTTGCTCCTCTGGAAGGATCCCTGCACCGCGACGTAGTTTTTCAGAAGAAGCCTTGCGTTTGCAAGAGCAAAGGAGGAATTCGTTGCAGGAAAGAGGAAGGAAAGAAAGTTTCTCTCCCTCTGCCTGCTTTACTCAGAGGACTGGATGAAGTTAGGACGTTCTCCCTTTCACTGAGAAACGTGCAGGCTGCTGTTGCCTGGGCGCTCTGTTCTTTGCAAAAGAGTCTGCAGTTCCAGGCTTTGAACCGTGGAAAGGCGCCGGGCTCTGCTAAGATTTCCCCCGGCGCTTCGTTTGCCCTGGGCCAAAGCGAGCCTTCACAATAGCTGAACGCTAACACTGCATACTCGTTCCACTTCCAGAACAGGGCTACCGCGAGGCAGTTCTCCGGGGGAAAACGGCCCTTCGCGAAGGGCAGATCTGCCGAGCTCACTGCGGGAAAGCGAAAGCAAAGGACGCTTTTCTCCCTCTAACCGCTTTCGTCAGAGGAACGGGGGAAGTCACAGTGTTCTTTCTCTCACTGAGATACACACAATCTGACGTTGCTTCTGAGCTCCGTTGCTGGCAAAGAACTGAAACTGACATGCATTCCTGTGGGGAAACACAGGGCTTTGCTAGGATTTCTCTAGGCAGTCTGTTTTCCCTGGGCCTCGCTGTAGCAACACTATCTCGCCAGGGCAACACTGCATGGGATTTCCTCTGCCAGGAGGGAGCTGCTGCTTTGTAGTTTGTGCTGGGAAACCTTGCTTTGGCAAGTGCCAATTGACCGCATTCAGGCAGAAAGAAAAGAGAATCGCAAGAGGCCTTTTCTCCCCGGCTGCTCTGCCAAGCCCTTACAGCTAAAACTATGCCGTTGCTCCTCTGGAAGGATCCCTGCACCGCGACGTAGTTTTTCAGAAGAAGCCTTGCGTTTGCAAGAGCAAAGGAGGAATTCGTTGCAGGAAAGAGGAAGGAAAGAAAGTTTCTCTCCCTCTGCCTGCTTTACTCAGAGGACTGGATGAAGTTAGGACGTTCTCCCTTTCACTGAGAAACGTGGAGGCTGCTGTTGCCTGGGCGCTCTGTTCTTTCGAAAAGAGTCTGCAGTTCCACGCTTTGAACCGTGGAAAGGCGCCGGGTTCTGCTAAGATTTCCCCCGGCGCTTCGTTTGCCCTGGGCCAAAGCGAGCCTTCACAATAGCTGAACGCTAACACTGCATACTCGTTCCACTTCCAGAACAGGGCTACCGCGAGGCAGTTCTCCGGGGGAAAACGGCCCTTCGCGAAGGGCAGATCTGCCGAGCTAACTGCGGGAAAGCGAAAGCAAAGGACGCTTTTCTCCCTCTAACCGCTTTCGTCAGAGGAACGGGGGAAGTCACAGTGTTCTTTCTCTCACTGAGATACACACAATCTGACGTTGCTTCTGAGCTCCGTTGCTGGCAAAGAACTGAAACTGACATGCATTCCTGTGGGGAAACACAGGGCTTTGCTAGGATTTCTCTAGGCAGTCTGTTTTCCCTGGGCCTCACTGTAGCAACACTATCTCGCCAGGGCAACACTGCATGGGATTTCCTCTGCCAGGAGGGAGCTGCTGCTTTGTAGTTTGTGCTGGGAAACCTTGCTTTGGCAAGTGCCAATTGACCGCATTCAGGCAGAAAGAAAAGAGAATCGCAAGAGGCCTTTTCTCCCCGGCTGCTCTGCCAAGCCCTTACAGCTAAAACTATGCCGTTGCTCCTCTGGAAGGATCCCTGCACCGCGACGTAGTTTTTCAGAAGAAGCCTTGCGTTTGCAAGAGCAAAGGAGGAATTCGTTGCAGGAAAGAGGAAGGAAAGAAAGTTTCTCTCCCTCTGCCTGCTTTACTCAGAGGACTGGATGAAGTTAGGACGTTCTCCCTTTCACTGAGAAACGTGCAGGCTGCTGTTGCCAGGGCGCTCTGTTCTTTGCAAAAGAGTCTGCAGTTCCAGGCTTTGAACCGTGGAAAGGCGCCGGGCTCTGCTAAGATTTCCCCCGGCGCTTCGTTTGCCCTGGGCCAAAGCGAGCCTTCACAATAGCTGAACGCTAACACTGCATACTCGTTCCACTTCCAGAACAGGGCTACCGCGAGGCAGTTCTCCGGGGGAAAACGGCCCTTCGCGAAGGGCAGATCTGCCGAGCTCACTGCGGGAAAGCGAAAGCAAAGGACGCTTTTCTCCCTCTAACCGCTTTCGTCAGAGGAACGGGGGAAGTCACAGTGTTCTTTCTCTCACTGAGATACACACAATCTGACGTTGCTTCTGAGCTCCGTTGCTGGCAAAGAACTGAAACTGACATGCATTCCTGTGGGGAAACACAGGGCTTTGCTAGGATTTCTCTAGGCAGTCTGTTTTCCCTGGGCCTCACTGTAGCAACACTATCTCGCCAGGGCAACACTGCATGGGATTTCCTCTGCCAGGAGGGAGCTGCTGCTTTGTAGTTTGTGCTGGGAAACCTTGCTTTGGCAAGTGCCAATTGACCGCATTCAGGCAGAAAGAAAAGAGAATCGCAAGAGGCCTTTTCTCCCCGGCTGCTCTGCCAAGCCCTTACAGCTAAAACTATGCCGTTGCTCCTCTGGAAGGATCCCTGCACCGCGACGTAGTTTTTCAGAAGAAGCCTTGCGTTTGCAAGAGCAAAGGAGGAATTCGTTGCAGGAAAGAGGAAGGAAAGAAAGTTTCTCTCCCTCTGCCTGCTTTACTCAGAGGACTGGATGAAGTTAGGACGTTCTCCCTTTCACTGAGAAACGTGCAGGCTGCTGTTGCCTGGGCGCTCTCTTCTTTGCAAAAGAGTCTGCAGTTCCAGGCTTTGAACCGTGGAAAGGCGCCGGGCTCTGCTAAGATTTCCCCCGGCTCTTCGTTTGCCCTGGGCCAAAGCGAGCCTTCACAATAGCTGAACGCTAACACTGCATACTCGTTCCACTTCCAGAACAGGGCTACCGCGAGGCAGTTCTCCGGGGGAAAACGGCCCTTCGCGAAGGGCAGATCTGCCGAGCTCACTGCGGGAAAGCGAAAGCAAAGGACGCTTTTCTCCCTCTAACCGCTTTCGTCAGAGGAACGGGGGAAGTCACAGTGTTCTTTCTCTCACTGAGATACACACAATCTGACGTTGCCTCTGAGCTCCGTTGCTGGCAAAGGACTGAAACTGACATACATTCCTGTGGGGAAACACAGGGCTTTGCTAGGATTTCTCCAGGCAGTCTGTTTTCCCTGGGCCTCGCTGTAGCAACACTATCTCGCCAGGGCAACACTGCATGGGATTTCCTCTGCCAGGAGGGAGCTGCTGCTTTGTAGTTTGTGCTGGGAAACCTTGCTTTGGCAAGTGCCAATTGACCGCATTCAGGCAGAAAGAAAAGAGAATCGCAAGAGGCCTTTTCTCCCCGACTGCTCTGCCAAGCCCTTCCAGCTCAAACTATGCCGTTGCTCCTCTGGAAGGATCCCTGCACCGCGACGTAGTTTTTCAGAAGAAGCCTTGCGTTTGCAAGAGCAAAGGAGGAATTCGTTGCAGGAAAGAGGAAGGAAAGAAAGTTTCTCTCCCTCTGCCTGCTTTACTCAGAGGACTGGATGAAGTTAGGACGTTCTCCCTTTCACTGAGAAACGTGCAGGCTGCTGTTGCCTGGGCGCTCTCTTCTTTGCAAAAGAGTCTGCAGTTCCAGGCTTTGAACCGTGGAAAGGCGCCGGGCTCTGCTAAGATTTCCCCCGGCGCTTCGTTTGCCCTGGGCCAAAGCGAGCCTTCACAATAGCTGAACGCTAACACTGCATACTCGTTCCACTTCCAGAACAGGGCTACCGCGAGGCAGTTCTCCGGGGGAAAACGGCCCTTCGCGAAGGGCAGATCTGCCGAGCTCACTGCGGGAAAGCGAAAGCAAAGGACGCTTTTCTCCCTCTAACCGCTTTCGTCAGAGGAACGGGGGAAGTCACAGTGTTCTTTCTCTCACTGAGATACACACAATCTGACGTTGCCTCTGAGCTCCGTTGCTGGCAAAGGACTGAAACTGACATACATTCCTGTGGGGAAACACAGGAGTTTGCTAGGATTTCTCTAGGCAGTCTGTTTTCCCTGGGCCTCGCTGTAGCAACACTATCTCGCCAGGGCAACACTGCATGGGATTTCCTCTGCCAGGAGGGAGCTGCTGCTTTGTAGTTTGTGCTGGGAAACCTTGCTTTGGCAAGTGCCAATTGACCGCATTCAGGCAGAAAGAAAAGAGAATCGCAAGAGGCCTTTTCTCCCCGGCTGCTCTGCCAAGCCCTTACAGCTAAAACTATGCCGTTGCTCCTCTGGAAGGATCCCTGCACCGCGACGTAGTTTTTCAGAAGAAGCCTTGCGTTTGCAAGAGCAAAGGAGGAATTCGTTGCAGGAAAGAGGAAGGAAAGAAAGTTTCTCTCCCTCTGCCTGCTTTACTCAGAGGACTGGATGAAGTTAGGACGTTCTCCCTTTCACTGAGAAACGTGCAGGCTGCTGTTGCCTGGGCGCTCTCTTCTTTGCAAAAGAGTCTGCAGTTCCAGGCTTTGAACCGTGGAAAGGCGCCGGGCTCTGCTAAGATTTCCCCCGGCGCTTCGTTTGCCCTGGGCCAAAGCGAGCCTTCACAATAGCTGAACGCTAACACTGCATACTCGTTCCACTTCCAGAACAGGGCTACCGCGAGGCAGTTCTCCGGGGGAAAACGGCCCTTCGCGAAGGGCAGATCTGCCGAGCTCACTGCGGGAAAGCGAAAGCAAAGGACGCTTTTCTCCCTCTAACCGCTTTCGTCAGAGGAACGGGGGAAGTCACAGTGTTCTTTCTCTCACTGAGATACACACAATCTGACGTTGCCTCTGAGCTCCGTTGCTGGCAAAGGACTGAAACTGACATACATTCCTGTGGGGAAACACAGGGCTTTGCTAGGATTTCTCTAGGCAGTCTGTTTTCCCTGGGCCTCGCTGTAGCAACACTATCTCGCCAGGGCAACACTGCATGGGATTTCCTCTGCCAGGAGAGAGCTGCTGCTTTGTAGTTTGTGCTGGGAAACCTTGCTTTGGCAAGTGCCAATTGACCGCATTCAGGCAGAAAGAAAAGAGAATCGCAAGAGGCCTTTTCTCCCCGGCTGCTCTGCCAAGCCCTTACAGCTAAAACTATGCCGTTGCTCCTCTGGAAGGATCCCTGCACCGCGACGTAGTTTTTCAGAAGAAGCCTTGCGTTTGCAAGAGCAAAGGAGGAATTCGTTGCAGGAAAGAGGAAGGAAAGAAAGTTTCTCTCCCTCTGCCTGCTTTACTCAGAGGACTGGATGAAGTTAGGACGTTCTCCCTTTCACTGAGAAACGTGCAGGCTGCTGTTGCCTGGGCGCTCTCTTCTTTGCAAAAGAGTCTGCAGTTCCAGGCTTTCAACCGTGGAAAGGCGCCGGGCTCTGCTAAGATTTCCCCCGGCTCTTCGTTTGCCCTGGGCCAAAGCGAGCCTTCACAATAGCTGAACGCTAACACTGCATACTCGTTCCACTTCCAGAACAGGGCTACCGCGAGGCTGTTCTCCGGGGGAAAACGGCCCTTCGCGAAGGGCAGATCTGCCGAGCTCACTGCGGGAAAGCGAAAGCAAAGGACGCTTTTCTCCCTCTAACCGCTTTCGTCAGAGGAACGGGGGAAGTCACAGTGTTCTTTCTCTCACTGAGATACACACAATCTGACGTTGCCTCTGAGCTCCGTTGCTGGCAAAGGACTGAAACTGACATACATTCCTGTGGGGAAACACAGGGCTTTGCTAGGATTTCTCTAGGCAGTCTGTTTTCCCTGGGCCTCGCTGTAGCAACACTATCTCGCCAGGGCAACACTGCATGGGATTTCCTCTGCCAGGAGAGAGCTGCTGCTTTGTAGTTTGTGCTGGGAAACCTTGCTTTGGCAAGTGCCAATTGACCGCATTCAGGCAGAAAGAAAAGAGAATCGCAAGAGGCCTTTTCTCCCCGGCTGCTCTGCCAAGCCCTTACAGCTAAAACTATGCCGTTGCTCCTCTGGAAGGATCCCTGCACCGCGACGTAGTTTTTCAGAAGAAGCCTTGCGTTTGCAAGAGCAAAGGAGGAATTCGTTGCAGGAAAGAGGAAGGAAAGAAAGTTTCTCTCCCTCTGCCTGCTTTACTCAGAGGACTGGATGAAGTTAGGACGTTCTCCCTTTCACTGAGAAACGTGCAGGCTGCTGTTGCCTGGGCGCTCTCTTCTTTGCAAAAGAGTCTGCAGTTCCAGGCTTTGAACCGTGGAAAGGCGCCGGGCTCTGCTAAGATTTCCCCCGGCGCTTCGTTTGCCCTGGGCCAAAGCGAGCCTTCACAATAGCTGAACGCTAACACTGCATACTCGTTCCACTTCCAGAACAGGGCTACCGCGAGGCAGTTCTCCGGGGGAAAACGGCCCTTCGCGAAGGGCAGATCTGCCGAGCTCACTGCGGGAAAGCGAAAGCAAAGGACGCTTTTCTCCCTCTAACCGCTTTCGTCAGAGGAACGGGGGAAGTCACAGTGTTCTTTCTCTCACTGAGATACACACAATCTGACGTTGCCTCTGAGCTCCGTTGCTGGCAAAGGACTGAAACTGACATACATTCCTGTGGGGAAACACAGGGCTTTGCTAGGATTTCTCTAGGCAGTCTGTTTTCCCTGGGCCTCGCTGTAGCAACACTATCTCGCCAGGGCAACACTGCATGGGATTTCCTCTGCCAGGAGAGAGCTGCTGCTTTGTAGTTTGTGCTGGGAAACCTTGCTTTGGCAAGTGCCAATTGACCGCATTCAGGCAGAAAGAAAAGAGAATCGCAAGAGGCCTTTTCTCCCCGGCTGCTCTGCCAAGCCCTTACAGCTAAAACTATGCCGTTGCTCCTCTGGAAGGATCCCTGCACCGCGACGTAGTTTTTCAGAAGAAGCCTTGCGTTTGCAAGAGCAAAGGAGGAATTCGTTGCAGGAAAGAGGAAGGAAAGAAAGTTTCTCTCCCTCTGCCTGCTTTACTCAGAGGACTGGATGAAGTTAGGACGTTCTCCCTTTCACTGAGAAACGTGCAGGCTGCTGTTGCCTGGGCGCTCTCTTCTTTGCAAAAGAGTCTGCAGTTCCAGGCTTTGAACCGTGGAAAGGCGCCGGGCTCTGCTAAGATTTCCCCCGGCTCTTCGTTTGCCCTGGGCCAAAGCGAGCCTTCACAATAGCTGAACGCTAACACTGCATACTCGTTCCACTTCCAGAACAGGGCTACCGCGAGGCAGTTCTCCGGGGGAAAACGGCCCTTCGCGAAGGGCAGATCTGCCGAGCTCACTGCGGGAAAGCGAAAGCAAAGGACGCTTTTCTCCCTCTAACCGCTTTCGTCAGAGGAACGGGGGAAGTCACAGTGTTCTTTCTCTCACTGAGATACACACAATCTGACGTTGCCTCTGAGCTCCGTTGCTGGCAAAGAACTGAAACTGACATACATTCCTGTGGGGAAACACAGGGCTTTGCTAGGATTTCTCTAGGCAGTCTGTTTTCCCTGGGCCTCGCTGTAGCAACAGTATCTCGCCAGGGCAACACTGCATGGGATTTCCTCTGCCAGGAGGGAGCTGCTGCTTTGTAGTTTGTGCTGGGAAACCTTGCTTTGGCAAGTGCCAATTGACCGCATTCAGGCAGAAAGAAAAGAGAATCGCAAGAGGCCTTTTCTCCCCGGCTGCTCTGCCAAGCCCTTACAGCTAAAACTATGCCGTTGCTCCTCTGGAAGGATCCCTGCACCGCGACGTAGTTTTTCAGAAGAAGCCTTGCGTTTGCAAGAGCAAAGGAGGAATTCGTTGCAGGAAAGAGGAAGGAAAGAAAGTTTCTCTCCCTCTGCCTGCTTTACTCAGAGGACTGGATGAAGTTAGGACGTTCTCCCTTTCACTGAGAAACGTGCAGGCTGCTGTTGCCTGGGCGCTCTCTTCTTTGCAAAAGAGTCTGCAGTTCCAGGCTTTGAACCGTGGAAAGGCGCCGGGCTCTGCTAAGATTTCCCCCGGCGCTTCGTTTGCCCTGGGCCAAAGCGAGCCTTCACAATAGCTGAACGCTAACACTGCATACTCGTTCCACTTCCAGAACAGGGCTACCGCGAGGCAGTTCTCCGGGGGAAAACGGCCCTTCGCGAAGGGCAGATCTGCCGAGCTCACTGCGGGAAAGCGAAAGCAAAGGACGCTTTTCTCCCTCTAACCGCTTTCGTCAGAGGAACGGGGGAAGTCACAGTGTTCTTTCTCTCACTGAGATACACACAATCTGACGTTGCCTCTGAGCTCCGTTGCTGGCAAAGGACTGAAACTGACATACATTCCTGTGGGGAAACACAGGGCTTTGCTAGGATTTCTCTAGGCAGTCTGTTTTCCCTGGGCCTCGCTGTAGCAACACTATCTCGCCAGGGCAACACTGCATGGGATTTCCTCTGCCAGGAGAGAGCTGCTGCTTTGTAGTTTGTGCTGGGAAACCTTGCTTTGGCAAGTGCCAATTGACCGCATTCAGGCAGAAAGAAAAGAGAATCGCAAGAGGCCTTTTCTCCCCGGCTGCTCTGCCAAGCCCTTACAGCTAAAACTATGCCGTTGCTCCTCTGGAAGGATCCCTGCACCGCGACGTAGTTTTTCAGAAGAAGCCTTGCGTTTGCAAGAGCAAAGGAGGAATTCGTTGCAGGAAAGAGGAAGGAAAGAAAGTTTCTCTCCCTCTGCCTGCTTTACTCAGAGGACTGGATGAAGTTAGGACGTTCTCCCTTTCACTGAGAAACGTGCAGGCTGCTGTTGCCTGGGCGCTCTCTTCTTTGCAAAAGAGTCTGCAGTTCCAGGCTTTGAACCGTGGAAAGGCGCCGGGCTCTGCTAAGATTTCCCCCGGCGCTTCGTTTGCCCTGGGCCAAAGCGAGCATTCACAATAGCTGAACGCTAACACTGCATACTCGTTCCACTTCCAGAACAGGGCTACCGCGAGGCAGTTCTCCGGGGGAAAACGGCCCTTCGCGAAGGGCAGATCTGCCGAGCTCACTGCGGGAAAGCGAAAGCAAAGGACGCTTTTCTCCCTCTAACCGCTTTCGTCAGAGGAACGGGGGAAGTCACAGTGTTCTTTCTCTCACTGAGATACACACAATCTGACGTTGCCTCTGAGCTCCGTTGCTGGCAAAGGACTGAAACTGACATACATTCCTGTGGGGAAACACAGGGCTTTGCTAGGATTTCTCTAGGCAGTCTGTTTTCCCTGGGCCTCGCTGTAGCAACACTATCTCGCCAGGGCAACACTGCATGGGATTTCCTCTGCCAGGAGGGAGCTGCTGCTTTGTAGTTTGTGCTGGGAAACCTTGCTTTGGCAAGTGCCAATTGACCGCATTCAGGCAGAAAGAAAAGAGAATCGCAAGAGGCCTTTTCTCCCCGGCTGCTCTGCCAAGCCCTTACAGCTAAAACTATGCCGTTGCTCCTCTGGAAGGATCCCTGCACCGCGACGTAGTTTTTCAGAAGAAGCCTTGCGTTTGCAAGAGCAAAGGAGGAATTCGTTGCAGGAAAGAGGAAGGAAAGAAAGTTTCTCTCCCTCTGCCTGCTTTACTCAGAGGACTGGATGAAGTTAGGACGTTCTCCCTTTGACTGAGAAACGTGCAGGCTGCTGTTGCCTGGGCGCTCTCTTCTTTGCAAAAGAGTCTGCAGTTCCAGGCTTTGAACCGTGGAAAGGCGCCGGGCTCTGCTAAGATTTCCCCCGGCGCTTCGTTTGCCCTGGGCCAAAGCGAGCCTTCACAATAGCTGAACGCTAACACTGCATACTCGTTCCACTTCCAGAACAGGGCTACCGCGAGGCAGTTCTCCGGGGGAAAACGGCCCTTCGCGAAGGGCAGATCTGCCGAGCTCACTGCGGGAAAGCGAAAGCAAAGGACGCTTTTCTCCCTCTAACCGCTTTCGTCAGAGGAACGGGGGAAGTCACAGTGTTCTTTCTCTCACTGAGATACACACAATCTGACGTTGCCTCTGAGCTCCGTTGCTGGCAAAGAACTGAAACTGACATACATTCCTGTGGGGAAACACAGGGCTTTGCTAGGATTTCTCTAGGCAGTCTGTTTTCCCTGGGCCTCGCTGTAGCAACACTATCTCGCCAGGGCAACACTGCATGGGATTTCCTCTGCCAGGAGGGAGCTGCTGCTTTGTAGTTTGTGCTGGGAAACCTTGCTTTGGCAAGTGCCAATTGACCGCATTCAGGCAGAAAGAAAAGAGAATCGCAAGAGGCCTTTTCTCCCCGGCTGCTCTGCCAAGCCCTTACAGCTAAAACTATGCCGTTGCTCCTCTGGAAGGATCCCTGCACCGCGACGTAGTTTTTCAGAAGAAGCCTTGCGTTTGCAAGAGCAAAGGAGGAATTCGTTGCAGGAAAGAGGAAGGAAAGAAAGTTTCTCTCCCTCTTCCTGCTTTACTCAGAGGACTGGATGAAGTTAGGACGTTCTCCCTTTCACTGAGAAACGTGCAGGCTGCTGTTGCCTGGGCGCTCTCTTCTTTGCAAAAGAGTCTGCAGTTCCAGGCTTTGAACCGTGGAAAGGCGCCGGGCTCTGCTAAGATTTCCCCCGGCGCTTCGTTTGCCCTGGGCCAAAGCGAGCCTTCACAATAGATGAACGCTAACACTGCATACTCGTTCCACTTCCAGAACAGGGCTACCGCGAGGCAGTTCTCCGGGGGAAAACGGCCCTTCGCGAAGGGCAGATCTGCCGAGCTCACTGCGGGAAAGCGAAAGCAAAGGACGCTTTTCTCCCTCTAACCGCTTTCGTCAGAGGAACGGGGGAAGTCACAGTGTTCTTTCTCTCACTGAGATACACACAATCTGACGTTGCCTCTGAGCTCCGTTGCTGGCAAAGGACTGAAACTGACATACATTCCTGTGGGGAAACACAGGGCTTTGCTAGGATTTCTCTAGGCAGTCTGTTTTCCCTGGGCCTCGCTGTAGCAACACTATCTCGCCAGGGCAACACTGCATGGGATTTCCTCTGCCAGGAGAGAGCTGCTGCTTTGTAGTTTGTGCTGGGAAACCTTGCTTTGGCAAGTGCCAATTGACCGCATTCAGGCAGAAAGAAAAGAGAATCGCAAGAGGCCTTTTCTCCCCGGCTGCTCTGCCAAGCCCTTACAGCTAAAACTATGCCGTTGCTCCTCTGGAAGGATCCCTGCACCGCGACGTAGTTTTTCAGAAGAAGCCTTGCGTTTGCAAGAGCAAAGGAGGAATTCGTTGCAGGAAAGAGGAAGGAAAGAAAGTTTCTCTCCCTCTGCCTGCTTTACTCAGAGGACTGGATGAAGTTAGGACGTTCTCCCTTTCACTGAGAAACGTGCAGGCTGCTGTTGCCTGGGCGCTCTCTTCTTTGCAAAAGAGTCTGCAGTTCCAGGCTTTGAACCGTGGAAAGGCGCCGGGCTCTGCTAAGATTTCCCCCGGCGCTTCGTTTGCCCTGGGCCAAAGCGAGCATTCACAATAGCTGAACGCTAACACTGCATACTCGTTCCACTTCCAGAACAGGGCTACCGCGAGGCAGTTCTCCGGGGGAAAACGGCCCTTCGCGAAGGGCAGATCTGCCGAGCTCACTGCGGGAAAGCGAAAGCAAAGGACGCTTTTCTCCCTCTAACCGCTTTCGTCAGAGGAACGGGGGAAGTCACAGTGTTCTTTCTCTCACTGAGATACACACAATCTGACGTTGCCTCTGAGCTCCGTTGCTGGCAAAGGACTGAAACTGACATACATTCCTGTGGGGAAACACAGGGCTTTGCTAGGATTTCTCTAGGCAGTCTGTTTTCCCTGGGCCTCGCTGTAGCAACACTATCTCGCCAGGGCAACACTGCATGGGATTTCCTCTGCCAGGAGAGAGCTGCTGCTTTGTAGTTTGTGCTGGGAAACCTTGCTTTGGCAAGTGCCAATTGACCGCATTCAGGCAGAAAGAAAAGAGAATCGCAAGAGGCCTTTTCTCCCCGGCTGCTCTGCCAAGCCCTTACAGCTAAAACTATGCCGTTGCTCCTCTGGAAGGATCCCTGCACCGCGACGTAGTTTTTCAGAAGAAGCCTTGCGTTTGCAAGAGCAAAGGAGGAATTCGTTGCAGGAAAGAGGAAGGAAAGAAAGTTTCTCTCCCTCTGCCTGCTTTACTCAGAGGACTGGATGAAGTTAGGACGTTCTCCCTTTCACTGAGAAACGTGCAGGCTGCTGTTGCCTGGGCGCTCTCTTCTTTGCAAAAGAGTCTGCAGTTCCAGGCTTTGAACCGTGGAAAGGCGCCGGGCTCTGCTAAGATTTCCCCCGGCTCTTCGTTTGCCCTGGGCCAAAGCGAGCCTTCACAATAGCTGAACGCTAACACTGCATACTCGTTCCACTTCCAGAACAGGGCTACCGCGAGGCAGTTCTCCGGGGGAAAACGGCCCTTCGCGAAGGGCAGATCTGCCGAGCTCACTGCGGGAAAGCGAAAGCAAAGGACGCTTTTCTCCCTCTAACCGCTTTCGTCAGAGGAACGGGGGAAGTCACAGTGTTCTTTCTCTCACTGAGATACACACAATCTGACGTTGCCTCTGAGCTCCGTTGCTGGCAAAGAACTGAAACTGACATACATTCCTGTGGGGAAACACAGGGCTTTGCTAGGATTTCTCTAGGCAGTCTGTTTTCCCTGGGCCTCGCTGTAGCAACACTATCTCGCCAGGGCAACACTGCATGGGATTTCCTCTGCCAGGAGGGAGCTGCTGCTTTGTAGTTTGTGCTGGGAAACCTTGCTTTGGCAAGTGCCAATTGACCGCATTCAGGCAGAAAGAAAAGAGAATCGCAAGAGGCCTTTTCTCCCCGGCTGCTCTGCCAAGCCCTTACAGCTAAAACTATGCCGTTGCTCCTCTGGAAGGATCCCTGCACCGCGACGTAGTTTTTCAGAAGAAGCCTTGCGTTTGCAAGAGCAAAGGAGGAATTCGTTGCAGGAAAGAGGAAGGAAAGAAAGTTTCTCTCCCTCTGCCTGCTTTACTCAGAGGACTGGATGAAGTTAGGACGTTCTCCCTTTCACTGAGAAACGTGCAGGCTGCTGTTGCCTGGGCGCTCTCTTCTTTGCAAAAGAGTCTGCAGTTCCAGGCTTTGAACCGTGGAAAGGCGCCGGGCTCTGCTAAGATTTCCCCCGGCGCTTCGTTTGCCCTGGGCCAAAGCGAGCCTTCACAATAGCTGAACGCTAACACTGCATACTCGTTCCACTTCCAGAACAGGGCTACCGCGAGGCAGTTCTCCGGGGGAAAACGGCCCTTCGCGAAGGGCAGATCTGCCGAGCTCACTGCGGGAAAGCGAAAGCAAAGGACGCTTTTCTCCCTCTAACCGCTTTCGTCAGAGGAACGGGGGAAGTCACAGTGTTCTTTCTCTCACTGAGATACACACAATCTGACGTTGCCTCTGAGCTCCGTTGCTGGCAAAGAACTGAAACTGACATACATTCCTGTGGGGAAACACAGGGCTTTGCTAGGATTTCTCTAGGCAGTCTGTTTTCCCTGGGCCTCGCTGTAGCAACACTATCTCGCCAGGGCAACACTGCATGGGATTTCCTCTGCCAGGAGGGAGCTGCTGCTTTGTAGTTTGTGCTGGGAAACCTTGCTTTGGCAAGTGCCAATTGACCGCATTCAGGCAGAAAGAAAAGAGAATCGCAAGAGGCCTTTTCTCCCCGGCTGCTCTGCCAAGCCCTTACAGCTAAAACTATGCCGTTGCTCCTCTGGAAGGATCCCTGCACCGCGACGTAGTTTTTCAGAAGAAGCCTTGCGTTTGCAAGAGCAAAGGAGGAATTCGTTGCAGGAAAGAGGAAGGAAAGAAAGTTTCTCTCCCTCTTCCTGCTTTACTCAGAGGACTGGATGAAGTTAGGACGTTCTCCCTTTCACTGAGAAACGTGCAGGCTGCTGTTGCCTGGGCGCTCTCTTCTTTGCAAAAGAGTCTGCAGTTCCAGGCTTTGAACCGTGGAAAGGCGCCGGGCTCTGCTAAGATTTCCCCCGGCGCTTCGTTTGCCCTGGGCCAAAGCGAGCCTTCACAATAGATGAACGCTAACACTGCATACTCGTTCCACTTCCAGAACAGGGCTACCGCGAGGCAGTTCTCCGGGGGAAAACGGCCCTTCGCGAAGGGCAGATCTGCCGAGCTCACTGCGGGAAAGCGAAAGCAAAGGACGCTTTTCTCCCTCTAACCGCTTTCGTCAGAGGAACGGGGGAAGTCACAGTGTTCTTTCTCTCACTGAGATACACACAATCTGACGTTGCCTCTGAGCTCCGTTGCTGGCAAAGGACTGAAACTGACATACATTCCTGTGGGGAAACACAGGGCTTTGCTAGGATTTCTCTAGGCAGTCTGTTTTCCCTGGGCCTCGCTGTAGCAACACTATCTCGCCAGGGCAACACTGCATGGGATTTCCTCTGCCAGGAGAGAGCTGCTGCTTTGTAGTTTGTGCTGGGAAACCTTGCTTTGGCAAGTGCCAATTGACCGCATTCAGGCAGAAAGAAAAGAGAATCGCAAGAGGCCTTTTCTCCCCGGCTGCTCTGCCAAGCCCTTACAGCTAAAACTATGCCGTTGCTCCTCTGGAAGGATCCCTGCACCGCGACGTAGTTTTTCAGAAGAAGCCTTGCGTTTGCAAGAGCAAAGGAGGAATTCGTTGCAGGAAAGAGGAAGGAAAGAAAGTTTCTCTCCCTCTGCCTGCTTTACTCAGAGGACTGGATGAAGTTAGGACGTTCTCCCTTTCACTGAGAAACGTGCAGGCTGCTGTTGCCTGGGCGCTCTCTTCTTTGCAAAAGAGTCTGCAGTTCCAGGCTTTGAACCGTGGAAAGGCGCCGGGCTCTGCTAAGATTTCCCCCGGCGCTTCGTTTGCCCTGGGCCAAAGCGAGCATTCACAATAGCTGAACGCTAACACTGCATACTCGTTCCACTTCCAGAACAGGGCTACCGCGAGGCAGTTCTCCGGGGGAAAACGGCCCTTCGCGAAGGGCAGATCTGCCGAGCTCACTGCGGGAAAGCGAAAGCAAAGGACGCTTTTCTCCCTCTAACCGCTTTCGTCAGAGGAACGGGGGAAGTCACAGTGTTCTTTCTCTCACTGAGATACACACAATCTGACGTTGCCTCTGAGCTCCGTTGCTGGCAAAGGACTGAAACTGACATACATTCCTGTGGGGAAACACAGGGCTTTGCTAGGATTTCTCTAGGCAGTCTGTTTTCCCTGGGCCTCGCTGTAGCAACACTATCTCGCCAGGGCAACACTGCATGGGATTTCCTCTGCCAGGAGGGAGCTGCTGCTTTGTAGTTTGTGCTGGGAAACCTTGCTTTGGCAAGTGCCAATTGACCGCATTCAGGCAGAAAGAAAAGAGAATCGCAAGAGGCCTTTTCTCCCCGGCTGCTCTGCCAAGCCCTTACAGCTAAAACTATGCCGTTGCTCCTCTGGAAGGATCCCTGCACCGCGACGTAGTTTTTCAGAAGAAGCCTTGCGTTTGCAAGAGCAAAGGAGGAATTCGTTGCAGGAAAGAGGAAGGAAAGAAAGTTTCTCTCCCTCTGCCTGCTTTACTCAGAGGACTGGATGAAGTTAGGACGTTCTCCCTTTCACTGAGAAACGTGCAGGCTGCTGTTGCCTGGGCGCTCTCTTCTTTGCAAAAGAGTCTGCAGTTCCAGGCTTTGAACCGTGGAAAGGCGCCGGGCTCTGCTAAGATTTCCCCCGGCGCTTCGTTTGCCCTGGGCCAAAGCGAGCCTTCACAATAGCTGAACGCTAACACTGCATACTCGTTCCACTTCCAGAACAGGGCTACCGCGAGGCAGTTCTCCGGGGGAAAACGGCCCTTCGCGAAGGGCAGATCTGCCGAGCTCACTGCGGGAAAGCGAAAGCAAAGGACGCTTTTCTCCCTCTAACCGCTTTCGTCAGAGGAACGGGGGAAGTCACAGTGTTCTTTCTCTCACTGAGATACACACAATCTGACGTTGCTTCTGAGCTCCGTTGCTGGCAAAGAACTGAAACTGACATACATTCCTGTGGGGAAACACAGGGCTTTGCTAGGATTTCTCTAGGCAGTCTGTTTTCCCTGGGCCTCGCTGTAGCAACACTATCTCGCCAGGGCAACACTGCATGGGATTTCCTCTGCCAGGAGGGAGCTGCTGCTTTGTAGTTTGTGCTGGGAAACCTTGCTTTGGCAAGTGCCAATTGACCGCATTCAGGCAGAAAGAAAAGAGAATCGCAAGAGGCCTTTTCTCCCCGGCTGCTCTGCCAAGCCCTTACAGCTAAAACTATGCCGTTGCTCCTCTGGAAGGATCCCTGCACCGCGACGTAGTTTTTCAGAAGAAGCCTTGCGTTTGCAAGAGCAAAGGAGGAATTCGTTGCAGGAAAGAGGAAGGAAAGAAAGTTTCTCTCCCTCTGCCTGCTTTACTCAGAGGACTGGATGAAGTTAGGACGTTCTCCCTTTCACTGAGAAACGTGCAGGCTGCTGTTGCCTGGGCGCTCTCTTCTTTGCAAAAGAGTCTGCAGTTCCAGGCTTTGAACCGTGGAAAGGCGCCGGGCTCTGCTAAGATTTCCCCCGGCGCTTCGTTTGCCCTGGGCCAAAGCGAGCCTTCACAATAGCTGAACGCTAACACTGCATACTCGTTCCACTTCCAGAACAGGGCTACCGCGAGGCAGTTCTCCGGGGGAAAACGGCCCTTCGCGAAGGGCAGATCTGCCGAGCTCACTGCGGGAAAGCGAAAGCAAAGGACGCTTTTCTCCCTCTAACCGCTTTCGTCAGAGGAACGGGGGAAGTCACAGTGTTCTTTCTCTCACTGAGATACACACAATCTGACGTTGCCTCTGAGCTCCGTTGCTGGCAAAGAACTGAAACTGACATACATTCCTGTGGGGAAACACAGGGCTTTGCTAGGATTTCTCTAGGCAGTCTGTTTTCCCTGGGCCTCGCTGTAGCAACACTATCTCGCCAGGGCAACACTGCATGGGATTTCCTCTGCCAGGAGGGAGCTGCTGCTTTGTAGTTTGTGCTGGGAAACCTTGCTTTGGCAAGTGCCAATTGACCGCATTCAGGCAGAAAGAAAAGAGAATCGCAAGAGGCCTTTTCTCCCCGGCTGCTCTGCCAAGCCCTTACAGCTAAAACTATGCCGTTGCTCCTCTGGAAGGATCCCTGCACCGCGACGTAGTTTTTCAGAAGAAGCCTTGCGTTTGCAAGAGCAAAGGAGGAATTCGTTGCAGGAAAGAGGAAGGAAAGAAAGTTTCTCTCCCTCTTCCTGCTTTACTCAGAGGACTGGATGAAGTTAGGACGTTCTCCCTTTCACTGAGAAACGTGCAGGCTGCTGTTGCCTGGGCGCTCTCTTCTTTGCAAAAGAGTCTGCAGTTCCAGGCTTTGAACCGTGGAAAGGCGCCGGGCTCTGCTAAGATTTCCCCCGGCGCTTCGTTTGCCCTGGGCCAAAGCGAGCCTTCACAATAGATGAACGCTAACACTGCATACTCGTTCCACTTCCAGAACAGGGCTACCGCGAGGCAGTTCTCCGGGGGAAAACGGCCCTTCGCGAAGGGCAGATCTGCCGAGCTCACTGCGGGAAAGCGAAAGCAAAGGACGCTTTTCTCCCTCTAACCGCTTTCGTCAGAGGAACGGGGGAAGTCACAGTGTTCTTTCTCTCACTGAGATACACACAATCTGACGTTGCCTCTGAGCTCCGTTGCTGGCAAAGGACTGAAACTGACATACATTCCTGTGGGGAAACACAGGGCTTTGCTAGGATTTCTCTAGGCAGTCTGTTTTCCCTGGGCCTCGCTGTAGCAACACTATCTCGCCAGGGCAACACTGCATGGGATTTCCTCTGCCAGGAGAGAGCTGCTGCTTTGTAGTTTGTGCTGGGAAACCTTGCTTTGGCAAGTGCCAATTGACCGCATTCAGGCAGAAAGAAAAGAGAATCGCAAGAGGCCTTTTCTCCCCGGCTGCTCTGCCAAGCCCTTACAGCTAAAACTATGCCGTTGCTCCTCTGGAAGGATCCCTGCACCGCGACGTAGTTTTTCAGAAGAAGCCTTGCGTTTGCAAGAGCAAAGGAGGAATTCGTTGCAGGAAAGAGGAAGGAAAGAAAGTTTCTCTCCCTCTGCCTGCTTTACTCAGAGGACTGGATGAAGTTAGGACGTTCTCCCTTTCACTGAGAAACGTGCAGGCTGCTGTTGCCTGGGCGCTCTCTTCTTTGCAAAAGAGTCTGCAGTTCCAGGCTTTGAACCGTGGAAAGGCGCCGGGCTCTGCTAAGATTTCCCCCGGCGCTTCGTTTGCCCTGGGCCAAAGCGAGCATTCACAATAGCTGAACGCTAACACTGCATACTCGTTCCACTTCCAGAACAGGGCTACCGCGAGGCAGTTCTCCGGGGGAAAACGGCCCTTCGCGAAGGGCAGATCTGCCGAGCTCACTGCGGGAAAGCGAAAGCAAAGGACGCTTTTCTCCCTCTAACCGCTTTCGTCAGAGGAACGGGGGAAGTCACAGTGTTCTTTCTCTCACTGAGATACACACAATCTGACGTTGCCTCTGAGCTCCGTTGCTGGCAAAGGACTGAAACTGACATACATTCCTGTGGGGAAACACAGGGCTTTGCTAGGATTTCTCTAGGCAGTCTGTTTTCCCTGGGCCTCGCTGTAGCAACACTATCTCGCCAGGGCAACACTGCATGGGATTTCCTCTGCCAGGAGGGAGCTGCTGCTTTGTAGTTTGTGCTGGGAAACCTTGCTTTGGCAAGTGCCAATTGACCGCATTCAGGCAGAAAGAAAAGAGAATCGCAAGAGGCCTTTTCTCCCCGGCTGCTCTGCCAAGCCCTTACAGCTAAAACTATGCCGTTGCTCCTCTGGAAGGATCCCTGCACCGCGACGTAGTTTTTCAGAAGAAGCCTTGCGTTTGCAAGAGCAAAGGAGGAATTCGTTGCAGGAAAGAGGAAGGAAAGAAAGTTTCTCTCCCTCTGCCTGCTTTACTCAGAGGACTGGATGAAGTTAGGACGTTCTCCCTTTCACTGAGAAACGTGCAGGCTGCTGTTGCCTGGGCGCTCTCTTCTTTGCAAAAGAGTCTGCAGTTCCAGGCTTTGAACCGTGGAAAGGCGCCGGGCTCTGCTAAGATTTCCCCCGGCGCTTCGTTTGCCCTGGGCCAAAGCGAGCCTTCACAATAGCTGAACGCTAACACTGCATACTCGTTCCACTTCCAGAACAGGGCTACCGCGAGGCAGTTCTCCGGGGGAAAACGGCCCTTCGCGAAGGGCAGATCTGCCGAGCTCACTGCAGGAAAGCGAAAGCAAAGGACGCTTTTCTCCCTCTAACCGCTTTCGTCAGAGGAACGGGGGAAGTCACAGTGTTCTTTCTCTCACTGAGATACACACAATCTGACGTTGCCTCTGAGCTCCGTTGCTGGCAAAGGACTGAAACTGACATACATTCCTGTGGGGAAACACAGGGCTTTGCTAGGATTTCTCTAGGCAGTCTGTTTTCCCTGGGCCTCGCTGTAGCAACACTATCTCGCCAGGGCAACACTGCATGGGATTTCCTCTGCCAGGAGAGAGCTGCTGCTTTGTAGTTTGTGCTGGGAAACCTTGCTTTGGCAAGTGCCAATTGACCGCATTCAGGCAGAAAGAAAAGAGAATCGCAAGAGGCCTTTTCTCCCCGGCTGCTCTGCCAAGCCCTTACAGCTAAAACTATGCCGTTGCTCCTCTGGAAGGATCCCTGCACCGCGACGTAGTTTTTCAGAAGAAGCCTTGCGTTTGCAAGAGCAAAGGAGGAATTCGTTGCAGGAAAGAGGAAGGAAAGAAAGTTTCTCTCCCTCTGCCTGCTTTACTCAGAGGACTGGATGAAGTTAGGACGTTCTCCCTTTCACTGAGAAACGTGCAGGCTGCTGTTGCCTGGGCGCTCTCTTCTTTGCAAAAGAGTCTGCAGTTCCAGGCTTTGAACCGTGGAAAGGCGCCGGGCTCTGCTAAGATTTCCCCCGGCGCTTCGTTTGCCCTGGGCCAAAGCGAGCCTTCACAATAGCTGAACGCTAACACTGCATACTCGTTCCACTTCCAGAACAGGGCTACCGCGAGGCTGTTCTCCGGGGGAAAACGGCCCTTCGCGAAGGGCAGATCTGCCGAGCTCACTGCGGGAAAGCGAAAGCAAAGGACGCTTTTCTCCCTCTAACCGCTTTCGTCAGAGGAACGGGGGAAGTCACAGTGTTCTTTCTCTCACTGAGATACACACAATCTGACGTTGCCTCTGAGCTCCGTTGCTGGCAAAGAACTGAAACTGACATACATTCCTGTGGGGAAACACAGGGCTTTGCTAGGATTTCTCTAGGCAGTCTGTTTTCCCTGGGCCTCGCTGTAGCAACACTATCTCGCCAGGGCAACACTGCATGGGATTTCCTCTGCCAGGAGAGAGCTGCTGCTTTGTAGTTTGTGCTGGGAAACCTTGCTTTGGCAAGTGCCAATTGACCGCATTCAGGCAGAAAGAAAAGAGAATCGCAAGAGGCCTTTTCTCCCCGGCTGCTCTGCCAAGCCCTTACAGCTAAAACTATGCCGTTGCTCCTCTGGAAGGATCCCTGCACCGCGACGTAGTTTTTCAGAAGAAGCCTTGCGTTTGCAAGAGCAAAGGAGGAATTCGTTGCAGGAAAGAGGAAGGAAAGAAAGTTTCTCTCCCTCTGCCTGCTTTACTCAGAGGACTGGATGAAGTTAGGACGTTCTCCCTTTCACTGAGAAACGTGCAGGCTGCTGTTGCCTGGGCGCTCTCTTCTTTGCAAAAGAGTCTGCAGTTCCAGGCTTTGAACCGTGGAAAGGCGCCGGGCTCTGCTAAGATTTCCCCCGGCGCTTCGTTTGCCCTGGGCCAAAGCGAGCCTTCACAATAGCTGAACGCTAACACTGCATACTCGTTCCACTTCCAGAACAGGGCTACCGCGAGGCAGTTCTCCGGGGGAAAACGGCCCTTCGCGAAGGGCAGATCTGCCGAGCTCACTGCGGGAAAGCGAAAGCAAAGGACGCTTTTCTCCCTCTAACCGCTTTCGTCAGAGGAACGGGGGAAGTCACAGTGTTCTTTCTCTCACTGAGATACACACAATCTGACGTTGCCTCTGAGCTCCGTTGCTGGCAAAGGACTGAAACTGACATACATTCCTGTGGGGAAACACAGGGCTTTGCTAGGATTTCTCTAGGCAGTCTCTTTTCCCTGGGCCTCGCTGTAGCAACACTATCTCGCCAGGGCAACACTGCATGGGATTTCCTCTGCCAGGAGAGAGCTGCTGCTTTGTAGTTTGTGCTGGGAAACCTTGCTTTGGCAAGTGCCAATTGACCGCATTCAGGCAGAAAGAAAAGAGAATCGCAAGAGGCCTTTTCTCCCCGGCTGCTCTGCCAAGCCCTTACAGCTAAAACTATGCAGTTGCTCCTCTGGAAGGATCCCTGCACCGCGACGTAGTTTTTCAGAAGAAGCCTTGCGTTTGCAAGAGCAAAGGAGGAATTCGTTGCAGGAAAGAGGAAGGAAAGAAAGTTTCTCTCCCTCTGCCTGCTTTACTCAGAGGACTGGATGAAGTTAGGACGTTCTCCCTTTCACTGAGAAACGTGCAGGCTGCTGTTGCCTGGGCGCTCTCTTCTTTGCAAAAGAGTCTGCAGTTCCAGGCTTTGAACCGTGGAAAGGCGCCGGGCTCTGCTAAGATTTCCCCCTGCGCTTCGTTTGCCCTGGGCCAAAGCGAGCCTTCACAATAGCTGAACGCTAACACTGCATACTCGTTCCACTTCCAGAACAGGGCTACCGCGAGGCAGTTCTCCGGGGGAAAACGGCCCTTCGCGAAGGGCAGATCTGCCGAGCTCACTGCGGGAAAGCGAAAGCAAAGGACGCTTTTCTCCCTCTAACCGCTTTCGTCAGAGGAACGGGGGAAGTCACAGTGTTCTTTCTCTCACTGAGATACACACAATCTGACGTTGCCTCTGAGCTCCGTTGCTGGCAAAGGACTGAAACTGACATACATTCCTGTGGGGAAACACAGGGCTTTGCTAGGATTTCTCTAGGCAGTCTCTTTTCCCTGGGCCTCGCTGTAGCAACACTATCTCGCCAGGGCAACACTGCATGGGATTTCCTCTGCCAGGAGAGAGCTGCTGCTTTGTAGTTTGTGCTGGGAAACCTTGCTTTGGCAAGTGCCAATTGACCGCATTCAGGCAGAAAGAAAAGAGAATCGCAAGAGGCCTTTTCTCCCCGGCTGCTCTGCCAAGCCCTTACAGCTAAAACTATGCCGTTGCTCCTCTGGAAGGATCCCTGCACCGCGACGTAGTTTTTCAGAAGAAGCCTTGCGTTTGCAAGAGCAAAGGAGGAATTCGTTGCAGGAAAGAGGAAGGAAAGAAAGTTTCTCTCCCTCTGCCTGCTTTACTCAGAGGACTGGATGAAGTTAGGACGTTCTCCCTTTCACTGAGAAACGTGCAGGCTGCTGTTGCCTGGGCGCTCTCTTCTTTGCAAAAGAGTCTGCAGTTCCAGGCTTTGAACCGTGGAAAGGCGCCGGGCTCTGCTAAGATTTCCCCCGGCTCTTCGTTTGCCCTGGGCCAAAGCGAGCCTTCACAATAGCTGAACGCTAACACTGCATACTCGTTCCACTTCCAGAACAGGGCTACCGCGAGGCAGTTCTCCGGGGGAAAACGGCCCTTCGCGAAGGGCAGATCTGCCGAGCTCACTGCGGGAAAGCGAAAGCAAAGGACGCTTTTCTCCCTCTAACCGCTTTCGTCAGAGGAACGGGGGAAGTCACAGTGTTCTTTCTCTCACTGAGATACACACAATCTGACGTTGCCTCTGAGCTCCGTTGCTGGCAAAGGACTGAAACTGACATACATTCCTGTGGGGAAACACAGGGCTTTGCTAGGATTTCTCTAGGCAGTCTGTTTTCCCTGGGCCTCGCTGTAGCAACACTATCTCGCCAGGGCAACACTGCATGGGATTTCCTCTGCCAGGAGGGAGCTGCTGCTTTGTAGTTTGTGCTGGGAAACCTTGCTTTGGCAAGTGCCAATTGACCGCATTCAGGCAGAAAGAAAAGAGAATCGCAAGAGGCCTTTTCTCCCCGGCTGCTCTGCCAAGCCCTTACAGCTAAAACTATGCCGTTGCTCCTCTGGAAGGATCCCTGCACCGCGACGTAGTTTTTCAGAAGAAGCCTTGCGTTTGCAAGAGCAAAGGAGGAATTCGTTGCAGGAAAGAGGAAGGAAAGAAAGTTTCTCTCCCTCTGCCTGCTTTACTCAGAGGACTGGATGAAGTTAGGACGTTCTCCCTTTCACTGAGAAACGTGCAGGCTGCTGTTGCCTGGGCGCTCTCTTCTTTGCAAAAGAGTCTGCAGTTCCAGGCTTTGAACCGTGGAAAGGCGCCGGGCTCTGCTAAGATTTCCCCCGGCGCTTCGTTTGCCCTGGGCCAAAGCGAGCCTTCACAATAGCTGAACGCTAACACTGCATACTCGTTCCACTTCCAGAACAGGGCTACCGCGAGGCAGTTCTCCGGGGGAAAACGGCCCTTCGCGAAGGGCAGATCTGCCGAGCTCACTGCGGGAAAGCGAAAGCAAAGGACGCTTTTCTCCCTCTAACCGCTTTCGTCAGAGGAACGGGGGAAGTCACAGTGTTCTTTCTCTCACTGAGATACACACAATCTGACGTTGCTTCTGAGCTCCGTTGCTGGCAAAGAACTGAAACTGACATACATTCCTGTGGGGAAACACAGGGCTTTGCTAGGATTTCTCTAGGCAGTCTGTTTTCCCTGGGCCTCGCTGTAGCAACACTATCTCGCCAGGGCAACACTGCATGGGATTTCCTCTGCCAGGAGGGAGCTGCTGCTTTGTAGTTTGTGCTGGGAAACCTTGCTTTGGCAAGTGCCAATTGACCGCATTCAGGCAGAAAGAAAAGAGAATCGCAAGAGGCCTTTTCTCCCCGGCTGCTCTGCCAAGCCCTTACAGCTAAAACTATGCCGTTGCTCCTCTGGAAGGATCCCTGCACCGCGACGTAGTTTTTCAGAAGAAGCCTTGCGTTTGCAAGAGCAAAGGAGGAATTCGTTGCAGGAAAGAGGAAGGAAAGAAAGTTTCTCTCCCTCTGCCTGCTTTACTCAGAGGACTGGATGAAGTTAGGACGTTCTCCCTTTCACTGAGAAACGTGCAGGCTGCTGTTGCCTGGGCGCTCTCTTCTTTGCAAAAGAGTCTGCAGTTCCAGGCTTTGAACCGTGGAAAGGCGCCGGGCTCTGCTAAGATTTCCCCCGGCGCTTCGTTTGCCCTGGGCCAAAGCGAGCCTTCACAATAGCTGAACGCTAACACTGCATACTCGTTCCACTTCCAGAACAGGGCTACCGCGAGGCAGTTCTCCGGGGGAAAACGGCCCTTCGCGAAGGGCAGATCTGCCGAGCTCACTGCGGGAAAGCGAAAGCAAAGGACGCTTTTCTCCCTCTAACCGCTTTCGTCAGAGGAACGGGGGAAGTCACAGTGTTCTTTCTCTCACTGAGATACACACAATCTGACGTTGCCTCTGAGCTCCGTTGCTGGCAAAGAACTGAAACTGACATACATTCCTGTGGGGAAACACAGGGCTTTGCTAGGATTTCTCTAGGCAGTCTGTTTTCCCTGGGCCTCGCTGTAGCAACACTATCTCGCCAGGGCAACACTGCATGGGATTTCCTCTGCCAGGAGAGAGCTGCTGCTTTGTAGTTTGTGCTGGGAAACCTTGCTTTGGCAAGTGCCAATTGACCGCATTCAGGCAGAAAGAAAAGAGAATCGCAAGAGGCCTTTTCTCCCCGGCTGCTCTGCCAAGCCCTTACAGCTAAAACTATGCCGTTGCTCCTCTGGAAGGATCCCTGCACCGCGACGTAGTTTTTCAGAAGAAGCCTTGCGTTTGCAAGAGCAAAGGAGGAATTCGTTGCAGGAAAGAGGAAGGAAAGAAAGTTTCTCTCCCTCTGCCTGCTTTACTCAGAGGACTGGATGAAGTTAGGACGTTCTCCCTTTCACTGAGAAACGTGCAGGCTGCTGTTGCCTGGGCGCTCTCTTCTTTGCAAAAGAGTCTGCAGTTCCAGGCTTTGAACCGTGGAAAGGCGCCGGGCTCTGCTAAGATTTCCCCCGGCGCTTCGTTTGCCCTGGGCCAAAGCGAGCCTTCACAATAGCTGAACGCTAACACTGCATACTCGTTCCACTTCCAGAACAGGGCTACCGCGAGGCAGTTCTCCGGGGGAAAACGGCCCTTCGCGAAGGGCAGATCTGCCGAGCTCACTGCGGGAAAGCGAAAGCAAAGGACGCTTTTCTCCCTCTAACCGCTTTCGTCAGAGGAACGGGGGAAGTCACAGTGTTCTTTCTCTCACTGAGATACACACAATCTGACGTTGCCTCTGAGCTCCGTTGCTGGCAAAGGACTGAAACTGACATACATTCCTGTGGGGAAACACAGGGCTTTGCTAGGATTTCTCTAGGCAGTCTGTTTTCCCTGGGCCTCGCTGTAGCAACACTATCTCGCCAGGGCAACACTGCATGGGATTTCCTCTGCCAGGAGGGAGCTGCTGCTTTGTAGTTTGTGCTGGGAAACCTTGCTTTGGCAAGTGCCAATTGACCGCATTCAGGCAGAAAGAAAAGAGAATCGCAAGAGGCCTTTTCTCCCCGGCTGCTCTGCCAAGCCCTTACAGCTAAAACTATGCCGTTGCTCCTCTGGAAGGATCCCTGCACCGCGACGTAGTTTTTCAGAAGAAGCCTTGCGTTTGCAAGAGCAAAGGAGGAATTCGTTGCAGGAAAGAGGAAGGAAAGAAAGTTTCTCTCCCTCTGCCTGCTTTACTCAGAGGACTGGATGAAGTTAGGACGTTCTCCCTTTCACTGAGAAACGTGCAGGCTGCTGTTGCCTGGGCGCTCTCTTCTTTGCAAAAGAGTCTGCAGTTCCAGGCTTTGAACCGTGGAAAGGCGCCGGGCTCTGCTAAGATTTCCCCCGGCGCTTCGTTTGCCCTGGGCCAAAGCGAGCCTTCACAATAGCTGAACGCTAACACTGCATACTCGTTCCACTTCCAGAACAGGGCTACCGCGAGGCAGTTCTCCGGGGGAAAACGGCCCTTCGCGAAGGGCAGATCTGCCGAGCTCACTGCGGGAAAGCGAAAGCAAAGGACGCTTTTCTCCCTCTAACCGCTTTCGTCAGAGGAACGGGGGAAGTCACAGTGTTCTTTCTCTCACTGAGATACACACAATCTGACGTTGCCTCTGAGCTCCGTTGCTGGCAAAGAACTGAAACTGACATACATTCCTGTGGGGAAACACAGGGCTTTGCTAGGATTTCTCTAGGCAGTCTGTTTTCCCTGGGCCTCGCTGTAGCAACACTATCTCGCCAGGGCAACACTGCATGGGATTTCCTCTGCCAGGAGAGAGCTGCTGCTTTGTAGTTTGTGCTGGGAAACCTTGCTTTGGCAAGTGCCAATTGACCGCATTCAGGCAGAAAGAAAAGAGAATCGCAAGAGGCCTTTTCTCCCCGGCTGCTCTGCCAAGCCCTTACAGCTAAAACTATGCCGTTGCTCCTCTGGAAGGATCCCTGCACCGCGACGTAGTTTTTCAGAAGAAGCCTTGCGTTTGCAAGAGCAAAGGAGGAATTCGTTGCAGGAAAGAGGAAGGAAAGAAAGTTTCTCTCCCTCTGCCTGCTTTACTCAGAGGACTGGATGAAGTTAGGACGTTCTCCCTTTCACTGAGAAACGTGCAGGCTGCTGTTGCCTGGGCGCTCTCTTCTTTGCAAAAGAGTCTGCAGTTCCAGGCTTTGAACCGTGGAAAGGCGCCGGGCTCTGCTAAGATTTCCCCCGGCGCTTCGTTTGCCCTGGGCCAAAGCGAGCCTTCACAATAGCTGAACGCTAACACTGCATACTCGTTCCACTTCCAGAACAGGGCTACCGCGAGGCAGTTCTCCGGGGGAAAACGGCCCTTCGCGAAGGGCAGATCTGCCGAGCTCACTGCGGGAAAGCGAAAGCAAAGGACGCTTTTCTCCCTCTAACCGCTTTCGTCAGAGGAACGGGGGAAGTCACAGTGTTCTTTCTCTCACTGAGATACACACAATCTGACGTTGCCTCTGAGCTCCGTTGCTGGCAAAGGACTGAAACTGACATACATTCCTGTGGGGAAACACAGGGCTTTGCTAGGATTTCTCTAGGCAGTCTGTTTTCCCTGGGCCTCGCTGTAGCAACACTATCTCGCCAGGGCAACACTGCATGGGATTTCCTCTGCCAGGAGGGAGCTGCTGCTTTGTAGTTTGTGCTGGGAAACCTTGCTTTGGCAAGTGCCAATTGACCGCATTCAGGCAGAAAGAAAAGAGAATCGCAAGAGGCCTTTTCTCCCCGGCTGCTCTGCCAAGCCCTTACAGCTAAAACTATGCCGTTGCTCCTCTGGAAGGATCCCTGCACCGCGACGTAGTTTTTCAGAAGAAGCCTTGCGTTTGCAAGAGCAAAGGAGGAATTCGTTGCAGGAAAGAGGAAGGAAAGAAAGTTTCTCTCCCTCTGCCTGCTTTACTCAGAGGACTGGATGAAGTTAGGACGTTCTCCCTTTCACTGAGAAACGTGCAGGCTGCTGTTGCCTGGGCGCTCTCTTCTTTGCAAAAGAGTCTGCAGTTCCAGGCTTTGAACCGTGGAAAGGCGCCGGGCTCTGCTAAGATTTCCCCCGGCGCTTCGTTTGCCCTGGGCCAAAGCGAGCCTTCACAATAGCTGAACGCTAACACTGCATACTCGTTCCACTTCCAGAACAGGGCTACCGCGAGGCAGTTCTCCGGGGGAAAACGGCCCTTCGCGAAGGGCAGATCTGCCGAGCTCACTGCGGGAAAGCGAAAGCAAAGGACGCTTTTCTCCCTCTAACCGCTTTCGTCAGAGGAACGGGGAAAGTCACAGTGTTCTTTCTCTCACTGAGATACACATAATCTGACGTTGCCTCTGAGCTCCGTTGCTGGCAAAGGACTGAAACTGACATACATTCCTGTGGGGAAACACAGGGCTTTGCTAGGATTTCTCTAGGCAGTCTGTTTTCCCTGGGCCTCGCTGTAGCAACACTATCTCGCCAGGGCAACACTGCATGGGATTTCCTCTGCCAGGAGAGAGCTGCTGCTTTGTAGTTTGTGCTGGGAAACCTTGCTTTGGCAAGTGCCAATTGACCGCATTCAGGCAGAAAGAAAAGAGAATCGCAAGAGGCCTTTTCTCCCCGGCTGCTCTGCCAAGCCCTTACAGCTAAAACTATGCCGTTGCTCCTCTGGAAGGATCCCTGCACCGCGACGTAGTTTTTCAGAAGAAGCCTTGCGTTTGCAAGAGCAAAGGAGGAATTCGTTGCAGGAAAGAGGAAGGAAAGAAAGTTTCTCTCCCTCTGCCTGCTTTACTCAGAGGACTGGATGAAGTTAGGACGTTCTCCCTTTCACTGAGAAACGTGCAGGCTGCTGTTGCCTGGGCGCTCTCTTCTTTGCAAAAGAGTCTGCAGTTCCAGGCTTTGAACCGTGGAAAGGCGCCGGGCTCTGCTAAGATTTCCCCCGGCGCTTCGTTTGCCCTGGGCCAAAGCGAGCCTTCACAATAGCTGAACGCTAACACTGCATACTCGTTCCACTTCCAGAACAGGGCTACCGCGAGGCTGTTCTCCGGGGGAAAACGGCCCTTCGCGAAGGGCAGATCTGCCGAGCTCACTGCGGGAAAGCGAAAGCAAAGGACGCTTTTCTCCCTCTAACCGCTTTCGTCAGAGGAACGGGGGAAGTCACAGTGTTCTTTCTCTCACTGAGATACACACAATCTGACGTTGCCTCTGAGCTCCGTTGCTGGCAAAGAACTGAAACTGACATACATTCCTGTGGGGAAACACAGGGCTTTGCTAGGATTTCTCTAGGCAGTCTGTTTTCCCTGGGCCTCGCTGTAGCAACACTATCTCGCCAGGGCAACACTGCATGGGATTTCCTCTGCCAGGAGAGAGCTGCTGCTTTGTAGTTTGTGCTGGGAAACCTTGCTTTGGCAAGTGCCAATTGACCGCATTCAGGCAGAAAGAAAAGAGAATCGCAAGAGGCCTTTTCTCCCCGGCTGCTCTGCCAAGCCCTTACAGCTAAAACTATGCCGTTGCTCCTCTGGAAGGATCCCTGCACCGCGACGTAGTTTTTCAGAAGAAGCCTTGCGTTTGCAAGAGCAAAGGAGGAATTCGTTGCAGGAAAGAGGAAGGAAAGAAAGTTTCTCTCCCTCTGCCTGCTTTACTCAGAGGACTGGATGAAGTTAGGACGTTCTCCCTTTCACTGAGAAACGTGCAGGCTGCTGTTGCCTGGGCGCTCTCTTCTTTGCAAAAGAGTCTGCAGTTCCAGGCTTTGAACCGTGGAAAGGCGCCGGGCTCTGCTAAGATTTCCCCCGGCGCTTCGTTTGCCCTGGGCCAAAGCGAGCCTTCACAATAGCTGAACGCTAACACTGCATACTCGTTCCACTTCCAGAACAGGGCTACCGCGAGGCAGTTCTCCGGGGGAAAACGGCCCTTCGCGAAGGGCAGATCTGCCGAGCTCACTGCGGGAAAGCGAAAGCAAAGGACGCTTTTCTCCCTCTAACCGCTTTCGTCAGAGGAACGGGGGAAGTCACAGTGTTCTTTCTCTCACTGAGATACACACAATCTGACGTTGCTTCTGAGCTCCGTTGCTGGCAAAGAACTGAAACTGACATACATTCCTGTGGGGAAACACAGGGCTTTGCTAGGATTTCTCTAGGCAGTCTGTTTTCCCTGGGCCTCGCTGTAGCAACACTATCTCGCCAGGGCAACACTGCATGGGATTTCCTCTGCCAGGAGGGAGCTGCTGCTTTGTAGTTTGTGCTGGGAAACCTTGCTTTGGCAAGTGCCAATTGACCGCATTCAGGCAGAAAGAAAAGAGAATCGCAAGAGGCCTTTTCTCCCCGGCTGCTCTGCCAAGCCCTTACAGCTAAAACTATGCCGTTGCTCCTCTGGAAGGATCCCTGCACCGCGACGTAGTTTTTCAGAAGAAGCTTTGCGTTTGCAAGAGCAAAGGAGGAATTCGTTGCAGGAAAGAGGAAGGAAAGAAAGTTTCTCTCCCTCTGCCTGCTTTACTCAAAGGACTGGATGAAGTTAGGACGTTCTCCCTTTCACTGAGAAACGTGCAGGCTGCTGTTGCCTGGGCGCTCTCTTCTTTGCAAAAGAGTCTGCAGTTCCAGGCTTTGAACCGTGGAAAGGCGCCGGGCTCTGCTAAGATTTCCCCCGGCGCTTCGTTTGCCCTGGGCCAAAGCGAGCCTTCACAATAGCTGAACGCTAACACTGCATACTCGTTCCACTTCCAGAACAGGGCTACCGCGAGGCAGTTCTCCGGGGGAAAACGGCCCTTCGCGAAGGGCAGATCTGCCGAGCTCACTGCGGGAAAGCGAAAGCAAAGGACGCTTTTCTCCCTCTAACCGCTTTCGTCAGAGGAACGGGGGAAGTCACAGTGTTCTTTCTCTCACTGAGATACACACAATCTGACGTTGCCTCTGAGCTCCGTTGCTGGCAAAGAACTGAAACTGACATACATTCCTGTGGGGAAACACAGGGCTTTGCTAGGATTTCTCTAGGCAGTCTGTTTTCCCTGGGCCTCGCTGTAGCAACACTATCTCGCCAGGGCAACACTGCATGGGATTTCCTCTGCCAGGAGAGAGCTGCTGCTTTGTAGTTTGTGCTGGGAAACCTTGCTTTGGCAAGTGCCAATTGACCGCATTCAGGCAGAAAGAAAAGAGAATCGCAAGAGGCCTTTTCTCCCCGGCTGCTCTGCCAAGCCCTTACAGCTAAAACTATGCCGTTGCTCCTCTGGAAGGATCCCTGCACCGCGACGTAGTTTTTCAGAAGAAGCCTTGCGTTTGCAAGAGCAAAGGAGGAATTCGTTGCAGGAAAGAGGAAGGAAAGAAAGTTTCTCTCCCTCTGCCTGCTTTACTCAGAGGACTGGATGAAGTTAGGACGTTCTCCCTTTCACTGAGAAACGTGCAGGCTGCTGTTGCCTGGGCGCTCTCTTCTTTGCAAAAGAGTCTGCAGTTCCAGGCTTTGAACCGTGGAAAGGCGCCGGGCTCTGCTAAGATTTCCCCCGGCGCTTCGTTTGCCCTGGGCCAAAGCGAGCCTTCACAATAGCTGAACGCTAACACTGCATACTCGTTCCACTTCCAGAACAGGGCTACCGCGAGGCAGTTCTCCGGGGGAAAACGGCCCTTCGCGAAGGGCAGATCTGCCGAGCTCACTGCGGGAAAGCGAAAGCAAAGGACGCTTTTCTCCCTCTAACCGCTTTCGTCAGAGGAACGGGGGAAGTCACAGTGTTCTTTCTCTCACTGAGATACACACAGTCTGACGTTGCTTCTGAGCTCCGTTGCTGGCAAAGAACTGAAACTGACATACATTCCTGTGGGGAAACACAGGGCTTTGCTAGGATTTCTCTAGGCAGTCTGTTTTCCCTGGGCCTCGCTGTAGCAACACTATCTCGCCAGGGCAACACTGCATGGGATTTCCTCTGCCAGGAGGGAGCTGCTGCTTTGTAGTTTGTGCTGGGAAACCTTGCTTTGGCAAGTGCCAATTGACCGCATTCAGGCAGAAAGAAAAGAGAATCGCAAGAGGCCTTTTCTCCCCGGCTGCTCTGCCAAGCCCTTACAGCTAAAACTATGCCGTTGCTCCTCTGGAAGGATCCCTGCACCGCGACGTAGTTTTTCAGAAGAAGCTTTGCGTTTGCAAGAGCAAAGGAGGAATTCGTTGCAGGAAAGAGGAAGGAAAGAAAGTTTCTCTCCCTCTGCCTGCTTTACTCAAAGGACTGGATGAAGTTAGGACGTTCTCCCTTTCACTGAGAAACGTGCAGGCTGCTGTTGCCTGGGCGCTCTCTTCTTTGCAAAAGAGTCTGCAGTTCCAGGCTTTGAACCGTGGAAAGGCGCCGGGCTCTGCTAAGATTTCCCCCGGCGCTTCGTTTGCCCTGGGCCAAAGCGAGCCTTCACAATAGCTGAACGCTAACACTGCATACTCGTTCCACTTCCAGAACAGGGCTACCGCGAGGCAGTTCTCCGGGGGAAAACGGCCCTTCGCGAAGGGCAGATCTGCCGAGCTCACTGCGGGAAAGCCAAAGCAAAGGACGCTTTTCTCCCTCTAACCGCTTTCGTCAGAGGAACGGGGGAAGTCACAGTGTTCTTTCTCTCACTGAGATACACACAATCTGACGTTGCTTCTGAGCTCCGTTGCTGGCAAAGAACTGAAACTGACATACATTCCTGTGGGGAAACACAGGGCTTTGCTAGGATTTCTCTAGGCAGTCTGTTTTCCCTGGGCCTCGCTGTAGCAACACTATCTCGCCAGGGCAACACTGCATGGGATTTCCTCTGCCAGGAGGGAGCTGCTGCTTTGTAGTTTGTGCTGGGAAACCTTGCTTTGGCAAGTGCCAATTGACCGCATTCAGGCAGAAAGAAAAGAGAATCGCAAGAGGCCTTTTCTCCCCGGCTGCTCTGCCAAGCCCTTACAGCTAAAACTATGCCGTTGCTCCTCTGGAAGGATCCCTGCACCGCGACGTAGTTTTTCAGAAGAAGCCTTGCGTTTGCAAGAGCAAAGGAGGAATTCGTTGCAGGAAAGAGGAAGGAAAGAAAGTTTCTCTCCCTCTGCCTGCTTTACTCAGAGGACTGGATGAAGTTAGGACGTTCTCCCTTTCACTGAGAAACGTGCAGGCTGCTGTTGCCTGGGCGCTCTCTTCTTTGCAAAAGAGTCTGCAGTTCCAGGCTTTGAACCGTGGAAAGGCGCCGGGCTCTGCTAAGATTTCCCCCGGCGCTTCGTTTGCCCTGGGCCAAAGCGAGCCTTCACAATAGCTGAACGCTAACACTGCATACTCGTTCCACTTCCAGAACAGGGCTACCGCGAGGCAGTTCTCCGGGGGAAAACGGCCCTTCGCGAAGGGCAGATCTGCCGAGCTCACTGCGGGAAAGCGAAAGCAAAGGACGCTTTTCTCCCTCTAACCGCTTTCGTCAGAGGAACGGGGGAAGTCACAGTGTTCTTTCTCTCACTGAGATACACACAATCTGACGTTGCTTCTGAGCTCCGTTGCTGGCAAAGAACTGAAACTGACATACATTCCTGTGGGGAAACACAGGGCTTTGCTAGGATTTCTCTAGGCAGTCTGTTTTCCCTGGGCCTCGCTGTAGCAACACTATCTCGCCAGGGCAACACTGCATGGGATTTCCTCTGCCAGGAGGGAGCTGCTGCTTTGTAGTTTGTGCTGGGAAACCTTGCTTTGGCAAGTGCCAATTGACCGCATTCAGGCAGAAAGAAAAGAGAATCGCAAGAGGCCTTTTCTCCCCGGCTGCTCTGCCAAGCCCTTACAGCTAAAACTATGCCGTTGCTCCTCTGGAAGGATCCCTGCACCGCGACGTAGTTTTTCAGAAGAAGCCTTGCGTTTGCAAGAGCAAAGGAGGAATTCGTTGCAGGAAAGAGGAAGGAAAGAAAGTTTCTCTCCCTCTGCCTGCTTTACTCAGAGGACTGGATGAAGTTAGGACGTTCTCCCTTTCACTGAGAAACGTGCAGGCTGCTGTTGCCTGGGCGCTCTCTTCTTTGCAAAAGAGTCTGCAGTTCCAGGCTTTGAACCGTGGAAAGGCGCCGGGCTCTGCTAAGATTTCCCCCGGCGCTTCGTTTGCCCTGGGCCAAAGCGAGCCTTCACAATAGCTGAACGCTAACACTGCATACTCGTTCCACTTCCAGAACAGGGCTACCGCGAGGCTGTTCTCCGGGGGAAAACGGCCCTTCGCGAAGGGCAGATCTGCCGAGCTCACTGCGGGAAAGCGAAAGCAAAGGACGCTTTTCTCCCTCTAACCGCTTTCGTCAGAGGAACGGGGGAAGTCACAGTGTTCTTTCTCTCACTGAGATACACACAATCTGACGTTGCCTCTGAGCTCCGTTGCTGGCAAAGAACTGAAACTGACATACATTCCTGTGGGGAAACACAGGGCTTTGCTAGGATTTCTCTAGGCAGTCTGTTTTCCCTGGGCCTCGCTGTAGCAACACTATCTCGCCAGGGCAACACTGCATGGGATTTCCTCTGCCAGGAGAGAGCTGCTGCTTTGTAGTTTGTGCTGGGAAACCTTGCTTTGGCAAGTGCCAATTGACCGCATTCAGGCAGAAAGAAAAGAGAATCGCAAGAGGCCTTTTCTCCCCGGCTGCTCTGCCAAGCCCTTACAGCTAAAACTATGCCGTTGCTCCTCTGGAAGGATCCCTGCACCGCGACGTAGTTTTTCAGAAGAAGCCTTGCGTTTGCAAGAGCAAAGGAGGAATTCGTTGCAGGAAAGAGGAAGGAAAGAAAGTTTCTCTCCCTCTGCCTGCTTTACTCAGAGGACTGGATGAAGTTAGGACGTTCTCCCTTTCACTGAGAAACGTGCAGGCTGCTGTTGCCTGGGCGCTCTCTTCTTTGCAAAAGAGTCTGCAGTTCCAGGCTTTGAACCGTGGAAAGGCGCCGGGCTCTGCTAAGATTTCCCCCGGCTCTTCGTTTGCCCTGGGCCAAAGCGAGCCTTCACAATAGCTGAACGCTAACACTGCATACTCGTTCCACTTCCAGAACAGGGCTACCGCGAGGCAGTTCTCCGGGGGAAAACGGCCCTTCGCGAAGGGCAGATCTGCCGAGCTCACTGCGGGAAAGCGAAAGCAAAGGACGCTTTTCTCCCTCTAACCGCTTTCGTCAGAGGAACGGGGGAAGTCACAGTGTTCTTTCTCTCACTGAGATACACACAATCTGACGTTGCCTCTGAGCTCCGTTGCTGGCAAAGAACTGAAACTGACATACATTCCTGTGGGGAAACACAGGGCTTTGCTAGGATTTCTCTAGGCAGTCTGTTTTCCCTGGGCCTCGCTGTAGCAACACTATCTCGCCAGGGCAACACTGCATGGGATTTCCTCTGCCAGGAGAGAGCTGCTGCTTTGTAGTTTGTGCTGGGAAACCTTGCTTTGGCAAGTGCCAATTGACCGCATTCAGGCAGAAAGAAAAGAGAATCGCAAGAGGCCTTTTCTCCCCGGCTGCTCTGCCAAGCCCTTACAGCTAAAACTATGCCGTTGCTCCTCTGGAAGGATCCCTGCACCGCGACGTAGTTTTTCAGAAGAAGCCTTGCGTTTGCAAGAGCAAAGGAGGAATTCGTTGCAGGAAAGAGGAAGGAAAGAAAGTTTCTCTCCCTCTGCCTGCTTTACTCAGAGGACTGGATGAAGTTAGGACGTTCTCCCTTTCACTGAGAAACGTGCAGGCTGCTGTTGCCTGGGCGCTCTCTTCTTTGCAAAAGAGTCTGCAGTTCCAGGCTTTGAACCGTGGAAAGGCGCCGGGCTCTGCTAAGATTTCCCCCGGCGCTTCGTTTGCCCTGGGCCAAAGCGAGCCTTCACAATAGCTGAACGCTAACACTGCATACTCGTTCCACTTCCAGAACAGGGCTACCGCGAGGCAGTTCTCCGGGGGAAAACGGCCCTTCGCGAAGGGCAGATCTGCCGAGCTCACTGCGGGAAAGCGAAAGCAAAGGACGCTTTTCTCCCTCTAACCGCTTTCGTCAGAGGAACGGGGGAAGTCACAGTGTTCTTTCTCTCACTGAGATACACACAATCTGACGTTGCCTCTGAGCTCCGTTGCTGGCAAAGGACTGAAACTGACATACATTCCTGTGGGGAAACACAGGGCTTTGCTAGGATTTCTCTAGGCAGTCTGTTTTCCCTGGGCCTCGCTGTAGCAACACTATCTCGCCAGGGCAACACTGCATGGGATTTCCTCTGCCAGGAGAGAGCTGCTGCTTTGTAGTTTGTGCTGGGAAACCTTGCTTTGGCAAGTGCCAATTGACCGCATTCAGGCAGAAAGAAAAGAGAATCGCAAGAGGCCTTTTCTCCCCGGCTGCTCTGCCAAGCCCTTACAGCTAAAACTATGCCGTTGCTCCTCTGGAAGGATCCCTGCACCGCGACGTAGTTTTTCAGAAGAAGCCTTGCGTTTGCAAGAGCAAAGGAGGAATTCGTTGCAGGAAAGAGGAAGGAAAGAAAGTTTCTCTCCCTCTGCCTGCTTTACTCAGAGGACTGGATGAAGTTAGGACGTTCTCCCTTTCACTGAGAAACGTGCAGGCTGCTGTTGCCTGGGCGCTCTCTTCTTTGCAAAAGAGTCTGCAGTTCCAGGCTTTGAACCGTGGAAAGGCGCCGGGCTCTGCTAAGATTTCCCCCGGCGCTTCGTTTGCCCTGGGCCAAAGCGAGCCTTCACAATAGCTGAACGCTAACACTGCATACTCGTTCCACTTCCAGAACAGGGCTACCGCGAGGCAGTTCTCCGGGGGAAAACGGCCCTTCGCGAAGGGCAGATCTGCCGAGCTCACTGCGGGAAAGCGAAAGCAAAGGACGCTTTTCTCCCTCTAACCGCTTTCGTCAGAGGAACGGGGGAAGTCACAGTGTTCTTTCTCTCACTGAGATACACACAATCTGACGTTGCCTCTGAGCTCCGTTGCTGGCAAAGAACTGAAACTGACATACATTCCTGTGGGGAAACACAGGGCTTTGCTAGGATTTCTCTAGGCAGTCTGTTTTCCCTGGGCCTCGCTGTAGCAACACTATCTCGCCAGGGCAACACTGCATGGGATTTCCTCTGCCAGGAGGGAGCTGCTGCTTTGTAGTTTGTGCTGGGAAACCTTGCTTTGGCAAGTGCCAATTGACCGCATTCAGGCAGAAAGAAAAGAGAATCGCAAGAGGCCTTTTCTCCCCGGCTGCTCTGCCAAGCCCTTACAGCTAAAACTATGCCGTTGCTCCTCTGGAAGGATCCCTGCACCGCGACGTAGTTTTTCAGAAGAAGCCTTGCGTTTGCAAGAGCAAAGGAGGAATTCGTTGCAGGAAAGAGGAAGGAAAGAAAGTTTCTCTCCCTCTGCCTGCTTTACTCAGAGGACTGGATGAAGTTAGGACGTTCTCCCTTTCACTGAGAAACGTGCAGGCTGCTGTTGCCTGGGCGCTCTCTTCTTTGCAAAAGAGTCTGCAGTTCCAGGCTTTGAACCGTGGAAAGGCGCCGGGCTCTGCTAAGATTTCCCCCGGCGCTTCGTTTGCCCTGGGCCAAAGCGAGCCTTCACAATAGCTGAACGCTAACACTGCATACTCGTTCCACTTCCAGAACAGGGCTACCGCGAGGCAGTTCTCCGGGGGAAAACGGCCCTTCGCGAAGGGCAGATCTGCCGAGCTCACTGTGGGAAAGCGAAAGCAAAGGACGCTTTTCTCCCTCTAACCGCTTTCGTCAGAGGAACGGGGGAAGTCACAGTGTTCTTTCTCTCACTGAGATACACACAATCTGACGTTGCTTCTGAGCTCCGTTGCTGGCAAAGGACTGAAACTGACATACATTCCTGTGATGAAAGACAGGGCTTTGCTAGGATTTCTCTAGGCAGTCTGTTTTCCCTGGGCCTCGCTGTAGCAACACTATCTCGCCAGGGCAACACTGCATGGGATTTCCTCTGCCAGGAGGGAGCTGCTGCTTTGTAGTTTGTGCTGGGAAACCTTGCTTTGGCAAGTGCCAATTGACCGCATTCAGGCAGAAAGAAAAGAGAATCGCAAGAGGCCTTTTCTCCCCGGCTGCTCTGCCAAGCCCTTACAGCTAAAACTATGCCGTTGCTCCTCTGGAAGGATCCCTGCACCGCGACGTAGTTTTTCAGAAGAAGCCTTGCGTTTGCAAGAGCAAAGGAGGAATTCGTTGCAGGAAAGAGGAAGGAAAGAAAGTTTCTCTCCCTCTGCCTGCTTTACTCAGAGGACTGGATGAAGTTAGGACGTTCTCCCTTTCACTGAGAAACGTGCAGGCTGCTGTTGCCTGGGCGCTCTCTTCTTTGCAAAAGAGTCTGCAGTTCCAGGCTTTGAACCGTGGAAAGGCGCCGGGCTCTGCTAAGATTTCCCCCGGCGCTTCGTTTGCCCTGGGCCAAAGCGAGCCTTCACAATAGCTGAACGCTAACACTGCATACTCGTTCCACTTCCAGAACAGGGCTACCGCGAGGCTGTTCTCCGGGGGAAAACGGCCCTTCGCGAAGGGCAGATCTGCCGAGCTCACTGCGGGAAAGCGAAAGCAAAGGACGCTTTTCTCCCTCTAACCGCTTTCGTCAGAGGAACGGGGGAAGTCACAGTGTTCTTTCTCTCACTGAGATACACACAATCTGACGTTGCCTCTGAGCTCCGTTGCTGGCAAAGAACTGAAACTGACATACATTCCTGTGGGGAAACACAGGGCTTTGCTAGGATTTCTCTAGGCAGTCTGTTTTCCCTGGGCCTCGCTGTAGCAACACTATCTCGCCAGGGCAACACTGCATGGGATTTCCTCTGCCAGGAGAGAGCTGCTGCTTTGTAGTTTGTGCTGGGAAACCTTGCTTTGGCAAGTGCCAATTGACCGCATTCAGGCAGAAAGAAAAGAGAATCGCAAGAGGCCTTTTCTCCCCGGCTGCTCTGCCAAGCCCTTACAGCTAAAACTATGCCGTTGCTCCTCTGGAAGGATCCCTGCACCGCGACGTAGTTTTTCAGAAGAAGCCTTGCGTTTGCAAGAGCAAAGGAGGAATTCGTTGCAGGAAAGAGGAAGGAAAGAAAGTTTCTCTCCCTCTGCCTGCTTTACTCAGAGGACTGGATGAAGTTAGGACGTTCTCCCTTTCACTGAGAAACGTGCAGGCTGCTGTTGCCTGGGCGCTCTCTTCTTTGCAAAAGAGTCTGCAGTTCCAGGCTTTGAACCGTGGAAAGGCGCCGGGCTCTGCTAAGATTTCCCCCGGCGCTTCGTTTGCCCTGGGCCAAAGCGAGCCTTCACAATAGCTGAACGCTAACACTGCATACTCGTTCCACTTCCAGAACAGGGCTACCGCGAGGCTGTTCTCCGGGGGAAAACGGCCCTTCGCGAAGGGCAGATCTGCCGAGCTCACTGCGGGAAAGCGAAAGCAAAGGACGCTTTTCTCCCTCTAACCGCTTTCGTCAGAGGAACGGGGGAAGTCACAGTGTTCTTTCTCTCACTGAGATACACACAATCTGACGTTGCCTCTGAGCTCCGTTGCTGGCAAAGAACTGAAACTGACATACATTCCTGTGGGGAAACACAGGGCTTTGCTAGGATTTCTCTAGGCAGTCTGTTTTCCCTGGGCCTCGCTGTAGCAACACTATCTCGCCAGGGCAACACTGCATGGGATTTCCTCTGCCAGGAGGGAGCTGCTGCTTTGTAGTTTGTGCTGGGAAACCTTGCTTTGGCAAGTGCCAATTGACCGCATTCAGGCAGAAAGAAAAGAGAATCGCAAGAGGCCTTTTCTCCCCGGCTGCTCTGCCAAGCCCTTACAGCTAAAACTATGCCGTTGCTCCTCTGGAAGGATCCCTGCACCGCGACGTAGTTTTTCAGAAGAAGCCTTGCGTTTGCAAGAGCAAAGGAGGAATTCGTTGCAGGAAAGAGGAAGGAAAGAAAGTTTCTCTCCCTCTGCCTGCTTTACTCAGAGGACTGGATGAAGTTAGGACGTTCTCCCTTTCACTGAGAAACGTGCAGGCTGCTGTTGCCTGGGCGCTCTCTTCTTTGCAAAAGAGTCTGCAGTTCCAGGCTTTGAACCGTGGAAAGGCGCCGGGCTCTGCTAAGATTTCCCCCGGCGCTTCGTTTGCCCTGGGCCAAAGCGAGCCTTCACAATAGCTGAACGCTAACACTGCATACTCGTTCCACTTCCAGAACAGGGCTACCGCGAGGCAGTTCTCCGGGGGAAAACGGCCCTTCGCGAAGGGCAGATCTGCTATCTCTCTATGGGGAAAGCCAAAGCAAAGGACGCTTTTCTCCCTCTAACCGCTTTCGTCAGAGGAACGGGGGAAGTCACAGTGTTCTTTCTCTCACTGAGATACACACAATCTGACGTTGCCTCTGAGCTCCGTTGCTGGCAAAGAACTGAAACTGACATACATTCCTGTGGGGAAACACAGGGCTTTGCTAGGATTTCTCTAGGCAGTCTGTTTTCCCTGGGCCTCGCTGTAGCAACACTATCTCGCCAGGGCAACACTGCATGGGATTTCCTCTGCCAGGAGGGAGCTGCTGCTTTGTAGTTTGTGCTGGGAAACCTTGCTTTGGCAAGTGCCAATTGACCGCATTCAGGCAGAAAGAAAAGAGAATCGCAAGAGGCCTTTTCTCCCCGGCTGCTCTGCCAAGCCCTTACAGCTAAAACTATGCCGTTGCTCCTCTGGAAGGATCCCTGCACCGCGACGTAGTTTTTCAGAAGAAGCCTTGCGTTTGCAAGAGCAAAGGAGGAATTCGTTGCAGGAAAGAGGAAGGAAAGAAAGTTTCTCTCCCTCTGCCTGCTTTACTCAGAGGACTGGATGAAGTTAGGACGTTCTCCCTTTCACTGAGAAACGTGCAGGCTGCTGTTGCCTGGGCGCTCTCTTCTTTGCAAAAGAGTCTGCAGTTCCAGGCTTTGAACCGTGGAAAGGCGCCGGGCTCTGCTAAGATTTCCCCCGGCGCTTCGTTTGCCCTGGGCCAAAGCGAGCCTTCACAATAGCTGAACGCTAACACTGCATACTCGTTCCACTTCCAGAACAGGGCTACCGCGAGGCAGTTCTCCGGGGGAAAACGGCCCTTCGCGAAGGGCAGATCTGCCGAGCTCACTGCGGGAAAGCGAAAGCAAAGGACGCTTTTCTCCCTCTAACCGCTTTCGTCAGAGGAACGGGGGAAGTCACAGTGTTCTTTCTCTCACTGAGATACACACAATCTGACGTTGCCTCTGAGCTCCGTTGCTGGCAAAGAACTGAAACTGACATACATTCCTGTGGGGAAACACAGGGCTTTGCTAGGATTTCTCTAGGCAGTCTGTTTTCCCTGGGCCTCGCTGTAGCAACACTATCTCGCCAGGGCAACACTGCATGGGATTTCCTCTGCCAGGAGGGAGCTGCTGCTTTGTAGTTTGTGCTGGGAAACCTTGCTTTGGCAAGTGCCAATTGACCGCATTCAGGCAGAAAGAAAAGAGAATCGCAAGAGGCCTTTTCTCCCCGGCTGCTCTGCCAAGCCCTTACAGCTAAAACTATGCCGTTGCTCCTCTGGAAGGATCCCTGCACCGCGACGTAGTTTTTCAGAAGAAGCCTTGCGTTTGCAAGAGCAAAGGAGGAATTCGTTGCAGGAAAGAGGAAGGAAAGAAAGTTTCTCTCCCTCTGCCTGCTTTACTCAGAGGACTGGATGAAGTTAGGACGTTCTCCCTTTCACTGAGAAACGTGCAGGCTGCTGTTGCCTGGGCGCTCTCTTCTTTGCAAAAGAGTCTGCAGTTCCAGGCTTTGAACCGTGGAAAGGCGCCGGGCTCTGCTAAGATTTCCCCCGGCTCTTCGTTTGCCCTGGGCCAAAGCGAGCCTTCACAATAGCTGAACGCTAACACTGCATACTCGTTCCACTTCCAGAACAGGGCTACCGCGAGGCAGTTCTCCGGGGGAAAACGGCCCTTCGCGAAGGGCAGATCTGCCGAGCTCACTGCGGGAAAGCGAAAGCAAAGGACGCTTTTCTCCCTCTAACCGCTTTCGTCAGAGGAACGGGGGAAGTCACAGTGTTCTTTCTCTCACTGAGATACACACAATCTGACGTTGCTTCTGAGCTCCGTTGCTGGCAAAGAACTGAAACTGACATACATTCCTGTGGGGAAACACAGGGCTTTGCTAGGATTTCTCTAGGCAGTCTGTTTTCCCTGGGCCTCGCTGTAGCAACACTATCTCGCCAGGGCAACACTGCATGGGATTTCCTCTGCCAGGAGGGAGCTGCTGCTTTGTAGTTTGTGCTGGGAAACCTTGCTTTGGCAAGTGCCAATTGACCGCATTCAGGCAGAAAGAAAAGAGAATCGCAAGAGGCCTTTTCTCCCCGGCTGCTCTGCCAAGCCCTTACAGCTAAAACTATGCCGTTGCTCCTCTGGAAGGATCCCTGCACCGCGACGTAGTTTTTCAGAAGAAGCCTTGCGTTTGCAAGAGCAAAGGAGGAATTCGTTGCAGGAAAGAGGAAGGAAAGAAAGTTTCTCTCCCTCTGCCTGCTTTACTCAGAGGACTGGATGAAGTTAGGACGTTCTCCCTTTCACTGAGAAACGTGCAGGCTGCTGTTGCCTGGGCGCTCTCTTCTTTGCAAAAGAGTCTGCAGTTCCAGGCTTTGAACCGTGGAAAGGCGCCGGGCTCTGCTAAGATTTCCCCCGGCGCTTCGTTTGCCCTGGGCCAAAGCGAGCCTTCACAATAGCTGAACGCTAACACTGCATACTCGTTCCACTTCCAGAACAGGGCTACCGCGAGGCAGTTCTCCGGGGGAAAACGGCCCTTCGCGAAGGGCAGATCTGCCGAGCTCACTGCGGGAAAGCGAAAGCAAAGGACGCTTTTCTCCCTCTAACCGCTTTCGTCAGAGGAACGGGGGAAGTCACAGTGTTCTTTCTCTCACTGAGATACACACAATCTGACGTTGCCTCTGAGCTCCGTTGCTGGCAAAGGACTGAAACTGACATACATTCCTGTGGGGAAACACAGGGCTTTGCTAGGATTTCTCTAGGCAGTCTGTTTTCCCTGGGCCTCGCTGTAGCAACACTATCTCGCCAGGGCAACACTGCATGGGATTTCCTCTGCCAGGAGAGAGCTGCTGCTTTGTAGTTTGTGCTGGGAAACCTTGCTTTGGCAAGTGCCAATTGACCGCATTCAGGCAGAAAGAAAAGAGAATCGCAAGAGGCCTTTTCTCCCCGGCTGCTCTGCCAAGCCCTTACAGCTAAAACTATGCCGTTGCTCCTCTGGAAGGATCCCTGCACCGCGACGTAGTTTTTCAGAAGAAGCCTTGCGTTTGCAAGAGCAAAGGAGGAATTCGTTGCAGGAAAGAGGAAGGAAAGAAAGTTTCTCTCCCTCTGCCTGCTTTACTCAGAGGACTGGATGAAGTTAGGACGTTCTCCCTTTCACTGAGAAACGTGCAGGCTGCTGTTGCCTGGGCGCTCTCTTCTTTGCAAAAGAGTCTGCAGTTCCAGGCTTTGAACCGTGGAAAGGCGCCGGGCTCTGCTAAGATTTCCCCCGGCGCTTCGTTTGCCCTGGGCCAAAGCGAGCCTTCACAATAGCTGAACGCTAACACTGCATACTCGTTCCACTTCCAGAACAGGGCTACCGCGAGGCAGTTCTCCGGGGGAAAACGGCCCTTCGCGAAGGGCAGATCTGCCGAGCTCACTGCGGGAAAGCGAAAGCAAAGGACGCTTTTCTCCCTCTAACCGCTTTCGTCAGAGGAACGGGGGAAGTCACAGTGTTCTTTCTCTCACTGAGATACACACAATCTGACGTTGCCTCTGAGCTCCGTTGCTGGCAAAGAACTGAAACTGACATACATTCCTGTGGGGAAACACAGGGCTTTGCTAGGATTTCTCTAGGCAGTCTGTTTTCCCTGGGCCTCGCTGTAGCAACACTATCTCGCCAGGGCAACACTGCATGGGATTTCCTCTGCCAGGAGGGAGCTGCTGCTTTGTAGTTTGTGCTGGGAAACCTTGCTTTGGCAAGTGCCAATTGACCGCATTCAGGCAGAAAGAAAAGAGAATCGCAAGAGGCCTTTTCTCCCCGGCTGCTCTGCCAAGCCCTTACAGCTAAAACTATGCCGTTGCTCCTCTGGAAGGATCCCTGCACCGCGACGTAGTTTTTCAGAAGAAGCCTTGCGTTTGCAAGAGCAAAGGAGGAATTCGTTGCAGGAAAGAGGAAGGAAAGAAAGTTTCTCTCCCTCTGCCTGCTTTACTCAGAGGACTGGATGAAGTTAGGACGTTCTCCCTTTCACTGAGAAACGTGCAGGCTGCTGTTGCCTGGGCGCTCTCTTCTTTGCAAAAGAGTCTGCAGTTCCAGGCTTTGAACCGTGGAAAGGCGCCGGGCTCTGCTAAGATTTCCCCCGGCGCTTCGTTTGCCCTGGGCCAAAGCGAGCCTTCACAATAGCTGAACGCTAACACTGCATACTCGTTCCACTTCCAGAACAGGGCTACCGCGAGGCTGTTCTCCGGGGGAAAACGGCCCTTCGCGAAGGGCAGATCTGCCGAGCTCACTGCGGGAAAGCGAAAGCAAAGGACGCTTTTCTCCCTCTAACCGCTTTCGTCAGAGGAACGGGGGAAGTCACAGTGTTCTTTCTCTCACTGAGATACACACAATCTGACGTTGCCTCTGAGCTCCGTTGCTGGCAAAGAACTGAAACTGACATACATTCCTGTGGGGAAACACAGGGCTTTGCTAGGATTTCTCTAGGCAGTCTGTTTTCCCTGGGCCTCGCTGTAGCAACACTATCTCGCCAGGGCAACACTGCATGGGATTTCCTCTGCCAGGAGGGAGCTGCTGCTTTGTAGTTTGTGCTGGGAAACCTTGCTTTGGCAAGTGCCAATTGACCGCATTCAGGCAGAAAGAAAAGAGAATCGCAAGAGGCCTTTTCTCCCCGGCTGCTCTGTCAAGCCCTTACAGCTAAAACTATGCCGTTGCTCCTCTGGAAGGATCCCTGCACCGCGACGTAGTTTTTCAGAAGAAGCCTTGCGTTTGCAAGAGCAAAGGAGGAATTCGTTGCAGGAAAGAGGAAGGAAAGAAAGTTTCTCTCCCTCTGCCTGCTTTACTCAGAGGACTGGATGAAGTTAGGACGTTCTCCCTTTCACTGAGAAACGTGCAGGCTGCTGTTGCCTGGGCGCTCTCTTCTTTGCAAAAGAGTCTGCAGTTCCAGGCTTTGAACCGTGGAAAGGCGCCGGGCTCTGCTAAGATTTCCCCCGGCGCTTCGTTTGCCCTGGGCCAAAGCGAGCCTTCACAATAGCTGAACGCTAACACTGCATACTCGTTCCACTTCCAGAACAGGGCTACCGCGAGGCAGTTCTCCGGGGGAAAACGGCCCTTCGCGAAGGGCAGATCTGCCGAGCTCACTGCGGGAAAGCGAAAGCAAAGGACGCTTTTCTCCCTCTAACCGCTTTCGTCAGAGGAACGGGGGAAGTCACAGTGTTCTTTCTCTCACTGAGATACACACAATCTGACGTTGCCTCTGAGCTCCGTTGCTGGCAAAGAACTGAAACTGACATACATTCCTGTGGGGAAACACAGGGCTTTGCTAGGATTTCTCTAGGCAGTCTGTTTTCCCTGGGCCTCGCTGTAGCAACACTATCTCGCCAGGGCAACACTGCATGGGATTTCCTCTGCCAGGAGGGAGCTGCTGCTTTGTAGTTTGTGCTGGGAAACCTTGCTTTGGCAAGTGCCAATTGACCGCATTCAGGCAGAAAGAAAAGAGAATCGCAAGAGGCCTTTTCTCCCCGGCTGCTCTGCCAAGCCCTTACAGCTAAAACTATGCCGTTGCTCCTCTGGAAGGATCCCTGCACCGCGACGTAGTTTTTCAGAAGAAGCCTTGCGTTTGCAAGAGCAAAGGAGGAATTCGTTGCAGGAAAGAGGAAGGAAAGAAAGTTTCTCTCCCTCTGCCTGCTTTACTCAGAGGACTGGATGAAGTTAGGACGTTCTCCCTTTCACTGAGAAACGTGCAGGCTGCTGTTGCCTGGGCGCTCTCTTCTTTGCAAAAGAGTCTGCAGTTCCAGGCTTTGAACCGTGGAAAGGCGCCGGGCTCTGCTAAGATTTCCCCCGGCGCTTCGTTTGCCCTGGGCCAAAGCGAGCCTTCACAATAGCTGAACGCTAACACTGCATACTCGTTCCACTTCCAGAACAGGGCTACCGCGAGGCAGTTCTCCGGGGGAAAACGGCCCTTCGCGAAGGGCAGATCTGCCGAGCTCACTGCGGGAAAGCGAAAGCAAAGGACGCTTTTCTCCCTCTAACCGCTTTCGTCAGAGGAACGGGGGAAGTCACAGTGTCCTTTCTCTCACTGAGATACACACAATCTGACGTTGCTTCTGAGCTCCGTTGCTGGCAAAGAACTGAAACTGACATACATTCCTGTGGGGAAACACAGGGCTTTGCTAGGATTTCTCTAGGCAGTCTGTTTTCCCTGGGCCTCGCTGTAGCAACACTATCTCGCCAGGGCAACACTGCATGGGATTTCCTCTGCCAGGAGGGAGCTGCTGCTTTGTAGTTTGTGCTGGGAAACCTTGCTTTGGCAAGTGCCAATTGACCGCATTCAGGCAGAAAGAAAAGAGAATCGCAAGAGGCCTTTTCTCCCCGGCTGCTCTGCCAAGCCCTTACAGCTAAAACTATGCCGTTGCTCCTCTGGAAGGATCCCTGCACCGCGACGTAGTTTTTCAGAAGAAGCCTTGCGTTTGCAAGAGCAAAGGAGGAATTCGTTGCAGGAAAGAGGAAGGAAAGAAAGTTTCTCTCCCTCTGCCTGCTTTACTCAGAGGACTGGATGAAGTTAGGACGTTCTCCCTTTCACTGAGAAACGTGCAGGCTGCTGTTGCCTGGGCGCTCTCTTCTTTGCAAAAGAGTCTGCAGTTCCAGGCTTTGAACCGTGGAAAGGCGCCGGGCTCTGCTAAGATTTCCCCCGGCGCTTCGTTTGCCCTGGGCCAAAGCGAGCCTTCACAATAGCTGAACGCTAACACTGCATACTCGTTCCACTTCCAGAACAGGGCTACCGCGAGGCAGTTCTCCGGGGGAAAACGGCCCTTCGCGAAGGGCAGATCTGCCGAGCTCACTGCGGGAAAGCCAAAGCAAAGGACGCTTTTCTCCCTCTAACCGCTTTCGTCAGAGGAACGGGGGAAGTCACAGTGTTCTTTCTCTCACTGAGATACACACAATCTGACGTTGCCTCTGAGCTCCGTTGCTGGCAAAGGACTGAAACTGACATACATTCCTGTGGGGAAACACAGGGCTTTGCTAGGATTTCTCTAGGCAGTCTGTTTTCCCTGGGCCTCGCTGTAGCAACACTATCTCGCCAGGGCAACACTGCATGGGATTTCCTCTGCCAGGAGAGAGCTGCTGCTTTGTAGTTTGTGCTGGGAAACCTTGCTTTGGCAAGTGCCAATTGACCGCATTCAGGCAGAAAGAAAAGAGAATCGCAAGAGGCCTTTTCTCCCCGGCTGCTCTGCCAAGCCCTTACAGCTAAAACTATGCCGTTGCTCCTCTGGAAGGATCCCTGCACCGCGACGTAGTTTTTCAGAAGAAGCCTTGCGTTTGCAAGAGCAAAGGAGGAATTCGTTGCAGGAAAGAGGAAGGAAAGAAAGTTTCTCTCCCTCTGCCTGCTTTACTCAGAGGACTGGATGAAGTTAGGACGTTCTCCCTTTCACTGAGAAACGTGCAGGCTGCTGTTGCCTGGGCGCTCTCTTCTTTGCAAAAGAGTCTGCAGTTCCAGGCTTTGAACCGTGGAAAGGCGCCGGGCTCTGCTAAGATTTCCCCCGGCGCTTCGTTTGCCCTGGGCCAAAGCGAGCCTTCACAATAGCTGAACGCTAACACTGCATACTCGTTCCACTTCCAGAACAGGGCTACCGCGAGGCAGTTCTCCGGGGGAAAACGGCCCTTCGCGAAGGGCAGATCTGCCGAGCTCACTGCGGGAAAGCGAAAGCAAAGGACGCTTTTCTCCCTCTAACCGCTTTCGTCAGAGGAACGGGGGAAGTCACAGTGTTCTTTCTCTCACTGAGATACACACAATCTGACGTTGCCTCTGAGCTCCGTTGCTGGCAAAGAACTGAAACTGACATACATTCCTGTGGGGAAACACAGGGCTTTGCTAGGATTTCTCTAGGCAGTCTGTTTTCCCTGGGCCTCGCTGTAGCAACACTATCTCGCCAGGGCAACACTGCATGGGATTTCCTCTGCCAGGAGGGAGCTGCTGCTTTGTAGTTTGTGCTGGGAAACCTTGCTTTGGCAAGTGCCAATTGACCGCATTCAGGCAGAAAGAAAAGAGAATCGCAAGAGGCCTTTTCTCCCCGGCTGCTCTGCCAAGCCCTTACAGCTAAAACTATGCCGTTGCTCCTCTGGAAGGATCCCTGCACCGCGACGTAGTTTTTCAGAAGAAGCCTTGCGTTTGCAAGAGCAAAGGAGGAATTCGTTGCAGGAAAGAGGAAGGAAAGAAAGTTTCTCTCCCTCTGCCTGCTTTACTCAGAGGACTGGATGAAGTTAGGACGTTCTCCCTTTCACTGAGAAACGTGCAGGCTGCTGTTGCCTGGGCGCTCTCTTCTTTGCAAAAGAGTCTGCAGTTCCAGGCTTTGAACCGTGGAAAGGCGCCGGGCTCTGCTAAGATTTCCCCCGGCGCTTCGTTTGCCCTGGGCCAAAGCGAGCCTTCACAATAGCTGAACGCTAACACTGCATACTCGTTCCACTTCCAGAACAGGGCTACCGCGAGGCAGTTCTCCGGGGGAAAACGGCCCTTCGCGAAGGGCAGATCTGCCGAGCTCACTGTGGGAAAGCGAAAGCAAAGGACGCTTTTCTCCCTCTAACCGCTTTCGTCAGAGGAACGGGGGAAGTCACAGTGTTCTTTCTCTCACTGAGATACACACAATCTGACGTTGCTTCTGAGCTCCGTTGCTGGCAAAGGACTGAAACTGACATACATTCCTGTGATGAAAGACAGGGCTTTGCTAGGATTTCTCTAGGCAGTCTGTTTTCCCTGGGCCTCGCTGTAGCAACACTATCTCGCCAGGGCAACACTGCATGGGATTTCCTCTGCCAGGAGGGAGCTGCTGCTTTGTAGTTTGTGCTGGGAAACCTTGCTTTGGCAAGTGCCAATTGACCGCATTCAGGCAGAAAGAAAAGAGAATCGCAAGAGGCCTTTTCTCCCCGGCTGCTCTGCCAAGCCCTTACAGCTAAAACTATGCCGTTGCTCCTCTGGAAGGATCCCTGCACCGCGACGTAGTTTTTCAGAAGAAGCCTTGCGTTTGCAAGAGCAAAGGAGGAATTCGTTGCAGGAAAGAGGAAGGAAAGAAAGTTTCTCTCCCTCTGCCTGCTTTACTCAGAGGACTGGATGAAGTTAGGACGTTCTCCCTTTCACTGAGAAACGTGCAGGCTGCTGTTGCCTGGGCGCTCTCTTCTTTGCAAAAGAGTCTGCAGTTCCAGGCTTTGAACCGTGGAAAGGCGCCGGGCTCTGCTAAGATTTCCCCCGGCGCTTCGTTTGCCCTGGGCCAAAGCGAGCCTTCACAATAGCTGAACGCTAACACTGCATACTCGTTCCACTTCCAGAACAGGGCTACCGCGAGGCTGTTCTCCGGGGGAAAACGGCCCTTCGCGAAGGGCAGATCTGCCGAGCTCACTGCGGGAAAGCGAAAGCAAAGGACGCTTTTCTCCCTCTAACCGCTTTCGTCAGAGGAACGGGGGAAGTCACAGTGTTCTTTCTCTCACTGAGATACACACAATCTGACGTTGCCTCTGAGCTCCGTTGCTGGCAAAGAACTGAAACTGACATACATTCCTGTGGGGAAACACAGGGCTTTGCTAGGATTTCTCTAGGCAGTCTGTTTTCCCTGGGCCTCGCTGTAGCAACACTATCTCGCCAGGGCAACACTGCATGGGATTTCCTCTGCCAGGAGAGAGCTGCTGCTTTGTAGTTTGTGCTGGGAAACCTTGCTTTGGCAAGTGCCAATTGACCGCATTCAGGCAGAAAGAAAAGAGAATCGCAAGAGGCCTTTTCTCCCCGGCTGCTCTGCCAAGCCCTTACAGCTAAAACTATGCCGTTGCTCCTCTGGAAGGATCCCTGCACCGCGACGTAGTTTTTCAGAAGAAGCCTTGCGTTTGCAAGAGCAAAGGAGGAATTCGTTGCAGGAAAGAGGAAGGAAAGAAAGTTTCTCTCCCTCTGCCTGCTTTACTCAGAGGACTGGATGAAGTTAGGACGTTCTCCCTTTCACTGAGAAACGTGCAGGCTGCTGTTGCCTGGGCGCTCTCTTCTTTGCAAAAGAGTCTGCAGTTCCAGGCTTTGAACCGTGGAAAGGCGCCGGGCTCTGCTAAGATTTCCCCCGGCGCTTCGTTTGCCCTGGGCCAAAGCGAGCCTTCACAATAGCTGAACGCTAACACTGCATACTCGTTCCACTTCCAGAACAGGGCTACCGCGAGGCTGTTCTCCGGGGGAAAACGGCCCTTCGCGAAGGGCAGATCTGCCGAGCTCACTGCGGGAAAGCGAAAGCAAAGGACGCTTTTCTCCCTCTAACCGCTTTCGTCAGAGGAACGGGGGAAGTCACAGTGTTCTTTCTCTCACTGAGATACACACAATCTGACGTTGCCTCTGAGCTCCGTTGCTGGCAAAGAACTGAAACTGACATACATTCCTGTGGGGAAACACAGGGCTTTGCTAGGATTTCTCTAGGCAGTCTGTTTTCCCTGGGCCTCGCTGTAGCAACACTATCTCGCCAGGGCAACACTGCATGGGATTTCCTCTGCCAGGAGAGAGCTGCTGCTTTGTAGTTTGTGCTGGGAAACCTTGCTTTGGCAAGTGCCAATTGACCGCATTCAGGCAGAAAGAAAAGAGAATCGCAAGAGGCCTTTTCTCCCCGGCTGCTCTGCCAAGCCCTTACAGCTAAAACTATGCCGTTGCTCCTCTGGAAGGATCCCTGCACCGCGACGTAGTTTTTCAGAAGAAGCCTTGCGTTTGCAAGAGCAAAGGAGGAATTCGTTGCAGGAAAGAGGAAGGAAAGAAAGTTTCTCTCCCTCTGCCTGCTTTACTCAGAGGACTGGATGAAGTTAGGACGTTCTCCCTTTCACTGAGAAACGTGCAGGCTGCTGTTGCCTGGGCGCTCTCTTCTTTGCAAAAGAGTCTGCAGTTCCAGGCTTTGAACCGTGGAAAGGCGCCGGGCTCTGCTAAGATTTCCCCCGGCGCTTCGTTTGCCCTGGGCCAAAGCGAGCCTTCACAATAGCTGAACGCTAACACTGCATACTCGTTCCACTTCCAGAACAGGGCTACCGCGAGGCAGTTCTCCGGGGGAAAACGGCCCTTCGCGAAGGGCAGATCTGCCGAGCTCACTGCGGGAAAGCGAAAGCAAAGGACGCTTTTCTCCCTCTAACCGCTTTCGTCAGAGGAACGGGGGAAGTCACAGTGTTCTTTCTCTCACTGAGATACACACAATCTGACGTTGCCTCTGAGCTCCGTTGCTGGCAAAGAACTGAAACTGACATACATTCCTGTGGGGAAACACAGGGCTTTGCTAGGATTTCTCTAGGCAGTCTGTTTTCCCTGGGCCTCGCTGTAGCAACACTATCTCGCCAGGGCAACACTGCATGGGATTTCCTCTGCCAGGAGGGAGCTGCTGCTTTGTAGTTTGTGCTGGGAAACCTTGCTTTGGCAAGTGCCAATTGACCGCATTCAGGCAGAAAGAAAAGAGAATCGCAAGAGGCCTTTTCTCCCCGGCTGCTCTGCCAAGCCCTTACAGCTAAAACTATGCCGTTGCTCCTCTGGAAGGATCCCTGCACCGCGACGTAGTTTTTCAGAAGAAGCCTTGCGTTTGCAAGAGCAAAGGAGGAATTCGTTGCAGGAAAGAGGAAGGAAAGAAAGTTTCTCTCCCTCTGCCTGCTTTACTCAGAGGACTGGATGAAGTTAGGACGTTCTCCCTTTCACTGAGAAACGTGCAGGCTGCTGTTGCCTGGGCGCTCTCTTCTTTGCAAAAGAGTCTGCAGTTCCAGGCTTTGAACCGTGGAAAGGCGCCGGGCTCTGCTAAGATTTCCCCCGGCGCTTCGTTTGCCCTGGGCCAAAGCGAGCCTTCACAATAGCTGAACGCTAACACTGCATACTCGTTCCACTTCCAGAACAGGGCTACCGCGAGGCAGTTCTCCGGGGGAAAACGGCCCTTCGCGAAGGGCAGATCTGCCGAGCTCACTGCGGGAAAGCGAAAGCAAAGGACGCTTTTCTCCCTCTAACCGCTTTCGTCAGAGGAACGGGGGAAGTCACAGTGTTCTTTCTCTCACTGACATACACACAATCTGACGTTGCCTCTGAGCTCCGTTGCTGGCAAAGAACTGAAACTGACATACATTCCTGTGGGGAAACACAGGGCTTTGCTAGGATTTCTCTAGGCAGTCTGTTTTCCCTGGGCCTCGCTGTAGCAACACTATCTCGCCAGGGCAACACTGCATGGGATTTCCTCTGCCAGGAGGGAGCTGCTGCTTTGTAGTTTGTGCTGGGAAACCTTGCTTTGGCAAGTGCCAATTGACCGCATTCAGGCAGAAAGAAAAGAGAATCGCAAGAGGCCTTTTCTCCCCGGCTGCTCTGCCAAGCCCTTACAGCTAAAACTATGCCGTTGCTCCTCTGGAAGGATCCCTGCACCGCGACGTAGTTTTTCAGAAGAAGCCTTGCGTTTGCAAGAGCAAAGGAGGAATTCGTTGCAGGAAAGAGGAAGGAAAGAAAGTTTCTCTCCCTCTGCCTGCTTTACTCAGAGGACTGGATGAAGTTAGGACGTTCTCCCTTTCACTGAGAAACGTGCAGGCTGCTGTTGCCTGGGCGCTCTCTTCTTTGCAAAAGAGTCTGCAGTTCCAGGCTTTGAACCGTGGAAAGGCGCCGGGCTCTGCTAAGATTTCCCCCGGCTCTTCGTTTGCCCTGGGCCAAAGCGAGCCTTCACAATAGCTGAACGCTAACACTGCATACTCGTTCCACTTCCAGAACAGGGCTACCGCGAGGCAGTTCTCCGGGGGAAAACGGCCCTTCGCGAAGGGCAGATCTGCCGAGCTCACTGCGGGAAAGCGAAAGCAAAGGACGCTTTTCTCCCTCTAACCGCTTTCGTCAGAGGAACGGGGGAAGTCACAGTGTTCTTTCTCTCACTGAGATACACACAATCTGACGTTGCTTCTGAGCTCCGTTGCTGGCAAAGAACTGAAACTGACATACATTCCTGTGGGGAAACACAGGGCTTTGCTAGGATTTCTCTAGGCAGTCTGTTTTCCCTGGGCCTCGCTGTAGCAACACTATCTCGCCAGGGCAACACTGCATGGGATTTCCTCTGCCAGGAGGGAGCTGCTGCTTTGTAGTTTGTGCTGGGAAACCTTGCTTTGGCAAGTGCCAATTGACCGCATTCAGGCAGAAAGAAAAGAGAATCGCAAGAGGCCTTTTCTCCCCGGCTGCTCTGCCAAGCCCTTACAGCTAAAACTATGCCGTTGCTCCTCTGGAAGGATCCCTGCACCGCGACGTAGTTTTTCAGAAGAAGCCTTGCGTTTGCAAGAGCAAAGGAGGAATTCGTTGCAGGAAAGAGGAAGGAAAGAAAGTTTCTCTCCCTCTGCCTGCTTTACTCAGAGGACTGGATGAAGTTAGGACGTTCTCCCTTTCACTGAGAAACGTGCAGGCTGCTGTTGCCTGGGCGCTCTCTTCTTTGCAAAAGAGTCTGCAGTTCCAGGCTTTGAACCGTGGAAAGGCGCCGGGCTCTGCTAAGATTTCCCCCGGCGCTTCGTTTGCCCTGGGCCAAAGCGAGCCTTCACAATAGCTGAACGCTAACACTGCATACTCGTTCCACTTCCAGAACAGGGCTACCGCGAGGCAGTTCTCCGGGGGAAAACGGCCCTTCGCGAAGGGCAGATCTGCCGAGCTCACTGCGGGAAAGCGAAAGCAAAGGACGCTTTTCTCCCTCTAACCGCTTTCGTCAGAGGAACGGGGGAAGTCACAGTGTTCTTTCTCTCACTGAGATACACACAATCTGACGTTGCCTCTGAGCTCCGTTGCTGGCAAAGGACTGAAACTGACATACATTCCTGTGGGGAAACACAGGGCTTTGCTAGGATTTCTCTAGGCAGTCTGTTTTCCCTGGGCCTCGCTGTAGCAACACTATCTCGCCAGGGCAACACTGCATGGGATTTCCTCTGCCAGGAGAGAGCTGCTGCTTTGTAGTTTGTGCTGGGAAACCTTGCTTTGGCAAGTGCCAATTGACCGCATTCAGGCAGAAAGAAAAGAGAATCGCAAGAGGCCTTTTCTCCCCGGCTGCTCTGCCAAGCCCTTACAGCTAAAACTATGCCGTTGCTCCTCTGGAAGGATCCCTGCACCGCGACGTAGTTTTTCAGAAGAAGCCTTGCGTTTGCAAGAGCAAAGGAGGAATTCGTTGCAGGAAAGAGGAAGGAAAGAAAGTTTCTCTCCCTCTGCCTGCTTTACTCAGAGGACTGGATGAAGTTAGGACGTTCTCCCTTTCACTGAGAAACGTGCAGGCTGCTGTTGCCTGGGCGCTCTCTTCTTTGCAAAAGAGTCTGCAGTTCCAGGCTTTGAACCGTGGAAAGGCGCCGGGCTCTGCTAAGATTTCCCCCGGCGCTTCGTTTGCCCTGGGCCAAAGCGAGCCTTCACAATAGCTGAACGCTAACACTGCATACTCGTTCCACTTCCAGAACAGGGCTACCGCGAGGCAGTTCTCCGGGGGAAAACGGCCCTTCGCGAAGGGCAGATCTGCCGAGCTCACTGCGGGAAAGCGAAAGCAAAGGACGCTTTTCTCCCTCTAACCGCTTTCGTCAGAGGAACGGGGGAAGTCACAGTGTTCTTTCTCTCACTGAGATACACACAATCTGACGTTGCCTCTGAGCTCCGTTGCTGGCAAAGAACTGAAACTGACATACATTCCTGTGGGGGAAACACAGGGCTTTGCTAGGATTTCTCTAGGCAGTCTGTTTTCCCTGGGCCTCGCTGTAGCAACACTATCTCGCCAGGGCAACACTGCATGGGATTTCCTCTGCCAGGAGGGAGCTGCTGCTTTGTAGTTTGTGCTGGGAAACCTTGCTTTGGCAAGTGCCAATTGACCGCATTCAGGCAGAAAGAAAAGAGAATCGCAAGAGGCCTTTTCTCCCCGGCTGCTCTGCCAAGCCCTTACAGCTAAAACTATGCCGTTGCTCCTCTGGAAGGATCCCTGCACCGCGACGTAGTTTTTCAGAAGAAGCCTTGCGTTTGCAAGAGCAAAGGAGGAATTCGTTGCAGGAAAGAGGAAGGAAAGAAAGTTTCTCTCCCTCTGCCTGCTTTACTCAGAGGACTGGATGAAGTTAGGACGTTCTCCCTTTCACTGAGAAACGTGCAGGCTGCTGTTGCCTGGGCGCTCTCTTCTTTGCAAAAGAGTCTGCAGTTCCAGGCTTTGAACCGTGGAAAGGCGCCGGGCTCTGCTAAGATTTCCCCCGGCGCTTCGTTTGCCCTGGGCCAAAGCGAGCCTTCACAATAGCTGAACGCTAACACTGCATACTCGTTCCACTTCCAGAACAGGGCTACCGCGAGGCAGTTCTCCGGGGGAAAACGGCCCTTCGCGAAGGGCAGATCTGCCGAGCTCACTGTGGGAAAGCGAAAGCAAAGGACGCTTTTCTCCCTCTAACCGCTTTCGTCAGAGGAACGGGGGAAGTCACAGTGTTCTTTCTCTCACTGAGATACACACAATCTGACGTTGCTTCTGAGCTCCGTTGCTGGCAAAGGACTGAAACTGACATACATTCCTGTGATGAAAGACAGGGCTTTGCTAGGATTTCTCTAGGCAGTCTGTTTTCCCTGGGCCTCGCTGTAGCAACACTATCTCGCCAGGGCAACACTGCATGGGATTTCCTCTGCCAGGAGGGAGCTGCTGCTTTGTAGTTTGTGCTGGGAAACCTTGCTTTGGCAAGTGCCAATTGACCGCATTCAGGCAGAAAGAAAAGAGAATCGCAAGAGGCCTTTTCTCCCCGGCTGCTCTGCCAAGCCCTTACAGCTAAAACTATGCCGTTGCTCCTCTGGAAGGATCCCTGCACCGCGACGTAGTTTTTCAGAAGAAGCCTTGCGTTTGCAAGAGCAAAGGAGGAATTCGTTGCAGGAAAGAGGAAGGAAAGAAAGTTTCTCTCCCTCTGCCTGCTTTACTCAGAGGACTGGATGAAGTTAGGACGTTCTCCCTTTCACTGAGAAACGTGCAGGCTGCTGTTGCCTGGGCGCTCTCTTCTTTGCAAAAGAGTCTGCAGTTCCAGGCTTTGAACCGTGGAAAGGCGCCGGGCTCTGCTAAGATTTCCCCCGGCTCTTCGTTTGCCCTGGGCCAAAGCGAGCCTTCACAATAGCTGAACGCTAACACTGCATACTCGTTCCACTTCCAGAACAGGGCTACCGCGAGGCAGTTCTCCGGGGGAAAACGGCCCTTCGCGAAGGGCAGATCTGCCGAGCTCACTGCGGGAAAGCGAAAGCAAAGGACGCTTTTCTCCCTCTAACCGCTTTCGTCAGAGGAACGGGGGAAGTCACAGTGTTCTTTCTCTCACTGAGATACACACAATCTGACGTTGCCTCTGAGCTCCGTTGCTGGCAAAGGACTGAAACTGACATACATTCCTGTGGGGAAACACAGGGCTTTGCTAGGATTTCTCTAGGCAGTCTGTTTTCCCTGGGCCTCGCTGTAGCAACACTATCTCGCCAGGGCAACACTGCATGGGATTTCCTCTGCCAGGAGAGAGCTGCTGCTTTGTAGTTTGTGCTGGGAAACCTTGCTTTGGCAAGTGCCAATTGACCGCATTCAGGCAGAAAGAAAAGAGAATCGCAAGAGGCCTTTTCTCCCCGGCTGCTCTGCCAAGCCCTTACAGCTAAAACTATGCCGTTGCTCCTCTGGAAGGATCCCTGCACCGCGACGTAGTTTTTCAGAAGAAGCCTTGCGTTTGCAAGAGCAAAGGAGGAATTCGTTGCAGGAAAGAGGAAGGAAAGAAAGTTTCTCTCCCTCTGCCTGCTTTACTCAGAGGACTGGATGAAGTTAGGACGTTCTCCCTTTCACTGAGAAACGTGCAGGCTGCTGTTGCCTGGGCGCTCTCTTCTTTGCAAAAGAGTCTGCAGTTCCAGGCTTTGAACCGTGGAAAGGCGCCGGGCTCTGCTAAGATTTCCCCCGGCGCTTCGTTTGCCCTGGGCCAAAGCGAGCCTTCACAATAGCTGAACGCTAACACTGCATACTCGTTCCACTTCCAGAACAGGGCTACCGCGAGGCAGTTCTCCGGGGGAAAACGGCCCTTCGCGAAGGGCAGATCTGCCGAGCTCACTGCGGGAAAGCGAAAGCAAAGGACGCTTTTCTCCCTCTAACCGCTTTCGTCAGAGGAACGGGGGAAGTCACAGTGTTCTTTCTCTCACTGAGATACACACAATCTGACGTTGCCTCTGAGCTCCGTTGCTGGCAAAGGACTGAAACTGACATACATTCCTGTGGGGAAACACAGGGCTTTGCTAGGATTTCTCCAGGCAGTCTGTTTTCCCTGGGCCTCGCTGTAGCAACACTATCTCGCCAGGGCAACACTGCATGGGATTTCCTCTGCCAGGAGAGAGCTGCTGCTTTGTAGTTTGTGCTGGGAAACCTTGCTTTGGCAAGTGCCAATTGACCGCATTCAGGCAGAAAGAAAAGAGAATCGCAAGAGGCCTTTTCTCCCCGGCTGCTCTGCCAAGCCCTTACAGCTAAAACTATGCCGTTGCTCCTCTGGAAGGATCCCTGCACCGCGACGTAGTTTTTCAGAAGAAGCCTTGCGTTTGCAAGAGCAAAGGAGGAATTCGTTGCAGGAAAGAGGAAGGAAAGAAAGTTTCTCTCCCTCTGCCTGCTTTACTCAGAGGACTGGATGAAGTTAGGACGTTCTCCCTTTCACTGAGAAACGTGCAGGCTGCTGTTGCCTGGGCGCTCTCTTCTTTGCAAAAGAGTCTGCAGTTCCAGGCTTTGAACCGTGGAAAGGCGCCGGGCTCTGCTAAGATTTCCCCCGGCGCTTCGTTTGCCCTGGGCCAAAGCGAGCCTTCACAATAGCTGAACGCTAACACTGCATACTCGTTCCACTTCCAGAACAGGGCTACCGCGAGGCAGTTCTCCGGGGGAAAACGGCCCTTCGCGAAGGGCAGATCTGCCGAGCTCACTGCGGGAAAGCGAAAGCAAAGGACGCTTTTCTCCCTCTAACCGCTTTCGTCAGAGGAACGGGGGAAGTCACAGTGTTCTTTCTCTCACTGAGATACACACAATCTGACGTTGCCTCTGAGCTCCGTTGCTGGCAAAGGACTGAAACTGACATACATTCCTGTGGGGAAACACAGGGCTTTGCTAGGATTTCTCTAGGCAGTCTGTTTTCCCTGGGCCTCGCTGTAGCAACACTATCTCGCCAGGGCAACACTGCATGGGATTTCCTCTGCCAGGAGGGAGCTGCTGCTTTGTAGTTTGTGCTGGGAAACCTTGCTTTGGCAAGTGCCAATTGACCGCATTCAGGCAGAAAGAAAAGAGAATCGCAAGAGGCCTTTTCTCCCCGGCTGCTCTGCCAAGCCCTTACAGCTAAAACTATGCCGTTGCTCCTCTGGAAGGATCCCTGCACCGCGACGTAGTTTTTCAGAAGAAGCCTTGCGTTTGCAAGAGCAAAGGAGGAATTCGTTGCAGGAAAGAGGAAGGAAAGAAAGTTTCTCTCCCTCTGCCTGCTTTACTCAGAGGACTGGATGAAGTTAGGACGTTCTCCCTTTCACTGAGAAACGTGCAGGCTGCTGTTGCCTGGGCGCTCTCTTCTTTGCAAAAGAGTCTGCAGTTCCAGGCTTTGAACCGTGGAAAGGCGCCGGGCTCTGCTAAGATTTCCCCCGGCGCTTCGTTTGCCCTGGGCCAAAGCGAGCCTTCACAATAGCTGAACGCTAACACTGCATACTCGTTCCACTTCCAGAACAGGGCTACCGCGAGGCAGTTCTCCGGGGGAAAACGGCCCTTCGCGAAGGGCAGATCTGCCGAGCTCACTGCGGGAAAGCGAAAGCAAAGGACGCTTTTCTCCCTCTAACCGCTTTCGTCAGAGGAACGGGGGAAGTCACAGTGTTCTTTCTCTCACTGAGATACACACAATCTGACGTTGCCTCTGAGCTCCGTTGCTGGCAAAGGACTGAAACTGACATACATTCCTGTGGGGAAACACAGGGCTTTGCTAGGATTTCTCCAGGCAGTCTGTTTTCCCTGGGCCTCGCTGTAGCAACACTATCTCGCCAGGGCAACACTGCATGGGATTTCCTCTGCCAGGAGAGAGCTGCTGCTTTGTAGTTTGTGCTGGGAAACCTTGCTTTGGCAAGTGCCAATTGACCGCATTCAGGCAGAAAGAAAAGAGAATCGCAAGAGGCCTTTTCTCCCCGGCTGCTCTGCCAAGCCCTTACAGCTAAAACTATGCCGTTGCTCCTCTGGAAGGATCCCTGCACCGCGACGTAGTTTTTCAGAAGAAGCCTTGCGTTTGCAAGAGCAAAGGAGGAATTCGTTGCAGGAAAGAGGAAGGAAAGAAAGTTTCTCTCCCTCTGCCTGCTTTACTCAGAGGACTGGATGAAGTTAGGACGTTCTCCCTTTCACTGAGAAACGTGCAGGCTGCTGTTGCCTGGGCGCTCTCTTCTTTGCAAAAGAGTCTGCAGTTCCAGGCTTTGAACCGTGGAAAGGCGCCGGGCTCTGCTAAGATTTCCCCCGGCGCTTCGTTTGCCCTGGGCCAAAGCGAGCCTTCACAATAGCTGAACGCTAACACTGCATACTCGTTCCACTTCCAGAACAGGGCTACCGCGAGGCAGTTCTCCGGGGGAAAACGGCCCTTCGCGAAGGGCAGATCTGCCGAGCTCACTGCGGGAAAGCGAAAGCAAAGGACGCTTTTCTCCCTCTAACCGCTTTCGTCAGAGGAACGGGGGAAGTCACAGTGTTCTTTCTCTCACTGAGATACACACAATCTGACGTTGCCTCTGAGCTCCGTTGCTGGCAAAGGACTGAAACTGACATACATTCCTGTGGGGAAACACAGGGCTTTGCTAGGATTTCTCCAGGCAGTCTGTTTTCCCTGGGCCTCGCTGTAGCAACACTATCTCGCCAGGGCAACACTGCATGGGATTTCCTCTGCCAGGAGAGAGCTGCTGCTTTGTAGTTTGTGCTGGGAAACCTTGCTTTGGCAAGTGCCAATTGACCGCATTCAGGCAGAAAGAAAAGAGAATCGCAAGAGGCCTTTTCTCCCCGGCTGCTCTGCCAAGCCCTTACAGCTAAAACTATGCCGTTGCTCCTCTGGAAGGATCCCTGCACCGCGACGTAGTTTTTCAGAAGAAGCCTTGCGTTTGCAAGAGCAAAGGAGGAATTCGTTGCAGGAAAGAGGAAGGAAAGAAAGTTTCTCTCCCTCTGCCTGCTTTACTCAGAGGACTGGATGAAGTTAGGACGTTCTCCCTTTCACTGAGAAACGTGCAGGCTGCTGTTGCCTGGGCGCTCTCTTCTTTGCAAAAGAGTCTGCAGTTCCAGGCTTTGAACCGTGGAAAGGCGCCGGGCTCTGCTAAGATTTCCCCCGGCGCTTCGTTTGCCCTGGGCCAAAGCGAGCCTTCACAATAGCTGAACGCTAACACTGCATACTCGTTCCACTTCCAGAACAGGGCTACCGCGAGGCAGTTCTCCGGGGGAAAACGGCCCTTCGCGAAGGGCAGATCTGCCGAGCTCACTGCGGGAAAGCGAAAGCAAAGGACGCTTTTCTCCCTCTAACCGCTTTCGTCAGAGGAACGGGGGAAGTCACAGTGTTCTTTCTCTCACTGAGATACACACAATCTGACGTTGCCTCTGAGCTCCGTTGCTGGCAAAGGACTGAAACTGACATACATTCCTGTGGGGAAACACAGGGCTTTGCTAGGATTTCTCTAGGCAGTCTGTTTTCCCTGGGCCTCGCTGTAGCAACACTATCTCGCCAGGGCAACACTGCATGGGATTTCCTCTGCCAGGAGGGAGCTGCTGCTTTGTAGTTTGTGCTGGGAAACCTTGCTTTGGCAAGTGCCAATTGACCGCATTCAGGCAGAAAGAAAAGAGAATCGCAAGAGGCCTTTTCTCCCCGGCTGCTCTGCCAAGCCCTTACAGCTAAAACTATGCCGTTGCTCCTCTGGAAGGATCCCTGCACCGCGACGTAGTTTTTCAGAAGAAGCCTTGCGTTTGCAAGAGCAAAGGAGGAATTCGTTGCAGGAAAGAGGAAGGAAAGAAAGTTTCTCTCCCTCTGCCTGCTTTACTCAGAGGACTGGATGAAGTTAGGACGTTCTCCCTTTCACTGAGAAACGTGCAGGCTGCTGTTGCCTGGGCGCTCTCTTCTTTGCAAAAGAGTCTGCAGTTCCAGGCTTTGAACCGTGGAAAGGCGCCGGGCTCTGCTAAGATTTCCCCCGGCGCTTCGTTTGCCCTGGGCCAAAGCGAGCCTTCACAATAGCTGAACGCTAACACTGCATACTCGTTCCACTTCCAGAACAGGGCTACCGCGAGGCAGTTCTCCGGGGGAAAACGGCCCTTCGCGAAGGGCAGATCTGCCGAGCTCACTGCGGGAAAGCGAAAGCAAAGGACGCTTTTCTCCCTCTAACCGCTTTCGTCAGAGGAACGGGGGAAGTCACAGTGTTCTTTCTCTCACTGAGATACACACAATCTGACGTTGCCTCTGAGCTCCGTTGCTGGCAAAGGACTGAAACTGACATACATTCCTGTGGGGAAACACAGGGCTTTGCTAGGATTTCTCCAGGCAGTCTGTTTTCCCTGGGCCTCGCTGTAGCAACACTATCTCGCCAGGGCAACACTGCATGGGATTTCCTCTGCCAGGAGAGAGCTGCTGCTTTGTAGTTTGTGCTGGGAAACCTTGCTTTGGCAAGTGCCAATTGACCGCATTCAGGCAGAAAGAAAAGAGAATCGCAAGAGGCCTTTTCTCCCCGGCTGCTCTGCCAAGCCCTTACAGCTAAAACTATGCCGTTGCTCCTCTGGAAGGATCCCTGCACCGCGACGTAGTTTTTCAGAAGAAGCCTTGCGTTTGCAAGAGCAAAGGAGGAATTCGTTGCAGGAAAGAGGAAGGAAAGAAAGTTTCTCTCCCTCTGCCTGCTTTACTCAGAGGACTGGATGAAGTTAGGACGTTCTCCCTTTCACTGAGAAACGTGCAGGCTGCTGTTGCCTGGGCGCTCTCTTCTTTGCAAAAGAGTCTGCAGTTCCAGGCTTTGAACCGTGGAAAGGCGCCGGGCTCTGCTAAGATTTCCCCCGGCGCTTCGTTTGCCCTGGGCCAAAGCGAGCCTTCACAATAGCTGAACGCTAACACTGCATACTCGTTCCACTTCCAGAACAGGGCTACCGCGAGGCAGTTCTCCGGGGGAAAACGGCCCTTCGCGAAGGGCAGATCTGCCGAGCTCACTGCGGGAAAGCGAAAGCAAAGGACGCTTTTCTCCCTCTAACCGCTTTCGTCAGAGGAACGGGGGAAGTCACAGTGTTCTTTCTCTCACTGAGATACACACAATCTGACGTTGCCTCTGAGCTCCATTGCTGGCAAAGGACTGAAACTGACATACATTCCTGTGGGGAAACACAGGGCTTTGCTAGGATTTCTCTAGGCAGTCTGTTTTCCCTGGGCCTCGCTGTAGCAACACTATCTCGCCAGGGCAACACTGCATGGGATTTCCTCTGCCAGGAGAGAGCTGCTGCTTTGTAGTTTGTGCTGGGAAACCTTGCTTTGGCAAGTGCCAATTGACCGCATTCAGGCAGAAAGAAAAGAGAATCGCAAGAGGCCTTTTCTCCCCGGCTGCTCTGCCAAGCCCTTACAGCTAAAACTATGCCGTTGCTCCTCTGGAAGGATCCCTGCACCGCGACGTAGTTTTTCAGAAGAAGCCTTGCGTTTGCAAGAGCAAAGGAGGAATTCGTTGCAGGAAAGAGGAAGGAAAGAAAGTTTCTCTCCCTCTGCCTGCTTTACTCAGAGGACTGGATGAAGTTAGGACGTTCTCCCTTTCACTGAGAAACGTGCAGGCTGCTGTTGCCTGGGCGCTCTCTTCTTTGCAAAAGAGTCTGCAGTTCCAGGCTTTGAACCGTGAAAGGCGCCGGGCTCTGCTAAGATTTCCCCCGGCGCTTCGTTTGCCCTGGGCCAAAGCGAGCCTTCACAATAGCTGAACGCTAACACTGCATACTCGTTCCACTTCCAGAACAGGGCTACCGCGAGGCAGTTCTCCGGGGGAAAACGGCCCTTCGCGAAGGGCAGATCTGCCGAGCTCACTGCGGAAAGCGAAAGCAAAGGACGCTTTTCTCCTCTAACCGCTTTCGTCAGAGGAACGGGGGAAGTCACAGTGTTCTTTCTCTCACTGAGATACACACAATCTGACGTTGCCTCTGAGCTCCGTTGCTGGCAAAGGACTGAAACTGACATACATTCCTGTGGGAAACACAGGGCTTTGCTAGGATTTCTCCAGGCAGTCTGTTTTCCCTGGGCCTCGCTGTAGCAACACTATCTCGCCAGGGCAACACTGCATGGGATTTCCTCTGCCAGGAGAGAGCTGCTGCTTTGTAGTTTGTGCTGGGAAACCTTGCTTTGGCAAGTGCCAATTGACCGCATTCAGGCAGAAAGAAAAGAGAATCGCAAGAGGCCTTTTCTCCCCGGCTGCTCTGCCAAGCCCTTACAGCTAAAACTATGCCGTTGCTCCTCTGGAAGGATCCCTGCACCGCGACGTAGTTTTTCAGAAGAAGCCTTGCGTTTGCAAGAGCAAAGGAGGAATTCGTTGCAGGAAAGAGGAAGGAAAGAAAGTTTCTCTCCCTCTGCCTGCTTTACTCAGAGGACTGGATGAAGTTAGGACGTTCTCCCTTTCACTGAGAAACGTGCAGGCTGCTGTTGCCTGGGCGCTCTCTTCTTTGCAAAAGAGTCTGCAGTTCCAGGCTTTGAACCGTGGAAAGGCGCCGGGCTCTGCTAAGATTTCCCCCGGCGCTTCGTTTGCCCTGGGCCAAAGCGAGCCTTCACAATAGCTGAACGCTAACACTGCATACTCGTTCCACTTCCAGAACAGGGCTACCGCGAGGCAGTTCTCCGGGGGAAAACGGCCCTTCGCGAAGGGCAGATCTGCCGAGCTCACTGCGGGAAAGCGAAAGCAAAGGACGCTTTTCTCCCTCTAACCGCTTTCGTCAGAGGAACGGGGGAAGTCACAGTGTTCTTTCTCTCACTGAGATACACACAATCTGACGTTGCCTCTGAGCTCCGTTGCTGGCAAAGGACTGAAACTGACATACATTCCTGTGGGGAAACACAGGGCTTTGCTAGGATTTCTCTAGGCAGTCTGTTTTCCCTGGGCCTCGCTGTAGCAACACTATCTCGCCAGGGCAACACTGCATGGGATTTCCTCTGCCAGGAGAGAGCTGCTGCTTTGTAGTTTGTGCTGGGAAACCTTGCTTTGGCAAGTGCCAATTGACCGCATTCAGGCAGAAAGAAAAGAGAATCGCAAGAGGCCTTTTCTCCCCGGCTGCTCTGCCAAGCCCTTACAGCTAAAACTATGCCGTTGCTCCTCTGGAAGGATCCCTGCACCGCGACGTAGTTTTTCAGAAGAAGCCTTGCGTTTGCAAGAGCAAAGGAGGAATTCGTTGCAGGAAAGAGGAAGGAAAGAAAGTTTCTCTCCCTCTGCCTGCTTTACTCAGAGGACTGGATGAAGTTAGGACGTTCTCCCTTTCACTGAGAAACGTGCAGGCTGCTGTTGCCTGGGCGCTCTCTTCTTTGCAAAAGAGTCTGCAGTTCCAGGCTTTGAACCGTGGAAAGGCGCCGGGCTCTGCTAAGATTTCCCCGGCGCTTCGTTTGCCCTGGGCCAAAGCGAGCCTTCACAATAGCTGAACGCTAACACTGCATACTCGTTCCACTTCCAGAACAGGGCTACCGCGAGGCAGTTCTCCGGGGGAAAACGGCCCTTCGCGAAGGGCAGATCTGCCGAGCTCACTGCGGGAAAGCGAAAGCAAAGGACGCTTTTCTCCCTCTAACCGCTTTCGTCAGAGGAACGGGGGAAGTCACAGTGTTCTTTCTCTCACTGAGATACACACAATCTGACGTTGCTTCTGAGCTCCGTTGCTGGCAAAGAACTGAAACTGACATACATTCCTGTGGGGAAACACAGGGCTTTGCTAGGATTTCTCTAGGCAGTCTGTTTTCCCTGGGCCTCGCTGTAGCAACACTATCTCGCCAGGGCAACACTGCATGGGATTTCCTCTGCCAGGAGGGAGCTGCTGCTTTGTAGTTTGTGCTGGGAAACCTTGCTTTGGCAAGTGCCAATTGACCGCATTCAGGCAGAAAGAAAAGAGAATCGCAAGAGGCCTTTTCTCCCCGGCTGCTCTGCCAAGCCCTTACAGCTAAAACTATGCCGTTGCTCCTCTGGAAGGATCCCTGCACCGCGACGTAGTTTTTCAGAAGAAGGCTTGCGTTTGCAAGAGCAAAGGAGGAATTCGTTGCAGGAAAGAGGAAGGAAAGAAAGTTTCTCTCCCTCTGCCTGCTTTACTCAGAGGACTGGATGAAGTTAGGACGTTCTCCCTTTCACTGAGAAACGTGCAGGCTGCTGTTGCCTGGGCGCTCTCTTCTTTGCAAAAGAGTCTGCAGTTCCAGGCTTTGAACCGTGGAAAGGCGCCGGGCTCTGCTAAGATTTCCCCCGGCGCTTCGTTTGCCCTGGGCCAAAGCGAGCCTTCACAATAGCTGAACGCTAACACTGCATACTCGTTCCACTTCCAGAACAGGGCTACCGCGAGGCAGTTCTCCGGGGGAAAACGGCCCTTCGCGAAGGGCAGATCTGCCGAGCTCACTGCGGGAAAGCGAAAGCAAAGGACGCTTTTCTCCCTCTAACCGCTTTCGTCAGAGGAACGGGGGAAGTCACAGTGTTCTTTCTCTCACTGAGATACACACAATCTGACGTTGCCTCTGAGCTCCGTTGCTGGCAAAGAACTGAAACTGACATACATTCCTGTGGGGAAACACAGGGCTTTGCTAGGATTTCTCTAGGCAGTCTGTTTTCCCTGGGCCTCGCTGTAGCAACACTATCTCGCCAGGGCAACACTGCATGGGATTTCCTCTGCCAGGAGGGAGCTGCTGCTTTGTAGTTTGTGCTGGGAAACCTTGCTTTGGCAAGTGCCAATTGACCGCATTCAGGCAGAAAGAAAAGAGAATCGCAAGAGGCCTTTTCTCCCCGGCTGCTCTGCCAAGCCCTTACAGCTAAAACTATGCCGTTGCTCCTCTGGAAGGATCCCTGCACCGCGACGTAGTTTTTCAGAAGAAGCCTTGCGTTTGCAAGAGCAAAGGAGGAATTCGTTGCAGGAAAGAGGAAGGAAAGAAAGTTTCTCTCCCTCTGCCTGCTTTACTCAGAGGACTGGATGAAGTTAGGACGTTCTCCCTTTCACTGAGAAACGTGCAGGCTGCTGTTGCCTGGGCGCTCTCTTCTTTGCAAAAGAGTCTGCAGTTCCAGGCTTTGAACCGTGGAAAGGCGCCGGGCTCTGCTAAGATTTCCCCCGGCGCTTCGTTTGCCTGGGCCAAAGCGAGCCTTCACAATAGCTGAACGCTAACACTGCATACTCGTTCCACTTCCAGAACAGGGCTACCGCGAGGCAGTTCTCCGGGGGAAAACGGCCCTTCGCGAAGGGCAGATCTGCCGAGCTCACTGTGGGAAAGCGAAAGCAAAGGACGCTTTTTCTCCCTCTAACCGCTTTCGTCAGAGGAACGGGGGAAGTCACAGTGTTCTTTCTCTCACTGAGATACACACAATCTGACGTTGCTTCTGAGCTCCGTTGCTGGCAAAGGACTGAAACTGACATACATTCCTGTGGGGAAACACAGGGCTTTGCTAGGATTTCTCTAGGCAGTCTGTTTTCCCTGGGCCTCGCTGTAGCAACACTATCTCGCCAGGGCAACACTGCATGGGATTTCCTCTGCCAGGAGGGAGCTGCTGCTTTGTAGTTTGTGCTGGGAAACCTTGCTTTGGCAAGTGCCAATTGACCGCATTCAGGCAGAAAGAAAAGAGAATCGCAAGAGGCCTTTTCTCCCCGGCTGCTCTGCCAAGCCCTTACAGCTAAAACTATGCCGTTGCTCCTCTGGAAGGATCCCTGCACCGCGACGTAGTTTTTCAGAAGAAGCCTTGCGTTTGCAAGAGCAAAGGAGGAATTCGTTGCAGGAAAGAGGAAGGAAAGAAAGTTTCTCTCCCTCTGCCTGCTTTACTCAGAGGACTGGATGAAGTTAGGACGTTCTCCCTTTCACTGAGAAACGTGCAGGCTGCTGTTGCCTGGGCGCTCTCTTCTTTGCAAAAGAGTCTGCAGTTCCAGGCTTTGAACCGTGGAAAGGCGCCGGGCTCTGCTAAGATTTCCCCCGGCGCTTCGTTTGCCCTGGGCCAAAGCGAGCCTTCACAATAGCTGAACGCTAACACTGCATACTCGTTCCACTTCCAGAACAGGGCTACCGCGAGGCAGTTCTCCGGGGGAAAACGGCCCTTCGCGAAGGGCAGATCTGCCGAGCTCACTGCGGGAAAGCGAAAGCAAAGGACGCTTTTCTCCCTCTAACCGCTTTCGTCAGAGGAACGGGGGAAGTCACAGTGTTCTTTCTCTCACTGAGATACACACAATCTGACGTTGCCTCTGAGCTCCGTTGCTGGCAAAGAACTGAAACTGACATACATTCCTGTGGGGAAACACAGGGCTTTGCTAGGATTTCTCTAGGCAGTCTGTTTTCCCTGGGCCTCGCTGTAGCAACACTATCTCGCCAGGGCAACACTGCATGGGATTTCCTCTGCCAGGAGGGAGCTGCTGCTTTGTAGTTTGTGCTGGGAAACCTTGCTTTGGCAAGTGCCAATTGACCGCATTCAGGCAGAAAGAAAAGAGAATCGCAAGAGGCCTTTTCTCCCCGGCTGCTCTGCCAAGCCCTTACAGCTAAAACTATGCCGTTGCTCCTCTGGAAGGATCCCTGCACCGCGACGTAGTTTTTCAGAAGAAGCCTTGCGTTTGCAAGAGCAAAGGAGGAATTCGTTGCAGGAAAGAGGAAGGAAAGAAAGTTTCTCTCCCTCTGCCTGCTTTACTCAGAGGACTGGATGAAGTTAGGACGTTCTCCCTTTCACTGAGAAACGTGCAGGCTGCTGTTGCCTGGGCGCTCTCTTCTTTGCAAAAGAGTCTGCAGTTCCAGGCTTTGAACCGTGGAAAGGCGCCGGGCTCTGCTAAGATTTCCCCCGGCGCTTCGTTTGCCCTGGGCCAAAGCGAGCCTTCACAATAGCTGAACGCTAACACTGCATACTCGTTCCACTTCCAGAACAGGGCTACCGCGAGGCAGTTCTCCGGGGGAAAACGGCCCTTCGCGAAGGGCAGATCTGCCGAGCTCACTGCGGGAAAGCGAAAGCAAAGGACGCTTTTCTCCCTCTAACCGCTTTCGTCAGAGGAACGGGGGAAGTCACAGTGTTCTTTCTCTCACTGAGATACACACAATCTGACGTTGCCTCTGAGCTCCGTTGCTGGCAAAGGACTGAAACTGACATACATTCCTGTGGGGAAACACAGGGCTTTGCTAGGATTTCTCCAGGCAGTCTGTTTTCCCTGGGCCTCGCTGTAGCAACACTATCTCGCCAGGGCAACACTGCATGGGATTTCCTCTGCCAGGAGAGAGCTGCTGCTTTGTAGTTTGTGCTGGGAAACCTTGCTTTGGCAAGTGCCAATTGACCGCATTCAGGCAGAAAGAAAAGAGAATCGCAAGAGGCCTTTTCTCCCCGGCTGCTCTGCCAAGCCCTTACAGCTAAAACTATGCCGTTGCTCCTCTGGAAGGATCCCTGCACCGCGACGTAGTTTTTCAGAAGAAGCCTTGCGTTTGCAAGAGCAAAGGAGGAATTCGTTGCAGGAAAGAGGAAGGAAAGAAAGTTTCTCTCCCTCTGCCTGCTTTACTCAGAGGACTGGATGAAGTTAGGACGTTCTCCCTTTCACTGAGAAACGTGCAGGCTGCTGTTGCCTGGGCGCTCTCTTCTTTGCAAAAGAGTCTGCAGTTCCAGGCTTTGAACCGTGGAAAGGCGCCGGGCTCTGCTAAGATTTCCCCGGCGCTTCGTTTGCCCTGGGCCAAAGCGAGCCTTCACAATAGCTGAACGCTAACACTGCATACTCGTTCCACTTCCAGAACAGGGCTACCGCGAGGCAGTTCTCCGGGGGAAAACGGCCCTTCGCGAAGGGCAGATCTGCCGAGCTCACTGTGGGAAAGCGAAAGCAAAGGACGCTTTTCTCCCTCTAACCGCTTTCGTCAGAGGAACGGGGGAAGTCACAGTGTTCTTTCTCTCACTGAGATACACACAATCTGACGTTGCTTCTGAGCTCCGTTGCTGGCAAAGGACTGAAACTGACATACATTCCTGTGGGGAAACACAGGGCTTTGCTAGGATTTCTCTAGGCAGTCTGTTTTCCTGGGCCTCGCTGTAGCAACACTATCTCGCCAGGGCAACACTGCATGGGATTTCCTCTGCCAGGAGGGAGCTGCTGCTTTGTAGTTTGTGCTGGGAAACCTTGCTTTGGCAAGTGCCAATTGACCGCATTCAGGCAGAAAGAAAAGAGAATCGCAAGAGGCCTTTTCTCCCCGGCTGCTCTGCCAAGCCCTTACAGCTAAAACTATGCCGTTGCTCCTCTGGAAGGATCCCTGCACCGCGACGTAGTTTTTCAGAAGAAGCCTTGCGTTTGCAAGAGCAAAGGAGGAATTCGTTGCAGGAAAGAGGAAGGAAAGAAAGTTTCTCTCCCTCTGCCTGCTTTACTCAGAGGACTGGATGAAGTTAGGACGTTCTCCCTTTCACTGAGAAACGTGCAGGCTGCTGTTGCCTGGGCGCTCTCTTCTTTGCAAAAGAGTCTGCAGTTCCAGGCTTTGAACCGTGGAAAGGCGCCGGGCTCTGCTAAGATTTCCCCCGGCGCTTCGTTTGCCCTGGGCCAAAGCGAGCCTTCACAATAGCTGAACGCTAACACTGCATACTCGTTCCACTTCCAGAACAGGCTACCGCGAGGCAGTTCTCCGGGGGAAAACGGCCCTTCGCGAAGGGCAGATCTGCCGAGCTCACTGCGGGAAAGCGAAAGCAAAGGACGCTTTTCTCCCTCTAACCGCTTTCGTCAGAGGAACGGGGGAAGTCACAGTGTTCTTTCTCTCACTGAGATACACACAATCTGACGTTGCCTCTGAGCTCCGTTGCTGGCAAAGGACTGAAACTGACATACATTCCTGTGGGGAAACACAGGGCTTTGCTAGGATTTCTCTAGGCAGTCTGTTTTCCCTGGGCCTCGCTGTAGCAACACTATCTCGCCAGGGCAACACTGCATGGGATTTCCTCTGCCAGGAGGGAGCTGCTGCTTTGTAGTTTGTGCTGGGAAACCTTGCTTTGGCAAGTGCCAATTGACCGCATTCAGGCAGAAAGAAAAGAGAATCGCAAGAGGCCTTTTCTCCCCGGCTGCTCTGCCAAGCCCTTACAGCTAAAACTATGCCGTTGCTCCTCTGGAAGGATCCCTGCACCGCGACGTAGTTTTTCAGAAGAAGCCTTGCGTTTGCAAGAGCAAAGGAGGAATTCGTTGCAGGAAAGAGGAAGGAAAGAAAGTTTCTCTCCCTCTGCCTGCTTTACTCAGAGGACTGGATGAAGTTAGGACGTTCTCCCTTTCACTGAGAAACGTGCAGGCTGCTGTTGCCTGGGCGCTCTCTTCTTTGCAAAAGAGTCTGCAGTTCCAGGCTTTGAACCGTGGAAAGGCGCCGGGCTCTGCTAAGATTTCCCCCGGCGCTTCGTTTGCCCTGGGCCAAAGCGAGCCTTCACAATAGCTGAACGCTAACACTGCATACTCGTTCCACTTCCAGAACAGGGCTACCGCGAGGCAGTTCTCCGGGGGAAAACGGCCCTTCGCGAAGGGCAGATCTGCCGAGCTAATACTATCTCTCTATGAAAGCAAAGGACGCTTTTCTCCCTCTAACCGCTTTCGTCAGAGGAACGGGGGAAGTCACAGTGTTCTTTCTCTCACTGAGATACACACAATCTGACGTTGCCTCTGAGCTCCGTTGCTGGCAAAGGACTGAAACTGACATACATTCCTGTGGGGAAACACAGGGCTTTGCTAGGATTTCTCCAGGCAGTCTGTTTTCCCTGGGCCTCGCTGTAGCAACACTATCTCGCCAGGGCAACACTGCATGGGATTTCCTCTGCCAGGAGAGAGCTGCTGCTTTGTAGTTTGTGCTGGGAAACCTTGCTTTGGCAAGTGCCAATTGACCGCATTCAGGCAGAAAGAAAAGAGAATCGCAAGAGGCCTTTTCTCCCCGGCTGCTCTGCCAAGCCCTTACAGCTAAAACTATGCCGTTGCTCCTCTGGAAGGATCCCTGCACCGCGACGTAGTTTTTCAGAAGAAGCCTTGCGTTTGCAAGAGCAAAGGAGGAATTCGTTGCAGGAAAGAGGAAGGAAAGAAAGTTTCTCTCCCTCTGCCTGCTTTACTCAGAGGACTGGATGAAGTTAGGACGTTCTCCCTTTCACTGAGAAACGTGCAGGCTGCTGTTGCCTGGGCGCTCTCTTCTTTGCAAAAGAGTCTGCAGTTCCAGGCTTTGAACCGTGGAAAGGCGCCGGGCTCTGCTAAGATTTCCCCCGGCGCTTCGTTTGCCCTGGGCCAAAGCGAGCCTTCACAATAGCTGAACGCTAACACTGCATACTCGTTCCACTTCCAGAACAGGGCTACCGCGAGGCAGTTCTCCGGGGGAAAACGGCCCTTCGCGAAGGGCAGATCTGCCGAGCTCACTGCGGGAAAGCGAAAGCAAAGGACGCTTTTCTCCCTCTAACCGCTTTCGTCAGAGGAACGGGGGAAGTCACAGTGTTCTTTCTCTCACTGAGATACACACAATCTGACGTTGCCTCTGAGCTCCGTTGCTGGCAAAGGACTGAAACTGACATACATTCCTGTGGGGAAACACAGGGCTTTGCTAGGATTTCTCTAGGCAGTCTGTTTTCCCTGGGCCTCGCTGTAGCAACACTATCTCGCCAGGGCAACACTGCATGGGATTTCCTCTGCCAGGAGGGAGCTGCTGCTTTGTAGTTTGTGCTGGGAAACCTTGCTTTGGCAAGTGCCAATTGACCGCATTCAGGCAGAAAGAAAAGAGAATCGCAAGAGGCCTTTTCTCCCCGGCTGCTCTGCCAAGCCCTTACAGCTAAAACTATGCCGTTGCTCCTCTGGAAGGATCCCTGCACCGCGACGTAGTTTTTCAGAAGAAGCCTTGCGTTTGCAAGAGCAAAGGAGGAATTCGTTGCAGGAAAGAGGAAGGAAAGAAAGTTTCTCTCCCTCTGCCTGCTTTACTCAGAGGACTGGATGAAGTTAGGACGTTCTCCCTTTCACTGAGAAACGTGCAGGCTGCTGTTGCCTGGGCGCTCTCTTCTTTGCAAAAGAGTCTGCAGTTCCAGGCTTTGAACCGTGGAAAGGCGCCGGGCTCTGCTAAGATTTCCCCCGGCGCTTCGTTTGCCCTGGGCCAAAGCGAGCCTTCACAATAGCTGAACGCTAACACTGCATACTCGTTCCACTTCCAGAACAGGGCTACCGCGAGGCAGTTCTCCGGGGGAAAACGGCCCTTCGCGAAGGGCAGATCTGCCGAGCTCACTGCGGGAAAGCGAAAGCAAAGGACGCTTTTCTCCCTCTAACCGCTTTCGTCAGAGGAACGGGGGAAGTCACAGTGTTCTTTCTCTCACTGAGATACACACAATCTGACGTTGCCTCTGAGCTCCGTTGCTGGCAAAGGACTGAAACTGACATACATTCCTGTGGGGAAACACAGGGCTTTGCTAGGATTTCTCCAGGCAGTCTGTTTTCCCTGGGCCTCGCTGTAGCAACACTATCTCGCCAGGGCAACACTGCATGGGATTTCCTCTGCCAGGAGAGAGCTGCTGCTTTGTAGTTTGTGCTGGGAAACCTTGCTTTGGCAAGTGCCAATTGACCGCATTCAGGCAGAAAGAAAAGAGAATCGCAAGAGGCCTTTTCTCCCCGGCTGCTCTGCCAAGCCCTTACAGCTAAAACTATGCCGTTGCTCCTCTGGAAGGATCCCTGCACCGCGACGTAGTTTTTCAGAAGAAGCCTTGCGTTTGCAAGAGCAAAGGAGGAATTCGTTGCAGGAAAGAGGAAGGAAAGAAAGTTTCTCTCCCTCTGCCTGCTTTACTCAGAGGACTGGATGAAGTTAGGACGTTCTCCCTTTCACTGAGAAACGTGCAGGCTGCTGTTGCCTGGGCGCTCTCTTCTTTGCAAAAGAGTCTGCAGTTCCAGGCTTTGAACCGTGGAAAGGCGCCGGGCTCTGCTAAGATTTCCCCCGGCGCTTCGTTTGCCCTGGGCCAAAGCGAGCCTTCACAATAGCTGAACGCTAACACTGCATACTCGTTCCACTTCCAGAACAGGGCTACCGCGAGGCAGTTCTCCGGGGGAAAACGGCCCTTCGCGAAGGGCAGATCTGCCGAGCTCACTGCGGGAAAGCGAAAGCAAAGGACGCTTTTCTCCCTCTAACCGCTTTCGTCAGAGGAACGGGGGAAGTCACAGTGTTCTTTCTCTCACTGAGATACACACAATCTGACGTTGCCTCTGAGCTCCGTTGCTGGCAAAGGACTGAAACTGACATACATTCCTGTGGGGAAACACAGGGCTTTGCTAGGATTTCTCTAGGCAGTCTGTTTTCCCTGGGCCTCGCTGTAGCAACACTATCTCGCCAGGGCAACACTGCATGGGATTTCCTCTGCCAGGAGGGAGCTGCTGCTTTGTAGTTTGTGCTGGGAAACCTTGCTTTGGCAAGTGCCAATTGACCGCATTCAGGCAGAAAGAAAAGAGAATCGCAAGAGGCCTTTTCTCCCCGGCTGCTCTGCCAAGCCCTTACAGCTAAAACTATGCCGTTGCTCCTCTGGAAGGATCCCTGCACCGCGACGTAGTTTTTCAGAAGAAGCCTTGCGTTTGCAAGAGCAAAGGAGGAATTCGTTGCAGGAAAGAGGAAGGAAAGAAAGTTTCTCTCCCTCTGCCTGCTTTACTCAGAGGACTGGATGAAGTTAGGACGTTCTCCCTTTCACTGAGAAACGTGCAGGCTGCTGTTGCCTGGGCGCTCTCTTCTTTGCAAAAGAGTCTGCAGTTCCAGGCTTTGAACCGTGGAAAGGCGCCGGGCTCTGCTAAGATTTCCCCCGGCGCTTCGTTTGCCCTGGGCCAAAGCGAGCCTTCACAATAGCTGAACGCTAACACTGCATACTCGTTCCACTTCCAGAACAGGGCTACCGCGAGGCAGTTCCCCGGGGGAAAACGGCCCTTCGCGAAGGGCAGATCTGCCGAGCTCACTGCGGGAAAGCGAAAGCAAAGGACGCTTTTCTCCCTCTAACCGCTTTCGTCAGAGGAACGGGGGAAGTCACAGTGTTCTTTCTCTCACTGAGATACACACAATCTGACGTTGCCTCTGAGCTCCGTTGCTGGCAAAGGACTGAAACTGACATACATTCCTGTGGGGAAACACAGGGCTTTGCTAGGATTTCTCCAGGCAGTCTGTTTTCCCTGGGCCTCGCTGTAGCAACACTATCTCGCCAGGGCAACACTGCATGGGATTTCCTCTGCCAGGAGAGAGCTGCTGCTTTGTAGTTTGTGCTGGGAAACCTTGCTTTGGCAAGTGCCAATTGACCGCATTCAGGCAGAAAGAAAAGAGAATCGCAAGAGGCCTTTTCTCCCCGGCTGCTCTGCCAAGCCCTTACAGCTAAAACTATGCCGTTGCTCCTCTGGAAGGATCCCTGCACCGCGACGTAGTTTTTCAGAAGAAGCCTTGCGTTTGCAAGAGCAAAGGAGGAATTCGTTGCAGGAAAGAGGAAGGAAAGAAAGTTTCTCTCCCTCTGCCTGCTTTACTCAGAGGACTGGATGAAGTTAGGACGTTCTCCCTTTCACTGAGAAACGTGCAGGCTGCTGTTGCCTGGGCGCTCTCTTCTTTGCAAAAGAGTCTGCAGTTCCAGGCTTTGAACCGTGGAAAGGCGCCGGGCTCTGCTAAGATTTCCCCCGGCGCTTCGTTTGCCCTGGGCCAAAGCGAGCCTTCACAATAGCTGAACGCTAACACTGCATACTCGTTCCACTTCCAGAACAGGGCTACCGCGAGGCAGTTCTCCGGGGGAAAACGGCCCTTCGCGAAGGGCAGATCTGCCGAGCTCACTGCGGGAAAGCGAAAGCAAAGGACGCTTTTCTCCCTCTAACCGCTTTCGTCAGAGGAACGGGGGAAGTCACAGTGTTCTTTCTCTCACTGAGATACACACAATCTGACGTTGCCTCTGAGCTCCGTTGCTGGCAAAGGACTGAAACTGACATACATTCCTGTGGGGAAACACAGGGCTTTGCTAGGATTTCTCTAGGCAGTCTGTTTTCCCTGGGCCTCGCTGTAGCAACACTATCTCGCCAGGGCAACACTGCATGGGATTTCCTCTGCCAGGAGAGAGCTGCTGCTTTGTAGTTTGTGCTGGGAAACCTTGCTTTGGCAAGTGCCAATTGACCGCATTCAGGCAGAAAGAAAAGAGAATCGCAAGAGGCCTTTTCTCCCCGGCTGCTCTGCCAAGCCCTTACAGCTAAAACTATGCCGTTGCTCCTCTGGAAGGATCCCTGCACCGCGACGTAGTTTTTCAGAAGAAGCCTTGCGTTTGCAAGAGCAAAGGAGGAATTCGTTGCAGGAAAGAGGAAGGAAAGAAAGTTTCTCTCCCTCTGCCTGCTTTACTCAGAGGACTGGATGAAGTTAGGACGTTCTCCCTTTCACTGAGAAACGTGCAGGCTGCTGTTGCCTGGGCGCTCTCTTCTTTGCAAAAGAGTCTGCAGTTCCAGGCTTTGAACCGTGGAAAGGCGCCGGGCTCTGCTAAGATTTCCCCCGGCGCTTCGTTTGCCCTGGGCCAAAGCGAGCCTTCACAATAGCTGAACGCTAACACTGCATACTCGTTCCACTTCCAGAACAGGGCTACCGCGAGGCAGTTCTCCGGGGGAAAACGGCCCTTCGCGAAGGGCAGATCTGCCGAGCTCACTGCGGGAAAGCGAAAGCAAAGGACGCTTTTCTCCCTCTAACCGCTTTCGTCAGAGGAACGGGGGAAGTCACAGTGTTCTTTCTCTCACTGAGATACACACAATCTGACGTTGCTTCTGAGCTCCGTTGCTGGCAAAGGACTGAAACTGACATACATTCCTGTGGGGAAACACAGGGCTTTGCTAGGATTTCTCTAGGCAGTCTGTTTTCCCTGGGCCTCGCTGTAGCAACACTATCTCGCCAGGGCAACACTGCATGGGATTTCCTCTGCCAGGAGGGAGCTGCTGCTTTGTAGTTTGTGCTGGGAAACCTTGCTTTGGCAAGTGCCAATTGACCGCATTCAGGCAGAAAGAAAAGAGAATCGCAAGAGGCCTTTTCTCCCCGGCTGCTCTGCCAAGCCCTTACAGCTAAAACTATGCCGTTGCTCCTCTGGAAGGATCCCTGCACCGCGACGTAGTTTTTCAGAAGAAGGCTTGCGTTTGCAAGAGCAAAGGAGGAATTCGTTGCAGGAAAGAGGAAGGAAAGAAAGTTTCTCTCCCTCTGCCTGCTTTACTCAGAGGACTGGATGAAGTTAGGACGTTCTCCCTTTCACTGAGAAACGTGCAGGCTGCTGTTGCCTGGGCGCTCTCTTCTTTGCAAAAGAGTCTGCAGTTCCAGGCTTTGAACCGTGGAAAGGCGCCGGGCTCTGCTAAGATTTCCCCCGGCGCTTCGTTTGCCCTGGGCCAAAGCGAGCCTTCACAATAGCTGAACGCTAACACTGCATACTCGTTCCACTTCCAGAACAGGGCTACCGCGAGGCAGTTCTCCGGGGGAAAACGGCCCTTCGCGAAGGGCAGATCTGCCGAGCTCACTGCGGGAAAGCGAAAGCAAAGGACGCTTTTCTCCCTCTAACCGCTTTCGTCAGAGGAACGGGGGAAGTCACAGTGTTCTTTCTCTCACTGAGATACACACAATCTGACGTTGCCTCTGAGCTCCGTTGCTGGCAAAGGACTGAAACTGACATACATTCCTGTGGGGAAACACAGGGCTTTGCTAGGATTTCTCTAGGCAGTCTGTTTTCCCTGGGCCTCGCTGTAGCAACACTATCTCGCCAGGGCAACACTGCATGGGATTTCCTCTGCCAGGAGAGAGCTGCTGCTTTGTAGTTTGTGCTGGGAAACCTTGCTTTGGCAAGTGCCAATTGACCGCATTCAGGCAGAAAGAAAAGAGAATCGCAAGAGGCCTTTTCTCCCCGGCTGCTCTGCCAAGCCCTTACAGCTAAAACTATGCCGTTGCTCCTCTGGAAGGATCCCTGCACCGCGACGTAGTTTTTCAGAAGAAGCCTTGCGTTTGCAAGAGCAAAGGAGGAATTCGTTGCAGGAAAGAGGAAGGAAAGAAAGTTTCTCTCCCTCTGCCTGCTTTACTCAGAGGACTGGATGAAGTTAGGACGTTCTCCCTTTCACTGAGAAACGTGCAGGCTGCTGTTGCCTGGGCGCTCTCTTCTTTGCAAAAGAGTCTGCAGTTCCAGGCTTTGAACCGTGGAAAGGCGCCGGGCTCTGCTAAGATTTCCCCCGGCGCTTCGTTTGCCCTGGGCCAAAGCGAGCCTTCACAATAGCTGAACGCTAACACTGCATACTCGTTCCACTTCCAGAACAGGGCTACCGCGAGGCTGTTCTCCGGGGGAAAACGGCCCTTCGCGAAGGGCAGATCTGCCGAGCTCACTGCGGGAAAGCGAAAGCAAAGGACGCTTTTCTCCCTCTAACCGCTTTCGTCAGAGGAACGGGGGAAGTCACAGTGTTCTTTCTCTCACTGAGATACACACAATCTGACGTTGCCTCTGAGCTCCGTTGCTGGCAAAGAACTGAAACTGACATACATTCCTGTGGGGAAACACAGGGCTTTGCTAGGATTTCTCTAGGCAGTCTGTTTTCCCTGGGCCTCGCTGTAGCAACACTATCTCGCCAGGGCAACACTGCATGGGATTTCCTCTGCCAGGAGAGAGCTGCTGCTTTGTAGTTTGTGCTGGGAAACCTTGCTTTGGCAAGTGCCAATTGACCGCATTCAGGCAGAAAGAAAAGAGAATCGCAAGAGGCCTTTTCTCCCCGGCTGCTCTGCCAAGCCCTTACAGCTAAAACTATGCCGTTGCTCCTCTGGAAGGATCCCTGCACCGCGACGTAGTTTTTCAGAAGAAGCCTTGCGTTTGCAAGAGCAAAGGAGGAATTCGTTGCAGGAAAGAGGAAGGAAAGAAAGTTTCTCTCCCTCTGCCTGCTTTACTCAGAGGACTGGATGAAGTTAGGACGTTCTCCCTTTCACTGAGAAACGTGCAGGCTGCTGTTGCCTGGGCGCTCTCTTCTTTGCAAAAGAGTCTGCAGTTCCAGGCTTTGAACCGTGGAAAGGCGCCGGGCTCTGCTAAGATTTCCCCCGGCGCTTCGTTTGCCCTGGGCCAAAGCGAGCCTTCACAATAGCTGAACGCTAACACTGCATACTCGTTCCACTTCCAGAACAGGGCTACCGCGAGGCAGTTCTCCGGGGGAAAACGGCCCTTCGCGAAGGGCAGATCTGCCGAGCTCACTGCGGGAAAGCGAAAGCAAAGGACGCTTTTCTCCCTCTAACCGCTTTCGTCAGAGGAACGGGGGAAGTCACAGTGTTCTTTCTCTCACTGAGATACACACAATCTGACGTTGCCTCTGAGCTCCGTTGCTGGCAAAGGACTGAAACTGACATACATTCCTGTGGGGAAACACAGGGCTTTGCTAGGATTTCTCTAGGCAGTCTGTTTTCCCTGGGCCTCGCTGTAGCAACACTATCTCGCCAGGGCAACACTGCATGGGATTTCCTCTGCCAGGAGAGAGCTGCTGCTTTGTAGTTTGTGCTGGGAAACCTTGCTTTGGCAAGTGCCAATTGACCGCATTCAGGCAGAAAGAAAAGAGAATCGCAAGAGGCCTTTTCTCCCCGGCTGCTCTGCCAAGCCCTTACAGCTAAAACTATGCCGTTGCTCCTCTGGAAGGATCCCTGCACCGCGACGTAGTTTTTCAGAAGAAGCCTTGCGTTTGCAAGAGCAAAGGAGGAATTCGTTGCAGGAAAGAGGAAGGAAAGAAAGTTTCTCTCCCTCTGCCTGCTTTACTCAGAGGACTGGATGAAGTTAGGACGTTCTCCCTTTCACTGAGAAACGTGCAGGCTGCTGTTGCCTGGGCGCTCTCTTCTTTGCAAAAGAGTCTGCAGTTCCAGGCTTTGAACCGTGGAAAGGCGCCGGGCTCTGCTAAGATTTCCCCCGGCGCTTCGTTTGCCCTGGGCCAAAGCGAGCCTTCACAATAGCTGAACGCTAACACTGCATACTCGTTCCACTTCCAGAACAGGGCTACCGCGAGGCAGTTCTCCGGGGGAAAACGGCCCTTCGCGAAGGGCAGATCTGCCGAGCTCACTGCGGGAAAGCGAAAGCAAAGGACGCTTTTCTCCCTCTAACCGCTTTCGTCAGAGGAACGGGGGAAGTCACAGTGTTCTTTCTCTCACTGAGATACACACAATCTGACGTTGCCTCTGAGCTCCGTTGCTGGCAAAGGACTGAAACTGACATACATTCCTGTGGGGAAAGACAGGGCTTTGCTAGGATTTCTCTAGGCAGTCTGTTTTCCCTGGGCCTCGCTGTAGCAACACTATCTCGCCAGGGCAACACTGCATGGGATTTCCTCTGCCAGGAGGGAGCTGCTGCTTTGTAGTTTGTGCTGGGAAACCTTGCTTTGGCAAGTGCCAATTGACCGCATTCAGGCAGAAAGAAAAGAGAATCGCAAGAGGCCTTTTCTCCCCGGCTGCTCTGCCAAGCCCTTACAGCTAAAACTATGCCGCTGCTCCTCTGGAAGGATCCCTGCACCGCGACGTAGTTTTTCAGAAGAAGCCTTGCGTTTGCAAGAGCAAAGGAGGAATTCGTTGCAGGAAAGAGGAAGGAAAGAAAGTTTCTCTCCCTCTGCCTGCTTTACTCAGAGGACTGGATGAAGTTAGGACGTTCTCCCTTTCACTGAGAAACGTGCAGGCTGCTGTTGCCTGGGCGCTCTCTTCTTTGCAAAAGAGTCTGCAGTTCCAGGCTTTGAACCGTGGAAAGGCGCCGGGCTCTGCTAAGATTTCCCCCGGCGCTTCGTTTGCCCTGGGCCAAAGCGAGCCTTCACAATAGCTGAACGCTAACACTGCATACTCGTTCCACTTCCAGAACAGGGCTACCGCGAGGCAGTTCTCCGGGGGAAAACGGCCCTTCGCGAAGGGCAGATCTGCCGAGCTCACTGCGGGAAAGCGAAAGCAAAGGACGCTTTTCTCCCTCTAACCGCTTTCGTCAGAGGAACGGGGGAAGTCACAGTGTTCTTTCTCTCACTGAGATACACACAATCTGACGTTGCCTCTGAGCTCCGTTGCTGGCAAAGGACTGAAACTGACATACATTCCTGTGGGGAAACACAGGGCTTTGCTAGGATTTCTCTAGGCAGTCTGTTTTCCCTGGGCCTCGCTGTAGCAACACTATCTCGCCAGGGCAACACTGCATGGGATTTCCTCTGCCAGGAGAGAGCTGCTGCTTTGTAGTTTGTGCTGGGAATCAGAGAAATCTGAGCTGGAATTTTTGCTCCACTAGTCACTATCTGTGTGACTTTGCCCAAGTCATATGTCTAGGTGGGCCTCAATTCTTTCATCTATAAAAGGACATTAACTTAGATTGTTTTAAGTTTGCTCTGTAGATTACATATGATAATGTACACAAAATTCCTAACTGCTAGGATCCACTCGGAGCCCTGGTGATGCAGTGGTTAAGAGCTCTGCTGCTAATCAAAAGATCAGCAGTTAGAATCCATCAGCCACTTCTTGGGAACCACATGGGGCAGTTTTATTGTGTCGTATAGAGTTGCTATGAGTCAGGATCGACTGGACCACAACAGGGCTTTTTTCTTTTTTCATTTAGTTTCCTTGCTCTTGTCAGGTGCTGCAAGTCAGTTCTGACTCATAGTGACCCCATGTAAAACAGAATGAAACACTGCTGGTCCTGTGCCATCCTCATGATCCTTGTTGCTTCAGCCCATTGTTGCAGCCTTGTCAATCCATCACATTGATGGTCGTCCTCTTTTTCACTGACCCTCTGCTTTACTGAGCATGATGTCCTTCTCCAGTGACTGATCCACTCAATAATATACAGTAGCTTTTTTTACTGTCATAGCTTCTCAACCTTAGTATTTGTGGTATTGTTCTCAGGAACTTCTGATATCTTACATTTTCTGACTGTACGTGACTTGAGGAACTAATTTGATTTTACTCTTCCTGATGGTTCAGGTTTTGTTAAATATTTCAGGGTATTTGTTTTTGTCTTTCTAGTCTCTATCTCCTGTTAATGTGAAATCAACTAGTTGTAAAAACACTAGTTCTAATTTCCTTACAGCTTAGTAAACAGAAATGTCTGTTTGAAGAAGGTTGAAGAAGCATTTAAACCCCATACTTTTTTCTCTATCAAGTCTCCAGTTCCCTACAGTGACGTAGATAATTACTTTAATGGGAGCTAACATGGTGTAAAATCTAGCTTCCTTTATAAATCACATTCTTGTTCTACAGACAAGCTCAGAGCCATGAACGGTGCCTGAAAGTTACATCAGCAAGAGTATCGGGAGAACTTAAACAAAACACACAATTATTTCACTGACAAGCCCAAAGGCAGAGTGCACTGGCAGAGGTGCATTTTTTATGATCCTTTACAGCATAGAACCTTAGGATTCATTGGGTGTAATTTCCTTAACATGGTATTTGAATACATATTTAGTGTCATAAAGGAGACCAGGTGATGCAGTGGTTAAGTGCTAGGCTGCTAGCTAAAAGGTGGCATTTTGAATCCACCAGCTGTCGGTGGGAGAAAGAAGCAACAGTTGGCTTCAGTAAAGATTTAAAAGCAAAAAACCAAACCCACTGTCACTGAGTCCATTCCAACTCATAGCGACTCTGTAGGACAGAGTAGAACTGCCCCATAGTGTTTCTAAGGAGCAGCTGGTGAATTTGAACTTCTGACTTTTCGGTTAGCATCGAGCTCTTAACCACTATGCCACCAGCACTCCTCAGTAAAGACTGCAGCCTAAGAAATCCTATGGGGCCACTACAGGGTCACTGTGAGTCAGAAATAATTCCATGATAACTTTTATGTGTGTGTGTTTCATTTAACAAATATGAATAACTAAAAAAAAACACCTAGCTACTGGCTTCAGGCTTCAGGGCCAGTCATTGCTCAGTGTTTTGATGAAAAAAAAAAAAATTCAATTTGTAACTATTTTTTTTTAATAAATAGAATTTGGAAGTTACTTTTAAATTTAATGTATGTTTCACATATAATCAAAAATTTAGTTTAGTGAATTATGTTGATAAAATCGCATTAATAAGCACTCCACATGAATACTTTGTCCATGTGGTTGAACAGGATGTGTCTGAAATATTCTGTCAGTCTTGCCTGTTGCTTGGTACAGAGGACGATGTTACTTCTCCAAGCTCACACTGTCACTAGGTGCTATTTCTGAGATTTTAACAGAGGTTTTTCAAGTCCATATATTATGCCCTTAATCTTCCACCACTGCAGTTTTATCTCAGACTCGTATGTGAAGAGACTGTTAGAATTGGAACCTAGCTGGCATTTTTCCTGGGTATGTTAGTCAAGTTATATTTTGTAATAGATTTTGTAATGGATTCCTTTAGTAGAATACTAATTGGTCCCTTATTCAAAATTTGCTGGCATATTTTTATTTCCCTTCACTGTGCTTTTTCCTATCTACTACTAGTTTCTATATCTACTCTGTGCTATAATGTCACTATTAGTCAGAATTGACTCAATGGAAAAGGGTTTTGTTTTGTTTTTCTCTTCAATAAATATTTTTTTTGTCTTCCATGGATCCTTGAAAGGCAAAGAGAGAAGAGAGGAAGGAAAAGAAAGAGACAGACAAAAAGAGAGAGAAAGAGGACCAAGAGTGATTCGAACAGAAATGAAACTGTGAATTTTGAAGAACGCATTAATATATATTTTATTATTTATTGGATGCCTTTATTAGTTCTGATTTATGTATAACCTAAAATATAATTAGAATTTATTATAAGAAGATATTAGTGTGTATATTCCCAAGAGTTATATACAAATTACCTGCATTTAGACAGAGCTAGCAGTTTAATTTAATTATATCTTTTTATACTACAGTTCTCTGAAGATCGAATGACCATTTTTTGCTCTGTGACCCCAGTTTAAGAAGCCATTTCTTCTAGGTATTAGAAAAATCTCCCACATGGATCTGTGAGGAGCATTTTAGAGAAAATGAAGACTTGTACCTTCCTTTCCTTCCAATGGTAATAAAACTGATTAGCTCATTCCCTTCTTTAAAAATGATGTCTGAATAAGATAAAATTGTAAGTGGCATGAGACGAATATAAATCATTCGTAGAACACTGATTGAAGTCCCACTCTATTCATGACAGATTTACTTTCCGTCGTTGTTAGTTGCCCTCAAATCAGTTCTGATTAATGGCAGCTCCATTTACAAAAATGCATAGCGTCGCCTGGTCCTGTGCTGTCTTCATGACTAATGACATGCTCCAATCTGTTGTTGTGGTCACTGTGTATTTTGACTGTCTTTCAACCTACTTTTTTTCCAACCTAGGGGAGTCCTGATGGTGCAATGGTTATGCCCTGGGCTGCTAACCAAAAGGTCAACAGTTTTAACCTACCAGTTGCTCTGCCAGAGAAAGATGTGGCAGTCTTCTTTCATAAAGATTACAGCCTTGGAAGCCCTATGGGGCAGCTCTATTCTGTGCTGTGGGGTTCTTATGAGTTGGAATGGATTCATGGTAATGGGTTGGTTTGGTTTGGTCAAAACTTGGTGGCTTATATTTAATGCTATATCCAGCAATATCCTGTTATGATCCATGGAATTTTCATTAGCTAATTTTCAGAAATAATTCCCCAGGCCTTTCTTCCTAGTCCGCCTTAGTCAGGAAGCTCCTCTCAAACCTATTCACCTCAGGTGACCCTTCTGGTATTTGAAATACTGGTGGCATAGCTTCCAGAATCATAGCAACACACAAGCCACTGTAATACGACAAATAGACAGATGGATGGTGGTTTTCACTTCCTTAAGTGCTGAAAAACATCGGGTCAAACACATCAGTCTATGACACAATGAAGGAAAAATGAAAGTCCTGAAATCTCACTCCTAAGTGAGATGAATCCAATATTTAATGGTGTTTTTTTTTAGTAGGTGAGGCTTTCAGGTGAGGTGCAGATGACTCTTTGTTTTTGTTTTTGTTTTTTTCACTTCTTTTTTTCCCATGTACTTTTCTTTATTCATACTCCACTAAATGAGAACAGCCTGATGGCATACAGGAAATAAATAAATAAATAGTACTACTCTGGCAATAATAGTGATTTTATTCTTTTAGCAATAACAGCTATAAATTTATTAGTAATTATTGGGTGATATTTATTTCATAGTTATTCCAAGACTCCATAAAAAAAAAAAACTTCATAAGCAACTATATATATTAAAGAAATGACCATATTTTTTTTTGCGGGGGGGACGGGGCAGGAATATGTCTCTAAAATCCACCCAAGGACTTTGCAGGACTAACGAGAGAAAAACCAGAAATCAAACCCATTGCAGTCAAGTTGGTTGTCACTTATAGTGACTCTATAGTGGCCTTAGACAGAAAACCGTATAGGTTTTCCAAGCTGTAATCTTTGCCAAAGCAGCCTGCCACATCTTTCTCCGGTGTAGTGGCTGGCGGTTCCAACTGCTGACCTTTAGATTAGAAGCCCAGCACTTAACCACTGTTCCACCAGGACTACTTAAGAATAGAGATGTTTTAAAATTGTCGTTAAGCTAAAACTTGAAAAACAATAATAATGGTACAATAAGCTGCAAAGGAGAAATGGACAACTTAATATGTGTTTGAAAGAGAAACTTAAAAAAAAGGTAATGTCCTGTTTTCCTTTGCACGTAAGATGAATCTGTCTCCAGAATACAGTCTGCTGTCCTGTTCACCACTGTTCTAGAAATGCCAGTGGAATGGGGTAATTAAGAGAAAAAATGGCACATAAAATGGTTGGATCATCAAAGACTGCCTTTTTTTTTTCATGTTTTTTTATTTTAATAATTTTTATTGAGCTTTAAGTGAACGTTTACAAATCAAGTGAGTCTGTCACATATAAGCTTATATACACCTTACTCCATACTCCCACTTACTCTCCCCCTAATGAGTCAGCCCGCTCCCTCCTTCCAGTCTCTCCTTTCATGACAGAGACTGCATTTTAAAACAAGTTGAAATGTAAGTCTAAATTATCCTATTCTCTAGTATCTGAGAAAATTTTAAAGTTAGATCTTTTTCACAAAGTTTTCCTCATTTAAATGTAACCCAATCTCGTAAGTGGCTAGCGCTGTTGTTCTCATTTTTCAATAGAAGGCATTAAGGAAAGGTGCTGATGTACACTGCAGCAAATTCTGGGCTAGTGTCCTAGTGTGTACTTTCAATTATAAGGTTTCTGGGTTTTTAAATTCTTCTATTCATTGGTCTTTGAGAATCATAAGATTTTGCCTTTTCGAGAACCACTTAAGTTGGCAAGTTTTTTTTTTTGTGGTTGTTTTTTGTTTCTTTCTTTTAACATGACCGTTTTGGCTAACAAAGCAATGAAACCATTTCTTTTATATATAATCAGAAAATTGCATCCACGTGGGACCAAATGGAGCCCTGGTAGCACAGGGGTTAAGAGGTCAGCTGCTAACCAAAAGGTGGCTAGTTCAAATTCACCAGCCGCTCCTTGGAAACCCAGCAGTTCTGCCTTGTCTTGTAATGTTGCTGTGAGTCAGAATGTACTGGATGGCAAAGGGTTTGGTGTTCTTGGGGCTCAACCACTTTGTCACTGCCTATCCCATCTCTAGGGGGCAGTAGTGGTCCTGTGGTAGAATTCTGTCCTTTCATACGGGAAACCCAGGTTTGATTTCTGGCCAAAGCACCTCAAGTGCAGCCACTGCCCATTTGTCAGTAGAACTTGCATTTGCTGTGACGCTGAACAGGCATCAGCAGAACTTCCAGATTAGGATGGACTGGGAAGTAAGGCTTGGCGATCTACTTCCGGAAATCGGTTATTAGAAACTGCATGGATCACAAAGGTCTGATCCTGTTGTGCCTGCTGTTGCCATGAGTTGGAGGTCAACTCAAAAGCAGTTAACAACAACAACAACGTCCCATCACTGCCTGTAGGATGTTACTACCCCCTTCAAAGAAACAAAGGTGAAGATGTAAGTGGGTGCACTCTGTGTCCACAGGATGTCAGGATATCGCACTTAGGACCCAGACACAGCCACTGACACGTCGGTGTTGTCCGCGGTAGGGCCATGCAGGATTCAGTTGAAGAATGTCACCAAAGTCACCAAGTTTACACTGCTGGGCTTCACAGATGACTTTGAGCTTCAAGTCTACCTTTTTTTGCTATTTTTTGCAATTTATGTTTTTACTTTGCTGGGAAATTTGGGGCTGGTTTTATTAGTCACAGCAGATGCCCAACTTCACAATCCGATGTACTATTTTCTGTGCATGTTATCCATCTTGGATGCCTGCTATTCTTCAGTTGTTGCTCCAAAAATGTTGGTCAATTTTCTGACAGACAGTAAAGCCATTTCATTCATTGGATGTGCAACACAGATGCTGCTCTTTGTCACTTTTGGGACCACAGAAAGCTTTCTCTTGGCGGCAATGGCATATGATCGCTATGTAGCAATCTACAACCCACTTCTGTATTCAATTAACATGTCACCCAGAGTCTATGTGCCACTCATCACTGCTTCATATGTTGGTGGTATTGTGCATGGTACTTTACACACAGTTGCGACTTTTAGCCTCTCGTTCTGGGCATCCAATGAAATTAGACATGTCTTTTGTGATATCCCTCCACTCCTTGCTCTCTCCTGTTCTGACACTCACATCAACCAGCTTCTGCTCTTCTACTTTGTGGATTCTATTAAGGTATTCACCATTCTGATTCTCCTGATCTCCTATGGCTTCATTCTGTTGGCCATTCTGAGGATGCACACTCCTGAAGGGAGGCAAAAAGTCTTTTCCACTTGTGGTTCTCACTTAACTGGAGTGGCAGTTTACCATGGAGCAATCCTCTTCACGTATATGAGACCAAGTTCCAGCTATGCTTTAGACCATGACATGATAGTGTCTGTATTCTACACCACTGTGATTCCCATGCTGAATCCCATCATCCACAGTTTGAGGAACAAAGATGTAAAAGAAGCAATGAAAAAAGTGTTTGAGAGAAATTGGTTTGTAAAGTACATTTGTAGCATTAAGTAAAACCGAAAAGAATGTTGGATGTTAGTCCCTATTTCTACTCAAAACTATCGAAGAAAATGTCTTGCTTGTAGTTAATAGTGTCTGTATGTCCTAGAGCATTTTCAAATAAACCATTAATTAATCTTTCAATGCAGAATTTTACAAGTGCAAATAAATTTTACCTCTATATACCTATGGTTGTATTCAAAATGATCCATATTAAACATTTATTGATGAATTAGTATTTGTGTAACTGTATTTCCACTTACTATAATGATGACGGAAACCCTGGTGGCACAGTGGCTAAGTATAACGGCTGCTAACCAAAGGGTCTGCAATTCAAATCTGCCAGGTGCTCTTCGCAAGCTCTACATGGCAGTTCCACTCTGTCGCACAGGGTTGCTACAAGTCAAAATCGACTCGACCGCAACAGGTTTTGGTATAATGGTGATGCCCTCAAAACTCTATGATGTAACTTACCCTCACATTTTTTATAACAATTACTCAGCACTCTTTTGGAAGTTTAATTCCTCACCCTGCAGTCCCTGTGAAGAATCTCCCAAAGGTTACTTTACTTGCCCTCTGTGCCCTCACACATTCAAATCCATGCATCCTCTGAGCATGTCTTTTGCCTTGTTTGGCTCAATACCATAAACTTTTATTCTGTTATTAAAGTTTTTCATTCACAGTGCCCAGTCTCAGGAATTGACTCTATCTATTTTGAAAATATGAAATATATACTGAGACTAAACCAAATCAATAGCTATTGAGCCTACTTCAACTCTTGTGACCCCAAGTATGTTACAGTAGAACTGGACTCCATAGGTTATTCAATGGCTGAGTTTATGGAAGTAGATCACCAGGCTTTTCTTTTGAGGCATCTCTGGGTGAGCTCAACATCCAAATTTTTGATTATCAGCTGGATGTATTAAACATTTGTACCTTCCAGGAATCCCATGCTAAGACTTTATTGTTATTTGTTAGGTTGCTGTCAAGTCAGCTCCTACTCTTGGTGACCTATGTATAACAGAATGAAATATTGTCTGATCCTCCCTGTGCCATCCTCACAGTCTTTGGTCTGTTTGAACCATTGCTGCAGCCACTGTGTCTTGTCTATCTCTTGAAGGTTTTCCCTCATTTTTGCTGACCCTCTACTTTACCAAACATGTTGTCCCTTCCTAGTGATTGATCTTTTCATATGATGTGTCCAACATAAGCAAGACAAAGTGTAGCTACCTTAACTTCTAAGGAACATAATGGCTGTACTTCTTTCATTATGGATTTGTCTGTTCTTCAGAATTCCCATGATATATTCAATATTCCTTGCCAACAACACAATTCAAGTTATTGTATTGATACTGAGACCAGGTAGTAATATTTATTGAGAGTATACTTATAGCTCAGGAAAAACAAAGATATAACTTAGAGAATAACCTACAACTAACTACTATGTGTGGTTTCTCCAATATCTGAAAAACTAGCCCATCTTTGGGAAACATTTTAGTGACCTTAGTTCAATTTCTGTTGTTATGTTAGCTGCCATTGGGTTGACTCTTAATTCTAACTTTATTCAGTAAATGTGAGGAACAGTCTTGCACTGGCCATTGTTCCTCAAAGTTCCTCAAAAGCCCAAAGATCAAGGCCCAGGAAGTTAAAATAGATTCCACATCACAGCAACTCTGTCCTGCTTATACCAAGTTCCATTTGTTTATTGGTTTTTGTTCCAAGATTTTTTATTTGAGAGTCACTGAGAATGAAGAGTTCTTTTTCTCTCAATGAAAGTCACTCTCTTCCCATCTGTGGTGCCTAACATGTGACTCAACCACAACAAAGTCATCAGAATATTGTAATTAAAACAATGTTCCTTTAAAAGTCAATTCTTAAGTGTAAGTTGAGTTCTGAACTAAGATCAGGTTGTGTCTTAAACCAATCTGTTTTGAGATTTAAAAGAGAAAAATGAGCAGAGAGACTGGGGACCTCATAACACCAGGAAACAAGAACCAGGAGAATAGTATGTCTTTTGGACCCAGCGTCCTTGTGTTGAGAACTACTTGAACCAGAAGACTGATGACAAAGACTTTCCCCCAGAGCCAACAGAGAGAAAAAGCCTTCCCCTAGAAGCGACACCCTGAATTTGGGCTTCTAGCTTCCTAGACTGTGAGAGAATAAATTTCTCTTTGTTAAAGCCATCCACTTGGGGTATTTCTGTTATAGCAGCACTGGATGACTAAGACGAAATTTGATACCGAGAGAGTGTGGTGCTGCTCTAACAGACACCTAAAATACGGAAGTGGTTTTAAAGCTGTAGATGGTGAAAATCAGCAGCAGTAGAGAACCAGCCATAACAGAGAACTGGAAGTGGCACAACCACACCAGCGTGTGATGGTTGTGCTGGAGCTGACCCAGGGAGCGAGAGTGGTGAGTGCCTTTGCGACCAAGGTTTCCTGGTGGAGTGGGGTGCCTCAAAGAACTTATTGGTGGAGCTAGGCTTGCTTAACCATGAAGCAAGAGAGCTGAGTGCCTCCTAGACTAAGTTTATTGGCCAAGTGGGGTGCCTCCAGGTGCTTACTGGTGGATATACAGAGCTTTGGAACACTTGCCCAAGAACGGCAACTTGGGAGGAGAGGCCCAAAGGGCCAAGAGGCCAAGGGACCAGGAAGCAGATGCTGAAAAGAGAAGGAACACAGGAAGCAGAGATACCTCTATCCCAAAGGGTATGACCACGAATTCCAAGGTCTCAAAGGGTGGAGTAGCCACTCAGATGGAGTAGGAGAATGGGGCCTTCCAAAGCCAAGGGACTAGAGTTGCCATTACAGTGGGCCTGGAAGGCAGAGTTGAAACCCAGGGCCAAGGGGGCTCCACTGAGAACGCAGAAAGTGTGGCCAATACCTAGAGTCTTGAGGGCAGGGTCATTGTGTAAATGGTCTCAGAGAACAGCGGATTATTTTCAAGCCTTGAGAGCTAATGTAATGTGTTCTGCTGACTTCCTTGGTGCCTGTTATCCCTTGTTCCCTTCAAATTTCTCCCATTTGTAATGGAAATGTATAGCTTGTGGCTGTTCCAAAATTGTACTTTGGAAACAGATAACTTGTATTCTAGATTTCACGGATGAATAGGAATGTTTGGATTTTGGACTTGGAGTTGATTCAAGGCTTTTGCTATGATATGATGGAGTGAATGCGTTTTACATGTGGTGAGGACATGAATTTTGTAGGCCAAAGTGTGGAATGTCATGGATTGAATCGTGTCCCCAAAAAATAAGTGTTAACTTGGCTAGTCCATGATTCCTAGTTTTGTGCGATCATCCACCATTTAGCCATCTAATGTGATTTTCCCATGTTTTGTAAATCCTATCCCTATGATGTTGATGATATTGATGATGTTGTTGAGATGGAATTAGTGGCAGTTATGTTGATGAGGCAGGACTCAGTCCACAAGATTAGGTTGTGTCTTAAGCCAATCACTTTTGAGATATAAGAGTGAAGACAGCAGAGAAACATGGGAACCTCATACCACCAAGAAACAAGAGCCAGGAGAAGAACATGTCCTTTGGACTTGGGATCCCTGCACTGAGAAGCTCCTCCACCAGGACAGACTGATGACAAGGGCCTTTCCCAGAGCCGATAGAGACAGAAAGCCTTCCGCTGGAGCTGGCACCCTGAAATTGGACTTCTAGCCTCCTAGACTGTGAGAGAATAAATTTCTCTTTGTTAAAGCCATCCACTTGTGGTATTTCTGTTATAGCAGCACTGGATAGCAAAGATATTCTCTGAAACACTAATTTTCAAAGATGCAATATGGGAAACATTTTATCTTATAAAAATCATGCAATTAGAAGCCACAGCACCTTAAAATATACATTTTGATTCTCATCAATTGAGGTGATGTTTTGTAACATTTTCAAAGTGCAGAACTAGAACCCCAAGTAGATATTGCACTGGTGGGAACAGTGAAGTAGATCAGACAAAGGCATATTATAAGGATAAACGCAGTTGTTACATTTTGTGGGGGGGGGGACCAAAAAACCTCAGTTTGTCCCTAAGACCTAAAAATTTGAAACTTGTATACATCTAACTATGGCAGTTCAGAATGCATGCAGAAAACATTGTTAGAATGGAAAGGAGCAATATATGAATACACGACTCTAACTGGAGATTTCCACATTTTCTCTCAGTAATTGAAAAAATCCATAGATAAAAGAAATCACTACAGAAATCTGCTTCACATATTTTATAATTTGTTCCTAGATGGGGTAAATGGTTAATGCTAACAGTGCATTTCTAAATCACCCGAGAGTCAAGGAGGTAATCTTAAGGGAAATGACAATATATTTTTATTTGAATGAAAATGAAAATAGAACATTTCTCAATCTGGGGGATGTAGTTAAGTCCCTGTTTTTTTGTTTTTTCTTTTCTTTTTGATTGTATCTTTTTTTTTAATAATTTTAATTGTGCTTTAAGTGAAAGTTTACAAATCAAGTCAGTCTGTCACATATAAGCTTATATACACCTTACTCCATACTCCCACTTACTCTCCCCCTAATGAGTCAGCCGGCTCCCTCCTTCCAGTCTCTCCTTTCATGACGATTTTGCCAGTTTCTAACCCTCTCTACCCTCCTATCTCCCCTCCAGACAGGAGATGCCAACACAGTCTCAAGTGTCCACCTGATACAAGTAGCTCACTCTTTGTCAGCATCTCTCTCCAACCCATTGTCCAGTCCCTTCCATGTCTGATGAGTTGTCTTCAGGAATGGTTCCTGTCCTGGGCCAAAAGAAGGTTTGGGGACTATAATCAACGGGATTCCTCTAGTCTCAATCAGACCATTAAGTCTGGTCTTTTTATGAGAATTTGGGGTGTGCATCCCACTGTTCTCCTGCTCCTTCAGGGGTTGTCTGTTGTGCTCCCTGTCAGGACAGTCATCGGTTGTGGCCGGGCACCATCTAGCTCTTCTGGTCTCAGGATGATGTAAAACTCTGGTTCATGTGGCCCTTTCTATCTCTTGGGCTCATAGTTATCGTGTGACCTTGGTGTTCTTCATTCTCCTTTGATCCAGGTGGGTTGAGACCAATTGATGCATCTTAGATGGCCGCTTATTAGCATTTAAGACCCCAGATGTCACATTTCAAAGTGGGATGCAGAATGTTTTCATAATGGAATTATTTTGCCAACTGACTTAGAAGTCCCCTTAAGCCATAGTCCCCAAACCCTCGCCCTTGCTCCCCTGACCTTTGAAGCATTCAGTTTATCCCGGAAACTTCTTTGCTTTTGGTCTAGTCCAGCTGAGCTGACCTTCCTGTTTTAAAAGAAATTTATTGAATTAATACTTATTTTAGAAAACAAGGGAAGATTTTAGTCAACAGGCTAAGCTTTGACCAAAAAAAGAAAAATAATAATAATAAATTAAAAATAAAAGCAAAGGAGAAAATAATAGCAGAAATCAATAAATTTGAAAAAAAATGAAACCAAAATTTCTCTCTATGAGGAAGTTAATAGATTGATCTGGTTGATCAAAAAGAAAAAGAAAAAAGAGAAGACACAAATTACTATTACTAGGAATGAAAGAAGGGATATCACAATATCCTCATACATATTAATGGATGATAAGAAAATATTATAAATGACCTTTTTGCTAATATATTTGATAATTTTGATGAAATAGATACTTCTTAAAAGGTTCATACCAGAGAAAAAATGGGTAACCCATTAAATAATCTCTTAGAGAAATCAAACAAATCCTTTTACAATTTTCTATATTAGTAGCATCACTAGGGGACTGGGTGGGTGATGTGTGAACTACACCCCCTGCACTGGCAGAGGGGGTGACTCCAAAATGTCTCCAGGGTCTGCAGAGGTGGTAAGTGGGCTGACACCTCATCAAGAGGGGCTGACACGGCAGTGGTTTCACTAATTTTGGTGTCACCCATCACCCAGTGTAGTAAGTTGTCAATATCCCAGTGTGGAGACCCTCTCTCTGTTCAATGGCAGCATGGCTGCTCACCAGCATGCACCCTGACTGTCAGTGACAGGCCAGTGGGGGGAGCTGTGGGGAGCTGTGAGGGGCAGATGTGGGAGGTGGATGTGGGAGGGATAGTGCAGCTCAGCATGGTGCCTGGTCCTGAGTGGGGGAGGTTTTGGGCAGCTCCATCCATGGGGAGGCAGTTCTCCCACCAGCCCGCCCATGGAGGGAGGGGGTGAAACTATGAGTTCTGGAATGGGTGAAACTAACCCTAATGACACCATTGTTCTAGATGAATAAAAATTTGGAATTTTTTTCTTTGCGTTATAGATATTACTGTTGAGAAATGAGAGGTAATCAGAGTTATTCTGACTGATTCTTTTAATGAGACCACATCTCTCTCTTCAGAAACTTTTAGAATTTTCCCATTTCCTCATTCTAAAGTTTTCTGACAATTTTCAAGTATTCTACCAGACACATGGGGAATCATTTTCTCTGGTCTGGAAATGTGCCTTTAATGAATTCTCCAGGAATTGTCCCTCTTATATTTTTTAATGTCTCTTTTTGAAGCTATTCCAATTCAGATGTTAAACCTGCTTGACTGAATCTTTTATTTTCTTTCTGATTTGTTCATCTTTTTGTTTTACTTTGATGGAGCATTTTAAGATTCTTTATTAATCTCCAATCATGTTTAATTTATGCTACCATGTTTAAATCTCAGGAATTGTCTTTGTTCGTTTAGTATTTCTTTTATATTCAGGGTGAAAATGAAATTTTACATCTCTAAGCGTACTAGCGAGAGGTTTTTGTTTTGTTTGTTTTTATGTATTCTTGTTCAGCTTCCTTCTGTATTTTTTTGTTCTCTCTTTCTCTCTTTTCTTCCTCTTAGTGTGATCTTTCATATTACAGTCATGGGAAGAGAGGTTTAACATGAAGTCTGCACCCATTTTATCTCAACCAGGACCCTAGAAAGGAATAAATGGATTCAATCAAATCTATTTGTAAATAGGCTAATGTCCACGCACCCAAACAAACCTCTTGGTAAACAATACAGTGTTAATTAGTGATTAATGAAAAGCTAATGGAGGGACTGCCATTCCTATAAAATGTTTGCAGGTGATATACCTTGTCTAGAGAGTTATTCCCCCACATGCCTGTCAGTTTGTCCTACTGTGTGGGCTTGTGTGTTGCTATGACTCTGGTAGCTATGCCACAGGTGTTCAGATACCAGTAGGGTCCCCCATGGTGGACAGGTTTCAGCTGAGCTTCTAGACTAAGAGATCCTAGGAAGAAGAAAACAGCAGTCTACTTCTGAAAAGAATTAGCCAGTGAAAACATTGTCTGATATAGTGCCAGTAGACGAGCCCTCCAGGTTGGAAGATGCTCAAAAGACAACCGGGGAAGACCTGCCTCCTTAAAGTAAAGTCGACGTTGATGACATGGATGGAGTCAAGCTTTACGGACCTTCATTTGCTGATGTAGTACTACCCAAAAATACAGAAAACCAAGCATAAATCCAGGAAAATTGGAAATTGTCAAAAATGAAATGGAATGCATAAACATTGATATCCTAGGCATTAGTGAGCTGAAATGGATTGGTGCTGGCCATTTTGAATAGGACAGTCATATGGCCTACTATGCTCAGAATGACAATTTGAAGAGGAATGGCATTGTATTCATCCTCAAAAAGGACATTTCAACATCTACCCTGAAGTACAAGGCTATCAGTGATTAGATAATATCCATACTCCTACAAGGAAGACCAGTTAATACTTTGTCATAGATTGAATTATGTCCTCCTAAAAATGTGTGTATCAACTTGTTTAGGCCATGATTCCCAGTATTATGTAGTTGTCCTCCATTTTGTGATTTTAATTTTCTGTTCAGAGGATTAAGGTAAAGGTTATTTCCCTGGGGTGTGGCCTGCACCACCTTTTATCTCCAAAAGATCAAAGGAAAAGGAAGCAAGCACAGAATTGGAGACCTCATATCACCAAGAAAGCAGCACCAGAAGCAGAGCACATCCTTTTGACAAGATGTCTCTGCACCTGAGAAGCTTCTCGACCTGGGGAAGATTGAGGACAAGGACCTTCCTCCAGAGCCGACAAAGAGAGAAAGCCTTCCCCTGGAACTGACACCCTAAATTTAGACTTGTAACCTAGTAGACTGTGAGAAAATAAATTTCTCTTTTTTAAAGCCATCCTCTTGTGGTATTTCTGTTATACCAGCACCAATTACCTGAGCCAATGACTATTATCAGGATGCATTGCTAATTACTGGTTATTGGAATGCAAATTTGGAAACAAAGAAGAAGGATTGGTAGTTGGACAAGATGGCCTTGGTGATAGAAATGATCCCAGAGATCACATGACAGAATTTTGCAAGAGCAATGACTTCTTCATTGCAAATATCTTTTTTCACTAACATAAACAGTGATTATACACATGGACCTCACCAGATGGGATACACAGGAATCAAAAAACTACATCTGTGGGAACAGGCAATAGCAAACTTCAATATCCTCAGTCACTTCAAGGTTAGGGGGAAATTGTGGAACAGATCATCAATTACTCATATGTAATTTCAAGTTGAAACTGAAGAAAATTAGAACAAATCCATGCGAGTCAAAGAACGACCTCGAGTATATCCCACCTGAATTTAGAGACCATCTCAAGAATAGATTTGACATGTTGAACACTAATGACAGACCAGACGAGTTGTGGAATGACATCAAAGACACCACACATGAAGAAAGCAAGAGGTCATTAAAAAGACAGGAAAGAAAGAAAACAGCAAAATAGATGTCAGAAGAGACTCTGGAACTTGCTCTTGAACATTGAGGCCCTAAAGCCAAAGGAGGAATTGATCAAGTAAAAGAACTGATGGTTTCAATGGGTGGCTTGAGAAGACAAAGTAAAGCATTATAATTACATGTGCAAAGAGCTGGAGATAGAAAATCAAAAGGGAAGGACATGCTCAGAGTTTCTCAAGCTGAAAGAGCTGAAGAAAAAATTCAAGCCTCAAGTTGCAATAGTGAAGGTTTCTATAGAATTAATATTAAACAATGCAGAAAGCATCAAAAGAAGATGGAAGGAATACACAGAACCATCATGCCAAAAAGAGTTAGTCGATGTTCAACCATTTCAAGAGGTAGGATACAATCAGGAACCAGTGGTACTGAGGAAGAAGTCCAAGTGGCACTGAATGCAATGGCAAAAAACAAGGCTCCAGGAATTGACGGAATATCAATTGACATGTTTCGACAAGTGGACGCAGTACTGGAAGTGCTCACTTGTCTATGCCAAGAAATTTGGAAGACAGCTACCTGGCCGAATGACTGGAAGAGGGGGATCCATATTCTTGCCTATGACCAAGAAAATTGATCCAACCGAATGAGGAAATTATCAAACAAAATCATTAACATCATAAAAACCCAGTTAACCCAGTGCCATATGCAAGTAAAATTTTGCAGAAGATAGTTCAAAAGCAGCTGCAGCAGTATATCAACAAGGAACTGCCAGAAATTCAGGCTGGATTCAGAAGAGGACATGGAACTGGGGATATTGTTGCTGATGTCAGATGGATCCTGGCTGAAATCAGGGAATAACAAAAAGATGTTTACCTGTGTTTTACTGACTATGCAAAGGCATTTGACTGTGTGGATTATAACAAATTATGCATAACATTGTGAAGAATGGAAATTCTAGAACTTATGAGGAATCTATATTTAGATCAAAAGGCAGTTGTCCGGACAGAACAAGAGGATACTGCATGGTTTAAAGTCAGTAAAGTTGTGTGTCAGAGTTGTATCTTTTCACCATACCTATTCAATCTGTAAACTGAGCAAATGATCCAAGAAGCTGGACAATATGAAGAAGAACGGGGCATCAGGGTTGGAGGAAGACTCATTAACAACCTGCATTATGCAGATGACACAACCTTGCTTGCTGAAAGTGACGAGAACTTGAAGCACTTATTGATGAAGATCAAAGACCACAGCCTTCAGTATAGATTACACCTCAACATAAAGCCAACAAAAATCCTCACAACTGGACCAATAAACAACATCATGATAAATGGAGAAAAGATTGAAGCTGTCAAGGATCTTATTTTGCTTGGCTCCGCAATCAACACCCATGGAAGCAGCAGTCAAGAAATCAAAAGATGCATTGTATTAGGCAAATCTGCCTCAAAAGACCTCTTTAAAGTGTTAAAAAGCAAAGATGTCACCTTGAAGACTAAGGTGCGCCTAACCCAAGCCACGGTATTTTCAGTTGTATCATATCCGTGCAGAAGCTGGACAATAAATAAGGCATAAAGAAGAAAAATTGACACTTTTGAATTGCGGTGTTAACAAAGAATATTGAATATATACCATGGACTGCCAAAAGAATAAACAAATCAGTCTTGGCAGAAGTACAACCAGAATGCTCCTTAGAAGCAAGGATGGAGAGAGTATGTCTTACATGCTTTGGGCATGTTGTCAGGAGAGATCAGTCCTTGGAGCAGGACATCATACTTGGTAAAGTACAGTGTCAACAAAAAAGAGGAAGGCCCTCAAGAAGATGGATTGACACGGTGACTACGACAATGGCCTCAAGCATAACATTGATTGTGGGCATGGGACAGGACCAGGCAGCATTTCGTTCTGTTGTTCATAAGTTTGCTATGAGTTGGAACTGATTCTAGGCCACCTAACAACAACAACAACAGAGAGTTTCTAGGTGGTACAAATAGTTTGCTCTTGGGTACTAACTGAAAGGTTGGTGGTTCAAATCTACCCAGTGGTGCTGCAGAAGAAAGGCCTAGAGACCTACTTCCATAAAGTTAAAAAAAAACCAAAAACCTGGTGCCAGTGGAGCCGATTCTGACATACGGTGACCTCATGTGTTACAGAGTAGATATGTTCCGAGGAGATTCCTTGGCTGTAATCTTTATGGAACAGATTGCAAGGCCTTTCTTCTGCAAAGATGCTGGGTGAGTTCAACCAACCAACCTTTAGGTTAGTAGTCAAGGACAATTGGTTTGTGCCACCTAGGGAAATTTTAGTAAGATTACAACAACGTAAAACCCTATGGTTTGTAGATCTACTCTGAAACGTGTGGGTTTGCCATGAGTCAGGATCAACTTGAAGACAACAGGTAAAAATACCTTATTAGAATAGATCATTGACTATCAGGAAACTGGGAGTGTATGAATTTATAAAGCATGACACACTGGTGAATGGGAGCTAGACACATAAACTGTGTCATGAAAGGTGTATAATTTGAGATTTTCCAAAACTAAAATAGGTATGATGTGAGAATAATGTTCAAGCTTGCCAGTTAACCCCAAACTACATTTGTACTACTATAGGAATAAAAGGCCATTCTTTTGAAGGGAATTTGCATCTCAGTGCACATACTCCTCAAGGAAAAGAAAGTTTCATTTGGACCTAGTGTTTGGCTGTGAGCTTTGAATTTGATAGTAACTTTTGTGTTAGGTAAAATTTACATTTCATGTGAGTGTGATTTTAAAATTTAACTATTGCTTCTAACACAGGTTGGTGACTTTGGCCTTTCAAGCCTTGCTAAGGCAATTTTTCAATAAGAGTATGGAAATGACCAAAAAAAGCCAAACCCAGTGCCTTGGATTCGATTCTGACCCATAGTGACCCTATAGGACAGAGTAGAACTGCCCCATAGAGTTTCCAGGGAGCACCTGGTGGATTTGAACTGCCAACCCTTTGGTTAGCAGCTGTAGCGCTCAAGCGCTACACCACCAGGGTTTCCAAATGGAGATAAGTGCTATGGAAAACAAAATGAAGCAAAAAGAGTGATGGGGCAGGATGGTCTTACTAGAAAGAGAATGAAAAAAAAGTCAAACATTTATCTGGAGGAGGAAAATTTCTGAATGAAGAACAGACAGGAAAGTCTTAGGCAGTATCAGAACTGATGTGTCCAGGGGGGAGTGAAAGAGTCAATGTGGCCAAAACAAAGTGAGTATGACAGAACAGTAAAGGGTGAATTCTCAGAGGAAAGAAATAGGCGCAAGATCATGTTGTACCTTAGGCTTTTTTAAGTGTTTTGGCCTTTACTCTTAGTATGTTTGGTAGTCTTGCAAAGTTTGAGAAGAAAAATGGTACTTTTGAAACTAGATTCAAGGGGAGTAAGGGAATGCACAGAGACAAACTAAAAGGATGCAGCAGTAACTAAGGCTGATATAATAGTTCCTTGGGCCAGGGCTGTAGCAGAGGAGGTGTTGAGAAGTAGTCAAACTCTGAGTATATACTGTGGGTAGAATCAACATGATATGCTGAAGGACTGTTTGTGAGTTTTGTGAAATAAAAAGAAAACCTATGGATGCTTTCTTAGTTTTAATATGAACAAGTAGAAGGATGGCTTTCAGTTACCTAAAATTAAGTTGTGAATATTGCTATTACCCATCTGTAAGTTGGAGTCCCTGGGTGGCACAAATGGTTAACCGAGAGGATGGAGGTCGAAGTCTACCCAGAGCACCTCAGAAGAAAGGACTGGAGATCTACTTGCAAAAAATCAGCCATTGAAAACACTATGAAGCACAGCTCTACTACGACATACTTGGGATCACTATGAATCAGAATAAAGTTGATAGCAATTGTTTTATTTTTATTTAAATCTGAGAATTATCTTGTGAAGATAAGCCATGCCCATTAATATTACTATCTATTCATCAATTATTTGGAAATAAAATGTACTTGGAAAATGTTCACATTTTGTCATGCTCTGTTCCAGTCTTATTGCCTTTATTACTACATAAATAGTTGAAATTTTACCATACGTAGATTTTTGGAATAGTACCATGAACAAGAAAATTATGTTTTAAAAATACATAAGAACAAATAGTACATAAAACTTGGAAAGCGCTTATGTAGTAGAAAAATGAGATGGGAAATACAGATAGTCTAAGTCATATTGCCCATAGGTTACACTATTCTTATTTAATGTTATATATATTTTTTTCTTTGCTTTTATATTGTATTATAAAGATGGTAGTATAGTCTGAGTTAATTTTTAAGCATTTCTTGAGATTTGTGTCATCTACAAAATAGTAGAATCTGTTGCCAATACAGACCTACAGGATATATAAAAGAACACATAAATGAAGGCAAGCCAAATGTAGTTTACAGAAAAGACCAGAAAATGGAAATAACATGTAAATATAAGAAAAGACACAATGCATTTACAAGATTAGAAATAAGCCAACAAATTCTTATTGAAAAAATGCTTATCACTTATTTCTAATGTAAATGAAGAGATTCCAGACAACACATGCTTCAAAGTAGAAATAAGTTATAATGAAATAATTCTATATGGTATTAATATCTAAGGCACATTTTTTAAATAAATTAAGAAGGCAGAAAAACATAATGTTGATTTACAGGATTTGAACAAATCAATGAACAGTTTTCAAATAGTGGAAAATAATTAGTTTTTAATCCTAAAACAGAGATTACACTTCTTGTTAAACATTTAAGGAAACAAATTTAATGCAAATAACAAAGTATAATTTTTAAAAGAAAACCCTAATATAAATTAAAAAGACAATAACAATAAAGATATTACCTGAATGGAAACAACATATGAAGTAACCATTACAGAAATTAAAAATCTGATACATGGAAAATGAAAAAAATATTTTCTGAAATAACCTTTGAACAATAGAGAAAATTGAAACCCCAATTGTAGGATATGTAGGGGACATTTAAAAAAAAAAAAAAGATGTTTAGGAATTCACTTGACCAAAGTATATGGAATGCCCGAATCCTGAATTCATTGTCAATTCTTAGCTTTATAATTTTTCTCTATCAACAGTTTTAAAACAAGTGAATGAAGCATTTAAGTTGAAAATTTATTTTTAAAGAACATGATTAGCCTATAGAAATCTTGGTGAAGACACTGATTTTTTGAAATAGACAAAAGTCCAATAGAAGTAATGTATCGAGGCTTGTTGACAAGCATAGAAATGTAGGATTTTCAAGTGTTCTGCAAGTTTACACCAATGATACATCACTGCAAGCAGGTTTTTAGCCTGATGAATTTACAACTTTCCAGGTCCAAAAGTGTTGCAAGATGATTTTCCCACGTGATAAGATCATGCTCATTTCAAAGGTTTGAATGACAAAGCAATTAACAAATATTATACAGGTAAGTGGAAGCAGAAAGATGCAAAATAATACTGAATTTTTGTTTCTGTGTGTAATATATACACATACGTAGGTATTAGTAAGACCAGGAACATACCAAGAAAGATTAGGTCATCTCTATCTTCTTTAATATTTTTGTATGTTTTCCAAGTTTTCTTTAATATTAACGTAAACCTTTTTTCTATACTTAATTATATTACAGTATTTACTTCATTACAAGTCCAAAAATGTGATGGGCTGAGTTTTTTTTTTTTATTTTAATTTTTAAGCTATTGGTGTGTGTATCAATTAAGTTAATGAAAAATAATTTACAAAACACCAGGAAATGCTTCATAACAAATGGCATTGTGCATTCAAAGTATTGCACACTAACCCCCTGCCTTCTAGTTGATTCCAACTCATAGCGACTCCATAGGACAGAGTAAAACTGCCCCACGGGGTTTCCAAGGCTGTGAATTTTTACAAAAGCAGACTGCCACATTTTTCTCCCGCAGAGTGCCTGGTGGGTCGGAACTTCCGACCATTTGGTTAGCACCTGAGTGCTTTAACCATTCTACCATCAGGCCTCCTTAAATATTGCAAGGATGCATATATTCTAATGATAATGAGCACCATTTAAGTACTGCACAAAATGCATTTTTGTCAGATTTAACTTTACTATAACTCTATGGACCAGGAATTATTTATTTTTCACAGTTAAGAAAACTGAGGCTTAAAGTGTTAGTAACTCATTAAGGGTCCTACAGCTAAATGGGTAGCTGACCTGGAATCTACACTGGAACGTCTAACTCAAAAACAAGTGCTCATAATCACTGAGCTATATATACATCACTCTGTATAATACATGAATTAATCTCTGAAACTGTTATCATTGTGCCGAAAATGTAGCTATTATCCCCAACTGAATTCCCTGAAATTGGATATGCACGGAAGTTCATATACTGTAATTTAAAACAAACAAAAAAATCCCCAAACCAAACCCTTTACTGTTGAGTCCATCCTGCCTCACAGAGACCCTACAGGACATAGTAGAACTGTCCCACAGGGTTTCTAAAGAACAGCTCCTGGATTTGAACTGCTGATCTTTTGGTTAGCTGCCGAACTCTTAACCACTGCGCCACCAGGGCTTCATTACCCATAACTAAATTCTCTGAAATTGGATATGCATAGAGGTTGGTACAATAGAGTTTTAAAAATGATACCGTATTTTCTTATTTTGCACATTAATTTTCCTTAAAGGCATATATATTTAAACCACAAGTTTAACTCATATCTCCTGGCTTCCAATTACTATTTAGATTTCTAAAAATAAAAAATATGGCTAGAGATGTCCGAGATCATATATAGTCAAGTAAAAAATAGTTCAACAGAAATAGAGGTCAACTGAAAAATGAAATTGTTATTAGAGAGAAAGACCAAGGAAATACCTAGTAGGAAAGAAAGAAAATTTGAGATTAAAAAGGGAACATCACTGTCATCTTACATGCCTTGTGCTCTCTCTCCTGCATAACTCTAATGAGAGCGTTTTTCACTTCTTTGTTCCTGAGACTATAAATGAGTGGATTCAGCATGGGGATCACAATCGTATAAAAAACAGAGGCCACTTGATCTTTTCCCAAGGAGTAGGACTTACTTGACTTTAAATAAGTAAAAATCATGGTACCGTAGAAGATGGTGACACCCAGGAGGTGGGAGGCACAGGTAGAGAAGGCTTTTTGCTTTCCTGAAGTGGAATTGATTTTCAGGATAGTGGAGAGAATGGATGCATAGGACACAGAGATTGTGATAAGAGACACCACTAAGGTAGAGCCGGCAAAAATGAATATCATGATCTCAGTATCACGTGTATCAGTGCAGGACAGGGCTAAAATTGGGTGTATGTCACAGAAAAAGTGATGGATTATATTGGAGTCACAGAAACGCAGTGTGTTCATGCAAAGGACATTGGCAAAGGAGTCAATGAAGCCGATCACATAGGATGCAGTGATGAGGGAGCGGCAGAGTGTCACGGACATAATAACTGGGTATCGTAGAGGATTGCAGATAGCTACGTAGCGATCATAGGCCATAGAAGACAGAAGAAAACATTCAGTGGCACCCAAGAAGACAAAAAAATAAAGCTGGGTGAAACAGCCCCTGAATGAAATATCCTTGGTTGAAGTCAGTAGGTTCTCTAAGGTTTTAGGAGTAATGACCGTCGAGTAGCTGAGGTCAAGGAATGACAGATGACTGAGGAAAAAATACATGGGGGTGTGAAGCTGGAGATCCAGGTGGATTATTAGTATCATCCCTGTATTCCCCAGCAGAGTAACCAGGTATATCAGGAAAAATAGAGTAAAGAGGACCAGCCGGATCTCTTCAGAGTCTGTCAGTCCCATGAGGATGAAGTCAGACACGTTTGTGTTATTACTTCTACTCATAGTATGCAATTTCTCTAAACTGTAGAAGATTAAATTAATACTTAGCACCAGTGACTTCAAACAGGTTTTTGTTTGGATGAATGATCTGGCATTAAAAAAAAAAGAAAAAAAGAACAGTTCTGTGTTTCTAGAAATTGGTAATACAGAGTAGATTACAAAATATGACTGAACAAAATCTTAATTTCATTGCTATATGTAAATAGGGGTGTAAATGGACATTGGAATGTTATATAATCAGAAAGTAACATATATTATGTAATTAGCATGAAATGACCAGTGTTCTCAAGGCTTCCCTTTCCTAACACATTTAATCTCCATGAAAATATCATGCCATAGGTGTTATTATTACTCACATTTTTTGATAAGAAAATTGGCACAGAAGTTTAAGTAATTTATCCAAAGTAAAAGCGAGTAAATGTTGGCTCTGTGATTCTACCACGTTAGGTTTACTACAAAAAGCACGCTCATAACACTATGTTCTTAATTATCATTAATTTCAGCAACCTGAAGAAAAATTCTAAACGTGTAGTAAGCAGTGACAGAAACAAAGTTTTAATCCATCATTTACTGTCCTTTTGCTTTCAGTGTCATTTAAAACAAGACAGATTGGAAACTTCAACCTTTGGAGTCTTTACTGTGATGTATTAAAATTGGAGACCACAGAATATTCATTTCCAGAAGACATTTTGTTTTCTTGACTATTGAAAATAAAATACCCTCTGAAAGTTATAGTTCCAAAATATGAAACAATTGCTCATATACAGCTGATTCCACCAACTCCATAAGTCTGTTTCCACAAACCCTAGCGTCGCTTATGGGTAAGGCATGTGTAGATGTCTCCATTTTATTTGATCTGACCTAAAAGAAACCAAAACCCGTTGCCGTGGAGTTGACTCCGACTCATTGTGACCCTGAGGACAGAGTACCACGTGCCCCCCAGGGTTTCCAAGGCTGTAGATCTTTACCGAAAGCAGACTGCCACGTCTTTCTCCCACAGGTTGACTTGGTGGATTTGAACTGCTGAGGATTTGATTAGCAGCCGAGCGTATAACCACTGTACCACCAGGGCTGCATGATCTGACCTAAAACCCTCTAATTTTGAGAATAATACTTACAGTGAGCCAACCGTGGTGAAAATTTTTTCTTCCAATATTACCTGCCTGGAATTTTGTCAAGCTCAAAGTATTCTTCAAAAAAATAAAGTAAAATAAAATAAAGCCTTTAAGGAGATGAAAATTTCTGTGATATAATATTGTTTTCCTTTCAAATGCATAATGTTTACATTTTTGTCACGGATTTTTTTCCTGAGGTAAATCAACCTTCAAATTTTGTTCAGTTCCTCGTCAAATGCAAAATTTGAGAGGAAGTTATATCTCTAAAAAATACCTGCGAGCGACTATGAACTTAAGCAGAGCTGAATATCCCTTGCCTCTCACCCTAATAATTCCACGGCACTTCATATACTGGAGGTTGCTGAGAATGCAACATTCCATCATCCTTGGGGACTAATTTCCAAGGGACATTGCTTGGCACCTTTCCAAAAGTAAAAGCTCAAGGACTAATATGTTAACGCTAGGCTTGTAATAGATTGTTTCCTGCTCCTTTAGAAGAGACATAATGAGAACCATGATGGTTTAGTCTTCCTTTGTGATCCTCCACATTTTTTACTAGAATGTTAGATAAACTTTTTCGAAATGCTTAAATACTCTGTAACTCAAAGGCCAAGTAGATGACTACCAATGGTAGGATAGTACATTCTTTACACTAAATTCTCTTTATACTTTTAAGTATGATACTATCATAGGAATAAAGCATTGCTTATTAGAAAAAGTAGAGAATACAACAAAATTCAAAGAAAATGAAGCTCATTCAAAACTGTTTTTAATATTTTGATGTATTTTCTTCCAATAATTTTTCTTTGTGTTTAAAATGTTTACTTATATGTCTACTTACATAGTGTATCAATTATCATACTATATATTCAGTATCTTACCCTCATTTTATCACTAAACACTAATAATACCCCTTGGGCTATGTTAGATTAGTCCTCTACAAAACACACAATTTCATGTGTCATGCATTGACTGGTGCTCTGTGGATAAATTCTCTCCAGGAGTATTCACCAGCAGACAGGGGGACATTTTGAGGGATAACAAGGAAACTGTGGTGTGGGTTCTCTATTCGGGTTTGTCAGGTCAGTGTTACCTAATTCATCTGCACAGAAATACGTGCAACTTGTATTACCATTTTAAGGTACTTGACTTTTGTTGTGTAGAAAGAAAAATGAGAGAAGAAGGGACAAAAAAAAAGATGCTGAGACTAGTAAACATTTTACAATGTTATATCAGAAAAATATTAATATATCATAAAATGTATTAATTTATTATAATATAAATTATTATTAAAAATAATTATTAAGATATGTTAATATATCATAAAAACTCTGAATAGGATCAGGTCAAACGCTTTCTTAATTATAAAGGAAAAGAAATTGAAATATGAAAAAAATCTCAGGAATCTTTTCTGAATCCAATATGATAACATCTTTTCCTTTATTCTTATTTTAATATGGTTGATTTTTCAATATTTATCCAATCCTACATATCTGAGATAAATCCCACTTGATTATGATAGGTAATTATTTTTAGTGTTTCTGGATTAAATTTTCTATTATTTTATTTTATTAAAGATTTTTAAATACCTGAGCATTAAAGACATGTCTGTCATTTTTTTTCCCATAATGTATATTTCATATTTTGATATTAGGCTTATATTAGATCCATACAACAATTTTTGTAAGAGTTGCCCCTATTCTCTTTTCTGAAAGAACTTGTGTAATGTTTATATTGTTTCTTCCTTAAAAGTTTAACAGAAATTACCATTGAACTATCTGGGTCTAAAGATTTTAGTTTTTTTCTTTTTTTTTTTCTGGCATTCGTGAATTTATAATCATAAATTTAGTATTTAGTATATAGTGGGATGTTCCATTTCTATCACATCCATATATTTCTGCAGCCCCTTTTGAATGATCTTCAACATAATTTCACTTGTGTGTGATATTAATGGCATTGTTCAATAATTTCCACATTGGGTTAGATCACCTTTCTTTGGAATAGGCATAAATATGGATCTCTTCAAGATGGTTGGCCAGGTAGCTGTCTTCCAAATTTCTTTGCATAGACAACTGATCACTTCCATTGCTGCATCCATTTGTTGGAACATCTCAATTGGTATCCAGTTAATTCCTGGAGCCTTGTTTTTGTTTTTTTTTTTGACAGTGCTTTAAAAAAGGGTTGATGGGCATATCCACTAAATAATTCTCTTTGTGATTAATATCTCAGAACCCAATACCCCTCATATATACCCACATAATAAAATAATTGTCATAATAATAAATGCTTAAAAATAAATGCTTAAGAGCAGTAAAAGGGGATACTTAATAGATTAGCATCTGAAAACAAGAAAACTGTGTTTAAACTCAACTTTAATACTTAAGAAATAGCTTTTGAAAGGTTACTTAAAAATGTTTGACTCTTCCATCTGTAAAAAAAAAAATGATAAAGGATCCATACCTCACACCACACACAAAAACTAATTCAAAATTATCAAAAACCTAAATATAAAACTTAAAAAGATAAAGACCATGGAAGAAAAAATAAGGGCAACACTAGGGGCCCTAAGACATGGCATAAAAAGTGTACAAACCTTAACTAACAATGCACTAACAGCAGAAGAGAAATTAGATAACTGGGAGCACCTCAAAATTAACATTTATGCTCATCAAAAGACCTCACCAAAAGAGTAAAAAGATAACTGACAGACTAAGAAAAAATTTTGGCTGCACCAAATCTGACAAAAGTCTAATCTCTAAAATCTATAGAATACTTCAACACCTCAACAACAACAACAAAAAGGACAAAAAACTCAATTGAAAAATGGGCAAAGATATGAATAGATGCTTGACCACAGAAGACACTCAAGAAGTTAACAGACACATGAGGACTTGCTCCCGATCATTAGCCATCAGAGGAAAGTAAATCAGAACTACAATGAGATACCATCTGATTCTGATATAACTGGCACACACACACACACACACACAAAAAAAAAAACCCAGAAAATAACAAATATTGGAGAGGTTGCAGGGAAATTGGAACTCATGCAGTGCTGGAGGAAGTGTAAAATGGTATAACCGCTATGGAAAATAATAGGACATCTCCTTAAAAATCTACAAATAAAAGTACCATAGGATACAGCAATCCTACTCCTAGCAATATATTCTAGAGAAATAAGAGCCATCACATTAATAGACACATGCACACCCATGTTCATTGTAGCATTATTCACAATAGCAAAGAGATGGAAACAATCTAAGTGTCCATCAATAAATGAACAGACTAGCAAACTATGTTACATACACACAATGGAATATCATGCAATGATAAAGAACAATGATGAATCCAACAAACATCTCACAACATGGATGAATCTTGAAGGCATTATGCGGAGCGAAATAAATCAGTCACAAAAGGACAAATATTATATGAAACCACTATGGTAAAAACCCAAGAAAAGGTTTATTTGCAGAAAAAAAAAAATATCTGATAGTTAAGAAGGAGGGGAGGGGTGGCAAAAGAGAATCACTAACTAGACAGCGGACAAGACAACACAAATATAGGGAAAGTCAGCACAATTTGACCAAGGCAATGTCATGCAGGTTTCCTAGACATATTCCAAACACCTTGAAGGACTGTTACTGGAGCTGATGGCTGGGAACCATGGTGTCAGAGGACATCTAGGTCAACAGGCATAACATAGGTCATAAAGAAAATGTTCTACATCCTAATTTGGTGAGTAGTACCTGGGGTCTTAAAAGCTTTTGAACAACCATCTTACCTTTTGGTTAGTAACTGTAGCTCTTAACCACTGGACCACCAGGGCTCCAAATAAAACCAAAGACACAAGGAAAATAATAGACCGAAAGACTAATGGACCACCTGAACCACAGCTCCACCAGCCTGAGCCCAGAAGAACTTAGATGGTGTCCGTCAACCACTAATGATCGCTCTCACAGAGATCACAGTAGAAGGTCCTGGACAGAGTGGGAGAAAAATGTAGAACAATAACCCTCGTTCACAAAAAAAGACCAAACTTATTGGTCCGACAGAGACTGGAGGAACCCCCGAGACTATGGCCCCCGGACACCCTGCTAACTCAGAACTGAAGCACTCCCCAAGTCCACCATTTCACCAAAGTTTAGACAGACTTATAAAATAATAATACATGTGAGGAACTTGCTTCTCAGTTCAATCAAGTATAGGAGACTAAACGGGAAACACCTGCCCAAAAGCAAAGAGGAGAAAGCAAGAAGGGACAAGAAAACTGGACTAATGGATACAGAGAACCCAGGGTGAAAGCAAAAGGGGGAGAGTGCCGACACATTGCTGGGATTGCAACTAATGTCACTAAACAATTTTTGTACAAAATTTTTTAAATGAAAGCTAATGTGGGCTGTAAACTTTCACTTAAGACATAATAAAATTAAAAAAGAAGAGTTTGACTCAGTTTACTTATTAATAAAATGGTATTTTATTAGTTCCAACGTCACTCACTGTAATAAGATTAAATAAGTTTATGAATTACATTCCTTAAAACTGTGCTTGACGTATACTAAGAGCTCCATCAGTTTAGAAATTTTGATGATGATGATGAATGGTGATGAGGATAATATATGCGCAGGTGCTGTGTAATTGGAGGCAAATTTGCAAACATACAATAATCCCTATAGAACTTCAAAATATTTCTTATACACTAGTAATTATACATCATATTGGGATATAAACATGATTTTTAAAATGATTTTAGTATGTGTGCAACCATTTACATTGAAATAGATAAAAGTAAGAAATACACATTTCTGTATATTTCAATTGAAGAAGTATTCCAAGTAAATTAAGGAAAGACCTTGGGGCACAATTAAAATACAAATGTCGAGAGAAGAAAGATGCTAATTGACCAATTCCTTTATGAGATGCCATGACACTGCTTTAGAAATACACTAAGAACAGAATTAACCCTGAATTTACAAATCTAGGTTTGAGCTGGAAAAAAAAAAAAACTTTAAATAATCATCTTAGTTAATTCAATTTCTCTTTCTATCCTACCAATGGAAGGAGACAATACCCAGTACTATGACCATAAACACCTATATATTTTTCATCAACATCATACTTATAGGGATCCATTATATAGGAAATAAATCCTATATATATACATTATATATATAAATTATAAATATATCCGTTATATAGGCAATAAAGCTCTGTGCTAAACAACAAAAACAACAGATATAGATCATTAAACAGACAATTTGTAAGATTCAGAATCATAGATGAGGCAAATATATGCAAAAAATTAATGGTGATTTTCTTTTCTTAATGTCTGATCATAAACCTGAAATTAAGAAGATAGTAGAGAGAGAAGGAGATTTTCTTTGGATAACTGAATTCCAGGTAAGTCTAATTTTATTATCTTATAAAAATAAAACGTATTTCATTTGAGAATATTTGAGGGCTAATCTCCCCTTCTAATCTCTCCATTTTCTGCGATTCCATGCATAGGTTATGATTCAACAATTTTAAATGTCTCCATATTTGCTAAAAATAAAGAGAACATTTCAACCTCAGTATTTTCCAATTCTCTGTCTTTTCTTCTAGAAATATTCCCTTTCTAAAGTTTCTACTGTGTGGAACACTTCTGGATTCTAAAACAGCATAACCATTCTTCAGTGGCTGTTCCTAAAATACTTTGTATATTTATTCATTAAATTATTTATCATGCTGTATTGATGATGGAAACCCTAGTGGTGTAGTGGTTAAGAACTATAGCTGCTAACCAAAAGGTCGGCAGTTCGAATCCACCAGGTGCTCCTTGGAAGTCGTATGGGGCAGTTCTACTCTGTCCTGTAGTGTCGCTGTGAGTCAGAATTGACTCGACTGCAACGGGTTTTTGTGTGTGTGTGTCCGAACTGAAACTCGTGTGTACCCGATCTGAAACTCGTGTGTGCGTGTGCGTGTGTGTGTGCATGTATGTGAATCTCCCATAATAAGAAGTATCCTTTTTACTTGTCTGCATCTTCCAATAGGACTTAAGAAAACTGTCTCTAAGGAGAAGCAAGACAAAATGCCTTCGTTGAATAAATGCTTTCTAAATCAATACATGGATAAACAGAAAGAAATGTGTGGGTACTTAATGATTAAATCAAAAACAAAACAAAACGAATCCACTACTGTCCTGTCAATTCTGACTCACAGCAATCCTTTAGGACAGAGTAGAACTGCCCGATAGCGTTTCTAAGGAGTAATTGGTGAATTCCAACCGCCAAGCTTTTGGTTAGCAGCTGAACGTTTAAGTACGCTTAAATAACATCAAATCCCTTTGAGTTATTTAAGTAGAGTGTTATAGGTCAGAAACCAACTGGAATTAACTGCACAGGTAGCTTTGGATTGTATTTATAACAAATTTACATCAATTGAATTAGTAATCTAACTTCTAATGATAAACCAAAAAAAATAAAAAACTTGCCGTTGCGTGGACTTTGACTCATAGTGACCCTACAGGTCTCACGATAGATCATCCTATATTTTTATTTACTTCTAATGTTAGATCACCTTATATTTTTAAACTTTGTTTTAAATATAGCAAACCATACTTATTTTACTGTTTCTAGCTTTTTTATTACCACTTTTGAATATCAATGTTTGGCAAGGAATTGGCAACTGCCTGATGTCTTAGATAATTACATGCTTTATATTGGAAGCAATAGCAATCTTTTTTTCTGTTCCCCCACAAACAAAATAATTGGCAATATATCATAGATTAAGTTCCTAATTTGGTCTTAACCAACCAATAGAGAGGAAAAAAAAAAAAGTAATAGAAGAAAAGTACAAGTAACTTTAGCATACATTTGTAAAATAAGCAAGATATTCCTAATTTTCTTTTCTTTTTACAAACTCTTGCAAAACTTTGTCCATCTAAGTTTTTATTCAGCTCTTTAACAAACACTGTGAAGTAGCTGTCAGGTGACAAAAAAATAAGGCTGCCACACAACAGCATCATTCAATCCACAAATCATGGAGCGCCTTTTCTTCAAATGAGCATTTAATTTTCCAATAATATAATTAATTCCTGTAGATAAACTGACAAGTGTACAATTTAAGGCTTAATAATAAACTGGGTTAGAGGATGGCATAACACAGTAGAAATCCCTTTAAATCATTTCAGAGAGAAATTTGGGGGGATGCTATCAATTCCACACAGTTTTGAACTTGGAATTTTGTTTTTTTTTTAAATCAGCAGCTGCCGATTCTGTTTGTTGTTGTTGTTAGGTGCCATTGAGTTGATTCTGACTCATAGCGACCCTGTGAACAACAAAACGAAACACTTCCCAGTCCTGAGCCATCCTTACAATCGTTGTTATGCTTGAGCTCACTGTTGTAAGAAATGAAAATCAAATAAATCCTTAACTGTGTTGAAATCATTAAATATTTGCCTTCATGGTGACTTCTCTTTATTTGAGTCTAAGTAAGCTGTGATTATTAGGTCCTTAGACCTGAACCCTTCTGGGATTTTTATTGTTCTTACTACCAGGTAAACCAACGACCGACCTCAGTTGAAGTAAATGGCTGAGTCCAATTTCACTGAGGTGACCCTATTCATCTTCTCTGGATTCGCAAACCACCCTGAACTTCAAGTCAGTCTTTTTCTGATATTTCTATTTATCTATCTGTTCACTGTCTTGGGGAACCTTGGGTTAATCATGTTAATCAGAATTGACCCTCAACTTCACACACCTGTATACTTCTTCCTTAGCAATCTGGGATTCATTGACGTGTTTTATTCCTCCACCGTGACGCCCAAGGCTCTGGTCAATTTCCAGTCCAAGCAGAGAACCATCTCCTTTGTTGGCTGCTTTGCCCAAATGTACTTTTTTGTTGGTCTGTTGTGTAGTGAGTGTTTTCTTCTGGGATCCATGGCCTATGACCGCTATGTAGCAATCTGCAATCCCTTACTCTATTCAGTGGTTATGTCCCAAAAAGTGTGCAGCTGGCTGGGAACCACGCCTTAGGTGATTGGCTTCGCAAATTCTTTGATATCTGTTTGTGTGATAAGCAGTTTGGCGTTCTGTGATTCCAGCATCAGTCATTTTTTCTGTGACACCACAGCCCTTTTGGCCCTGTCCTGTGTAGATGCTTCAGTACAGAAACGGTGATTTTTGTTTTAGCTGGGTCCACCATCCTTAGTCCTCTTCTGATCGTCATAGTCACGTACACTGCCATCATCGCAGCCATCCTGAGGATCCAGTCTGCAGCGGGCAGGCAGAAAGCCTTCTCCACCTGTGCGTCCCACCTCATGGGTGTAACCATTTTCTACTGGTCCCTGATTTTCACGTATTTACAGCCGGAAAACACATCCTCCCTGACTCAGGCACAGGTGGCATCTGTATTCTATACCATTGTCATTCCCATGCTGAATCCACTGATCTATAGTCTGAGGAACAAGGATGTGAAGAACGGTCTCTTGAGAGTCATACATAAAAAACTATCTCCATGACAAATCTGTGCATGTTACAAAAACAAACCTGGGTGGGTTCAGACATTAAATGGCTCCAACCTTCAGGAAAATATTATGGTAACCCAATATGACATATCACAAAATAAAGAATCAATTTGAGTCTTGAAATTTAGGAGGTGAATTATCATTTATTTTTTTATAGTGAATACCGATCACTGTATTAGATTATTTAGAAACATCATTATTTAGAACATAGACCTGTACAAGTCAGTAAAGAGCTATCTGAGCAGTGGCTGAGTTTTTGCTTGGCCATCTGTGTATGAGAAGGCTGTCACACTGAAACATGTAAACAAAGGAGTGAATTGACCCTCAATACAGCTTGATGTTCTGTTTTCTCAGCTATTTGCAAAATGAGAGCAGAAAATTAGAGAATTAAGGTGCGAGGGTCCCTAAGTTTCACTAACAATAAGAAATGACAGCAGATAACTTGGGAGCAAAGCAGTAAAGTGTACAGAACTAATAAAAACAGAGGACAAAAAAAAAAAAAAAGTCATTTCAGTGAGGTGCCAGCATTGATAAGGCTAGGGGACATTGGGTAAAAAAAAAAAAAAAGAGTATAGGGAAATCTCTTGATCATGTGAAGTCATTTCATCATAATAGTTAAAGTTTTGATCATATTTCCTATGATCTAAAACAAATCTTCTATAAAGAGAATCAGTCTTTAGTCTTGGGAATGACTTAAGGTAGTTCATGGGATGGGATCTGCCTGTGTTTGTGTGCACCTGCGAGTGTGCTTGTTAGCTTTTTTCCTCTCTGATCTGTATTACAGGGGTCTGACTCCTCCAAACTTCATTTCATAATGTAATATTTTGTATTTTAAATTATTATAAGGGCCAACCTTGAAACACACTACTGCATTATTGGAGGGATGTGTTGAAGATACTGTCTACCTCGTTATTCATTCCCCTTTATTATGCTCATACGAGTTCTTTCCTTGTGATTAATATTGGTCACCCTAAAGACTTTTATGAGTTTGCTGTGAGTTGAAATTGACTCGATGGCAATGGGTTTTTAAAGGCTTTTAACCATCATCATCATTGAAAATTATAAACTGATTGTATTTTTTTTTCCTACCAGAGATTGTTATTCTAAATTTCCTGCTCAGTTTTTAATAATTGTGTGAAACATCACGGCTTGCGGTCTTATTTATATTTACCCATCATGTAGTTTTTACGTGTTATTTTTATTTTCCAATTGTATTGAATATGTCTTCTTCTATGGCTAACGTCAAGTGGCTTTCACGCTTGTTTCTTTAGCATTAATATAATCATACATCTAATTGTTCTTTGAAAATTATTTACATTTTCTTGTTGTTTTGTCCCTTGGAGCAAAAGCATGTTATGTTTTCCTTGCCCATCATAAGAAGTAGTAATATATTTTACTTCTCCATATTCAAATTCCTCCATTCAGTTCAAAATATGTTTGATGTATCAGGCTTCAAAATAAAGGTAATTATTAGTGTACAGTCTGTAAGTATATGGTGCCCTATTAAAAAAGCCCTTGCATTTCTTTCATTTGTGGTCTTAGTTTACAGAACATTGTTTTGGCTACTCCATTTACCACACCCTCACTTCCTCCAGGTGTCTCTACGGTTGTCTACTTCACTTCTTTCAAGTTGCTCAAATGTGATCTGTCCACTGAAGACTTCTCTGCAAATTTCATCTTATTTTTTTCAGTAGAGCTTGTTTTATTGTTTTCTCTTTGGAATCACATGAAAGTTTACATACTTAAAAAGTAAATCAGAAAAGAAAAAAGTATGGTAGATAGCATTATTTTTTTTTAATTGTGATAAATATACAGGTAGTCACCAATGTATGATGTATTTGAGTTGGAATGATCTGCACTTTACAACTGACCATTATTTTTGTACATCTGATTGTTAGTAATATGTACTGTATTGAACGCTGCAGCACATAATTTGTTGATACTATTGTTCTCAGATGCAATGTTTCCAACCCTCAAATACAAATAGAGATCAGATTTATAAACATCCTGATAATAAAAGGAAATGCTAATGAAACCTAAAAAAAAAAAAAATAAGATATTCGACTTATCTCAAAATCAACTTATGGCACAGCAGTTGTCAGAAGGAAAACCCATCATATGTTGGGGACTCCCGGATATGTAACAAAAAGGTCACTATTTTAGCAGTCTTCACATGTAGGTAGATGACATTATTGTTCTCAATTCTTTACCTCCTGTGGATTCCCAACCTTTGCCTTGTAACTTTGCACTTCTTCCCAGCGGTGGCTGAGGAGAGTTTCCTGGCTGTGGCAGACTGTATTTCCAAACATTTCTTTCAGCAAGAATTTCAGTTCCACATGCTCTTATAGAACCTGGATGTTTTCAGCATCTCTTGAACTAAAAAATCTCAGCTCTTAAGACATTGTCATTATTACCTATTTGCTTTATTCTAGAGTGTGTACATACTCCTGTGTACGTGTGCATAAATGTATGTGTGTGATTTTGTTTCAAACTAATAAATAGATATTTTTACTAAAAATGATGCTTCAAAATGTAGTTCAAGATTTCTTTGTTTATCCTTTTCCCTTAGGTTTATCTTTCTAGGAATGTATAGTCAAAGTCCTGTGTTTTAGAGTTATTAGAGATTATTTTTCTCTATTTTATGCCATTATTAGTATAAAACTTAGGCTCTTTTTTCCAGGTTGTGTTCAAATGGTTGGGGATGACTTTTGATCACATATTTACTACACAACAAATCAACCAAAACTGAGTTGCTTTAAATGGAGTTTGTAAACTCTCATTCATGCATCTGCACGTTGGCTAGAATTATTGATCTGGGCTGGGCTCGACGAGGCTGGACTCCAGGCTGTTGCTGGGCTCAGGTTTGCCCCACATGTCTCTCATCCTGTTTGGACCAGCAGGTTAGTGGAGCTTGTTGTTCTGGCAGCAATGACAGACATTCACGAGGGCTCTCCTGAGAACACAAATGTATTTCAAGACTTGGCTACAACCCACCTTGTAACATTCTTTTGCTCAAAGCTACTCATGGTTAATCTCAAAGTTAAGTGGTTGTGTTGCGGTTACTATGATTGTATAACACATTTCCCCAAAACTTAGTGGTGTAAAACAATTCATTTTTCTCATGAATTCCGTAGGTCAGGAATTCAGGTGGGCAAGAATGACATATTTCATCTCCACAATGTCTGAAGCTCCACCTGAAAGACTCGAAACCTGGGAACTAGAATCATCTAAAGGTTCACTCACTTGTGACAGCTGACACTGAAAACAGTTGATGGTTACCTGAAGGCCTCAGTGCTTCTCCATGTGATCTCTTCACATGGGCTTGTTTGGGGTCCTCACAACAAGGTGGCTGGGTTTCAAAGGAGAGTTTCCTGAAGGAGAGGGAGGGCCAGGTGGAGATTGTACCATCTTTTATGACCTCAAAAACATGCAGTGTCACTTCTGCCCCATTTTATTCAACAAGCCAGGCATGAAGTCCAAAACGTACTGCCCAGGTTTAAGATGAGGTTACATGGATTCCATCTCTTGAAAATTCTTTCTTAAGATAGCAAACCCAACCGTCCCCATGTTTCCCCACCACCTTGTTTTTCTGCACAACATTATAACCATCAACATACATATACTTTATTGTTTATCCTCTCCCCACCCCCACTGACTAATGGCATTCTTGCTAGGCAGGCCTCTTCACTAATCCTGCAGTTGCACAGCCCAGCCCATCCCCTGGACAAAATGAAACAAGAACCATACCTCACACCATGTACAAAAGTTAACTCAAAACGGATCAAAGACCTGACATTCCGCCTGCTGAGAACACTTTCTTCCTACATACCTCCATCACTAACTCTTCCCTTCTTTAAATCTTAGCTCAAATGTCAACTTCTCATTGAATCATTAGAAAGTGTTAAACTGAAGGAAAATGAACACACAATGTATCACAAACTGTGGATGCAGCTTAAGTAGTCCCGGGGGGGAGGGGGAATTTTAATTTTACATAATAAGTAAGACAAGTCTCAAATCAATGATCAAAGTTTTCACCTTGACAAGTTTGTAAAAGAAGAACAAATTTCCCGAAGTTTAGAAACTGAAGGAAATAACATGCATAAAGCAGAAATAAGTAAAACAGAAAACATAGAGAAAATGAATACAGTTTAAATTTTCTGCTTTGAAAAAACAAGTTACAAAATTGATAAATCACTAGAAAGATATGAGATAAGACACAAATACCTACAGATACCACATGCAATAAGGAATATATTATAAACATATATATAATAATGAATTAAAAAAAAATAAATGAAATGGGAATATTGTTTTTAAAACACAATTTACCAAAATTGAATGTGATGGAAAAGAAATTGAAACATCCCACTATATACTAAAAATTAAATTTATGATTATAAATTCACAAGTATCACTATCTTAAAAAAAAAAAGAAATACTAAAATCTTTAGACCCAGATAGTTCAACGGTAACTTTTATCAAACAATTAAAGAAGAAACAATACAAATATTACACGAGTTCTTTCAGAAAAGAGAATAGAAGGAACTCTTCCAAAATCATTATGTGGGTGTAATAGAAGCCTAATACCAAAATTTGAAATATTCATTACAGGAAAAAAAAAAAAAAAAGACTTACATTTTATGCTCATGTATTTAAAAATCTTTAGTAAAAAAATGCAAATTTAACCAGAAACACTGAAAATAATTATACATCATAATCAAATGAGATTTAACTCAGAAACATAAGATTAGGTAAATATTAAAAAACTAGTCAATGTAATCTACCATATTAAAATAATAATAAAGGAAAAGATGTTATCATAATGGATTCATGATATAAAAAATAAAAATAAAACTAATTCCCTCAATCTGATCAAGGACATCGTGGAACAGCAATGGCTAACTTATTGTTTAATTGGTGCATATCTAATTTTTTCCCCAATGACCTGAAACAAGAAGGATACATATACTCTCCCTCCTTCTATTCAGCATTGTGTGGATTAACCTAGCCAGGACAAAAAGGCAAGAAGAAGAAATAAAAAAGCATACAGATTTGAAAAGAAGTTAAACTATTTTTTTTATTCCTGATTATAGAATCCACAAAAAAGTATAAGATAAAATAAACGAATATAACAATAGACTAAGACAAAGTAAAAAAAAACAAAACTATAAGATAAAATAAATTAATGTGACAATATATTAAGATAAAGTAAACACAGTATTTTTACACAAATAACGTTCTCCTTCTGCATTTGTTTGTTGGCTATGCCCTAACCCCTCAAGGTATTTTCAGAAGCTCCTTATGTGAACTTTTTACAGCAACCTGTGGAAAAGAATTGGCGTGGCAGGTCTTATGAAGGTGCGCTGCAGGAGGAGGGTGCAGCTGATGAATAAAAGCTGAAGACACGCATTATCTGCGTACAGATACAGTATATGAAAAGTAATTATATTTCTAGATACCAGCAACACAAATCACAAGAATGTTTTATTCTGCTTCCAAGTTTATATTTGTTTTCAGATTTGTTCTTTGCTTCTTCATCTTGGACAAATAATCTTAAATAAAATATTTCAGCTTTTTTCATATTTTAATTCCTTTTCCTTTGTAACTAAGAAAAGTTTTGACCTGATCATATTCAGAGGAATAATTTTTTAAATATATTAATCTTTTATAATAAAGCACTGTAAAATGTTGACTTGTCTCATGATCCTTTTTTTCTTCTTCTTTTTGCTCTCATTTTTCTTTCTGTGAAACAAAAGCCCAGTGCACTAAAATGGTAAAACAGGTTGCGTGGATTTCTGGGTAGATGAATTAGATGACACTGGCGACCTGAACGGAGGACTGGCACCATGCTTTCCTTGTGATGCAGCAAAGTGTCCCTGCAGTCTGCTAGTGAATATTCCTGGAGATAAGTTATCTACAGGGAACCAGTCAATGCATGGCACATGAAATTATGTGTTTTATAGAAGGTTAATCTAATATAGGTCAAGGGGTATTGTAAGTGTTTAGTGATACAATGAGGATAAGACACTGAATGTGTAGTATGATAATTGGTACAATATGTAAATAGACATGTAAGCATTTTATGCACAAATAAAAATAATCGGAAAAAATAACCAAAATATTAATAACAGAATTGAATGAGTATTTTTTTTGTATTTTCATGTATTCAAACTTTTTTTTTTTAATAAACACGTTTTGTTCCTATGATAGTATCATATTTTAAAATAATTCAGTGTAAAAAACATGCTGTTCAAAAATTCATAGTTAACTACTTGGACTTTGAGTTACAGAGTAATTATTTCTCTAGAAAGAGTTCTCTAACATCCTAGTAAAAAATGTGGAGTATCACAAAGGAAGACCAAACCACCAGGATCCTCATTATGTGGCTTCAAAGAGAGTAGACAACAATCTGTTACAAGCCTAACATGAATGCATTAGTCCTTGAACTTTTATCCTTGGAAATGTGCCAGGAAATCTCTCTTGGAAATCAGCCCCCCAGGATGACAGAACGTTGCATTATCAGTAATTCCCAGTATATAAGGTGCCCTGGAATTATTAGGGTGAGCGGTAAGGGATATTCTGCTCTGTTTAAGTTCATAGCAGTTCGCAGGTATTTTTTAAGAGATAAAATTTTCTTGTGAATTTTACATTTGACTAGGAACTGAACAAAATTTGTAGGTTGATTTATTTTATTTCAGGAAAAAAAAATGCATGCACGAAAATGTAAAATTAATACATCTGAAAGAAAAAAAATATATCACAGAAATTTTCATCTCTATAAATGTTTTATATATGTATTTTTGGAAGAAAACTTTGAGCTTGACAAAATTCTAGTCAGGTAATATTGGAAGAAAAAAAATTTCACCAACTTTGGCTCGATGTAAGTATGATTCTCAAAATTAGAGAGTTTTAGGTCAGATCAAGAAGCCCCGTAGGCTCAGTGGTTAAGTGCTCCGCTGCTAACCAAAAATTCAAACCGAGCAGCTGCCCCATGGGAGAAAGACGTGGCAGTCTGCTTCCCTAAAGATTTACAGCCTTGGAAACCCTGTGCGGCAGGTCTACTGTCTCCTATATGGTTGCCATGAGTCAGAATCAACTGGAAAGCCATGGGTTTTGATTTGGTTTAGGTCAGATCAAATAAAACGGAGACATTCTAGGAAGAATATAATACATATGTACATACACCTGGTCGCTAAGAGTCGGACTTGACAGCAACTGGTTCGGTCTTTTTTTTTTACCCTAAGTAAGGCCAGCATTTGAGGAAACAAATATACAGAGTTAATAGAATCAATTGTATATGAGCAATGTACATTTTTTTGAAATATAACTTTCAGAAGGAATTTGATTTTTAATGTTCAAGTGAAGAAAACAAAATGTCTTCTGGAAATGAATAATCTGTGGTCTTCAATTTAGTGCATGACAGTAAAGACCCCAGAGGCTGAAAATTTTGATTTGTCTGTAGTGTTAAATAATATTGGAAGTAAGAGGACAGTAAAGGATGCATTAAAACTATGTTTCTACTTCTACTTACTACCTTGTTTAGAATTTTCTTAGGTGGCTGAAATTTATTACAATTAAGGATATAGTGTTATGAACATGTTTTTGTAATAAACATAACATGGTTTAATCACAGGGGCAACTTTTGGATAAATTGCTTAAACTTCCTTGCCAGTGTTCTTATCTAAAAATGGGCATAATAGTAACACCTACAGTATGATATTTCCATGGAGATTGAACATGTTAGCAAACATAAGCATTGTGGACACTGGTAGGCTCATGTTAATTACATAATATATGTTACTTATTGATTATATAACATTCCAATGTCAATTTATACCCGTATTTATACATGGCAATGAAATTAAGATTTTGTTCAGTCATATTTTGTAAACTACTCTTCATTATCAATTTCCGGAAACAAAAAACTATTTTTTTTTTTTTTTAACGCCAGGTCGTTCATCCAAACAAAAGCCTATTTGAAGTCACTGCTGCTAAGTATCAACTTTAACCTCCTATGGTTTAGAGGAGTTGCACACTATGGGCAGAAGGAATAATACAAACGTGTCTGACTTCATCCTCACGGGACTGACAGACTCTGAAGAGATCCGGCTGGTCCTCTTTATTTCTCCTGATATACCTGGTTACTCTGCTGGGGAATACAGGGATGATACTAATAATCCACCTGGATCTCCAGCTTCACACCACCATGTATTTTTTCCTCAGTCATCTTTCATTCCTTGACCTCAGCTACTCGACGGTCATTACTCCTAAAACCTTAGAGAACTTACTGACTTCTACCAAGTATATTTCATTTGTGGGCTGTTTCACCCAGCTTTATTTTTTTGTCTTCTTGGGTGCCACTGAATGTTTTTTTCTCTCTTCAATGGCCTATGATAGCTACGTAGCTATCTGCAACCCTCTACAATACCCAGTTGTTATGACCACGACACTCCACTCCGCTGTTCCCTCATCACTGGATCCTATGTGATTGGCTTCGGTGTCTCCTTTGTCAACGTGCTTTGCATAAACACTTTGTATTTCTGTGATTCCAATGTAATCCATCACTTTTTCTGTGACACACCCCCAATTTTAGCCCTGTCCTGCACTGTTACACATGATACTGAGATTATGATTCTCATTTTTGCTGCCTCTACCTTAATGGTGTCTCTTATCACAATCTCTGTGTCCTACGCATCCATTCTCTCTACTATCCTGAAAATCAATTCTACTTCAAGAAAGCGAAAAGCCTTCTCTACCTGTGCCTCCCACCTCCTGGGTGTCACCATCTTCTACGGTACCATGATTTTTACTTATTTAAAGCCAGGTAAGTCCTACTCCTTGGGAAAGGACCAAGTGGCCTCTGTTTTTTATATGATTGTGATCCCCATGCTGAATCCACTTGTTTATAGTCTCAGGAACAAAGAAGTGAAAAATGCTCTCATTAGAGTTATGCAGGAGAGAGAGCACAAGGCATTTAAGATGACGGTGATGTCCCCTATTTAATCTCATATTTTCTTTCTTTCCTAGTAGGTATTTCTTTGGTTTTTCTCTCTAAAAACAATCTAATCTTTCAAGTAGTCTCTGTTTCTGTTGAGCTATTCTTTATTTAACTATATATGATCTTAGACATTTCCAGCAATAAGCTTTTTTTAGAAAACTGTATTGTAATTGGAAACCAGTAGATATGAGTTAAACTTGTCATTTAAATATATATGCTTTTAAGGGAAATTAATGTGCAAAGCAAGAAAATATGGTATCATCTTTTAAACTATATCAGACCAACCTTCATGCATATCTGATTTCAAAGATTTTAGTTATGGGTAATGGAGCCCTGGTGGCCCAGTGGTTAAGAGCTCATCTGCTAACCATAAGGTTGGCAGCTCAAATCCACCAGCTGTCCATTAGAAATCCTGTGGAGCAGTTCTACTCTGTCCTGTAGGTCACCATGAGTCGGGATTGACTTGATGGCAAAAGGTTTGGTTTGGTGTTTTTTTTTTAACTGTATCATACCAACCTCCATGCATAACCAATTTCATAGAATTCAGTTATGAACATTAGCTACATTTTTGGCATAATGATAACGGTTTCAGAAGTCAGTTTAAGTATTATACAGAGAAGAAGTATAGCACAATGGTTAAGGGCACTTGTTTTAGAGTTCGGCATGGCAGGGTAGATTCCAGGTCTGCTACCCTCTTAGCTTCATGACCCTTAATAAGTTATGAACACCTTAAGCCTCAGTTTTTTTAACTGTGAAAAAGAAATTATTCCTGGTCTATAAAGTTTAAATCTGACAAAAAGTACATTTTGTATAGTACTAATATATGGGGCCCATTTTCATTAGAATATGCACATCCTTGCAATATTTGTAACACCTTTGGACCTGGAAAGTTGTAAATTCATCGGTTTAACACCTTGCGTGCGGTGATGTATTGTTGGTGTAAACTTGCAACACATTTGAAAATCCTACCTTTCTATGATTATCAGCAAGCCTCAGTAAATTACTTCCATTGGACTTCTGAATATTTCAAAAAATCATTGTCTTCACTCTGATTTCTACAGATTCATTACGTTCAATAAAAATAAATTCTCAAGTTAAATGCTTCATTCACTTCTTTGAAAACTGTCGCTAGAGAAAAAATATAAGGTTAAGAATAGGCAATGAATTCGGGATTGGAGCATTCCAGAAATTTTGGTCAAGGAGATTGCTAAACAGATATATATTTTTTGATAACACCTACATATACTAGTATTGTAGTTTTAATTTTCTCTGTTGTTCAAAGATTATTTCAGAAAGATCTTTTTTTTCCATTTTCCATGTATTAGATACTTAATTTCTGTAATGTTTACTACATATGTTCTTTTCATTCAGGTAATGCCATTAATTTTTAATAAAGGTTTTCTTTTTAAAATTATATTTTGTTATTGGTGTTAATTTTTTTTTTTCTTTAAATGTCTAACATGAAGTGTAACCTCTATTTTAGGATTAAAAACTTTAAATATTTTCCACTATTTGAAAACTGCTGACTGATTTATTCAAATCTTTTAATCAACATTGGTTTTCTACTTTCTTAATTTATTTAAAAAATGTGCCTTACAAGGTCATGGTAGCTCCAAACTCCCTGAGGGACTGAATTGCTGGGCTGAGGCCTGTGGGGACCATGGTCCTGGAGAACACCTAGCTCAATTGGCATAATATAGTTTATAAAAGATATGTTCTACATTCTACTTTGGTGATTAGTGCCTGGGGTCTTAAAAGCCTGTGAGCAGCCACCTAGGATACTCCTCTAGTCTCAACCCTTCGGGAGCAAGGAAAAAATGAAGAAAACTAAAGACGCAAGGGAAAGATTAGTCCAAAGGTCTAATGGATCACATCTACCACGGCCCCCACCAGACTGAGTCCAGAACAACGAGATGGTGCCTGGCTACCACCACTGACTGCTCTGACAGGGATTACAATAGAGGGTCCCAGACAGAGCTAGAGAAAAATGTAGAACAGAATTCTAACTCAAAAAGAAAGACCAGGCTTGCTGGCCTGACAGAGGCTGTAGAAAGTATGGCCCCGGACACACCTTCACCTCAGTAATGAGGTCACTCCTGAGGTTTACCCTCCACTCAAATATTGAACAGGCATCTGAAACAAAATAAGACTAAAGGGACCCACCATCCCTGGGGTAGGGACTGGAAGGCAGGAGGGAACAGGAAAGCTGGTACTGGGGAACCCAGGTTGAGAAGGGAGAGTGTTGACATGTCGTGGGGTTGTTAACCAATGTCATAGAACATATACTAACTGTGTTATAAGAAACTAGTTTGTTCTGTAAATCTTCATCCAAATTACAATAAAAAAATAAAAATGTGGACAGGCGGAGCCAAGATGGCGGACTAGGCAGACGCTACCTCGGATCCCTATTACAACAAAGACATGGAAAAACAAGTGAATCGATCACATACATAACAATCTACGAACCCTGAACAACAAACACAGATTTAGAGACGGAGAACAAACAAATACGGGGAAACAGCGATTGTTTTCAGAGCCTGGAGCCAGCGTACCAGTCAGGTACGGCACAAGCACAGAGAGCTGCTCCACCCCCCTGAACTAACCCCAGGAGGGGGACCAGCCGGTTCCGCGGGCGGCGTGGGACACAGCCGGTAGAAGAAGTCCCCGGGAGGCAGTGCCTGGCCTTGGAACGGGGAGAGCAACGTCCCAGCCGGGGAACCATCCCACCGGGATTTGGACTGGACGCAGCGGATTTTCTGGAAAAACTAGATTCCCAGTGATGGCTCGGAGACAACAATCCATATCAAACCACTTAAAGAAGCAGACCACGACTGCTTCTCCAACTCCCCAAACAAAAGAATCAAAATCTTTCCCAAATGAAGATACAATCCTGGAATTATCAGATACAGAATATAAAAAACGAATTTACAGAATGCTTCAAGACATCACAAATGAAATAAGGCAAACTGCAGAAAAAGACAAGGAACACACTGATAAAACTGTTGAAGAACTCAAAAAGATTATTCAAGAACATAGTGGAAAAATTAATAAGTTGCAAGAATCCATAGAGAGACAGCATGTAGAAATCCAAAAGATTAACAATAAAATTACAGAATTAGACAACGCAATAGGAAGTCAGAGGAGCAGACTCGAGCAATTAGATTGCAGACTGGGACATCTGGAGGACCAGGGAATTAACACCAACATAGCTGAAAAAAAATCAGATAGAAGAATTTAAAAAAATGAAGAAACCCTAAGAATCATGTGGGACTCTATCAAGAAGGATAACTTGCGTGTGATTGGAGTCCTAGAACAGGGAGGGGGGACAGAAAACACAGAGAAAATAGTTGAAGAACTCCTGACAGAAAACTTCCCTAACATCATGAAAGACGAAAGGATATCTATCCAAGATGCTCATCGAACCCCATTTAAGATTGATCCAAAAAGAAAAACACCGAGACATATTATCATCAAACTTGCCAAAACCAAAGATAAAGAGAAAATTTTAAAAGCAGCCAGGGAGAAAAGAAAGGTTTCCTTCAAGGGAGAATCAATAAGAATCAGTTCAGACTACTCAGCAGAAACCATGCAGGCAAGAAGGGAATGGGACGACATATACAGAGCACTGAAGGAGAAAAACTGCCAGCCAAGGATCATATATCCAGCAAAACTCTCTCTGAAATATGAAGGCGAAATTAAGATATTAACAGATAAACACAAGTTTAGAGAATTTGCAAAAACCAAACCAAAGCTACAAGAAATACTAAAGGATATTGTTTGGTCAGAGAACCAATAATATCAGATACCAGCACAACACAAGGTCACAAAACAGAACGTCCTGATATCAACTCAAATAGGGAAATCACAAAAACAAACAAATTAAGATTAATTAAAAAAAATACACATAACAGGGAATCATAGAAGTCAATAGGTAAAAGATCACAATAATCAAAAAGAGGGACTAAATACAGGAGGCATTGAACTGCCATATGGAGAGTGATACAAGGCGATACAGAACAATACAAGTTAGGTTTTTACTTAGAAAAATAGGGGTAAATAATAAGGTAACCACAAAAAGGTATAACAACTCTATAACTCAAGATAAAAACCAAGAAAAACGTAACGACTCAACTAACATAAAGTCAAACACTATGAAAATGAGGATCTCACAAGCTACTAAGAAAAAAGCCTCAGCACAAAAAAGTATGTGGAAAAATGAAATTGTCAACAACACACATAAAAAGACATCAAAATGACAGCACTAAAAATTTATTTATCTATAACTACCCTGAATGTAAATGGACTAAATGCACCAATAAAGAGACAGAGAGTCACAGACTGGATAAAGAAACACGATCGATCTATATGCTGCCTACAAGAGACACACCTTAGACTTAGAGACACAAACAAACTAAAACTCAAAGGATGGAAAAAAATATATCAAGCAAACAATAAGCAAAAAAGAAGAGGAGTAGCAATATTAATTTCTGACAAAACAGGCTTTAGACTTAAATCCACCACAAAGGATAAAGAAGGACACTATATAATGATAAAAGGGACAATTGATCAGGAAGACATAACCATATTAAATATTTATGCACCCAATGACAGGGCTGCAAGATACAGAAATCAAATTTTAACAGAATTGAAAAGTGAGATAGATACCTCCACAATTATAGTAGGAGACTTCAACACACCACTTTCGGAGAAGGACAGGACATCCAGTAAGAAGCTCAATAGAGACATGGAAGATCTAATTACGACAATCAACCAACTTGACCTCATTGACTTATACAGAACTCTCCACCCAACTGCTGCAAAGTATACTTTTTTTTCTAGCGCACATGGAACATTCTATAGAATAGACCACATATTAGGTCATAAAACAAACCTTTGCAGAGTCCAAAACATCGAAATATTACAAAGCATCTTCTCAGACAACAAGGCAATAAAACTAGAGATCAATAACAGAAAAACTAGGGAAAAGAAATCAAATACTTGGAAACTGAACAATACCCTCCTGAAAAAAGACTGGGTTATAGAAGACATTAAGGAGGGAATAAAGAAATTCATAGAATGCAACAAGAATGAAAATACTTCCTATCAAAAACTCTGGGACACAGCAAAAGCAGTGCTCAGAGGCCAATTTATATTGATAAATGCACACATACAAAAAGAAGACAGAGCCAAAATCAGAGAACTGTCCCTACAACTTGAACAAATAGAAAGTGAGCAACAAAAGAATCCATCAGGCACCAGAAGAAAACAAATGATAAAAATTAGAGCTGAACAAAATGAATTAGAGAACAGAAAAACAATTGAAAGAATTAACAAAGCCAAAAGCTGGTTCTTTGAAAAAATTAACAAAATTGATAAACCATTGGCTAGACTGACTAAAGAAATACAGGAAAGGAAACAAATAACCCGAGTAAGAATCGAGAAGGACCACATCACAACAGAACCAAATGAAATTAAAAGAATCATTTCAGATTATTATGAAAAATTGTACTCTAACAAATTTGAAAACCTAGAAGAAATGGATGAATTCTTGGAAAAACACTACCTACCTAAACTAACACATTCAGAAGTAGAACAACTAAATAGACCCATAACAAAAAAAGAGATTGAAACGGTAATCAAAAAACTCCCAACAAAAAAAAGCCCTGGCCCAGACGGCTTCACTGCAGACTTCTACCAAACTTTCAGGGAAGAGTTAACACCACTACTTCTGAAGGTATTCCAAAGCATAGAAAATGACGGAATACTACCCAACTCATTCTATGAAGCTATCATCTCCCTGATACCAAAACCAGGTAAAGACATTACAAAAAAAGAAAATTATAGACCCATACCCCTCATGAACATAGATGCAAAAATCCTCAACAAAATTCTAGCCAATAGAATCCAACAACACATCAAAAAAATAATTCACCATATTCAAGTGGGATTTATACCAGGTATGCAAGGCTGGTTTAATATCAGAAAAACCATTAATGTAATCCATCACATAAATAAAACAAAAGACAAAAACCACATGATCTTATCAATTGATGCAGAAAAAGGATTTGACAAAGTTCAACACCCATTTATGATAAAAACTCTTACCAAAATAGGAATTGAAGGAAAATTCCTCAACATAATAAAGGGCATCTATGCAAAGCCAACAGCCAATATCACTCTAAATGGAGAGAACCTGAAAGCATTTCCCTTGAGAACGGGAACCAGACAAGGATGCCCTTTATCACCGCTCTTATTCAACATCGTGCTGGAAGTCCTAGCCAGGGCAATTAGGCTAGACAAAGAAATAAAAGGTATCCGGATTGGCAAGGAAGAAGTAAAGTTATCACTATTTGCAGATGACATGATTATATACACAGAAAACCCTAAGGAATCCTCCAGAAAACTACTGAAACTAATAGAAGAGTTTGGAAGAGTCTCAGGTTATAAAATAAACATACAAAAATCACTTGGATTCCTCTACATCAACAAAAAGAACACCGAAGAGGAAATAACCAAATCAATACCATTCACAGTAGCCCCCAAGAAGATAAGATACTTAGGAATAAATCTTACCAAAGATGTAAAAGACCTATACAAAGAAAACTACAAAGCTCTACTACAAGAAATTCAAAAGGACATACTTAAGTGGAAAAACATACCTTGCTCATGGATAGGAAGACTTAACATAGTAAAAATGTCTATTCTACCAAAAGCCATCTATACATTTAACGCACTTCCGATCCAAATTCCAATATCATATTTTAAGGGGATAGAGAAACAAATCACCAATTTCATATGGAAGGGAAAGAAGCCCCGGATAAGCAAAGCACTACTGAAAAAGAAGAAGAAAGTGGGAGGCCTCACTTTACCTGATTTCAGAACCTATTATACAGCTAGAGTAGTCAAAACAGCCTGGTATTGGTACAACAACAGGCACATAGACCAATGGAACAGAATTGAGAACCCAGACATAGATCCATCCACGTATGAGCAGCTGATATTTGACAAAGGACCAGTGTCAATTAATTGGGGAAAAGAAAGCCTTTTTAACGAATGGTGCTGGCATAACTGGATATTCATTTGCAAAAAACTGAAACAGGACCCATACCTTACACCATACACAAAAACTAACTCCAAGTGGATCAAAGACCTAAACATAAAGACTAAAACGATAGAGATCATGGAAGAAAAAATTGGGACAACCCTAGGAGCCCTAATACAGGGCATAAACAGAATACAAAACATTACCAAAAATGATGAAGAGAAACCCGATAACTGGGAGCTCCTAAAAATCAAACACTTTATGCTCATCTAAAGACTTCACCAAAAGAGTTAAAAGACCACCTACAGACTGGGAAAGAATTTTCAGCTATGACATCTCCGACCAGCGCCTGATCTCTAAAATCTACATGATACTGTCAAAACTCAACCACAAAAAGTCAAACAACCCAATCAACAAGTGGGTAAAGGATATGAACACACATTTCACTAAAGAAGATATTCAGGCAGCTAACAGATACATGAGAAAATGCTCTCGATCATTAGCCATTAGAGAAACGCAAATTAAAACTACGATGAGATTCCATTTCACACCAGCAAGGCTGGCATTAATCCAAAAAACACAAAATAATAAATGTTGGAGAGGCTGCGGAGAGATTGAAACTCTTATACACTGCTGGTGGGAATGTAAAATGGTACAACCACTTTGGAAATCTATCTGGCGTTATCTTAAACAGTTAGAAATAGAACTACCATACAACCCAGAAATCCCACTTCTCGCAATATACCCTAGAGATACAAGAGCCTTCATACAAACAGATATATGCACACCCATGTTTATTGCAGCTCTGTTTACAATAGCAAAAAGCTGGAAGCAACCAAGGTGTCCATCAACGGATGAATGGGTAAATAAATTGTGGTATATTCACACAATGGAATACTACGCATTGATAAAGAACAGTGACGAATCTCTGAAACATTTCGTAACATGGAGGAACCTGGAAGGCATTATGCTGAGCGAAATGAGTCAGAGGCAAAAGGACAAATATTGTATAAGACCACTATTATAAGATCTTGAGTAATAGTAAACCTGAGAAGAACACATACTTTTTTGGTTACGACGGGGGGAGGGAGGGAGGGTGGGAGAGGGTTTTTTATTGATTAATCAGTAGATAAGAAATGCTTTAGGTGAAGGGAAAGACAACACTCAATACAAGGAAGGTCAGCTCAATTGGACTGGACCAAAAGCAAAGAAATTTCCGGGATAAAATGAATGCTTCAAAGGTCAGCGGAGCAAGGGCGGGGGTTTGGGGAACATGGTTTGCGGGGACTTCTAAGTCAATTGGCAAAATAATTCTATTATGAAATCATTCTGCATCCCACTTTGAAATGTGGCGTCTGGGGTCTTAAATGCTAACAAGCGGCCATCTAAGATGCATCAATTGGTCTCAACCCACCTGGAGCAAAGGAAAATGAAGAACACCAAGGCCACACGACAACTAAGAGCCCAAGAGACAGAAAGGGCCACATGAACCAGAGACCTACATCATCCTGAGACCAGAAGAACTAGTTGGTGCCCGGCCACAATCGATGACTGCCCTGACAGGGAGCACAGCAGAGGACCCCTGAGGGAGCAGGAGATCAGTGGGATACAGACCCCAAATTCTCATAAAAAGACCAAACTTAATGGTCTGACTGAGACTAGAGGAATCCCGGCGGCCATGGTCCCCAGACCTTCTGTTGGCACAGGACAGGAACCATCCCCGAAGACAACTCATCAGACATGAAAGGGACTGGTCAGCGGGTGGGAGAGAGACGCTGATGAAGAGTGAGCTAATTATATCAGGTGGACACTTGAGAGTGTGTTGGCAACTCTTGTCTGGAGGGGGGATGGGAGGATAGAGAGAGAGGGAAGCTGGCAAAATTGTCACGAAAGGAGAGACTGAAAGGGCTGACTCAATAGGGGAAGAGCAAGTGGGAGTAGGGAGTGAGATGTATGTAAACTTATATGTGACAGACTGATTGGATTTGTAAACGTTCACTTGAAGCTTAATGAAAGTTAATAAAAAAAAAAAGAAAGATGGTTCAAAACTTAAAAAAAAAAGATCTATAAAAAATAAAATAAACATGTGTCATATATCAATACTGCATATACTGTATAGAATTACTTTATTATAACTTATTTTTGTTTTAAAACCTGCATTGCCTGGAATCTATATGTATGTGTGTGTGTGTGTGCGTGTGTGTGCGTGTGTGTGTATGTAAAGCATTACATTACAGATAAATAAGCATTTTTTAATAAGTATTTGTTGGCTTATCTCTAATTTTATAAGCACATTATGTCAGTGTTATTTCTTGTATTTACATATTATTTCTACTTTTCTGGTCTTTTCTATAAATTATCTTTGGCTTGCTTTCATTTATGTATTTTTTTTATGTTTCCTGTAAGTCTGTATTAGCAAGATGTCCACCGTAGTCTACGGTTTTGTAGACAACACTAATCTCAAAAAAAAAGAAATGCTTAAAATTTAACTAAACTCAGGCTACACTATCATCTTTATAATACAATTGAGAAGTGAAGAAAATATGTATATAACATTAGTAAATAAGAATAATAGAACCTATGGGCAATATGAGTTATGCTATCTGTATTTCCCCTCTTATTTTCCTTCTATATAAGTGCTTTCCATGTTTTATATAATGTTTTCTTACATATTTTTAAAATATAATTTTCTTGTTCATGCTGCTATGCCAAAAATCTATGTAATGAAAAAGTTCATTATTTAAATAATGAAAAAGAAAATAAGACGGGAACAGACCGTGATAAAATGTGAACACTTTCCAAGTATGTTTTTCTTCCAAATAACTGATGAATAGATAATAATATTAATGGGCATGACTAATCTTCACAAGATAAGATTCAAACAAAAATAAAACAGTCACCATCAAGTTTACGGTGATTCATGGTGATCCCACAGATGTCACGGTAGAACTGCGCTTTACAGCCTTTGCAATGGCTGATGTTTCAGAAGTAGACCTCCAGGCCTTTCTTCCAAGGTGCTCTGGGTAGACTTGAACCTCCAACCTTTCAGTTAACCTTTTGTGCCAACCAGGGACTTCAACCGGCAGATGGGCAACAGCAATATTCAAAACTTCATTTTGGGTAACGATTTTAGGTAATCCTTCTACTTTTTCATGCTCAAACTGAGGAAGCATCCTTGTATTTTCTTTTTATTTCACACCCCTCACATCCAATCCTTCAGCATATCATGCTGATTCTGCCTATGGTGTATACTCAGAGTCTGATTACTTCTCAGAACCAACTCTGCTACCTCCCTGGCCCAAGGAACTAGCATCTCAGTTTTAATTACTGCTGCATCTTCTTAGCTTGTCTCTGTTTATTCCCCCTACACCCCTCAAATCTAATTTCAATGGAGGAGCCAAAGTGATAGTGCCAAATATCATTTTTCTTCACAAACCTTGCAAAACTTCCTAGCACACTAAGAGTAAAGGCCAAACCCCTTAAAAGAACCTAAGGTACAAAATAATTTTTCCCCTGCTCCTTACCTCTGGGAATCCACCCTTTACTATTCTATCTGTTTTACCCCCTTTTTTTGGCCACACTGACCCCTTCTCTCCTCCTTGGACTCATCAGTTCTGATACTGCCTAGGACTTTCCTGTCTGCTCTTCTTCACCCTGAAATTTTCCTCCCCCAAATAGATAACTACATGACTCTTTTTATTCTCTTTCTAATGAGACCATACTTTACCATCCTATTTAAAAAGAACCTGTGCCATCACTTCCTGCTTCATTTGTTTTCCATAGCACTTATCTCCTTCTAACATTCTATGTATTTTGATTATTCTTTTTCTTGTCTGTTTTCTCCCACTTTCATATAAGTTCTATGAAGAGAAAAGTTTTACCTGTTTTGTTCAATGCTGTATACCCAGGGTGTAGAACAGGGCCTCAATGAATTTATGTGAATAGTTGAAAACACCATGGCGTGAGTCAGGTGTACCTTTCTCCACATGGTGACATCTTGGCTTTTAATCATTTTAAAGAGATCTCTTGAAGCTGATTTCCCCAACACAATGTGTCTTTTGATTTCTTGACTGCTGCTTCCATGGGTGTTGATTGTGGATCCAAGTAAAATGAAATCCTTGATAACCTCAATCTTTTCTCCATTTATCATGATGTCTCTTATTGGTCCAGTTGTGAGGATTTTTTGTTTTCTTTATGTTAGGGTGTAATCCATACTGAAGGCTGTGGTCTTTGATCTCCATCAGTAAGTGCTTCAAGTCCTCTTCACAACAAGGTTGTGTCATCTGCATAGTGTGGATTGTTAATAAGTCTTCCTCCTATCATGATGTCCCATTCTTCTTCACATAGTCCAGCTCCTTGGATTATTTGCTCAGCATACAGATTGAATAATTATGGTGAAAGGATATAACCCTGATGCACACCTTTCCTGACTTTAAACCATGCAGTATTCCTTTGTTCTGTTTCAACAACTGCCTCTTTATCCATATACAGATTGCTCATAAGCACAATTAAATGTTCCTGAATTCCCACTCTCTGCAATGTTATCCATAATTTGTTATGATCCACACAGTTGAATTCCTTAGCATAGTCAATAAAATATGGGTAAACATCTTTCTGGTATTCTCTGCTTTCAACCAGGATCCTTCTGACTTTAGTAATGATATTCCTGCTTCCAGGTCCTCTTCTAAATCTGGCTTAAATTCCTGGCAGTTCCCTATTGATATACTTCTGCAGCTGTTTTTGAATGAGCTTCATCAAAATTTTGCTTGCATGTGATATTAATGATATTGCTGGATAATTTCTGTGTTCAGTGGTATCACCTTTCTTGGGAATAGGCATAAATGTGGATCTCTTCCAGTCAGTTGGTCAGGTAGCTGTCTTCCAAATTTCTTGGCATAGATGAGTGAGTACATCTCAAATGACATTCCATCAATGTCTGAAGCCTTGTTTTTCACCAATGCCTTTAACACAGCTTGGACTTCTTCCTTCAGTACCGTCGATTCCCGATCATATGTTACCTCCTGAAATGGTTGAATGTAGACCAAATCTCTTTGGCATAGTGACTCTGTATTCTTCCTATCTTCTTTGGATGCTTCCTACATGCTTTAATATTTTCCCCTAGAATCCTTCACTATTGCAACTTGAGGCTTGATTTTTTTCTTCAGTGCTTTCGGCTTGAGAAACGCTGAGTGCTTCTTCCCTTTCGGTTTCTATCTCCAGGTGTTTGCACATGCCGTCGTATTCTCTGGAGCCACGCTATGAAATCTTCTGTTCAGATCTATTACTTCATCATTTTTTCCTTTTGCTTAAGCTACTCGGCATTCAAGAACAAGTTTCAGAGTCTCTTCTGACACCCACTTAGGTCTTTTCTTTCTCTCTTGTCTTTTTAATGATCTCTTGCTTTCTTTATGTATGAGGTCTTTGATGTCATTCCACAACCCACCTGGTCTTCGGTCATTACTGTTAAACACATCAGATCTATTTCTGAGGTGGTCTCTAAATTCATGTGGGATATACTCAAGGCTGTATTTTGGCTCTCCTGGACTTGTTCTAATTTTCTTCAGTTTCAACTTGAACTAGCATATGAGTAACTGGTGGTCTAATCTGCAGTCCGTCCCTGGCCCTGTTCTGACTGAGGATATTGAGCTTTTCCATTGTCTCTTTACACAGATGTGGTTGATTTGTTCCTACGCACTCCATCTGGTGAGATTCATGTGTATAGTTGCCATTTATGTTGGTGAAAAAATGTATTTGCAATGAAGAAGTAGTTGGTCTTGTAAAATTCAATCATGTGATCTCTAGCATCCTTTCTATCACCGAGGCCATATTTTCCAACTACCGATCCTTCTTGTTTCCAACATTTGCATTACAATCACCAGTAATTATCAATGCATCTTGATTGCATGTTCCATCAATTTCAGATTGTAGAAATTTGTAAAAATCTTCAATTTCTTCATCTTTGGCCTTAGTGGTTGATGCTTAAATTTGAGTAACGGTCCTATTAACTGGTCTTCCTTGTAGGCATATGGATATTATCCTATCACTGACAGCATTATACTTCAGGATAGATCTTGAAATATTCTTTTTGTCAATGAATGCAGTCCCATTCCTCTTCAAGTTGTCATTCCCAACACAGTAGACCATATGATTGAATCAGAATGAATAATACCAATGCATTTCAGCTCACTAATGCCTAGAATATCAATCTTTATGTGTTCCACTTCATTTCTGAAGATTTCCAATTTTCTTAGATTCATACTTCATACATTCCACATTCTGATATTAATGGATGTTTGCAGCTGTTTCTTTCATTTGGAGCTGTGCCACATCAGCAAATGAATATCTCAAAAGCTTGACTCCATCCACATCGTTAAGGTTGAGTCTACTTTGAGGAGGCAGCTCTCCCCCAGTTGTATTTTGAGCGTCTTCCAACCTGAGCAGCTCATCTCCCAGCACTATATCAGACAATGTTCCCCTGCTATTCAGTGTTCACTGGCTAAAGTGTTCACTGGCTAATTTTTTTCAGAAGTAGACTGCTGGCTCCTTCTTCCTAGCCTGTCTTAGTGTGGAAGCTGAGCTGGAACCTATCCACCATGGGTTTCTCTGCTGGCACTTGAACACTAGTGGCATAGCTTCCAGCATCACAGCAACACACAAACCCCCACATTACAACAGACATGTGGAGTTTGTCAGGGTGTATATATATACAGCCAAGGTGGTAATGTAATTTATAGCTGTGCATCCATGTGCCAAACCAAACTTCAATGTCGGAAAGTTTATTATTCAAATGCATAAAGGAAAGAATAGATAATGAGGAATGATTTATATTTCTGCCATAGCAGCATAATCTCCCAGCCAGCTGTCCACAGTCTTATTAAAAATTTGTATTGGCAAGGCTTGAAAGACCAATGCCATCAGCTTGTGTTAGCAACAAGAGTCAAATGTTAAAATCACTCCTCACATGAAGTATAAATTTTACCTAACCCAAAAGTTACTGTCAAATTCAAAGCACAGCCAAACACTGGGTCCAAATGAAACTTCCTTTTCTTGGAGGAGTATGTACACTGAGGTGCAAATTCCCTCCAAAACAATGCCGCTTTATTCCTACAGTAGTATGCATTTTTTTTTTTTTTTGAGGTTAACAGGCAACTTTGGGCTAGATTTATTTCTGCAAGAGGTTGCCTACTCTTCCATTCACACTGAATATTTGTGAAAACCAAACAAGATTGTGAAAACCATAGAGATTATAAACTCTAAATTACTTATTATTTCTACATATATTACTGAAATAGCTTTTGAGACAATATTTTTAAGAGAAGGTGAATAATCGCTCTGATAATTTTCTCTTGGAAATTGGCAATGCAAACTAATTGAAGTGTAGGCAGCTTTTTCTCGTATTATTTTTTATCATTAATATCTCATGTATTTTCTGTGGTTATGTTTGATTCCTCAGTGTCTATTTACTTTTTGTTTTATTTTGAAAGGACCAGAACAATAAAATGTATACATGTGAATATATACTTCTGAGTATTTTGCAGTAATTATGAAAATATAGATAATTTCATTAGTTATACTGAACATAACCTGTTGTCAATGTAAAAATTTAGCCAAGTAAATTTGGAATGAAATATTTCTTATATGAATGTCTCAGTGTCCTATTTCATAAATGGAGAAAATAAGATATTACGTATGGGATAGTATAGTTTTGAGAATCAAATAAATTAATATATGGAGAAAAAAAAAAAACATTGCCATTGAGTGGATTCTGATTCATAGCCACCCTACCAGACAAAGTAGAACTACTCCGTAGAGTTTCCAAGGAGCGCCTGTTGGATTCGAACTGCTGACCTTTAGGTTAGTGGCTATAGCATTATATGGAAAGCTACTGGTATATGTATGATTTGAGGATTAAACAAGCTAATAGATATAAATTTCCTAGAATATTTGCGAAAACTATTAGAAAAGTGCCTCGCATATAGTATCAGTATATAATGTTTGTTTGTTTGCTGCTAAAACATTACCGTTGGATTTTAAGACAACAGAATGTGGTTTCCTGTGATGTGGTCAGTAACCTGGCAGAGCTGGACATTATTATATAAGAGAAGGACCTTTGTCCTTTGGCTGTGGGCTTTTCTGTCTCATAATTAGAAAAGCACAAGTGCCTCTCCTAGTGGAAACTGGAGTGGGATACAACAGAAGTATGCTGCTGAAGCTCATCGACATCACAATTTTGTCTCCTCAACATTTATCACTTGGGAAGTAACAGCTGTTCCGTGGCCTGAGAAAGATTAAGAAACTGCTGCCAAGCCTTACAGAAGCAAATATGTGATTGATCCATGCAGGGACCTGACCTTCCTCCTCAGGCTTCATGGTTAAGGGAACATCACCGTCTTTGTCATCTCAATCAGAGGTTAAAGAGCAATTAACGAGGTGCTTTATGACATGTCAGAACTTGTGACCGGAGTCATCTCAGCGTTGATTACCAGTCTCGATTGCCTTAACATTAAGGTGTAGCAACTTCCCCTGTAGGTTTTCAAGAGGGCAGCCTATAAGGAATCTGACTTGGTATGTTAATCATTACTCTCCACCTCCATCATCTCTTAGGCAAAGCTCATCTGTTTTGGCTTTTTGTATTGACAAGTGTTGCTTCACATTTTATCGGAGGATATATTCTCACAAAAATTATGTAGCCCACCATTTGGCCTACACTGGTCATCTGCTTTTTAGAAAGGTGTGCATTTACAGAAGTGTTGGTAACAATTGATTGTTCTGCTTGTGGCACAGGCCTTTTCTGGATTTTTTCTGGAATTCAAATAAACTATTTATATTCGAGATCACATATTACAATATATTACTTGGGTCCTGAAATTACATCTTTTATCTGTATTGTGACTTGATCTGGTGATATTTGTGTTTTAGAAAAGATATACATTTTTTTTTATTTTAATTTTATTTTTTACAAAGGGAAATATATTTTACCAAAGTGAAAAGCTGAGGTATCTTCTGAACAATGATCAAGAGGACCTGGAGCTCTAGGGTTAGTTTCTCTCTCAAGAGACCAGAAAGAATGTTAATCACCCAACCTGTGGACATCTGAGATTCATGTCTATGCAATGAGCTCCAGTTTGTGTTCCTTAAAACCTCTTTAAGAATCATGGAAACCTGGTCTCCTTCACTAGAAGTTCTATGTACTTTCAACTTTGCTTAGCTGTGAGTATCTTTAATAAGTGATAAACTAGGATTATTTTTATAATTCTAATATTTTCTCATCGTTTCATACTAAAAGAATCTGGTACCAGTTTTATAAACTTAGTATTAGCCCCAAAGAGCCAGAAAATAAAATTCCCTTACTGTGATTCATTGATTTCTCAACGGAGCTATTCTCTTTTTGTGGGGAAAGACAATATTTACAAAATATTTATGTCTAATATTTTTTTATATCTGTGATTTTTTTGATGGAATTCAATACTGGGTTTATATACTAACTTAAAGTTACTTGCACCTTTATAGAAAATTCCTTAAAATATAACATTTGATGGTTGTAATGTATTTTAGCTATATTTTAAAGAAAATAATTTCTTCACAGTCTCGTACAATACTATTTTTGGCAATCATTTAGAATCAACATTTCTTTATGATTGTAATGATATATTAGGAATTATTTTCAGTTTCCTTTGTGTTTGTTGCTCCATCTCATCTGTAGTAAAACTGGGACTTGCAAATGGCACTTAATTCCCAGAGTTCAGGACATGTTTTCTACACCCAGCTGCTGCTTCCTACGGCAACACTAGTGTGTCTGAATGAAATAATTTTACATTAATGTATTTTCTTTAGATAACAGTATCTAAACTACATTTTTAGGTCTTTCAGTATGCCAGGGTTTTTGAAAGTTTTATTTTTTTTGTAATATGTGTTTTTTATTTGTGAAGTTTTTGCCCTTTTAGTATTTGATGGATTTTTTGCTTCTTTAGTTCTCTAAACCCTTTTAAATCATAAGCTATTCAGTGTATACTGTTTAAAAGAGCATGTGCGTGTATAAAACTATGAATTTATATCTGTAGCATAAAGTTTCATATATCATTTAATCAATTATATATTTATTTGTATATATTTTATAATAACATGAGATAATTCATGAAATATATTTGTATACATTTTATAATAAATACTTTTGTAAATATAATGTCAGCAAATCATATTTTATAGTAAACCTCCATGAAAGCATACACCGAGCTATGTAAGCTTCGATTAACGACCATGCATAGTCCCACAGAATGGAGAGAGAATAGTTTTAATAATCATTAACTTTTCTGATAGCCATTTGGCTGGGTTCCCTATTTCACTGTAATTATAAATGTTTCCAATTTTCTTATTTTCTCATCAATATCTTTATTTTCAACTGTGTTCTTGATCACTGATGGCTGCATATTTTCTAATATCCCTTCGGTGCCATGAATAAAAAATAAATTATGTGAAGAAGTTTCTTTCTTTTTTTTTTTTTAAACAAACACCCTTATTTTAACATGACCTTTCAAGATTTGAATGTTGGAATATGTCCTTTAAAACAAACAAACAAAACATTGCCATCAAGTCATTTCCAACTCATAGCGACCCTACAGGACAGAGTAGAACTGCTCCAGTGGGTTTCCAAGGAGTGGTTGGTGGATTTGAACTGTCAATCTTTTTGGTTTGCAGCAGTAGGACACTGTGGCTCTTAACCACTGGGCCTGAGAACGTCATTAGGTTTTAAAATTTTGTTTCTTGTCTTTATGCTCCTAAGAGAATATGCACACTTACTAATATTTTAAAGGAGACTTATCCGGAAGGCAGCACTAAGTGGTAGCAAAATTCCTGTGTTTAGTGACAGAGTGATCTGTGTTCTAGTTCAAACTCTAACAGCATAGGAACAAATCTTACTTTGACCCTCAATAGCATTTCTATTTACTGTTTTGTATTATGAGTTCAACAAACAAAAATAGTTGCTAGAAATATTACTACAAACTGAGTAAAGACATGTGGAATTGTTTGATTTTGTGGGAAAAATACTGCCCTTTAATTATAGTGCCAACATTCTCAGAAAACCAAGAAATCTAAGAAATAACAAAATGACAATTAAAAGCAATGAGATATGATTTTCCTGAAATACGTTTTCTTAAAAACACTTCCATTTTGCAGCCTTGAGTACAATGAAATGATTGATAGAGACTTGCGGGGAGAATGTGTGGCAAATACGCCTGACCCCATTGGACTTGGTTTGGTGCTAGAGAACTGGACATAAGCTGTTGGCAAGTACTTGAGAGAAACTGGATAAAATATAAGAATGTGTATATGGCAGAGGGACCAAAAGCATGACTTCTGGATCCAGACTGCCTGAGTTTGAATCCCAGCTCTTCTACTAATAGCTATATGGCACTGGTTAAGCTATTTAACCTCTCAGTGCCTCAATTTCCTTAGATCTATACATTTGCAGTTCAAATCTACCAGGTGCTCCTTGGAAACCCTATGGGACACTTCTACTCTGTCCTATAGGGTTGCTATGAGTTGGAATTGACTTGACAGCAATGGGTTTGGTTTTGGTTAAACTATAGATAATAATAATTTTTAATACCATTATATTGTTTATAAGTAAAAATAATTGCACTCAATAAATATTAACTATTAGTATTTTTTTTTTTTATCAAGAGCTTGGGTGAGAATGGTTAACATGCTCAGCTACTAACTGAAAGGTTAGAGGTTCAATTTCACCCAGATGCATTTCAGAAGAAAAGCCTGGTGATCTACCTCTGAGAAATCAAACATTGAAAACCTTGTGAAGCCCAGTTCTACTTTGACGCATATAGGGTTACTGGTTATTTAGCACAGTATTCCCCGGCTATAGAAAGAATGTTTGCATTGCCAATTATAAAAGCGGCAAGTTAGAGTTTTACTTAGATTTAAAAAATCTACTTCCTACACTTATGACTTTGATTTCTTCCTTGAGGATCTAGTACTAACATGGTATAAACTTGAAAAACATCTGTTTCTCATGGCTTCAACCTTCAGAACATGTTTTCTTTCCAAGTACACTTGTTTTCCTCACTTTTCCTTTCTCCCCCACATGAGTCCTGTTTTTCTGTTCTCTGGCTTTGAGACTTGTCCATCAGTCATGTCTTGGATCATTGCTACATCCACAATTTGAAACCACATGCCAGTTACACTAGCAGGAACTTTGTTTTTTTCCTCTGTCTCTGAATGATAAAGGGGAATATCATACAAACTCTAGTTTGTATTATACAAACCCTAGTGTCTTGGTTCTTTTTTATGGCTTTTTTGTAGCTAGGCGAAATGTACAGAAAGTCAAGGACAGAGCTATATCAGAATCCAGACCATCTTTATCCTATTATATTCCTGTGACGTTCCCATTATCAGCCTCCCAAAAGAAGAAAACTGGTTGCCATTAAGAAACATACACAAATGTCTCTTCACCTCCATTTCTTTTTTTTTTTTAAGTTGAGCTTATTTCCAGGTTATACATACCTTTTGATTCCCTATTTATGATTTCATTTTATTAACAGGGAAAAAAAACTGCTACTTTCCAGCAAATTATTGCCTCTTCTCCATGGAACATTTAGACTTGGATTCACTTTGCTTTCCATGGTCACAGTTCAAAAATATAAACAAGATATAATTTGTAAATTAATAATGGAGATTATAATCTTGATTTAGCAATACCCTGAAGATTGCCCCTCAGACTAACCCAAATGTTAACCCAGTAAAGGTCAAGTTTCATGAGGGAACAATTCATGCTTCCTTCTAGAGGTCTTTAATGCCATAAATAGCATCTTGCATCGAGGGTATATTCATTGAACTGATAAACAGATATGTAATCTATTCTTTAATGAGAGAGACTTAAAAAGGCATGGCAAATGTACAAAAGATTGTAAGTTTATACACACAGAATAAAATCCAGGAGGTGTCTAAGACAATAGAAAGAGGAGAAAACAATGCCCTTTTGTATAAGCTAATAGAAGTTATATCAAGTAGGAGTGAATGAATGTTCATGGCAATTAAAACCCATAACTATTTTCTGTGAATACCCACAGAAATGGGAAAAAGTATAAATAGAGAATATTCTCCCTTCTCTGGGTGTTAATGAGATAGAATGTTTTACTCTTGATATCCTCTAATACTAAATAGCAAATGAAAAGATTATTTTATCTCTTTCCCACAAATCAACTCTTTAGGATGTTATAGTCATCAGTCTGGGCAGGTGATAAGGCTAAAAGATGCCTGAGTTCTGAGGCTTGGGAAGGAAGGAGGTTGCGTTTTATGGGAGGCAGCACCATGACCTGAATTGGGTATGGAGAAACAGGAACAGGTTAGCCACAGGATAAGGGAAGATTTCTTATTACTAGTTGCTATTCAGTTTTGTTTTTTTTTTATTCAGTTTTTATGAAAACATATGCTTCTCCACAGGGTATAATTTTATCATCTTTCTGGCTTTTCTCTATAAAAGAACTTTAATAAATTGGAACATGATAAATATACCCTATTTATAGCTACACATATTAATTCAGTGTGGCTGAACAACCGTGTATTAAATCAAACACAGACACATCCTATAAATTATATCTCTATTAATAAAGTTTCTCTTTTTTTTCGGCAGCATTAAACTGTTAACAGAAGCTTTTGTTAGCAATAAAAAAAATCACTTTAGGTTGGCTATGGATCTAAAGAAATAGATCACATTCACTTACATGCTTAAAGTTAGATTAAATGATTGGGTCAATTAAAAAATCGTGAAAATATTCTGAGTGACCAGGTGATCACACAGTTTAAGAGCACACTAGGGAACGCTTTGCTTGGTCAGGCTTTCCCACAAGGTTGGGGATTGCTGGAGAAACTGTCCGTAACAGAAGGTCTTTCTAGATCTCAGAAGTTGGTACTTGTGGCTGAACATGATTTTTCAATAGGTTTCCAAATAGTAGATTCTCAGTACTTAATTGTTGCTCGGATTTCAGGCTAAAACCACTAGGAAAATTTACCCTAATAATTTGTAACTCAAGTAAGAAATATTATATGAATATCTCCCGTTTTTTTAACAAGATTGCTAAACAATGTCTCTAATTGTACAGTATTTTAGAAAGTCCGTTCCCTTGGATTCTGTTCCCTGAACTTAATTCAACCTGATTCTATCAGCGTGGTTCTAATACTGAATTTGGTCTGATGATCTTATTCTCAAAGTCTAATTCCCTAAACGTTTTCATGCAATTAGCTAATAATTTGGTGAAAGAAGAGCAAGATTGCTCATTGTATTTTCATTAATTTTCACATTGTTGGTTTTGATTTTTTTCCCCTCTTTTGTTGAGATGTTATTATACAACATATTCATTATTTATTTCTTCTTATTAGGATATTATAAGTAAATTTTCAAATAAATGTAATAATTGCCTTTATCAAAGAATTAGTTTTTTTTTTTAAATAAATGCTTTTTGGGAAACAATTTGGCAAAGTATCATATTAAAATGTTTATATATGTTTTACCTAATAATTCCATTGTTAGGGATCTTTTGAAACAAAAAATAAAATGAAATTAACTGGGAAGTTGTATATGCACATATTATCATTAGGTTGTAACTTAATTAGTCAAAATGTAAAAACACTACATATATAATGCTCTGCAATGGATACTTCGGTAGATCCAATATAGATTTAAATCTTAGTTTATGATTATAAGACTTTCAGGAGGATGGATTCAGTGATTCCATCGACATTTCTGTCTGCCATGTGTAGATCCCCTATGAGAGAGCTACAGAGAAAAAGAAAAAAACAAATATAGAGCTTGAAAGTATGAATTCAATCTACTAACACCTTTAGAACACTGTATGACTTTAATAGTCTGTAATATTAATCTACAGTAAATGTAATTCTCAAAACCGTGAAAAGTTAGCCTGATACAAGGCTTTCATTATATCAAACTCTGAGCAGGGCATATAAATTGTCATTATGTGCCACATAGATGCCACGGAGAAACTAAAATCCCCCCGAAAGGCCTTAGTAGAAACGTTTGTTTAACAGAGAGAATTTAGTGGATGACACTTACGTAACAGTATATTCCAGATTAAAGAGCACGAGACCAGATCCTCGCATTTTGTAGGGAAAAACATCCATTAAAAGAAAATGCCACCATTTGTCTGTAAGTTTGTCATATTGTGGTGGCTTGTGTGCTACTGTCATGCTGGAAGGTATGCCACCACTTTTTCAAATAACAGCAGGGTCACTCACGGTGGACAGTTTTCAGGGAAGCTTTCAGATTAAGACAGACTAAGACGAAGGACCTGGTGATCTACTTTAAAAAAAAATGGTATTGTCCATTGTGAATAAGACAATCATATAGTCTACTATGCTGGGAATGACAAGTGAAAGAGAAACAGTGCCACGTTCATTGGCAAAAAAGAACATTTCAACATCTATCCTGAAGCAGAACCCTGTCAGTGATGGGATAACATGTATAAACTTCCAAAGAAAATCAGTTGATATAATTATTGCTCATATTTATCCAGCAAACGCTAATGCCATAGTTGAAGAAATTGAAAATTGTTATCAATTTCTGCAGTCTGAAGTTGATCAAACATACAGTCAAGATGCATAGATAATTACTAGTGATTGCAATGAGGAAGTCAGAAACAAAGAAGGACAGCTGTTGGAAAATATGGCTTTATTGATAGAAAGGATGCCAGAGATCACATGATAAAATTTTGCAAGACAAATGACTTATTCATTGCAAATACCTTTTTTCAATACGTAAACTGTGACTATGCACACGGACCTCATGAAATGGAATGCACGTGAATGAAATTGACTATATCTGTGGAAGGAGAAAATGGAAAAGCTCAATAACATCAGTCAGAATAAGGCCAGGTGCCAACTGTGGAACAGAGCATAATTTGCTCACATACTAGTTCAAGTTGAATAACTGAAGAAAATTAAAACAAGTCCACAATAGCCAAAATATGACCTTGAGTATAAGCCATGTGAATTTACAAACCATCTCAAGAATAGAATTTATGAATTGAACACTAATGACAGAAGACCAGACAAGTTGTGAGATGACATCAAGGACATCATACATGAAGAAAGTGGAAGGCCATGGAAAGATGGAAAAGAAAGAAAAGACCAAAATGGATGTCAGGAGACACGTTGAAACTTGCTCTTTAACTTAGAGTAGCTAAAGTGAATGGAAGAAATGACAAAGTAAAAAAGCTGAGCAGAATGTTTCGAAGGGTGGCTAAAGAAGACAAAGTATTATAAAAATATGTGCACACACCTGGAGTTAAAAAAATCAAAAGGAAAGAAAACAGTCGGCATTTCTCAAGCTTAAAGAACTGAAGAAATCCCTCAAGCCTCTAGTTGAAATACTGAAGGACCAATGGGCAAAATTCGAATAACAAGGGAAACATAAAAAGAAGATGGCAAGGATATACAGAGTCACTCTACTGAAAAGAATTGGTCAATGTTCTGCCATTTCAGGTGGTAGCATATGACTAAGAACGGACGGTATTGAAGGAGTAAATCCAAGCTGCACTGAAGGCATTGGGGAAAAACTAGTCTCTAGGAAGTGATGGTATGTCGATTAAGATGTTTCAACAGACAGATGAAGCACTGGAGACACTCTCTCATCTATGCAAAGAAAATTGGGAAACAGCTACCTGGCTGACAGAATGGAAGAGATCCATATTTGTCCCTGTTTCAAAGAAAATTGATTTAACAGAATTAAGAAATTATAGAACAATATCGTTAATATCACATGCAAGTAATTTTAGCTGAGGATCATTCAAAAGTGGATGCAGCAGCATATTGACAGGGAATTGTCAGAAACTCAAACCAGATCCAGAAGAGAACATGGAATGAGGGATAAAATTTCTGATATCAAATGGATCCTGGCTGAAAGTAGAGAATACCAGAAACATGTTTGCCTGTGTTTTAATGAATATGCAAAGACATTGAACTATGTGGATCATAACAAATTAAGGATGATATTGGGAATAGAGGGAATTCCAGAACACTTCATTGTACTCATGTGGAAACCATATATAGACAAAAAGGCAGTTGGTTGAATGGAACAAGGGGATAGTGCTTGTTTTATAATCATGAAAGGTATGCGTCAGGGTTGTATCCTTTCTCCATGTTTATTCAGCCTGTACGCTGAGCCAATAGTCTGAGAAGCTGGACCGTATGAAGAAGAATTTGGCATCAGAATTAAGGATAACTGGGGTCTTCTAAAAATTAAACACTTATGCTCATCAAAAGACTTCACCTAAATAGTGAAAAGAAAACTTAAGGACTAGGGGGAAAAAAAATGGCTATTACAAATCAGACAAAGGTCTAATCTCTAAAATCTATAAGAAAATTCAACACCTCTTCAACAAAAAGACAACCCAATTAAAAAATGGGCAAAGGCAATGAACAGACACTTCACCAAAGAAGATATTCAAACAGCCAACAGACACATAAGGAAATGCTTACAATTTCTAGCCATTAGAAAAATGCAAACCAAAACCACAATGAAATACCATCTCACTCCAGAAGTACTGTCACAAATCAATAAAACAGGAAATAACAGATGTTGGAGAGGCTTCAGGGAAATTAGAACCCTTATGCACTGCTGGTGAGAATGCAAAATGATGCAACCATTTTGGAAAACGATATGGAGCTTCCTTAGAAAGCTAGAAATAGAAATACCATATGATCCAGCAATCCCACTCCTAGGAATATATCCTAGAGAAATAGTCATCACACAAAGAGACAAAGGCACACCCATATTCACTGCAGAATTGTTCACAATAGCAAAAAGATGGAAACAACCTAGTTGCCCATCAACAGATAAATGGATAAACAAACTGTGGTAGGTACAATTAATGGAGTATATTATGCATGATAAAGAACAATGATGAATCTGTGAAGCATCTCATAACATGGATGAATCTGGAGGACTTTATGCTGAGAGAAATAAGTCAGTCAAAAAAGGACAAATGTTGTAGGAGACCACTACCTTAAATACTCATGAAAAGGTTTACATAAAAAAGAAACAATCTTTGATGATTACAAGGAAGGGGAGGGGTGGAGATGGAAAAACACTTAATAGACAATAGATAAATGGAAACTTCCTTGAAGGGTAAGACATTACACAATAATGGGGAAGCCAGCACAACCTGTACAAGGCAAGGTCATCATAGCTCCACAGACATATCCAAACTCCCTGAGGAACCGAATTGTTCAGCTGAGGGTTGTGAGGACCATGATCTCAGGGAATATTTGTTCAATTGGCATAACATAGTTTACAAAGAATGTGTCCTACATTCTACTTTAGTGAGTAGTGTCTGGGGTTTTAAAAGCCTATGAGTGGCCATCTAGCATACTTCACAGGTCTCACCCCTTTGGGAGCAAGGAATAATGAAGAAAACTAAAGATACAAGAGAAAGATTAGTCCAAAGTTCTTATGCACCACATCTCCCATGGCCTCCACCAGACTGAGTCCAGTACAAGGAGATGGTCCCCGGCTACCACCACTGACTGCTCTGACAGGGATCACAATAGAGGGCACCAGACAGAGCTGGTGGAAAATGTAGAACAAAATTCTAACTGAAACAGAAAGACCAGACTTGCTGCCCTGACAGAGACTGGAGAAACCCTGAGAATATGGCCACTGGACACCCCTTCAGCTCAGTAATGAGGCCAGTCTGGAGGTTCACCCTTCAGCAAAAGATTGTACAGGCCCATGGAACAAAAAAAGACTAAAGGGGCATACCAGCCCTGGGACACGGACTGGAAGGCAGGAGGGCACAGGAAAGCTTGTAATAGGGAACCCAGGGTTGAGAAAGGAGGGTGTTGACATGTCGTGGGGTTGTTAGCCAAGGTCATACAACAATGCATGTACTGTTTGATAAGAAATGAGTTTGTTCTGTAAACCTTCACCTAAAGTACAATACAAAAAATAAATAAATTTTTAAAAAAGAAGGAAGACTTATTAACAACTTGAGATATGCATATGACACCACCTTGCTTGCTGAAAGTGAAGATCACTTGAAGCACTTACTAAAGAATATTAAAGGCTACAGCCTGTCGTGTGAATTGCACCTCCAATTAAAGAACTACAAAAATCCTCACAACTGGACCAGTAAGCAACATCATGATTAATGGAGAAACGATTGACCTTGTCAAGGGTTTCATTTTACTTGGATCCACGATCAATGCCCATGGAAGCAGTAGTCAAGAAAACAAAGGATGCATTGCATTGGACAAATCTGCTGCAAAAGGTCTTTTTAAAGTGTTAAAAAGCAAAGGTGTCACTTTGGGGATGAAGATGTGCCTGATCCAAGCTGAGATATTTCCAATAGCCTCATATACATGTGAAAGCTGGACAATGAATAAGGAAGACTGAAAGAGAATTAATGTCTTTGAATTATGCTTTTGGCAAAGAATATTGAATACTTCATGGACTGTCAGAAGAATGAACCAACTTGTCTTCGAAGAAGTACAATAAGAATGCTCCTTAGAAGTGAGGAAGGAAAGATTTCATTTCATGTACTTTTGTTATGTTATCAGAAGGAACCAGGCCCTGAAGAAGGATATCATGTTTGTTAAAGTAGATGGTCAGTGCAAAAGAGGAAGACCCTCACTGAGATGGGTTGACACAATGGCTGCAATGACGGGCTCAAACATAGCAATAATTGTGAGGATGGCACAGGACCAGACAGTTTCCTTCTCGGGTACATAGGGTTGCTCTGAGTCGGAACTTACTAGAAGGCACCTAACAACATCATCCTGAGGGAAATAAGAAATACGTCTGCAAAATATTTTAAGAAAACAACTTGACTTTGACAATGAACTCGTCGATTTTTCTTCATACTCTATTCACAGCATATACTGAGAGATGATGCTTTTGAAAACCAGAGAAGGTATTTGTGATTGCTTTGGTGAATACGTAAACACGACACCTACCTGGAGTTGAGAGGAAACCCGGGAGTTTTTGGTTATGTTTCCTGACTATTGTTTTATATTTGGTTCAGGACATTTGGAGGATGGAATCTCCAGTGATTATGTGAACAGTCAATTTCAGATTCAGCATGTTTCATACCATTAAAGCAGCTAAATATAAAAAAATATATAAGCCTGGGAAAAGTAAGGCCCCAACATTTTCTATCTAAAGAGTACATGTTTGAATTTTTCTCAATATTAAAGGAAAATCATTGTGGATATTTTTCTTATCTATGTGAGACTATATGATGAAAAACTGAATATTTAAAATTAACTCCATTAGTGTTTATAATTACAATTTATACAACTTTATGGTGTAATTAAATATCATGTATATTTCTATTTTAAATTTGTTTCAATCCAAATGTATTTTAATTCAAAATTTTGGTGATTGAATACCTTTATATATACACTATTATTTGTAATATTTTTTGAAAAAACATGTATGTTAAAAGTCTACAATATGTTTTTCAAAAAATTATTACAAATTTAATCAATTAAGATACTGATATAATTATCATGCTCAACATTTTTTTAGTACATTTTCCAGACATAGAAAGAAATGTTCAGAAATATTGAGAAGGCTGATATTTGGAAAATGGAATGAAAGTATAAAAGAGATAAATACAGGGTAAAATGATAGTCTAAATCTACAACAAAAAGAATGAAAGAATAAGTATTATAAAGCACAAAGATACCCAAACACCCAGTGTTGTCGAGTCGATTCTGCTTCCACAAAGATAGGTAAAATGAAATCAGACCAATAAAGAAAACTGTACAAGAACAAGTGGAAAAAATTTGCAATGATTTAAAAAGAAAGAAATACTAAAAATATTATAATAATACATATATATATTTTTTTAATGGAGTATATCTTTCTTCCTGAAAACTGAAAGTTAAGAGAGTCCTAGTTGCAAAGGTTTCTATTTATTAAATGCCTATACTATGTTCCAGATACATATGTTCCAGGTATTATCTCTAGTTATCATGAGATTGATTTAGTTAAGTATTTTCATTCTCATGACTCACATTAGAGTTGGCCTGAAATATTTAAAGAATTTCTCTAAGTTTACACTGTAAGAATTGGTAGAACAATAATTTTAAAACAATTCACTGATATAAAAACCTGTGTTTCTTTTACCATTTATTCCATGTAATCTTTCCACATTGACAAACTAAAGAATGAAGACGATGATGAAATTTGAAATGATATTGCATGAAGCGTAACTGAAAAGACTGGAGATAGCCTGAGAAAAATTGCACTCAGTAGGGTATTCTGGCAAAAACATTTGAGAACTTTATGAAGAATGAAAAGATCCAAGTTCTGAGACTTCATAAGGCTTCCAAAAAACCAAACCGATTGCCGTTGAATCGATTCTGACTGACAGCGACCCTGTACGGTACAGTAGAACTGCCCCACAGAGTTTCCAAGGAGCGCCTGGTGGATGCGAACTGCCGACCTTTTTTTTTAGCAGCCGTAGCACTTAACCGCTATACCACCAGGGTTTCCTCATAAGGCATATCTAAGATTAAATTATTTAAGCCTTAAGAAAAGATGTATTTCTTGTTTAAAATGAGAAACAATATGTGCTTATTTAATTCATCAAATAAGAGAGTGTCGATTTTGGAGGAGATGGTAGACAACCATGAGTTAAGGACTTTCAAGAGTTTATTCTATATCAGATTAGGGTTTGGATGGGAGGGTTGTATGATCCTTAGATGTCCATGATTTTGGGAGTCAGTGTTTGCCCACATGTCACATTTGACCAAGGACAAATGAAAATATCCATCAAAGCTGAGATCAATCTAATCACTATGAGTTCATGCACAGGACAAAAAATGAAATCTTAGGAATATAAATTCACTGCATTGGCTCCTGGTTTTCTTAATAAGTAACAAATGTTCTTGATGCAAATATGACTACGAGCAGTTCATATGGTGCCAATGACTTCTTTTCAAGGTCAGCAAGGCCCATTTCAAAATCTCAAACCCAACTTAACAGACATGAAAGAAAAATTTAACACATATTTCCTAAAGATTCCCTAAGGTCTGAGATAAAATCTATGTAAGGTAAAAAAAAAAAAAAAAAATTCTGCTAAATCCTGATTTCTCCAAGTGTTGATGTTGAGCAGTAATCAATTATATGTGTGGAGGGAGGGGACTGGATCTGTTACAGATTGTCCAGAGTTATCTGGTCTATGTCTCTGGTCTTATTTTGAGTTAGTTGCTGCAATTACCAGTCAAGTGTCCTATGACAGGTTACACTTCTCAGATTTTCTCTTCCTTTCTAAAGCAAATGGATTCAGTTGAATAAACTCCAAGTTTTTCAGCCATGAAATTTTACTAAATTCGTCTAGATATCATTAGACTGAGCACACGTCTGTATCCTATTTTGAGAAATGTGTGGCATGAAAGTAACAGGGGAAATGTTTCATTTCTATTGCCCTCTTCACAGCATCCTTTACTTCCTTGTTCCTTAGGCTGTAAATCAGTGGGTTTAACATGGGAATCACCAAGGTATAAAACACAGACACCACCTTTTCTTGTTCTAGGGAATATTGAGAGCTTGGCTGAATGTAACTAAAGCTTATAGAACCATAGAATAAAGTCACAGCTGTCAGATGTGAAGCACAGGTGAAGAAGGCTTTGTGTCTACCGGCCGTTGAGCAGATCCTCAAGATGGAAGAAACAATGAAGATGTAGGAGATGATCACAATCAAGAAAGTGATCATGACAATCACACCAGAGAAGATTAAAAGCAACAATTCATTCATGGATGTATCAGAACAGGACAGCTTCAACAGGGGAGGAAGATCACAGAAGAAGTCACTGATGACATTTGGCCCACAGAAAGAGAGTTTCACCAGGCCAATTGTGTGTGTTAACGAGTTCATTAAACCTCCCACACATGATCCTATGACCAACACAACACACACTATTTTAGTCTTGGTCACTGTATAAATTAGAGGGTATACAATGGCCACATAGTGATCATAAGCCATTGCTGCCAGCAAGAAGCCCTCAGTGGTGATGAGTGACGCAAATAAAAAATATTGCACAATGCATGCAGAAAATGAGATTGTCTCCTGTTCAACAAAGAAGTTCAGCAGCATTTTGGGTGCAAAGACTGTTGAGTAGCAGGCATCTACAAGTGACAGACAGCTAAGGAAATGGTACATGGGTGTGTGGAGCTTGGAGGTGATTTGGATTAGAAAGAGCATTCCCAGGTTCCCCACCAAAGAAATGATGTAAATCAGCAGGAACAACATGAAGAGGACCACTTTCAGGTCCAAACGCTCTGTCAGTCCCAGTAGGATAAACTCCGTAACCTCTGTCAAATTCTCATGAGCCATTTGGCTTTCTTGATACCTGCTAATGATAAGGAGATTGGAATAAATTAAGAGAGAATAATGGTGCTGCAATATCAAGACTACTGGGAATTCTTAACTAGCGCTGTGACTTGAGTTATCACATCCCCTCTCTCTGGTTGTCCTATTTATGAAATTAGTACTGTTTATTTGTATGTTACATTAGAAAACCATGCAGGGTTTAATAGTTTCAAGATTCATTTAAAATGTTGGTGTTGATGTGAAGAAAAAGCTAAAGTGAATATCATTCTAAAGAAACAAAACAAAAAAAGTACAGCTTATGAAAGATTAATAACTGAATTTGGAAATATAAACTCTTCCCCTCACTGAAGATCTTTTTTAAACTTCTCATTTTGGATTTAATAATACTTCTCATTTTGGATTTAATAATAGCTCTGGTCAATTAAGTGCCCGGGTGGTGCAAGTGGTTAACTCTGGGCTGCTAATCGAAATGTGGGAGGCTCTAGGTCACCCATGAGGCACCTCAAAAGAAAGGCCTGGTGATCTACCACTGAAAAACTAGCCATTGAAAACGCTGTGGATGTGGTTTTCTTCTGACGCACATAGGTCTCCATGAGGCAGAACTGACTCAGCAGCCGCTGGTTTAATGTGACACATATCAAGATATTAGAATAATCCTTCCTACAGAATTTAAACTTGAGATGACCCGTTTATGTTTAGCTTATACGCCAAATTTAAGTTGGAAGTGATGAAAGAGAAGGCTCTAGCATTCAAAAACTCTGGACTCATCATCCTTAGAAAAGTGGGGAGTGGAGGAAGGGACACTGCAAACTGGAATATGAAACATGATAAACATCAAGTTATAATTTTAACTGACCTTTGAAGCCCAACAGAAACACCTTACAGAGACTCAGGAAACAGAAACCTTCATGCTTTTTCTGAGAAAAAGTTAAAGTAAGCCTAGATGATAAAACAAACCTATAAAAGATACAAATGGTACATTGCAATAGTTTTTATTTTTTATTTTTAATGTTCAACACAATTTTTAGAACATGCAATGTCTTTTACACACAACCAGAACTCATCTGTTTGATTATCTCTATATTCACCCTGATATATTAACTAGCTTATAATATTTGTATAAAAATCATAAAAAATATTTTAAACAATCCAGAATACTAGTAGCTTTCTATATGTAAAGTAAAATATGGTTTTTTTCTTTGTGGATTCTTCAGACTTTCACTGGGAGGTACTATTCCTTGAGCATAGTGGTTAAAATTAAAAAATGAAAAATATTGCCAGGCTACTAATAGAATAAGAAATGAGGAGACAGCAAATATTTTAATTCTAGAGTATCTACAGTGTCAGGTGAATAATTTCCATGGGAATATGTAGTTAGAGCTTAGGCTGCAATGCGTCCTTTAGGGAAGAATGTTCACAAACTGAATTAAGATAGTGATTTTGCATTATTTCAGTAGAAGTTGAACAACACTTTTGACAACGACACTGAAAAAGAGATTGAAGCTTCAAACAAAGGGTGGAATTAAGAGGTCAAATTATAAATTTTTCGCACCCCTGTATTTTCAAGAGACCACCCATATCTGCAGAATATAACTGTACGGGATATTCAAATAAATTAATTTAACTTACCGATTGAAGGCAAAATGTTCAAAAACAAGGCTCTTTTGGGAAACTCATGTTCATCTATTCCCATGGACTGTTTTCCTGCATAAGAGAAGTCAGTTAAAATTTGTCTGTCATTTATAGTAATACCTAACTAACACAAATGACAGTAGTTACAGGAAGCAGGATTAAAAGCCAAAATAAACCTTTGATATGTGACTATCAAGGCACAGCTTCCATGATATGAAAGCAAGAACAAGATGATTTTAAAAACAGTCCCACTATATTTTTTCCCTACTTCAAATGAGAATAAAGTCCCTGCAGTCTATCTTCTGATTGAGCGGGTTTAATAAATGTATTATGAAATGTTCCTCCATGTTTCTTGAGGGATTTAGGAAATTCTCAAGAACATAATGCTTCCCTAAGGTATTTAATTGTCTAAAAGTGACACTGAGTAGAAAGAAATGTGGGGAAAACACAGAATATACGATCTCTGAAAAAAAAAAAAATGAAATATAATTGATTCTGATACCTGCTCAATACTTTAGCAAAGGAAGCTTTTACTTAGACCCAGTTATTGGGAGGGGAGGGGGGTCAGAGGGCCTTAACTTAGTAGAGCGAGCCCTGATGTAAACCAGTCCCATTCTTTGAATTCTTTGGATGGCCAGAATGGCATCAAAGGAAGTTAATACTGTTGAGGTTGTTAGTTGCCTTCGAGTTTATTCCTACTCGTAACGAGGTTCATAACAGTAATCCTTGAAATGAAGACCACCAACCGTCTTGTAAACTGTGATGTCTACTGATAGGTAATTTTGGGGACTTTGTCCTTAGCTTAAACTGTGTCATGAGTGATTTTGATAGGGACCTCTCACACTGTTCACTTATATATGTATTTAAATAAAAATTGATTTCTATTCTTTATATTAAATACTTAAAATTTTCTACATACTAAATCCATGTTTAAAGGGTAGTAGGGAGGTGAAAGCTAAACTGAATTTCATTCTAAAGAAACAAAACAAAAAAAAGTGCAGTTCATGAAAGATTAACAACTGAATTTGGAAATGTAAACTCTTCCCCTCATTGAAGATCTTTTTATAAACTTCTCATTTTGGATTTGATAATAAAAAAAAAAATTTTTTTTTTTTTTTTTATAATAGCTTCTGTCAAATATGTACCTGGGTGGTGCAATACAGAGGTAGTAAAATTAGGGGTTGGGAAACTTCCTAAGTTTGAAATAGGACAGAAAATGATTCATTATCTTGGAAGCCCTCCAACATTCTAAGCACCTGGCACATACTCTATTTTTTTTAAAACTATAGTTCATTCTCTGTCCAAATATTAATTAAAAAAAAAGATAAAGAAATTAAGTGTCTCAGATATTCTTTCTCCTAGGAAATGGTAGATCAGGGACAAAAAAAGTATTTGAAAAGACCTTTAAGAAGTCTATATCTACAGGCACTCAGTTGACAAAAACAAAATAATCACATTCAGAGTGTCCAGAACAGGTCTGCTGTCTTCTGCAGCCACCACACTTCTGTCAGTTTGTCTAAGAAGATAGAAGGAATACACAGAGTCACTGTACTGAAAAGGTTTGGTTAATGTTCACACAGTTCAGGAGGTAAGATATGATAAAGAACCAACGGTACTGAAGGAAGAAGTCCAAGCTGCACGGAAGGCATTGGCGAAAAACAAGACTCCAAGAATTGACAGAATACCAACTGAGATGTTTCAACAAACGGATTCAGTGGTGGAAATGCTCGCTCATCTATGACAAGAAATTTGGAAGACAGCTACCTGTCCAACAGACTTGAAGAGATTCATATTTATGCCTATTCCAAAGACAGGTGATCCAACAGAATGTGAAAATTATCAAATAATATCATTAATATCACAGACAAATAAAATTTTGCTGCAAATCATTTGAAAGTGGTTACAGCAGTACAATGACAGGGAACCACCAGAAATTCAAGCCAGGTTCAGGAGAGGATGTGGAACTATGGGTATCATTGCTGATGTTAGATGGATCCTGGGTGAAAGCAGAGAATACCAGAAAGATATTTATCCGTGTTTTATTGCCCATTCAAAGACATTCAACTATGTGGATCATAACAAATTATGGATAGTGTTGCGAAGAATGGGAATTGCATAACACTTAATTGTGTTCATGAAGAACCTGTACATAGATCAAGGCAATTGTTTCAAAAGAACAAGGAGATACTGGGTGGTTTAAAGTCAGGAAAGGTGTGCGTCAGGATTGTATCCTTTCACCATACCTATTCAGTCTGTATGCTAAGCAAATAATCCAGGAAACTGGACTATATGAAGAAGAACAGGGCATCAGGATTGGAAGAAGACTCATTAATAACATGTGATATGCAAATGACACAACCTTGCTAGCTGAAAGTGAAGAAGACATGAAGTACTTCCTAATAAAGGTCAAAGACCGCAGCCTTCAGTATGAATTATGCCTCAACATAAAGAAAACAGAAATCCTCACAACTGGATCAATAAGGCACATCATGATAAAGGGAGAAAAGATTGAGGTTGTCAAAGATTTCATTTTACTTGGATCCACAATAACCACGCATGGAAGCACCAGTCAAGAAATCAAAACATGCGTTGCATTGGGTAAATCTGCTCCGAAAAAACCTCTTTGAAGTGTTAAAGAGCAAAGATATCACTTTAAGGATTAAGGCAGGCCTGAACCAAGGCATGGTATTTTCAATCACCTCATACATATGTGAAAGTTGGACAATGAATAAGGAAGATGGGAGAAGAACTGATGCCTTTGAATTATTTTGTTGACGAAGAATATTGAATATACCATGGCCTGCTAAAAGAATGAATAACTCTGTCTTGGAGGAAGTACAGCCAAAATGCTCCTTAGAAGTAAGAATGGCAAGATTTTGTCTCACACACTTTGGACATTTCATCTAGAGTAACCCATCCCTAGAGAGGGACATTATGTGTGATAGAGGGCCAGTGAAAAAGAGGAGGACCCTCAACGAGATGGGCTGACACAGTGGCTACAACAATGGGCTCAAGCATCATAATTGTGAGAATGGCGTAGGACCCGGCAGTACTTCTTTCTGTTGTACATAGGATCACTGTGAGTTGGAAGTGACTCCATGGCACTTAAAAGCAACAACAGCAGGGGTAGAACTTTTTTATAGTGCCAGAAGTTGAGCCTCTCAGTTTAGAATTCCTCAAAATACTATTGAGGAAGGGACGTCTCCTCAAAGTAGAGTTGACCTCAATGAGGTTTATGCAGTAAAGCTTTTGGGACCTTTATTTGCTGATGTGGCATGACTCAAAATGAGAAGAAACAGCTGCAAACATGCTTTAATAATAGGAATGTGTAACGTACAAATTACAAAACTAGGAAAATTGGATGTCATCAAATATGAAATGGAACCCTTGAAGATAGCATAGCTATCCTTTCTTCTTCTTCTCCTTCTGCCCCTCTTTCTTCTCTTCTTCCTCCTCCTTCTTCTGTTTCTATTGTTTCTCTTCCTTCTCCACTATGCATATATTAATACCCTTTGTGGTATCCCACAGGTCTCTGAGGCTCTGGTTATTTTCTTCATTTTTTTTTTCTTTTTGTTTTTGAAATGGGATCATGCCTAATTATCTATTTTCACGTTTACTGATTCCTTCCTTTTCCATCTTGTCTTAGTTATCTAGTGAGGCTATAACAGAAATGCCACAAGTAGATGGCTTTAACAAACAGAAATGTAGTTTTTCACATCCTAGGAGGATAGAAGTCCAAATTCAGGGCTCCAGCTTCAGGGAAAGGCTCTCTCTGTTGGGTCTGGAGGAGGGTCCTTGTTATCAGCCTTCCCCTGGCCTAGGAGCTTCTCAGCACAGAGACCCTGACCTAGCCAAGTTGGTACACATTTTGGGGGGACACAATTCAATCCATTACACATCTCCTATCTGATCTCAATCCTCCCTAGTGTATTTTTTCATTTCAGTTATCTGCTTCTTAAGTACAGAATTTTCATTTGGTACTTTTGTATAACTTTTTTTCTATTTATTGAGATTCTGTTTTTGATGAATAATTGTGTCATGTTGTTGTCGTTAGGCGCTCTCAAGTCAATTTCGACTCATAGTGACCCTAGGTACAACAGAACAAAACACTGCCTGGTGCTGAGCCATCCTCACAATCATTGACGCCCATGCTTCTAAAGAGCACTCTGGCTATAGCACTCTGGCTGTACTCCTTCCAAGGGAGATTTTTTCATTCTTTTGGCTGTTGATGGTATATTCAATATCCTTCCCCAACACAATAATTCAAAGGCATCAATTCTTCTTCGGTCTTCCTTATTCATTGTTCAGCTTTCGCATGCAGGTGAGGTGATTGAAAACACCATGCTCAAGTTAGGCCATTGTCAGTATTTTTCACCAGTACCATAATCAGAGGTGTCAAATCTCTTGTGGCTAAGTCCAGTACTTGGGCCATTCAGAGATAGTTTCTACTAATTGTTTTTTATTCCTGAGCATGAATCACATTTTTCAGTTTCATTGCAGTACTGTAAACTAGAAAATTTAGAAAATATATTGCAAAGGCTCTGTACTCTGTACATGTAGCTTTATGGAAGACTTTCAATTATTTTTCAAAGTGTTCCAATTCACAGTATCATCTGTGCTTCCTGAGAGTTCCCATGGCTCCACATCTTCATCAATACTTGATATTGTCTACTTTTTTTTACTTTTATTGTGTTTTATGTGAAAATTTACAAATAAAGTCCAACTGTCATATAAAAATTTATAAACACCTTGGTAAAAAAACACCTTGGTATATGCTCCTAATTGCACTTCCCCTAATGAGACATCACAGTCCTTCCCTCCACTCTCTCTTTTCGTGTCCATTCATCCAGATTCTGACTCCCTCTACCCTCTTATCTCCCCTTCAGACAGGAGATGCCAACATAGTCTCATGTGTCTACTTGATCCAAGAAGCTCGTTCTTCCCCAGTATCATTTTCTATCCCATTGTCCAGTCCAATCCCTGTCTCAAAAATTGGCTTTAGGGATGGTCCCTGTCTTGGGCTAACAGAAGACCTGGGGACCATGACCACCGGGGTCCTTCTAGTCTCAGTCAGACCATTAAGTCTGGTCTTTTTAAGAGAATTTGGGGCCTGCCTCCCACTGCTCTCCTACTCCCTCAGGGGTTCTCTGTTGTGTTCCCTGTTAGGGCAGTCTTCGTTTGTAGTCAGGCACCATCAGATCTTCTGGTCTCAGGCTAATGTAGTCTTTGCTTTATATGGCTTTTTCTGGCTCTTGGGCTATTAATTACCTTGTGTCTTTGGTGTGTTTCATTTGCCTTTGCTCCAGGTGGATTAAGACAAATTGATGCATCTTCGATGACTGCTTGCTAGTGTTTAAGACCCCAGACACCACTCCAAAGTGGAATGCAGAATGTTTTCTTAATAGATTTTATTATGCCAATTGACTTATATGTCCCTGGAAACCATGGTCCCCAAACCCCCGCTCCTGCTATGCTGGTCTTTGAAGTGTTCGGTTTATTCAGGAAACTGCTTTGCTTTTGGTTTAGTCCAGTTGTGCTGGCCTCGCCTGTATTGAGTGTTGTCTTTCCCTTTACCAAAATAGTTCTTATCTACCATCTAATTAGTGAAAACCTTCTCCCTCCCTCCCTCCCTTCCTCCCCCATCTCGTAACCATCAAAGAATATGCTCTTCTCTGTTTCAACTATTTCTCAAGTTCTTGTAATAGTGGTTTTATACAATATTTGTCCTTTTGCAACTGACTAATTTCACTTGGCATAACGCCTTCCAGTTTCCTCCATGTTATGAAATGTTTCACAGATTCATCATTGATCTTTATTGATGTGTCATAATCCATTCTGTGAATATACCATCATTTATTCATTCATCCATTGATGGGCATCTTGCTCGCTTCCATCTTTTTGGTATTGTAAACAGTGCTGCAATGAACATGGGTGTGCATATATCTGTTCCTATAAAGGCTCTTATCTCTCTAGAATATATTCCAAGGAGTGGGATTGCTGGATCATATGGTAGTTCTATTTTTAGCTTTTTAAGGAAGTGTCAAATTGATTTCCAAAGTGGTTGTACCATTTTACATTGTATAAGTTCTCCACTTATGACTATCTGTCCATCCATCCGTCCGTCCATCCATCCATCCATCCATCCATTTTTTTTTTTTCTGTTTATATATTTGGTCTCAAGGCCCAGAATTTGGTTAATGTCCTGAGGAAAAATACAGCCATGTGTGCTGAGACTTATAGAACATCTGGTAGGAACACTGCTAGTTACTCTGAGCCCCAAAGGGACCTCCGTTTTTGCCAAACCTAGATTTTCAGGTGTGCCCTGAGTCAGTGCAATGAGTCAGCTACCCTCTCCAAGGTTAATCCTTCTGAATTTGCAGTCAGTCCAGTTCTCTTTGACTTAGCAGTGATTCATTCTTTTTCAATAGATTCTTTATCTTATCTTGCTTTTCCTGGTATTTTTGTAGAAATGCTGCCTTGACTACCAGCTACTCAATCACACCCCAAAATAAAAGTGTTTCTTTCATAAGCACTTTGCCATGTCTTTCTAACATTTTATTCTGAAAAAAAAAAATTCAAACTTATATTAGAGATTAAAAAACAACACAAATTTGTTAGACTCCTACAATGATCACCTAGGTGTACTTTGCCTATAAACACCAGGTGCAATTGCTGCATTTGCTTTCCCTCTCTCTGTGTACATACATACATATCAATATATACACAATTATATACATATATTTATTTATACATAATAATGTAACAGTTTTATTTTTTAATATGTTTCTCATGCTTGCCCAAAGTTTGAGGATTAATATAAGGTAATACTCTCATCTTACAATAACCTGCAAACCCTGCCCAATGTGTTATATCGCTTAAATTTGTTTTGAATTTTTTATTCTTGTAGTATTAAAGTGTCTTAGATTCTTGATCCTTAAGGTATTATTTTCATATTATTGTGAGCTTATAGAATTTCAGGTCTTAACAGAGAATAAAATCACAGTAAACTCTCTCTCTCGATCTATTCTTCTATCTAATAAAACTTTGAAGGAGGTATGATTATTATCCCTTTACAAGTGAAAAAACTTCTTAGTAAATTTAAGTAGCTTTTCTGCATTTACAGAACTAGCACATACCATCCTTGGATGTGTATCAAGGCATGTTTTTGTCCCATCATACAGTCAACTTCATAAATATTGTATATATGCTTGAAAACAATACACTTTTTTGAGATTTTGAAAGCTGTTATCTTTTGTCTGCTGTCTATTAAAAAAATAATAATAAAAAATAGAAAACCTTGGTATCATCTTTGATTCCTCTGTTTCCTCCACTATCCTGCCTAGGTCTACCATCAAAATGTATTTTGCACTTGTATTCCTCACTACTTTCACTATGATAGATTTGGTTTAACATGCCATCATCTCTTAACTGAATTATTGTGCAGCCTCCTGGCTGGTCTTCTTTCACTCTTGCCCTTCATGGTTTCTCTATTATCAACACAGCAGCTCAAGTGAACTTTTTAACGTGCAAGTTGGATCATGTCACTCCTCTGCCTGATGAGACTCTTTGCCTTTCCTCTCATTCAGGTCCAAAGTCTCTAGACTATACAGCCCATGCAATCTGGCTTCCTTTTCCTTTCTGGCAGCATCTCCTGCTACATCTCTCCTTGCTCTCTTTTCTCCAGTTCTGCCTGTTTTGTTCTTTCTTGATGACTCTAGGAAATCTTTGTTCTTGGCTATACCCACTTTTCAGAAAGCTCTTTCTTCCAGGCTCACCTTGGAAATGCTATGGGGCAGTTCTTCTCTCTCCTATAGCGTCACTATGTGTCAAAATCAACTCAACAGCAATAGCTTTTTTTTTTTAATATATGTATATATTTTATATTTCATCTTTTTTCTCCTTAACCAATTTGTCTTGCTAGTTACACAGTTTCAAAGTCTTCCATCCATTATATACTCTTTCCCTCAAAAATAAAAATCTATTTTTTTAAGTCCTGTTGATGCTTTTCATGAACTATGTCTTAAATCACTCACTTCTCTCTATTGCTCACCTGTAATACTTCTTCTCTTTCTCAAAGTAATTATTTTTTATTATTATTGTTTTTGTTATAGGTTTGGAGTAATTTTCCCAAATTGTTCTTGCCTTCCAAAATGTTGATTACAGTGTTATCATGAGAATTTTTCTGTTCTATTTATATTTCACTTAGGACTTCACTTACCATACATTGGGTTTTAAAGCATGTTATCCTGGCGTCCAAAGGCCTTCATACATATGGCCCTAAATGACTCATCAGCCTTATTTTCTATTGCCTTTGAACATTCAATGGTAGAGTTAAACTCATATATTTTCATGTTTTTAAAGAGTTCTTCCATTTCCCATGCTCATCTGCTCCCTGCTCCTCTAACTGCTTTTGTTGCCTAGCATAAACCTGTCTAGGTTTAGATCACACAGAGTAACTGGCACAATAGAAGTGTGTTGAATAAATAAATTATAAATAAGAGTTGTTTTCTACAGCCATTTTTTATAAGATACTAGTGAGATATGCAAATTTAAATACAAAATAGAAGGTATATATTTTTACTTGAATGGTGGCATTTTTAGAATAAAATCAATTTGTGTGACTGATCTTAGAGAATTGGACTAAGGGAATATTTCAAATTTTCTCTGAGGCACAAATGCATTTGGTAAATCCCTGTCCTAGAATATTCTTTTAATTTGAAGTAGTCTTATTCTTTTTTTTTTTTTTAATTGTGCTTTAGGTGGAACTTTACTGAGAAAATTTAGTTTCTCATACAACAATTTACACACAGATTGTTTTGTGACATTGGTTGCAGTCCCTATGATGTGTCATCACTCTCCTCTTCCACATCTCTATTCCTTGTTTCCATCTGTCCATGATTCCTGTCCATTCCTGCCTTCTTCTTATTGTTTTTAGGCTGGTGTTGCCCTTTTGGTCTCATATACATGATTAGACTAAGAAGCACAATCCTCATGTGTGTAATTGTTTGTTTTATAGACCTGTCTAATCTTTGACTGAAGGTTAAGCTTCGGGAGTGACTTCAGCTCTAAGTTAAGGTGCGTCAGGGGCCATAGTCTCAAGGGTTGTTCCAGTCTCTGTTAGACCATTAGGTCTGGTCTTTTTTGTGTGTGTGTGAATTTGAATTTTGTCCTACATTTTTCTCCCGCTCTGTCTGGGACCCTCTATTGTGATCCTCGTCAGAGCAATTCCCGATGGCAGCCAGGCACTATGGAGTTCTCCTGGGCTCAGGCTGGTAGTGGCTGTGGTGCTTTTGGTTCATTAGTCCTTTGGATTAATATTTGCCTTATGTCTTTGACTTTCTTCGTTCTCCTTTGCTCCTAACTGGATGGAACGAGTAGACGTATCTTAGGTAGCCACTTACAAGCTTTTAAGACCTCAGCAAAGTCTGATTCTTTTGGATCCTCAGTGAGCTCTTTCAGAATTTAGCACGACATTTAGTTAGAAAAAAAAATTATCCACTTTTGAGAAAATTAAACTATTATATCACAAAAATGATGAATGGGAATTAAATTGATTTTTAATCTTCATGTCATATTCAACACTTCCGCCCCAAATTGCATGAGAATATTTTGATCATAGTTTTGCTTGTGATTATATCTATGAAACAGTTTTAAAAGTCTCCTATCTCTTAACTGATTAATGTCAGCTTAGCAAAGGCACGCACAGGATTCAGTCCAGTGGGGTTTATCTTCCACAATATTGACCTTTTGCAGCATCTTTCACATCCTTATTCCTAAGGCTGTAAACCAGCGGGTTTAGCATGAGAATCACCAATGTATAAAATACAGCAGAGACCTTCTCCTGCTCCAGTGAATATTGGGAGCTTGGCTGGATGTAACTAAAAGTCGCAGACCCATAGAGTAAAGTCACAGCAGTCAGGTGTGAGGCACATGTGGAGAAGGCCTTGTGCCTTCCTTCAGCTGAGCGAATTCTCTGGATGGCAATGATGATGCGGACATAAGAGACCATAATGATAACGAAAGTGAACATTGCAATAACCCCAGAGAAGCTCAAAAGCAGCATCTCATTGGTATGGAAATCAGAGCAAGAGAGTCTCAAAAGAGGAGGAATATCACAGAAATAATGGCTCACAATGTTAGGACCACAGAAGTGTAGTTTGAGCAAGCCTATCGTATGTGTCAAGGAATTAATGAGTCCACCTAAGTAAGACAAAGGACCATCTGAATACAAACCCTTGTATACAACAAGGGATTAGCTATCGCCACATAGCGGTCATAAGCCATCATAGACAGGAGGATGCCCTCTGTAGCCACATATACCACAAAAAAGAAACTCTGTAGTACACAGCCAGAAAATGTGCTGGACTTATGTTCTGATAAGAAATTTACCAGCATCTTAGGAGCAAAGACAGTAGAGTAGCAGATGTCACAAAAAGAGAGGTTGCTAAGGAAGAAGTACATTGGAGTATGAAGTCGAACACTTAACCGAATCAGAACAATCATCCCCCAGTTGCCTACCAGAGTGATGCAATAAATGAGAGCAAAAAGCAAAAAGAGAGGGAGTTGCAAATTTGGATTTTCTGTTAATCCTACCAGAAGGAACTCCTTCACACCTGTATGATTCCAACCTGCCATGCACTTAGGTTTATATAGCTCTTTAGTTGTGGAACAAGATGATATTACTTAGATGAAAAACATTATGGCACCTTCATGATCCCGTATCCATAATTGCACAAAGCATTTAGGCTTGCCCTGTAGTCATATGAAGAAAATTAACTAACTTCAGTTTGGGGCCATATGTTCGCTAGATAATTCCTATAAAATGACTCAAGTTTTTGGAACTAGAGATTATTTTATTTCCTGGTTCTCAGTTTCCACATCATAAAAATGGGGTTAAGAAAACTCTACCAGATCGTGAAGCTATTAATTGGTAGAACTGACATTTAAACCCGTATATGCCTGACTCTAAACTTCTGACTTTATTTTATGATGTATAGAAGCCCTCTGTTTTTATAACTAATAACTGAGTAGCAAAAAGTGATAACAAATTTTCCCTTATCCTATCACTAGCTTGTTCATATTTTTTCACACCCAGTTCTGGAGATGGTGCTGACTTCCATGAAATGCAATCTCCTTCCTTTCCAGTTCTCAGGATTCAGACATCTTTTAGCTTCATTTTCTGCCTAGATCCCACATTTGGAAGATTGATGACTCTACTATCCCGAAGACTTGATTTGTGAAAAAGAGAAAAAGTAACCCTTTCATTGGCTATCTCACTAACACCCAGAGAAGGAAGAATATTCTCTATTTACACTTTTCCACTTTTGTGGGTATTCACAGAATATACTTATGTGTTTTAATTGTCACAAATATTTGCTCCTACTTTATATAATTTTAATTAGTTTATATAAAAACTATTCTCTATAAAAAAAAGAATTGTTTTTCCACTTTCTGTTGTTCTATTCCCCCTCCTGGATATTACTCTGTGCATGTATAAATTTATTAACTTTTCTACCTTTTTCACGCACTTTTTATGTCTCTCTCACTAAAGGATAGATTGCATATCTGCTTACCAGTTCAATGAACATGCCCTCTCTACAAGGCACCATTTATGGCATTAGGGATCTAAAGAAGGATGTATGAGCTTGCCTTAGCTATCTAGTGCTGCTATAACAGAAATACCACAAGTGGATGGCATTGACAAAGAGAAATGTATTCTCTCACAGTCTGGGAGACTAGAAGTTCAAATTCAGGGATCTAGCTCCAGGGGAAATCCTTCTCTCTCTGTAGGCTCTGGGGAAAGGTCCTTGTCATCAACATTCCACTGATCTAGGAGCTTTTCATCATAGGGACCCTAGGTCCAAAGGACATGAGCTCTTGACTCTGCTTTCTTGGTGGTGTGAGGTCACCATGTCTCTCTGCTTGCTTTTCTCTTTCGTATCTCAAAAGAGATTGACTTAAAACACAACCTAATCTTGTAGACTGAGTACTGCTCATTAACTACTTCTAACCCAACTTCATTAACATCATAGAAATAGAATTTACAACACATAGGACAATCACTTCAGATAACAAAATGGTGGACAATCACACAATGCTGGAAATCATGGACTAGCCAAGTTGACACACATTTTTTGGGGGGGACACAACTCAGTCCATAAAGCCCTCATGGAACCTGACCTCTTCCATGTTAAGATTTGGGTAAGGCTGGGGGGTAATCTTCAGGTTATTGCTAAATCAAAATAAGAATCTCCATTCTTGATTTACAATTCATATTCTGCCCATATTTTCCATCAGTGACCATAGGAAGCATAGGGAATCTAAGTTCAACTATTCCACAGAAAATAGGAAATACTTTGGCTGGAAGTAGCAAAGAATTTTTTTTCTTCTTAATGAAACTAGTTCATAGGCTAGGGAATCAAAAGGTATTTATAACCTGGAAATAAATAAATAAAGGACGTGAAGGGACATTTGTGTGTGTTTCTCAAGAGCAACCAATTTTCTTCTTCTGGGAGGCCGTTTATGGGAATATCTTTGGAACATCATAGAATAGGGCAGTCTGGGTTCTGATATAGCTCTGTCCTTGACTTTTTGTATGTTTTGCCTATTACAAATAAGCCATGAAAAGGAACTAAGGCACTAAAGTTGGTATAACACAAAGTAGAATTTGTATAATATTCCCAGTTACCTTTTACAGATACAGAGGAAAAAAAAAAAAAACGAAGTTCCTGCTGCTTTAACTGGCATGCAGTTTCAAATTGTGGATGTAGCAATGGGCTGAGACATGATACTGATGGACAAGTCTCAACACCAGAGCACAGAAAAAAGCATTCGTGTGGAAAAGAGAGGAAATCAAGTGTACAGAGAAGGAAAATACGTTCTGAAGATTGAAACCAGTTGTTTTTCAAGCTTATGTTAGTATAGGATTCTCAAGGAATAAATTAAAGTCATAAATGAAGAGAGTAGATTTTTTAAATCTAAATAAAGGTTAGAAAATACGTATCTTAATGAGTATTTATGATGACAAACTACATAAAACTCTATTTTACCCCTTTTTTGATTGGCAGTGCAATTATTTTATTTCAATTAAAAAAAGTCATAGCTGGAGGGTATGGGGAATGCAGCGCTAAATAACCGCTAACCTCATGTGTGTGAGAGTGTAACGGTGCTCCACAGGGTTCTCAGTGGCTGATTTTTCAGAAGTAGATCACCAGGGCTTTTTTCTGAAGTGCCTCTGGATGAACTCAAATCTCTAACCTTTCGTTTAGTAGCCCAGTATGTTAACTGTTCTCAGGAAAGTGCTTGATAATACAGTTAAAAAAAAAAAAAAAATCAGTGGCTGTGGAGTCGATTACAAGTCCTAGTGACCCTATACGACAGAGTAGAACTGCCCCACAGTGTGTCCAAGGAGAACCTGGTACATTTGAACTGTCAAGCTTTTGCTTAGCAGCCAAGCTCTTAACCACAGTGCCACCAGGGCTCCTGATACTAACAGTTAATGTTTATTGAGTGCAGTTATTTTTATTTATAAACAATATAATGGCATTAAGTATTATTATGTTCTATAGTTTAGACTGAAGGAAATTGAAACACCGAGAGGTTAAATAGCTTAACCAATGTCATATGGGTATTAGTAGAGGAGCTGGGATTCAAACCCAGGCCATCTGGATCCAGAAGCCATGCTTTTGATTCCTCTGCCATATACTCAATCTTATATTTCACCCAGTTTCTCTCAAGTACTTGCCACCAGTGTATGTCCAGCTTTCCAGCAATAAACCAAGTCCAGGTGCTCAGGCATTTTTGCCACACCTTCTACCCTCAGGGCCCTATCAAGCATTTCATTGCACTTCAGGCTGCAAAATGAAAGGAAAGATATTTTTTAAGAAAAAATAACTCAGGAAAATCCTGTCTCATTACTTTTAATTGCCATTTTGCCATTTTTCTTAGATTTCTTGAATTTCTGTGGATTTTGGCACCATAATCAAAAGGCAGTATTTTTCTAATGAATTCAAACACTCCACATGATTTCAGCCAGTTGCAGTTATATTTCTAACAACTATTTTTCTTTGTGGAACTCATAATACAAAACAATAAGTAGAGAAAAGTGCTATCGAGGGTCAAGGCATGATTTGCTCCTGTCCTGTTAGAGCTTGAACTAGCAAACGGATTCATTTTGTCACTAAATGCAGGATTTTTGTTACCACTCAGTGATGCCATCCAGATAAGTCTCCTTTAAAATACTAATGAGTGTGCATATTCTCTTAGGAAACATATTTTAGAGCCTAATGACATACTTAGGGCCCTGGCGGTACAGTGGTTAAGAGCCACAGAGTGCTATAGCAGCAAACCAAAAAGATTTGCAGTCCAAATCCACCAGCTGCTCCTTGGAAACCCACTGGAGCAGTTCTCCTCTGTCCTATAGGGTTTCTATGAGTCAGAATCGACTCAATGGCAATAGGTTTGATTTTTTTTTTTTTTTTAGTGGCATACTCGTATGAAATTATTCCAACATTCAGATAAATATCTTGAAAGGTCATGTTCAAATAATGGTGTTTGATTAAAAAAAATAAATTTCTCCTAGTAATTTATTTTTTATTTATGTCACCAAAGGAATATTAGAAAATATTCAATCACCAGTGATCAAGGACACAGTTGAAAATAAAGATATTGATGAGAAAATAAGAATGTTGAAAACATTTCTAATTACAGTGAAATAGGGAGCCCAGCCAAATGGCTATCAGAAGAGTTAATGCTTATCAAAATTATTCTCTCTCCATCATATGAGACTATGCCCAGTTGAAAACCAGAGCTTACCTACCTCGGTGTGTGGTTTTGTGGGGGTTTGCCTATGAAATATGATTTTGCTGACACAATAAAAAAAATTAATATTTATACAATAATTTATTAAAATATATAAATATATTTAATGAATTGTCTTATGTTATAACATATTATTACATGCAGATAAATATATAACTGATTAAACACTACGTGAGATCTTATATATTAGGATATAAATTCATAGTTGTATACATGCACTTGCACTTTTAAACAATATACACTGAATGGTTTATAATTTAAAATGGTTTATAGAACTAAAGAAACAAAAAAAAAAACGAATACTAAAACACCATAAAACTTCACACACACAAAAAAAATCTTTCAAAAACGCTGGCATACTGAAACCTGCAAGTGTGGCTTAGACAGTGTTATTTAAAGAAAATATGTTAATGTAAAGTTATTTAATTCAGGCACACTAGACATGTAGTAGGAAGTAGTAGCTTGATATAACAAAATATGTCCCGGGCTCTAGGGATAAAGTTCCACTTGCAAGTTCCAGTTTTGTTACAGACAAAATGAAGTAACAAACCTAAAGAAAGTAGAAAATAATTCCTAATACCTTATTATGACAATTGTAAAGCAACATTGACTCTAAATGATTGCCAAAGATTACTATTGTATAAGACTGTAAAGAAATCATTTTCTTTAAAATGTAGCTAAAACACATAGCAATTATCAGGTGTTATGATTTAAGGAATTTTCCATAACGGTATAAGTAACTTTAAATCATATTACATTTCATTAAAAAAAAAAAAAAAAAAAAAAACACAGACATCAGAAAATAGTGGCTATAGATATTTTGTAAATATTGTCTTTCCCCATAAAAAGAGGACAGCTCTATTGAGATACCAACAAACCACAAGTTAGGAAGTTGTATTTTCTGGCTCTTTGGGAATAATACTAAGGCTATAGTACCAGATTTTTTAGTATGAAAAGAGCACAAAACGTTAGAATTATAAAAATAAACCTACATGATAACTTATTAAAGATACAGCTAAGCAAAGTTGAGAGTACATGGAGCTTCTAGTGAAGGAAACCTGGTTCCCATGATTCTTAAAGGGGTTTTATGTTTGGTTCCTTTTCTTTTGGGAACACAAACTGGAGCTCATTGCATAGATGTGAGTCTCAGATGTCCACAGGTTGGATTATTAACATTCTTTCTGGTCTCTTGAGAGTAGAATTAACCATAAGTCTGCAGGCCCTCTTGATCATTGTTCAGAAGATACCTCAGCTTTTCACTGTGGTAAAATAAATTTCCCTTTGTAAAAAAAAAAAATAATATATCTTTTCTAAAACTCAAACATCATAGTATGATGTCACAAAACAGATGATAGATGCAATTTCAGGACCAAAGAATTATATTGTAATTTGTCATGTTGACTACAAATTAGGATTTTATTTGAATTCCAGAAAAATCAAGAAACGGCATTCCCCACAAGCAAAATAATCAATCATTACCAATACTTCTGTAAATGCACACCTTTCCAAAAAGCAGATGACCAGTGTAGGCCAAATGGTGGGCTACATAATTTTTGTGACAATATATCCACTAGTAAAATGTGAAGTAACACTTGTTAATATAAAAAGCCAAAACAGGTGAGCTTTTTCTAAGAAATCAAGGGTAATGATCAACATACCAAGGTAGATTCCCTACTGGCTGCCCTCCTAAAAAGCTACAGGGGAAGTAGTTACAGCTTCATGTTAAGGCAATCAATACTGGTAATCAATGCTGAGATATAACTCAGAGCACAAGTTCGGTCATGTCATCACACACCTCATCGACTGCACTTTCAAGCCGCTGGTTAAGATGGGTAAGAAGGTGATGTCCCCTTAACCACAAAGGCTGAAGAGGAAAATCAGGTTTCCTGCCCTGATTAATCATATATTTTCATGAACGTGCTGTTACTTCCCAAGTGATAAATGTTGAGGAGACAAAATTGTGATATGGACAAGCTTCTCTGTTTTATTCCATTTCAGTTTTCATCAGGAGAGGCACTTGTGCTTCTATAATCAAGAGACATAAAAGCCCACAGCAAAAGGACCAAGGTCCTTCTCTTGGATAATAATGTCCAGCTCTGCCAGGTTACCTAGCACCTCACAGAAAATCAAATCCTATCGTCTTAAAATCAATAGTAATATGATAACGGTAAGAACAAATAAGCACTATATGCTGATAAAATGTGCCAGACATGGTTGGTTCTAAGAGCTTTTGAAAATATTCTAGGAAATTTGTATCTATTTTTTTATTACCTTATTTAATCCTCAAATCATGCATGTACTGGTATTTTTGTGTATATTAATTTATTTGATTTTCAAAACAATACTATCCAGTAAGTAATACTTATTGTTTCCATTTACAAAATAGGACATCGAGGCACTCAAATAAGACAATATTTCATTGCAAATTTATTTGGCTGAATTTTTATGTTAAATTGACAACCGGATACATTCAGTACGACTAATGCAGCCATCTCTATTTTCATAATTACTGCAAAATATGCAGTAATATACATTCATATGTGTGCAATTTATTGTTTCAACTCTTTCAAGATAAAACAAGAAGTAAACAGACACTGAAAAATCCGAAGTAGCCACAGAAGATATGTATCTTAATGATAAAAATTATACAAGAACAAAGTTGCTTACAGTTCAATTAGTCTGCATTGTCAATTTCCATGAGAAAATTATCAGAGCAATTATTCACCTTTTCTAAAAGATATTGTTTCAAAGGCTATTTCAGTACTATATGTGTAAATAATAAGTAATTTATAGAGTTTAAAATCTTAAAGGTTTTCACAAATATTCACTGTGAATGGAAGAGTAGGGAATCTTTTGCAGCAACACTCTAGCCCAAAAACAGCTAAACTTCACTATGATCTGATATTAAAGAGCGTATTGCTATATACCTTCTGTCCGATTTCCTGAGAACCAATGAACCCCACCTCTCCCGACACCAACTGCCATCTATCATTGGTAATATCAACTTTCCCTGATAATAAATGCTATATTCGTACAGAATACAGATTCACTCTCCCGAACACAAACTGATAGATTTATCCATCCATCCATCTACTCAGCCATCCACCGTTCACCTACCTAGCCATTAAACACACATGTAATAAGAACATGCAATGTACCAGGTGCTATATAACAACAACAACAACAACCCATTGCTGTGGAGTCGGTTCCAACTCATACAAAAATAAACCAATAATATATGTTCCCAGCAGCCAAGGATCGTCTAATATAGGCGGGTTAAGAGTAGGTCAACATATATCTTCAATACAGCATGATAAATAATTTAATGAATAAATACATAGAGTATTTTAGGAACACTCACTGGAGAACAGTTAAGCTATCTTAGAATTAGAAATGGTTCACACAGTAGAAGCATTCCAAAAACCAAAAAAAAAAAAAACCCAAACCCACTGCCATCAAGTCGATTCCGACTTGTAGCAATCCTATAGGACAGAGGAATTGCCTGATAGAGTTTCCAAGAAGGTCCTGGTGGATTCGAACTGCTGACCTCTTGGTTAGCAGCCATAGCACTTAACCACTACCCCACCAGAGTTTCCAGTAGAAGCATTAGAGAGGGAATATTTCTGGAAGAAAAGACAGAGAATTGGAAGATGTTGTTGAAAAGTTCTCTTTATTTTTTAGCAAATATTGATACATTTAAAATTGTTGAATCATAAGCTGTGCATGGGGTAGTAGAAAATGGAGAGATTAGAGGGGAGATTAGTCCTCAAATATTCTCAAATGAAATATGTTTTATTTTATTTTTATTTCCATTAATTTGAATGTCCAGTACCTTTCCAACAGTTTTTTTGAGAGCATTCTTCACATCTTTGTTTCTGTAGCTATAGATTATGGGGTTAAACATGGGGAAGACAACTGTATAAAACACTGCAACTACCTTATCAGTATCTAGAGAATAGCTGGTGGTAGGACGTAAGTACAGAAACAAGAGCGTCCCATAGAATAAGGTGACAGCTATGAGATGGGAAGCACAGGTAGAAAATGTTTTGCTTCTGCCTCCTGAGGACTTGATGCTCAAAACAGTAATGAGGATACAGAAGTAAGAGGTAAATATGACCACAAAAGTGCTGGTCTGGATGAAGCCACACAAGGCAAAGAGCAGAAACTCATTGATACTGGTATCCGCACATGACAAAGCCAGGAGAGGGGGGATATCACATTGGAGCCACAAAATGGCAGCCTGAATGTGAGGCACACATGCACCAGTGAAGTCATACTTCCACTGAAGTAGGCCAACGCAACGAAACAGAGGCAGATTTTCCTAGTCATAAGTGTAGAATAGAGTAATGGGTTGCAGATGGCTGCATAGCAGTCATATGCCATTGCTCTCAGGATGAGGCACTCAGCATCAGCAAAACAAGCAAAGAAAAATATTTGTAGTGCACAGCCATGGGTAGAGATGCTCTTCCCAGATGCTAAGAAATTTACCAGCATTTTAGGAGCAACTGCTGTAGAGTAACTGATGTCTAAGAAAGATAAATTGCTCAGGAAATAATACATGGGGGGTTTGAAGGCTTGAATTGACATTAACTAAGATTATCAAGCCCATATTTCCTACCATAATTAACACATACAGCATGAAAAATACCAGGAATAGTGTGACTCCGAGAGGTAGATAATCTGTGAATCCAACAAAAATGAACTCAGTTGGCCTGGTATAATTATTCTCCAGCATCTTCTTGGTTTTCTTATTTTTCTCATTCAAGATAGGTGTTATCAATAGAGAGGAGTTGACTTCAGTGATGAATGAACTGAGGAGGTCATTCTTCTCCTTTTTAAGGAAAGAAATGAATGGTTAGTAAAATCAAAGTGTTGTATTTTCTCTGGCAATTTTTTTTTTTTTTTCTGTTAAAGGATATAATTAGAACTCACTCTCAATACCAGATGATTTCACTCAGAAGGTGCTGTTTTGTGATACAGTAACTCATTAAATCTATGGACATTAGGATATACTATTAGATCCTTTCAAGCTGAAAGAGGCTTACCTGATGAAACCTGGTACGAATTATGAAAATTGGCAGGCTCTTTAGGGGCAAAGATCAATGTTTCCTACCTTAAAATCACATTTTTCTTTGTAAAGACAAAGAGTTGAGAAAAATTCTGGGGAAAAGAAATGCTCACAGATAGACTAGATAGTTCCACAGAACTAAACTTGTGATCCGGGAGGCAGCCTAATACAGTAGTGAAGAGCACAGTTGCTAGGCAAGAGATGACTGAGTTCAAACCTTAGGTTTGATATTTAATGTTTGTGTACTCTTGGTAATGCTACTAAAACACTCTGTGACAGAGCAATAAATGAGTAAATATATGTGAATTATGTGACTAGAACATAACCTGTATATAAGTGTTTATTAAATATAATACATTAAACATAAACTGATTTTTGTTTCTATTTTTTTCTTATTTTATTAACTTAAACTATCCAGGTGGTTGTCTCAAAATTGATCTTGTTGTTGGCTTCACGGATATGTCTTAAGCATGATCTAGAGTCTCTTACAAAGATAAGCCTGTACTTGTATGTGTGTGTGTGTGTGTGAGTGAGCGTGTGTGTGTGTCTGCAAATAAGCTAGAGTAGGAACGGAGAATTCTACAGGCAGTTAGAGAACTGAAACGTTACAGGTAGCTAATGGAAATAAACATCCCTAGTGGTGCAGTTGCTAAGCGCTCGGCTGGTAACCAGAAGTTTAGTAAAAGAAGAGTTTTGAAGATTTCTGTCATGAGTACAGATTTAACAATTTCTTCTTCTGCTGTGTCTTTGGATTATATGTTTTAAAGCTGTGTAATTCAATATTAGACTGTGCTATATGAATTGTCATCGACAGTTATGTAACTAATACATGAAGACTTATGACTGTTATATTTTCTTGATAGAGTAACTTATCAAAAAAAAAAAAAATACCACTCTGCCTTTTTTTAAAAAAAGGCTGCATAGTACTTCTGATGTTGAAATAGTTTCCACTGTTATAGGAATTTCACAATAAATTATTCAATTATAGAATATTACTGTTGGAAGGAACCTCAGCAGTGATCTAATTTATATCTTTATTTTAAGTCACATTTACAAGATTATCCAGTGAGTGACATGTCCATTAATCTTTTTAAAAAGTGTAAATCTGATCCATAAACAGGTTACAAACTTCTTGAAATCAAAATCCAACTTTCCTTCTTTGAGCCGCCATGGCATCTAGAAGACTGTTTGGAGTGGTTCAATATTTAATTGTTAAATGAGAGACCAGGTCTTCTAGATCAATTTCACTGCCCTTGAAGGATTCATCTCACACTGTTTTGAACTCAGATTAATCTCCTAAAACAAGTTTGGCCCCATTGGTTCTCATTGAAATCTTACCTGACAATGTGGCTATTTCTGAAAGGTGTCCATGAATTATTTTCTGTTTGACATTCTGCTTGAAAGACTTATGTAGAAGAAAAAAAAAAAAAGAAGAAGAAACCACAATAAATTCACTTGTTCTCCTTTTCAAATTATATCGTGTTGTGATGGCCAAGACACAGAATCTGGACTTAGGCAGAATAATTTTAAATTCAGGTTTGACTCTTAATCCATAAGCCATAGAACTTCTCTGTTTATATTTCTGTTTCTGTTTAATTAGCATATTAATATATCATAAGGTTGAAGTCAGGATTAAAATGTGTAACTTATTACAGTACATTTTTACCAGGTTTGTTATCTCGTGGATACATAGAAAGTTCTCACTATTTATGATCAGTTATTATCATCATTGCTATCACTATTACACTATTGCTGTATGTGGTCCTGTCGATTCTGACTTACAGCAACTCCAATGGACACAGTAGAACTGCCCCATAGGGTTTCTGAAGGCTGAAATTTTTATGGCAATACATTGCAGGTCATTTCTTCTGCAGAGCTGCAGGTAGGTTCCAACTGTTGACTTTCAGTTAGCCTAGTGCTTAACCATTGTACTGCCAGGACTCCTTACCATCACACTAATATCATTATTATTACTTAATAGTTCAATATCTAGCTTTAAAACTGTAAATTTTCTGAATTTATATTTATAGGAACAAATACAAAATGATCAATCATATTGTGAGTGCATATATGCTGTGTGTTCATAGAATCTGAGGCTTAGTTTACAGATTCAGGGACTTAATTAGACCATTGGATTCCCCCAAATTTGAAAAATAGCTCACTCACCTTTCCTCTAATGGCAACAAGGTGCCCAACAAATTGGACAGTGGTATAAAATAATTTTTTTTTTTACTTTATTTTCAAAATGCCATGGATATGGGTGGGCTCAGATCCATGTCACTACTGCTCTTACTCCCTTACATGTACAAACACACTCAGGCTATGAGAAAAAAAAAAACAGAGAGTCAACAGAAATACATTTTTTGCCTAAAGTTAGCTCATTATTATTGCTACATTCACAAGAGACAATTTGCTGATGCTTTGGGAAGTCACCTATCTCAGCACCATCTAGAATTTTGAATGTGGAATTTATTTTGTATGAGATGTTGGTAACATTTCTCTCCAGGTTTTAGAAATCGTCTTATAAGGAGTGATTATTTATCTTCTAGCCTCTGACAAATAGACCATTGTCCCAGGATACTCCCCAATCCCAGGAGATCTTTGGATAGGCAATTACTCTGTTTCCAGTGGTGTGGCTGCTTTCTTTTAAAAACGAAAAAGATAAAGTTAACACAATTTACTATGATAAACCACTTAGAACATACCTCTGCATTTTTGGGAGATCTTTGATTAAAATAGCAATAATTACAATAACTTTAACTGTGCCAATCTATAGGAAAAAAAAAAGCTTTCTTGTTCAAATTCTGTCTCTGAGTAACCACTATCAATTAAGATATTCAAAGAGACTTTGCAGCAGTTAGTTTTATGTGGAAATGTCAAGGTACAGACTGACTACTATTGAGAAAAATGCCAATGGCCGCGTTTTTGTTTCTCAGTTATAGGAGTGACTGGGAGGAACTATGCCTTGAATGATAAGATGCAGTGGTAAGAGCTTAATACTCACCCAACATGGGTTTGACTCATTTTTTATTCACAAGAGTGACATTGACCTTAGTTAGCCTTTTTTTAATTTGAAAATTGTGAATAATTTCCCACATTATCAGATTCTTGAGAATTAAGGGAGATAACACATATAACTATTTAACACCACGTTCAGCAGATTGTATTTGTTTATATGACTATTAGCTTTCCTTCACAATTACAGCAGTACTTACAGCAATATTTCCTAATACTTTCAAATGCAGCTCTTGGTTTTAACTTTCTTTAGATTATTGACACTGGAACAGTCTTATACCCTTCAGAAGCTTAAGGTGCACGGAATGCAGAGTAGATAAATGTATGGCGCCAGGCTTAATGCAAACAATTCACTTCATTCCTCCATCTGGTGAGAAATTTAAAAAAGTTTTTTTATAGCTTTTAGGGGGACTTCTTTTCTAGTAGGGTGAAGATCTGTGTTTTTAGGGAAAAAAAAAATTCCCTAAATCAAAACAGCAAAGTACATGAAGAACTAAAACGTGGAAAAATTGCAGAGTTAAAGGAAGTACCACAATTATTTTTTTCTTTTATTTTTTCTTCTTTTTTATTCCTTTTTTCCTTCCCTCTATCCTTCTTTTCTTTCTTACTTATCCAATCCTCCCTTCCTTCCCTTCCATCATTTCTTTTTCTCCCTTTTTCACTCATTCACCCACTCCCTTCCTTCCTTTTTTCCTCTTCCCTTCCTTTTTCCAGTCCTCCTATCCATCTTTTCTTTCTTTTTCTTCTATCCTTCCTTCCTTCTTTCCTCCCTCCCTTCCTTCTTTCCACCCTCCCTTCTTTCCTTCTTTTCTTCCTCCCTCCCTTCCTTCCTTCCACCCTCCCTTCTTCCTTCCTTTCTTCCCCTCTCCCTCCTTCCCTCCTTCCCATCCTTCCTTCCTTTCTTCCTTCTTTAGTAAATCTACAAGTCTGGAAAAAAATTAATAAACATTTTCCTAGGTGTATTTTTTAAAAATTTAATTGAACTTTTTTCTTTCTACTTGTAATGCATAAATTATTAAAATGCAAGGATTATCCTTAATTATAGGGTAATAAAGTATTTTTCCTATACGAAATTTGGCTGCAGACAGCAGAAAAACAGCTAAACAGTTTTCTTCACTTTAAAAAAAAAAAAAAAAAGACACAAATTTGCTGAAAGGATATTGGGTAATTCATAGAATTCACAAGGAAGCTGGAAAGACAGGTTGAGAAAACTGGCAGGAACCAAAGGAAACACAACATAGTGAAGATCTCCCCATAGGAAGAGTTTACCTCATACATGGCAATGCTGACATCACTGCTGGGTTTGCTGCCCTAGCATCACCGTCCCTAGTAACTTGCCTACTTGATGCCGGACGGTAGTTTCCCTAAATACCCAACAGTGCACTTCTGCATTTTGACTCTGATGCAGATACGGTGAATAATCTCTCATTTTTCATAACTTTCTAAAGACTTAAATTCAGAGCTGGGACTTTAAATTCATCAAGCCTAGTTCACATGGCCAAGCTTTTGTTAAGGAGCTATAAGAAGAGATATCTGTTTCTTTTGGCTGCCTTTGTGGGGGCCTGAAAAGCACCTGTGGTGTTCTCAGCCTCCAATTCAATGGCAAGACTAGCTCCCACTGTGCACCCTGGAGGAAATAGCCCTCCCTGAATATAAAATCCTCTAAAGCAGCTGAGCTAAGAGTTACATAAGTAGGGTAGAAACATTTTTCTAAGTGTGTCATCACTTGAACCCTTAGCCTATATTAGGTGCTCCGTCCCCATACACCTTCCTTGAGCCTCCTCTTCGTTATCAATTTTATTCCTTCAGGTTCCTGATTGTCTGATCAAACCGAAACAGATCTTTCCACAAAGCGATATAGATGAAACTGTTTATATTTGGAAGCTCTGCTTCCTGGGTGCATTCTGTAACATTGTCCAATATTCTTTAGAAATTCCAGTTCAGAGGTTATAATCTAGCAGCAATCCATTCCTTGTAGCATCTGTCATCTCCTGGAAAGCCAGCTGCCAACCAGGCTCAGGTTGTCTTTCACTCCTGTTTTACCTGGACATAGAGAGCTCCCCCCAACCTTTGGTGGGGTTGAAGGAAGTGCCGCCCTGGGATAGGAAAGTAAGGGAGGGGCTCCTGGAAATCACTCAGACTTCAGGCCGAGCTTCTGATCTATGGATTCCGTGAGGTAATAACATTCTTCAGGGAAGGTTTGTCTTTACCAGTAAATTAGCCTTATAACTCTGTGCTCCTAATAGAACATTTGGGACATATAATAACCTGGTGTGCCTGGGTCAGTATTCAGTCTCAGTCACCATCCAGTGGCAAGTCAATGTTTATTTCTCAGTGTGGGAAAGGGGAACTCTCGGAAACAGGTATTTGTTATATTTAAAATATCTAAAGGTCTTTGGTGCTCCATATTACACGTCAATATACTAGGGGCACTGGGGTCTGGGTATCTGGGGCAACTGTATCCAAAGAACAAAAGTATAGAACTCTTTGTACAGCAGTCTGGAGAATGCTTTCTTGCTGTGGATCCTACACAAACTTGCTTAGCTTTGAGACGATTCACTCCGTGTGGCAAAAGTGAACTCACTCATGTAGGATATGTAGCCTCCCAAACTGGAAGGGGCCTACGAATTAATTGCTTTTCATTGTAGGTGGTGGTGGAGAGTACAAATTTGAACAAAGTATGCTTCCATTTGGTGAGGATATCCCAACGTGACCAAGATGACTAGACTCATAGAAAGTACCCCAAGGGAGAGGTGGTGGCGGTGATGTTTGTCACATCCTTGTATTTTTATTTTCACATACTTGCATTATTTAGCAAGGCATCTAGATTGTGGATATTTCCTGTTTACACATTATATTAACCTTCTGGTGGACAGGTGAGCCATTTCATGGGAAAGCAAGAAGCAAACTCTTCCCCTCTCCCACCCTTGCTGCCTCGGATTTAGAAATTTAGAGACAGGTACTGAATTTTTTACTGAAAGTTCTTTGCTTCTCCTGCATCCCCACCCCCAAATAAAAAAAGGAAGAGTAATTTTGGAGGTATGATTGCTTTTTGTGGGATATGAAGGTAAAAAAGCATTATCCATAGCAAAAGCTGCATTCAGGGCACCATGTGCTGTATTTAAGAGGACAATATATGGAATAGCAGGGAAAAATAAAAGTATGCAGCTTATCAAATTCATAAAAATAATTCCCTGTTGTTCTGAAGATAGTGTAGTGGCAAAACTAAGGAGTTAAAATACAGTTGAGTAAGAATCAACACTACTAAGATTTTGATATTGGTACTGTGCTGTAAAGAGTTAACTTAGCAACCTTGACTACTACCCAAAGCCTGTACAATCCAAAGATCTTCAGATCTGGCCCTTGACTATCTCCTGGGAAGTCAGCTCTGAGTACTTGAATGTCCTGCCTGATAAGAGTGTCTTTTTATACCTGACTTCTTGGGCCAAGTAGGTAGTTTATACTAACAAAGTGATTTACTCTGAGTGACTATTTTCTGTTTGTTTTTTTGTCTTTCTGTATGCCTGCTTTTGGCCATACTATATCTTTTTGATCTCTGAGGTTATACAGGCTAAAGACTGAATAGCTAAGGTCAACCATACCTGTGCTTCATACCTACATGACTGATCCTGAATAAATGGAAGCCGGTGCTCAGATGAGCTTCCCTGTTTGGCAATATTTTTTACACGTTGTCACAAAACATTGCTTAGAGAATTAAGCACTCTCTGTTGTATTTCACTGGAAGGAGACAACTGGAAGTTCAAGCCTGGTTTCTCCTGGGCTCCTCCTTATGTGCCTTTTTCCTTTGCCAATTTCAGCATGTATCCTCTCACTGTAGTAAACCATAATGATGAGTATAATGACTTTATTGAGATCTGTGAGATCATTAAACCTGACAGTGACCTTTGTGACCTCTGACCTAGGTATTACATTCTGAAAATATCTTCATGTATTTTGTTCTTCTTTTTAAATTAAGATTTTAAAGATTCAACATAACTTAATTCTTCTGTATAAAAAAATAGAACTTAAAGTCTACATGTATTTCAGCAACAGAAATGGCTACAAAAAGACATATTTTTCCTACACTCTCTTTAAAATGTATTACATGAATTTCCCTTATTAGTACCAAGAATCTTATTAGAGTAAAATGTTAGCATCCTGAGAATAATCCTTATATAAATGACATACATAAAAATGTTCTCAGTCTAAGAACCAATGATATATAAAACTAATCATTTATAAACGGAATAAGGAGCCCTGACAGTGCAAACGGTTAAGTGCTCTGCTGTGAACCAAATGGGGATAAGCTCCTGGGAAGAAGAAACTGGTGATCTGTTTCCCTAAAGATTGCTGTTGCTCTTGTCAAGAAAACCTTATGGAACAGTCCTACTCTGTCACATGGGATTGTTGTAAGTCAAACACAACTTGACAGCACCCAACAACAAAAACAACATAAAACTGAATGAATTAAAGGATTTTTAAATTTATACCTTAAAATATAAAGAAATTCATTTATTTATTCATTATTTCATCTATATATATTTATTGACTAGCTACTACATGGCAGGCACTGTTTTATTTTACTGGATAGTGATTTTAAAAGTTTGTGCTCTGAGAAAGTTTATTAGGAAAGTAAAAAAGTGGAAAAAAATAAACAGGTAACTGATAATGGTAAATACTGCTATGAATGTGTCCTATGAATACAATTAAAAAGGTTTTTGTAATTAATGGCTTCATGATTCCTTTGAAGTTTAGGTAAGTTTTTTAATTTTTTTTAATTATAGAGAAAATGACAATCATTTAATAAAATCAAGATATATGGAACTCTGAATCAACAAGAATAAAGTACCATCTTTTTTTTAATGTAAACCAATGATTAAGAAAAAAAATTAGCTCATTTCAATATACCTTTTCAAACTACTTTTTTACATAGTTTTTTTTAATAGTTAAGTAAATAAACATGCAAAAATATGGAACTTACTCTACAACTCATAAACTTCCATTTGATGAGTACCCAGTTTATACTGAGTCAAGAAACTATAATTGCCAGAATACTAGAATATATCTTCTAAGCATCTTCAGTGTAAACTAGTATCTGAATTATCTAATAAGATGAAAGAGAATAAGAATAAAAATACAGATAATAAATATATAAATACAGATAATGCAGGTTGAATAGATGTGTAAATTCTTCAGAGTCTTCAATAAATTAATAAGTGAAACAAGTCCTTTGGATTTAGCAAAAAGCAGGTAGCTGCTACCATTCAAAACAAAGGTACTTGTGGTGAAGACACACTATAGAAGGTCTTCATTGTTGGTAGTTGTTGTTGTCTAGTCAACTGACTCAGAACAACAGAAAAAAATATTGCCTGGCCCTGTGACATCTTCATGATCATCGGGTTCTCAAGTTTATGGTGGTCTCTACTCAAAGATCTGTTTCCCATTCCTCCTGTCTTTAGAAAATAATTCTAGTAAGCTCAACATTTTAGCTCTTAAAATATTCACTTTTACATAACACAAACACATATATTGTTACAAAAAATACCAACAACATTTGTTATCATCAAGCCAGTTTTCCCAGCTAGCTTTCTAGTCCTCTCTGGTCCATTTTTTAAAAAATTTTCTACTACTGTAGTAGTCTATGTTGTTTGTCTATATTTCCCACATTATCAGAGGAGATACAGGTAGCAGAACAGTAAAGTTTGTACCTGTGAACATTATACCCTTGCTGGTAAAATGATCCCTTAAGGTGTCCTCCAAGAATGATGAACACCAAAGACATAAGGGAAAGATTAGCACAAGAGACAGAAAGAGCCAGAGAATACATCAGCCTGAGACTAGAATAACTAGGTGGTACCCGGCTACCAACGATGACTGCCCTGACAGGGAACACAACAGAGAATCCCTGATGGTGCAGGAGAACAGTGGGACGTAGATTTTAAATTCTCATAAAAAGACGAGACTTAATGGTCTGACTGAGACTAGAGGAACCCCAGAGGTCATGGTCTCTGGACCCTTTGTTAGCCCAAGATTGGAACCATTCCCAAAGCCAACTTTTCAGACAGGGATTGGACTAGACTGTAAGACAGAAAATGATACTGGTGAGGACTGAGCTTCTTGGCTCAAGTAGATGCATGAGACTATGTGGGCAACTTCTTTCCCCAGGTGAGATGAGAAAGCAGAGGGGGACAGAAGGTGGTTGAAAGGACATGGGGAACACAGGGTGGAGAGGAGTGTGCTGTCTTATTAGGCCAAAAGCAGTTAGGAGTACATATCAAGGTGTGTGTAAGTTTTTGTATGAGGCTGACTTGATTTGTAAACTTTCACTTAAAGCACAATAAATAATAGTAATAATAATAAAAAAAGATATTCCTCCAAGTCTGACAAAGTTTTATGCAAATAGATTTTCCTTGCGTATGGACATCCAATGAGGCTTATCACATCTTTTTTCGCTTGTGAATTTGGTCTAGAAATACTATTGTATCACCCCTTATAGAATGATAGTCACCGACAGTAATTGCAAACAACCAAGAAAAAAAGAGTTGAAATCATAAAAATAAATTTGGTATGGTTATCTAGTTTCCTATCTGCTCAGGCAAGAGTATTTCTTTGAAGATGGTCACAAAGAATACTAGGTAGTTTCCCATTCTCCTTAATTTCACTGGGGAACAGAGCTGAATTGTAGGTTAAATTTACCCAGATGTACACACACAGACTAAAGAAAAATACAAATTTGGTAGTGCTCTATGTATTCCTTTGGAATAAGCTAAAAATACCAAGAAAGAAGAAATGTAAACGGTCAATTAAAAATTGAATTATCTGCCTTTGGTGAAGAACTTTAATATAACACGGAGAGCAGAAGCCACACTATGACGCCAGCTCCACAGGTCTGATTCCAACAGCTTTCAAGTACATATACATGTGTCCAGTGTCATATTGTATTTCCTTTTGAGATTAAGCTTTCTGTCTTTAGAGAATTGACTTCACAATTAATACCTACATCTAATCCCCATAGCTCCTCAATCCTCTTGAAGGAAAACAAAATAAAAGTACCTTAACATGTATTTACTCAGAAGGTATCTCAAAATTTACAAGGTAATTCATCTTTACACTGCATTTAAAAAAGAATTAAATTTTTCTTTTTTAACCTCCAAATGAGAACCTTAATATTAATGAAATTGATAGACTACACAGGTAAGATACTCTCTGGGAAGGACGTTCTAAGGATTTCATTCACTGGGGTGCAGAAATACCCTATCTGCTATTAAATGACATTAATTTGGTATATGTGTCATCCTCGTAACAAGAACAACCATTTGGCTCACTGTACAAAATTATTCTTAAATGTATAATGCGTGTCAAAGTATCTCTCAGATTTAATTGTCAAAATTTTTCCTACTTAGGGTTATACAAAAGCTATTTCTAGGGGGGAATGTACGAATTTTGGAGAGATGATCATAGTGGTTTTAAGGGAGAGAAAACATTATCTTTGAGTTAAATCCACATAACCGTAAAAAGAACCAAAGAAACTTCAGCAAGAATATTACTATCCTTTACATTTTAATGTGGGCTGGCATACAAAGAAGAGAACAACCAATGTTACATTTGCAGAAGCTGAACTGGAGTCTGTGGACTTAGATAAGTGATTTAAAAGTCCTCCAACCCAGTTTCAAAACAGAAAATCCTTTGTTAAAACAAAATACATTTTCCAGTAGTACTCTATTTTTCCTCTTCAGTCATTTCATTTACTATTTCATTTTATCCTAGGTTTTTATTTTTTTTTCCATATGTAAATATCCTTATTGACATTTCAACTTCTTCCTGTAAGCTTTTGGAGAGGGAAATATTTACACTTGATCCAAAGTTTAAACAAAATCGCTTTGTAACAAATGACCAGAAAAAATCATACCTCACTGACCGAGTTCATCCTGCTGGGATTAGCAGATGCCCTGGAGCTACAGATCATCCTCTTTTTGCTCTTTGTTGTGATTTACACACTCACAGTCCTGGGGAATGTGGGGATGATCCTGCTAATCAGGGTGGACTCTCGACTTTACACACCCATGTATTTCTTCCTGGCTAACTTGTCCTTTGTGGGTGCTTGCTACTCGTCCACCATCACCCCAAAGATGCTGGTAGATCTATTGTCTGTGAAGAAAACCATCTCCTTTGCTGGCTGCTTCCTGCAGATGTATTTCTTTATTGCCCTGGCAACAACTGAATGCATCCTCTTTGCGTTAATGGCCTATGACCGCTATGTGGCCATATGTAACCCACTCCTTTACTCCTTAATCATGTCCAGGACAGTCTGCCTTAAAATGGCGGCTGGGGCCTTTACAGCAGGATTGCTGAACTCCATGGTTAACACAAGTTATGTAAGCAGCTTACCATTGTATGGTTCCAATATCATCCATCACTTCTTCTGTGACAGCCCCCCTCTTTTTAAGCTCTCTTGTTCTGACACACGCCTGAATGAAAGCATCTTTTCCACTTTTGCTGGTGTGAATATGGTTGAAACTCTGCTGGTCATCCTGACTTCCTACTCCTACATTCTCTTCTCCATCTTTCGTATGCATTCAGGGGAGGGAAGGCACAAAGCATTCTCAACCTGTGCCTCCCACTTGACTGCTATAATTCTGTTCTATGCAACCTCCGTCTATACTTATCTGCATCCCAGGTCTAGTTACTCCCTGAGTCAGGATGAAGTGGCTTCTGTGTTGTACACAGTAGTGATCCCCATGATGAATCCCCGGATCTACAGCCTCAGGAATAAGGAAGTAAAGAAGGCTTTGTGGAATGTGACTACCAGGAAAAGAACCCCTTCATTTCTGATGCTGCCTGGTTAATTTTTCTGAACTAAATTGAGTATTTAGTTATTTCCCGAACAAAATAAAGTTTTTGATTAACTTCCAAGGGCTAATTCAAACATACAGGTTCTCATTAGAATATTTTCAAAGTAAAAACATTCTTTTAATACTCAAATATCTGTATCTAATTAGAGATAAGATAAATTAGACAAATAATAACAGGGGCATGGATGTTCTATGTTAAAATCAGTCTATATGGTCACTGGGTCTTTTAAAATAGAACTTATTTATAATGCACACTTGGCTGTAGAAAAAAGGAGATTAAGTATTTAGAGACAAAAGACACAATATCACACAGAACTAGCCATATAGAATATTTTGGTCCACCTATTCAATGTTTTCCCATATGCATTCCTTTTTACCACTTGTTAAGATAACTGTTAGCTATCTATAACATATTCCATAAATGCTTTGAAGTTATAATGGACTTTTTTTTTAATTTAGTGATATACATCACGGAAGGGATGTTTAAATCAAACTTCAGTACTAAACTTTTATTACACTTTCAAGCTTTTATCTTTCTATTTCTCTTTCCCTATCTATACGCACCTACATTTGTTAAAGAATGAGTGTGCCTTCATGCAAAAATTGGCTCTTAAGGACACTGCTGACTGATTTGAATGCGCCAATGACAGCACTCCTTTCATTCTCTGACCTTTTTCTTGAAACTTTCTGAACCCTTCTTCCCCTTTCTGTCTTCCAGAGTCACACACACATAAACACACATCAAAAAAAAAAAAAAGGGACAACCCACTCAGCTATTACAAAGGGTTCCAATAGATGACAGACTTTTAAAGGAGTTAGATGAGTCTTCAATGGATGAATCTAACACAAACTCTTTATTAGGTTCTTGATTTTCTTCATAGAAATCTTCTTTCAATTGTTAATAGAGAGCAATTGAAAGTCACCTTAATATAAGTAGGAAGCACAATTAATATGGAGGTTGCCATCAAAGGTTTACTTACAATGTGTGTTTTAAGGAAATTATGTATTGATCAAAACATCGCATAATGAAACAGTAATATTATGTGGCTTCCGCTGTAAAACTTAGGGATAGAAAAAACGTGTTGGAGAAGCAATAAAGTCATTCCGATGTTTGGGGTTTTCAGCATGTCTTATTTTGAGCCATGTTCTCAGCTGTCTAACTCAGCTGTCCTCAATCTGATTACTCTCATTTACAAAGTCTACAGATATTGCCATCTTTGGAAGCTAGTACCACCTCCTGATGCTGGGTCCATTTTAATTCATTGAATATGTGTTTTACATAGATTTTGATACTTTCTCTAACTCCTAATTACATGTAGTAAAACTTTTTTTTTTTTTAAAAAAAGTCAAATTCCCTGGCTTATTGTTCAATCTATTTATATGAAAAAAATTTCAAAAAATTTTATTTCTCTAACTCAAAGGAAATTTTGCTTTAAAAAGTAATGAGAAACATAATTTTATATATAATGTGATTTCTTCACCTCTTTCTTTAACATTTGACAATATTTATCAAACCCTCCTTTATAAAGTTAATGCTCTTTTTGTCTCTTTGCTATAGTATCCTAATTGTTTTTATTTTTCTACTTTCCCGATCTCTCTTGTTTTCACTTAAATATTTGACGTTACACCCTTCCCAAACTTGCACAGGTATCAATTGATACTTCACCTTTGCTCAATTTTTTTTTGGGTAATGAATTTGTTAAAGTTAATTAAGGGAATTTGAGATATTGCCACTAGGTTTTGTTCTGCACTTTATGTTCAGTAGTGATTATCCATTGCCACCAAGTCAATTCCAACTCATAGCAACCCTACAGGACAAAGTAGAACTGCCTCCTAGGATTTCCAAGAAGCACCTGGTGGATTTGAACTGCCGACCTTTTGGTTAGCAGCCATAGCACTTAACCACTACACCACCGGGGTTTCCCAATAGTGATTAAAAAAAAAAATTGCTATCAAGTCACTTCCGACTCATAGAAATCCTATAGGACAGAGTAGAACTGCCCCATAGAGTTTCCAAGGAGCGCCTGGTGGATTGGAACTGCAGACTTTTTGGTTAGCAGGTATAGCTCTTAACCACTACACCACCAGGGTTCCTAGGTGAGGCCAAATAGAGACTTGGTTTACAAAACGTGAACATTACAAAGCTGAAAAAGTAAATAAATAATTTGGAAGAAATAATGGAATTCAAGAATCATATGGATTAAAATAATAAACCAAAAACATTAATGTTATATTACTAAGAGACAGAGCCCCATATATAGACAGAAAACAAAGTGTACAAATGGTTTAATATTAATGTATAGAAATTTTTGAATTCACTTAAATGTCAACTAGCATGTACACCATACTTTACATAGCTCTATTATCTATGGGAAGTCATGCTTCTAGTTATAAAATAAGACAAATGCCCTAGTTAATTGAAGAAATAATTCCATTTCAATTCACACTGGTCCTATAAAACCAATGACGGTATATTAATTTATAGTTAACATGCTTCAGAGGAGACAAATAAACACTGTTATGCTAAGAAGGTAGTAGTATCCAAATTGTCCAGGTGTCTAGAAAAAAAAGCCAAAAAGTGGTCAAGTTGATGTGAGAATATTTAATCTGTAAAAGAGGAATAGAGAATGACTTAATAGCTCTATTGAAAACATGGGATATATGTCAAATAGAATGTGTCAAGTATAGAATGTATGTCAAACAGAACCTGTGACATCAGAAAGTAGAAATATAGTCACTGTAGCTAAACTTAAATACAATTTACTGCTTTGTCTGGGAACTTTGTACATACTATCAATGAGATTTTCTTTCAATTTTGGTATTTTAATGCTTCTGTGAAGACGTTGCCCACATCCATCACATTAGAGGTGTTTGTGTTCGGTAACTTACCAAAAATGATAGCGCCCAGCTTTGTTACTGATGTAGGAGGTTATAAATACTGACCACAGAATTTTGAAGCTTTGCAAGCCAGGGATCGACCTGATTAAGATCTATGTCAAAAATTTGTCTGAATTTCTGAATTGGGCTGCAAGCCCTCAACCTCCAGAATTTGTATGATAATTTTAACTCTGTATTGTCAAATGAACAAACACATAAAATAAATAAATAAAACATAGTTTTGTTTCATTGAGATTTTGTTGAGGACATGTCAGATTTATTAATATACTAGCAGGAGAAGAAGCAAGGTGAAAAAAAATGTGATTTGGAGGGAGTAGCGGAATAGAGGAAATCCTGGTGGTGTAATGGTTAAGTGCTATGGCTGCTAACCAAAATGTCGGCAGTACGAATCCCGCAGGTGCTCCTTGGAAACCCTAGGGGGCAGTTCTACCCTGTCCTGTAAGGTCTCTGTGAGTGGAAGTCGACTTGATGGCAACAGGTTTTTATTTTGTTTTTTAAGGGAATAGAAATTTTGTTTTTATGGGAACAGAATGCTTACATAAGTAGCATAAAAAAAAGTGAAAGAGAAGTTGGTTTTATTTCATGCATCATAAAATCATCATGTTGAAATCATGTGTTAACAAAGAAGACTGTGTATCAGAATCATTACAAATGGTAGATTTGGCGAGCATTAGTTAGAAGGAACAAGCACACAGCTAAAGAGCAAATGGTAAAGGTATAACTATGGCTGATTGTAATGCCATAGCTGTATTCCCTGTAGTAGTTTACCAGCTAACCGTGGGCTCATATAATGATGTCAGAAGCAGAGCAACAAGTAACAAGTTGTATTTTTAAATGGGCCATTGTTGATGATTTTTTTGTTTCCAATTTCTTAATCTTGATTTTTCCTTTAATAATAATGCGTATTACATTTTTCCCCCGGGCATAGGCTGATAGCTTCGTATCAGAAGTGTTGTTATTGTTAGCTGCCTTTAAGTTGATCCAGGACTCATGACAACACCATGTATACAGAACAAAATGCTGCCCGGTCCAGCACCATCCCCATTATTTATTGTGGAGCAGACCATTGTGACCCATAGGGTTTTTTTTAGAAGCAGATCACCTTTCTTCCTACTAGATCTTAGTCTGGAAGGTCCACTGAATCCTGTTCATATCAAAGCAACACACAAGTCTCCAGTGACAGACAGGTGGTGGCTGTGTACAAGTTGCATTGCCCAGGAATCAAACTCGAGTCTCCTTCATAAAGGTGAGAATTCTACCACTGAACCACTCTAAAAGACTGTATGATGCGTATTTTCATTTCTTCTCTTAACTTATTTAAAAAAGCAATTGTATAAAACAATATGTATATGATTTCTGTTTGGGCCTACGAAATGTAGAAATAAAATATATCTGATAATAACGGCACACAGGCATGGGGGAAGGAAGCTCTGTAGGAGTAAGGAAATAACACCTGAAGGTTGTGCCAGTCCAGAGGAACAAATGAAGAGGACCAGAAATGGTAAATACGAAGGTTAATGCAGTAAACATTATGAATACATACTTTTTTTCCCCTCTTTTCTCATTATCTTTTATTGCATAAATCTACATAAAGTAATGGGCTCAAACATAGCAACAATCGTGAAGATGGAGAAGTGATGGGCAATGTTTTGTTCTGTTGCACAAGGGGTTACTATGAGTCAGAACTAACTCAGCTGCACCTAACAACAACAAAAAACAATGTAAGAATGAAAATAATTTATTTTGGAGTTTATAACACACAGAAATACAAAAAGTATAACAGTAGTAGCCAAAGGGGAAAGAGAGAATAGAGCTACATAGAAGTAACATATTCTTATCATTAGAATTACGTTAGTGCAAATCTGAAGGAATCACTGTTAAGTTTTGGTCTATATTGTAAGCCCTAGAATAAACACTAAGAAATAACACAAGAAATAGTAAAAATATTATTAAAACTTACACTAGAAAATATTCACACTTTGCAAAAGAAAAGATTAAAGGAGGAATGGAGAGAAAAAAAGAGCTACATACAAAACAAAGTAAAATGGCTTCAAGTATAAACACAATCCAGTCAAAATAATCCAGTCAAAAGTCAGAGGTTGTCAGACTAGGAAAAAAAAAAAAAAAAAAAAACTGAAGATCCTACTATATGCTACTGAAAGGTGACAAATTTTAGATTCAAGGACACAAGTAGATTGAAAGTAAAGCAATGGTATTTGCATCGTGATTGTCTACTTTGCCTTTCTCATAAAGTGCTGAAAAAAGTAACAATTGACCAAACCAAAAAGGTAAAGTATAAAAGATCTGTAAGTTTCCAGAGAAATCCAGTTGATGGGATTCAAAGCTCTGAATGGAAAGCTGAAAATTTGAACATATGCAGAAATAGCACAAGTTCCTCTGTTGTAATGAGAAGGACAGAATAAGAATGGAAAGATGAAGTTATGTTTTTGTAGATGCAGGTAGATTTTCATATTTATTACCAGGCATTTGAGGATGTTCCTATCTGATACCTTCTATTTCTTCTTTTAACATGAATGTGAGGTAGCTAGGTGAATGGAATAGGAGTATGGGACATCAGAAACTACAGAATAGCAAGAAAGATTTTGAAATATTCATGTCAGAAAGAGTTTGTTTAAGCCAGTGTGGCACACTCAGGCTCAATTAAAGACAGCCTGATGAAAGGATTGTTCAGAAAATGTGAACAGGAATAGGGAAATCAACGGGAGCTGAGACGGTATCACCAGTGTTGACCAAAGAACCTAGAGAAAGAACCTATTCAGGAACTTGGAGAGGACTGCAGCCAAGGACGATGAGTTCTGTGTTAAGATAAACCAAACCAAAACCACTACCGTTGAATTGATTTCGACTCATAGCGACCCTATAGGACAGAGTAGAACTGCCCCACAGAGTTTCCAAGGAGCACCTGGTGGATTTGAACTGCCAGCCTCTTGGTTAGCAGCTGTAGGACTTAACCACTACGCCACCAGCGTTTCCTGTGAAAAGATATACGGCCTTTAATAGGAAAAAATGCCACTGCAGATCTTTAGCACAGCTGAGAAGGAACAGAGGAAAAAGTGCATTACTCTTTTTCTTCTCAAATGTTCATCTCTTTCATCTCCATTGGCAAAAAAAAAAAAAAGTTACTATCAGTTTCAACTCATGGCAATCCCGTGAATATCAGAGAACTTGCTTCAAATGGATTTAAACGGTTGAGTTTTCAGAAGTTTATCACCAGGCCTCTCTTCTATGCACCTCTTGATGGATCTAATCTCCAAACTTTCAGTTACCAGCTGCATGCACTAACCATTTGCATCACCCACGGACTGTCTTCCCTTGGCCAAACCCAATCAGAAGCCAAGTTCAAGGAAACCTGAGCGATCAAAACCGGAGTTTAGTGACACAGGACATAAACGAAAGCAGAGTTGGGTGGGAAATGGAAGTGGGCCAGCAAAACACTATCTAAAAAACATTGTCTAGCATGGTTTATTTCTTTCGCCTTTCAGCATCCACTCTTGTCTTTTATCTTCAAGGAGGGGGAAGAAAAAAGACGGGGGAACACAAAAGTTCCATTGCTACCATATCGAATCAGGTGATGTAAATTCAGTATTCCTTTCATTTGGATCTTAAATAGAAAACAGCCAACACCAGTCCTCTTCGTATAAGGCAGTTAGTGAAAACAGAAAAAAAATATATACATATATATAATTAGCAAAACAATATAAATGCATTTTAGCTGTTGAGGCCAGTTTAACATTCTCCATTACTCTTTGCCGGAATTTAGGTTGGTCAGTTTTCTTTTCCAATGTTTTTTTTTTTTTTTTTTAAATTTGGTGTTTATGTGTGTGGGTGTGTGTGTGCTGATTCAAAGCTTCATTCTAATAGAATTTAAGTATTAATAGCCATTGTAAGTCTGGTGGTTTTAGTTTTCCATTCTTCAGCGCTTTTGGACATGGGGTACTAATAGTTAACCCAGTAAAATCTCTGGTTCCAGGCATGCTCTTTTTTAATTCTGTCGTGCAGCAGAAACACATTTTCCTTCCTCGGTAATATTGAATATTTAATAATCATCCTACCCGAGATAATGACCTTCTCCCCTTCCTATTCCTAAATTGCTACAAGGAGCTCCAAAAGGCTGAATGTGAGGGCAATCACAACTTTCATTTTAATTGAAACTTGACTTCTTACCCAGTGGAACCATTCTTCTCTTGAATACTAGTAATTCAGTAATACTGTGGTGAGCCTAGAGTCACAGGAGGAGTAAGTAAATTAAAAAACACAATATTATGTTAGATCTAGTTTTAATAGTGACTGTTCCTAGTTCCACTTTTTGAGTTCCAAATCCAATAATTCTGCCTGTATGGGAGAAGATGCCCCTGTCTCCTGCTAGCTTCTGTCTTTTATATCTCAAAAGAAATTGACTTAAAATACAATCTTGTAGATTGAGTCCTGACTCATTAACATAATTGCCTCTAATCCTGCCTCATTAACATCATAGTGGTAGGATTTGCAATGCACAGAAAAATCACATCAGATGACAAAATCGTGGTCAATTACATAACGGTGGAAATTATAGCCAAGTTGATACACGTTTTTGGCAGGCACAATTCAACCCATAAGAGCCTACATGAGTTATATATGAATTTTCTTAGAGGTCATTCCAACAAAGCCTGCAGTTGCCATTTTTAAGAGCACAGCTGCTAACCAAAAGGTTACTAACCGGAAGATTGGTAGTTCAAACCCACCCAGCGCTCCCCAGGAGAAAGTCCTGGCAATCTTCTTCCTTAAAGATTGTTGTTGTTGTTAGGTGCTGTCAAGTCAGTTCCGACTGATAATTACCCTATGCACAACAGGATGAAACACTGCCCAATTCTGCGGAATCCTCACAATCATTGTTGTTCTTGAGCCCATTGTTGACGCCACTATGTCAATCCATCATGTTGAGGGTTTTCCTCTTTTTCACTGACCCTCTAATCTACCAAGAATAATGTCCTCCCCCAGGACCTGGCCCCTTCTGATAACATGTCAGAAGTATGTGAGATGAAGTCCAACATCCTCGCTTCTAATAAGCATTCTGGCAGTACTTCTTCTGAGACCCCTTTGTTCGTTCTTTGGCAGACCATGGTATATTTGATATGCTTCACACAGTTTCATAATTCAAAGGCATCAATTCCTCTTCAGTCTTCCTTACTTATTGCCCAGCTTTCACATGCATAAGAAGTGATTGAAAACACCAGATGTTTCAACCAGGTGCTTCAGGTGCTACTTAGTCCTTAAAGTGAGATCTTTGCAGCAGATTCACCCAATGCAATGTGTCAAATGATTTCCTGATTGCTCCTTCCATGGGTGTTGATTGTGGACTCGAGTGAAATGAAAACCTTGACAACTTCACTGTTTTCTCCATTGATCATGATGTTGCTTATTGGTCCAATTGTAAGGATTTTTCTTTTCTTTATATTGAGGTGTAATCCATACTGAAGGCTGTGGTCTTTGTTCTTCCTCAGTAAGTGCTTCAAGTCCTTTTCACTTTCAGCAAGCAAGACTGTGTTATCTGCATATCGCATGTTGTTAATGAGTCTTCCTCCAAAACTGATTTCCCATTTTTCTGCACATAGTACAGCTTCTCAGATTATTTGCTCAGCATACAGATTTAAAAAATATGGTGAAAAGTGCAACCCTATACACACCTTTCTTTACTTTAAATCACACAGTGTCTCCTTGTTCTATTCCAATGATTGCCTCTTGGTCTAAGTACAGGTTCCTCATGAGCATAATTAAGTGTTCTGGAATCCCATTCTTTGCAATATTATCCATGATTTTCCATGATCCACAGAGTGCAATTCCTTTGCATAGTCAAAACACAGGCAAACATCTTTCTGATATTCTATGTTTTCAGCCAGTGTACATCTGACATGAGCAATAATATCCCTTTTTTCACACCCTCTTCATAATTTGGCTTGAATTCCTGACAGTACCCTTTTGATGTACTGCTACAGCCACTTTTGAACCATCTTCAGCAAATTTTTACCTGTGTGTGATATTAGTGATGTTCAATAATTCTGCATTCTGTTGTACTTTGAAATGAATACAAATATGCATCTCTTCCAGTCAGTTGGCCAGGTAGCTTTCTTCCAAATTTCTTGGCATAAATGAATGAACACTTCCACCTCTACATCTGTTTGTTGAAACATGTCAATTAGTGTTCTGTCAATTATTGAAGGCTTGTTTTTTGCCAATGTTTTCAGGGCATCTTGAGCCTTTTCCTTCAGCACCATCGTTTCTTAATCATATGCTACCTTTTGAAATGTTTGAATGTTGACCAATTCTTTTTGGTACAGTGACTCCATTCTTTACTTCCATCTTACTTTGATTTTCCCTGCATCTTTTAGTATTTTCCCCATTGAATCCTTCAACATTGCAACTCAAGTCTTGATTTTTTTATAAAATTCTTTCAGTTAGAGAAATAAGGAGCATATTCACCTCTTTTGGTTTTCTATCTTTGCACATTTCATTATAATACTTTATTTTCTACAGCTGCCTTTTGAAGTCTTCCGGTCAGCTCTTTGACTTCATAATTTTTTCTTTTCTATTTAGCTGCTCTACTTTCAAGAGCAAATTTGAGAGTCTCTCCTGACGCTCATTTTGGTCTTTTCTTTATTTCCTGTCTTTTTAATGACTTCTTGCTTCATGTATAAAGTCCTTGATGTCATTCCACAATTCCTTTGGTATCTGGTCATTAGTGTTCAGTGTTTCAAATTTATTCTTGAGATTGTCTCTAAATTCAGGCAGGATATACTATTTTTTTATTTATACTATACTCAAGGTTGTGTTTTGGCTCTCGTAGACTTCTAATTTTCTTTAGCTTTGGCTTGAACTTGCATATGAGCTACTGATGGTATGTTGCACACTTGGCCCTTGGTCTTGTTCTGATTGATGATATTGAGCTTTTCCATCCTCTTTCCACAAATGTAGTCGATTTGATTCTTGTGTATTCCATCTGGAAGGTCCACATGTATAGTTGCTGTTTATGTTGTTGAAAAAAGGTATTTGCAGTGAAGAAGTCATTGGTCTTCCAAAAATCTATCATGTGACCTCCAATGTCGTTTCCATCACCAATGCCATGTTTTCCAAGTAGCGATCCCTCTTTCTTGTTTCTAACTTTCACCTTCCAATCACCAGTAATTATCAATGCATCTTGATTGCATGTTTGATCAATTTCAGACTGCAGAAGTTGGTAAAAAATCCTCAATTTCTTCATCTTTGACCTAAGTGGTTGTGGCATAAGTTTGAATAATAGCTGCATTAATTGGTCTTCTTTGTAGCCTTATGGATATTATAATAATATTGACAGCATTATACTTCAGGATAGATCTTGAAATGTTCTTTTTGTCAATGAACATGATGCCTTTCATCTTCAATTTCCCGTTCCCAGCATAGCAGACCATATATGGTTGTTCAACTCAAAATGACCAACACCGGTTCATTTCAGCTCACTAATGCCTAGCGTATCTATGTTTATGCATTCCATTTCATTTTTAATGGTTTCCAATTTTCTTACATTCATACTTCATGTATTCCACGTTTTGATTATTAATGGATGTTTGCAGCTATTTTTTCTCATTTTGAGTTGTGCCACGTCAGCAAATGAAGGTTCCAAAAGCTTGACACCAACGACATCATTAATGTCGACTCCACTTTGAGGAGGCAGCTCTTCCCCAGTTGTCTTTCAAGTGCCTTTCCTCCTGAGGGGCTCATCTTCTGGCACTATATTTGACAGTGCTCTGCCACTAGTCTTCAGGTTTTAACTGGGTATTTTTTTCAGAAGTAGACAGCCAGGTCTTTGTTCCTAGTCTTAGTGTGGAAGCTCAGCTGGAACCTGTCCACCATGGGTGACCCTGCTTATATTTGAATAGTGGTGACATAGCTTCCAGCATCACAGCAACAGGCAAGCCCCCACAGCATGACAACCTGACAGGTGCATGGTGGCCCCTAAAGATTCCAAAAATTAAAAAAAAAAACAAAAACCTGTTGCTGTCCAGTTGATTCCGACTCATAGCAACCCTATATATTACAGCTTAGAAAATCCTATGGGGCATTTCTACACTATCACGCGGGGTCAATATGAGGCAAAAATAAACTCAAGTGCATCTAACAACATTAACAGAGACCATTCCAGACCTACTAAATCAGACTATGTGATATTAATAGCTGACCATTTTACCATTTGAATATATATATATATATATAAAACTTTAAAACCAATTTTCTTAACTTAATTCCTGTTCCATACACACTTAGGTCATCGCTGAGCTTCAGTCACTAGGAATATATACGTGCGGTGAAATAAGCTGAGTTTGTTGTGGGTGGAACATTTAGGGGTGTAGAGAGTGATAGAAAAGATCGACCAGTGCTGGAAATGGAAGCGATAAATATGATTGTAAGTTATAGGAACACCTTTAGCAGTTACAAAAGTACTGTTAAAGAAAAGCAATTGCCCTTTTAACTATTTCACTAAGAATGTGTGTTTGATGGAAATTAAAAAAAAAATTGATGATTTAAGTATAGAATAACCCAAAACACATTGACTTTTGAGTTTTTAAGAACACAAAATACACACACAAACTTTTTTTTTCATTTTTGCTTCATCAAATCATAAGTTGATTATTTTTAGATTCCAAATAATTAGTGAAGTATTATTTATAAGAGTGTTGTGTCTTGCTTAATGCTTAAGCCAAATGTAGTTAGATGTTAATTAATGCAGAATTTCTCTTAAAATATTTTTAAAAATTGCAGCTCTCGAAATTAAGTAGTAAAATGGCAAACAAACTGTCTTAGTTGTCTAATGGCTGTGTAACAGAAGTACCACAAGTGCATGCCTCTAACAAAGGGAAGTTTATTTGCTCACAGTAAAGTAGCTAAAAGTCCAAACTCAAGGCGTCAGCTCCAGGGGCAGTCTTTCTGTCGGCTGGGGAGAAAAGTCTTTCTTGTCAATCTTCTAGGAGCTTCTCTGAGCAGGAGCCCTGGGTCTAAAGGACATGCTCTGCTCCAGGTGCTTCTTTCTTAGTGGTATGAGGTCCCCAACTCTCTGCGTGTTTCCTTTCCTTTTATCTCTTGTAAGACAAGAGGTGGTGCAAGCCACACCCCAGGGAAACTCCCTTTACATTGGATCAGGGATGTGACCTGGGTAAGGGAGGCGTTACAGTCCCATGCGAATCCTCTTTAACATAAAATTACAATCACAAAATGGAGGACAACCACACAATATGGGAAAACATGGCCCAGCCAAATTGATACACACATTTGGGGCGGGGGGCATTATTCAGTCCATGACACAAATGCAAATAAATAGTAAAATAACATTGTCCCTAGTGTTGTTGTTTTTTTCTTTACTCCGTTCACAAACCTGAGGATGCAACCTCAGAAAAAATGTGAATCCAGACATCAGGTGGATTCAGTTAAGCTATCAGTGTCCTTGACATGAACGACGCTGGTGCTGACAACACAGGATAAAGAGAACAGAATTAAGAGGGTGACGTTGATAACAAAAGTGTATTTGGGAAAGGTATGAATCACAGACCATTTGTGAAATGTGTCCTGGCAACAACTTTTGGACACAATCTTCTCTAGGTGACACAGTCTTTGGTTTAAGGCTCCCCGTAGCATGTTGTTGTTATTATTTATTATATTTACAGTCTTGATTTGTCAAGTACTGAAAAACCATATTAGTCAGTAGTGTTATAAATTATCAGTTTATATTTTTGTCTTTTTTATTTGCTGGCTACTGATAAATTCTTTGTTAATTCAATATTGGTTGACATTTCTCTTTCCTTTTTTATTTTAAAGATTGTTTTTTGTCATTCAAGCTCACTGACAGGCATTTATTTTTAAATATGTTCATTCTTGTGATCATAAATCTATCCATCTCTGGTTCTATTGTTACATGCCTTTGAGATATTTTTCAAGGAATAACCATAGATATTATATATTTTGATTCCTTTTAAGTAATAAACACACACATGCACTTCTGTTTCTTTTACAAATCAAAGACACCTTGGCTCCTATTGAAATCTCTCTTCTACATGCTAGATTCTTAAGACATTTAGTAGCAAGAAGAAAGGAAGAAATGCAAATATTTTCTTATGTTATTTTCAGAGTGAATATTGATTACTATTTCCTGTGATATACCAATTGCACTCTCATTACAGTAAATTGAAGCTACACAGAAAAATATGAAAAATAAAGCAGGAATCATCTGAAATCTTGCCACTGTGAGAAAGCCAATAATCCCTTCTAATCCACACCCACTCAAAAAATGCTCATGTACATATCCATACACACCCACTACTGACATGCAGATGTAAATAATTGAATGGAGTTATGAGGTGCCATGTTTCATTATAGGGCTCACTGATGGTGCAGTGGTTAAGTGCTCGGCTGCTACCTGAGACGATAGTGGTTCAACCCATCAGGAGCTCCATAGGAGAAGGAAGTTTGCTCCAGTAAAAATTACAGCCTAGGAAGCCCTCTGTGACAGTTCTACTCGTCGTATGGGTTCACTATGAGTCAGAATCAATTCATTGCCAATGGGTTTGTTTTTTACAGGTTTCTATTTCATTGTTTTACAAAAATGGGGTGGTGTTTTAGAAACAGATTTTAATTCTTTTACACATCAAGACATCTTCAAGTTTCTTCACCATGGCTATTCTAAAATCTTCTTAATGGGCTGTATAATTTTATGGTATAGACGTACTCTAGCATCTTAATATAATCTCTAATTCCATTCACTTCCAATTTTGTTTTTTCACTATATTCTTTTTTAGTTAAATATTCCTCAACAAATGAGTAGTTGCAATAATCACTTTCATATAAGTATTGTTATTTGCATAAAATGGGTTTTCCTTAAATCAGTTTAGAGATTAAAAGAGTTTTTTGTTTTTCTTTCACAAAGAAAAAAATGCTAAATCACTGTCCAAAAGGTATGCAAGAATAGAATGGAAGAATGAAGAACTAGTGGGAGCCTGCAAGAAATAGAATTCATTCAAGATAATTCCAATTAAAGTACTTTAGTGTAAAGGCTGTTTAGATGGGTATGATTGGATTATGGGGGAAAATACCAGATAATACAAAACCAAGACCTGAAGCTAAAAGTGGAGGGTATAATGTTACCAGAGAATGGCGAGAGATGGGACCATAGATGTGGGTACACCCTGAAGCACATGTAGCTTTCAGAGACTTGGGCAGAGACAAGGTATAGGAGCAGAGAAAAAACTGTGCAGAAAAGCCAAGTTCTCCCCAGCTTCCACCATCTCAGCTACTGCTGGTGTTTCTCACTGGCTAAATCCAACAAGAGGGGCAGAGAAAGGCAGATAATACGTCCGGAGGAATGGGAAATATAAGAAAAAATTATTCCAGATTATGGACCTAATTCAGAATTAAACAACACACTCTTACCTCACTTGTTCAGTCAGAGAAAAGATTGATCTTCAAGATTTTATTTTTGCACTTAAGTTAATTTGTGGTTTGATTACACAGAGGTAGTTAATTCTATGAAATGAAAGTACCTTGACATAATGTGAGATTGTTGGCACACTGTAAAATTATCTCTGTTTAAGAATGTAGAAAGAAAACTAGAAGATTTTCCCATTGTATCTACATGGCAAAAACATAAGCATATAGTTTCTGTAATTTCAAGTCATTGCATCATGTTAATAATCAGGTAGCAGCCTCTTCAATGCCACCATGACATCTTTATTCCTCAGACTATATATATATAACAGGATTCATCATTGGTGTCAAAATGGTATAGAAAAGACAGAGCAGTTTCCCCAGTCCTTCAGATTGATTTGATTTGGGCAGTAAATAATTGATAGCAGCTGTTCCATAGAATAAGATTACAACTGTCAGGTGAGAAGAACAGGTGGAGAAGGCTTTGGCTCTTCCGTTGGCTGAGGACAATTTCAGAATATTGGAGATAATTTTGCCATAGGAAGCAACGACCCACAGAAATGGTAACATCAAAAACATCGTAGCTAATATATAGACCACCATCTGATTTACTAATATGTCCCTGCATGCAAGCTTGATTACTGGGGAGATGTCACAAAAGAAATGATTAATTGTGTTAGACCCACAAAAGGACAGAGAGAAAATCTGGCACGCTTGCCCAATTTCGACTGGAATTCCACTGATCCAGGAGCCAGCCACTAACTGGATACAGACCCTGTGGTTCATGGCTACAGGATAATACAGAGGGTTACAAATGGCCACATAGCGGTCATAGGCCATCACTGTCAGGAGCAAACACTCTGTGCCTGCAAATATAAGAAAAAAACATATTTGCATAGCACAGGCCAAAAAGGAAGTATTTCCTTTCCGGGTCCAAATGTCCATGAGCATTCCTGGGATAGCGACTGTTACGTAACATATTTCCAAGAAGGAAAAATTGCCAAGGAAAAAATACATGGGGTTCCGGAGAGTAGGGTCAATTCTTGTTATCAGTATTATGATGCTATTGCCCAACAAAATAATCAGATACATGATGAAAAATGTCCCAAAGAGTATCCACTGTAAATTGGGTTCATCAGAAAACCCCACGAGAACAAACTCCATAATTGTAGTATTTTTTGATTCTTCTGCTTTTAATTTGGTTTCCATCTGTGGATATGATGAATTCAAGATGGTTAATTTATTCACTATTTTGAAAAGCATATTAACTTCTGTTAACTGGATAGGTACTTGTATAAACCTACGTAATTAATTAATTAATTCCTCCATCACCATGCTCCATTTCTACAGAATGATATTTGAAACTTCAGCAATGAACTGATATGCTATTAAAATCAATTCAACAAATAAAATTCTTTTATATTTTATTAAGCTTGGATTGTAATGATAATAGAGATATTGAGAAGTGTACACGGTGAGTTACAGCTTATTTTGTAGGAAAGAGATCTGATTATTTTACCCCAATAAGAGTGTATATTTATCTATTGTTTTGTCTCAGTTCTTGGATTTTTTCTCTATACACATCCCTACTTGAATTTTCTCAAGTCAATTTTTTTTTTTTTTTACTTAATTCTTCATTCAAAGTTAGTTTGAAGACTTTCCCTTTATAAGACTTGGTTTTCTTAAGCCACTCCTTTGTTACTGAGAGAATAAATGTGTGCATTATTAGTTTTCTATTATCTGTATCCCTTTCATTGCTTATAAAAAATATAAAAAACATTAAGCTCAGCATCCTCTTGAATAACATTACCTTTCAACATCCCTATTCAGTTTGTGATAAATGTTAGTTAACCTTTAATTCAGTCAAGAAATATGACCCACTCCTCACAATATTTTTTTCACTCTTTACCCACCTATGATTCTAAGCTCCATTGTCATATAATTTCCTTGCTACCAAATCTAACATTCTTTCCTCCCATTTAAAATAATTTTCATTTATAAAAGTATAACTTTGATTAAACAAACTTATTATTTACTCTGGCCCTACACGAGGACAGAGGATGTGAACAAGGCCTGAGAAAAATACAACTGTCTCGCTTTACTTTCTATTAACATCCTCAGATATCAAGCAGTCACTGGACACTATTTGACAATTCAGATCACACTTGTTTAATATTAACTTTCCAACTTTTCCAAACAATTATTCATGCATTTCCTTCTCTCAAATCTATTACCCTATACTCTACCTTCTAGTGCAAACAGCTGATGATTTTGACGTAATAACTTTCAATGTGAAGGTGATCAGACAAACATTCCTCCATATTTCCTTATTTCTATTGGTACTTTTGTTGTTGTTAGGTGTGGTCGAGTCAGTTCCAACTCAAAGCAACCGTATGTACAACAGAACAAAACACTGCCCTGTCCTGTGCCATTCTCACAATCCTTGTTATGCTTGAGCCCATTGTTGTAGCCACTGTGTCAATCCATCTCATTGAGGGTCTTCCTCTTTTTTGCTGACCCTCTACTTCTCCAGGCATGATGTCCTTCTCCAGAGACTGATTCCTCCTGATAACATGTCAAAAGTATGTGAGACATAGCCTGGTCATTTTTGCTTCTAAGGAGCATTCTTGCTGTACTTCTTCCAAGACAGATTTGCTCCTTCTTTGGCAGTCCAAGGTATATTCAACATACTTTGCCAACAACATAATTCAAAGTGTCAATTCTTCTTAGTACTTCTTTATTCATCATCCAACTTTCACATGCATAGGAGGTGATGACTGAAAACTAGATGGCTTGGATCAGGCACACCTTAGTCCTTAAAGTGGTATCTTTGCTTTTTAACACTTCAAAGAGGACTTTTGCAGCAGCTTTGCCCCCTGCAGTGCAGGTTTTGATTTCTTTATTTTTTTTTAATTGTTCTTTAAGTGAAAGTGTACAAATCAAGTTGGCCTCTCATGCAAAAATTTATATGCACCTTGCCATAAACTCCTAGTTGATCTCTCCCTAATGAGACAGCACCCTACTTCTCTCCACCCTGTATTCCTGGGTCCATTCAGCCAGCTTCTGTCCCCCTCTGCCTTCTAATCTCTCCTCCAGACAGGAGCTGCCCACCTAGTCTCATGTGTCTACTTGAGCCAAGAAGCTCACTCCTCACCAGTATCATTTTCTATCTTATAATCCATTCCAATCCCTGTCTGAAGAGTTGGCTTTGGGAATGGTTCCAGTCTTGGGCTAACAGAAAGTCTGGAGACCAACATCTTTTGATTTCTTGACTGTTGCTTCCATGGGTGCTCATTGTGGAGCCAAGTAAAATGAAATCCTTGACAACTGCAAACTTTTCTGCATTTATCACGATGTTGCTTATTGGTTCAGTTGCGAGGATTTTTGTTTTCTTTAAATTGAGGTATAAGCCATACTAATGGCTGTAGTCTTTGATCTTCATCGAGTGCTTCAAGTGCTCTTTACTTTCAGCAAGGAAAGTTGTGTCATCTGGATGAAGCAGGTTGGTAATGAGTCTTCCTCCAACCCTATTAGTACTATTATCAAAATGACTTTAAATGAATTACACCTACTCCTCAGTTATTGACTGTTTCATTATGTGATATTCAGCATGTACAATAGTAAAAAAATCTATGTTCTGACTTTTTGCACTAAAAAGTCAGCCTGACATTGTCCCAGCAGCTGTGGAGCATCCCCTCCCTTGACGAGGGTCTCTGGACAACTTCCAGGAAGCTGGGCTGTGCTACCCCAGCCATCATCTCCCTCCTGCCAGTGGAGGTGCCAGATCCAGTTGCCATGGACCTGCCTCCTTCATGGCCAAGTTCTCTGTGCAGACAAGCAGGCAGCAAGGAGCCAGAGTGTGCCTGATCTGGTTTCTGAGCTCTTTTTCAGCCTGAGGCCTTGCATCTCAAAACTGCTGTTGGATGGGAAGGGAGGAAAGAAAGAGGCAACAGAGAAGGTGTTTGGAAGAAATATGCATTTGTTTAATGAAATCCCAAAGTGAGCCAACCTTGACCTGAAGACTGCCTTGGTGGGGCCTGTGCAGGAGCCAGTCTCCCAGCTACCTGATAGGAAGCCCTAGCATTCATGGCTCACCAGGCCCCAAGAGAAACGGAGCCTCCTGGATCCTCAAAGCAGGGCTTGCAGGGTGGGAGTGGAGCCTTGGGAACAGCTCCATGAAGCTCTGACACAGCACAGGAGGAAAGTGAATTGGTTAAGCTGTGGGCCCTTCAGTCACACAGCCCCAGCCCAGCTTCATCCAGCTTTGTCTCCTCCAAACATCCTTCTCCACAGAGGCATAATCCATAATTGGACTTGTCACAGTGATGAGCACGTAAGTAAATCTTAGCTGTTAGTATTTCTATGATCACATTTTCTAACTAAAAAAAAAAAAAAATAACAAATTGAGATGGTTTGAAAACAAACAAAAAAAATCCTCCATTTTCACATAATGCCAATTTTTGCATAATGACCAGGTAGGTCTTTGCAAACTAAACATGTCCATAAGTAAAGAGTGTTTTTATTATAAATAATAAACACTGTTATTATGATCATTTGCCACATATTTAATTTTATTTAATTTATAATTAGGAAAATTAGAGGGCTGCATGTGTTATCTTAAGTAAATTCATTTTCAAATACAGTTTTTCCCAGAATTTCATGTTTTTTTCTCTTTTATTAGTTGTATCTTCGTCTTCAAATTTAGAACTATCCTTACATAAAATAACCTATCAATATAATAACAACTTACCTTTAAAGATTGCATAAAGCCGTCCAGGAGAGTCTAGGTGTTTTGATACCATATACTTTTTTTTTTATTATTTATACTCCCCCCTCCCCTAAATGTCACTGTTATTCTACAATAGTCTTTCTTGCTTTCAAACTCTAAGAGCTCTTAAATAGGAAAGAGTTGCACAGTCCCTGGGGGAAATCTCTCTTGGGTATTTACTTAATTTCAAGTAGAATGCTTCCATTTGGCAGTAACTCTGCTTTATTTTTCAAAATGATTTTCTCTGAATACATCTGACTTTTCGGCAACCCCTTCTTGGCATAAATCCCAAGCAAACTTGCTTTCCCAGACATGGAGAGAAGGCATGGAGGAGTAATACCACTCATGCTCTAGCATTATTATTTTATGGAAAAAGTTAATCTTTCTAGCGATTACATTTCAGACCCTTGAATATTGATGTGAATTGGCCTTGAAATCATAAACTAAAAATCTGTTTCTATTTGCAATTTCATTTCTTTCTTCCTGCTTTGGAGCTCTATGACTATTCATCACTCATCTGTCAGTTTGTCATAGTGTGGTGGCTTGCATGTTGCAGTGATGTTGGAAGTTATGTCGCTAGTATTTCAAATACCAGCAGGATCACCCATGGAGGACAGGTTTCAGCTGACATTCCAAACTAAGACAGATTAAGAAGAAGAATCTGGTGGCCTTCTTTTGAAAAAAAAATTGCCATTAAAAATCTTATGAATAGCTGCAGGCCACTGTCTGATATACAATCAGAATGGGAGCCTCTCAGGTTGGAAGAGACTAAAAACACAACTGGGGAAGAGCTGCCTTTTCAAAGTAAAATCAACCTTAAGGATGTGGATGGAGTAAAGCTTTGAGGACCTTCATTTGCTGATGTGACATGACTCAAAATGAGAAGAAACAGGTGCAAGCATCCATTAATAATTGGAACATGGAATATATGAAGCATAAACCTAGGAAAATTGGAAATCATCAAAAATGAAATGGAACAAATTAAAATCAATATCGTAGGCATTAATGAGCTGAAATGGACAGGTATTGGCTGTTGTGAATCAATCATAAGGCCCACTATGCTGGGAATGCCAAATTGAAGATGAATGGCATCACATTCATTGTCAAAAAGAAAATTTCAAGAACAATTCTGAAACATAACACTGTCAATGATAGGATAATATCCATGAACCTACAAGGAAGATGAGTTAATACGACAGTTACACAAATTTACACACCAACTACTAAGGCCAAAAATGAAGAAACAGAAGATTTTTACCAAGTTCTGCATTGTGAAACTGATTGAACCTGTAATCAAGTTGCATTGATAATTACTGGTAATTGAGATGCAAGTTTGGAAACAAAAAAGAAGGATTGGTATTTGGAAAATATGTACTTGGTGATAGAGATTACACCAGAGATCACATGATATAGAATTTTTCAAGACCAATGACTTTTTCTTTCACGATACCTTTTTTCAACAACATAGAGGGTGACTATACACATGGACCTTGCCAGACTGAAATACAGGAATTCAGTAGACTACATCTGTGTTAAGAGATGATGGAAAAGCTCAATATCATCGGTCAGAACAAGGCCAGGGGCTGGCTGTGGAACAGATCATCAACTGATCATATGCAAGTTCAAGTTGAATCTGAAAAAATTGAAACAAGCCAAAGTAAGACCTTGAGTATATACCACCTGAATTTAGAGACCATCTCAAGAATAGATTTGAAAATTCAACGCTAATGACCAAAACACCAGACAAATTCTGGAATGATATCAAAGATGTCATACATGAAGAAAAGTAAAAGGCTATTAAAAAGACAGGAAAGAAAAGAAACACCAAAATAGATGTCAGAAGAGACTCGACTCTGAAACTTGCTCTTGAAAGTTGAGTAGTTAGAAGGAAGAAATGATGAAAAGAAAGAGCTGAACAGAAGGTTTGAAAGGGCGGCTCAAGAAAACAAAGTAAAGTAGTATAATGAAATGTCCAAAGACCTGGAGTTAGAAAACCAAAGAGGAAGAACATACTTGGCATTTCTTTAGCTGAAAGGGCTGAAGAAAAAAAAAATCGAGCGTTGAGTTGCAATTTTGAAGGATTCTATAGGAAAGATACTGAATGATGCAGGAAGCATCAAAAGAAGATGAAAGGAATGTACAACGTCACAGTATCACAAAGACTTGGTTGATGTTCAACCATTTCAGGAAGTAGCATATGATCAAAAACCAATGGTAGTGAGGGAAGAAGTTCAAGTTGCACTGAAGGCATTAGTGAAAAACGAGGATCCGGGAATTGATGAAATACCGTTTGAGATGTTTCAGCCAACAGATGCATATGGGAGTAGTTGGCTGGGCCCACTATAAGCTATACTTCACAGGACCTTGGAACAGAGTGTGAACTCCTGGGAATTTTTCTTTTGGTCTAAGGTAGAGAAATATGGGAAGCAAGGGAGAGTTTATTACTCTAAGGCGTGGAGATAGAATGAAGCATTTTTTTTTTCCTTAGGTTGTGCTTCTTTTCTAAAGGATAGAAAAATGCCAGGGGTCATGATGTTTGTCATCCTAGCTCCCAGCTTAAATGTAGAAATGCAAATTTAGGGACAGATTTTGAAGAGGAAAGACTTCAGGCAAGTGGTGTCTCTAGACAGGGCCTGTGTGTAGAGGAGTAGAAGCAGCGACAATTGTCCTTACATGGAGTACTATTATCCTGGGGTCCAGAAGCACCAATGTTACATTGTTTACCACAACGCTGAGGATGCCCCACCACTCCATGGGGGCTACTCCTGCATCCCTTGTTCATGACAGCTCCATACCACTTCACACTGAGACATGCGAAAAATGTAGGCGCATTATAGTACACTGGGGGAAACTCTGATCTGCTTTCTACTCCCTGCTGAGAGTGTGCTTTCCCGGGGTTCCTAGCTTTTCGTCCTCATAACTCTGATACAAATTTCCTCATTGGAAGACCTCTCCCACATGTATAAGTTTGGTCATCTTTTTTCTGAGATCTACATTTCCAATACTGATATACTTTTTTCCAGTCTATAATTGCAGAACTTCAAATGTGTGTCATCTGAACATCTAAAATTTTCCTTTAAGCAGCTTTTCCTTTGTTTTAGGATACCTATTGCCAACAAGTCAACTGTGACTCATGGCAGCTCCATGTATTTCAGAGCAGAACTATAAACTCATAGGGTTTTCAATGGCTGTGATCTTATGGAAGTAGATGGCCAAGGCTGTCTTCTGCGATGCCAATGGGTGGATTCGAAATACCAGCCTTTCAGTTAGTAGCTCAGAGCAAACTGTTTGTGCGACCCAGGAACCAACACAGACCACTTAACTGTCTTAGATTACTTTTAGGCAGGACAAAACACTTCACTTTGATTGAGATTAGAGGGAAGAATTATGAAATTCTGAAAAGACCCTGAAGATAGAGTCTCGATTTTTTTTCCAAACAGTTGTAATTAATATGCATAATCTTCCAGTCCTGATGCCCTGTTCTTCATATAGTTCAGCTTCTCAGATTATTTGCTCAGTATTCAAATTGAATAGGTGTGGTGAAAGGAGATACCCCTGAAGCACACCTTTCCTGACTCTAAACTATGCAGTATTCCTTTGTTCTTTTCGAACAACTCCCTTTTAATCTATGTCCAGTTTTGTCATGAGCACAATTAAGTGTTCTGGAATTCTCTTTCTTCATAGTTTTATCCTTAATTTTTTATGAACCACACAGTCAATTGTATTTACATAGTCAATTGAATTTCCATAGTCAATAAAACACAGGTAAACATCTTTCTGGTATTCTCTGCTTTCATCCAGGATCCATCTGATATCAGCTATGATATCCCTGGTTCCACGTCCTTTTCTGAATCCAGCCTGAATTTCTGGCAGCTCCTGTAGACACATTGCTACATCTGCCTTTGAATGATCTTCTGCAAAATTTTGCTTGCCTGTGAAATTAATAATGTTGTTCTATAAATTCTGCATTCTGTTGGATCACCTTTCTTGGGAATAGGCATAAATATGAATCTCTTCCAGTCAGTTGGCCAGATAACTGTCTTCCAAATTTTTTGGCTTAGACAAGTGAGCACTTCGAGTACAGCATCCATATTTTGAAACATCTCAATTGATATTCCGTCAATTCCTGGAGCTTTGTTTTTTAGCCAATGCCTTCAATGCAGCTTGGACTTCTTGCTTCAGTACCATTGGTTCCTCATCATATGCTACCTCTTGAAATGGTTGAATGTCGACTAGTTCTTTTTGGTATAACTACTCTGTGTGTTCCTTCCATCTTCTTTTGATGATTCCTTCATTGTTTAATATTTTCTCCAGAGAACCCTTCACTTTTACAACTCGAGGCTTGAATTTTTTCTTCAGCTCTTTCAGCTTGAGAAACACCAAAAGTGTTCTTCCCTTTTGGTTTTCTATCTCCAGCTCTTTGCACATGTCATTATAATACTTTACTTTTTCTTCTTGAACTGCCCTTTGAAATCTTCCATTCAGTTCTCTTACTTCATCATTTCTTCCTTATGTTTTAGCTGCTTGACATTTGAGAGCAAGTTTCAGAGTCTCCTCTTACATCCATCTTGGTCTTTTCTTTTTTTCCTGTCTTTTCAATGACCTCTTGCTTTCTTCATATATGATGTCTTTCATGTCATTCCACAACTTGGCCTGAGGTCATTAATTTTTAACACGTCAAATCTGTTCTTGAGATGGTCTCTAAATTCAGGTGGGATTTACTCAAGGTAGTATTTTGGCTCTCGTGGACTTGCTCTGATTTTCTTCAGTTTTAGCTTGAAGTTGCATGTGAGCAATTGATGGTCTGTTCCACAGTCGGTGCCTGGCATTGCTCTGACTGAAGATATTAAGCTTTTCCACCATTTCTTTCCACAGATGTAGTCAGTTTGATTCCTGTGTGTTCCATCTTGTATAGTTGCCATTTATGTTGGTGAAAAAAGGTATTTGCAATGAAGAAGTCGTTGGTCTTGCAAAATTCTATCATTTGATCTCTGGCGTTGTTTCTATCACCAAGGCCATCTTTTCCAACTACGGATCCGTCTTCTTTGTTTCCACCCTTTGCCTTCCAGTCACCAGTAATTATCAATGCATTTGAGTGTATGTTAGATCAATTTCAAATTGCAGAAATGATAAAAATCTTCTATTTCTTCATCTTTGGTCTTAGTGGTTGGTGCATAAATTTGAATAATAGTCATATTAACTGGTCTTCCTTGTAGGCGTATGGATATAATCATATCACGGACAGTGTTGTACTTCAGGATAGACCTTGAAATGTTCTTTTTGACAATGAATGCCATACCATTCCTCTTCAAGTTGTCATTCCCAGCATAGTAGACGATACGATTGTCCCATTCATAATGGCCCATACCATTCCATTTTTGCTCACTAATGCCTAGGATATCAATGTGTATGGGTTACATTTCATTTTTGATGATTTCCAATTTTCCTAGATTTATACTTTGTATATTCCTTGTTCTGATTTTTAATAGATTTTCAGCTGTTTCTTCCCATTTTGAATTGTGCCACATCAGCAAATGAAGGTCTCAAAAGCTTTACTCCATCCACGTCATTAAGATTGACTCCATTTTGAGGAGGCGGCTCTTCCTCAGTAGCTTTTTGAATGCCTCCCAACCTGGGGGGCTCATCTTCTGGCACTGTATTGGACAATGTTCCACTGTTATTCATAAGGTTTTCAGTTGCTAATTCTTTTCAGATATAGACTGCCGGGTCCTTCTTCCTAGTCTGCCTTAGTCTGAAAGCTCAGCTGAAACCTGTCCTCCCTGGGTGACCCTGGTGGTATGTGAATACCGGTGGCATAGCTTCCAGCATCATAGCAACATGCAAGCCCCCACACTACGGTAAACTGACAAACAAGTGGGAGAGTAATCCTGTAGGACCAGTAAAACTACCTATAGGGTTTCCAAGGAGCAGTTGGTGGATTTGAACTGCTGGCCTTTAGGGTTAGCAGCCAAACTCTTAACCACTGTGCTACCAGGGCTCCACTTTGCAGATAGTCATTATTTAATACATGACTGCTTATACCTGGTCATAGTTGATCAGTTTGGCAATGGAAGGGTTACCCAACATGGTCCAGTCAGAGAACTTCCCTGTGACTGTTTGCATAAGAACTAAGACTGTAGCTATAATTTTTTAAGCTTAGGAGTTGTTGGCCATGTCTCCTCCCATATTAACCATGGTAGAACTTCAAGGACATAGAGGAGAATTAAACAGATGTGCATTAAATAGGAGAAATGAGACAAGGAGATAGAGTCCTATGTTGTATAGGAGTCCTTGCTTCAAGTTTTCCCTGAATCCAGCTGCTGGGTTAGACCCTGTTTTTCATGCAATATATCCCACTATCTTGATTAGGTGGGTTTGATTAAGGATTCTGAGATTGTAAAGAGAAATCTAGCTATTGTAATATCTCTCCCATGCCTACTTTCACTGAAGACAGACAAAAAAAAAAACTAGATGCTAATATTCACATTATATATGAGATGATTTGTCTCTGAAGTGCAGCAGGGATTTAAGGATACAGCCATTTTCCTGCACAGAAAGACAATACCTTTGACAATGACATTGGCATTTTTATTGAGAGCATATCCCACAATATCAACTTGTTGCCATCAAGCTGATTACAACTCACAGAAACCCTACAAAGACATAGTAGAACTATCCCATAGGGTTTCCAAGGAGCAACGAGTGGATTTCATCTTCTGAACTTTGGTTAGCAGCCAAGTTTTAATCGCTGTGTCACCAGGGTTCCATCACAAAACAGTAGCAGAAAAATGGCGTGAGAAGGCTGAAGCAGAAAGAATGCATATGAGATAGTTCATGAATCTGGTTCCTCACATCTTTTTGGAATGTTTAAAAGTCTGCTTAGTTGCCCTTTCTAATCCTCAACTGAATCAAGTACCATCACTGTATCATAGTTGTGTGAAATAAAATGAAATATACAATTTAAATACCCCATTGATATTTCTGGTTTTCTATTATTATTATTATTATTTTTGCTGCTTTTCATATACCTTCTTGTTCCTACCTTAATTATTTAAAGCAAATTTGTGTGCCATTTATTCTAATGTCTATTAAAAATAAAATGTTGAAATCTCTTTTAAGGCTTAATAATAGACTGGGGTAGAAGATGGCATATCTCAGGAGAAATCTTTCCAACTCATTTCAGAAAAAAATTTGGGGAGTGCTGTCATTTCCACACGTTTGTGAATTTCTCATTAAATAACTGTCCTCAAAGCCGTTGCATCACAAATTCATGCAAATTTTCCTCAAGAACCATCCCCGTCAGCCTACATTGATTCATAATATGAGTCAATCAATAACTTTGCTCATATCTCCATAGTACATATCAGATCACCAAATACAACCCTTGGTCTAGCAAGGAGATAGTCTGCCTGGGAAAATGTGCAGGAGTCTGTGAACTTTTATGGGAATTCTAGTGCATTAGAAAAAGAAAGACCCTTCTGAATGGGGTCATGAATGGTAGAGATCTTTAACTTGTTCCTGACTTAGTGGACACGACTCTAGGTTTCCAGCTATTCAGCAAGATACTGGCTTTAAATCTAAAAGAAATACATGAAGACGATGACAGATGATAGACAGGAAAATAGATAGATGATAGGTAGATAGGAATGTTAAAATATACATGTATTTTCACATAAACTTCTGTTGTAAGGTGAACCTGTTAAATCATGTGAAAAGGTTGTTCAGCATTTATGGGACTATGCATTGCATCATTGTGACAATGCGTCCAATTCAAATGGAAAAGGATAATTACTGTGCACATTTACTTGTAAATCAAAATTTAAATAGCTTTAATTTCTAACCCCGCAACTGGATTACATATCTAATGTCTTTTCTTTGTTTTACAACTTTTTGAAATATAAATCACATGAAATGTACCTATTAAAATGGAGTTGTGAAACCATCACTATGATCTAATTTTAAAACACTTCATCCATACCCATTTGTAGTCATGCCTCATCCTTTCTACCTCCTTCCCCTCCTAAGCCCTTGGTAATCTATTTTCTGTCCCTTTAGATTAGTCTATTCTGGACATTTCATATAAATCAAATCATAATATGTTTTGTGTGTATGTGTTTGCAACTGCCATCCTTTACTAGCATAGTTTTTTGTTTTTGTTTTTTAATTTACAGTTGCAGCATTTAGCTTTACTTCATTCCTTTTTTTTTTTTTTTTGATGAGAAATCAGCTATTTCTTTTTTTTTTTTTTTTTGGTTTGGTTTTCTTTTTTTTTTTTTTAAATAACTTTTATTAAGCTTCAAGTGAACGTTTACAAATCCAATCGGTCTGTCACAGATAAGTTTACATACATCTCACTCCCTACTCCTACTTGCTCTCCCCCTCTTGAGTCAGCCCTTTCAGTCTCTCCTTTCTTGACAATTTTGCCGGCTTACCTCTCTCTCTATCCTCCCATCCCACCTCCAGACAAGAGTTGCCAACACAATCTCAAGTGTCCACCTGATATAATTAGCTCACTCTTCATCAGCATCTCTCTCCCACCCGCTGACCAGTCCCTTTCATTTCTGATGAGTTGTCTTCGGGGATGGTTCCTGTCCTGTGTCAACTGAAGGTCTGGGGACCATGGCCGCCGGGATTCCTCCAGTCTCAGTCAGACCATTAAGTTTGGTCTTTTTATGAGAATTTGCGGTCTGTAACCCACTGATCTCCTGCTCCCTCAGGGGTCCTCTGCTGTGCTCCCTGTCAGGGCAGTCATCGATTGTGGCCGGGCACCAACTAGTTCTTCTGGTCTCAGGATGATGTAGGTCTCTGGTTCATGTGGCCCTTTCTGTCTCTTGGGCTCTTAGTTGTCGTGTGGCCTTGGTGTTCTTCATTTTCCTTTGCTCCAGGTGGGTTGAGACCAATTGCTGCATCTTAGATGGCCGCTTGTTAGCATTTAAGACCCCAGACGCCACATTTCAAAGTGGGATGCAGAATGATTTCATAATAGAATTATTTTGCCAATTGACTTAGAAGTCACCGCAAACCATGTTCCCCAAACCCCCGCGCTTGCTCCGCTGACCTTTGAAGCATTCATTTTATCCCGGAAACTGCTTTTGGTCCAGTCCAATTGAGCTGACCTTCCACGTATTGAGTGTTGTCTTTCCCTTCACCTAAAGCAGTTCTTATCTACTGATTAATCAATAAAAACCCTCTCCCTCCCTCCCTCCCTCCCCCCCTCATAACCACAAAAGTATGTGTTCTTCTCAAGTTTACTATTTCTCAAGATCTTATAATAGTGGTCTTATACAATATTTGTCCTTTTGCCTCTGACTAATTTCGCTCAGCATAATGCCTTCCAGGTTCCTCCATGCTATGAAATGTTTCAGAGATTCGTCACTGTTCTTTATCGATGCATAGTATTCCATTGTGTGAATATACCACAATATATTTACCCATTCATCCGTTGATGGACACCTTGGTTGCTTCCAACTTTTTGCTATTGTAAACAGAGCTGCAATAAACATGGGTGTGCATATATCTGTTTGTATGAAGGCTCTTGTATCTCTAGGGTATATTCCTAGGAGTGGGATTTCTGGGTTGTATGGTAGTTCTATTTCTAACTGTTTAAGATAACGCCAGATAGATTTCCAAAGTGGTTGTACCGTTTTACATTCCCACCAGCAGTGTATGAGAGTTCCAATCTCTCCGCAGCCTCTCCAACATTTATTATTTTGTGTTTTTTGGATTAATGCCAGCCTTGCTGGTGTGAGATGAAATCTCATTGTAGTTTTAATTTGCATTTCTCTAATGGCTAATGATCGAGAGCATTTTCTCATGTATCTGTTGGCTGCCTGAATATCTTCTTTAGTGAAATGTGTGTTCATATCCTTTGCCAACTTCTTGATTGGGTTGTTTGTCTTTTTGTGGTTGAGTTTTGACAGAATCATGTAGATTTTAGAGATCAGGCGCTGGTCGGAGATGTCATAGCTGAAAATCCTTTCCCAATCTGTAGGTGGTCTTTTTACTCTTTTGGAGAAGTCTTTAGATGAGCATAGGTGTTTGATTTTTAGGAGCTCCCAGTTATCAGGTTTCTCTTCATCATTTTTGGTAATGTTTTGTATTCTGTTTATACCTTGTATTAGGGCTCCTAGGGTTGTCCCAATTTTTTCTTCCATGATCTTATCGTTTTAGTCTTTATGTTTAGGTCTTTGATCCACTTGGAGTTAGTTTTTGTGCATGGTGTGAGGTATGGGTCCTGTTTCAGTTTTTTGCAAGTGTATATCCAGTTATGCCAGCACAATTTGTTAAAAAGGCTATCTTTTCCCCAGTTAATTGACACTGGTCCTTTGTCAAATATCAGCTGCTCATATGTGGATGGATCTATGTCTGGGTTCTCAATTCTGTTCCATTGGTCTATGTGTCTGTTGTTGTACCAATACCAGGCTGTTTTGACTACTGTGGCTGTATAATAGGTTCTGAAGTCAGGTAAGGTGAGGCCTCCCACTTTCCTCTTCTTTTTCAGTAGTGCTTTGCTTATCCGGGGCTTCTTTCCCTTCCATATGAAATTGGTGATTTGTTTCTCTATCCCCTTAAAATATGACATTGGAATTTGGATCGGAAGTGCGTTAAATGTATAGATGGCTTTTGGTAGAATAGACATTTTTACTATGTTAAGTCTTCCTATCCATGAGCAGGGTATGTTTTTCCACTTAAGTATGTCCTTTTGAATTTCTTGTAGTAGAGTTTTGTAGTTTTCTTTGTATAGGTCTTTTACATCCTTGGTAAGATTTATTCCTAAGTATCTTATCTTCTTGGGGGCTACTGTGAATGGTATTGATTTGGTTATTTCCTCTTCGGTGTTCATTTTGTTGATGTACAGGAATCCAAGTGATTTTTGTATGTTTATTTTATAACCTGAGACTCTGCCAAACTCTTCTATTAGTTTCAGTAGTTTTCTGGAGGATTCCTTAGGGTTTTCTGTGTATATAATCATGTCATCTGCAAATAGTGATAACTTTACTTCTTCCTTGCCAATCCGGATACCTTTTATTTCTTTGTCTAGCCTAATTGCCCTGGCTAAGACTTCCAACACGATGTTGAATAAGAGCGGTGATAAAGGGCATCCTTGTCTGGTTCCCGTTCTCAAGGGAAATGCTTTCAGGTTCTCTCCATTTAGAGTGATATTGGCTGTTGGCTTTGCATAGATGCCCTTTATTATGTTGAGGAATTTTCCTTCAATTTCTAATTTGGTAAGAGTTTTTATCATGAATGGGTGTTGGACTTTGTCAAATGCCTTTTCTGCATCAATTGATAAGATCATGTGGTTTTTGTCTTTTGTTTTATTTATGTGATGGATTACATTAATGGTTTTTCTGATATTAAACCAGCCTTGCATACCTGGTATAAATCCCACTTGATCAGGGTGAATTATTTTTTTGATGTGTCGTTGGATTCTATTGGCTAGAATTTTGTTGAGGATTTTTGCATCAATGTTCATGAGGGATACAGGTCTATAATTTTCTTTTTTTGTAATGTCTTTACCTGGTTTTGGTATCAGGGAGATGGTGGCTTCATAGAATGAGTTGGGTAGTATTCCGTCATTTTCTATGCTTTGGAATACCTTTAGTAGTAGTGGTGTTAACTCTTCTCTGAAAGTTTGGTAGAACTCTGCAGTGAAGCCGTCCGGGCCAGGGCTTTTTTTTGTTGGGAGTTTTTTGATTACCGTTTCAATCTCTTTTTTTGTTATGGGTCTATTTAGTTGTTCTACTTCTGAATGTGTTAGTTTAGGTAGGTAGTGTTTTTCCAGGAATTCATCCATTTCTTCTAGGTTTTCAAATTTGTTAGAGTACAATTTTTCATAATAATCTGAAATGATTCTTTTAATTTCATTTGGTTCTGTTGTGATGTGGTCCTTCTCGTTTCTTATTCGGGTTATTTGTTTCCTTTCCTGTATTTCTTTAGTCAGTCTAGCCAATGGTTTATCAATTTTGTTAATTTTTTCAAAGAACTAGCTTTTGGCTTTGTTAATTCTTTCAATTGTTTTTCTGTTCTCTAATTCATTTAGTTCAGCTCTAATTTTTATTATTTGTTTTCTTCTGGTGCCTGATGGATTCTTTTGTTGCTCACTTTCTATTTGTTCAAGTTGTAGGGACAGTTCTCTGATTTTGGTTCTTTCTTCTTTTTGTATGTGTGCATTTATTGATATAAATTGGCCTCTGAGCACTGCTTTTGCTGTGTCCCAGAGGTTTTGATAGGAAGTATTTTCATTCTCATTGCTTTCTATGAATTTCCTTATTCCCTCCTTGATGTCTTCTACAACCCAGTCTTTTTTCAGGAGGGTATTGTTCATTTTCCAAGTATTTGATTTCTTTTCCCTAGTTTTTCTGTTATTGATCTCTAGTTTTATTGCCTTGTGGTCTGAGAAGATGCTTCGTAATATTTCGATGTTTTGGATTCTGCAAAGGTTTGTTTTATGACCTAATATGTGGTCTATTCTAGAGAATGTTCCATGTGCGCTAGAAAAAAAAGTATATTTTGCAGCAGTTGGGTGGAGAGTTCTGTATAAGTCAATGAGGTCAAGTTGGTTGATTGTTGTAATTAGATCTTCCTTGTCTCTGTTGAGCTTCTTACTGGATGTCCTGTCCTTCTCCGAAAGTGGTGTGTTGAAGTCTCCTACTATAATTGTGGAGGTATCTATCTCGCTTTTCAATTCTGTTAAAATTTCATTTATGTATCTTGCAGCCCTGTCATTGGGTGCATAAATATTTAATATGGTTATGTCTTCCTGATCAAATGTCCCTTTTATCATTATATAGTGTCCTTCTTTATCCTTTGTGGCAGATTTAAGTCTAAAGTCTATTTTGTCAGAAATTAATATTGCTACTCCTCTTCTTTTTTGCTTATTGTTTGCTTGATATACTTTTTTCCATCCTTTGAGTTTTAGTTTTTTTGTGTCTCTAAGTCTAAGGTGTGTCTCTTGTAGGCAGCATATAGATGGATCGTGTTTCTTTATCCAGTCTGTGACTCTCTGTCTCTTTATTGGTGCATTTAGTCCATTTACATTCAGGGTAATTATAGATAAATAAGTTTTTAGTGCTGTCATTTTGATGCCTTTTTATGTGTGTTGTTGACAATTTCATTTTTCCACATACTTTTTTGTGCTGAGACGTTTTTCTTAGTAAATTGTGAGATCCTCATTTTCATAGTGTTTGACTTTATGTTAGTTGAGTCGTTACGTTTTTCTTGGTTTTTATCTTGAGTTATAGAGTTGTTATACCTTTTTGTGGTTACCTTATTATTTACCCCGATATTTCTAAGTAAAAACCTAACTTGTATTGTTCTATATCGCCTTGTATCACTCTCCATATGGCAGTTCAATGCCTCCTGTATTTAGTCCCTCTTTTTGATTATTGTGATCTTTTACCTATTGACTTCCATGATTCCCTGTTATGTGTATTTTTTTTAATTAATCTTAATTTGTTTTTGTGATTTCCCTATTTGAGTTGATATCAGGACGTTCTGTTTTGTGACCTTGTGTTGTGCTGGTGTCTGATATTATTGGTTCTCTGACCAAACAATATCCTTTAGTATTTCTTGTAGCTTTGGTTTGGTTTTTGCAAATTCTCTAAACTTGTGTTTGTCTGTAAATATCTTAATTTCGCCTTCATATTTCAGAGAGAGTTTTGCTGGATATATGATCCTTGGCTGGCAGTTTTTCTCCTTCAGTGTTCTGTATATGTCGTCCCATTCCCTTCTTGCCTGCATGATTTCTGCTGAGTAGTCTGAACTTATTCTTATTGATTCTCCCTTGAAGGAAACCTTTCTTTTCTCCCTGGCTGCTTTTAAAATTTTCTCTTTATCTTTGGTTTTGGTGAGTTTGATGATAATATGTCTTGGTGTTTTTCTTTTTGGATCAATCTTAAATGGGGTTCGATGAGCATCTTGGATAGATATCCTTTCGTCTTTCATGATGTCAGGGAAGTTTTGTGTCAGGAGTTCTTCAACTATTTTCTCTGTGTTTTCTGTCCCCCCTTCCTGTTCTGGGACTCCAATCACCCGCAGGTTATCCTTCTTGATAGAGTCCCACGTAATTCTTAGGGTTTCTTCATTTTTTTTAATTCTTTTATCTGATTTTTTTTCAGCTATGTTGGTGTTGATTCCCTGGTCCTCCAGACGTCCCAGTCTGCATTCTAATTGCTCGAGTCTGCTCCTCTGACTTCCTATTGCGTTGTCTAATTCTGTAATTTTATTGTTAATCTTTTGGATTTCTACATGTTGTCTCTGTATGGATTCTTGCAACTTATTAATTTTTCCAGTATGTTCTTGAATAATCTTTTTGAGTTCTTCAACACTTTTATCAGCGTGTTCCTTGGCTTTTTCTGCAGTTATCCTAATTTCGTTTGTGATATCATTAAGCATTCTGTAAATTAGTTTTTTATATTCTGTATCTGATAATTCCAAGATTGTATCTTCATTTGAGAAAGATTTTGATTCTTTTGTTTGGGGGGTTGGAGAAGCTGTCATGGTCTGATTCTTTAAGTGGTTTGATATGGATTGTTGTCTCCGAGCCATCACTGGGAAACTAGTTTTTCCAGAAAATCCGCTGCGTCTAGTCCAAATCCCGGCAGGACGGTTCCCCAGCTGGGATGCTGCTCTTTCTGCTCCAAGACCAGTCACTGCCTCCCAGGGACTTCTCCTACCGGCTGCGTCCCACGCCGCCCGTGGAACCGGCTGGTCCCCCTCCCGGGGTTAGTTCAGGGGGGTGGAGCAGCTCTCTGTGCTTGTGCCGTACCTGACTGGTACGCTAGCTCCAGGCTCTGCAAACAATCACTGCTTCCCCGTATTAGTTCGTTCTCCGTCTCTAAATCTGTGTTTGTTGTTCAGGGTTTGTAGATTGTTATGTATGTTATCGATTCACTTGTTTTTCCGTGTCTTTGTTATAAGAGGGATCCGAGGTAGCATCTGCCTAATCCGCCATCTTGGCTCCGCCCCCACTTCATTCCTTTTTATTGCTGAACAATATTCCTTTATATAGATAAACCATATTTTGTTTATGTTCAGAACTGATGAACATCTGAGTTGTTTTCTGTCTTTATTATGAAAAATACTGCAATGATATATGTGGTAATAGAGTTAGATGTTAGTATGGACTACTGTTTAGTTTAATATGGATATTGATGGTTACGAATGGAAATTATACATACACACACGCACACACACATGCACATATACACACAATATGCACGCCGCTATTTTCTTGCTCTGTCATTTGAGAGGGCCTAGAACTAATGATCATAAGGTTTTCACTGGCTAATGCTTTTCAGAAGTAGACTGCTGGGTCCTTCTTCCTGATGTTTTCAGGAGGGATCAGTCCCTGGAGAAGGACATCATGCTTATCAGAGTACAGAGTCAGTGGAAAAGAGGGAGACCCTCAAAGAGGTGGATTGACACAGTGGTTGCAACAATGAGCTCAAGCATAACAACGATTGTACGGATGGCGCAGGACCGGGCAGTGTTTCCTTCTGTTGTGCGTAGGGTCGCTATGAGTCGGAACCGACTGGAGGGCACCTAACAACAACAGAACTAATGATATTCCAGAAGCCGTGTGCACTACTAGTTCCCAGATCTTGTTTTCTAATTTCGGTTTCCAATTTAAGGAACAAGATTTCTTTGGAGAAATGGCTGACTCTAGGTCTAGGGCAGGAAATATGCAAGATGAATCTGGAGCACACTTTATTGTGAAAAAGAAGAAATGCTTAAAAATCCAATGAAATCACAGACAAAAAGCAATTAACATTGAGGCAGGTATGTCAAAGGTGCACAGGAGTCAACTTAAAGAGCTCCCAATGGACAAACTGAAACAATCTGAGCAACAAAATAACTGAAGTAGTATTGGATTATACAAATATCTGTAAGTCCACACTTACATAAATAAATTATTGAATTACTAAATAAGTTGGGAAGAAGATATAAATCATTCACATAGAATAATCATTCCAAATGATTTAATTGGGTATCCTATTAGTGGAAATGTTGTAAAATTTGTCTTATTTGGATATTTGATTTACCATAAGACAATGTGGTGGTAAAGTTTTGAAAAGGACATTTTGCTATTTTCTGTATAAAGAGGTTAAATTCAGCTAATGAAGGTGAGAAAAAAATGAATATGGCATATAATCCACGAACTGAGGGTTATATCAGTATTTTAGAGCATTGTCCCTGTAAGACCTGCTGCAGAAACACCTGTAAGAATTACATATGAATCCTCCTGGAGGCCATTCTAAGGAGGCTTGGAGTTGCAACAGTTAAGTGTTTAGCTGCTAACCCAAAGGTTGCTAATCAGAAGGTTGGCAGTTCAAACCCATCCATCTACTCCTCAGAAAAGTCCTGGAGCTCTGTTTCCGTAAAGATTACAGTCCAGAACATCCTAAAAGGCAGTTCTATGTTGTCACATGGTGTCGCTATGATACAAAAATTGACTCCACAGTATCTAACAACATTAAGAGAGGCCATTCCAGGCCTAGTAAACCAGACTATCCAGTGTTAATGGTTGAACATATTCCTCCTGAATCTGATATATATTGGACTTTAAAACCAACTTTCTTTACTTACACCCTGTTCCCATACTCACTTTAGTCATCTTTGAGCCTCAGTCATCAGGAAAATATGCATGTCATGGGATAAACAGAGTCTGTTGCAGGTGGAGCATTTAAGGGTATAGAGACTAATAGAAAAAGTTGACCGGTGGTAGAAATGGAAGGATGAATGTGATTGTAGGTTGTATGAACACCTTTAGCAGTTACAAAAGCACTGTTAAAGATCATTTATGGCTTTTAACCATTTCTCTCCAAAGGAGTATATAAAGGAAATTTAAAAAGTCATTAATGACATAATTATAGAATAGCCTGAAACACGTTTACTTTTGAGTTTTTAAGTAGACAAAACACACACACATACACCAAACATTTTTTTTTTTTCCCCGTCAAGCAATTCATAAAAAGTGATAGATTCTGGATCCTAGATAATTTGTGAAGTAGCATTTATAAAGATGTTGTATCATGCTTAATGGTTAATTAAGCCAAATATACTTAGATGTTAATTAATGCAGATTTTCTTTAAAAAAATTTTTTTAAAAGTGCAGCTCTCAAAATTAAATAGCAAAATGCAAAAAAAGAAAAAAAAAAGTAAGATAACATTGTTACTAGTGCTGTTATTTTATTCCTTACTCCATTCACAAGCCCAAGGATGCAACATCAGAAAAAAAAAAATTGAACCCAGACCAGGAATGGATTCAGTTAAACAATCAACATCCCTGATATGAAAAATGCTGATTGCTGAGAGAGGATACAGATGACAGAATTAAGATGACATCTTTGATAAGAAAAGTAAAATTGGGAAATATATGTATCACAGAGCATTTGTGAAATGTGTCCTGGCACAACCTTTGGAGAAAGTCTGCTCTTAGTGGTTCAGACATTGGTAACAAGGCGTGTTAATTAAAATCAAAGCAAAACCAAATCCATTGCCATCGAGTGGATTCCGACTCACAGCGACCCTATGGAACAGAGTACCACTGCCCCATAGAATTTCCAAGGAGTGCCTGGTGGACTCAAACTGCCGACCTGTTGGTTAGCAACTACAGCTCTTAACCACTGCACCACCCATGTTTACAGAAGCATGTTAGTGTCTTTAAAATCCCATGTGTTTTTTCACGTCAAATTTATTATTTAGGGCTAGGAAAATCAATATTAAATAGATACTTCTTATGAGTCTTATATGAAGCTACCAGCCTATGCCTAAGGGAAAATCTAATATGTATTATTGTTGTTGGAAAAAAATGAAAATTAAAAAACAGAAAATCACTAGCAATGGTCCATTTAAAAAATAGGAACTTGTTTGTCGCTCTTTTTCTGATCTTTGATGATGTTTTCAGAGTCCACGGTGAGCTAGAAAATTACTATTGGGGAATAAAACTATGCCATTTTTAATATCTGTATCAGAAACCCTGGTGACATAGTGGTTTAGTGCTAAGGCTGCTAACCAAATGGACGGTAGTTCGAATCCACCAGGTGCTCCTTGGAAGCTCTATGGGGCAGTTTTACTCTGTCCTCTAGGGTCACTATGAGTCGGAATTGACTCACAGCACTGGGTTTGGTTTTTTGGTTTATTTCTGTATCATTTGTTCCTTAATTTTTTTTTTCCTCAGGTAATGCTCAGCAGATCTAGATCTCAAATGATTCTGATACGCCGTCATCTTCTGTAACACATGATTTGGGCATAATGATTTTATGATTTGTGAAATGAAACTAAATTTTCTTTTACTTTTCTCATACTACTTGTATAAGCATTCTGTTTCCCAGGAAAATAAACCTTCTATTCCAATACTCCCTCTGAATTTGCCCCCTTTTTTTTTTTTTAACCTTACTGCTTCTCCTATAATTGTATTAATAAATTTTGACATTTCTCAACAGAAACTCAGTTAATAAATTGCATTTTATTTATTTTCTTTTATTTGTTCATTTAACAACACATGCAGTTAAAAATGTGGGTACAAATTCTGAGGTCGAGGGCTTGTAGCCTGATTCAGAAACTCAGAGGAACTTTTGAGATAAATCTTAACCATGTCTATCATTTTCTTCAAAAATCTTCAATTTCTGTCGACGATGTTCATCATTTTCTCCTTTTTTTTCAGAATATATATTTTTATTATACTTTAGATGAAGGTTTACAGAACAAACTAGTTTCTCATTAAACAGTTAGGACACATATTTTTTATGACATTGGCTAACAACACCACAAGATGTTAACACTCCCCGTCTTGAACTTGGGTTCCCTATTACCAGCTTTCCTGTTCCCTCCTGACTTCTAGTCCTTGCCCCGGGGCTGGTGTGCCCCTTTAGTCTCATTTTGTTTTGTGAGGTTCTCTAAGCTTTGGCTGAGGGGTGAACTTTGGGAGTGACTTCATTACTGAGCTAAAATGGTGTCCGGGGCCATATTTTGGGGGTTTCTCCAGTCTCTGTCAGACCAGTAAGTCTGGTCTTTTTTTATGAGTTACAACTTTGTTCTACATTTTTCTCCAGCTCAGTCCAGAGCCCTCCATTGTGACCCCTGTCAGAACAGTCAGTGGTGGTCGCTGGGCACCATCTAGTTGTGCTGGATTCATTTTGGCAGAGGCCATGGTAGTCGCAGTCCATTAGTCCTTTGGACTAATCTTTCCCTTGTATTTTTAGTTTTCTTCATTCTCCCTTGCTCGCAGACTTTTAAGACCCCAGACACTGAGTACCAAAGTAGAATGTAGAACATTTTCTTTATAAACTATGTTATGCCAATGAGCTAGATGTTCCCCAAGGCCATGGTCCCCATAGCCATCAGCCCAGCAATTTGATCCTTCTGGGAGTTAGTATGTGTCTAGGGAGCTTCCATGATCTTGCCTTGTACAAGTTGTGCTGGCTTCCCCAGTATTGCATATTGTCTTACCCTTCACCAAAGTTATTACTTATCTACTGTCTATTTAGTGTTTTTTCATCCCCACATCTTCCCCTTCCTCGTAACCATCAAAGATTGTTTCTTTTTTGTGTGTAAACATTTTCATGAGTTTTTACAGTAGTGGTCTCGTACAATATTTGTCCTTTTGTCATTGACTTATTTCACTCAGCATAATGCCCTCCAGATTCATCCATGTTAGGAGATGCTTTGCAGATTCATCATTGTTCTTTATTGTTTCGTAATACTACATTGTGTGTAGGTACAATAGTTTGTTTACCCATTCATCTAATAATGGCATCTAGTTTGTTTCCATCTTTTTGCTATTTTGAACAATGTTGCAATGAACATGAGTGTGCATCTGTCTATTCCTGTGACAACTCTTATTTTTCTAGGATACATTCTTAGAAGTGGAATTGCTGGATCACATGGTATTTCAGTTTCTAACTTTCTAAGGAAGCACCATACACTTTTCCAAAATGGTTTATCGTTTTGCATGCCCACCAACAGTGCATAAGAGTTCTGATCTCCCTGTAGCCTCTCCAACATTTGCTATTTCCTATTTTTTTGTTTCATGCTAGTAATACTGGGGTGAGATGGTATCTCACTGTGGTTTTCATTTGCATTTCTCTAATGGTTAGCGATCATGAGCATTTCCTCATGTGTCTGTTGGCCACCTGAATGTCTTCTTTGGTGAAGTGTCTGTTCATTTCTTTTGCCCATTTTTTAATTGGATTATTTGTCTTTCTGTTGTAGAGGTGTTGGATTTTCCTGTAGATTTTAGACATTAGACCTTTGTCTGCTTCGTAGTAGCCATTTTTTTTTTCTCAGTCTGTAGATTCTCTTTTTACTCTTTTGGTGAAGTCTTTTGATGAGCATAGATCAAAACAAAATGTGTCTAAAGCCCTAAGTATCGAAATAACTACATTTCATCTTTAAATTGTTCCTATTCCTAAATGTTACATCAGAAGGAACATAATATTAGTGTCTTAGTCATCTAGTGCTGCGATAACAGGAATATCCAAGTGGATGTCTTTAATAAAAGGAAGTTTATTTCCTCACAGTAAAATAGGCTAAAAGCCCAAATTCAGGGTGTCGGCTCCAGGGGAAGGCTTTCTGTCTCGGTTGGCCTTCTCATCAATCTTCCCCCTGACTAGGGACTTCTTTGCAGAGGGATCTTAAGCCCAAAGGATCCTGGCACTGCTTTCTTGGTGGTATGAGTTTTGCCTCTCTGCTCACTTCCCTTTCTTTTTTTTCTTTTGTAAGATAAAAGGTGGTGCAGGCCACGCCCCAGGGAAACTCGGTTTATATTGGATCAGGGATGCGACCTGGGTAAGGGTGTTACAAGCCTACCCTAATCCTCTTTAACGTAAAATTACAGTCACAAAATAGAGGAGAACCACACAATACTGGAAATCATGGCCTAACCAAGTTGACACATATTTTGGGGGGAAACAATTCAATACACAAAAATTACTATTTGTTTGTGCAATATTTTAATCACATATTTGATTCCCTTTATGCATGCCTACCTTCATATTAATAATGCTTAGCATTACTATTGAGATTAATTTCAAGTTTTTTTGATAATTGAGGGAAGAATTCTATGAAAAGAAAAATTAAAAGCCAGTTCTAAAGAATGAGGGTCATAGCCATCCACTGAATATTTATCTATGTCCTTTGGAACTCTGCCCCACTGAACTCTTTGTAGTACTTGGGTGCCTTTGCGTGTGATTTTGTGTATGTTTGAATCCAGGAGAGAGAAAGGGAGAAAAAGTCTTAGAATTTTTTGAGGAGAAAGGTAAGATGGAAAGAGTACTGTAATTCATGAATTTAATCAGTCAGCAGTTTTCTTGATGGCATATTTTTATACAAACTCATACGTATTCTTTAATTAATGTGCATGTAAACATAGGTGGGAAAAGAGAAATAAATGTTTGGAAGTTTCACATTTTAATAAAACTATAGCTCTGAAATTTGATTTAAGCAACTCTCTCCATAAGGAATATCAATAAATCAAAAAAGAAAATCCATTATAATATAAAAGCATTTTTTAAATATATGACATAAAGAAAACAATTATTTTAAAAGTGGTGAAAATAAATACATAAGAGAAACAATGAATGAATAGTCCAGAATATCCTACATGGTAGGTTTTATAACATTGTGACTTTTATTTCTAAACATTTAATCCCTTAATTTCCATGGCCAAGATTTCATTATGAATAAACTGTATTGGTAAGGACCCAGTGAAGTTATACAATGATTATAAGATGAAGATCCTGTAGTCCCGTGCTGGTGTTTTAATCTATATTATCCATGATTGGATATAGATACTTGAGTATTTACAGAATGTATTTACTTTGAAAATACTTTAATGAACACCAGTATGCTTGAACTAGGCTTTGAAGGTTAATTAAATACTCCACTTATTTTGGAAAATTACCCACACAATCACATAAAGGAAGGGATTCTTTTCCTGGTAATCACATTCCATGAAGCCTTCTTTACTTCCTTATTCCTTAGGCTGTAGATCAGAGGGTTCAGCATGGGGATAACCACTGTGTAGAACACGGAAGCCACTTCGTCCTGACTCAGGGAGTAGCTAGAACTGGGTCTCAAATAAGTATAGATGGAGGTTGCATAGAACCGAATTACAGCAGTCAAGTGGGATGCACAAGATGAGAATGCTTTGCCCCTCCCCTCCCCTGAATGCATACGAAAGATGGGGAAGAGAATGTAGGAGTAGGACATAAGGATGACCAGCAGAGCACCGACCATATTCACACCAGCAAAAGTGGAAAAGATGCTTTCATTCAGGTGTGTGTCAGAACAAGAGAGCTTTAAAAGAGGGGGGCTGTCACAGAAGAAGTGATGGATGATATTGGAACCACACAATGGTAAGCTGCTTACATAACTTGTGTTAACCATGGAGTTCAGCAATCCTGCTGTAAAGGCCCCAGCTGCCATTTTAAGGCAGACTGTCCTGGACATGATTAAGGAGTAAAGGAGTGGGTTACATATGGCCACATAGCGGTCATAGGCCATTAACCCAAAGAGGATGCATTCAGTTTTTGCCAGGGCAATAAAGAAATACATCTGCAGGAAGCAGCCAGCAAAGGAGATGGTTTTCTTCTCAGACAATAGATCTACCAGCATCTTTGGGGTGATGGTGGATGAGTAGCAAACATCCACAAAGGACAAGTTAGCCAGGAAGAAATACATAGGTGTGTGAAGTTGAGGGTCCACCCTGATTAGCAGGATCATCCCCATATTCCCCAGGACTGTGAGTGTGTAAATCACAACAAAGAGCAAAAAGAGGGTGATCTGTAGCTCCAGGGTGTCTGCTAATCCCAGCAAGATGAACTCAGTCAGTGAGGTATGGTTTTTTCCAGTCATTTGTTACAAATATGTTTTGTTTAAACTTTGGATCAAGTGTAAATATTTCCCTCTCCAAAACTTTACAGGAAGAAGTTGAAATGTCAATGAGGATGTTTATAAATGGAAAAAAATAAATAAAAACCTAGGATAACATAGAATAGTAAATGAAATGACTGAAGAAAGAGGAAAATTAGAGTACTACTGGAAAATATATTTTGTTTTAACAAGCGATTGTATTGAAGCTGGGTTGGAGAGCTTTTAAATCACTTACCTAAGTCCACAGACTCCAGTTCAGCTTCTGCAAATATAACGTTGGCTGTTCCCTTCTTTGTATGCCAGCCCAGAATCAAAAGTAAAGGATAGAAATATTCTTGCTGAAGTCTCTCAGATTCTCTGTACAATTATGTGGATTTATCTCAAGCATATTATTTTCTCTCCCTTAAAATCACTCTGCACAGCCATCTCTACAAAATGCATACATACATTACTGTCGGAGATAGCTTTTGTGAAACGTAACCCTAAGTAGGAAAAATTTTGGCAATTACAGCTAAGCAATACTTTGACAACGATTATAAACTTAAGAATTTTATAATTTTCTAACGTGAACGAAATGGTTGTTCTTGTTACAAGAACGGCACACATATCAAATTAATGCCATTTAATAGCAGATACGGTATTTCTCCACCCCAGTGCCTAACAGTACTAAATCCTTAGAATGTCCTTCCCAGAGAGTATCTTACCTGTGTAGTCTATCATTTTCTTTAATATTAGGGTTTCTCATTTGGGGGTGCTGTGAGTTGGAGTTGACTCGATGGCAATGGGTTCATTTGGGAGTTAAAAAAATTAAAATAAAAATTTCATCTTTTTAAAAATGTGGTGTAAAGTTGAATTACCTGTTTATTAAATCTGAGATAACGTCTGAGCTAATATATGTTGAGGTACTTTTACTTAGTTTTCCTTCAAGAGGATTGGGGAACTATGGGGATTAGATATAGGTATTAATTGTGTAGTCAATTCTCTAAAGACAGGAAGTTCAGTCTCAAAAGAAAAAAATATGACACTAAATGCATACGCATATATTTCAAAGCTGATGGCTTCTGACATGTGGAGCTGGCATCATAATGCGGTTTCTGCTCTCCGTGTTATTTTAAAGGCCTTCACCAAAGTCAGAGTAAAGAATTTTTAATTGACTATTTACATTGCTTCTCTCTTGGTATTTTTAGCTTATTCCAAAGGAATACATAGAACACTACCAAATTTGGTCTTTCTCTTCATCCATGTGTATCTGAGTGAATTTAACCTACAATTCAGCTCCAAGTGAAGTTAATGAAAAACTGCCTAGTATTCTAGAAATACTCTTGCCAGACCAAATAAGAAAATAGAAAACCAAAACAAGTTTCCTTTTATGAGTCCAACTTTTTTTTTTCTTGGTTATTTGGAATTACTGTCTGTTACTATCAGTCTATAATGGGTGTCTAGAACAGCATTTCTGGACTAAATTTACAGGTGAAAAAAGATGAAATAAATCTCATTGAGTGTCCATACTCAGGGGGAACCTATTTGCATAAAGAACTCAAAGTGAATCAAATACTGTACTAAACTTCTTCAGATTAAATTCCCGATTAATCCTCTCCACTAGTCCTTGGGTTTGACATTATTATTATTTCCATATTTCTGATGAGGAAAGCAAGGGTTTAATCTGTTAAATGACTTCACAGTAGACACACTGCCAAGAAGTAGAGGGATTGACTGGAATACAATCTTGAATATAGAGAATTAATTAATTCTTAACCAGTTCCATTTCAACTCAGCCTTAGTCACATGACATTTTTGGAAATATTCCATTATTCTTTTAGCATCAGGTGATGTCCCCTTTTTCATTCCTGATGACTTGATGTTCTTTTTCTTTCTTGGATGGTGTGCCTAGTAGTTTAAAAATTTAATTAACATTTTCAAAGGAACTGCTTTTGGTTTGATTGTTTTACTGTATTGTACTCTATTATTAATTTCATTGATTTCTGCTCTTGGGTTTTTGTTTTTGTTTTTTTTTTTCCTTTTCCTCTGCTTTGGGAAGCTCAAATTATTGATTTAAATTTCTTTTTGATTTCTAATTTAACTTTTTCTAAATACAGCTTTAACTATGTGCTCACAAGTCAGGTGTATTGTGTTTAAATATATATCTTATCTAATAAATCAGAAAACTCCTAATATCTATTTCTCTAAAGTTATACTTTACATGTTATTATTATTATTAATGAAATTGTCTTAAGAAAATTTTAGCAACTTGTTTTTTCCATAAGTATATCATAAGGTCCATCTTAACTGGTGTGATGTATTGTTCCTTTTTTTTTTACCTATGTTTGTACAATTTTTGATTTGAGCGTAAGGACCTATCTTAATATTCATGCTCCTTAATATTCATGCGATTGTGCTTTCTTTCTCCACCTCCCAGCTTTTCTGATGAAAATTGGGTGGGAAAGTCAGATCAAGCCAGTCCCACAAACCTAGCTCTAATGCCTGTAAGTAAGTATGTCCTGGGTTCATGTGAGAAAATGTTTCAGTCTTGAGATGAGTCTTTCAATCGGGTTTCCCTTCACTGTGTATTTTCGAACATTATTTTCCTAAGACATTTACTCAAGAATTATTAAACTCTGTAAAGCAAATTTCTACTGACTATTACATTTTGTTGTTATGAGTAGGAATCAACTCAAAGGCCAAATTTATTTATTTTTTTAAATACAGTTTGTGTCTATTTCTTATTAAATTATTTTTGAATGGTTGAAAGTCTTATTTAATAAAGTAAATCAAAAGTACTTTAAAAAGTATTCACATTGTCTTTGGTATACTCACAAACTAAACTCCTAAGATTTTATATGTGGCATCCCATATGATAACCTTAATTCCATATGTTACCCATCATGGCAGAAATATTCAAAGGATACACAAGAAGGGAAGATTTGCATTACTTTCTCCCTGATTTATGAAGAGGGTCAAGAAAATTAAGATTCAGAATTACCTTCCTGATAAATTATTGTTTGTGTTCATTTTTTCCTGTATGTTCTATCCAAAAGTCACCCTGTTCCTTCAAGAGCTGGTTAAGAAGACCTTCCATTTTTCTGAAAAACAATGGTCAGTTTACAGTATATAAGAAACATGCCATTTGTTGACGTAAGACTGATATCCTCTCTTTATACAAGTATATTCTAGTCTGACCATCTAATATGAAGCCTTGTGTATTTATCTCATTCATATCTGTCACATAGTCCATAAACAGGCAATCTCAATTGCTATTCAATATTTATTCAATTATTAAGGCCACATGTTTTTAAACCTTAAAACTGTTAATAAAGTCTTTATTGCTGTTAGGTGCCTCTGAGAAGGGTCCAACTCAGAGTGACCCAGTGTATAACAGAATGAAACATGGCCTGGTCCTTTGCCACCTGCACAATGGTTGCTATGTTTGAGCCTGTTGTTTCAGCCAGTGTGTCAATCCAACCTTCTTAGGCCGTGTTCTCTAGAGAAGCAAAACCAGTAAAGTGTAGGAATATATATAGAGAGATTTATATTAAGGAAATGGCTCGTTTGGTTGTAGAGGATGGAACTTCCTAAGTCTGAGAGACAGATTAAGGCTTCTCCTAATTCACATAGCCACAGGAGCTAGCGAGCCCAAGATTGGCAGGTCAGAGAGCAGGGCTCTTGCTCACAGGCTACAAAGAAAAGACTGCAGGTAAGCTGCTGGCTCAAGTCCCAAGAACCAGAGATCAATCAGGAGCCAGCTGCAGGATACAGAGTGAGCAAAAGCCCTGAGCCTTGCCAGAATGTCCACCTATATTAGATATAGGTCACATGCCCAGTGAAACTCCCTTTCAACTAATTGGCTACTCACAGAAAATCCCATCATGGACGTGATCATATTATATCAGATTTGATCATGGAAATGATCACAACATTATACGACTGCCAACCTACATCATAACTGCCAAACCGCTGAGAATCATGCCCAGCCAAGTTGACACACAACCTTAACCATCACCACATCTCATCGAGGGTCTTCCTCTTTTTCAGTTACCCTCTACTTCACCAAACATGATATCCTTCTCCTCTAGGGCCTGGTTCCTCCTGATAGCATGTCCAAAGTATGTGAGATAAAGTCACACCATCTTCATTTCCCAGAGCACTCTGGCTGTACTTCTTCCAAGACATGTTCATAATACAAAGCTTATTTTCTTTATGTGTATCTAAATAGATTTTAGCAGTCACTTCTTAGAGGTCTTTGCATAAAAATTGGTCTCATTTACAAAGTTACTTAATTAAAAGCTTTCAAATATTTAAATTGAAGTTAAACATTTTATTTCACTTTGTCATCAACTCACTGAATTAACAATTAGAAACATATAATTCATATAAATTTAATAAACTTTTAAGTAGAGTTAACCTTACCCCATTGCCATCGAGTCAATTAAGATTTCTTAAATATTGCAATAGTAATAACTTAGACTTCAACTTAAATTTGTGGTTCTAAATTAATTTATCACATTTACAAAGAGGAACAATAAGGCTACTGCTATAATAAACTAACTTATATTAAATTCTACAAGTACAAATAATACTAAATATGCACTGATTCTTTATTAACACAGGCCTCACATTAGTAGTATGGTCATGGTTTTTTAAATGCATTTTGACACTTAAATTTATCTTGTTGTTATTGTTGTTGTGTGGTAAGTTGATTCTGACATACTAAAACTGCCACATAGGTTTAGTAGGCTGTAATCTTTAATCTTTATGGGATCATATTACCAGCACTTTTCTTCTGTGGAGCAGCTGGTGGGTTCACACTGCCTAACTTTGGGTTGGCACGTGAGTGCTTAACCATTTGCACCACTAGGGCTTCTTAAATTTCCATCTTACCAAGGTTAAAGTCTATGTGCTCATAAAGAACAATATTGCCATACCAGACAGATAAAGCTACTTTCAACCAGAAAACTTAAAAGCAGCTTTATCTCAATTTTTATTGCCTGAAGTCTGCATTATATTTATGTACATTAATTAACATTCTTGGAAGCCCTGGTGGTGTACTGGTTAAATGCTACAGCTTCCAACCAAAGGGATGGCAGTTCAAATCCAACAGGTGCTCCTTGGAAACTCTACGGGGCAGTTCTACTCTGTCCTATAGGGTCTCTATGAGTCAGAGTCGCCTTGACAGCACTGGGTTTGGTTTGGTTTTGGTCTATTTTCTAAGGAACTTTTTGAAGGTTTTGCATTAAATTTATTTTTAAAATATGTGTATAGTTTTTTAATCTGATGGAATACTCAAATGTATAACTTTAACTTCTAACAAATGATAAAGACTATGAAAGAGATGGGGATTTTAAACACGTAAATGAATTTTCCATTTATCTTTAATGGTTTTGGACTTAACAGAAACCTATATCACTTTATATTTTCAGAATCAATCTTAGTTAATTAGTGGACCTATAACAGAAATACTACAAGTGAATGGCTTTAACAAAGAGGAACTTATACTCTCAAAGTGTAGGAGATGAGAGGTCCAAAGTCAGTACACCAGCTTCAAGGGAAGGCTTTCTTTCTCTGTCAGCTCTGGGGCAAGGTCTTTGCCATTAATCTTCCTCTGGTCTAATGGCTTCTCAGAGCAGAGACCTCAGGTCCAAAGGACTTGCTCCCCTTCTTGGTGGTAGGAGGTCTCTCTATCCCTCTGCTTGCTTCTCTCTTTAACTTAATCTTGTAGATTGTGTCCTGTCTCGTTAACAAAACTGCCTGAAATCCTGCCTCAATAACATCATAGAGATAAGATTTACAAGACAGAGAAAAATCACATCAGATGACAAAATGGTGGACAATCGCACAATACTGAGAATCATGGCCTAGCCAAGATAACACATATTTTTGGGAAACACAATTCAATCCATAATATTCCACCATTTGGCACTAAAAATTTCCTGTTCTTGTCACATGTTAAACACATTCACCCTATCATATCATAGCAAAAGTCTTAAATCAACTCCAAGTCCAAAATTCCAAAATTCTTCATCTGTGAAATCTAGAATATAATCTGCTTCCAAGTATAATGGTGGAACAGGCACAAGCTAGACATTTCCATTACAAATTGGAGAAATTGGAGGGAAAGAAGGGATAACAGGCACCAAGCAAGTCAGCAGAACACATTACATTAATTCTTGAGGCTAGAAAACAATCCTCCATTCTCTGAGACAGTTTAGGCAATGGCCCTGCTATTCAGACTCTGGGTGTTGGCCACACTCTCTGGATTCTGGGAGAAGGTGGGTTTCAGATCCACCTTCCAGGCCCACTGGAATGGCAACTCTGCTACCTCAGGTGTGGGAAGCGTCATTCTCCTGGTCCATCTGAGTGGCAACTCCACCCTCTCATCCTGGGTAGTCCCCATTTTTCTGCCCCTTGGGCATGGCAGCCTCACCCCCTCAGCTTTGGGCAGTAGATATGGCCCCATTCCCCTGGCACTCTTGAAAGGCAGCACCACACTCAGGAACAGAGTTGATGAAGACCTGACTTTGAAACTTGGGAGGCTGTGGCCCAACCCATTGAAACCTCAGAGGTCATGGCTCCACTGTTTGAGACTTCAGAGGTCATTGTCCTACCCATTGAGACTGAGGCAGCCCTGCTTCCAGTGTTCCTTGTCTCGTCAGCTTCTGTTTTCTGGTTTCTTGACCTCTCAGCCCCTTGGGCCTCATAGCCCATCTCTGCCCTGCTGGGGGCAAGTGTTCCAAAGCTCTTTAACTCCACCAATAAGCACCCAGAGGCACCTTACTCCACTAGGAAGTCTTCTGCCTCAAGGCACTCATCTCTCTTGCTATGTAAGTCGGTTCCAGCACTGTTTCTTGAGGGTATTCTGGTTCTCCTGCTGCCATTTCCCTGATGTTGCTTCTCACCATCTGTGCAGTCTCCAGTATTATAGCCCTGTTCACTTCCTTCTGAGCCCTCACCAGGATTGCCTTTGATGTCCATAATTCCACCAACAGCTTCTTCAAGGCAATCTAGGCTTTTACTACTAGGCACTTGAAAACTCTTCCAGCCTCTACCCATTCAAATTTTCAAAACCACTTCCACATTTTATGTATCTGTTAAATCAGCACACCACTCTTCTGGTACCAAATTCTGAGTTATCTAGTGCTATTATAACAAATATCACAAGTGAATACCTTTAACAAACGGGAATTTATTCTCTCACAATTTAGGAGGCCAGGAGTCCAAATTCAGGATGCCAGCTCCAAGGGAAGCCATTCTTTATTTGTTGGCTCTGGGGGAAGGTCCTTGTCATGGATCTTCCCCTGGTCTGATAGCTCCTCAGTGCAGAGGTCCTAGGTCCAAAGGACATGCTCCTCTCCTAGGTCTTCATTCTTCTTGGTGGGAGGTCACTCTGCCTCTCTACTCACTTCTCTCTTTGATATCTCAAAAGAGATTGACTCAAGGCACAACCTAATCTTGTAGATTGTGTCCTGCTTCATTAACATAACTGTCTGTAACCCTGCCTCATTAACATCATAGAGGAAGGATTTACAAAACATAGGAAGATCACATCAGATGACAAAATGGTAGACAACCACAAAATACTAAGAATTATGGCCTAGCCAAATTGACACACATTTTGGGGGGATACAATTCAATCCAAAAGGGTATCATTCAACTTTTACAAATACTCACAATAACTATAAACAGGCATCATTTTCTAGTACCCCAGGAGCTCTTTCAAGTTCACTTAGGAAATCATCGGCTTGCTACTTCATCCCACCTTTCTCAACCAGAGAGGTTGAACCTCCCACTGGTATCTAAGGTCTTCAGGTAACGAGCACCTGGCATTTCTTAGCACTCCTATATATAATTGATACCTAAATCCATACTTTGGCATCAAAGTTCATAATATTTGTCATTCATTTATAAGACCACATACACTGAACCAAAAAATTGAGAAAACAATAGGGAAAGGTCATCTTATGGGATAAAAAACCCATACGCATCCACTATATGCCTAGGGGCCCTCATGGCACAGTGGTCAAAGTGCTCGGCTGCTAACCAAAAGGTCGAATGTTCAAACCCACCAGCCTATCCAAGGGAAAAATACATGGTAGTCTGCTTCTGTAAAGATTTACATCCTTGGAAGCCATATGGGGCATCTCTACTCTCTCCTATAGAGTCATTATGAGTCAGAATTGATTCAATAGCAGTAGGTTTGGTTTTGGTTTATATGTCTAGTAGTTTTCCCATGTTGCTATGGAACAATGAGGATGTCAGGGTAGGGTGGGCATCTTCTCCTGACCTTTAGTTTATAAGCTTTTTCCAGATCATGACTTTTAACCTTAAATATGCAATGTGGTATTGACCTTCACCTTCTCTACAATAACTACTTGAAGCTGCAGAATGTATAAGACTTTTTCAGACTCAGAGGGACATCTTATTTGATCATTTTACTAACAAGGGTATAACGTTCACAAGTACAAACGTCACTGTTCTGTCATCTAGTTCTTCTCTGGTGATAATCTGGTAAATATAAACAAACAACATAGGCTGCTAAAGTAGTAGAATTTTTTTTTTTTTTTTTTTTAGTGGACCAGGGAGGACTAGAAAGCTAGCAGACAAAATTGACTTGAAGATAACAGTTGTTCTTGGTGTTTCTTATATAATACATGCATTTGCGTTATATAAAATAAATATTTAAAAAGCTAAAATGTTGAGCTTATTAGAATTATTTTCTATAGAGGGAAGTAATTGGAAACAGATCTTTGGGTAGAAACCACTATAAATTTGAGAATCCAGTGATTATGAAGATGTCTCAGGCCCAGGCAAGATTTTGTTCTGTTATACATAAGATTACCACGAGTCAGAGTCGACTTGATGGCAACTAACGACAACAACAACATTCCGTAGTGTGTCTTCACCACAAATAACTTTCTTTTGAATGGCGTCAGTGACCTGCTATTTGCTAAATCCAATGGACTTCTTTCATTTATTAATTCATCGAACTCTCTGAAGAATTTTGCACATCTGTTCAACCTTCTTTCTCTGTATTATATGTTTACTTATATGCATTTTTGTTCTGATTCTCTTATGTCTTATGAGGTAATGCAGGTACTGTCTTACGCTGAAGGTGTTCTGACAATTGTAGTCTCTCGACTCAGTATAAACTGGGTACTCACCAAATGGAGGTGTATAAGTTGTAGGGTAAGTTCCATATTTTTACATGTCCATTTACTCAAGTAAAAAAAAAAAACTATGTAAAAGTAGTTTGAAAAGATAGTTTTAAATGAGCTAAATATCTTAATCATTGGTTGACATTACAAAGATGATACTAATTTTTTCTTGATTCAGATTTCCATACGTCTTGATTTTATTAAATGATTGTCATATTTTCTATGATTAAATATTTTAGAAAACAAACTTAAACATCAAAGGTATAATGAAGCCCTTAATTATAAAAACCTTTTAAATTGTATCAATAGGGCATATTGATAGCAGTATTTATCACTGTCAGTCATCAGCTTATTTATTTTTTCTATTTTTTTACTTTTCTAATAAGTTTCCTCAGCACACAAACTTTTAGAATTATTGCCCAGGACGATAAAACAGTGTCTGTCATATAATAGGTACTCAATAAATATTTGTAGATGAAATGATGAGTAAATAAATGAATTGATTAGTTTATATTTTAAAAATATAAATTTAAAAATCCCTTAATTCATTCAGTTTTACGTTGTTGTTTTTGGGAGCTGTGGAATCATTTTTGACTCATAGTAACACCATGGGAGAGAGCAGAAATGTCCCACAGTGTTTCCTTGACAACAACAATATCTTCAGGGAAGCAGATTTCCAGGTCCTTCTCCCCAGGAGCCTCTGAGTGGGTTCAAACCACCAGTCATTTTGTTCACAGCTTAACATTTGCATAACCAATTCTCCTCATTCAGTTTTACAAAACTCTCTTGGACTGAGAACAATTTTATGTGTATTATTCATATAAGAGTTCATCTCAGGATGCTAATATTTTACTCTAATAAATATTTATTTGTATTAATAAGGCAAATGCATGTAATAAATTTTATAAAGTATATGAAAAAATAGGGCTTTTGTAGCCATTTCTATTGCTGAAATACATGTAGTTGATAAGTTCTATTTTTTTACATAGAAGAATTAAATTACATTAAATCATTAAATAACTGTAATGCCTATTGATTTCTCTTGAGATTTAAATAAAAACTAACATAATTAAGGAACACTCTGGTACCTACACCTATAGTTTCCCCAATGAAAAAGAAGTAATCCACAATTTCCAAAGGGATTCATTACATTAAAAAGGGAAAAAAGAAAAGAAACAGTGGAGGGAATCCTAATTTCTTTACCATATATCCATCAATTTTCTCTCAGGCTAATCATTGCTTTTGCTGTGTGTAGTCTTTGAATTTAAGCTAAAAAGTGCCCCCAAAATTCTCGATAATGAGACTCATTGGGCATTCACTTTGAATTGATAATAGGCCTCGTAAGATGGCATCATTAGTACTGCAAATTTGTGGTTTCGAAAAATTTTTAAAAATCCAACATCATACAATACAGGAAAATTTATTCTGGATATGTTAAACAATTAAGTGTATTTAAAGTTGAATTTTGTTTATTTTTATTCTTGTGTAAGTATAAAGTACAAAACATTCACCAATTCATTATTTTTATGTGCACCATATAATAAAACCAATTGAATCAATCGTGTAATTAACATCAATTTCAGTTGCAATTTTTCCATCCCCATAAACAAAAATTCAATGTTACCTACACAATAACTCCTCCCTAGCCCCATCCCTCCATGCCTGGTAACTACCGTTAAACTCTAATCTCTATATTCATATTAATTGGCAAAAAATTTAAAATGACTATAATAAATGTTAGAAGGATATGGCATCTGATGTGTCATGCACTGCTAATGAGTGTAAATAGGAATAAGAAATTTAGAAAGCTGAACAGGTATATACACTGTATCCATCAATATCACAAACAGGGCTGTACTGAGACAAACTCATACGTGCACTGAAAGACACAAGTTCATAGCAGTTTTTGTCATGATATACCTTCTCTCAATTTCCTATTTTGTCATGATAAATGCTTTATCAATTTCCTACTGTAATAGGAAATTTAATTGTGACATATTCAAGAAATGAGACTCCATAATATCATGAAATTAATTAATGCAGGAATATGTGTTTCATTCACCTCCTATTTATACTGCTGGTAAGGAAGGAATTCCCAATGTCATGGTTATGATGATGGTGAAACACACAGGACACCTGACACTGACAGATGAGACTGACAGCAGCTGATTACTCACATGAACTCACAGTTCAGGGGAGGAGGACACCACTACTCAGGAGCACGCAAGGCTTGCGCTGACAGACTGAACAAGCAGCAGTTATGGAAACAGGCCTTGTAGTAACAAGAGGATGTGACTTGTTTATTCCTGTAATTCTGCAAGCTCTGTGGGAACTAAAGCCCACTATTCAGGGATAACCAGGCGCTTTGTCTGGGTCCCATGATAAGACATGTTCTTTGGTCAGGGGACATTATCTGCAAGGGTGGAAGGGAGAGGGAAGCTTCAGATTCAGCCATTCAAGACCCTCTGGGTTTCAGGTGTCGAAGTAGTACATATGATTGAATATTTCAGAGTTTAAAGAAGAATCAAAAAAAAAAAAAAAATCCTTGCTGTCAAGTTGATTCCTATGCATAGCAACCCTATAGGACAGAGTAGAACTGCTCTTCCCTGGTCCCTCATAGGATTTCCGAAGCTGTAATCTTTGCAGAAGCAGATTGCCACATCTTTCTCCCTAGGAGCGGCTGGTGGGTTCGAACTTCCAACCTTTTAGTTAACAGCCCAGTGCTTTGTGCAACCAAAAAAACAAAACAAAAAAGTGCCATAAAGTCAATTCCAACTCATATCAACCCTGTAGGGCAGAGTAGAACTGCCCCATAAGATTTTCAAGGAGCAGCATGTGAACTCAAACTGCTACCCATTGGTTAGCAGCCTTACTTCCTAACCACTGCACCACCACAGCTCCACGCCACCAGGGTTCCTCACTTCAGGGCTTACCCCACAAAATATGTGTACATGGAGGAGTATTAGAGACATACTACTGAAAAAAAAGTGTTATATGAAAACAAATTGCATAACACCAAATTTATAACGTTCAAAAATAAAGGTATTTGTTCAAAGTACAGTTTCAGTGATATAGATGAATTTATTTAAAAATTCAAAGCTATGGACTAATGAAACATACAGAACAGTGTTTGTCACTTTGAAGAAACACTAAAACAGAGATAATTACAGAGCACTTCAAAGTCTGGCAATATCCCCCTCTTTTTTAATTTGGATGGTAAGTTTATGTGTGTTCATTTATTTTGTCTCTTAATTTACATATTTATTACAAATTTTCAGAATAACCTATTTTTTTTATATTTTACATAATATAAAATAAAGAAAGCTGAAATCTGAATTTAAAAGAAAGACTAAAACACTTGAAGACATTTTCAGAATTTCATACCCATGTTGGACCTTCGCAAGACCTCGCAGGTTTGATGAGTCTCACAGATCTCAGTAAAGTCGTTATACTCATCATTATGGTTTACTAAAACCGAAGAATACAGATTAAAATTGGCAAAGGAAAAGACACAAAGGGTGGAGTCCAGAAGAAACCAGGATTGAACTTCTAGTTGTCCTCTTTTGGTGAAATCAAACACAGCAAACACAGCCTGCTTAATTCTCCTAGCAATATTTTTAACAACACACACAAAATATTGCCAAACAGGGAAGCTCACCTGAGCACTGCTTTCCTTTATTCAGGATCAATCATATAGTATGGAGCACCTGTGTGACTGACCTCAGCTATTCAGTCTTTAACCTCTATCCCACAGAGGTCAAACTGATACAGCTTGGCCAAAGACAGGCATACAACAAACAAACAAAAAAAACAGGCATTCACAGTTAATCGCATTGTTAACATAAACTATCTGACTTGGCCCAAGACTCCAGTATACAAAGACACCCTTATCCAGGAGAATATTCAAGTGCTTTTTTTTTTTCAGAGCTTACTTCCTGGGAGATAGTCAAAGGCCGGTCCTGAAGGCCTTTGGAATGTATGGGCTTTGGGCAGTCACGGCCTACTAAGTTAACTCTTTATTGCACTGTACCAACATCAAAACCTTAGCACTGGTGATTCTCATCCAACTGTAATTTAACTCTTCAGCTTTGTCAGTACAGAAGATGAATGAATTTTCAGGATAACAATGAGTAATTTTCTATGAATTTACTAAGCTGAATATTTCAATTTTTCATTGCTGTTTCATATATTGTCCCCTTTCAATACAGCATGGTACCCTAAATTTAGTTTTTGTTATGGATAATGCTTTATTACTTCCATACCGCACAAAAGACAAACATACCTCCAAAATTATTCTCTCTTTTTTCCCCCCACAATCTAGATGCCTTACTAAATAATGCAACTATGAGAAAATAAGAACACACAAATGTGCCAAGCATCACTACCACTGCTTCTCCATGGGGGATTTTCTCTGAGTCCAATCATCTTGATCATGTTGTGGCATCCTCCCCAAACGGAGGCACACTTTGCTCAAATTTGCATTTCCCACCAAAAAAAAAGGAACAAATTGGTAATCTCCTTGCACTTTTGGAGACTATGTAGCCTATATAAGTGAGTTCACTTTTGCCCCATTGAGTGAATTCTCTTAAAAGTAAGCAAGTTTGTGGAGGATCCACAGCAAGAAAGGGCTCCCCAGGCTGTAATACAAAGAGTTCTATACTTCAGTCCTTTTGATACAGTTGTCTCTAAGTTGATGGTAGCATACTGAGGTGTTATATGGAGTAGCAGAAACCTTCAGAGATTTTAAATATAATGAATATTTGCTTCGGCAAATTTATCTTCCTCATATTGAGAAATAAGCATAGACTTACTAATGGGTGGTGGCTGAAACTGAGTACCTGACCAAGGCTCAACCAGTTATTATTTGTCCTAAATATTCCATCAGCGACAAAGGCAAGACTTCCCTAAGAATTTTATTATCTCATGGAATTTGTAGGTGAGCAGCTGGGCCTAAGGGACAAGTAATTTTAGGAGAATCTCATTTATTTTCTTTCATAGTGTGGCACCTCCTTTAATCCAACCTAAGGTTTTGGGGGGAGCTTTCTATGACAAGTTAAAATAGGATTTAATGAAAACCTGAGCCCGATTGGTAGCTGGCTTTCCAAGAGGTGATAGTTTCTGCAAGGAGTGGATTTCTGTTGTATTATAAACCCATATCTAGGAATCCTAAACAATATTGAACGATATTAGAGAATGTACCCAAGAAGTGGAGTTTCCAAATATAAACATTTTTGTCTACATTCCTTGGTAGGAGAGATCTGTTTTGGTTGGGCCAGGCAATCAGGAATCTGAAGGAATACTATCAATAGCAAACAGGAGGTTCAAGGAAGGTCTATGTGGATGGACTGCCCAATATGGACTGAGAGTTCAACTAAGAAAGATGTTTACCCTACTTATGTAACACCCAGCTGCTGGAGAGGCTTTTATATTCAGGAGGGACCGTTTCCTCTAAGGAACACAGCAGTACATAGCCTTTTCACTGAATTGGAAACTGAGAATGCCACAGAGCCTTTTCAGTTTCCCACAAGGACAGTTGAAAGAGACAGATGTTCCCTCTTCTGGCTCCTTACTTAGCAACTAAGGCTTGGCTTCCAAGCCCTAAATTTTGAGCCTTTAGAAAGTGATAAAAAATGAGAGATCATTCACAACCACTGCATCGGAGTCAGAATCTAGCAGTACACTGGAGGCTATTTCGGGAAAACATGGCCCAGCATCACGTCCATAAGTTACTAGGGACGATGATGCTCAGGCAGCAAATCTAGCAGTAATGTTCCAAAAACCAAACCCAGTGCCGTCGAGTCGATTCCAACTCATAGCGACCCTATAGGACAGAGTAGAACTGCCCCACAGAGTTTCCAAGGAGCGCCTGGGGGATTCGAACTGCCGACCCAATGGTTAGCAGCTGTAGCACTTAACCACTGTGCCAGTGGTGGTGTTGACATTGCCATATATGAAGTAGGCTCTTCCTATGGGGAGATATTCACTCTGTTGTGTTTCCTTTGGGTGTTGCCAGTTTTCTCAACTTCTTTGTGAGTTCTATGACTTATCCAATATCCTTCCAGCAAATTTCTGTTGTTTTTAAAGCGAAGGAAGCTGTTTACATGATTTTTGGCTATCTGCAGGAAGCATCCCTATTTCTGAAACACTTTATTATCCTATAGTTAAGGGTAACCATTGTATTTCAATAATTTCCACTCTACATGCACATAGAAAAAAATTCCTTTACAATTAAATTTTTAAAAAATACAACTAGGAAAATGTTTACTATTATTTGCCAGATTTGTAGATTTATTTACTAAAGGAAAAGGAAGGAAGAAAGGAAAATGGGTTAAAAAAAGGGAAAAGTATGGAAGGAAGAATGGAAGGACTGGGAAAAAGAAGGAAGGAAGGAAAGAAAGGAGTGAGTGAAAAGGGGAAGAAGAAAGAAAGGATGAAAGGGAAGGATTGGAGGACGGGAGGACAGGATAAGGAAAAAAGAAGAAAGAAAGGAAGGAAGAAAAAGGAAGTAAGGAAGAAAGAAATAATTGTGGCACTTCCTTTAACTCTGCAATATTTTTCACCTTTCAATTCTTCATACGCATTGCTGTTTTGGTTAAGGGAATTTTTTTGTTTTTCTTTCTAAACATACTGATCTTTAACCTACTAGAAAAGAACCCCCCTTCATAGCTAAAAAAAAAAAAAAAACATATTTAAATTTCTTACCAGGTACAGAGCCAATTGTGTGCATTGAGCCTAGCACCGTGCATTTATCCATTCTCCGTTCTGTGTACCTTAAGTGTCTTAAGGTATGAGAAGACTACAGGGCCAGTAACCTAAAGAAAGTTAAAATCTAGAACTGCATTTGAAACTATTAAGAAATACTGCTGTAAACACTGTTGTAATTGTGATGGAAAGCTAACAGTCATTAAAGGAAAACAATCTACTGAACAGGATGCTAAATCCTTACATGTGTTATCTTCCTTAATCCTCAAGAATCTGATAAAGTGGAAAGCTATTCACAATGTGTAAATTTAAAAAATGACGAAATAAGTAGGTCAAGGCTCACTGTTGTGAAATGGAAAAAAGAGGCAGGCCTATGTTGGCTGAGTATTAAGCTCTTATCATTTAAGCCATGTTTCCTTCCAGTGACTCTTACAACAGAGAAACGAAAATGTGGCGCTTGACATTCTTCTCAATAGTATTGAGTCTGTACCTTGGCATTTCCACATAACATTAAATACTACAGTGTCTTTAAGTACCTGAATTGATAGTGGACGTTGAAAGAAATTAAGAATTTGAAAGAGAAATCTTTTTCTTTTTTTCTATTGATTGGTGTAACTATAGTTATTATTATTATTATTTAATCAAAGATCTTCCAATAATGCCGACATATGTCCTAAGTGGTTTCATCATAGCAAAATGTGTTACCTTTCTTCATTTAAAATAAAGCAGCCACACCACTGGAAAGAGAATAATTGTCTACCCAAATCCTCCTGGGATTGGGGAGTATCCTGGGATAATGTCTCCTTTGTCACAGACCGGAAGATAAATACTCATCCTTTACAAGACTACAAGACTGGAGAGAAATGCTGCTAACATCTTACACAAAATAAATTCTACATTTCAAAATTCTAGATGGTGATAAGGTAGGTGACGTCCTAAAGCATCAGCAAATTATCTGTTGTGAGTGTAGCAATGATAATGGACCAGTCAAAGAAAAAAAAGTATCTCTGTTGATTCTGTGGGTTTTTCTGAGTCTCAGTGTGTTTGTGTGTGTTTCTGAGTCTGAGGGTGTGAGAGTAATGGTGACATAGCTCTGAGCCCCAACATGTCCATGGCATTTTCAGAATATCACTGTCCAATTTCTTGTGCACCTTATTGTCATAAAAGCGAAGATGACTGGGCTAATTCTCGAATCTGGGGGAATGGATTGGTCTAATTAATTCTCTGCATCAGAAAACCTAGCGTCAGATTTTATGAGCACGTTAATACAGACATGTTCACAATATGATTGATTATTTTGTGTTTGTTCTTATATCAATTAAGAGGCTTACAGTTTTAAAGTCAGATATTGAATTAGTAAATAATAATAATGACATTTGTGCAATAGGCATTATTACCATTTACTAATTCAGTATGTAATGGCTGTGCAATGGTTAAGCATTGGGTTGTTAACTGAAGGACTGGAAGTTTGAACCACCACAGGCTCTGTGGGGGGAAAGACCAGGCAATCTGCTCCCTTAAAGATTTCAGCCTTTGGAAACCCTATGGGGCAGTTCTACTTTGTCCGTTAGGGCTGCTATTAGTTGATATCTACTAGACGTGGACTATAACAATAACAGTGTAATAGTAATAGCAGTGATAATAGTCATGTATAGTAAATACTGGAAACCCTGGTGGCACAGTGGTTAAGTGCTATGGCTGCTAACCAAGAGGTCGGCAGTTCGAATCCACCAGGCACTCCTTGGAAACTCTATGGGGCAGTTCTACTCTGTCCTATAGGGTCGCTATGAGTTAGGATTGACTCAACGGCAATGCGTTTAGTTTTTCTGGTTTTATAGTAAATATTGGATACATTCTGTGTATCTATAAGACAATAAAAAAATAAGACAATGCACCCTGTGGAAAGTGCTATAAAAAGTTATTCATTTTAATCCTGATTTTAACCTTATAATATATTAATATGCTTATTAAACAGAAATTGAAATATAGAGAAGTTCAGTGGCTTGTGGATTAAGAGTCAGGCCTAAATTTAAACTCAGTCTGCCTAACTCCTGTGTTTTTGATTACCACAATACAGTATCATTTGAAAGGGAGACAAGTGAATTTATTGTGGTAATTTCTAATTTTGTTTTCTCCTCTGCATAAATCATTCATACAGAATCTCAAACAAAAAAATAATACATGGGAACCTTTTAGAAATAGCAGTCTTGTCAGGCGAGATTTCCATGAGACCCAGTGGGGCCAAACTTGTTTTAGGAAGTTAATCTGAGTTGAAAGTAGTGTGAGATGAATCCTTCAAGAGAGGTGAAGATGGTCTGGGAGGTTCAATCAATTGAACTATTCAGTCTTCTAGGTGCCATGGGAACTGAAGGAAGGAAAATTGGACTTTGATCTCAAGAAATTTGTCACCTGTTTATGGATATCAGATTTACACGTATTAAAAAGATTACTGGACATGTTACTCACTGGATGATTTTGTGAATATAACTCAAAGGCATAAATTAGGTCATTGCTGAGGTTCCTCCAAGCACTAATATTCTATAATTAAATAACTATCATATCTATAGAATGGAGTAATACTCTCCCATAGGGTTTCCAAGGACCAGCTGGTGGATTCGAACAGCTGAACTTTTCATAAGCAGCCAGGCTCTTACTTTAGCCACCTGCAGAATTTCAGTTCTCTAACCTCCTGCTGAATACTCCATTCCCATTCTAGCTTATTTACACCCATCCTCTTATTACTGTTATTATTATTATTATTATCTTGCCTTCTGACCATCTAATATTTTTCACATCTTGCTTTAGTTGAGAACTCTATTAGTAAGTGCAGAGATACAGCTGTTCTTAAAAATTCATTACTGTTTATGTGACTTCACACCAAACATTGCCAAATCCCAGGAAAAAGAAAGACATGAACATTGGGAGAGGAAAGCAACCCTTACAGGGCATGAGTAAAAGATGTGGTGCTGCCTGGACATTGCATGTGTATAGAACACATACACACACACATACACACAGGAGAAGGCTTACCTTTGTAAGAGAGCCCAGGTCATGGTCAAGGACTTATCCACTATGCCAAAGACAAGATCAGTTTCAAGATGACCATCTGGATATCTGAAGCCATTAAAACAAGAAAAATAGAAATGAAATGTCAATTTATTTATGTTTAATATATTGTATTTAATAAATACTCATAGAGAGCGTATGTGACAGTCACATAAATGATTTACAAATATTTACTCAATTAATTATCTCATCGTCACACGGGTTTAGACACAAAACCTAGACTACACAATCATTAAAGTTCAAAGGTAAGATTTGAACTCCATCACCTCTTGCCTAGCAGTTGTGCTCTTCACTATTGTGTTAGGCTACCTCCCCGGATCACAAGTTTTCTTCTGTGGAACTATCTAGTCTATCTGTGAGCATTTCTTTTCCCCAGAATTTTTCTCAACTCTTTTTCTTTACAAAGAAAAATGTGATTTTAAGGTAGGAAACATTGATCTTTGCCTCTAGAATTTGCCAACTTTCATAAATCTATGATAATGTACATAGCCTTAAATGAGTTATTGCATCAAGAAATATCACCTTCTGAGTAATATCTTCTGCTATTAAGAATGACTTCTAATTATATCCTTTAATAGCAAACAAAAACAATTTGTGAGAGAAAATATCACACCATTATTTTATTAATCTTCTATTTGTTTCCTTAGAAAGGAGAAACAAGACATCTGTGCTTCATTCATCACTCAAGTCAACTCACATCTGTTGATACCATCTATTTCAAATGAGAAAAACACAAAAATCAAGAAGATGTTGGAGAATAATTATACCAGGCCAAATGAGTTCATTTTTGTTGGATTCACAGATTATCTACCTCTTAGGGTCACGCTATTCCTGGTATTTTTCATAGTATACGCATTAACTGTGGTAGGAAATATGGGCTTAATAATCTTAGTTAATGTTAATTCAAGCCTTCAAACCCCCATGTATTATTTTCTGAGCAACTTGTCTTTCTTAGATACCAGTTATTCTACAACAATTACTCCTAAAATGCTGGGAAATTTCTTAGCATCTAGAAAGAGCATCTTTACCTGTGGCTGTGCACTACAAATGTTTTTCTTTGCTTGTTTTGCTGATGCAGAGTGCCTCATCCTGGCAGCAATGGCATATGACCGCTACACAGCCATCTGTAACCCACTGCTCTATTCTACACTTCTGTCTATGAGAGTCTGCATCTGTTTCGTTGCATTGGCCTACTTCAGTGGAAGTATGACTTCACTGGTGCATGTGTGCCTCACGTTCAGGCTGCCATTTTGTGGCTCCAATGTTATCAACCATTTTTTTGTGTGTGATATCCCCCCTCTCCTGGCTTTATCATGTACAGATACCCATATCAATGAGCTTCTGCTCTTTGCCTTGTGTGGCTTCATCCAGACCAGCACTTTTGTGGTCATATTTTTCTCTTACTTCTGTATCCTTATTACTGTTTTGAACATCAAGTCGTCAGGAGGCAGAAGCAAGACGTTTTCTACCTGTGCTTCCCATCTCATAGCAGTCACCTTACTCTATGGGACGCTCTTGTTTATGTACTTATGTCCTACCACCAGCTATTCTATAGACACTGATAAGGTCATTGCAGTTTTTTAATTCAGTTGTATTGCCTATGTTTAACCCAATAATCTATAGCTTCAGAAACAAAGATGTGAAAAATGCTCTCAAAAAACTATTAGAAAGATACTGGACTTTCAAATAAATAAGAAATAAAAATATTCTTATTTCATTTAAGAATATTTGAGGACCAATCTCCCCTCCCAGTCTTACCATCTTCAATTACCCCATGCACAGCTTATGGTTCAACCATTTTAAATGTATCACCATTTGCTAAAAATAAGGAGACCTTTTCAACCTCAATGTCTTCTAATACTCCGCCCTTCTTTCAGAAATTTTCTGTCTCTAATGCTTCTACTATGTGAAACATTTCTGAATTCTAAAAAGAAAGCTTAACAGCTCTCTAATGACTGTTCCCAAAATACTTTGTATATTGATTCACTAAATTCTTTATCATGCTGTATTGAAGGTATATGTTGACATATCTGTTAACCTACCCACATTAGAAGGTCATTGGTTGCAGGCAACATGTATTATGGGTTTATTTTTGTAACATCTATATAGAGCCTAGCGCATTGCATATCTTCATTACATGTGTGTTTATGGCTCGGTGGGTGAATGATAGATGGCTGATAGGATGGGTAAGTAGATGGATAAATCTCTCAGTTTGTTTTTGGGAGAGGGAGTGTATATCCTACAGTTACACAGCATTTATCATCAGGGAGAAATGGTGTTGCCAATGATAGATGGTAGTTGTGTCTGGAAGGTGGGGTTCATTGGTTCTCAGGAAATCAAACAGAAGGCATATAGCAATAGCCTCTTCAATATTAGATCATAATGATGTTTTGCACTCTTTAGGTGAGATTTATTCCTCCAAGAGATTGTGGAATCTTCCATTGACTGTAGATATTTGTGAAAATCAAACAAGATTTTGTGATCATCAAGATTATAAATTCCATAAATTACTTATTATTTCTACATATATTGCTGAAATAGCCTTTGAGGTAATATCTTCAAGAGCAGGTGAATAGTTGCTCTGTTGATTTTCTTATGGGAATTGGCAATGAAAACTAATTGAAGTGTAAGCAACCTTTTTTCTTGGATCATTTGTGATCATCATGTTATCAGATATTTTCTGTAGTTACTTTTGAGTCTTCACTCTGTTTACTTCTTGTTTTACATTGAAAGAGTTAAAACAGTAAATTTTGTACATATGAATGTATAACACTGTATTTTGCAGTAGTTATGAAACTTTAGATAACTGCATTAGTTATACTGAATGTATTCCATTGTTAATTTAACATAAAAATTTAGCCAAATGAATTTGGAGTGAAATATTAAGTCTTTTTTGAGTGTCTCAGTGTCCTATTCTGCAAGTGGAGACAATAAGATATTAGATACTGGATAATATCATTTTGAGAAATAATAAGCAAGCATGGTGAGTCTCATATACTTTGGACATGTTATCAGGAAGGATCAATCCCTGGAGAAGGACATCGTGCTTGGTAAAGTAGAGGGCCAGCAAAAAAGAATAAGACCGTCAAGAAGATGGATTGACACAGTGGTTGCAACAATCGGCTCAAGCATAACAATGATTGTGAGGATGGCATATGGAAAGCTACTAAAATATGTATGATTTGAGGATTAAATAAGCTAATACATATACATTTTCCTAGAATATTTGTAAAGCTCTTAGAACAGTGCCTGGCACACAGTATATATATACCCTCCCAAACCCAGTGCCTTCGAGTCGATTCCGACTCATAGCAACCCTATAGGACAGAGTAGAATGGCCCCATAGAGTTTCCAAGGAGCGCCTGGTGGATTCGAACTGCTGACCCTTTGGTTGGCAGCCGTAGCACTTAACCACTACGCCACCAGGGTTTCCAGTATGTGTATATGTATATGTATATGTATATGTATATGTATATGTACATGTACATGTACATGTACATGTACATGTACATGTACATGTACATGTATATGTATATGTATATGTATATGTATATGTATATGTATATGTATATGTATATGTATATGTATATGTATACATATATATATTACCATTATTATATTACCATTGGATTTTAAGGCAATAGGGTTTGATTCCCTGTGATATGATCAGTAACCTGCCATAGCTGGACTTTATTATCTAAGAGAAGGACCTTGGTCCTTTGGCTGTGGGTTTTTATGTCACATGATTATAGAGGCACAAGAATCTCTCCTACTGGAAACTGGAATGGAATACAATAGAAGTATGATGTGGCAGAAACTTGTCTAAATCACAATTTTGTCTCCTCAACATTTATCACTTGGGAAATAACAGCTTGTTCTGTGGCCTGAGCAAGGCTAAGAACCTGTGGTCCAAGACTTATAGATGCAAATATATGATTAATCAGAGCAGGGACATGATCTTCCCCTTCAGCCTTCATGGTTAAGGCAACACCATCTTCTTCTTCGTCTTTATCAGAGGTCAGATTGCAGCTGATGCAGAGCTTTATGGCATGTCAGAGCTTGTGACTTGAGTCATCATCTCAACATTGATTACCAGTATAGATTGCCTTACCATTAAGCTGTAGCTACTTCCCCTGTAGATTTTCAAGAGGGTAGCCTATAAGGAATCTGCCTTGGTATGTAAACCATTACTCCCCTACCCCCATCATTCCTCAGGAAAATCTCATCTGTTTCAGTTTTTTATTACTTCCCATTTTGCTAGTGAATACACTGTCACAAAAATTATGTAAACCACCAGTTGGCCTACACTGATCATCAGGCTTGAGAAAAAGCATCCATGATTTTCTTTTAATAGAATTTTTCCCTCAATTATCAGTAAAACTGAAATTCATCTCGATATAAACACTAAGCACTATTAATATAGAGGTAGCATAAAAGGTGCATTTGCAATGTATGTTTTAAGGGAATCAAATATGCGTTCAAAATATCGCAAAATCAAATGCTAATATTACCCTCCTTCTAATATAAAACTTAGGAATAGAAACAATTTGGGGATAAAATCTAATTTTCTGATATTTGGAATTTTAGACATGTCCTCTTTTGATCTGTCTTCTGCTCGCTAATTCAGCTCTCTATCTAATTTATCTCATTTACAAATATTTCAAACTTTAGGAGCTGTTACCACTTAATGATGTTGGTTCATTTTTAATTCATTGAATGTATGCCTTTTATGTCAGTTTTGATTCTTTCTCTAAGTCCTCATAGTTGGTGTCAGGTGTTATTGAGTTGATTTTTGAAACATAGCAACCACATTGGACAGAGCAGAACTGCCCCGTAGGGTTTTCTTGACTGTAATCTTTCCTGGAGCAGATTGCCAGCTCTTTATCTTGCAGAGCTGCTGGGTTGGTTCTTATCACGAACCTTTTGGTTTGCAGCCAAGTGCTAAAATGTTGGGCCGAAAGGGCTCATAATTACTAGTAGTATAGTATTTTTTTTACTCTCCCACTTTCTTGGTTATTGTTTAATGCATTTGTCGGGGGCGGGGGGGGAAGCCTCCAAATCCTGCACTGTTTTTAATTTACCCTAGTTCCAAAGAAATTTAACTATTAGAAGTAATGAGAAACTGCTAATTATTATAGCAGATGTTATTTTCTTACCCCTTTCTTTGCTAAGTATTTAATATTTGTTAAACCCTCCTTTATGATATGTAATGTTCCTTTTGTCTCTTTGCTATGGTATCTCTGTTGTTTCCTGTTTTTATTTTTATTTTTTTAATTTTCCCAGTCTTTCCTTTAGTTTGGATGTTTGATGTTACCCAATTCCTAAAATATGTCCAGTTGTTAATTAATTTTGCCTTTGCTCAATGTTTTTTCAGTAACTCATATGTTAAAATTAATGAAGAAAGTTTAAAATACTTGCCCCTAGGTTTTGTGCTGGGCAACATAAGACCAAATAAAGACTTATTTACAGAACATGTAAACGTCTCAAATCTGGAAAAATAAGCAAACAAATTGAAGAAATAAAGGAATCAAGGTTCGAGAATCACATGAACCCAAATAATAAACCAAAAACAATGATATTAAGAGATAGAGCTCCATGTTTAGGCAGGAAACAAATTATTAATTTATTAAAATGCATGTTAATGCATAAAAATAATTTTACATTTGGCTCATGAGATGTCAACTACAATGCATAACATACTTTATGTGGCTCTAGTAAATATGAGAGGTCATGTTTTCCATTAACAGTTGTAAGATAAGGCTAGTGTCCCCGTTAAGTGAAGTAATAATCCCATTTGAAGTCACGCTGCTCAAATAAAACCAAAGATAGTGCATTCATTTATAGTCAGCATATTTAGGGGGAAGTACACACTATTAAGTCAAAGAGATAGTCCCCAAAATTGTCACATGTTTGGGACAATAAATCAAATGTAGTATAGTTGAGCTGTTGTGAGAATACATAATCTATAAAACAGGAATAAACAAAGGACTTAATAGCTGTAATGTAAGTATAGAATGGGAAACCCTGGTGGCATAGTGGTTAAGTGCTACCGCTGTTAACCAAAGGATCGGCAGCTTGAATCTGCCAGGCGCTCCTTGGAAGCTCTATGGGGGCAGTTCTACTCTGTCCTAAAGGGTTGACTGCACTGGGTTTGGTTTTTGGGTAAATATAGAATGTATATCAAATAGAATGTTTGGCATCTAGAAGCAGAAGTACAGTCACTTGTTGCTTAATTTAGACATGATTTACTGCTGTCTGGGAAGTTTGTACATACTACCTTCAAGATTATCTTTAAATGATTATATTTTACTGCTTTTGTGAAAACAATACATATATTCATCACGTTAGAAGAGCTGGGCATGTTGGCAAGAACTACTACACCCCGTTTTGTTACTAACATATAAAGTGATGAATACTGACCACAGAATTTCAAAATTTTTCTAGAAAACCATCAACACAATTAAGATTTTTGTCAAAAACTTCTCCGAGTTTCTTACGAAGTTAGAAGCTCTCAACCCCTAGAACTTGTATGAACATTTTAACTGTGTGTGTTATAAAACAAACAAATAAAAGAAAATAAAATACAATTTATTACTTGAGTTTGTGTTGAGGAATGTAAGATTTTGTTAAGATAAGAGAAGAGGCAGGGTAGAAAAAAAAGTGCCAATTCAGAGGGAGTATTGAAATAGAATTCTTATTTTCCTGGGAAACACAATGCTTACATAGGTAGCATGAAAAAGATAAAAGAAAAATTGAAGCTTCATTTCACAAATCATGTAATCATCATGCCCAAATCAGGTGTTACAGAAGATGATTCTGTATCAAAATCATTTGAGATCTAGATAATGTGAGCATTAATCAGAAGAAACAAACATTTAAAGATCAAATGATACAGATATACCTATGGCTAATCGTAATGGCATACCTTTATTCCCTGATAGTAGTTTTCCAGCTAACCTTGGACTATTAAAATAAGGTCGTCAAAGATCAGAAACAGAGGAACAAACAAGTACTCTTTTTAAATAGACCATCACCAGCGATTTTCTATTTCATAGTTCTGATTTTTTTTTCCTATACTAATAATATATATTATATTTTTCCCTTGGGCATAGGCTGATAGCTTCATGTAACACTCATATGAAGTATCTATTTAATGTCGATCTGCCTAGGCCAACATAATACATTTGATGTGGGGGGAAAAAAAAAGAAACCATGGGATTTTAAAGACATTAATACACTTGAGAAGACAAAATAAAGTATACGCAAAGACCTGGAGATAGAAAACCAAAATGGAAGAATGCACTTAGCATTTCTCAAGCTTAAAGAACTGAAGAAAAAATTCAAGCCTTCAGTTGCAATACCGAAGGGTTCTATGGGGAAAATATCAAATGATGCAGGAAGCATCAAAAGAAGATGGAAGGAATACAGAGAGTCACTGTACCAAAAAGAATTGGTCCACGTTCAACCATTTCAGGAGGTAGCATACAATCACAAACCAATGGTACTGAAGGAAGAAGCTCAAGCTACATTGAAGGCATTGGAGAAAAACAAGGCTCCAGGACTTGACAGAATACCAACTGAGATGTTTCAATAAACGGATACAGCACTGGAATGCTCACTTCTCTACGCCGAGAAATTTGGAAGACAGCTACCTGGCCAACTGACTGGAAGAGATTCATATTTACACCTATTCCCAAGAATGGTGATCCAATCAAATGTGAAAATCACACAATTTCATTAATATTGCACACACGTAAAATTTTGCTGAAGGTCATTCAAAAGTGTCTGCAGCAGTATACCGACAGGGAACTGCCAGAAATTCAGGCCGGATTCAGAAGGGGATGTGGAACCAGAGGTATCATTGCTGACGTCAGATGGAACCTGACTGAAAGCAGAGAATACCAGAAAGAGGTCTACCTGTATTTTATTGACTATGCAAAGGCATTCGACTGTGGGGATCATAACAAATTATGGATGACATTGTGAAGAATGGGAATTCCAGAACACTTCATTTTGCTCATGAGGAACCTTTAAATAGATCAAGAGGCAGTTGTTCAGACAGCACAAGGGTTTAAAGCCAGGAAAGGTGTGTGTCAGGGTTGTGTCCTTTCACCATACTTATTCATTCTGTATACTAAGCAAATAACCTTAGAAACTGGATTATATGAAGAAGAATGGGGCATCAGGATTGGAGGAAGACTCAGGAACAACCTGCATTATGCAGATGACACAACTTTGCTTACTGAATGTGAAGAGGGCTTGAAGCACTTACTAATGAAGATCAAAGATCACAGTCTTCAGTGTGAATTACACCACATCAAAAAGAAAACAAAAGTCCTCACAAGTGGACCAATATGTAACATCTTGATAAATGGAGAAAAGATTGAAGTTTTCAAGGATTTCATTTTACTTGGATACACAATCAACACTCATTGAAGCAGCAGTCAAGAAATCAAAAGATGCATTGCAGAGGGCAAATCTGTTGCAAAAGACTTCTTTAAAGTGTTGAAAAGCAAAGATATCACCTTGAAGACTAAGGTGCACCTGACCCAAGCCATGGCATTTTCAATCGCCTTATATGCATTTGAAAGCAGGATGAAGAACAAGGAAGACTGAAGAATTTATGTCTTTGAATTGTGGTGTTGGTGCAGAACGTTGAATGGGCTGTCAAAAGAACAACAAATTTGTCTTGGAAGAAGTACAGCCAGAATGTTCTTTAGAGGCAAGGGTGGTGAGACTCTTCCTCACATACTTTGGACATGTTGTCAGGAGGGACTAATCCCTAGAGAAGGACATCATGCTTCGTAAAAAAAAAAGGGTAAGTAAAAAAAGAGGATGACCCTCAATGAGACAGATTGACACTGGCTGCAACGATGGGCTCAAGCATAACAATGATGATGAGGAAGGTGCAGAACCAGGCACTGTTTCATTGTACGTAGGGCTGCTATGAGTCAAAACTGACTCTATGGCACCTAACAATAACAGCAATAAAAACATGCTACTGGGAGCCTTGATACCAAAGACTGTGTCACCAAAAGCATGCTCTGTCCAAAATTGTTGCCAGGACACATTTCAAAATGCTCTGTGACCCATATCTTTCCCAAATACACTTTACTTATCAAAGTTACCTTTTTAATTCTGTTCTTTTTATCATATTTTGTCAGCACCAGCATCATTCATATCAAGGATCTTGATGGATTAATTGAATCCATTTGATGTTTGGATTTACATGTTTTTCTAGTGTTGCATCCTCAGATTTGTGAATGGGGTAAGGACTAAAATAACAACACTAGGGCATGCCCTTTATCACCACTTCTATTTAACTTTGTGCTAGAAGTTCTAGCTAGAGTAATAAGGCAAGAAAAAGAAATAAAGGGCATGCAAATTGGTAATGAAGGAATTAAACTGTTTATTTGCAGATGAGATACTATACATAGAAAACCCAAAAGACTCCACTACTGGAACTAAGAAAAAGATTCATCAGATAGTAGGATATAAGATAAACATAAAAAAATCAGTTGGATTCCTATATACCAAAAAAAAGAACAAATAAAAGGAAATCAAGAAAACAATACTATTTATAATAAATAGCCCCTAAAAAAAAAAATACATAGGACTAAATCTAACAAGGGACATAAAAGACCTGTAAAAAGAAAACTACAAAACACTACTGCCAGAAACCAAAAGAGATCTACATATCTAGAAAAATCATGCTCATAGATAGGTAGACTCAACACTGTGACAATGGCAATTCCACCCAAAGTAATTTACAAATACAATGCAATCCTGATCCAAATACCAAAATCATTCTTTAAAGAGGTGGAAAAATTAATCATTAACTTTATATGGAAAGAGAAGAATCCTCAGGTAATTACAGCACTATTGAAGAAGAAGAATTAAGTAGGAGGACTTGCACTGCCTGACCTCAGAACCTACTATTCAGCTATGGTACTCAAAACAGCCTGGTGTTGGAACAATGACAGATACATTGACCAATGGAACAGAATTGAGACCCCAGATGTAAATCCATCCACCTACAGTCACCTGACCTTTGACAAGGGCCCAAAGTCCGTCAAATGTGGAAAAGATTGTCTTTTTAACAAATGGTGCTGGCAAAACTGGATGTTCATCTGCAAAAAAAAAAAAAAAAAAAATGAAACAGGACCCATAGCTCACACCATACACAAAAATTAATTCAAAATGGATCGAAGACCTAAATATAAAACCCAAAACTATAAAGCTCATAGACGAAAAAATAGGATCAACGCTAGAGGCCCTAATACACGGCAAACCACAACCAACAACACACAAACTCCAGAATATAAGCTAGATGACTGGAATCTTCTAAAAGTTAAACACTTTGCTCAATATGGGTCATCACATGAATAGACATATGCATACCCATGTTCACTGCAGCGTTGTTCATAGTAGCAAAAAATGGGAACAACCTAGATGTGTCTCAACGGATGGATAAACTATGGTACATACATACAATGGAGTATTACACAACTATAAAGAACAATGATGAATCTGTGAAGCATCTCATAAAGTGGATGAACCTAGAGGGCATTATGCTGAGTGAAATAAGTCAATTACAAAAGGACAAATATTGTATGAGACCACTGTTGTAAAAACACATGAAAATGTTTACACACAAAAAAGAAACAATCTTTGGTGGTTACAAGGGAGGGGAGAGGTGGGGATGGAAAATCACTAAATAGACGATAGATAGGTGGTAACTTTGGTGAAGGGTAAGACAGCATACGATACTGAGGATGCCAGCACAACTTGTACAACGTAAAGTCATAAAGGAGCTCAATAAACCAAAAACCCAGTGCCATCGAGTCGATTCCGACTCATAGCGACCCTAGAGGACAGAGTAGAACTGTCCCACAGAGTTTCCAAGGAGCGCCTGGCGAATTTGAACTGCCGACCGTTTGGTTAGCAGCCGTAGCACTTAACCACTACGCCACCAGGGTGTCCCATATAAACTCCCTGAGGGATCACATTGCTGGGCTGAGGGCTATGGGGACCATCGTCTCAGGGAACATTTAGCTCAATTGCATAACATAGCTTATAAAGAAACTGTTTTACACTCTACCTTGGTGAGTGGTGTCTGGGGTCTTGAAAGCCTGTGAGCAGCCATCTAAGATACTCCGCTGGTCTCACCCCTTCGGCAGCAAGGAAGACTAAAGAAAAACACACAAGGGAAAAATTAATCCAAAGGACTAATGGGCCACATCTACCACGGCCTCCACCAGACTGAGTCAGTACAGCTTGATGTGGCTACCACCATTGACTGCTCTGACAGGGATCACAGTAGAAGGTCCCAGACAGAGCTGGAGAAAAATGTAAAACAAAATTCTAACTCTCAAAAAAAAGACCATACTTATAGCCATGTTCATTGCAGCATTGTTTACGACAGCAAAAAGACTGACAGAGACCGGAGAAACCCTGAGAGTATGGCCCCCAAACACCCTTTTAGCTCAATAATGAAGTCACTACCAAGGTTCGCCCCTCGGCCAAAGATTAGACAAGGCCATAAGGCAAAACGAGATAAAAGGGTCACACCAGCCCAGGGGCAAGGACTAGAGGACAGGAGGGGACAGGAAAGCTGGTAATAGGGAACCCGAGGTAGAAAAGGGAGAGTGTTGACATGTTGTGGGATTGTTAACCAATATCATAAAACAATACATGTACTAACTGTTTAATGAGCAGCTAGTTTGTTCTGTAAACCTTCATGTAAAGTGCAATTAAAAAAAAATAAAAACAGCAACACGAAGGACAACGTTATTTTACTTTTTATTCATTTCGATACTTAATTTTGGGAGCTGCAATTTGTTAAATTATTTTAAGAGAAATTCTGCACTAATTAACATCTAGCTACATTTAGCTTAATTAAGCATTAAGCAAGATACAACACTCTTATAAATAATACTCCACTAATTATTTGGGGTTCAAAAACCATCAACTTATGTAAATGGATTGATGAAGCAAAAAAAAAAAAAAAAAAGCATGTTTGTGTATTTTGTCTTCTTAATAAACTCAAAAGTCTGTGTGTTTTTGGTTATTCTATGCTTAAATCATCATTAACTTTTTAAATGTCCATCATATACATATTTGAAGTGAAATAGTTAAAAGAACAATTGTTTTTCTTTAACAGTGTTTTTGTAACTGCTAAGGGTGTTCCTATGCTTACAATCACATTTCTCTCTTCCATTTCCAGCACTGGTCAATCTTTTCTACTACTGTGTGTATGCCTTAAATGTTCTACCTGCAACAAACTCTGCTTATTTCACCACACATGTATATTCCTGATGATTGAAGCTCAAAGGTGGCTAAAGTGATATATATATAATATATATGACATATATATGTCATATATATGTATGTATATGATTCAATTGGAAAATGATCAGCCATTAACATCACATAGTCTGATTTAGTAGGTCTGAAATGGTCTCTGTTATTGTTGCTAGATGCAGTCAAGTTGATTTTTCCCTCATAGTGACCCCATGTGAGGGAGCAGAACTGCCCCATAGGATTTTCTAGTCTGTAAAAAAAAAATAATAATAATCTTTAGGTGCCCCCATGGATCTGTGTTTGTCATATTGCGGGGGCTTGCATGTTGCTGTGATGCTGGAAGCTATGCCACTGGTATTCTAATGCAAGCAGGGTCACCCATGGGGGACAGGTTTCAGCTGAGCTTTCACACTAAGACAGACTAGGAAGAAGGACCTGGAGGTCTACGTCTTAAAAAAAAAAAAAAAAAAACTAGCCACTGAAAACCTTATGAATAGTAAAGGACCATTTTCAAATATAGTGCTGAAAGATGAGCCCCTCAGGCAGGAAGGCACTCAAAAGATGACTGGGGAAGAGCTGCCTCCCCCAAGTAGAGTCAACTTTAATGATCTCAATCGAGTCAAGATTTTGGAACCTTCATTTGCTGATGTGGCACAACTCAAAAGAGAACAGCTAAAAACTCTATTAATAATTACAGTGTGTAATATATGAAGTATGAATCTAGGAAAATTGGAAATTGTCCAAAATGAAATGGAACACATAAACATAGATATTCTAGGCATTAGTGAGCTGAAATGGACTTGTATCGTTATTTCGGCTCAAACAACATGTGGTCTGCTTTGTCAGGAATAAGAAATTGAAGAGGAATGGCATCTTGTTCTTTGTCAAAATGACCATTTCAAGATCTATCCTGAAATACAATGCTGTCAGTGATGGTATAATAGTCGCTCACATGCAAGGAAGTTCAGTTAATAAAGTTATTATTGAAATTTATGCCACAACCACTAAGGTCAAAGATGAAGAAGTTGAAGATTTTTAATAACTCCTGCAGTCTGAAATTGATCGAACATGCGATCAAGGTGCATTGATAATTACTGGTGATTGTAATGTGAAAACTGGAAACAAAGAAGATGGCTCACTAATTGGAAAATATGTCTTTGTTGATAGAAATGACATTGAAGATCGCATGATAGAATTTTGCAAGACTTCTTCATTGCAAGTACTTTTTTTCAACAACATAAACTGCAACTATACATGTAAACACCCCAGGTGGAATACACAGGAAAAAAAATTGACTACATCTGTGAAAGAGCCACGGTGTTTCCAATCGCTCCATATGCTGGATGATGAATGAGGACGACCAAAGAAGCATTGATGCCTTTGACTTATGGTGTAGGCAAAGAATATTGCATATACCATAGACTCCCAGAAGAATGAAAAAATCTATCTTCCAAGAAGTACAGCCAGAATGCTTATTAGAATAGAATTGTAAAACTTCATCTCACATACTTTGGACATGTTGTCAAAAAGGGACCAGTCCCTGGAGGAGGACATCACGCTTGGTGGAGTAGAGAGTCAGCGAAAAAGAAGAAGACCATCATCAACAGTGGCTGCAATAATGGTCTAAAGCATAACAGTGATTGTGAGGATGGTGCAAGACTGAGCAGTGTTTCATTCTGTTGTACACAGGGTCACTAGTAGTCAGAAACTGACTTGACAGCACCTAACAAAGACAACAATCTTTAAGGAAGAAGATCGCTAGAACTTTCTCCTTGGGAGAAGCTGGGTGGGTTTGAACCGCAAACCTTCTGATTAGCAACCTTTTGCTTAGCAGCTGAGCTCTTAAACATTGCAACTTCAAGCCTTCTTGGAATAACCTCTAGGAAAATTCATATATAACTCTTACATACTGTTATGTGTTGAATTGTGTTCCCCCCAAATATGTGTCAACTTGGCTATGATTCCCAGCATTATGTGATTGTCCACCATTTTGACATCTGATGTGATTTTCCTGTGCATTGTGAATACCACCGTGAATGTGTTAATGAGGCAGGATTAGAGGCAATTATGTTAATGAGACAGGGCTCAATATACAAGGCTGGGTTTTGTCTTAAGTGAATTTCTTTTGATATATAAAAGAGAAAAGATAGCAGAGAGACAGGGGTACCTAATACCACCAAGAAAGTAGAGCCAGGAGAATAGTGTGTTCTCTGGACCCAGGTTCCCTGCACTGAGAAACTCCTTGACTATGGAAGATTGATGACAGGGACTTTTCTCCAGAGCCAACAGAGACAGAAAGCCGTCCACTTGAGCTCACACCCTGAATTTGGACTTCTAGCCTAGACTGTGAAACAATAAATTTCTCCTTCTTAAAGCCATCCACCTGTCATATTTCTGTTACAGCAGCACTGTACAACTAAGACACAGCCATTTTCGCTGTAGGGCCTACATGAACAACACTCTAAAATACTGGTATAGTTACAATCTTCAATCCATGGATTATATGTCATACTTACATTTTTCTAATCTTCAATCTTAACATTTTTAACATCTTTATATAGAAAATGGCAAAATGACCTTTGAAAAATTTTATCACCACGTAATCTTAGAGTAAACCATATATCCAAATAAGACAAATTTTTCATTTCCTCTAATAATTACTCAATTCCCTGATTGTCCATAGGATCAAAATATGTGGTTATATTTGATTATTAAAGATTCTAATAGGTGATCTTTTTTTTTCATAAAGAAAAATAAAAATGTGAAGGAATTGTGAATGGTTGAGTGAGGATCTCTGAGAATTCGTCCCTCCAATAAAGCAACGATGCATTGACAATTTTTTTTTTCCTAACAAACTTTTGCAGAACTCTGAAAAATAATCAAAGTTTTGAAACTATCTGAGGAGTGTTTAACTAATAAAAATTTATAAACTTTGTAAGAACAGCTAGGTTTATGGTAATTTAACCTAATGCCATGCCACTCTCTGCAGCTATGCAGTAGCTTTGAAAGCCAGCAGCTTGGCCACACTGATAAACGTGAGAAGCTGCAATCTTGCAGCCAAATGAGGGTGAAGACTCTGCATCTCATAAGGATTACCAAACCCCAGACTACTGTTGTTACTTGACCTGTCTCAAGGCTTCCTAAAAAGTCCTATTCATAAAGTGTTGTTAATTTACTTGACTCAGAGTTCACTCAGTGCAAATGGTCATATCCCTAATTTGTTGGGAAAAATATCAATAGCAATTGTTTAACATCACAGCTGTCTGAATCAGCAATGCCAGTTGAAGCCAACAAGAGACTGATTAAAAACTTAAAAAGAAAATCTGGTGAATGAGACACTGATAGGGGTTTTGAAAAATTCTGAAATATTCCCTGAGATCTATAGGATCCCACGCACATGCAGATCTGAATAGCTGTGCGGGAAAGAAATGAGAAACCCCAATCTATCATCTTGGGCTGATCTCTAGACTTCGTACATACAGAAAGTGAACATTTTAAGTTATAAGTTGTCTGAGTATTGAAGGAATGTCCCAACACACACACACACACACACACACAATTGCTCACCAAAGACTGGAAGACTTATTGGATCAAAACTTTTAAGAATATCTCTGAATAATCATTAGCTGGCCCCTCAGCTAACTAAGCAGAACAGCAGAACACTGTAATTACTTCATACTAGAGGAAACGCAAACTTTAGAGAAATGGTATGCAAATTATTAACAAACAGCAACAGAAAACAGTAGCAAAAACTGTAAAAATTAAAAACTAACAGCAAAGTCAGTAACAACAAAAACCATGAAGAACATACAGGTAAGTGTGTGTGGGGTTTGGGGCGTGTGTGGCAGGGGGAGGTGACAAGGTTGAGAGGAAAGTAGAGTGGGAGGACCTGATTTCCAGTGTTGCCACATTATGTTATCTAAAATTTCTAGTTTTATACAAAAAAATTATGAAACATACCATGAAACAAGAAAAATTTCAAGTCCATATAAAGAAATACAGAGCGACAAACACAGGAAAAGTAGCAGTCAAGAGAAACTGTTGTAGATAGGGCCCAAATGTTGGGCTTACAAGACAAAGACTTTATTAGTGATTACACATATGTTCAAAGAACTGATGGAAATCATGTCCAAAGAATTAAAGGGATGTATTAAAATGTTTTATTAATGGACAAAATCAGTGGAGTTATGTTTAAAAAGAACTAAACAAAAATTCTGCAGTTAAAAAATACATTAAGTGAAATGATTACTAGAGATGTAAACAGCAAATTTAAGCTGGTAGAAAACATAATCAGCGATCATGAAGATAAGTCAATTGCGAACATTGAGTCTGAGGAATAGAAAAAAAAGAATGAAGAAAAATTAACAAAGCTTCAGGTCTACAGAACAATATTGAGCATACCAACATATGCTTAATGGTGGTCCCATAAAAAGTAGAGAGAGAAAGGGGCAAAGAAAAATTATTTGAAGAGTTCATAATCAAACACTTCATAAATTTGATGAAACACTTTAATCTATACATCCAAGAAGTCAAGGTTAAAGGACACATGATCAATACACAAAGATTAATTAATTTATTTATTTATAGTAGCAAGGAAGAATAGAAAAGCATAAAATGCTTAAGAATGAATTTACCACAGAACATGAAAGACCTGTGTACTGAAAAGTAGAAAATACTGTTGAACAAAATTAAATCAAATCTAAATAAATTTAAAGACATCCCATGTTAATGGATCAGAAGACTTAACACATTGTTAAGGTAGAAATATGCCTCAAATTGATCTATAGATTCACAACGATTCTTATCAAAATCCCAGCTGACTATGTTTTATGGAAATTGACAAGCTGATCATAAAACATACAGAAAAGCAAAGGACCAAAAACAGCCTAAACAATTTGGAAAAGAAAAAAAAATTTTGTACAACTTACCCTTTCCAGTTTCAAAAGTTAATTACAATGCTATGCTAACCAAGACACTGTATTGCTGGCATAAGGACAGACATACAGATCAATAGCATAAAATTGAGAGTCCAAAAATAAAACCTCATATTTGTAGCCAATTGATTTTCAATGCCAAGACAATCCAGTGGGGAAAAAATAGTATTTTCAATAAATGATGTTGGCATCACTGAATACCCACATGTAGGATATCTACCTAAATCATTTGGAATGCTTCTGTGTGAGTGATTTACATCTTCTACCCAATTTATTTATTAATTCAATAATTTATTCATATAAGTGTGGGCTCATGGATAGTTACCAGCCAATCAGTTAAACACTGCACCATGAGGGCTCCATTTACTTTAATGTTTGGATTATAATACAATACTACTAGCTATTAATACCATTAGCTATTAAGTATTAGAGGTTTTTTGCACAAATTGTGTCTCTTTGGCCAATAGGAGCTCTTAAAGTAGACTCCTCTGTTCCTTTGACACACCCCTATCAATGTGTGTCTTTTTGTTGCTGTTTTTGTAGTTTGATTGGATTTTTTAAGCACTCCTTCTTTTCTGCAATAAAAGGTGCTCCAGAGTCATCTGGTATATTTCCTGCCCTAGATATAGAGTTAGCCATTTCTTCAAAGAGTTCTTGATTGGAAACTGGCATTAGAAACAAAGATCTGGGAACTTGCTGTGCTCATTGCTACTGAAATGTCATTGCTTCTAGGCCATCTCAGCTGATAGAGCTGATAGAGCAAGGAAATATCTGTGTGTATACTAACTAGTGTGTAATATATATTTATATATTACACACTAGTTAGTATAAAAAAAAAAAAAACCAGATATTTATATACATATATAAATCCATTGCCATTGAGTCGATTCTGACTCATAGTTACCCTATAGGACAATGTAGAACTTCCCCATAAGTTTTCCAAGGAGTTGCTGGTGGATTTGAACTGCTGACATTTTTGGTTTACAACCGAACTCTTAACCATTGCACTACCAGAGCCACTGTGTACATACATGTATGTATGAATATTTCCATATGTAACCATCGATATCTATATTAAACTAAACATTAGCTCATACTGATATCTCTAACTCTATTAACACATGTATTATAGCAGTATTTTTTCATAACTGAAAAGTGAAAACAACTCATATGTTCACCAATTGAGTACCTAAAATATGGTTTACCTATATTATGGAATATTATTCAGCAATAAAAAGGGATGAAATACTGAAAAATGCTACAAAATGGATGAACCTAAAAAAAAAAAATACTAAGTCAAAGAAACCATTCACACACATGTACACACACACAAAACATTTGTGATTCCATTTTTATGAACTGTCTGGAGTAGGCTAATCTAAAAAGACAGAAAGTACATTACCTATAGCTGAGGAGGGAAGGGTGGTAGAAAAGATGAGTTGTAGCTCCAAATGAGTTTGAGGTTCCTTTTCAGGGTGATGAGATATTTTAAAATTAGACCATCGTGAAGATTTCACAAGTCTGTTTTAATGAGTATATTTTATTCTATATGATTTATATCTCAAAAAGTTGTGGGAAAAAAAAAAACTAGATATGTAATCCAGTTATAGAATCATAAATTCAAGACAATTAAATTCGATTTGCAAGTAAACACCCATAGTGACTATTCTTTTCCCTCTGAATTGCACATTGTAGCAACGGTGCAAAACATAGTTCCGTAGATCGTGAATAAGATTTTTACATAATTTAACAAGTTTACCTTATAATACAGGTTTACCTAAAAATAGAATTTGATGGATATTTTGGCATGATTTCATCTATCTAAAATCTTTTTTCTATCTATCTCTCTTTTTTTTTATCTTTCTATTTAAAATATTTTTTCTATCTATCTCTCTGTGTATGTCTCTACCTAATTACCTACCTACCTATCTATCTGTTACGGATAGAATTATGTTCCCCAAAAATGTGTACCAATCTGGCTAGGTCATGATTCCCAGTATTGTGTGATTGTCGACCATTTTGTCATCTGATGTGATTTTCCTATATGTTGTAAATCCTAACTCAATAACCTTAGTGAGGTGGGATTAGCTGCAGTTATGTTCGTAAGGTAGAACTCAATCTGCAAGATTAGATTGTGTCTTAAGTCAATCTCTTCTAAGATATAAAAGAAAGAAGCAAGCAGAGAGACAGTCAATCTCATACCATCAAGAAAGCAGCACTGGGGTTCCAGTGCAGAGAAGCTCCTAGACCAAGGGAAGATTAATGACAAGGACCATTCCCCATAGCCAATAGAGAGAAAGCCTTCCCCCAGAGCTGACACCCTGAATTCAGACATCTAGCCTACTAGACAATGAGAGAATAAATTTCTCTTTGTTAAAGCCAACGCTTTGTGGTATTTTTGTTATAGCAGCACTAGATAACTAAGTCACTCTCTGTCATCTATCATCATCATTCTCTTTATGTATTTTTGTAGATTTAAAACCAGTGTCTTACTGAATAGAGGGAAACCTATAGACTTGTCCACAAAGATCAGAACAAGATCTCTACTGTGCATGACCCTACTTAGAAGGGTCTTACTTTTTCTAACACTCCAAAATTCCCATGCAAGTTCACAGACTCCTGCACCTCTTCACGAGTAGGTGACCTTCTTCCCAGGCCAAGCAGTGTACGTGGAGATCTGATTTGTACTTTGGAGTTTTGAGCAACGTTGTTGATCAGCTCATACCATGGATCAATGTAGTTGATAGAGCTGGTTCTTAAGGAAAATTAACATGAGCTTATGAGGCAACAGCTTTGAGTACAGATATTGAATCCCAAGAGCTCACAACTGTGTGGAATTGATAGCACTCCTCCAAAATGTCTTTTTGAAATGATTTAAAGAGATTTCCCCTGAGATACGCCATACTCTACCCCAGTCTATTATTAAGCCTTGAAAGAAGTTTATATGCTTTTAATATTAACAGACATTGGAATAAATATCATCCAAATTTGCCTTACATAATTAAGAAGTTAAGAATAAGAAACTATATGAAACAGCAGAAAGAAAAGAAAATCATAGGAGAAAATCAGATATATGGTAAGGTTTTTAAAATTATACATTTTATTTTATCCCATGCAACTACAATAAGGTGATGATACTTGATTCAGTTGAGGATGAGAAAGGGCACCTACTTAGGCTTTTAAATGTTCCAAAAGGAGGTGATGCACAAGATAAAGAGCAAAAGAGGAATTGGGCAGGTGGTCGAAGTCATATATATCCATGAACTATCCCACATGCATTCTTTCTCCTCCAGCCTCCTCATACCATTTCTCTGCTACTATTTTGTGATATCTTCTCTGAATAAAAATATCAATGTCATTGTCAAAGGTATCACCTTTCTGTGCAGGAGAACGGCTACATCTTCAAATTTTTGCTGCACTTCAGAGACCAGAGATGAATCACTTCAAATGTACAGTGAATATTAGTGTCTAGTTTTATGTCTGTCTTCAGGGAGGGTAGGCATGGGAGAGACATTACAATAGTTAGATTTCTCATGACATACTTAGAATCCTTAATTAAACCCAATTTTTTAATCAAGATACCGGGAAACACTGCATGAATAACAGGGTCTAACCCAGTAGCTGGATTCAGGGAACAACTTGAAGCAAGGACTCATATACAACATAGGATTCTATCTCCTTGTCTCATCTCTGCTATTTAATGTACATCTTTTTAATTATCCTCTATGTCCCTAAAGTTCTACCATAGGTAATACAGGAGGAGACATGACCAGTAATTCTCAAGCTTAAAAAATTATAACTACAATCTTAGTACTTATTCAAACAGCCACAGGGAAGTGCTCTGACTGGACCATGGGTATTGCCATACTAGTCAACTCTGGCCAGGTGTAAGCAGACACATATTATATAGTGAGTATGTGCAAAATGGAGACCTAGTGGCTCAGTGGTTAAGAGCTATGGCTACTAACCAAAAGGTAAGCAGTTCAAACCTACCAGCAGCTCCTTGGAAACCCTATGGAGCAGCCATACTCTTTCCTATAGGGTTGCTATGAGTTGGGATGGACTTGAAGGCAATGGATTATCTGCAAAGTAGAAGTGAGTAAAGAAAATTTCTTGTATAATGCATGTAGCAGTTGAGTAGAAAAAGAAATGTATCCATAGTAATTATATTAAGCTAAACTGAGGAAAAGGAAAGTCATAATATTCCAAGGTTTGGAAACTTTAAAGGAGAATAATCATAGACATGGATTCCAGCTTTAGCGTGAAGCTCTACTCTAAGCAGTTATTCAGGAAGAGGCCACTTTACCATTTCCCTATTAATTTCCATGACCGTTGGTCATCATTGTGTCAGCCATCCCAACTGGGAAGAAGCGGAAATCCAGGAGATGTCCTCTCAAGCAAGTGAGGTTAAACCTTCACACGTCATCTCTCTCCTAACTCACTGACAAGATCTATGTCACATGACCATTCGAGCTACAAATGGCACTAAAAAATGTAGTCTCTTAATGACAAACTACAATAAATAGAACTAAGGGTTAAAAGAAAAGCTACATTGGAGGGCTATAGAAATATTTGTGTCTGCCTGGGGGAATAAAGAAAACCCTGGTGGCATAGTGGTTAAGAGCCATGGCTGCTAACCAAAAGGTCGCCGTTTGATTCCAGCAGGTGCTCCTTGTAAACTCTACGGGGCAGTTCTACTCTGTCCTGTAGGGTTGCTATGAGTCAGAATCAACTCGAACCAGTGGGTTTGTTTGTTTGTTCATTTTGGTTTTGGGGGAATAAAGCCGTAAAAAGATGTGGTAGTCTTCTTCCATAAAGATTACAGCCTTGGAAATCTTGTAGGGTAGTTCTAGTCTGTCCTATAGGGCAACAATGAGTTGGAATGGACACTATGGCATTGATTCGGCTTTTAATTTGGGGAGAATAAAGGGTTACTTTTCACAGGAGGGAAACCTTGGTGACATAGTGGTTAAGAGCTACCACCGCTAACCAAAAGGTCAGCAGTTCAAATACACCAGGTGCTCCTTGGAAACTCTATGGGACAGTTCTTCTCTGTCCTATAGGATCACTACGAGTCAGAATCGACTCAGTGGCAATGGTTTTTTGTTTGACTTTTCATAGGAGGTGACATTCTAGATGATTCTAAAAGATGAACAAGAGCTTTCCAGGCAGACATTGTTACTAAACTACAGGGTATAAGAAGGCTTTCTGATCATTTCAAATTTAGCATCCTCAGATTTAGTATTCACATAAATACCATTTAACTACCACTTGATTCTATTTCATGAATTCACTCTAAGATTGGGAATGTCTTATGCAGCTTTTCCCATTAATTATTTTACTCTCTAAAGATGGAACAGGTGTGAAAAAATTAGAAGAGTGGCCCCGAGGTTAGTACTCCGCAGACTGTATTCCATAGAGAAACTTCACTGCTGCAATAACCCGGTCAGAGACAGCATGGTGGGTTCTTTTGCAAATAACCTGACAGATCATTGAGTTTAAAAGTGCAACATAGCATTGGAAACAGCTGCCTCACAATGAATAATGGGCTGTTTCCCTCCTAAAGGGCACTGACTGATTTAAAAGCGAAGGATATGCTTCAGGGGAAAATGAAGATGAATTCATTACTTGAATAACCTAAACACAAAGAACTATACTATTTAAGCCTCTTTAGAGGAAAAAATAAAAAGTATAAGGTGATTCCTCCCCAATATAAAAAGGTGAGCAGTAATTCTTTTTTTTTTTTTTTTGGCTTATTTTATTGTAGTGTTTTGTTTTTTAATCTCAAGAGTCATAAGCCTTCAAGGAAACTAGTTTCCTGGAATTGGATTCATTTACGAAATGAGTCATTTGAACTTGCAATGTACAAACAGTACCAATGGTAGTGTCTTAATTTTTATAATAGTAAATGATATATAAAATGGACATGCAATCACCTTATTGTTATAAAGAGTTTTATATTTCTTAAAGTTTTATTTCTATTATTAGAGCAGCAAATACAAAAAAATATTTCTATTGAATTTTCTGTAAAACCTGTTGAGTTTTGGTTAAGAATAGGACTGACATGCTGCTGAGTTGAAGTAAGTTAGGTTATGCGCTAGTTTCTCAACATTGTTCATGTTATTTTACTTTTTTATGCCTCTGGCTCCACATGTAAAATGTGAATTATAATTATACCTAGTTTATTTAGAATGCATTAAGTGAGCTAATAAAGATAAAGTCATTAACATGGTGTTCAGGACATAATAAATGTACAAAAATTATCAGCAAAAAAAGTAAGTTTTAACTAATCAGCCTTCTCCACTCTTCCCTATATCTCCATGATTTTGCTGTTTTTTGTTGCCATCAGGTTGATTCCAACTCATGGAGAACGCATGTGCACAGACTAGAACTTGCTCCATAGGGTTTTCAAACCTGTGAGCTTTCAGAAAGATTGCCAGGCCTGGCTTCTGAGGTGCTTCTGGGTAGATTTGAACTGCCAATCTTTTGGCTAATAGTTGACTGCTTAATCATTTGCCCCACCCAGGGACTCCCAGCTCCATGTTTCTCCCTGTTAAAGCAGAAAAAGTTGCAAAGGAAGATGGTTCCTTGATGGAAGAGAACCTCTTTTCAGTAAAGATATGGGGACAACTGAAGTTACTTATATTTCTATAGCAATGTCTTTTCCTGTATGCCCAAATTAGTAAGTTAAAGTGATTTTTTATCTAGGTATTGCTGCTGGTTTATGATCACACAGAGGAGAATAAAATCTACTAATTATCAGTTCAGTATTTCTGCTAAAACACTGGCCTATACATACTCTCCTCTCCTAGACTGAAAAAAGAATATTCCAGGGCAGGAGAAAAGATGGGCAAAGTTTGAGAGGAAAGACAAAGGGTATAAATTAAAATAACCATGATAAACACAGTAACTGTGGTAATGATCATAATAACCATATCTAATAGAACAACTGATTTTTTTAAATCAAACGTTTAACATATATTATGCTACTTACTCTTCAAAACAACTCCCTGAATTACATATTATTACTATTGTTTATATATATTTTCAAATAAGAACAGTAAGCTCTGATAATTTAACTAAAAACATATCACCATAATCCTTGTATTCTCCATTTTAAGTCACTCAGTGTCCAGTTATTTGGGTAGCGAGGTCCTGAGTCTAGATTACATGGAACAAGATTGCTGAGATAAGTGGAAATTCTTCATTCATTCATTTGCCATCCAGGAAATATTTATGAAGCACCTGCCTGTGTAAGTACCTGTATTAGAATACAAAAATGAGAAGGGGATGAGGGTATTATTTTCCTTTCAAAATATTCTGTTCTCTTTTCTTGAAAGTAGAAATAACAATAGTTCCATGATACCTTTAGATCTCACTAAGTCTCAGATGTCACTTCCTTCTGTAACACCTTGTACTTTTCTCTGCATAGACTCTGTACATTCTGTTGTAATACATGATTTACATGTCTAACTTCACTATTAGTCCCAAATCTCTGTAAAGACAGAAACTGAACCCATACATGTGTATATATATACATATATATATATATTTTTTTTTAATTTTTACTGTGTATTTCACACACAGTGTGGACCATAAGTAAACTACAATAATAATAAAAAAAAAACTACAATATATACTACAAAATATATATTGATTTACTGTCTTAAACATTCATCCAAACATAATTGGGATGTTGAAAGTCAAATTCTTTATAGTTCCAGTTGTTTTAAAGCTAGTTTTCATAATGTATAACTTCTAGAGAAAAAAAAAAGCAAGTACAGGAAAGGTGATGTAAATTTTGAGGAGATGTAAAATGGCAAAATAACTACAAGGAGTTTGAGGAGAAAAAAACAATAAAAGAGAGAGAGAGACCAGGAAGACAAAGATAGGATACCAAACAAAAAAACCAAACCCAGTGCCATCGAGTTGATTCCGACTCATAGCGACCCTATAGAACAGAGTAGAACTGCCCCATAGAGTTTCCTAGGAGCACCTGGTGGATTTGAACTGCCAATCCTTTGGTTAGCAGTCATAGCACTTAACCACTATGCCACCAGGGTTTCCAAAAGATAGGATAAAAAAAAAAAAAAAGGTAGGATAGAGATGACAAAGTGGGAGTTTATGGCATGCCCTTGGTCTCAGTTTATAGAATGTATTATTTTAACCTAAAACTTTCTAGGTCCTGGATCTTTCACCTTGACATGTCTGATCTGTTAGTAGAGAATCTAGTAGACATATTTCATCTTTAGGGTGTGTTGTGAAAAATAAAAGTCAGAGTGGAGGATTAATTTAACTAAGAAAGAAGGAGCTACTGATAGTGAGAAGTAAGAAACTAAAAGTAGAAACTATAAATTGTCTAAGTTGTTTGGAAAATGTGAGAGGGAAGGGGAGCTTGGAGTCTTAAAAGAAGAGAAATTATATCCTATATAAAATGAAGAAGAATTTGGAATCTGGGAAATAGAGAGGAGAGTTCAAAACTCATGACAGTGTAGATTTTGAAGTATGTCACAATCTGTGACAAAGGTCACAGTTTAGCATTAGTGAGAGAAACAAAGTTTGGATGGATATTCTGCAAAGGAATGCCCAAGATCAAATATAGTAGAAGAGAGGCTGAATTTCTTTGGGATAAAAATGCTTAATTCTTGAAGAAGCTGGTTTGATCACTCTACACGGCATGTGACACTATTTTCTAACTATTATTTAGAAACAGATGTTTATTTATATTTGTTGTTGTAGTTGAAAGTTGCCTTCTAGTTGATTCCAACTCATGGCAACCCCATGTATAGACAGCAGAACCGTGGTCCACAGGGTTTTCAAGGCCGTGACCATTCAAAAGCAGATGACCAGGCCTGTCTTCTGAGAGACCTCTGGATGGGTTTGACCATCCACCTTTTGGCTAGTAGTCAAGGGCTTAACTGTTCACACCACCCAGGGACTCTTTATTTATAATTAGAAATGGGAAAAAAAAAGTACAAAAGGAAGATTTCACTTTTTGTCTGGTGTCAGATCAGAACTCCATGATTAAATTCTTCTTTTATACAATTTTCTTCATTTCTTTGTTTAATAACTCTGTTAAGTCTTAAAATTACCTAATTATGCCTTGAGGCCTAAAATTCAGACTCTAAGTTTAATTGTTAAAATTTATTGGAGCCATGGTATGGCTGAGAATATAATATAACAAAATCTTATTTATTTTATCTTGTATTTCAAACATTAAGGGTTGGTATGATTTGATATGGTGCATTGTTTTTAATATAAATTTGTATTGTATACTAAGTGATAAATATTTATATTATAGGGGAAAGGGAGTATTTACAATTTTTGTGATCACTAATTAGGTCTCTTTCCTAGGCAGTGAATGACCCCAGATGGACTGAATCAGACATGAAATTGGAGTCATACTGGCTACCTTGATATTTGGTTATCTGAGATGCAGCTCACTGGGGAAGCATCAAAGCAAAAATGGAGGAATAATACGAAAGAGATTGTAAATGAGAAAGTGCAACGCAGAGACAAAAGCAAAACAAAACAAAACAAAAAACTGAAAATTAAATAGACACAAAAGAGACAGGAAAGAGAAACCTTTCTCATTAGAGTATGTCACTTGTAAACTAAGCAGATCTTATCCAGAGTATAGGAAATCGGATGGGTTTTGGTATTTTGTATTGTTGTCTATTTTGCTGTGATTCGTTTTTCACAGGTTCAAAGTATTTATTATGAGCAGAAAGAATAGAGTTTAAGATAATTTTCTGTTTTCACATCCTGGAATTTTAGGATATAGGATTTGAACTCTATTACCAAAACAGCTTATCCTATCAACCCACAAAACCTGGGTGTCCATCCTATGACAGTGGACTTGAAATCATTGGTTCAAGACATGCCATTTTGCTTCTGGGTCCAGAGGATTAAAGTGACTTCTACACCTTGAAATCATTTTGTTTACAGATGGAATTCACAAGACAAAAAGAGCAGGGCAATCTCACCACTTTGGTAGAATTCATCCTGCTTGGCTTTGCTGATGTTCCTGGCCTCCAGAGATTTCTTTTTGGGGTGTTTTTGATAATCTATATGATTATCCTGATTGGAAATAGCCTCATTATCATAATAACCAAGGTGGATCCTTCCCTCCAGATCCCCATGTATTTTTTCCTTGGGAACTTTTCCTCCTTGGAAATATGTTATGTGTCAGTCACTGTCCCCAGATTGTTAGCAGACCTTTGTCGACAGAATAGAAATATTTCCTTTCTGGCCTGTGCCACTCAAATGTATTTCTTTCTGGTCCTGGGGGCCACTGAGTGCTTCATTCTGACTGCAATGGCCTATGACAGGTATGTGGCCATTTGTAACCCATTACTCTACCCTCTCATCATGAACACCCGACTGTGTATCCAATTGGCAGCTGGCTGTTGGATCAGTGGAATTCCAGTACACATAGGGTTCACCTATCTGATCTTCTCTCTTCCCTTCTGTGGACCTAACCAGCTGGATCACTTTTTCTGTGACATACCTCCAGTACTTAAACTAGCCTGTGGGAACACATTTATGATTGAGATGTTGATTTATGTGGTTGCTGTTCTAGTTATCACTATACCTTTTATGCTGATACTTTGGTCTTACGTCCAAATAATCTCAACCATCCTGAAGCTGCCATCAGCGACAGGGCGAGCCAAGGCCTTCTCCACTTGTTCTTCCCACCTTATGGTGATGACTTTATTCTTTGGATCAGGCATCATTACATACACGAGACCAAAGTCTAGTCATTCAGTAGGAGTGGACAAATTCCTTTCTCTTTTTTACACCGTTGTGACACCTATGTTTAACCCCATGATATATTGTTTGAGGAACAAAGATGTCATGGTAGCAATGAGAAAATTTCTGTCAAAATGGATTGTGTTATGATTCAAACATATGACTTTTAAAATCTGCTTTCTTATTTGTTATAGTCTCCATCTATTAACTTTGGTTCTTTCTCTGATATGCTAAGAAATCTTAATTACTGTCAATAAATTATCTCACATATATATATTTATCTCATCATAAAATCAACTCTGCTTTTCTTTTCAGACAGTAATCAATCCCAATTTTTAATACTTTCTTACGCTCAATTCAAGATATTGAAGTATCTGTATACCACATTGGAATCCTCAAAGACTGTGCTTGGTGTTATTGTTTATAAGATTCTAGAATATTGTCTACATTTTCTTCATCACTAAAAAAAAGTTTATTCACCTTTATATCTCCATAGCCCAACATATTTTCTGGACTATGATAGACATTTAATTAATTTGGTTAGATTGAAATGATGAGTGTTAGCAAAGTTCTTATTTTTAGTGTTTTATCTGCTCGTGATCAGTAATTGCATTATAAGCAGGTAAGTTCATGTAAAGAAGAGAAGGAGGAAGGAAGGCAAATAATGGTATCTGAGTAATTAAAAAAAACGTGTTTTATACAAAACCATTAAATGTAAGCCCTGGACTGTGCGAGTCATTTTTCTTGCCTCTACCCTATTTCATCTTGATGTAGAAACCAGAAAGACCTTAATGCCACAAGGTCTTAATGACAAAGGAATATTTGACTAAAGGCTGTGCGTTAAAGGCAAGAAATGGTAAATTTGAATATTAAGGCTAAAATATAAGAGTTTGAAAATAAAGGAATGAGCTGTATAGTCAAAAGCAGCAGCATTCATGTCAATTAAGAAACAGAAGGAAGAGTAATGCAAATGGTTAATGTGCTCAGCTGCTAACGGAAAAATTGGAGGTTTAAATCCACACAGAGGTGCCTAGGAAGCATGGCCTGGCAATCTACTCCTGAAATATCATACACTGGAAATCCTATGGAGCACAGTTCTACTCTGACAAACATGTGGTCATCATGAATTGGAGTCAATGGCAACTGGTTACTTTTTGATAAGTTGAAGGGGCATATCATTAGACGTAGAAAAATTGCTCAAGATAATTATAAAAAGAGGTATACGTATAAACTAAACCAAACCAAAACCATTGCTATCAAGTCATTTCTTACTCATAGCAACCCTGTAAGACAGAGTTGAACTGCCCCATAGGGTTTCCAAAGCTGTAATCTTTACAGAAGCAGACCACCACATATTTCTCCCAAAGGGCATCTGGTGGGTTCAAAAGGGCAATCTTTCAGTTAGCAGTTGAGCAATTAACCACTGCACCACAAGGGCTCCTTAAGGACAACAATATGGGAAAAATGAAAAGAATTTAACTGATGCAAAAATGGTCAAAAGAAAATGAAGGAACAAAAATAAAAGAAAAAAACTAAAACAAATGACAAATAGCACATTCAACCCAAATATACCTTGACATCAGATGCAAGTAGATGAGCATTTTAATTAATAGATAGATATTAGAATAAAAAAGGAGAACTTCACTGTGCACTGTCAAATTGAGCTGCACTTTAAATAAATCCATTCAATGCATTTGAAAATAAAAGGAGAAAATAAAAAGCTACAAGCTGTAAACTTGGGCATAAGAATGATGGAACACATATATTAAAAAAAAAAAAAAATTCTGTTGCAGTGAAGTCTATTCCTACTCATAGCGACCCTATAGGACAGAGTGGAACTGCCCCATAGAGTTTCCAAGGAGCCTCTGGTAGATTCGAACTGCCGACCTTTATGGTCAGTGGAAGTAGCACTTAACCACTATGCCACCAGGGTTTCCCTGGCTATATTAGTAACAATTAGAGTAAAATTCAAGACAAATGGAGTTGCTTGAGGTAAAAAGAGAGGTGTCATAATGATAATACAGGCCATTTACCAAGAAAGCATCAAGATTCCAAATGTGTTGGCACTAAAAACAGTTTCGACATTCATCAATTAAAACTAACTCAGAAGTAATGGATGTAAGAAATAGAGGCAAAGACATTAAAGGACCTCAAAAACATAAGGAGAGACATGGAAAATTAAAAAAAAAATCAAATTTCTAGAGATGAAAACTACAGTATTTGGGATAGAAAAACTAGTGCTGATAAATGAGTTTTGCAAGATTTCAGAATTCAAGATCACTGTAGAAAAAATTGTATTTCTATATATTAGCAATGAAAAATCAGAAATTATAATAAAAATCACCTAAAATAGTATAAAATATGATATACTTAAGACAAAACTGGCAAAGATATACAAAACATGGACACTAAAACTAAAAAATACTGCTGAGAGAAAATAAAGAAGACCAATATAGATAGCATATTGATGCTTTGAAGCTCAATATTGTTAAGACAGACTCTCCTCAAATTGATCTGTAGGCTCAATGCAATGCAAATCAAAACTGAAAGTTATTTATTTGCAGAAATTAGAAAATGATTTTAAAAATATAAAATTCTGAAAATAAACGCAACAGAATAATATTGAAGAATTCACGCTACTTGATTTTGATTATTTCTATAATCACACAATAATCAAGCAACTGCTGTATTCTCATTAAAACAGGAAAATATATTAGAGAAAATCATTGGAGCCCAGAAATCAACTGACACATATTTGGACAGCTTATTTTTATTAGAGAGGCGCAAGGATATTTGGTGGTGAAAGGATAGCCTTTTACCTACAATGCTGAAACAATATATCTATATTAAAAACAAAAAACAAAGCAAAAGAAAACAAACAAATTTGACTCATATCTTGCACCAAAACCAAAAATTATCTAAAAACGAATCATATATCTAAAATGTAATACCGAAAACTTTAAGACTTTCAGGAAAAAAAAAAAAATTGAAGAAAGTTATTGTGCCTTTATGTAGGCAAAAAATTTTCTTTGATATAACCAAAGAATCAAATCAAAAACTGATAAATTGGACTTCATCAAAATTAAACAGTCCTTTTTTTGAAAAACACTGCTACAAGAATGGAAAGACAAGCCACAGACTTGGAGAAAACATATCCAATTCATCTACCTGGTATAGAGTTTGTATGTACAATATATAAAGACTCTTTTATCCAGAATATACCAAGAGAAAATGATAATAAAAACTATTCAATTTAAAAATTGACAAAATAATTCAAACAAACTTTTTACTTAAGAAAATAGTAAAGGGGAAATGCTCGGTATCATTAGTTATCAGGGAAATGGACATAAAATCACAATGGAATTCCTTTATACACCTATTACTATAATCACACAGCCTGACCACACAAAGAGTTGTCAGAGATAAAGGATTAAAACTCTAATACACTACTGGTAAGAATTTGAGATGTTAAAACCATGTTGGAAAATAAATTTGGCAGTTTCTTAAAATATTAAACATACATCTATTATGTTACCTAGCCATTCCACTTCTTGTTACTTTTTCCAAGAGAAGTGAAAGCATTTGCTCATTTAAAGCTTTGTACACATTTTTTCACACAGCTTCATTTGTAATAGGGGGAAAAAAAAGAGCTCAAATGTCAAACAGTGGGTGAATACATTAATACACTGAGGTGTAACCAGACCACACAGCACCACTCAGCCATATGGAAAGGTGGACTGTTGAAACATGCAGCAATATGGCTGCACCTCAGAATAATTATGTGGAGTGAAAGAAGCCAGTCAAAAACACACAGTAAAATTCCATTTATAAAATTCTGTAAAATGAAAACTTATCTGTAGTGATAGACAGTAGATCAGTGACTGCCTGGGGAAAGAATGCAGATATAGGAGGCAAGAACTATACAGGGACGTAAGGGATATTTTGTGGGTGACGGGTATTTCACTATCTTGATTGTGATGATGTTTTCACTGGTGTTTACATATGCCAAAACGTATCAAACTGTACACTTTCAATGTTCACAGTTTATTGTATAAATCATACCTCAATTAAACACAACAACAGTTGCTAACAATTGTGACTCACAGCGACCCCGTGTGTGTCAGAGCAGCACTGTGCTTCATAGAGTTTTCAGTGGCTAAGTTTTTGGAGGTAGATAGCTACAGCTTTCTTCTGAGGCACCTCTAAGTGGACCTGAACCTACAACCTTTTGGTGCAGTTAACTCTTTTCACCACCCAGAGACTCCTATACCGCAATAATAAAAAAAAAAAAAAATACAATAAAATAAAAATAAAACAAAAAGAATCTATAATAAAATCCAAATATCCTAAATATAATAATTGAGTGGATAAGACAGCTCATCCAATGTATGTCAATTAGCCTCTTTTCTCACCACTTCAGTGTATTGCTCAGTGGTTAATGTGATGATGTTGGCAGAATGGAAGAAGGCATAGGCTCAACCTAATCAATTCCCATTCACCCAGGCAGGCTATACTTACTTCCTGCTGAATGCCTGTCACAGAAATTGCCCACCTTTACCCTTCCATGTCATAGCATTGCCCAGGCATCCAGTCTGCCATGGGGTGACCATGTGAATACAGCATAGCTTTTCTATCATGGAGTGGGTAGCGTGCTTTCCCCATGAGAATGGATTTGTATTCCATATATGGATTTGTCTTCCATGCCAGGAACATATCTGCCAGCAACACAATTGAGAATGCCTTTTACATACTCATGGTATTGCACGCAACATCATCTCTGAACAAGAAACTTATTTTACTGTAAATGCAGTATGTAATGTGCTCATGATCATGGAATTCACTGGTACTTTTTTATCTGGAGTCCTGGTGGTGCAGTGGTTAAGAGCTACAGCAAACTACGGCTGCTAACCAAAAGGTTGGCAGTTGGAATCCATCAGCCACCCCTTAGAAATTCTATGGGGCAGTTCTACTCTGTCCTATAGATTTCTTACCGTCTTATCTACCTCTTAGAAACAACTCGGTTGATTAGCACTATGGCGTGCTGAAACAACAGCCAGTAAGCCTATCAGCCTTAAACTAAGGATCGGATGCCTCCTCCCGTATAGTCGGAATGCTTGGATTTGGAACTCAAAAAGTGGAATTGGAAACAGACCCTATTAATACTAGATCTAATAAAAACATTTTGTTATTTAATTTACTTCTCTTTCCTGTAACCCTTGGCTTACTGCATCGTTACCGAATTCCTAGTATTTAAGAGAGGAGTGTTTCCACTGGATAAAGTCAAGTTTCAGCTAAAATGAATGTTGTGACTCCCCTCACATCCAGCCTTTAGGACGATTATTCAATATGTGTTTCTGCTACAGGATGGAAAAGAGGAGCATACCTGAAGCCGTGGATTTTACTGGATCAACTGTTCATATCCCTATGTCCCAAAATGCTGAAGAATGGAAAACTAAGACAACTGGACAAACAAAGGGTCATTAAGACTTAAAGTCTATTAGAATGAAGTTTGCAATCAGCACACACATGCACACCCCAAATTAAAAAAATAACAATGGAAAAGAAAACTGACCAACCTAGTTCTAGCGAAGAGCAATGGGGAATGTGAAACTGGCCTCATCAGCTACAGATGCATTTATATTTTTTGCTGATTATTACTTTTTTCTGTTTTCTCCAGCTGCTTTATGTGAAGAAGTCTCGTGTAGGCTACATTGCCCATTTAATTTCCAAATGAGAGGAATACAGTTTACGTCACCTGATTACAAGATGGTAGTGGTAGAATTTTTGTGTTTCACCTGTTTTTTTTTTTTTTTTCTCCCATTTGAAGATAAAAGACAAGTGTGGACACTGAAAATCAAAAGAGGTAAAATGTTCTAGAAAACTTTTTGCAGTATCACTTCCATTTCCCACCCAGCTCTGCCTAGCTGTGTGTCCTGTGTCGCTGAACTCTGTGGCTTTGATCACTCAGGCTTCCTTGGACTTTGGCTTCTGATTGGCTTTGGCCAATGGAGGAGGCTCTGGGTGATGCCAAAGGTTAGTGCACACAGCTGTTAACTGAAAGTTTGCAAATTCGACCCACCCAAAGTTTCATCAGGAGGAAGGCCCGTTGGTGTACTGGTATACTTCTGAAAAATCAACCATTGAAAACCATATGGAGCAAGTTCTTCTCTGATACTCATGAAATTACCATGAGTTAGAATTGATGGCAACCTTTTATCCTTTTTTTTTTTTAATTCAGCCAATGGAAGCCACACGTAAGAGATTAAAAGTTGAGAAGAAAAAGAGTAATGTAATTTTTCCTCACCTCCTCTCAGTCGTGCCGACCATCTGTGGTGGCATTTTTTCCCTATTTAAGGCCATATATCTTATCATGCAGCTCCTCCCCTTTGGGTACAGCCCTCTCCAGGTTCCAGAACAGGTTCTTCCTCTTGCTTCTTTGGTGGTAACTCTGGTGATGACATCTCACTGCCTGAAAATCACATTATCCCTGTTCGCATTTTCTGAATAATCCCTTCATCAAACTCTATTTGGGTCTTTCAGTGTGCCGCACTGGCCTAAACAAAGTCTTTCAGCTATGGATATTTCAAAATCTTTTTTGCTATTCTACAGTTTCTGATGTCCCTTCCTCCCATTCCATTCACTAAGCTTCCTTACCTTTATGTTAAAAAAGGAAATAGAAGCTATCAAACAGGAACGTGCTCATACGCCTGGTAATAAATACGAAAATCTACAGGCACCTACAAAAACATCTGCCCATTCTTGTCCTTCTGATTACAACAGAGGAACTCACACTACTTCTGCCTGTGGCTAAATTTTTCAACTTTCCATTATGAGCTTTGAGCCCCATCGACTGTCTCTCTCTGGAAACTTACAGATCTATTTCCTTTTCTCTCTCTTTTTTTTTTGGTTATATTCTTACTTTTAAAAGCAATCACTTTTTGAGAAGGGCAAAGTAGACAATGCCTATGCAAACACCATTGTCTGGTTTTCAATCTATTTCCGTCTTTGAATTTAAGTATGTCACCTATAGGTAGCTGACATTCAGTTCTATTTTTTTCCGGTCTGACAACCTCTGATTTTTGGCTGAATCATTTAATCTATTTACATTTAGTGCCATTTTACTTTTGGTTTTCTATATATCTCATGTTGCTTTTGCTTCTTCATTCCTTCTTCTGCAATACTTGGGTAATTTTCTAGTATAACTTTTAATAATATTTTTACCATTTCTTGAGTTATTTCTTAGCATTTGCTCTAGAGTTTACAATATACACCTAAACTTATCAGTGACTCCTTCAAATTTGTATTAACATAGTTCTAATGACAGGAATTGCAAAGGACTTCTTTAGGGTTTTGAAAAGCAAAGACATCATCTTGAAGACTAAGGTACACCTGACCCAAGCCATGGTATTTTCGATCACATCATATGCATACGAAAGCTGGACAATGAATAAGGAAGACAGAAGAATTAATATCTTTGAACTGCAATGTTGGCGAAGAATATTGAATATACCAGGGACTGCCAAAAGAACGGACAAATCTGACTTGGAAGAAGTACAGCCAGCATGCTCCTTAGAAGCAAGGATGGTGAGACTGTATCTCACACATTTTGGACATGTTGTCAGGAGGGATCAGTCTCTGGAGAAGGGCATCAGGCTTGGTAAAGTACAGGGTCAGCAGAAAGAGGAATACCCTCAAAGAGGTGGATTGACACAGTGGCTGCAACAACGGACTCAAGCGTAACAATGATTGTGAGGATGGTGCAGGACCGGGCAGTGTTTCGTTCTGTGGTACACAGGGTCTCCATGCGTTGAGACCAACTTGACGGCACCTGACAACAATGATAGCTATACTTCTGTATAGCTCTACCCTCTTTTTTCCCCTCTTTGGCTATTATTGTTATATTTTTTGAATTTCTTTATGTTACAAACTCCAAAATAAATTATTATAATTATTACTTTATATGTTGGTTGCTGTTGTTAGGTACCCATCAAGTCTGTTCTGACTCATAGTGACCCAAGTACAACAGAATGAAACACTGCCCATTCCTGTGCCATCTTCACAACACTTGCTGTGTTGAGCCCACTACTTTATGTAGATTTATGTAATTAAAGAGATTGAGAAAAGAAAGAAAAAAAAATGGGGAAGTATGTATTTATACTGTTTCCTGCATTAACCGTCTTATTTGCCATTTCTGGTTCTCGTCATTTGTTCCAGTAGACTTGTGCCAGCTACCATCAGGTATTACCTCCTTACTCCTCTACAGCTTTGTTCCCACATACCTTTGTGCTGTTATTGTCAGATACATTACATTTCTACATTTTGTAGGCCCAACCTAAGTCATACCCAGCCCAGTGCCCTCGAGTCGATTCTGACTCATAGTGATCCTATAGGATGGAGTAGAACTGCCCCATAGAGTTTATATACATATACATGTACATATACATACACACACACACACACACACACACACACACACATACACACACACATACACACATACACATACACACACACACACATACACATACACATACACATACACATACACATACACATACACATACACATACACATACACATACACATACACATACACATACATATACATATAAAATGGCTTTTTTAAATCAGTTAAAAGAAGAAATGAAAAGAAATATGCATTATAGAGTTTTTTATAGCGGTTCAGTGGTAGAACCCTCACCTTCCCTTTGTGAGGGAGACCTGGGTTTGAGTCCCAGCCAGTGCGGCTCATACACAGCCACCACCCGTCTGTCAGTGGAGGCTCGTGTGTTACTGTGATGCTGAACAGGATTCAGCAGACCTTCCAGATTAATACGTGCTGGGTAGAAAGGTAGAAAGGTGATCGACTTCCAGAAAGCCCTATGGATCACAATGATCTGACCCACAACCGATCACGGTGCGGGGCCGGACCAAGCAGCGTCCCATTTTGCGGAGCGTGGAGTTGCATAAAGTCCAGGGCCAACTTAACGGCAGCTAACCGCATCGCTTAGTCTCATACGAAACTATCAGCCTATGCCCAGGGAAAAAAGGAAATATATAATATTATTAAAGGGAGAGTAATAATGAAGAAACAGGAAATAAAGTAGTGGCAATGGTCCATTTAAAAACAGTACTTGTTGCGTGTTGCTCTGCTTCCGACGTCACTTTATGAGCCCACGGTCAGCTGGTAAACTGCCCCAGGGAATGCAGCTGTGGCATTACGAGCAGCCACAGTTACATCTTTACCGTTTGCTCGTTAACTGTGCTGTTTGTTGCTTCTGTCTAATGTTCCCCAAGTCTACCATTTCTAATGCTTCTGATACACAGTCTCCTTCTGTGACACAGGGTCTGGGCAGGAGGATTTTATGATTCGCGGAGCAGAACTTCAACTCCTTTCACTTTATTTTCTTTTCCCCATGCTGCTGACATAAGCATACTGTTTCCCACAAAAATAAAGCTTCTAACCCCATGCTCCCTCCAAATCATGCTTTTTTTTTTCTCATCTTGCTGCTTTTACTACTAGTTTATTAATAAATCAGACATGTCCTCAATAAAAACTCAGCTAAAAAATTACATTTTCTTTTTGACAATATGCATAGTTTAAATGTTCATACAAGTTCTGGAGGTTGAGGGCTTGCAGCCCAATTCAAAAATTCGGAGACATTTTGACTTAGACCTTAATCAGGTTGATCCTTGGCTTGCAAAATGCAAAATTCTGTACAGGGTCAGTATTTATCACCTCCCACCTAAGTAACAAAACCCTGTGGTGTAGTGGTTAAGTGCTACGGCTGTTAACCAAAACGTTGACACTTCAAATCCACCAGGCAGTCCTTGGAAACCCTGTGGGGAGTTCTACTCTGGCTTATAGGGTCACTATGAGTCGGAATCCACTCATCAACGGGTTTTGTTTTGTTTTTTACATTAGTAACAAAGCTGGGTGCAATCATTTTTGTTAAGTTACCGAACACATCTGATGTAATGGATATATGCAACATTTTCACAGAACCATTGAAGTTATCAAAATTTAATGAAAATACGTTTAACTGTTTAACGATAGTATCTACAAAGTTCCCAGCGAAGTAGTAAATTTTATTAAGTTTAGCTAGAGCGACTGCATTTTTACTTTTGGGTATCAGAGGTTCTGCTTGACATTCTGTATTTAACATACGGAAACCCTAGCGGCAGAGCCGTAAAGTGCTATGGCTGCTAACCAAAAGGTAGGCGGTTCGAATCCACCAGGCACTTCTTGGCAACTCTGTGGGAAAGTTCTACTCTGTCCTATAGGGTCGCTATGAATCAGAATCAACTCGACAGCAATGGGTTTGGTTTTTTGGTTTTATTTAAAATATATTCTATATTTTCAGTACAGCTATTACATCATTTGTGAAATCCTGTTTTACAGATTAAATATTCTCAGATTAACTCAACCACTTCTAATTTGACTTTTTCCTAGACACCTGACCAATTTGGGTACTACCTTCTTAATAGTGTTTATTTCCGTCCTCTGAAACATCTTGCTATCGGTTAACACAGCATCGTTGGTTTTATTTGACGAGTGTGAATTTAAATGGAATCATTACTTCAATTAACTAGGGCATTAGACTAATTTTATAATGAGAAGCATGACTTCCCATATTTAATAAAACCATGTTAAGTATGCTGTGCATGTTATTTGACATTTAATTAAGTGAATCAAAAAAATTGTACATTAATATTAAATCATTTGCACACATTTATTTTCCATCAAAATATGGAACTCTGTCTCTTAATAACATTGCCTTATTGTTTTTGGTCTACTATTGGCATCCATGTGATTCTTGAATTCCTTTATTTCTTCTAACTTATTTGTTTACTTTTTCAGCTTTGTAACGTTTCCATGTTTTATAAACAAGTCTCTATTTTGGCCTTACCTAATTACTAATTAATATCCTGAGCAGAACCTAACCTAGTGGCAAGATTTCAAATTCCCTTAATTAACAAATTCATTGTTCCAAAAAACTGAGCAAAGACAAAACATTAATTGATAATTGTGCATATTTGGGAAGGGTGTAACATCAAATAGCCAAGTGAAAACGAAAGAGACTGGGAAATAAAAATTAAAACCAAAACAAAAAAACAGATACTATAGCAAAGAGACAAGTATTACCTTTCATAAAAGAGGATTTAATAAATGTTGTTATATGTTAAGGAATGAGTCAGATGAAGAAATCACATTATATCTAATAGCTAGCACTTCTTGTTGCTTTTAAAGTTCTTTTGAGTTAGAGAAAATTTTTTTTTTCCACATAAATACATTGAACAATAAACAAGGGCATGTGAGAACAAAAAAAAACATTTTACTACAAGTAACTATGAGTTCGAGAAAGTACCAAAATTTACATAAAACACATATACAATGAATTGAAATGGACACAGCATCACGAACCAGTGCCAGCTTCCAAAGTTGGCAATATCTGTAGACATTGTAAATGAGATTAATCAGATCGAGGACAGCTGAATTACATAGCAGAGAACATGGTTTAAATGAAGATGTGCTGAAAACCTCAAACTTCAGCATAACTTTATTTCATCTCCAAAACATTGTTTCTAACCCTAAATTTTACACGGGAAGGAACATAAATTTGCTATTTAATGCACAATATTGTGATCAACATATGATTCCCTTAAAACACACATTGTAAGTAAAACCTTGATGCTTTATTCCACGTCAATAGCGCTTAACATTAATATTGAGATAGATTTCAATTGCTTTTTATTGACAATTGAGAGACTATCGCTATGAAGAGGAAACTCATGAACCTACTAAAGAAAATGGGTCAGGTTCATCCACTGAAGACTGATCTACCTCCTTAAAAGTGTGCGTCTCTCGAACTCTTTGTAGCAGCTGAGTGTGTTGTATGTGCTTGTTTGTTCGTTTTGCTTTTGTTTTTGCTGTGTGTGTGTGGGTGTGCACCTGAATACTTGTGCATGTGAGAGTCCAGAAGAGATAAAGGGGAAAAAGGATTTAGAAAATTTCGAGGAGAAGGGTAAGGAACCCAGGCAGTGCTGTCATACATTCAAATCAGTCAGCATTGTTCTTGACAGAAAGTTTTTGTATAAACTCTCGTTTATTCTTTAAGAAGCGTATGTGTGTATGGATAGGGAAAGAGAGATAAAAAGTCAGAAGTTTAGAGTGGTAATAAAACTATAGCCCTGAAGTTTAACTTAAGCATCCCCTCCATGATATATATCAATTAAAAAGGAAAATCCATTATTACTCTAAAGCATTTATGAAATGTATGTTATATAGGTAACATTTATCTTAGGTAATGTTTATCTTAGAAGTGGTAAAAAGAGATTGAATGGATGGTCAAAAATATTCTATATGATTAGCTCCATGTGATATTGTGACTTTTGTCTCTGAACATTTAATCTTCTTTTTTCCACAGCCAAGAGTTCGTTATAAATAAACTTTATTTTTAAAGACCCAGTGAGAACATAGAATGATTATAACATGAACATTCCATGTTCCAGTATTAGTCTTCTAATGAATCGTATCCCTAATCGGATACAGATACTTGAGTATTAACAGAATGTGTTTACTCTGAAAATATTCTAATGGAAACCTTACGTTTGAACTAGGCTTTGAGAGTTAATTACTCTGTTTAGTTCAGAAAATAAACCAGGCAATGACAGAAATGAAAGATGCTTTTCCTGGTAATCACATTCCACAAAGCCTTCTTTACTTCCTTATTCCTGAGGCTGTAGATCAGAGGGTTCAGCATGGGGATAACCACTGTGTAGAACCCTATGCCACTTCATCCTGACTCAGGGAGTAGCTAGAACTAAGTCTCAAATAAGTATAGATGGAGGTTGCATAGAACAGAATTACAGCAGTCAAGTGGGAGGCACAAGTTGAGAATGCTTTGCACCTCCCCTCCCCTGAATGCATACGAAAGATGGTGAAGCGAATGTAGGAGTAGGTAGTAAGGATGACAAGCAGAGTTCCAACCCTATTCACACCAGCAAAAGTGGAAATGATGTTTTCATTCAGGTGTGCATCAGAAGAAGAGAGCTTAAAAAGAGGGGGGGTGTCACAGAAGAAGTGATGGATGATATTGAAACCACACAATGGTAAGCTGCTTACATAACTTGTATTAACCATGTAGTTCAGCAATCCTGCTGTAAAGGCCCCAGCTGCCATTTTAAGGCAGACTGTCCTGGACATGATTAAGGATTAAAGGATTGGGTTACATATGGCCACGTAGTGGTCATAGGCCATTAACGCAAAGAGGATGCATTCAGTTGTTGCCAGGGCGATAAAGAAATACATCTGCAGGAAGCAGCCAGCAAAGGCGATGGTTTTCTTCTCAGACAATAGATCTACCAGCATCTTTGGGGTGATGGTGGATGAGTAGCAAACATCCACAAAGAACAAGTTAGCCAGGAAGAAATACATGGGTGTGTGAAGTCGAGAGTCCACCCTGGTTAGCGGGATCATTCCCACATTCCCCAGGACTGTGAGTGTGTAAATCACAACAAAGAGCAAAAAGAGGATGATCTGTAGCTCCATGGTGTCTCCTAATCCCAGCGGGATGAACTCAGTCAGTGAGGTACAGTTTTTTCTGGTCATTTGTTACAAATATTTGTTTAAACTTTGTATTATGTTTAAATCGTTTCCTCTGCAAAACTTTGTAGGAAGAAGTAGAAATGCTAATGAAGACATTCACACATAGTGAAAAAAAATTACCTAGGATAATATAGTATAGTAAATGGAATTAATGAAATGAGAGAAAACAAATAGAGGACAAATGGAAAAGGCATTTGATTTTAATAAGCAATTATCTGTAATGAATCTGGGTTGTAGGCCTTCAAAATCACTTCTCTGAGTCCTCAGATTCCTGCTGTGTTTTTGAAAATGCAACATGTATTTTGAAAGAAAAAAAGATTTTTTTTTTCTTTTTTTATACCAGCCTACAATCAAATGCAAAGGATAAAAATATTCTTGCTGAAGTCTCTCCAATTCTCTGAACAAGTACATGGACTTAATTCAAGGATAATAGTTTCTATTCCTTAAAACTACTTTGTGCAATATTTTCCAAAATTCATGCATTACCTCTAGAAATAGCTTTTGTGTAACCCCAAGCAGCAAAAAAGTGACACTCTCAGCTAAGCGATATTTTAGAGTACTTTATATAGTCATGAAAAACCTTGCAATTTTCAAATGTGAGCCAAATTGTGTTTCTATTTAAAAGGCTGGTCCAAATATCAAATTTGTGCCAGGTAGCAATAGTCATGGTATCTCCCCATCCCAGTGAATGACATCACCAGATCCTTTGAACTTCCTTCCCAGATAGTGTCTCACCTGTGTAGTTTATCATTTTCTTTAATATTAGGAGTTCTTAGGTAGGGGTGAAAACATAAAAAGATGAAAAACTTCATTTTTAGAAAATGCTGTATAATGTTAAATTACCACTTTGAGTTTCCTTCTGAGTAAATACATGGTGAGACACTTTTATTTTCTTTTATCTCAGGGGGACTGGGGAACTGTGGTGGTTGTCTGTAGGTATTAATTGTGGTATCAATTCTCTAAAGGCAGAAACTCTAGTCTCAAAGCAAATATGACACTGAGCACATGCAAGTGTACTTCAAAGCTGTTGGGGTTCCAAGTTATGTGGAGCTTGCATCATAAGGTGGTCTCTGATCTCTGTGTAATTTTAAAGCCTTTCACCAAAGTCAATTTAATAATTTTAATTAATTAATCATATTGCCTCATTTTTGGTATTTTTAGATTATCTCACATAAACAGCAAAATATCAAATTCGTATCTTCCCCACAGTTACTGTTTCTGTATGTGAGTTCTTTAATAAACATATTTATATTGGCTGCTTTGAAGTCTTTTGTCTATTAAGTCCAACATCTGAGCTCTCACGCAGGCAGTTTTGTTGTCTCCTTGTTTCCTGTGTATGGTTCCCACTAATCTGTTTCTTTGCATGCTTTAACATTTTTTACTGAACACTGGACACTTTATTTATTTACTTACATATATATATATATAGTATTTTAGATGAAGATTTACAGTACAAACTAGCTTCTCATTAAACAATTAGTGCACATATTGTTTTGTGACATTGGTTACCAACTCCACGACATGTCAACACTCTCCCTCCTCAACCTTCGGCTCCCTGTGACCAGCTTTCCTGTTCCTCCTACCTTCTAGTCCTTGCCCCTAGGCTGGTGTGTCCCTTTAGTTTCATTTTGTTTTATGAGCCTGTGTAATCTTTGGATGAAGGGTGGACCTCAGGAGTGACTTCATTACTGAGCTAAAAGGGCTTCTAGGGGCCATATTCTCAGGGTTTCTCCAGTCTCAGTCAGGCCAGAAAGTTTGATCTTTTTTTGTGAGTTAGATTTTTGTTCTCCATTTTTCTCCAGCTCTGTTTGGGCCCCTCTATTGTGATCCCTGTCAGAGCAGTCAGTAGTGGCAGCCGGGCACCGTCTAGTTGTGCTGGACTCAGTTTGGTGGAGGCTGTGGTGGTTGTGGTTCCTTAGTCTTTGGACTAATATTTCCTTTGTGTCTTTGGTTTTCTTTATTCCCCCTTGCTCCAGATGGGGTGAAACCATGAATTATCTTTGATGGTTGCTCAGAAGCTTTTAAGACCCAAAGTAGAATGCAGAATGTTTTCTTTATAAATCCTTTTATGGCAATTGAGAGACTTGTTCCCTACACTATGGTCTCCACAGCCCTCAGGTCACTACTTTGATCCCTCAGGGAGTTTGGATGTGTCTATGGAGCTTCCACAACCTTGCCTTGGACAAGGAGTGCTGGCTTCCCCAGTATTGTGTAATTAGTGATTTTCCATTCTCACCCCCCCCCCCCAAGTAACCATAAAAGATTGTTTCTTTTTGTGTGGAAATCTTTTCATGAGTTTTTATGGTAGTGGTCTCATATATATGTCCTTTTTTGATTGACTTATTTCACTTAGCATAATGCCCTCCATGTTCATCCATGTTGTGAGATGCTTCACAGATTCATTGTTGTTCTTTATTGTTGTGTAATACTCCATTTTGTGTATGCACCATACTTTGTTTATCCATTCATCCATTGATGGACATCTAGGTTGTTTTCATCTTTTTGCTATTGGGAACAATGCTGCAATGAACATGGGCATGCATATGTCTATTCATGTGACAGCTCTTATTTCTCTAGGATATATTCCCACGAGTGGGATTGCTGGATCACATGATATTTGTATTTCTAGCTTTCTAAGGAAGCTCCATATCATTCTCCAAAATGGTTGTACCCTTTTGTATTCCCAACAGCACTGCATAAGAGTTCAAATCTCCCTGCAAGCTTTCCAACATTTATTATTTTCTGTTTTTTTATTATTATTATTATTCATGCCAGTAATGCCAGGGTGAGATGATATCTCATTGTGGTTTTGATTTGCATTTCTCTAATGGCTAGTGATCTCGAACATTTCATAATGGAACACTGGACATTTTAGATAATATGTTGTAAAAACTGTGGATACTTACCCGTCCTAGGGCTTACTAGTTTTGTTTGCTTGTCTATTATTGCTGACTTGGTTGGAGTATATTATTGAAACCTATTTTCCCTTCATTATGAAGCCTCTGGTGTTGCTCCTCAGAGGGCATAACCAAGGCATATGTGCAGTTGCCCTGGCATGATGGTTGTCAGGACTTTCTTTGACTATCTTTCCCTGAAGTCTCTATTAAGCTGTTGGCCAATCTGTCCATCAGTCTCAACTGCTAGACTTCGCTAATTACCAACTGATTGCTCTGTTGTTTTTTAGCAATGCCCTGGGACACAAATTTCTCCACAATTTAATTTGGCCCCCTTTACAGGGGTAGTTACTGAGGTCAGTCTTTGAGATTGAACTGAATCCAGAACAACTCTGCCTAATTATATCTTTCCCTGATTTTGTCTGGTAAACTAGCTGCCTTGTTGTTTGCCTGTTGCTTTCATGCTTACCTCCAGAATCTCTTTTATTTCTGATAACACTCTCAGGAATGCACTTCCCTCACATTCTATTCCTAATAAATCCAATTCCTTTGAGGAGAGCTTTGGAGCTTCCTGTTCTTACTGTCTGTCTTTCTCTCTGGGCAAGAAAGAGTTTCCAGCTTGGAGAAGAGGCAACAGTACATTTCTTCTAGAGTGACATCCCTGCTTTACAACCATGATGCTGAGCTGGGATGGCAGCCTCTCTTCTTCTAATCTTGCCTCTCCCAGTGTGGAACCACCACCTTAAAAGTTAACTGGGAAAGGTGTATGAGTCCTCAGTATTTTTGATCCATCAAGCCTGGAGTAGAGTTTCCACCTTGTAAGTGTCAGTTGGCTGGAGAGAAGAAGGCAGTCCCTAACTTCTTGGACTCACTCATCTGGAATTTAGTCTCTGCAACATGTAGCTGGTGAGAATAAAAGGTGGTGGCAGACTGTCACTTCTGGGGAAATACCATTGGCCTTGTCTGGGAGTTGAGTAGGGAGAGAGTCCAATATTCATGTCCACACTTACCAAAATTAGAGCTTCTATCATGAAGAGTTGGAAGAAAGGAAGGCAAGGAGTGGCTCATGGCTCACAAACCACAAACTTTCACTGTTTTTACCAAAGTTTAGTATATATTTTCCTGAATAAATGTTTGCTCATTTGTTTTGTGCTCTTTGGGCAAGTTACAGAGACTTTAAATGGTTGTGATTTTGTAATTCTATCAGTTATTGTGTTTTGCTGGGGACCAGGTCTGTGGAGCTTCTCAAGCTGTCATTCTAGAACAAGACCCTCTGACATGCAATTAACTTCATTAATTCAGTGTATTTGAGGGAGGCTGCAGGAGAAAGACATGGCAGTCTGCTTCCATAAAGTTTACAGCCTTGGAAACCCTATGGGGCTGTTCTACTCTGTCCTATAGGATCACTATGAGTCAGAATCAACTCAACGGCAATGGGCTTGGTCTATGTTAAGTCCAGGAGTCCCTGAGTGTCAAAAAAAGGTTAAATGCTCAACTACTAGCCAAAAGTTGAGTGATTCAAACCCACCTAAAGGCAACTCAGAAGATAGGACTAGTGTCCTTCTTCCAAAAGGTCACAATCTAGAAAACCCTATAGAGCAGTTCTACTCAGTAGACATGAAATTTCCATGAGTTAGAATTAACTCGTCAGTGCTAACAACAACAACAACATATTAAGTCCATATCTGGAATGTGAGAGTTGAGTGAGAGCTGAGATTTCAAGCAAATAGGAAAAACAATCTTTCATTTTTCTATGGAACTTGAGCTTCAAAGAGCTGAGTTCCCTTTGTTGACCTATACAATAGGCAATGCATTTTCCAGCTATGAAAAAATATTTACTGTCACCAGTAGCTTAGAACTTACTTAAAGATATTTCAGTCTACTTTTAGACAAAGGGTTACAAATAATAATTGACATATAATTAGGCAATTGGACAATTGTATTAAAAAAAAATCACATTAAATGTGAGAAGGCAGACTCAATTACCAAAGAATAAAAGAAATAAAAAACACTTAACAAAAAATGCTTGACTATACACTGTAACCAAAAAAAAAAAAGACTTTTTCATTTGAATCAATAAATGGCAGTCAAGGATGAACCCAAGTGAATTGGCAAATGAAGTTAATAAAGTTCTGTTGGCTGCCTTTAGGAAAAAAAAAAAATGCATTCCAAATTCAAAATTATATATGAAATGCTGAAAGAGGAAATAACTCACAATTAATTGCATACTTCCAAATAAGCTAACAAGTACCACAGACAGGTGGGGTCATAGTGAGTAATAAGAGCAGAAAGATGTGTTGATTCAAATAGTGAGGTGACAACTAGTGGGAAGGTTTATAAATATCTGAGGATAGACTATACTCTTTTCAAGTTAAAGATACAAAAGCCTGATCCCTGTGACAGTAGTATGATATTAAGACTACTAGCATCAGAGTCAGACAGTTTTAATCCTAGCAATAAATTATGTGAAACCTTGCTAGCAATAAACTAACTATATCCAGAGTTTCTGCAAACAACATAAACCCCAAACTAAATATATCCTCAACTTTACTTTTTTTCATCCAGAACCTGTAATACCTGTAATCACTAATATATCACACTACAAAAGTGGCTGTGGACACAGAGGGAGTCAGAGAGGACAGAGACAGTAGACATTAATGCCGTGATTAAAATAACTTCTGCAAAATTTACAAAATATGTAAGTATGTGAATAGTACGGTACCGCCTAGGTAAGTTGGAAAGGACTTGGGCAAGAAAGGCACCTTGAAGTGCAAGCTCTATTATCTTCAAAGTAAATCTCTCTCAAACCATATATCTTACATATATTTAATATAAACAGATACAACTATAACCCTTGGTTAAATGAGCAAAAAATCAAAAAGAATCAACATAAACGAAACAACAAAAAATAAACCCAAGTTGTGCCATATTGTGTTTTCCAATGTTGATTGCAACATCATCTCTCACTCCACGTGCTATGCTGCAATGTGACATTTTCACCGCTTTGTTAAGAAACATGGTCTGTCTCTCCCCCCGCCCCCGCCCCGGCCTCTGAGTGGACTTCTGATTCACTTTTTTTAAGAATGGAATGCAACAGAAGTAACTTTGCATGACTCCCAAGGGAAGGCCAGGAAGACTATACAGCTTCCACACTGTGTGCTAAGACACTTGTTTCGGGAGCCCGGAGCTGCTATGTATGATGTTTCAACTCCCTCAGGCTCCCATGTTGTGTATAACCTAGTTACATGGAGAGGCCATGTATAGTTGCTTTGGTCCACGTGCAATAACCAACATACAGTCCTGTGAGGGATGCCTTCAGATGGTGCCAGTCCTCAGTAATCCAATTATTCCCAACCTTCTGGTCTTTCTAGCTGGGGCTCCACTGTCTAGTAGAGATGACCCATTCCTGTTGTCATTCAATTCCTAGCCCACAGAATCTGTGAGCTTAACAAAGTTGTTCTTCTAAACCTCTAACTTTTGGAGTAATTTTATGTGTAGCCATAGCAGCTGAACCATAAGCCAGTAACTCCCTTGGGTGTTCAGATGGAAAGAGTTACTCCTTTTTTTTTTTTTTTTCTATCTTGCTGAGGAAAAATTAGTTATATTGAGTATGTTTATACAGCCACAACTGAATGTTATGGATGATTTAATGTAATTTTAAGGTTATTTTGAAAATGCACAACTTTCACCTTATAGGCAGATTTTAGAATTTGTAACTTAATGCTTGCACAAGTACATGACTCCATTGTAAGCTAAAACCAGTGTAATAAAAATCATGCTCAGGAAATAATCTGAAATTAACTTAATAGACATGTAAGAATTGTTTGTAATTTAAATATTATTTATGCTTTATTGGGGCCCTGGTGGCATAGTGGTTCAGAGCTCAGCTGCTAACTTGCTAACTAAATGGTTGGCAATTTGAGTCCACCAATTGCTCCTTGGAAACCCTGTGGGGTAGTTCTATTCTGCCCTATAGGGTCACTATGATTTGGAATCTACTCAGTGGCAATGGATTAAGGGTGTTCTATACTTTTCATACTGGGGAAATCATGATACTCAATGATTTGGGTTAATAAAAATCAGTGTGTTTAGTCTGAAATTTTAAAAATATTATTGAAAGACTAATACAGTCATGTGCCTTTTAAACATCCATGATAATTTCTGTGAAATAGAATTTTATGTGATTCGGACATTGTACAAACATCATATTGTATACAGGCAGTCCTTGGATTAAGAATGAGTTCTCTTCCAAAGTCTGTCTTTAAGTCAAGTGTGTACATAAGTCAGAACAGGTACGGTTTGTATCTAATGTCAGCCAAATGTTTGTATTAGTATATAGTATATATTTATGCATAAAAAATAAATACTTCCAAATACTCTAAAACATGTTAAATATAATATTATAATAATAATATTTTGATGTTCATCAAAAGTAACACTCATTTTTTTTATTATCAACCATTGTATGTACCTTGGCTTTTTAATATAATGGGCTTTATGGGAGTGGGTTTGTAACTATGGGTTATATGTAAGTTGAACATTGATAACCCAGGGATGATATAAAGTATAGTACAGTATACACACAAGTCAGTAAAATGGGCATTTATTATGATTATCAAGACATATGTATTATAGGTTATATATAGGTTTTGTACCACTGTAAGCCTGGCAGCCTGATCATTTTGTATACAAAGAATATGAGATACACATGTTGCAGGCAGGAAGGTGTTGTGTTCCCTATGTCCAGTTATGTCCACCAAGTCCCATTTTCTGATGGAGATTTCTGAACTCTACTACAACCGTGTAGGGCCACAGACTTACATGCAGTCGAATGTTACCTGAAAGGGTGTTATGCAGCACATGACTGTATTAACTTTGTACTTCTTTTAAGTGAAGGGCTGATTGAACAAAGACGATTATAGTCAGGCCCCGAGAGAACAAATTCTGAATGAGCACACTGGGAATTAATGAGTGTTTACAGTCTTTTTTTTTTTTTTCTTTCTTCTACCTTCATTCTGAACTAAGGTAGTTAGCTATCAAGAGGCAGTTACCAAAAGCATCTATGCAAGGATCTATATCAATTCAAGTAGATAATTTCAAGAGAGTCTTGGGTGTTTGACAGATGCCCAATTTGAACAAGTGGTTTTTAAGAAAGCATTGAAGAACATTATCTATTGAAGATGCTGTCACAATATTACATGCAACGGCCCTCACATATATGAGCTTAGTAGGTTTATGACCCAGAGATAAAAATGAGGGCATAAAAAACAGCAAACTTCTTTTGAAAAGCCTACTGCAGAAAGCTTGGACAAAAATAGATTTTAGCTGTTTTCTAGAAAATTTATTATATTACAGGTTTTTTTTTTTTTTTTTTTAACTAAACCATAAGGTTTTGGTAGAGGAGAGTTTAGGTATGGCACCATCCATGGAAAAATGCCAGTCACTTTTTTAAATCCATCAGGTGAAGACTATACTTTAAATTACACTATTTCACAGTTGGTATCTGATCAATAGCAAATCTTTAGCTCTGTATCCTCAGTTTCCCCATTTAGGCCAGAAGGTTCTTGATTAGCAAAGCTCTAACATTTTTTCATTCCAAGAAAGGATGAGTTGCTCTTCCAGACAGCTAAGGGCTAATTATTAACAATAAAGAAAATGCATTTACAAATAATCAAAACAAAATCATATCAAATGCCAGGTTTTCCAGTGGAAGAACTTAACTAAATGTAGAGGTTCTTCAATCTTCATTCACCCAAAATAATGCTTCAAAAAATTAACAAACATACAAACAAACAAGTTACCATCAAGTCAGTTCCAACTCATAGCAACCCTTTAGGACAGAGTAGAACTGCCCCATAGGGTTTCCAAGGAGCAGCTGGTGTATTCGAATGGCTGACATCTGGATTAGCTGCCAAGTTTGTGAACACTGCACCACCAGGACTCCCTTTTAGCTGGTAAAAAAAAAAAAAAATAGCAAGGACAAATTCAATTCTAAATGTAAACTAAACAACTGATTTTAAAAACACTAAAAATAAATATTTATTTGTTTCATATATATATATATCCAAGAGTTTGTGTGCCTATGCATATGTATGTACATATATATATATATACTTTACTTTTTTTTTCCCCCCTGACTGGTGCCTTGTTTTCACAGCAAGTTTTTACTCTATCTTCTGGCCTACTCCTCCTTCTGGTAATATTGATTGGCTGTCTGGCCCTCAGTGGTTTCTCTTGTTGCTTTAACTGCCTCTGAGAACTAGGCATCTGATCTCTGTGGGTTCTCCTCTATCCAGGACCCATTTGTGAGCAACATCTTTTGCCAGTATCATGCACTGTGACTCACGTTACAACTATAGAATTCAAGGCCCTCAACAACATCTTGACATTCAGGTTTGTTCCAGGAAAGAAAGAGAAGACCAAAATGGATGTCAGAAGAGACTCTGAAACTTGCTTTTGAATGTCGACTAGCTAAAGCAAAAGGAAGAAATGAAGAAGAAAAAAAGCTGAACAGGATATTTCAAAAGGCAGGTGGAGAAGACAAAGTAAAGTATTACAATGACATGAGCAAAGACCTGCAGATAGAAAACCAAAGGGAAGAACACACTCAGCATTTCTCAAGCTAAAGAACTGAAGAAAAAAATTCAAAACTTGAGTTGCAATATTGAAGGATTCTATGGGGAAAATATTAAATAATGCATGGAGGATCAATAGAAGATAGAAGGAATACACAGAGTCACTACACCAGAAAGAATTAGTAGACATTCAACCATTTCAGGAGGTAGCACATGATCAGGAACTGATGGTACCGAAGGAAGAAGTTCAAGCTGCACTGAAGACATTGATGAAAAATAAGGCTCCAGGAATTGACAGAATACCAATTGAGATGATTCAACAAACAGATGCAGTGTTTGAAGTGCACACTCATCTATGCCAAGAAAATTGGAAGACAGCAACCTGGTCAACCTACTGGAAGAGATCCATATGTATGCCTCTTCCCAAGAAAGGTGATCAAACCGAATGTGGAAATTATCAAACAATATTGTTAATATCACATACAAGTAAATAGAGAAAAGAGTGAAGTTGTCAAGGGTTTCATTCTACTTGAATCCACAATCAAGGCTCTTAGAAGCAGCAGTCAAGAAATCAAAAGACCCATCGCATTCAGCAAATCTACTGCAAAAGACCTATTTAAAGTGTTATAAAGCAAAAATGTCACCTTGAAGACTAAGGTCTGCCTGACTCAAGTCACGGCGTTTTCAATTGCCTCATATACATGCAAAAGCTGGAACAAGAATAAGGAAGACTGAAGAGGAATTGATGCCTTTGAATTGTGGTGTTGGTGAAGAATATTGAATATACCATGGACTGCCAAATGAATGAACAAATCTTGGAAGAAAAAAGAGGATGTTCCTTAGAAGCAAGGATGGTGAGACTATGACTCATATACTTTGGACATGTTCTCGGGAGGGATCAGTCCTTGGAGAAGGACATCATGCTTGGTAGAGAGTCAGCGAAAAAGAGGAAGACCCTCAATGAGATGAGTGGATACAGTGGCTGCAACAATGGGCTCAAGTACTAGGATTGTAAGTATGGCACAGAACTGAGCAGTGTTTCCTTCTGTTGTACACAGGGTGGCTATGAGTCGGTACCAACTCCATGGCACCTAACAAGAACAACATGAGGTAGTACTCTCTCTCAATTCTTTCACTATAATTATATTTGGAGGTGATAGGTATTCCCAGTGTCTGACTTTCAATGACTGGGACAAAGCATCCCCTGTCCCTACTCCATGACCAGAGAGACAGAATTAATCACTGATTGACAGAATAAGGGCTTGTATTATTTCACTTCAAATAGCGTGTTCCCACTTTCACCACTTGCTTTGGGGCTAACGGTCCTGGTGGCCCAATGGTTAAGTGAACAGTTGCTAACTGAAAGTTTGTTGATTCAAACCAACCCAGTGGCTGAGGGGGAGAAAGACCTGGTGAGCTGCTCCGGACTCTGCTGCTTGGGGTTACTCTATGTTATTTCTGAGGGCACCTAACTACAACAGTTATTAGGCAGCAGGCGCCAATGAGAACCTTAGTGCTAACCTGTTGTGTAATACACCGTTTGTCAGTAAGACTGTGACTACAAGTCAACACAGATTTATGTGGTGTCCAATGATCTACATAAGAAAAGAATACCTAAGTGTATACTCCACATAGGGAGGATTTGAGGACAATGAATAGACTATGACAGAAGCCTGGGGTCAGAAAACAGAATGTACACATTACATCTTCCCTTGTCCACATTTAATACCACCACGTCAATGGGAGAGAGTCTAACAAACGATTCCTTGATAAAGCTGGGAAATGTTACCAACTGAAGCTTTGTTCATTTATGGAAGAGGAAGGGAAACAGGTATATTTTATGTGGTATATGCTATGCCCCCCAATTTTTTTAACCAAATTACTGCTACTTCATACAATGATTCCCACTTCCAACATTTTCCTTTGGAAGTTTGCTGTGATTTGACTTTGTTTTTGTTAGACATTTACTTTATATTCTACATATACCCTCATGATCACCTCCTTACAGTCTGCTCTGTATATTCTAGTCCTCTTATTCCTTCTTTCATGTTTTCTTCTCTCCTTCTTTGCACAACAGTGTATATATATATATATATATATATTTATATATATATATATACAGCTTATACAGCCTACTATGTGCCAGGCCTTAAGTTATGCATTTTAATTACAGCAGCCTGAAAAAAATCAAGACCCTGCCTTCATAGTCTTTTCAAAATTTCATAAATCTTTCCTCTAATCTCAACCAAAGTAGCATGTTTTCTCTCACCTACAAGTAATCTAGGACCATAAAGAGGTATCTGTCTGTTCCAGGGTGGTACAAATAGTTTGCTCTCAGCTACTAACCAAAAGGTTGATGTTTTGAATCTACCAGTTGGCACTTCAGAAGAAAGACTTGGTCATCTACTTCCGTTAAGATCACAGCCATTGAAAATCTGATGGAGTACAGTTCTACTCTGAACTACACAAAGCTGCCAATCGACTTGATGGAAGCGGGTATCCTAAAACAAAGGACAGCTACTTAGAGGAAAGTGTTAGATGTTCATATGACACACATTTGAAGTTCTACACTTATAGACTGAGAAAACAGTTGTCAACATTGGAAATGTAGATCTCAAAAAAAGATGACCAAAGTTATGCATCTGGGAGAGACCTTCCAGTAAGGAAGTTTGTACTAATGAGTACAAAAAGCTAGAAACCCCTGGAAACAGCACTCTCAGCAGGAAGTAGAAATCAGATCAAAATTTCCCCTAGTATACTACAATATGCCTATAATATATATATTAGCATGTTTGAGTGTGAAGTGTTACAGAGTTGTCACGAATAAGGAATGCATTAGTAGCCCCCATGGAGTGGTGGAACATCCTTAGTGCTGTGGTATACAGTGTAACATTGGTCCTTCTGGACCTCAGGATAATAATACTCCATGTAAGGACAATTGTTTTTGACTGCTTCCACTCCGATACCACACCATCCCTGTCTAGGGACACCTCTTGCCAGAGGTCTTTCCCTTTCAAACTTTGTCCCTAAATTTGCATTTCTACATTTAAGCTGGGAACTAGGATGACAAAAATCACGACCTCTGGCATTTTTCTATCTAAAACAAGCACTACCTAAGGAAAAATAAGAAAGATGCTTCATCCTATTTTCACATCTTAGAGTAATAAACTTTCTCTCTTGCTTCCCACATTTTTCTACCTTTGGCGAAAAGAAAAATTCACAGAAGCTCACACCCTCTGTGTCACGGTCCTGTGAAGTACAGCTTCTAGTGGGCATCCAGCCTGCGTTGGGCTCAGCCAAGTGCTCCCATATGCATCTGTTGGTTGAAACATCTCAGTTGATATTTCCTCAATCCCTGGAGCCTTGTTTTTCACTAATGCCTTCAGTGCAGCTTGAACTTTTTCCCTCACTACCATCATTCTTGGAAACGCTAGTGGAGTAGTGCTTCAGTGCTGCGGCTGCTAACCCAAGGGTCAGCAGTTCAAATTCGCCAGGCGCTCCTTGGGAACTCTACGGGGCAGTCCCACTCTGTCTTGTAGGGTTGCTTTGAGTCAGAATTGACTTGACGGCCCTGAGTTTGGTTTCTGGTTTGACCATCAGTTCCTGATCATATGCTGCTGCCTCCTGAAATGGCTGAACATCAATCAATTCTCTTTGGTACAGTGACTTTGTGTATTCCTTCCACCTTGTTTTTTTTATTCCTCCTGCATCATTCAATATTTTGCCCTTGATTCTGTCAAAATTGCAACTGAATGTTTGAATTTTTTATTCAGTTCTTTCAGCTTAAGAAATGCCGAGTGTGTTCTTCCCCTTTGGTTTTCTAACTCCAGATCCTTGCACATATCATTACACTACTTTGTCTTCTCAAGCTGCCCTTTGAGGTCTTCTGTTCAGCTCGTTTTCTTCATCATTTCTTCCATTCCCTTTACTACTCAACCTTCAAGAACAAGTTTCAGAGTCTAGTGTCTTCTGACATCCATTTTGGTCTTTTCTTTCTTTCCTGTCTTTTTAGTGGCCTTTTACTTTCTTCAGGTTTGATGTCATCCCAGAACTTGTCTGCTGTTTGGTCGTTAGCACTCAGTTGTCAAATCTGTTCTTGCTACAGTCTCTAAATTCAGGTGAGACATACTGAAGGTCTTATTTTGGTTTGCATGGACTTGTTTCAATTTTTTTTATCAGATTCAACCTGAACTTGCATACGAACAATCGAAGATCTGTTCCACAGTCAGCCCCTGGCCTTGTTCTGACCAGTGATATTGAGCTTTTACATCATCTCTTAGCACAGATGTAGTCTGTTGAATTCCTGCTTATTCAGTCTAGCGAGGTCCATTTGTATAGCAACCACCTCTGTTGCTGAAAAGGGGTATTGTTAAAGAAAACGTTGGTCTTGAAAAATTCTATCATGCCATCTCTGGAGTCATTTCTGTCCCCAAGTACATATTTTCCAAATACCAACTCTTCTAGTTTGTTTCCAAATTTTGCATTCCAATTACTAGTAATTATCAATGTATCTTGATTGCATGTTTGATCAGTTTCACAATGCAGAAGCTGGTAAAAATCCTCAATTTCTTCATCTTTGGCCTTAGAAGTTGGTGCATAAATTTGTGTAACTGTCATATTAACTGATCTCCCTTATAGGCTCATGGATATTATCCTATCACTGACAGCGTTGTACTTCAGGATAGTTCTCAAAATTTTCTTTTTGACAATGAATGTGACGCCATTCCTCTTTAATTTTGCATTCCCAGTGTAGTAAGCCTTATGATTGTCTGATTCATAATGGCCAATTCCTGTCCATTTCATCTCACTAATGCCTACAATATTGATGTTAATGTGTTCCATTTCATTTTTGAAAATTTCCAATTTTCCTGGGTTTTTACCTCATATATTTCGTGATTCCAATTATTAATGGATATTTGCACCTGTTCCTTCTCATGCTGAGTCATGCCACATCAACAAATGAAGGTCCTCAAAGCTTTACTCCATCCACATCATTAAGGTTGATTTTAGTTTGAGGAGGCAGCTCTTTCTCAGTTGTATTTTTAGTCTTTTCCAATCTGAGGGGCTCCTATTCTGGCCAGATATCAGGCAATGGCCCCCTGCTATTCATAAGGTTTTTACTGGCCAATTTTTTTTTTTCAAAAGAAAACCACCAAATTCTTTGGCCTTGTCTGTCTTAGTCTGGAAGCTCAGCTGAAACCTGTCCACCATGAGTGACCCTGCTGGTATTTGAAATCCCAGTGATATAGCTTTCAGCATCACAGCAACACGCAAGCCACCATAGTACAACAAACTGACAGATGAGTGATGAATAGTCACAGAACTCCAAATCATGAAGAAACAAATTAAATCACAAATAGGTGCAGATTTTTAGCTAATGATTTCAAGCCTGAGAAATTTCATCTCCATGTACACCTAGAGGAAGCTGAAATAGGAAAAGGATTATGAGGGGAAAGCTTCTTCATTTTTTATTTTTGGTTTTAAGTAATATTGGTGAAAATTTTTATTTTTGAGGTGACATGGCACTTTGAATCAGCCAGATACCTTCCATGATGTCTGAGTGGGCATCCTAGCATTATTTAAACCATCTGTGTTTGTGAGCAGAAATGCTTTTAATTTCTCAAAAGTTAACATAGGAACACAGAGTTCCACTTCTAAAACGGGCTCTCAGCACCCGTTATTGGGAAGAGACCAAGCAAAGCACGTTCATGTGACAAAACATACGGCAGAGTTTCCTAAAGATCCATCTGGATGAATTATGGCAGTAAGAGTAAGGAAGGTCAGTTCACATCAATATCCAAGAGTCTGAAATGCAATAGCTAGAAAGGTTACCTTTGTCCATAAAATAATGCTAGAGAGTAAGTTGTGTTACTCCTGCGTGCACTCTCTCCCTAACTGGGAAAACAAGTTTGCTTGAGATTGATGCCAAGAAATGGTTGCAGAAAACGTCAGATCTATTCAGAGAAAAATGTTTTGAAAATAAACCAGAGTTATTGCCAAACAGAAGCATTCTATTCTAAATTAAGTAAATACCCAAGAGAGATTTCCCCCAGGGACAGTGCAACTCTTTCCTATTTAAGAGCACTTAGAGTTTGAAAGCAAGCAAAGTCTATTGTGGAATCACAGTGACGTCCACGGGAATAGAACGTAAATCTTAAAAAAAAAAAAAGTATACGCTATCAAAACACCTAGACTCTCTTAGACGGCTTTATGCAATCTTCAAAGGTAAGTTGTCATTATTTTGATAGGCTATTTTATGTAAGCATAGTTCTAAATTTGAAGACCAAGATACAACTAATAAAACAGAAAAAAACACAAAATTCTGGTTAAAACTATATTTGAAAATGAGTTAATTACTTAAGATAACACACGCAGCCTTCTAACTTTCCTAATTATAAATTAAATAAAATTAGATGCATGGCAAATGGTCATAATAACAACATTTATTATTTATTATAAAAGCACCTACTCTTCAGTTATGGACATGTTTAGATTGCAAAGACCAGGTCGTTATACAAAAATTGCCATTATGTGGAAATGGGGAGTTTTGGTTTTTTTTCTTTTTTTCTGTTTTCAGAACGTATCAATTTGTCCTATTTTCTTTAGTTAGAAAATATAAGCATAGAAATACTAACAGCTAAGATTTACTGATGTGCTCATCACTGTGGCAAGTCCAATTATGGATTATGCCTCTGTGGAGAAGGATGCTTGGAAGAGACAAAGCTGGATAAAGCTGGCTTGGGGCTGTGTGACTGGAGGGCCCATGGCTTAACCAATTCACCTTCCTCATCCGGAAACCCTGGTGGTGTAGTGGTTAAGATCTATGGCTGCTTACCAAAAGGCTGGCAGTTCAAATCTCCCAGGCACTCCTTGGAAACCCTATGGAGCAGTTCTACTCTGTAATGTAGGGTTGATATGTGTTGGAATCCACTCAATGGCATTGGTTTGGAGTGTTGCATCAGAGCTTCCATCATGAAGCTGCCTCTAGGGCTCCACTCCCACCCTGCAAGCCCTCAACGAGGTGGGTTGGAACAGTGGCTGCAACAATGGGCTCAAGCATAACAAAGATTGTGAGGATGGTGCAGGACCAGGCAGGGTTTTGTTCTGTGGTACATTGGGTTGCTATGAGCCGGAACCAACTCGACAGCACCTAACAACGGCAACAAAACTGCTAATAAAGTAACATGAGAGAATGCTTGTCTGATTACGTTCACGTTGAAAGTTAATTCAAAATCATCAGCTGATTGGACTACGTGGTGGAGTAGGGGGTAGTAGATTTGAGGAGAGAAGGAAATGCATGAATAATTGTTTGAAATGCTGGAAACTAAATATTAAACAAGCATGATGTGAATTTGTCAAGTAATGTCCTGTCGGTGACTGATACCTGTCTGAGGGCAATAACAGAAAGTGAAGCAAGGCAGTTGTGTTTTTCTCAGGTCTCATTCACATGCTCAGTGCTTATGCAGGGCCAGAGTAAGTAATAACTGGGTGTAATCAGAGTTAAGCTTTTATAAATGAAAATTATGATGAAGGAGTGAAGGAGAGGGGGATTTAGATTTGGTTGCAAGAAAATTATACGACATTGTAAAGTAGAATCTTAGGTGGGTAAGGAGTGAAAAAAATATTGTGAAGAGTGAGTCATATTTATTGATTAAATTAAAGGTTAACATTTATCATAAACTGAATAGGTGTGTTAAATGATAATGTTACTGAACAGCATCCTGAGCTTCATGTTTTTTTATATTTTGTATTAGCGACGGAAGGGATACAAAAATAGAAAACTAATAATGCTCACATTTATTCCCTCAGTAACAAAGGAGTGGTTTAAGAAAACCAAGTCGTATAATATACAGGAGAAGTCTTAATCTTTGAATGAAAAATGAAGTGAAAAAAAAAAATTACGAAAATGTTTTGACTTGAGAAAAGTTGATTAGGGATGTTTACAGAGAAAAAACCCAAGAACTGAGACTAAACAAGAGACAAAGACACCCTCTCACTGAGGTAAAATAATCAAAGCTCTTTCCTGAAAAATAAGCTCTAACTAACAGTGTATACTTCTCAATTTCTCTAGTATCATTAAAATAAAAGTTTAATAAAATATACCAGGATTTTATTTGTTAAATTGGTTTTAATAGCATCTCAGTTCATTGCTGAGGTTTCAGGTGACGTTCTCTAGAAATGGAGCATGGTGATGGGGGAATTAATTCATTAATTATGTAGGTTTATACAAGTACCAATGCAATTAACAGAAGTTAATATGCTTTTCAAAATAGTTAATAAATTAACCATCTTAAATTTATCATATATACAGATGGAAAGCAAATTAAAAGCAGAAGAATCAAATAACGCTACAATTATGGAATTTGTTCTCACTGGGTTTTCTGATGTACCCAATCTGCAGTGGATACTCTTTGGGATATTTTTCATCATGTACCTAATTATTTTGTTGGGCAATAGCATCATAATACTGATAACAAGACTTGACCTTACTCTTCAGAACCCCATGTATTTTTTTCTTGGCAATTTTTCCTTTTTGGAAATATGTTTTGTAACAGTCAGTGTTCCAAGAATGCTCAGGGACATTTGGACCCAGAAAGGAAATATTTCCTTTTTGGCTTGTGCTACACAAATGTGTTTTGTGCTTATGTTTGGAGGCATAGAGTGTTTGGAACTGACGGTGATGGCCTATGACCGCTATGTGGCCATTTGTAACCCTCTGAAATATCCTATAGTCCTGAGCCACAAAGTTTATACCCAGTTAGTGGCTGGCTCTTGGGTCAGTGGAATTCCAGTTGAAATTGGGCAAACATGCTGGATTTTCTCTCGCTCATTTTGTGGGTCTAACAGAATTAATCATTTCTACTGTGACATCCCCCAAATACTCAAGCTTGCTTGTGGGGACACATTCATGGACCAGATGGTGGTCTATATATTGGCTGTGATATTTTTAATGGTCCCATTTCTGCTGACTGTTGCTTCCTATGGCAAAATTATCTCCAGGACTCCGAAACTGTCCTCAGCCAAAGGGAGGGCCAAAGCCTTCTCCACCTGTTCTTCTCACCTGACAGTTATAACCTTATTCTATGGAACAGCAGCTATCAATTATTTACAGCCCAAATCAAATCAATCTGAAGGACTGGGGAAACTGCTCTCTGTTTTCTATACCATTTTGACACCGGTGATGAATCCCATTATATATAGTTTGAGGAACAAGAGTGTTATGGTGGCATTGAAGAGATTACTACCTAATTATTAACATGAGGGAATTACAGAAATTATAGAAACCATGTGCTTATGTTTTTGTCATGTAGATACAATTGGAAAATCTTCTAATTTTGTTTCTACACTCTGAAATAGAGATAATTAACAATGTGCTAACAATCTCACATTGTCAAGGTACCTCTGTTTCATAGAATTAACTACTTCTGTGTAATCGAACCACAAATTAACTGAAGTTCAAAAATATAATCTTTAAGATCAATCTTTCCTCTGACTGTGAACAAGTGAGGTAAGAGATTGAATAATACAAGATATAAATTGTTTGCATAGTTGGGAATTAGGGTCATGCTCTGTGATACTTTTTTCTTATATTTTCCATTCCTTCAAATGCATTTGCTGCCTTTCTTTACCTGTCTTTTTTGATTCAGCAAATGAGAAACATCAGCAGTAGCTAAGATATTGGGAATTGGGGAGGATTTGGGGTTTTCTCCACATTTTTTTCTCTGCTTCTATACCTTGTCTCTGCCCATGTTCCTGAAAGACTACAAGTGCTTCAGGGTGTACCCACATCTATGTTCCATCTCTCACCATTCTCTGGTAACATTATATCCTCCTCTTTTAGCTACAGGCCTTGGTTTTGTGATATCTGGTATTTTTTCCCATAATCTAACCATACTCAGATAAATAGCCTTTTCACTAAAGTACTTTAATTGGAATCATCTTGAATAAATTCTATGTCCTCCAGTCTCCCACTTATACATCATTCTTCCATTCTATTCTTGCATACTTTTTGGACAATGATTTAGCTTTTTTCTTTTTTTAATTATTATTTTTGAAAGAAAAAAAAAAAACTAACCTTTCTAATCTATAAACTGATTGAGGGAAAACCCATTTTATAGAAATAACAATAGCAATACTTGTACAAAAATGACTATTCTAAATATACATTCATTGAGGAATATTTAACCAAAAAAGAATATAGTGAAAAAACAAAATTGGAAACAAATGGAATTAGAGATTGTATTAAGACACTGGAGTACATCTGTACCATAAAATTACATAGCCCATTAAGAAGATTTTAGAACAGCAGTGGTGAAGAAATTCCAAGCATATCCTTACATATGAAAGAAATTGAAATCTCTTTATAAAACATCCCCCATTTTTGTAAAACAATGAGATATAAACATGTAAAAAACAAACCCATTGCCAATGAGTTGATTCTGACTCATAGTGAACATGCAGGAAGAGTAGAACTGCCGCACAGGGTTTCCAAGGCTGCAATCTCTACTGGAGCAGGTTTCAACATCTTTCTCCTGTGGAGTTGTTGGTGGGTTGAACCACCATCCTCTCAGATAGCAGCTGAGCACTTAACCACTGCACCATCAGGACTCCCTATAACGAAAGATGGTACCACATAATTCCACTGAACTATTTACATTTACATTTCAGTGGTGGGTACAGGTATGGATTAGAAAGGATTATTGACTTGCCCACAGTGGCAGGATTTCAAATGTTTTCTTCTTTATTTTTTGTATTTCTCTGTATAGTTTGTATTTACTACAATGAAAGTATAATTGGTATATCACAGGAAAGCGTAATCAATATTCATTCTGAAAATAACATAAGGAAAAAAAAGAAAATATATGCATGTCTTCCTTGCTTCTTGTTACTATATGTCTTAAGAATCTAGTATCTAGTAGAGGCTTCAATATGAGCCAAGGTGTCTTTGATTTGTAAAAGAAACAAATCACTTAAACCAAACAAAATATGTGTGTCCATGTTTCACCTAGAGCAATCAAAATAAATAATACCAATGGTCATTCCTTGAAAAATACCTTAAAGGCATGTAACAGTAGAACCAGAGATAGACAAATTTGTGATCACAGAATGAACATAGTTAAGAATCAATGACTATCAGTGAGCTTGAATGATGAAAAATTGACAATCTTTAAAACAAAAAGAAAACAAAGAGAAATTGTCAACAAATACTGAATTAATGAAGGATTTATCAGTATCCAGCAATTAAAAAAGACAAAAATATAAATTGAAAATGTATAACATTCCTGGCAAATATAATTTTTTGGTACTTGAGGAATCAAAGAGATAAAAACTTTAAAGACAATTGTATGATTTTCAAAGATCATGTAAATGACATACTTAGCAACTGGGCATATATCTCTTTTCCAGTACCAATAAAATATTTATTAAAAAAAATTGTTAATGCAGTCTCTGACAAAGATAATTTCAATAAATTCCAAAAACTACACCTTAAAAATAAATTGGCAAAAGATTAAATACAGGAATTGATGCTAACTTGGAGCCCTAGGCAGGCACATCATGCTGTCCCTCTGCAACAAAGAGTAAAAAAACTAAGTCAAACAGATACAGATGTCAATCCAGGAACTCTAAGCATCAAATGAAGGGATAAAGAACTAGATCAAACACTGAATGGAAGAAAAAAACTGAAGGAAAATAGAGAACGAGGAGAGAAACGAAGTAGAGGTCCCCTGCCATTTAACATGCACAGCATTGCTATCATAGAGCACAGCCAGCAATGACCCCAGACAGGGAGTATAGAAAGACAACCTCATGGTGTTCCCAACAGGAGACAGAACACTTCATATTCAGAGAAACATTCTTTCCCATCCCTCGACCTTTTGCCCCATAACTCTCCCAACCTTTCCCAATGAGATACACCATGCCCACTTAGCTGGGGAGCTACCGGCATGCCGTCACCCTCCTCAACCCACCAGCTCAAACCATGCCATATTTTTTTCTTTGTTTTTTTTTCCCTTTTCTTTCTCCCTACAACTATCTCCATATGCAACCTTCCTTCCTTCTTGCCAGTCCACAGGTACACCACATCCCCACCTGCTGGCTACACATTTTTTTCTCTCTCTCTTTTTTTTTCTGTATTCCTCCCAACCAACCCTGTATACTACCCTCCCTTCCTGTTAGCCCTTGCTGTGCCACTGTGACTAGAGTGTCCTGGACTCAGGCCCACTGCAACAACGAGCCTGCATTGTCCCTCCCTTTCCACCATTTAACTAGCTGCTGAATGGTGGGAAGAGAGCCCATACCTCTCTCTGTAAGATACCCCAGGCTTTCTGTCGAAGGCCTTTGATTGCTCCTACATCTATGGACCAGATCAGGATGCAGACAGTGCCCACTCACTCCAAGCTTGGCCACCTGGCTAAAGCAGTGTGCAATGAAACAAGCTCACCATGCCTGCTGCCCTGCTCACCCAGTCAAGGTGGTAAGAGCTGTCATGCCCACAGATGAGAAAGCAACAAAACATGCCCAGCTCACCTGCCCTAACATATCAAAATAAAACAAAAAAAAGCAGGATGAAACAAATGAGGATACAGTCAATAAATAAAGAAAATAATACCTTAATGTCTCAGAGACTGCTGCCTATATCAAAATATATAAAAAAGCAAGACAAGATTGTTCCAGCAAATGAGCAAAACAAAGAATCAGATGACCTTCTGGCAGAAGAAAAGGCACTGGAATTGCATGGTAGGGAATTAAAAAGACTAATACATAGGGCTCTCCAAGAGATTAGGAAAGAGATCAAAGAAAACACACACAAAGAAAAGTAATAAATCGACAAAATTATAGAAAACACAGAAGAAACCATTGACAAAACCAAGGAAAACACAGACAAAGCAATAGAAGATTTCAGGAAAATAATACAAGAATAAAATGCCAAAATAAATACACAATTAGAAATCATACAAAACCAGCTACTAGAAATCCAAAAGATAAACAACAAAATTTCAGAAATGGACAACACAATAAAATGATTTAAGAACAAATTGAAACAATGGAAGACAGAATCCATGAGATTGAAGACAAATCCATGAATGCCCCTTTGCTTGAGAAAAAAAATCAGAGAAAAAATTGAAGAAAACCCTAAGAATTATTTGGGACTCAATCAAGAGCAATAATTTGTGTGTTGTCAGAGTTCCAGAACAGGGTAAGAAAATGTAAAACCCAGAGAAGATTGTTGAAGATTTGCTGGCAGATAACTTTGCAGTTCTACTCTGTCCTATAGGGTCACTATGAGTCGGAATCGACTCAATGGCACTGGGTTTAATTTCCCAAATATCATGAAAGGTGGAAAACTAACCATCCAAGAAACTCAATGTCTACATATATCCATATAGGATAGACCCCAAAAGCATGTCACCAAGACATATCATAATCAAACACCCCAAAACCAAAGACAAAGAAAGAATCCTGAGAGCAGCTCGACAAAAAATAAAAGTCACTTACAAAAGGGAAACAGTAAGACTGTGCTGTGGTTACTCTGCAGAAACTGTGGAGACAAGAAAGCAATGAGATGGCATATATAAAACCTTGAAAGACAAAATTGCCAACCAAGAATATTATATCCTGTAAAATTCTCTCTCAAATATGATGACGAAATTAGGACATTTCCATATAAACAGAAATCAAGGGAATTTGTAAAAACCAAACCAAACTTACAAGAAATGCTAAAGGGAGTCCTTCGGTCAGAGATCCAACAACATAAGACAACGACTGGAGTCTCTGACACAGGACAACATCAGCCTGATACCAACTAAGGTAAAGAACTCTCAATAATAAGACAAACTAAAAGATTTAAAACAGGGAAACAGAGGTGTCAATCTATAAATGATGACAACATCAAAACATTAAAAGGAGGAATAAATGGTGAAGGTATATAACTTTCAAACAGAGGGAAATCAAGGGGGTACCAAATAATAAAAGACTGGTTCAAACTTAGGAAGAAAAGGGCAAATTTCAAGGTAACTACAGAAAAATTAAGAAACCTACTCATCAGTATAAAAAATAAGAAAAACGTAAAGTCTCTATAAACACAAGATCTCTAACCACGAAAAAAAAAAAAGACAATCCACAAACCAAAAGAATTCAGGACAGGAAAGTAATAGGAACAAAGTAAACTCAGCACCAAAAAAAAAAAAAAAAAAAGAATAACAATACCACAGCAATAAACTCATACCTATCAAAAACCACACTGAATTTAAATGGGTTAAATGCACCTTTAAAGAGACAAGAGAGTGGCAGAATGTATTTAAAAACACATCAATGTGCTGTCTACAAGAGACACACCTTAGATGTAAAGACGTGGACATATTAATTTCAAAGGGTGTAACAGAAAATATCACGCAAACAGTAACCAAAACAGGCAGGAATGGCAATACTAATTTGCATGAAGCTGTGAAACTGGAAGTTCTGCCACAGAGATTTCAAATACCAGCAGGAACACCCATGGTGGACAGGTTTCACTGGCGCTTCCAGACTCAGACATACCAGGAAGAAGGACCTGGCAATCTACTTCTGAAAAAAATTGGCCAGTGAAAACCTTATGAATATCAGCAGAACATCGTCTGATAGTGCTGGAAGGTGAGCCCCCCCAGCATGGAAGGCACTCAAAATACGACTGGGGAAGAGCTGCTTCCTCGAAATAAAGTCAACCTTAACGACGTGAGTGGAGGCAAGCTTTTGGGACCTTAATTTGCTGAGGTGGCACTACTAAAAATGAGAAGAAAAGGCAGCAACCATCCATTAATAATCAAAACATGGAATGTATGAAGTATGAATCTAGAAAAATTGGAAATCTCCAAAGATGAAATGGAACGCATAAACATCTATATCCTAGGCATCAGTGAGCTGAAATGGTCTGGTACTGGACATTTAGAATCAGGCAAAATTATGGTCTACTATGCCAGAAATGACAAATTGAAAAAGAATGGTGTGAATTCATCATGAAAAAGAACATTTGAAGATCCATTCTGAAGTACAACACTGTAAGTGACAGTAAAATAGCTACACAACTACAATGAAGGCCAATTAATATGACTATTATTTGAATTCACACACCAACCAGTAAGGCCAAAGGTGAGGAAATTAAAGATTTTCACCATTCTGAAATTGATCAAACATGCAATTAAGATGCATTGATAATTACTAGTGATTGCAATGTGGAAGTTGGAAACAAGGATCTGTAGTCAGAAATCGTAGATAGCCTTGGTGATAGAAATGACGTTGAAGACCGCGTGGTAGAATTTTGCAAGAGCAAAGACTTATTCCATGCAAATAACTCTTTTCAACAACATAAGGAGTGACTATACACATGGATCTCATCACATGGAATACACAGGAATTAAATTGTCTACATCTGTGGAAAGGGATGATGGAGAGGCTTAATATGGTCAGTCAGATAAAGGCCAGGAGGCAAATGTGGAACAGACCAATTGCTCATCTGTAAGTTCAAATTGAAGCTTAAGAAAATTAAAACAAGACCACAAAAAACAAAATACAACCTTCTGTATATCCCACCAGGATTTAGAGACCATCTCAAGAATAGATTTGATGCATTGAACACTAATGACCGAAGACCAGAAAAATTCTGGAATGACGTCAAGGATATCATACAGGAAGAAAGAAAAAGGCAATTACAAAGACATGGAACAAGGGATATCATTGCTGATGTCAGATGGATCTTGGCTGGAAGCAGAGAATACCAGAAAGTTGTTTACCTGTGTTTCATTGACTATGCAAGGAATTTGACTGTTTGGGGCATAACAAATTATGGATAACATTGTGAAAAATGGAAATTCCAAAACACTTCATTGTGCTTGTGAAGAACAAGAGGCAGTCTTTGAAACAGAATAAGAGGATATTGCATGGTTTAAAAATCAGAAAAAGTTTGTGTCAGTGTCATATCCTTTCACCATACCTATTAAATTTACGTGCTGAATAAGTAATCCAAGAAGCTATACTATATAAAGAACATGTTATCAGGATTTGTGTAAAATTCATTAACAATCGGCAATATACAGATGGCACAATCTTGCTTTCTGAAAGAAAAGAGGACTTGAAATACTGATGAAGATAAAATACTATTGCCTTCGGTATGGATTACATCTCAACATAAAGAAAACAAAAATCTTCACAAGTGCATCAATAAGCAAATCACAAAATGGGGAAAATACTCAAGCTGTCAAGGATTTTATTTTACTTGGATCCACAATCAACAACTATGGAAACAGCAGTCAAGAAATCAAATGACTCATTGCATTGGGGGAATCTGCTGCAAAGGACACATGTCACTTTGAGGACTAAGGTGCGCCTGACTCAAGCCATGATATTTACAATCACCTCATGTGCATGGGAAAGATGCACAATGAATAAGGAACACTGAAGAAAAGGTGGTGCATTTGAATTATAGTTTTGCTAAAAAACATTGAACACACCATGGTCTTCCAGAAGAACAAACAAATTTGTCTGGGAAAAAGTATGGCCAGAGTGCTTCTTGAAAGTGAGAATGGCGTGATCTAGTCTCAAGTAGTTTGGACATGTTATCAGGAGGGACAGGTCACTGGAGAAGGACATCATGCTTGGTAAAGTTGAGAGTCAGCAAAAAATGGGAAGACCTTCAACTATGTGGATTGACACAGTGGCTGCAACAATGGGCTCAAACATAGCAATGGGTGTAGATATGACATAGAACTGGGTAGCGTTTCTTTCTGTTGTACACAGGGTCACTATGGTCAGAACAAACTTGTCTGCACCTGAAAACAATAATAACAGAGGAAATGGACAAATATCTAGAAACACACTATGTACCTAAGGAAATCTGATCTGACCTATAACAAGAAAAGAGACTGAAGAAGTAATAAGATTCTTTCAGCAAATAAAATCCCTGAGAAGAGTTCACACCAGGACTCAAATTATTTCAGAGCATAGAAAAGGAAGGGATAATCCTGAATTTGTTCCATGAAGCCGCATAACCCTGACACCAAAGCCAAACAAAGACACCACAAAAAAAAGAAAATTAAAGACCTCTGTCTTGAATATCAACTCAAAAATGCTCAATAAAATTCTAGTCAATGAAATTCACCATCATATCAAAAAAATAAAAATGAATAACACACCACGACTAAGTAGGATTCGTACCAGGTATGTAAGAATTTTTTTTTTTTTTATGTAAGAATAGTGTGACATTAGAAAACCAACAAATGTAATCTACCACATAAAAAGAACAGAAAAGAATAACATGATCATCTCAATTGATGCGAAAGAAGCATTTGATAAAGTTCAACTCCCATTTTTAAAAAAAAAAAAAACAGTAAAATAGGAATAGATGGGAAATTCCTCAACATAATAAAGGGAGTCTAAACAAAACCAACAGCTAACATTCTTAATGGAGAGAGGCTTAAAGTATTCCTCCTGAGAATAGGAACAAGACAAGGATGTCATTTATCACCACTTTTATTTAACATTGTGCTGGAATTCCTTGCTACAGCAATAAGGCAAAAAAAAAGAAAAAGAAATAAAGGCCATCCAAATTGGAAAGTAAGAAATAAAACTATCCCTGTTCACAGATGATATTATCCTATACACAGAGGACTCAAAAGATTTCACAGGAAAACTACTGGAATCAATAGAAAGATTCAGCAGAGTTATAGTACACAAGATTGACGTACAAAAATCAGTTGGATTCCTACACACCAGCAAAGAGAACTTTGAAAAGGAATCCAGCAAATCAATACCATTTGTAATAGCCCCTAAAAAAAAAAAAAAGAAGTACTTAGGAATAAACCTAACCAGAGACATTAAAGACCTATATGTTACCGGGTGGAAACCCCAGGTTCTTACTCGCCATGACTTGTAAACGAGAGACCGAGGTCGGAGAATAGGAAATGCACATTTATTTCATTGTACAAGGAAATGGAGTGGAGTCAGTCGTAGATGCTGCTGCCAAGACTCTTTGCCAAGGGCAGGTAGGTAAGTAACTTTTAAGGGTCTTGGTGGTTTATAATTATTTACTAAATATTAAAAGAAAAAGTGGATTTTATGTGAAAGTCCCCCTAAAAGATTCTCCTTTTTTTTTTTTTTTTTCAGATTGTGTTAACTATTGCCTTTATACCTCAGGGCCCAGTTGACCCGTCTTTATGAGTCTTTGTGAGTCCAGCTACTGCTGGGTCACGTTCTTTATGCTCAAGGACGAGGAATAATGGCTCCAATATTATCTCCTAAATAATTCTTTTCTTTTGATTGGAGACTGGAGGTGTTACTACCTGGACTTTGTTGAGCCCTTAGATGGCAGCCATGGCAGGCTCTTTAAACTCAAGCTGCTGGTTTTCCACCAGATATCATCTGGTTCTTCACCAGGATCTTGAGTAAAAGCAATGTCAATCTCATTGCCGAAGTAAGCAGACTCAATGTACATCAACATTTTAGCCCAAGGCCTTCTTTTGCCCTTTTAGGTGTGTAAGACAATGTAAGATGAGTTTTATTATGCCCCATACTATCAGGAGGCAGACTAAAAACATTACTATCCCACGCAGTAGTCGTCTAGCCCATGTGCTTATTCCTGATGGTAACCAACCAAATAAATCTGGTATTTGTAAGGGTGTTACAGTGTGTAACCAAGTAGCTTGCTGTCTAATTTCTATATATATCCTGTTCTACTTCTCCTGTGTTATTTATCCAAATGCAACAAGAGGTATCTGCTGCAGCACAGACTACACTTTCTTGGGCTAAAAAGAAAATCTTAAGGCTATTTTGTTGTCTCATGTCTCTTTGGCTAATGAGGTCAAAGATTAGTGTTGCATTTTTATCTCCTTAGCAACTTCATCTGTTATTTGTGCCATAATGACTGATAAATTTCTTAAAGATTTTTCCAATTTAACTGTACCATAACTCAGAACTAAAGCTACCAACTATACCCTGAGTTGTACCAATGAGTTTCTTTTTGACTTTCTTTTTGTAAAGTATAACAATTTAACACTACTTTTTCAATATTTATTGCAAGCATAACTATGAATATCTAAACATAATATTAAAATTCTCAAAGTGTGTTGCCCATGCATTCACCAGGAATCTAAACAAGAGATTGCCAGCATAAACTCACTGTCGGTTGAAAAGAAATCATTAAACCCAGAATAGTTGGATTGACCACACACGAAGTTTGTCTAGAGGAAACAAAAGGTATAGAGAAATTCACATGTGACAACCAGGTTTTCACTAGAGAATGCATGAATACATGAGTAACAAATGATATAGTAGGGACCTCTCCTGTTGGAGGTCTTCAGTTAATCTGTTTAAAACATACTAAGTGTTCTTCTCGAGGGCAAGCTGTCCCTCCTTGGTTTATCTATTAACGGTCATGTGCCACTTTCTCAGAAGCAGGAGAGTCACAAAACTGTTTTTATGAGAGAAGAACTTCTAATTCAAGAGTTATGATATCTAGACCTATTAGATAATTTAGGAGAAAGGAAAATGGTTTCTTAAAATGTAGAAAGCAGGACCTTAAGACATCAGCAATGTTCCCACATAAAACTCATAGTTTCCTTTCGTTTACTCAGTTTTATGTAGTTAATTTCTGTTCCATGAGATTCTGGATCAGCCACACCCTGTGCTCCTGCATAGGAGTTCTGGAAATTTTATTCAGTCTAGTCACAGTCCTTTTTGCTGGTCCAATATAGTCCATCTTCTTGTTGAGATATTTTGGTCAAATGTTTTCATCAAATCAGGTAAGTAAAAACTTATCTGCAGATGACAAAACTTAATATGGCCGTGATTAACTTATAAAAATAATACTCATAGTAAAAGATGTGATGGAAATTAATTATAAGCATAATGTAAAGGCCAAATAAAATCAGTTAAAATAACAAAAAATAAAAAACACTTCAGAGAAAAATATTTATAAATATAACTATTAACCATATTTTTAAAGAGCTTCATGTATAATGCACAATAATCTTGAGACATAATACCATATAGACAGGCTATATCAAGAATACACCAAGATTATCAAGTCTCTACGTAGCTGAATAGTAATTTAAAAAAAAAAAAAAACTTCATAAATATATGATGTGAATTCCCCAATCAAACCATTGGCTTTGATAAAGTTGTGACCAAGTTAGCAATTAAGAAATAATAACAAAATTATGGCATAATATTATGTGTTTGCTGGTTAATATTAGGCAAAAACACAAGAGGAAATACTAACATATAAATCTTAACCCCCCCAAAATCAGGTGATTTTCTTGATTGTGACACCTTCCATGTAATTTATTACATAAAACTTTTTAGCCCTTTTCTTTTATAAAAAAAAAATTTTTTGAGTACGTGGCTTTCCATGAAGTTTCAGAGTTGTCAGTAGTTTATTACAGGTCACCGTGGAACAATACTTAAGGTATTTAACCAAAGATCTTAGAGTAAAGCCTTGGCTTTTTTTTTTCTAAAAGCCATGCAGCTTGGTTTTTCGTTCAGGAATCCTATTCTAATAAGAGGCTGAACCTTTGTCTTCTAGGCAGATTACACAAAGAATAAATTAACCCTCTTTGTGTGGTAAAAACATCACAAAGTTTAGTAAAGCAAAAAGAAAATTTTATTTGCATACATTCAAAAATGCAAAAGCGGGAAGCAGACAAGCATGCTGCCAGAGCTAATGTCTGCCTGAATCCAAGGAAATATTACAGCATAAGCAAGAATGAGAAAATGGACAGACATGCTGCCACAGCCATGTCTGCCCGAGTCCAAGGAACATTACAGAGTCATCAGCATATACTAACACTACAAAACGGGCAAAACCTTGAAAGCTTCACCTTTTCACAGATTGGTAGAAACTGTGACCCTACATTTTGAATCGTCTCTTTCAACAATCATTGGTACAGGTTTCAGTAAGGACAGTCAAGAGGATCTTCATTGTTCCAACATATTTTCTATTCACTAAATGCTAATAGAAAATGATAAGAATGGAAAGTCTTTTGTGTAGTGGCTCACCTGAAAGGTTCCCCAAAAGGTATTTTCCAAGATTATCTTAGCTATTGTCTTTATACCTCAGGGCCCAGTTGATGTGTCCTTGTGAATCTTTGTGCGCTCTTGTGAGCCCAGCTCCAGCTGGGTCACATTCGCTATGGTCAAGAACAGGGAATAATGACTCCAATAGTATTTCTTAAATCAACCTTCAACTCAGAAATCAAAGAAAATTTTGTTATTTTAACAGCAAGAAACCTAAACTTTAGTCAGACAGATGAATCTTTTGACCATATGAAATAAATTTATTTTTAATAAACCTCTTAAACGTTGTCTTTGTTGCATACCTACTATAGTTCATCCCTTTAAATGGCAAAAATGAACACATCCATTAGCAGACCCAAATATATATATATATCCTTTCTCTTTTGACATAAAAAGCAAAAATATATAAGCTTAAATTATGACAATACCTAATTCGATTTAACATCAATAAATTACCTAAAAGGCCTTAGAAATTATATTAGGCCTGTGTACCGTAAAACACAACTGTTGTTGAAAGAAAGCCTGTTTAAACGTTCTAAGTTTTCATTCAACTTTTACTATTTCCTATATTTTCCCAATCTAATTTTATCTCTCCTGATAACATGTCCAAAGTATGTGAGACCTAGCCTTGCCCATGCTTCTAAGGAGCATTCTGGTTGTATCTCTTCTAAGACAGATTTGTTCATTCTTTTGGCAGTTCATGGTATATTCAACATTCTTCGTCAACACCACAGTTCAAAGGCATCAATTCTTCGGTCTTCCTTATTCATCGTCCAGCTTTCACATGCACATGAGGCAATTGAAAACACCATGGCTTGGGTCAGGCGCTCCTTATTCTTTGAGGTGACATTTTTGCTTTTCAACACTTTAAAAAGTTCTTTTGCAGCAAATTTGCCTAACTCAATGTGTCTTTTGATTTCTTGACTGCTGCTCCCATGGGTGTTGATTGTGGATACAAGTAAAATGAAATCCTTGACAAATTCAATCTTTTCTCTGTTTATCACGATGTTGCTTATTGGTCCAGTTATGAGGTTCTTTTTTTTCTTTATGTTGAGATGTAATCCATACTGAAGGCTTTGGTCCCTGGTCTTCATCAGTAAGTTCTTCAACTCCTCTCCACTTTCAGCAAGCAAAGTTGTGTCATCTGCATAACACAGGTTGTTAATGAATCTTCCTCTAATCCTGATGCTCTGTTCTTCTTTGTATAGTCCAGCTTCTCATATTATTTGTTCAGCATACAGATTGACTAGGTATGGTGAAAGGATACAACTCTGACACCCACATTTCCTGGCTTTAAACCATGAAGTATGCCCTCGTTCTGTTCAAACAACTGCCTCATGAACACGATTAAATGTTCTGGAATTCCTACTGTTTGCAATGTTATCCATAATTTGTTATGATCCAGGCAGTTGAATGCCTGTTTATAGTCAATAAACACAGCTAAACATCTTTCTGGTATTCCCTGTTTTCATCCAGGATCCATCTGACATCTGCAATGATATCACTCGTTCCATGTCCTCTTCTGAATACCCAGGTTGAATTTCTGGTAATCCCTGTCGATATACTGGTGCAGGCACTTTGAATGATCTTCATCAAAATTTTACTTGATTGAGATATTAATAATATTGTTCAATAATTTCTGCATTCGGTTGGATCACCTTTCTTGGGAATAGGCATAAATATGGACCTCTTCATTCGGTTGGCCAGGTAGCTGACTTCCAAATTTCTTGAAACAATGAGTGAGAACTTCTAGCGCCGCCTCCATTTGTAAAAACATCTCAACTGGTATTCTGGAGCCTTTTTTTTTTTTCACCAATGTCTTCATTGCAGCTCGGACTTCTTCCTTCAGTACTATCAGTTCTTGACTATATGCTACCTTCTGAAGTGATTGATATCGACCAATTCTTTTTGGTACACTGACTCTGTATTCCTTCCATCTTCTTTTGATACTTCCTGTGTGGTTCAGTATTTTATCCATAGAATTCTTCACTATTGCCACTCGACTGATTTCTTTTTTTTTTCTCCAGTTCCTTTGGTTTGAGAAATGCTGAATGTTTTCCCCCTTTTGGTGTTCTAACTCCAGGCTTTGCACATGTCGTAATAATACTTTGTCTTCTCAAGCTGCCCTTTGAAATCTTCAGTTCAGCGATTTTACTTCATTTTTTTCCATTAGTTTTAGCGACTTGATGTTCAAGAGCAAGTTTCAGAGTCTCTTCTGACATCCATTTTGACCTTTTCTCTCTTTTTAATGACCTCTTGCTTTCTACATGTATAATGTCCTTGATTTCCTTCACAATTTGTCTGGTCTTCAGTCATTATTATCTAATGCATCAAATCTACTCTTGAGATGCTTTCTAAATTCAGGTGGGATATGCTCAATGTCTTAGTCCAGCTCTCATGGATTGTTCTAATTTTCTTCAGCTTCAGCTTGAACCTGGATATGAGCGTTGATAATCGGTTCCACAGCTGGCCCCTTGCCTTATTCTGACTGATGATATTGAGCTTTCCTATTGTCTTTTTTCCCAAATGTAGTTGATTTGATTCCTGTGTATTCCATCAGGTGAGGTCCAAGAGTATGGATGTCATTTATATTTTTGAAAAAGTGTATTTGCAATGAAAAAGTCATTGGTCTTGCACAATTTTATCATAGCATCTCTGGCATCATTTCATTGACCAAGGCCATGTATTCCAACTACCTATACTTCTTCATTTCCAACTTTTGCATTCCAATAACCAGTAATTCTCAATGCTTCCTGATTGCATGTATGATCAATTTCAGACAGCAAAAGTTGGTAAAAATATTCAATTTTTTAATCTTTGGCATTAGTGGTTGGTGCATAAATTTGATTAATAGTTGTATTAATTGGTCTTTCCTGTAGGTGTATGGATATTATCCTATCACTGACAGCATTACACTTCAGGATAGATCTTGAAATGTTCTTTTTGACTACAAATGCAACGCCATTCTTCTTCAAATTGTCATTCCTAGAATAGTAGACCCTATGATTGTCTGATTCAAAATGGCCCATCTCAGTACATTTCTTCTCACTAATGCCTAGGATATTGATGTTTATGTGTTCCATTTCATTTTTGATGATTTCCAATTGTCCTAGATTCATACTTAGTACAACTCATGTTCTGAATTTTAATGGATGTTTTTAGCTGTTTCTTCTCATTTTGAGTCATGCCACATCAGTAAATGAAGGTTCCGAAAGCTTGACTTCATCCAAATCATTAAGGTCGACTCTATTTTGAGGAGGTACCTTTTCCCCAGTTGTCTTTTGAGTGCCTTCCAACCTGGGGGGTCACCTTCCAGCACTATATCAGACAATGTTCTGCTGCTATTCACAAGTTTCTCACCGGCTAATTCCCTTCAGAAGTAGACCGTGGGGTCCTTTATCCTAGTCTGTCTTAGTATGAAAGCTCAGCTAAAACCTTTCCATCGTGGGCTACCCTGCTGGTAGTTGAATACCAGTGGCATAGCTTCCATCATCACAGCAACACACAAGTCCCCCAATATATGACAAACTGACAGAAGTGTGGGGGGAGACAGGCCTATAAATCAAAAAATAACACATGTGGGGAAATGTGCTTCTTAGTTCAATCAAATACATGAGACCAAATGGACAGCTCCTGCCCAGAAACAGGAAGAGCAGGCAGAAATGGATAGGAACAGGATGAATGGACATAGGGAATCCAGAGCGGAAAGGGGAAGCATGCTGTCACATTGTGGGAATTGTAACTAATGTCACAAAACAATGTGTGTATAAATTCTTGAATAAGAAATTAACTTGAGCTGTAAATTTCCCCTATAGCACACACACACACACACAAAAGAAATAAAGAAAATTGAATCTAAGCACCCATTACAGTGAAGAGACTAAGGGTAGCATGTTCATGTGACAAAAGATATGACATGTTTTCCTAAGGACCCATCTGTACGAGTTACAGTTGTAAGAATGAGGAAGTCCAGTTCACATCAATTGTCCAGGGTCTGAAATGCAATAGCTAGAAAGATGAACTTTTTCCATGGAAGTAGTGCTAGAGAGTAAGTAGTATTAATCCTCCAAGCACTCTCTCTATATCCTGGAAGACAAGTTTGCTTAGCCTTTATGCCAAAAAGGGGCTGCAGAAAAAGTCAGCTCTATTCAGAGAAAATTGTTTTGAAAAATAGACCACACCGATTGCCAGACACAAGCTTTCTGCTAGAAATTAAGTAGATACACAAGAGAGATTTCCCCCAGGGTGAGTGCAACTCTTTCCTTTTTAAGAGCACTTTGTGTTTGAAAGCAAGCAAAGGCTGTTGTACAATCCAAGTGACTTCTTGAGACTAAAAAAAAAAAGTGAAAATCTTAAAAAGAATATATATTAACAATACTCCTAGACTCTCCTAGACAGCTTTATGCAATCTTTAAAGGTAAGGTGTTATTTTACTGTTGGGTTATTTTATTTAAGGATTTTTTTTTTTTTAATTTGAAGATCAAGATGCAACTAATAAAACAAAAAACATGAAATTCTGCAAAAAAACTGTATTTGAAAATGAGTTAACTAATTAGGGTAACACATGCAGCCCTTTAACTTTCCAAATTATAAATAAAATTAAATGCATGGCAAAGGATTATAACAGCAGTATTTATGATTTTTAATAAAATACACCCACTTCTCATTTATCAACTCGTTTGGTTTCCAAATACCAGGTCATTATGCAAGAATTGGCATTATGCAAAAAATGGAGGATTTTTTTCCTGTTTTCAGACTTCTGTTTGATTTTTTTTTTACTAGAAAATATGATCGTAGAAATAATAACAGCTAGGATTTACTGATGTACTCATCAGTGCAACACTTGATGCTGCCTGCATGGCTGCCTGGAGGCCATGGCCACAGAGAAGGCCAGCCCCACGCTACAGTTGGACATCACACCCCCACAGGCAGGAAGGTTGGAGGGTGAGGGGCAGCATGGACTAACACCCTGAGATCTTTCAGAGACTGCCTCTAGGGAGGGGTTGCTCATCAGCCTTTGTCACTGTGCCCGCCATCTCATTAACGGGCAAAGAGTGGATAGTAGATTTTTTAATATTGTTGTAAATGAGAAATGTTGGATAATGAGATAGTCAATAAATGAGAAATAGGTGTAATTCCTGTATATTCATTTTGATAACTAGTACTAATAGATATAAGAAAATATAAGTGAATGCTTGTCTGATCCCCTTTACATTGGAAGTTATTAAGTCAAAATCATCAGCTGATTGGAATAAAAGGCGGAGTGGGGCGTAGTAGGTTTGAGGAGACAAAAAAATGAAGAATAATTGTTTTGAAAAGTTGAGAGTAAATATTAAACAAGTGTCATGTGAATTGTCAAGTAGTGTCCAGTGACTATTTAACTGAGGACAGTAATATAGAGTGAAGTAAGATGATTGTGTTTTTGTCCAGTCTCATTCACACACTCTTTCCTCATGCATGGCCAGAGTGATTAATAATTGGTTTAAAGCAAAATTACTACAAAGGGGACGAGGCAGACAGAGTTAGATTTGGTTGTAAGGAAGAGTGGGTCATACTTCTGACTGAAAAAAAGGTAACTTAACATTTACCATAAACTGAAAAGAGATGTTAAAAGGCATTTTTTTTTTGTATGAGTGATGGAAGAAATACAGAAGATAAAATAAAAATGTACACATTTATTAACACAGAAATGAAGGACTGGTTTAAGAAAACTGAGTCTTACAAAAGGAAAGTCTTAACACTAATTTTCAGCAAAGAATTAAGAAAAAAAATTTATAGAAAAATTTTGACTTCAGAGAAGTTGGGATACGGATATCCATACAGAAAATATTCATGAACTGAGATTAAGCAATAGAAAATGATACATTCTTATTGGGGTAAAATAATCATGGCTCTTTCCTGAAAATATGCTCTAAATAACAGGGTGCATTTCTCAATATCTCTGGTGTCATTACAATCCAAGTTTAATAAAATATACCAGGATTTTATACATTGAATTTCTTTAATAGCATATCAGTTCATTGCTGAAGTTTTAAATCATATTCCCTAGAAATGGAGCAATGTGTTGATCGAGTTAATTTAAGAGATATGTAGCTCTACACATGCACGTATCCAATTAACAGAAGTGAAAATGCTCTTAAAAACTGTGATTAAATTAATCATCTTGAATTTACCATATCCACAGATGGAAAGCAAATCAAAAGCAGAAAAATCAAATACTACTACAGTTACAGAGTTTACACTCGTGGGGTTTTCTGATATACCCAATCTTCAGTGGATTCTCTTTGGGATATTTTTTGTCATATATCTGATGATTTTGTTGGGCAATAGCATCATAATACTGATAACAAGAATTGATCCTACTCTGCAGAATCCCATGTATTTTTTTCTTGCCAATTTTTCCTTCTTGGAAATATGTTATGTAACAGCCACTGTCCCAAGAATGCTCAGGGACATTTGGACCCAGAAAGGAAATATTTACTTTTTGGCCTGTGCTACGCAAATGTATTTTGTTCTTATGTTTGGAGGCACAGAGTGTTTCCTCCTGACAGTGATGGCCTATGACCGCTATGTGGCCATTTGTAACCCTCTGAACTATTCTCTAGTAATGAACCACAAAGTCTGTATCCAGCTCGTGGCTGGCTCCTGGATCAGTGGAATTCCAGTCGAAATTGGACAAATATGTCAAATTTTCTCTTTGACCTTTTGTGGGTCTAGCAAAATTAATCATTTCTTCTGTGACATCCCCCCAATACTAAAACTTGCTTGTGGGGACACATTTGTAAATGAGATGGCAGTCTATATAGTTTCTGTGGTGTTTTTAATGGTTCCGTTTCTGTTGATCGTTGCCTCCTATGGCAAAATTATCTCCAGTATTCTGAAATTGTCCTCAGCCAGAGGGAGGGCCAAAGCCTTCTCCACCTGCTCTTCTCATCTTACAGTTGTAGTCTTATTCTATGGAACAGCTGCTATCAATTATTTACAGCCCACATCAAATAAACCTGAAGGACTGAGGAAGCTCCTTTCTCTTTTCTACACAATTTTGACACCAATGATGAATCCCATCATATATAGTCTGAGGAACAAAGATGTCATGGTGGCACTGAAGAAATTACTACTTAATTACTAACTTGAAATAACAGAAACCTGGTGGCATAATGGTTAAGTACTACGGCTGCTAACGAAGAGATCGGCAGTTCAAATCCCCCAGGCAATCCTTGGAAACTTTATGGGGCAGTTCTACCCTGTCCTGTACAGTTGCTGTGAGTTGGAATCAACTCAACGGCAGTGGCTTTGGTTTGGGTTTTGGGTTTTATAACGTAGATTAAAAAAAAAAAATTTATCTACATTACAAAACCCAAAACACAACTGAGAAAAATCTTCTAGTTTTGTTTCTACATTCCTAAATAGAAATAATCAATGGTGTGTTAACAGTCTCATATTACGTTAAGGGACGTTTGTTCCAAAGAGTTAACTACTTTTGTGTAATGAAACCACAAATTAACTGAAGTTCAAAAATCTAATCTTGAAGATCAACCCTTCCTCTGACTGTGAACAAGTGAGGTAAGAGCTTGTTTGAATAACACGATGAAAGATAATTGAATGTGTTGTTTAATTAGGAATTAGGGTCATGTTCAGTGATAATTTTTTTCTTATATTTCACTGCAGATGCATTTGCTGCCTTTCTCTGTCCCTCTGTTTGGATTAGCCCAATTAGCAACACCAACAGTAGCTAAGATGTTGGCAGCTGGGGAGAATTTGGGGTTTTCCCTGTGTGTTTTCTCTGCTTCTATACCTTTTCTCTGCCCATGTCCCTTAAAGAATACATATACTGCAGAGTATTGCTGCATCTATGGTTCCACTCCTCCCCATTCTCTGGTAACATTATTTCCTCCCCTTTTAGCTTCAGGCCTTGGTTTTATAATATCTATCTACACTTGCAAGGATCTGGTATTCTCCAGGTAATCTAACCACACCCATGTAAACAGCACTTCCATTAACCAAAAAAAAAAAAACAACCCAGTGCCATCGAGTCGATTCCAACTCATTGCAACCCTATGTGACAGAGTAGGAGTGCCCTGTAGAGTTTCCAAGAAGCACCTGACGGATTTGAACTGCCGAACCTTTGGTTAGCAGCTGTGGCACTTAACCACTATGCCACCAGGGTTTCCAGCCCTTTCATTAAAGTACTTTAATTCAAGTCATCAGGAATGACTTGTGTATCCTGCCAGGGCTCCACTAATTCATCATTCTTCTAGTCTATCCTTGCATGCCTTTTGGACAGTGATTTAGCATTTTTTTCTTTGTGGAGACAAAACAAAACATTAACCCTTTTGCTCTATAAACTGATTAAAGGACAGCCCATCTGAAAGAAATAACAACACATGTACAAAAATGACTATTATGAATATGCAGTTTTTGAGGAATATTTAACACAAAATTTATAGTGAGAAAACAAATTAGAAGCAAATGGAATTAGAGATTGTGTTAAGACACTGGAGTACATCTATACCATGAAAGTATACAGCGCATTTAAGATTTTAGAAGAGCTGTTGTGAAGATATTCCAAGTATGAACTGACATGCAAAAGAAATTAAAATGTATTTATAAAACATTACCTAATTTTTGTAAAACAATGAAAGATAAACCGTTAAAATAAAATAAAAAAAAAAACCCATTGCCGATGACTCAATTCTGACTATAGCGACCCTATAAGACAGAGTAGAACTGCACCACAGATTTTCCAAGACTGTAAGCTTTTACTGGAGAAGCTCCTACATCTTCCACCTGTGGAGCTGCTGGTAGGTTGAACCACTATCCTCTCAGGTAGCAACTCAGTGCTTAACCACTGCATATCAGGGTTCCCTATAATGCAAGATGGCAACCCATAATACCATTCTACCATTCAATTATTTACATTTGCATGTCAGTAGTGGATATGCATGGGTAGGTATATGAACAGTATTTGGGTGAGTGTGGATTAGAAGGAAACATTGGATTATTCGCAGTGGCAAGATTTCAAATGATTTGTGATTTATTTTCATATTTTTTGGTATAGTTTGAATTTACTACAATGAGAAGGTAACTGGTATATCACAGGAAGCAATAATCAATATTCATTCTGAAAATAACCTAAGAAAAATCAAAGAAAATATTTCCATTTCTTTCTTTCTTCTTGCTAGTAGATGTCTTAAGAATCTAGCATCTAGCAGATAAACTTCAATATCAACCAAGATGTCTTTTCTTTGTGAAAAAACATAAGTGTTTGTGCGTTTATCATCTAAAAAGACTCAAAATATATAATATCTATGGTCACTCCTTGAAAAATAAATAAAAGGCATATAACAATAGAACCAGAGTTCAACAAATTTGAGATTACAAGAATGAACATAGTTAAAAATAAATGAATGAGCTTGAATGATGAAAAACAGACAATCTTTGAAACAAAAAAAAGTAAGAGAAAATGTAAAAAATATTGAATTAATGAAGGATTTTTCAGTATCCAGCAAATAAAAAAGATAAAAATATAAATTCAAAATTTATAACAATACTAACATGATTTTTAGTACTTGTCAAATCAAGAAGATAAAAGCTTTAAAAATAATTTTATGATGTTCAGAGATCATGTAAGTGGTATACTTAGGAACTGGCATATATTTCTTTTCCTGTACCAATAAAATATTTATAAAATTTATTCATGTGCTCTTTGACAAAGATAATTTTAATAAATTCCAAAAACAACAAAGCGAAAATAAATTAGAAAAAGATTAAATACTGGAGATGAAACTAATATGGCATTCTAGACAGATGCATTATACCATCGCTCTACAGCAAACACTGGAAAAACTAAGCAAAGCAGATACAAATGTCAGTCTGGGAACTCTAAGCAACAAATGAAGGGATAAAGAACTAAATCAAATATTGAATGGAAGAAGAAGTTGAAGGGAAACAGAGATATGGAGTAGAGCTCCCCTGCCAACTAAGACAGGATAGCTTTGCCATCTTGGAACACAGCCATCAGTGACCAGGGACAGGGAATACGAGCAAGCAATTTCACAGTGCTCCCAACAGGAGACAGAGCACCCAGTAACCAGAAAAACTTGCTTCCCTGCCCCTCACCCTTCTGCTCTATATGCCACTCCCACACCTTCCCAAAGGGCCATGTGGCACCTCTGGGCTACAGCGCTACTGTCCCATCATCACCCTGGTTCTGCCCACCCCACACACGGGCTCCTTGTGTGCCATTTTTTTCTTTTTCCCTTTCTTTCTTTTTTTTTTTTTTCCTACCTTCCACCTAGCCCTATACACCACTATGCCCCCATCTTGTTGGTCTCCAGGTCAGATTCCCCACCTGCCATCTACCTTTTTTAATTTATCTTTTCTTTTCTTTCTTCGCCCTGTAAAGTACTCTACCCCATCTCCCCTTTCTATTAGCTCTTGCCATGCTGCTGGAGCTAGAGTGTCCCCAGATGTGGTCCATTACTGCAACAGGGTCTACACTGAACCTCCCTCCTGCTGCATGACAACCAATTCCTGAATGATGGGAAGTTAGCCCCATCCACCTCTCATCTGACACTCTAGCCTATGCCAAGGTGCTGTGAATATTCCCAAACCTATGGACCAACATAGGAGGCAGAGAGCTCATTCCCAGTCCACCCTCAGCCACCTTGCAAATCAATGTACTGTGAAACAAGCTCACCCTGCCTGCTGCTGCCACACCTGCCCAGTCAAGGTGGCAAGAGCTATTCTGTCCACAGGTGAGCAAGCAGCAAGCCACACCTGGCCAACCTGCCCTGACATATCAAAACAAAAAGAAAAAGTAGAGTGAAACAAATGAGCATGCAATCAATAAATAAAGAAAATAATACCTTAATGTCTGGGAGACAGCAGACAATATCAAAACACATTAAAAAAAAAAAAAAAAAAAAAGGACGTGAAGGATCCAGTGAATGACCAAAATAATGAATCAGATGAGCTTCTGGCACAAGAAAAGGCAGTGGAACTAACTGATATGAAATTCAAAAGACTAATATTTAGGGTTCTCTGATTAGGAAAGAGAGCAAACAAAATACAGACAAAACCTAGGATAAAATAGACAAAGTCAAGGAAAAAACAGACAAATCCAATGAAAATATTGCAAAAATCAAAGAAAACACAGACAAAGCAATAGAAGAATTCAAGGAAAAAATACAAGGACAAAATGTCAAAGTAAGTAAACAATTAGAAATCATAGAAAAATAACAAACAGAAATCCAAAAGATAAACAACAAATTTCAGAAATTGACAAATCTATAGGCAGTTTTAGAAGCAAATTTGAAACAATGGAATACAGAATCCACAAGATTGAAGATAAATTCATGGATGCTACTTTGTTTGAGAAACAAATCAGAGAAAAAATGAAGAAAACCTAAAAATTTATATGGGACACAATCAGGAGCAAAAATTTGCATGTGATTAGAATTCCAGAACAGGGGAAGAAAATGGAAAACAGAGAAAATGGTTGAAGATTTGTTGGCAGAAAACTTCTGAAATATCATGAAAGACAAAAAGGTGATCATCTGAGAAGCTCAATTACCCTGGTATAGGATAGACCTCAAGAGAAAGTTACCAAGACATATCATAATTGCACTTGCCAAAACCAAAGACAAAGAAAGAATCCTGAGATAAGCACAAGAAAAGCAAAAAGTCATTTAAAAAGTGGAAACAGTAAGGTTAAGCTCTGATTCCTTTGCAGAAACTATTCAGGCAAGAAGGCAAAGGGATGACATATATGAAGCTTGAAAGACAAAAACTGCCAACCAAGAATAATATATCCTGCAAAACTCTCTCTCAAATACTATGGCAAAATTAGAACACTTCCAAATAGACAGAATTGAGGGAATCCATAAACACTAAACCAAACTTACAAGAAATATCAAAAGAGATTCTGTTAGAGAACAAACATCAGACAATAAACAGACTAGGACACACGACAGCATGAGTCAGATATCAACCTAAGTAAAGAACACTCCATAATAAACAAATCTAAAAAAAAAAATTAAAAGAGGGAAACAGAGACTTAAATCTATAAATGGTGACAACATAAAGACAGTAAAACGGGAGATAAGAGGTGGGACCAAGATGGCTGGCTAAGTAGAAGTTTCCACTTATCCCTCTTGCAACAAAGACTCAAAGAAAAAGTGAATCAATTACATACAGGACAATCTATTAACCCTGACCATAAAACACAGAACTAAGCAGTTGACCCGAGTGAAAGGGGAGAGAAAAGCCACACACTGAAGCAGCAACCGCTTCCGGAGCCAGTGTGCCATGCCACAGCCTTGAGCTCTCGCAGTTCCCTGGTGCCAGAGTGGTGGGGCTGATTGTGGCTTACTGAGATGGAGCAAGCACAGATGCAGGCATAACCCTCAGGACCAACCTCGGAGGGGACCCAGGCAGCACACACAGGCTGCACACTGACACAGCTGACAGGCAAATGAAAAACCATGGGGAAGTAGTGGCTGGTTTTGAAGCCTGGAGCGCAGCGTCCCAGATGGGAAACCTTGGCACTGGGCTTTGGACTAAGCGTGGAGGAGCTGATTGCGGCTTCCTGAGATGGTACAAGCATGGGACACAGCCTTAAACCTCTGGGGCAGTCTCAGTGGAGAACCAGCCAGCGCACACAAGCTACACGCCCCTCTGGAATCTCAGATAAAACAGTCCTCATCAAACAAGATAAGTAACTTTGCCTCTCTTGCCACCCTACTCTCTACTAACTATCTGATCCCTCTCATCCCTGCCCCAGCCGGCTTCATTAACATTGGAATTCCCTGGGCCAGAGAGTGAAGTGCACTGCCAGTTTTTTTTTCTTCTTCTTCTTCTTCTTTCTTTTCTAACCCATTCTCTTGGCCTGAGAAAAGCAACATTTAGCAATCAAAAGAAAAACCTTTCCCTGAATTCTCTAAACTGGAATAACAATACAGAACCAGCTCCATCCAGGCATAAGAGACCCACAGTCTTTGGCTTTCATCCCTACAGGGAACCAGGTGGCTATTATAATGCAAAGGCAATTCTGATAGAAATCTGACTGTGTTTTAGCTGAGCAGTGGAAAGGTAAGTTTTGGAGGTCAGATACCTCTCTGCCTATTAAACAGAGCCCTCACTGACCCACACCAGGGAACAGAAGGCTGAGGCTACACCCACACCACCTGGCCACCTGCTAAAGGGGGCTGAGGATACTAATGCCTACTAATCAATAAAGGTACAAGCACTGGGTACCTAAGGTACAGCTGCAGAGTCCACCCACCAGAGCGCTCTAGAGAATAGAGTCACTCTTAACCTCACTGACACTTGGGGAAGGCTGTCCGCATCCTGCCCTGCTCAGAGTGTGACCCTCTGCCACTACTAGAAACTGGCTCATGCAACCATCACCACTACTCCTCTAAGTTAATAGGTGAGAGCCTATACCACACACTAGGTGACCCTGAGGACTAGGAAACCTGAGCTGATTCTATTCAAGAATAGTGACTGGGCTCATAAGGTCATATACCTGGCAACAGCTCAGACCAGCTGGTAACAGGACATAAGTGATTCAAAAGCTACAGCAATCAAGATAGCACAATCTAGTAGCCTATCTGAGTGTATTGTAACAAAACAAAACAAGAAGATAAGACTCAGTGAGCAAATATAAAAGAAAATACTGCAATATCTTATAGATGGCTTGGAAACAACAATTGATGTCAAATCACATAAAGAAGCAGACCATGATTGCTTCTACAGACCCACGAATCAAAGAATCAAAATCATTCCCAGATGTAGATACATTCCTGGAATTGCCAGATGTAGAATATAAAAAACTAATATTCAGAATGCTTCAAGACATCAGGGATGACCTCAGAAATGAAATAAGGCAATCTACAAAGAAAGGCAAGGAACACACCAATAAAGGAGTTGAAGAAATCAAAAAGATTATTCAAGAACATAGTGAAAAAATTAATAAGCTGCAAGAATCCATAGAGAGACAGCATTCAGAAATCTTAAAGATTAACAATAAAATTACAGAATTAGACAACTCAATAGGAAGTCAGTGGAGCAGAATAGAGGAATTGGAATGCAGAGTGCTGGAGCTGGAGAATAAGGCAACTGACACCAATATAGTTGAAGAAAAATCAGATAAAAGAATTTTAAAAAAATGAAGAAACCCTAAGAATCACGTGGGACTCTATAAAGAAGAATAACTTGCGTGTGATTGGTTGTTCCAGAACATGGAGGGATAACAGAATATAGACAGAGAATAGTTGAAGATCTGCTGGCAGAAAACTTCCCTGGCATCGTGAAAGATGAAAGGTTATCTATTCAAGATGCTCATCGAACCCAATACAAGATAGATCGCAAAAGAAAATCACCAGGATATATTACTATCAAACTTGCGAAAACCAAAGATAAAGAGAAAATTTTAAAAGCAGCTGGGGATAAAAGAAGTCACCTACAAAGGAGAATCCATAAGAATAAGTTCGGACTGCTCGGCAGAAACCATGCAGGCAAGAAGGCAATGGGATGACATACATAGAGTAATGAAAGAGAAAAACTGTCAGGCAAGAATCATATATCCAACAAAACTCTCTCTCAAATATGCAGGTGAAATTAAGACATTTAGAGATAAACACAAGCTTAGAGAATTTGCAAAAACCAAACCAAAACTGCAAGAATTACTAAAGGATATTATATCAACACAACACAAGGTCATGGAACAAAACATCCTGATATCAACTCAGATAGGGAAATCACAAAAACAAAATAAGATTAATAAAAAAAAAAATGCTCAAAAGAGGTGATCATGGATATCATTATGTAAAAGCTCACAATAGTCAAAAAAAAAAAAGAGACTAAATACAGGAGGCATAGATCTTACATATGGAGAGGAAACTAAGGCGATATAGGGTGATACAAGATAGGTTTTACTTAGAAAAATAGGGGTAAATATTGAGGTAACCACAAAGAGGTCTAACAATTCCGTACTTCAAAATAAAAACCAAGATAAACATAATGACACAAAAAAATTAATTCAACTACTATGGAAAGGAGGAACACACATTCTACAAAGAAAAACTTCTCAGCACAAAAAAGTGGAAAAATGAAATTGGCAACAACACACAAAAAAAGACATCAAAATGACAGCACTAAACTCATACTTTTCTATAACTACTTTGAACATAAATGGAATAAATGCACCAATAAAGATACAGAGAGTTGCAGACTGGATAAAAAAATACGTTCCGTCTATATGCTGCATACGAGAGACACGCCTTAGACTGAGAGGAACAAATAAACTAAAGCTCAAAGGATGGAACAAAATATATATATAGCAAACAACAATCAAAAAAGAGCAGGAGTGGCAATATTAATTTCTGAAAAAATAGATTTTAAAATTAAATACACCACAAAGGATAAAGAAGAACACTATATAGTGATTAAAGGGACAATGGACCAGGAAGATATAACCATATTAAATATTTATGCACCCAATGACAGGGCTCCAAGATACATAAAACAAACTGTAACAGAACTGAAAAGTGAGATAGACACCTCCACAATTGGAGTGGGAGATTTCAACACACCACTTTCGGTGAAGGAGAGGGCATCCAGTAAGAAGCTCAATAGAGACACAGAAGATCTAATTGCTACAATCAACCAACTTGACCTCATAGACTTACAGAGAACACTCCACCCAACAGCTGCAAAGTATACTTTCTTTTCTACTGCACATGGAACATTCTCTAGAATAGATCACAGATTAGGCCACAAAACAAGCCTTTGCAGAATCCAAAACATCAAAATATTACAAAGCATCTTCTCAGACCATAAGGCCATAAAAGTGGAAATCAATAATAGAAAAACCAGAGGAAAAAAACCAAATACTTGGAAACTGAACAATACCCTGCTCAAAAAAGAATGGGTTATAGAAGACATTAAGGAGGGAATAAAGAAATGCATAGAATGCAACGAGAATGAAAACACTTCCTATCAAAGCCTTTGGGACACACCAAAAGCAGTGCTCAGAGGTCAATTTATATGAATAAATGCACACATACATAAAGAAGAAAGAGCCCAAATCTGATGTCTTGAAGCATTCTGTTGTTGATTGTTTTTGTTAAGTCTTTATGCTTTTCTTGTATTTTATGTTGATGTGCAGGATTGTTAGTCCCCTTCGTGGTTCCCTTAATATTTACCCTTATTATTCTAAGTTTTATGTCTTTGTTTCTTCTAAGTTTTATGTCTTTGTTTCTTTGTATAGCCTTGACTTTCTCTTTATATGAAAGATCTATAACTACATTTTTTAGTTCCTCTTTATTGTTTTAATGTTGTCATCTTTTACATAATGACATTGCTGTTTCCTTGTTTTGAGTTTTTTTTTTAATCTTGATTTATTTTTGTGATTTCCCTATATGGGTTGATACCTGGTTGCTCTGTCCTATATTCTATTCTTAGGTTGTTGTCTGATTTTCTGGAGGACACCCTTTAGTATTTCTTATAGTTTTGGTTTGGTTTTTGCAATTTCCCTAAACTTCTGTTTATCTGGAAATGTCTTAATTTTGCCTTCATATTTGAAGACAGTTTTACTAGATTTATGATTCTTGGCTGGCAATTTTTTTTTTTTCCTTCAAGGCTTTAGATATGTCATTCCATTTCCTTCTTGCCTGTTTGGTTTCTGCATTGACTATCCTTTGTAGGTGACTTTTGGTTTATCCCTATCCACTCTTAAAATTCTCTCTTTGTTTTTGGCAAGTTTGATCATAATATCTCTTGGTGACTTTCTTTTGGGATTTACCTTATGTAGGGTTCAATGAGCATCTTGATAGATATCTTCTCGTCTTTCATGATATCAGGGGAGTTTTCTGTCAACATATCTTCAAAAATTCTCTCTGTATTTTCTGTTATACATCCCTGTTCTTGTAATCCAATCACTCATAGGTTATTTCTCTTGATAGAGTCCCACATGATTCTTATGGTTTCTTCTTTTTTTTTCATTTTTTTTAACTGATTTTTCTTTGAATATATTAGTGCCAAGTGTTTTATCTTCAGTATCACTAATTCTGACCTCCACTTCCTCAATTCTGCTCCCCTAACTTTCTATTGAGTTGTCTAATTCTTAAATGTTATTGTTAATCTTGTGAATTTTTGATTGCTGTCTCTCTATGGATTCTTGCAGCTTATTAAATTTTTCATCATGCTCTTTAATAAAATCCTTAATTTCCTCAACTGCTTTATCTGTGTGTTTCTTCTCTTGTTCTGTGTTTTGCTTGATCCATCTCCTGATCTCTTGAAGAGTTCTGTATATTAATCTTTTGTATTCTACCTCTGGTAATTCCAGGAATATCTCTTCGTCTGGAATATTCCTTGTTCCTTATTTTGGGAGCTTGTTGAAGCTATTGTGGTCTGTTTCTTTACGTGATTTGATATTGACTGTTGTCTCCAAGCCATCTATAAGTTATTGTGTTAATTTAATTTATGTTTGCTTACTGTGTCCTAGCTTCTTGCTTTGTTTTGTTTTGATATTCCCAAATAGGCTTCTCAAGTGAGCTAGCTTGATTATAGGTGGATTTGAAGCTCTAACGTCCTGTCACCAGATGGATAGAGCTATTACCATGTATAACAGCTTAGGAGTCAATTCGTTTTCTTGTATGTATTCAGCTAAGGTGTCCAGATAGTCTGTCACCAAGTGTGTGGTGCAGGCTCTCACTTACAGTCTTAGAGGTGCAGGGGTGATTGATGTAGGCACGAGTGTCTGGTTGCAGCAGGGGGTCACACTCTGAGCAAGGCAGAGGACAACTTTCTCCTGAGTGTCTGTGAGGAAAGCACGCCACTGTTCCCTAGACTGCACAGGCAGGTGGGTTCTACAGCCCGTCCATGGGCACCCAATGCTTTTGGCTGTAAGTACTGGAAGACATCAATTATCCCTGGACCCTTGTCACAGGTAGCTAGGTGGTGTAGGTGGAGCCACCAGTCCTCGGGCCTCTGACGTTTGTAGGTGAGGACCCTGTTTTATAGGCAGAGTGGTTTCAAACATCAAAAACTGGCCTGTCCACTACACAGCTGAAAACTTTGAAGTCAAACCTCAGACACATACACTGTTGCACTGTGCCAACAAGGCTCTAAGCTGCTAAAATGGGCCCACACAAGACCATGCCAGGGTGAAAGTCATTCAAAATCTGTGGACTGCTTGTGCCTGGACAGGAGCCGCTTCTGCCCTGAGTTCCCAGTTTATGGGAGTCAGCAGATTATTTTTTCCCCATTTGTTAATTTGTTCCTTCTCCAAGGCTGGGAGAATGGCTCAGGATGCACAGCAGAACATATCTCAGGCCCAGGGAAATTGAATGCCTCTGAAGCCAGCTCAGGGTCTGGGGTAGAGTGAGGAGGGATCAGATAAATGGGAAAGAGTTCTTTTGAAAGGGGTTCTTTTTGATCCATGTGGTAAATTAGATGCAAGTACTTATCTTCTGCTGAGAGCACTGTTCTTTGCTATTCCAGAGGCATGAGTAGAGTCTGTGTCACTCACTCTCTTTGTGGAAAATGCAAGCTAATGCTATCACTAGCCCTGCTGTGATTGCACCAGGGGATTGGGGCTGAGAGGTGTCGGTTCCCGCAGAGTCAGGTCCGGAAACTCCTTGCTGCTTCTGAACCGTCTCACCCTCCTCCAGCTGCTCCAATTTCTTAACTTTGCGTTTAATGTTCAGGGCTCCTAGCTTGTCATATATATAATCGATTCACTCATTTGTCCTTGTCTTTGTTGTAACAGGGACCACAGGAAGCGTCTGACTACTCCACCATCTTGGCCCCACCTCTCTTGGTTGTACTTTTTCCAACACAGATTTGTTCATTCTTTTGGGAGTCTGTGGTGTATTCAATATACTTTGCCAACACCATAATTCAAAGGCATCAATTCTTCAGTCTTCCTTATTCATTGTCCATCTCTCACATGCATATGAGGTATTATTAAGGTAGGGCACATCTTAATGTTTATGGATTTTCTCTTTTGTAAAGTGCTTTTAGATGTCATTTGGTCAATTTTCTTTTGAAGTATTTGTTTTTATTCTTATTTATTTAATATTTTCTTTTATACTAGGCATGTGATCTCTTTGGCACTTATATATCTAGAAACTATTCCCATTCATTTTGTTTTTCACTCCTTGAATGTCCTTTGATAAATAGCAATTTAAATTTAATATAGTAAAATAAACCAATTTGAAGAAACAAATCAAAATTTTTGTGAATGAACAGACTGAAAATCAAATCACTTATAATTTACAAGATTTCAAACAAAGAAATAATTTCTTTTCTAGTTAAGATTCAGTGGATCACAGCAAACCAATGTTCCTTCTTCAACCACTAAGAAAATCAGGATACATTTAAAATATTTATATAATTTTTAGAGGCATCAAATATCTGTGAAAGAAAAATGATTGATAAGAATATTAAAATGTAAACTCATTTCTTAAGTCAGAGAACGACAACCCAAAAACAGGTTCACTCTTAAATGACTTACAGTCTTTTGCAATTACAAACAATATTGCAATATAGATTTACTGGATAATTTCATATGTGTGCACGTTTTGTTGACTCTAAGACTAATTAACCCAAAAACCCACTGGTGTCAAGTAGATTCCAACTCAGGTGACTTCATGTGTTACACAGTAGAACTGTTCTATATAGCTTTCTTGACTGTACTCTTAATAGAAGCAGATCACCAGACCTTTCTTTTGCTGTGTTATACAGGGTGGGTTCAAACTGCCAAAATTTGGTTAGTAGTGAAGTTCAAACCATGTATGCCACAAAACACTATATACAACTGTGATATTAGTCAATGATGTCCAATTCTTCTCCACAGGATTTGAATCATTTTTCACTTCTCCAAGAAGTATATAAAAATGAATGTTTTCACAAGAAATTGAATATTTTTATATACTAATTTCTGTGTAATTTAAAATTTCACTATTTTTTATGCAGTTGAATGCCTTTTCATATGTTTAAGGGATGATTTTACTCTTTTTTATGTGAAGCTTTATATGTTTGGTCCATTTTTCTGTTTGTAGTTTTCACTTTTCCTTAATACTCAAAAATACTTTATTTATAAGGGAAATTAGCACTTTATCTGAGGTGTGATCTACAGTTATTTCCCGAACTTTATTAACCATATTTTGACATGACTTTTTATGCTTGTTTATATAAATATAAATAAATAAATAAATTTTTAAAATTTATAATATAGGGAACTATTTAATTTTTCATAATTGGATTTTTAAAAATAATTTGTGTCCTGCATTCTAAAATTTTAGTCATAACTAGATAAATTTTCCTTACCTTAAAATCATACTTAAAAAAAATTCTTTCTCTTAGAATTATTTTGTTAATTTTCTGAAATATTTAAACTAGTATACCATTTGGAGTCTTTCCTGCTATAGTATAAAGCACTAGTGAAAATGTATCTTTTTTTCTACAAGACTGCCCAATTATCCCAATAGAGTTAATTTTAAAAGTCCATATTTCAGCTATTTCATTTGCTATTTTTATTATAAAATACATTCTCATTTGTATTTGAGTCTTCCATTTATGGCATCAGAAGATCACGTTAATAATGCACAATATAACCGTGATCATATTATGAGACTTTAGAATTCCCCTTTAGCTTAGTTACTTCTGGGCTGTGCACCTACTGTAGCGCAGACCTGGCTGGCATGTCACTCCATTGTTGTGCTCTGCCACACTGGATTCCCGTGGGAGGCCTTTCTTACCACATACTCTTAACTCAACTTCCATGATTTCAAGGTCATAGTTCCTGATACCTTTCAATTAACTTCCCCAATCACTCTCTGTAATTATATTATAGGGAGTTCCCTTTCCTGTAGCTAGGTGATACGTACATAGATAGACAGATAGATAGACAGGTACGTAGATAGATACTTTAAACAATCTTTAGGTTTGTAGTGGAAATATATATAATCTCCTACTAACCTCAAGGATGGAGGTAATTATAAACACTTAGGAATCACTATTTACTAAGTAATAGGAAGTAAAATCTTATTTTCACAAGACGAAATTTGGCTTCAAGTCAATATTCCTAAACCACCTAAGAGTCACTCAGATATGAAGTCTTGAAGGGGAAGTATTTTATAAAAATAGACTACTGACCTGGAGTCTTGCCCTAACATCGGCTGGAATTATATCAGCATCTCATTTTTTCCTAAATGAAGTTTAATAGGATTCACATCCTAAAAATGGGTTCACAGAGGAAATGAAATTGGGGAAGGATGATGGACTATTGTAAACAAAATAAGAGTTCCCTTGTGGTGATTAATCTTGGGGCCAAAATTAAAAAAAAAAAAAAACCACTGCCATTGAGTCGATTCCAACTCATAGCGAACCTATAGGACAGAGTAGAACTGCCTCTTATGGTTTCCAAGGAGTGCCTGGTGGATTCGAACTGCTGACCTTTTGGTCAGCAGCCATAGCTCTTAACCACTATGCCACCAGGGTTTCCAAAATTAAAAAAGAAAAAAAAGTTTTGAACTAGATTAAATATATTCAACAGCCAGCCCTCAGTTTGCCCAGGGAGTCTTGAAGAAATAAATTTTTTATTATAAGATTTGTAGGTAAAAATCTTCTTTGTTGTCAGAACATTTTTTACAACTCTTACAGAGGCCAGCCTCTGAATTTGGATCAAGGCTCCCACTTCAGAGGAGAAAATAAGCAAAACAACTTGAGGAAAATGTGACTGGAGTTCAGCCTCAGAGGAACAGAGGGCCCATATGAAGCAGTCATAGTAGATAAGGGAAGAATTGGATTTGGATCAATCTTGAATGGCTTCCAATGGTATTACTCAGTTTAGGACAACCCAGAACCTTATTCAAGTCTAAGAAATAAGACCTTCTGCACACTCTATTCCACTGAGAGGTGGCAAGGAAGAGTATTCTGGGTAGAGCGAGAACTACCTGGGAAAATAAATAAATCAAGTCAGAGAGTGCCAAAGAGATTTGTTTAATTAGAAATTTACCTGTGTCAGCGGGAAAAGATCCCACAGGATGGAGAGAACTATTTTATTTGATTTAAGGAACACTCCATGTTCAAAATAAACAGTGTTTTACAGATGGATTACGTACCATTGATGAAAGAAGGTGTTTCAGCCAAAGTAATTTAAATACATAAAATGTAAACTCTCTTCAGTGAGGAAGAAACAAGGTTATCACAAACCAAAACACAAATCCACTGCACTCAAGTAGATTACTATCCAAAGGGACCCTTCAGGACGGAGTAAAACTGCCCTATCATGCTTCCAAGGCTATAAATCTTTAAGGAAGCTGACGGCCACAACTTTCTCATATGGAGCAGATGGTGGGCTCTAACTGCAGACCTTTTGGGTAGCAGACAAGCACTTTAACCACAGCACCTTCAGGTCTCCTATTATCCAAAATAAGAAAGGTAAATATGTAATATTTAATTAGTATTCAACTTTAGTTCATGATATTATTAAAATTAATGTTTAACATGCAGTAGCAAATGTACTGTTTTACTAAAGCAGCTCATTTATATTTCTGACTCTATTAAATATAATTTACCTTAAACAATGATTTTAAATAGTGATATTAATAACTTTGAAACTCTGCCAATTTGAAAAATTGCTATGTTTTTGTAAGAATACTAAATAATATTATAGGAAAACTTCATTTCTAGCAAAGACTTTGTAGCAAATAAGCATTATATTTATGCATTTTAGTTCTGATATTTTAATAAGACATTTAAAATAAAACAATCTATGAAATAAATCTACAAACATTGAGGAATCCAAGAAACATTTATTTTAAAGAAAATAATATTTTTATGTTAAAGAATTCATAAAATAATATAAAGTTTTAAGTTCATATTGTTTTTCAAGTTAATTTTAAGGTTTACATTTCTAATTTATGTCAAAAATACAAACACAGCTGAGGTTTAGGTAGATTGGGGGCATTGACAATGACTAATACTTAACTGAATCAGACTCTTGTTAACCAAAGCCAAACTCACTGCCTTCAAGTGGATTCTGACTCATAACCACCCTCCAGGATAGAGTAGAACTGCCTCACGGGGTTCCCAAGGCTGTAAATCTTTACAGAAGCAGACTGTCACATCTGCCTCCCACAGAGTGGCTGGTGGATTTGAACCAACGACCTTTTGATTAGCAGCTGAGCACTTAGCCACTGCACAACCGGGACTCCTTCAGTTTTGTTACGTATTCCTTAATCATTTGGATTTTTTTCTAGGGAATGGATGCTCAGATTTCAAGTAAAAACATGATAGCATCAAGTTTTATTTCCCTTTAAATAACAACTTAAACATTTTCAAGCAAGAATAGTAACATAGATAGTTTTGGGAGAACATACAGGGTAAATCTCTGCTCTTTCTACCCTGTTCTCTTGAGGAAAACACAGACAAATCTTATATAATATTACACATGGATAATTTCATCACCAAAAAGTTGAGTTTGTACAATTAAAAATGTTGTTTCTTTTAGCACTCACAGTCATTTTATTTAATTAACAAGGATTATTTTTTATTAAATGCTATCATTCAAAATACATAAAGATTTGTTTCTTTTGATCTTAATTCTTCTCTCCCTCTTAAGGGTGATGCTTTCATTTTAATAATGGAAACCCTGATGGTGTAGTGGTTAAGTGCTACGGCTGCTAACCAAAGAGTTGGCAGTTCGAATCCGCCAGGCGCTTCTTGGAAACTCTATGGGGCAGTTCTACTCTGTCCTATAGCGTCGCTATGAGTCGGAATTGACTTGACGGCACTGGGTTTTATTCCTTTATCTTAGTTCAGAATCAAATCCTGAGTACCCCATTAGGTATACACCCATTTTGTGGGATCTGTATTGATTTCAAGTAGTACAATAGTCACAACCTTTACCACTCAGATCGTTTAGTACCAGTAAAAGAAAATGCATGCAAAGGCTATTACCCTAATTGCAATTCTAAGTGCTGAGCAGTGATGAGTACTATAGGTGCTACATGTCCACAAAGCAGAGATAATGATATAAATCCAAATATTGGCAGAGAATTCATGGAGAAATTGCACCTTTTGAGTTGAAAGTTTTGGAGTTTGTAACATTTTGATAATTCCTTTTAAGATCTCACTTCATTCCCTTAGTAATCCTGTGATAGAAAAGGAAAATATGTTAGAGAGTATTGTACATGTTGTATAACGACAGTAAAATCATCATCATCCTGAAGTTGCCATCGGCCTCAGGTCAAGCCAAAGCCTTCTCTGCCTGCTCGTCTCATCTTATGGTTGTGGTATTATTCTTTGGATCAGGTGTTATTGCTACTTAAGACCCAACACTAGACACTCAGAGGGAACTGACAAAATACTTTCTCTTTTCTACACTGTGCTAGTAAAACTTTAGTTTTAATAATAATTAGAATAAATGGATGATAATAATAAGTATTGATAACAATAGCAATAATAGATAACAATAGTAAGAGGCTTTATAAATGCCAGAACTTCTTCAAGATTTTTTACTTATATTAAATGATTTCTTTTACTTAACAACACTTAATGTTGATATAGTCACTAGTCATTTTACAGCAGAGAAAATGTGACATGGAAAGATTAATAAACATACAAGATGTCATCACACAGCTAGATGTTGGAGCTACAATTCAATTTTAGTCCATCTGGGAGATATTGATCTATAACCATGGCACAGAGTAGTGGTGGCACAGTGTTTAAGCACTTGGCTGTAATAAGAAGGCCAACAGTTCAAACTCTCCGTCTACTCAGTGGAATAAAGATATGGCAGTAGTCTTCCCTAAAGATTTAGAGCCTTAAAAACCCTATGGGGCAGTTCTACTGTGACCTATAGTGTAGCTATGAGTTAGAATTGACTCCTTAGCAATGTTTTTTTTTTTAACCATGGCACCATGCTTCTTCTCTACTTGGTTTACAAGATGCAAACCCGTTAGGGTGGAGAGATGTAAATCAGGGTGAGACAAGAGGCACCTTGCCTCTTGCAAAATTTAAGGAGGCATTTACTTTCAGGATTGTGCAAGTGCAAGAGAGACTAAGCCTCCTTAAATTTTGCACCTTAGGAGCTTCACTAATTAGTCCTTATCTTGGCCCTGACTAAAGACAATGGTGGGAAAACAATATCCAACAATGGAACTCAAAATCGCTATCAAGTACTTAACTAGGCAATCTGTTAAATCCTAGGGCTACAGGCTTAAAGAACATATTATCATAATAATAATTATAGACGCATAACTAAAAAGAAATCAGCTTAAAATTGGTAAGTAGGAGATACATTTTACCAATATTATCTCATTTAATTCTCACAAAGAGGTAACAGAAACTTTAAATAATAGCTTGATATCGCAAAGATAATAAATCATTGAGAAAGGGGTCAAACTCATCCATTAAAAAAAAAAGATGCTGATTTGGAGTCACAAAATCTATATGCAATTGGTCAAATTATCCACACTTAGTGAGTCTCAGTATCTTTATATGTAAAGAAAAGTGAGTTTAGAAACAGTTACCTAAATTGTTTTTTGAGAAGCAACAAACATAATCTCGGGTTCACAGACCACAATGGGTATAACAACAGCCAACATCATTCCTCCTACTGTCCCACATATAACACAGGTAACGAATATCCTCCTACTACCCCTGCTTTTCCAGGGAGACCACTTTTATTAGTAGTATATGAATCAATGTTCCTGGACAATTTCCCTGAATAAAATCCTCTTATCTTGCCCACTTAACATCCTACTGAAAGATAATTGTTTTATTCCCATATGCAAAATGAAATACTCTCACACTTTTCTTTCTAAACGACCTAATGTGAACTGTATTATAAGAACTTATATGCTTAAAGGTGGCTTGGTGGCACAGTAGTTAAGTGTCCAGCTGCTAACCAAAAGATTGATAGTTCAAGACTACCAGTGGCTCCTTGGAAACCCTATGTGGTAATTCTACTTGTCCCTATAGAGTAGCTGTGAGGCAGAATTGACTCAATGGCAATGGTATGGGTATATGCTTAAAATCATCAGGGATGGGAGAAGGGAATGTTGAAACAGGCAGTTGAAAATGTGTGTTAGAAGTTGGCTTATGACATAGTCTTTGAGAAGCTTGACTGAGAAAATGCATAGAGAAGTACAATAGGATTGTCAAGATGTGTAATTAATTAAAGTGAGGTGAGATGGTAAAGCTGAGGGTCCATTTTCAGCAGTTACCAATTGCTCCAGTGCCTGTGCTGAGTCAGGTATAGCTTGATCTATCCTGGGCTGTGCTTCCAAAGTATAAGGAAGTGATCTTAAAATAAATGTGAGGGGACTGTTTACTGTGATTTAATAGGAGGACGTGGGACATACATAAATAGTATCATTCTTAAAGTGCAAACCATTGCGGTGATCATAAAATCCAACCCAGACTCCTCAGTACACCTTAGAGAAGAGGCAAAGGGATACAGGTAGGCAAAGGAAATACCCACGTAAAGTTACCTTTTCTACAGATGAATCATCAAGGAAAACCACCACAAGATAATCTAACTGAAATCATTGAATTTGTTCTCTTGGGCTTTGCTGACATGCCCCATCTCCAGGGGCTTCTTTTTGGATTGTTTTTAATCATCTGTATCATTATCCTGATGAGCAATGGCACCATATTTCTAATAACAAAAATGGATCCTGCTCTCCAGAGCCATATGTATTTTTTCCTGGCAAACTTTTCCTTCTTGGAAATGTGCTATGTATCAACTACTCTCCCTAGAATGCTAATTAATATTGGGACTCAGAGAAGAAGAATTCCCTTAGTTGCCTGTGCTACACAGATGAGCTTTTTCCTTCTGTTCGGAGGCATAGAATGTTTGCTCCTGGCAGTGATGGCCTATGACCGCTATGTGGCCATTTGTAACCCTCTGCACTATCCTCGAGTCGTGAACCACAGGGTCTGCATTCAGTTGGTGACTGGCTGCTGGACCACTGGAATCCCTCTCACTATCGGGCATACATATCAAACTTTCTCTCTTCCATTTTGTGGATCTAAACTAATTAACCACTTCTTCTGTGACATTCCCCCAATACTCAAACTGACTTGTGGGGACACCTTTGTAAATGAGATGTTGGTGTACGTAGTTGCTGTGTTATTTGCTGTGGTTCCATTTCTGTTGATACTGGGCTCCTACAGTAAAATCATCTCCATCATCCTGAAGTTGCCATCAGCCACAAGTCAAGCCAAAGCCTTCTCTACCTGCTTGTCTCATCTAATGGTTGTGGTGTTATTCTTTGTATCAGGGATTATTGCCTACTTAAGACCCAACACTAGACACTCAGAGGGAATTGACAAAATACTTTCTCTTTTCTATACTATCCTAACTCCTCTATGTTTAATCCCATGATATATATTCTAAGGAACAGGATGTCATAATGGCACTGAGAAAATTGCTATGTAAGTAATTCACTTCATTAAAGAATGAGTGAAATGTATAAGAATTGCTTTCTTATGTATTTTTAATTAAATTTCAAAAAATGTATACTTTTAACATATCTTGTGTTATGGATTGAATTGTGCCACCGAAAAAATGTGTGTCAACTTAGCTAGGCTATGATTCTCAGTGTTGTGTGATAGTCCACCACTTTGTTTTATGAGTCAGAAACTTCTAGAAGGCTATTTGTTTGTTTTGGTGATTTTCCCGTGTTGTAAATCCTACCTCTACGATGTTAACGAGGCAGGATTAGAGGCAATAATGTTAATGAGGCAGGGCTCAATCTACAACATTAGGTTACACCTTGAGTCAATCTCTTTTGAAATAAGAGAAGCTAGCATAGAGACAGGGGACTTCCTACCACCAAGATTGAAAAACGAGTAGGGGAACGTATTCTTTGGACCTGGGGTCCCTGCACTGAGAAGCTTCTAGACCAGGGGAAAATTGATGACAAGGACTTTACCCCAAAGACAGCAGAGAGGGAAATCTTCCCCTAGAGCTGCATCTCTGAATTTGGAGTTCTAGCCTCCTTGACTGTGAGAGAACAAATTTCTCTTTGTTAAGCTACATACTTGGGGTATTTCTGTTATAGCAGCACTAGATTACTAAGACTTCTTGTCTTTCCAAACAATCATTCCCAAGTTAAAAATCTCTTGTAATGTTGTCAGAACTTTCTGGTCAAATTATATAAGTAGTATATATGTTAAAAAAAAAACAAAACCAAATCATTATATTGGTAATTCTATAATTTCATTGTTCAATGTCCTTTCTCAATAAGAATTTTTGCTCAGGCTGATTTATTTTAGTGAGTTGTAATTTATAATCTATTATATCACTTAGCATAAAACTTATTCATTTCCATGAGTGTCCATACAGTTGTGACACCCATTTTAAAAACTAGATTTGAAATATGCATTAATTAAAACTATAAAGTGTTTCTTAGGTATCCATGGGGGTTGGTTACAGGGCCCCCACAAATACCAGAATCCATGGATGCTCAAGCCCATTATATAAAATGATACAATATTTGCATATAACCTATGCAGAAACTTCTATATACTTTAAATCATTTCTAGGCTGCTTATAATGCCTAATACAATGCAAATGCTATGTAAATATTTGTTATACAGTGTTGTTTAGGGAATAGTGACAAGACACGAGGTGAACGATGCTCAGACAACAAGTGCTGAAGAGAGAGACTGAGGATCTGTGACGTGGTGGAAGGCTACAGCTAGCTGGGTATGCCTACACATCGTTTCATTTGCATGGATTCAGTGTAGTCCTGGCACAATAACAATAATAATATAGTCTCTATGATAAACCTGGAAAAGCCTCTCTGAAGAAGTAACATTTGAACTGAGTCCTAAATAGAAGGAGTAACTAAAGAACATTTTAAGCAGATGCAAAAGCAAAGGAAGAGTGTTAAGTTTTACACTCTTAGAGTCCTAAAGAACAAATAGTCTGGGGAAAAAAAAAATGTGTTAGCAGATGAACATAGAAATAAAGGTAGCAGCTGAGTTATATAGCAGTTTTCAATCCCTGGTAAGAAATCTGAATTATCCAAAATACTATGGGAATCCATGCAAGTGCTTTATATTTTCTGCAGAGAACACTTTGGCTGGTAGAATCTACCAGCCACTACTTGAGACAGTTCTACTATTGCCTACAGGGTTACTATGAGCAGGAATCGATTCAAAGGCAAGGGGTTTGGTTTAATGCTTTTTGTTTGTTGGTTGGTTTATTTGTTTTACTAGAAAACAATCAAGGAATAATTAGAAATGCAAATATCGTAGAAAAACAGCGTAGAGGTTGGTGAGTGTACTAACGAATCTTTCAAGTCTTTAAATCACTTAAGGCTGTAAACCCAGCCTTGAAACAAGAATCAGATGAGATGGAAGCATATTAAGTAGATGTCTACTGCATTCTGGGATGGTATTTGATATTCTATATACATGTATATGTGTGTGTGTGTGTATATATATATATATATAAACCAAACCCAGTGCCGTCAAGTCGATTCCGACTCATAGTGACCCTGTGGGACAGAGTAGAACTACCCCATAGAGTTTCCAAGAAGTGTCTGGTGGATTTGAACTGCATTTGTCCCTTGGTATCAGAGGTAGATTTTTTTCAGGACCCTTGCTGATACCAAAATCTGAAGATGCTCAAATACATTTTACAAAATGGCGTAGTTTTTCATATAATATATACATATCCTCCAATATACTTTAAGCCATCTCTAGATTACCTATAATACCTAATACAATGTAACGTCAATGTAAATAGTTGGTATACAGTACTGTATTGTTTAGGGATTAATGCCAAGACAAGGGGCAAACTGCTCAAACAATGAGTCCTGGAGAGATAGACTAAGAATCTGTGAAATTCTGAGAGGCCATGTCAGGGAATGCCTACATATAAATTCACTTGCATGAATTTAGCATGGTGCTCTGAGTGTGGCAAATTCAAATTTTGCTTTCTGGAACTTTGTTTTTTTTTTTCTCTCTCTTCTGAGTGTATTTAATCTCAGAAAGTTGAATCCGTGGATGCAGAATTCACAGACACAGAGGGTCAACTAGTGTATATATATATATATATATATATATATATACTTTGTATTATTTATTAAAAATGGTAATTATATATATTTATTGTGTATGTATGTTTGTGTACATATGTGTATCTATCTAGGTATCTATCTATCTATTTGCCCTGGTAGTACAGTGGTTAAAGGACTCTGCAGATAACAAAAAATGGTCAACAGTTCAAACCCACCAACCACTCTGCAGGAGAATGATGTGGCAATCTGTAAAGATTTACAGCCTTGGAAACCCTATGGAGCAATTCTACTTTGTTCTATATGGTCTCTATGAGTTGGAATAGACTCACTGGCTATGGGTTTGGTTTTGGTATATATATATATACACACACACATATATACATGTGTATAAAAAAAGATATGTTTATATGTATATATGCATATATAATTTTGGGCTTATATATGCATATGTACTGTGATGGAAACCCTGGTGGTGTAGTGGTTAAGTGCTACGGCTGCTAACCAAAGGGCTGGCAGTTCGAATCTGCCAGGCGCTCCTTGGAAACCATATGGGGCAGTTCTACTCTGTCCTATAGGGTCACTATGAGTTGGAATTGACTCGATGGCACTGGGTTTGGTTGTATGTACTGTGAAGAATGGGAATTCCAGAGTACTTAGTTGTGCTCATGAGAAAACTGTTTAGATACCACAATGCTGCTGTGGTTCAAAGAGAACAATGGGATACTGCATGATTTAAAGTCAGGAAAGGTATATGTCAGGGTTGTATTATTTCACCATACTTATTCAATCTGTATACTGAACAAATAATCTGAAAGCTGGACTATATGGAGAAGAATGGGGCATCGAGATTGGAGAAAGACTCATAAACAACCTGCATTATGAAGATGACACTACCTTGCTTGCTGAAAGTGAAGAGGACTTGAAGCACTTACTGATGAACATCAAAGATTACATCTTTCAGTGTGGATTGCACATCAACATAAAGAAATCAAAATCCTCACAACTGGACCAATAAACACCATCATGATAAACAGAAAAGACTGAAGTTGTCAAGGATTTCATTTTACTCGGGCCAACAATCAACACACATAGAAGCAGCACTCAAGAAATCAAATGATATAGTGTAATGGGCAAATCTGCTGCAAAAGAACTCTTTAAGATGATGAGAAAGAAAGATGACACTTTGAAGGCCCCAATATCAAGATACACATTTACTGCATATTTATACATATGTATGTATATTTTTTTATGTCATATTTTGGCTCTTGTGGACTTGCTCTGATTTTCTTCAGTTTCAGCTTGAACTTACATATGAGCAATTGATGGTCTTTCACAGTGGGCTCCTGGCCTTGTTCTGACTGATGATATTGAGCTTCTCTATCATCTCTTTCCACAGATGTAGTCAATTTGATTTCTGTGTGTTCTATCTGGTGAGGTCCATGTGTATAGTTCCCATTTATGTTGGTGAAAAAAGGTATTTCCAACGAAGAAGTCATTGGTTTCGCAAAATTCTATCATTCAATCTTTGGCATTGTTTCTGTCACCAAGGCCATATTTTCCAACGACTGATCCTTCTTCTTTGTTTCCAAATTTCGCATTCCAATTGCTAGTAATTATCAATGCATCTTGATTACATGTTTGATCAATTTCAGACTTCAGCAGCTGATAAAAATCTTCTATTTCTTCATCTTCAGCCCTAGTGGTTGGTGCATAAATTTGAATAATAGTCGTATTAACTGGTCTTCCTTGTAGGCATATGGATATTATCCCATCACTGACAGCGTTGTACTTCAGGATAGATCTTGAAATATTCTTTTTGCTCAGACTACAGATTGAATAGATGTGGTGAAAAGATGTGGTGATGTGGCATGGCTGAAAATGAGAAGAAACAGCTGCAAACATCCATTAATAACTGGAATGCAGAATGTGCGAAGTATGAATCTATGAAAATTGGAAATCATTACAAATGAAATGGAATGCATAAACAACAATATCCTAGGCATTAGTGAGCTGAAATGGAACTGCTACTGGCCACTTTGAATTGCACAATCATATGGTCTACTATGTTGGGAATGAAAACTTCAAGAGGAGTGGCATTGCATTCATCCTCAAAAAGAACATTTTAAGATCTATCCTGAAGTACAATAGGATAGGTATCCACACACAGTAAGATAATACCCACACACCTACAAAGAAGACCAGTTAATAAAACCCTTCAAACTTGTGCACCAAACACTAAGGCCAAAGATGAAGAAACTGAAGATTTTTAACAACTTTTGCTGTCTGAAATTGATCAAACATACAATCAGAATGCATTGATAATTACTGCTGATTGGAATGCAAAAGCTGGAAACAAAGAAGAGGGACTCACAGTTGTAAAAATATGGCCTTAGTGATAGAAACGATGCCGGAGATTGCATGGTAGAATTTTACAAGAACAACAGATTCTTCATTGCAAATACATTTTCACCAACATAAATGATGACTATACAGGAGGACCTTGCCAGATAGGACACACAGGAATCAGATTGACTACATCTGTGGAAAAAGACGATGGAAAAGCTCCACACCGTCAGACGATGGAAAAGCTCCACACCGTCAGTCAAAACAAGGTCAGGGACAGACTGTGGAACAGACCTTCAATTGCTTATATGATAGTTCAAGTGGAAACTGAAGAAAATTAGAACAAGTCCACAAGAGCCAAAGTATGACCTTGAGGTATATCCCACCTGAATTTAGAAATCATCTCAAGAATAGATTGATGTTTTGAACACTAATGATTAAAGACCAGATAAGCTGTGGAATGACATCAAACACATCATATATGAAGAAAGCAAGAGGTAATTGAAAAGACAGGAGAGAAAGAAAATACCAAAGTGGATGTCAGAAGAGACTCTGAACCTTGCTTTTGAACATAAAGCAGCTAAAGCAAAAGGAAGAAATGATGAAGTAAAAGAACTGAACAGAAGATTTCAAAGGACAGCTCGAGAAGACAAAGTATTATAATAATATGTGCAAAGAGCTGGAAATAGAAAACCAAAAGGGAAAAACACACTTGGGGTTTCTCAAGTTGCAAGAACAGAAGAAAAATTCAAGCCTCGAGTTGCAATAGTGTAGGATTCTATGGGGAAAATATTAAACGATGCAGGAAACATTAAAAGAAGATGGAAGGAACACACAGAGTCATTATATCAAAAAGAATTGGTCAGCATTCAAACATTTCAAGAGATAGCGTACGATCAGGAACTAATGGTACTGAAGGAAGTCCAAGCTACACTGAAGGCACTGGCAAAAATCAAGGCTCCAGGAATGGACGGAACATCAACTGAAATGTTTCAACAAATGGATGCAGCCCTGAAAGTTCTCACTTGTCTCTGCCAAGACATTTAGAAGACAGCTATTGGCCAACCAACTGGAAGTGACCCATATTTATGCTTATTCCCAAGAAAGGTGAATAGATTGGTGGCGTAGTGATTAAGTGCTACAACTGTTAACCTAAAGGTCGGCAGTTCGAATCTGCCTGGCACTCCTTGGAAACTCTATGGGGCAGTTCTACTCTTGTCCTGTAAGGTCGGTATGAGCCCGAATTGACTTAACAGGAATGGGTTTTTTTTTTTTTTTTTGTCCGAGAAAGGTGATTCAGCCCAATGTGGAATTTATTGAAGGATATCATTAATATCACATGCAAGCAAAATTTTGCTGAAGATCATTCAAAAGAGGCTGCAGCAATATATCAAGGGAACTCCCAGAAATTCAAGCTGGATATAGAAGAGGATGTGGAACCAGGGATATCGCTGCTGATGTCAGGTGGATCCTGGCTGATAGCAGAGAATACCAGAAGAATATTTACCTGTGTTTTATTGACAATGCAAAGATGTTCAGCTGTGTGGATCATAACAAATTTTGGATAACTTTGTGAAGAATGGGAATTCGAGAATGCTTAATTGTGCTCATGAGGTATCTGCACAAAGATCAAGAGGCAGTTGTTTCAACAGAACAAGGGGATACTGTGTGGTTTCAATTCAGGAAAGGTACACATCAGGGATGTATTCTTTCACCATATCTATTCAATCTGTATGCCAAGCAAATAATTTCTTGTAGTAACAGAGTTGTTATTGTCAAAAAACAAACACAGAATCTTATCCTAAGAGTGGCTGAATTACAATGCCAACTCAATTACCAACCTTGAGAGGTGTCTTAAGTTAAAGGGAAGGCATTGATTAGGCAGAAATGGAATCCTGAAACTTGGGATGCGGACATATGGCTAGATAATCAGGAAGCTGGAGAAGTTGAGCCCCTAAATTTCATTGAATCATTCCTACCAATAAAACAAGCCCTCTCACTCCTATCTGAAGAGATTACTCCCTGCTTGTCTGCTAAACCACCCTCCCCAGTAGAACCATTTCCCCCTCCACCCCCATCTAATGAGACTAACCCAGCCTAGTCTAAAGAGCCTTTGTCTGGGTTATTGCCTGGGGCATCAAGCAAGGCAGATGCTTTACAATACAATGCTGAATGTTCTCAAAACATTTCCCCACCACTGATTTGGGCTACTAGACCAATAACTAGACTTAAGGTGAAGTACAATGTGTGACTAAGGAGGAGATAAGCTAAGCTACACTCTAAAAGAACTGCTTTATGTTTTCTAATGTGTACAAATGGAAACCTGGGCAATATGTGTGGGAATGGCTGCAAAGGTATGGGATAAATGTCCAAGGAACATAAAGATGGATCATTCTGAATGTATTGATATGGGCCTCCTAAGCAAAGATTTTTCATTAAGCGTTTCAGCTTGAGAAGTTAGGAAAAGAATCTAGCAGTTTAGTTGATTGGGTTTCTAAAGAATGGATTACTCCAAGGCCTATGCTAAATCAAGTTGAAGTACCAGACTTGCCTTGGCACACTGTAGGTGAAGGTATCCAAAGGTTTAGGAAAATTGGCACATTAGATGGATTTTTCAGGTTGGACTCACATGGAGTGGCCAGGGAAAATATCTTTTACTGCAACGGTGAAGCTCAAATTTGTGAAGGAAGCCCCAGCATCCTTGAAGACTGCTGTGATTGTTATTTTATGTAAGTCAGATTTGCCAGTGGGAACTGCCCTAATGGACTTCAGACACCTAACTACAATGAGGTTGATTGGACCCTTTGGTGGTAAAGGCCAAGTGTCAGCACTCAATCCACAAAGTGGGTGTAACTACTGTAATGGACAGCAGAGTCAAAACAGTAATTGAAATAGTCTGATTTGTATGAACTTACATTTTGGTTACTTAGTTATGTTGTTCCTAGGGGTAAAATAGATGGAAAACCTAGTAAACATTTACTTGGTCTGTAGAAGCTGATGAATTCTAGATCAAGTGAACAGCAGTCTAACTCGAATCTCCAGAATAGAAAATCATGACCCCTCAATCAATTCCCAGACTTGAGTGAGTTTAAAGACCTACAATCCCCTGAATGAAAAGGAGGCCAGATCCCCTTGAGGAAGGACGCCAATACACTGTCAAAAACTTATACTGTTAATTTTTCTCCCAGCCTTTCTCAAAGAGATCTATGGTCTTTTATGAGAGTGACTGTCCATTGGGGAAAAGGAGATAATCAGACTTTTTGGGGGATTACTGGATACTGGCTCTGAACTGACACTAATTCCTGGGGACACAAAATGTCACTGTGGCCCACGATTCATTGGGGCATATGGAGGTCAGGTTATTAATGGAGTCTTAGCTCATGTCCATCATACAGTATGTCCAGTGATTCCCTGAACCCATTCTTCAGTGATTTCTCCAGTTCAGGAATGCGTAATTCGAATAGATATACTCAGTAACTGGCAGAACCTCCACAATGGATCCCTGATAAATGGAGTTAGGGCTATTACAGTAGGAAAAGCCAAATGGAAACCATCAGAATTGCCCCTACCCATGAAAATGGTAAACCCAAAGCAATACCTCATTCCTGGAGGGACTGCAGAGATTACTGCCACCATCAAGGACTTGAAGGATGTAAGGGGGTTATTCCCACCACATCACCATTCAACTTGCCTCTTTGGGTTGTGTAAAAAACGGATGTATCTTGGAGAATGGCAATGAATTACAGAAAATTTAACCAGGAAGGGACTCCAGTTGCAGCTGCTATTCCAGATGTGGTTTCATTGTTTGAGTGAATTAATACATCTCCCGGAACCTGGTATGCAGTTATTGATCTGACTAATGCCTTTTTCTCCATACCTGTTTTGAAGGACTATCAGAAGCAGTTTGCCTTCAGCTGGCAAGGCCAGCAATACAACTTTAGTTGCCTACTCCAGGGCTACATCAATTCTCCAGCCCTGTGTCATAATTTAGTCCTCAGGGACCTTGATCACCTTTCCCTTCCACAAGACGTCACACTGGTCCATTACATTGATGACACTATGCTTATTGGACCAATAAGGAAGAAATGCCAATGACTTATTGATAAAACATTTGTGTACTAGAGGGTGGGAAATTAATCCCACAAAAATTCAGGCACCTTCCACTTCAGTGAAATTTCAATGGGTCCGGTGGTAAGCGGCATGTCAAGGTATTCCTCATAAAGCAAAGAATAAGTTATTGCGTCAGGCCTGTCCCACAACTGAAAAGTAAGCACAACACCTAGTGGGCCTCTTTGGATTTTAAAGGCAACATATTCCTCATTTGGGCATGCTATTAAAGCCTATTTATCAAGTGACTTGAACAGCTGCAAGTTTTCAGCAGGGCCCAGAACAAAAGTAGACTCTGAAACAGGTTCAGGCTGCTGTGTAAGCTGCTCTGCCACTTGGGCCACATGAACTGGCTGATCCAATGAAGCCTGAAGTGTCTGTTGCAAATACACATGCTGTTTGGAGACTTTGGCAGGCCCCTGTTGGTGAATCACACACAACACAGACCATTAGGATTTTGGAGTAAAGCTCTACCATCTGCTGTAGATAATTACTGTCTTTTTGAAAAATAGCTTTTGGCTTGTCACTTGGCCTTAGTAGAGACTGAACGCTTAATCATGGGACACCAAGTCACCATGCAGCCTGAGCTGCATATCATGAACTGGGTGTAGTCTGACCCACAAAGTCATAAAGTAGGATGTGCATAGCAACACTCCACCATTAAACAGAAGTGGTACCTATGAGACTGGGACCAAGCAGGACCTGAAGGCACAAGTAAGTTGCATGAGCAAGTGGCCCAAATGCCTATGGTCTCCACTCTGGTCGCATTACCTTCCATCTCTCAGTCTTCACCTGTGGTCTTATGAAGAGTTCCTCATGACCAATTGACTAAGGAAGAGTAATCTCCTGTCTGGTTTACAGATGGTTCTGTGTGACATGCAGGCGCCACTTGAACGTGCACACCCACAGTGCTACAGTCTCTTTCTGGGCCCTCATGCCACCAAGAATGAAAAGAGAAAGAGAAATAAAAAAGTATACAAGTTGGGAAGGAAGATGTAAAACTGTATTTGCAGATGACATGATCTTATACATAGAAAACCCTAAAGACTACACAAGAAAACTACTGGAACTAATAGAAGAATTTAGCAACTTTGCAGGGTACAAGAGCAACACATGAAAATCAGTTGTGTTCCTCTACACTAACAAAAATGGCTCCAAAAAAGAAATCAAGCAAGCAATACCATTTACATTAGCCCCCAAATTGACAAAATACCTAGGAAATAAAAGAATTATAAAATGAAAATTATAAAACACTACTACAGGAGACTAAAAGAAACTTACATAAATGGAAATACATCTAGTGCTCATGGATTGTTAGACTTAATATAGTGAAAATGTCAATTCTATCAAAGCAATCTTCAGATACAATGCAAACCCAATAAAAACCCAACAACATTCTTTACTGAAATGGAAAAACTGATGATCAACTTCATATGGAAAGGAAAGAAAACCCTGATAGACAAAGCAATGTTGTAGAAAAAGAACAAAGCAGGAGGCCACACACTCCTCAATATTAAAACATACTATGCAGCCACTTTAAAAACAGCCTAGTATATGTTCAACGATGACATACAAACCAGTGGGCTGAAACTGAGCACTTAGAATTAAACCCAGCCATCTACGGAAAACTGGTTTTTGAAAATGAGTAAAAGTCCATTCAGTGGGGCAGAAACAGTCTCTTTAATAAATGGTGCTGGCAAAACTGAATATTCACTTGCAGGAAATGAAACAGGACCCATACTCACACCACACACAAAAAGTAACTCAAAATGGGTCAAACACCTAAATGATGAAACTAATACCACGAACTTTCATGGAAGAACACAAAGGGACATAACGTGGGACCTAAGGTTTTATATAAATAGAATAACAAACATAACAAATACATGAATAGAAGAAGACAAAAGATAAATGGGACATCGAAAAAACTGGAAACTTATGGTCAGCAAAAGACTTTATTAAAAGAGTAAATAGACAGCTGAGAGACAGCAAAAAAATCTTGGGAAACAACTTACCGGATAAAGGTACCCAGAAAACTAAAATCTGTAAAAAGTTGCAACAAGTCAACAGCAAAAAAGACAAACAACCCATTCACAAAAAGGGAAAAGGAAATGAGCAGAAAGCTCACCAGAGTTCATTCAAACAAGAAAAAATATATGAGAACATGTTCACAATCATTGGACATTAGAGATATACACCCAAAACTGCAATGAGATACCATCTTACCCCAGCTAAAATGGCATTGATTAAAAAAAATAAAATAAAATGACAACAACAAAACAGGTAACAACAAATGTTGGCAAAATCATGGGGACAATGGAATCCATACCCATTGCTGGTGGGACTGCAAATGGTACACCCGCTATGAAAAATGGCGCGCCGCTTGCACAAAAAAACTAGAAATAGAGCTAGCCCGTGATTCAGGATTCGATGGGAAAAATATTAAATGAAGTAGGAAGCATCAAAAGAAGATGGAAGGAATACACAGGGTCATTATACCAAAAAAAAAACTGGTTGACCTTTCACCATTTCAGGGAATAGTATATGCTCAGAAATCTATGGCACTGAAGGAAGAAGTCCAAGCTGCATTGTAGGTTTTAGGCACTGGGGAAAAAAAAGCTCCATGCGTTGACGGAATACCGATTGAGATGTTTCGAAATATGGATGCAGTCCTGAAAGCATTCAATCGTCTATGCCAAGAAATTTGGAAGATAGCTACCTGACCAACCTACTGGAAGAGATCCATATTTATGCCTCTTCCAAAAAAGGTGATTCAACCTATTGTGAAAATTATCTAAAATAAAAATTATTTTTTTATTTAACAATATCATTAATAGCACAGGCAAGTAAAATTTTGCTGAAGATCACTCAAAAGCAGTCATAGCAGTAGTTTCAATTTGAACGTTTATTAATATGTTTATGAATGTTCACTTTTGTAAAGAAAGTACTTTCAGGTATCATTTCATCAATTCTATTTTGAATTATTTGTCTTTATTCTTATTTGACTTTTTCATATTAGTGATATAATCTCTTTGACCATTATACATCTTAAAACTAATTTCCCATTCATTACCTTTACTTTTCACTCCATAAATGTTCTTTGATAAATAGCAATCTGAATTTTAATTAAGCCAAATAAACTAATTTTAAGAAACAAAAATGTTCATGAATGAACAGATATAGTTTCCAACATTTACAACAAAGAAAGGACTTCCATTTCTGGTTAAGTTTCAGTGGCTCACAGAAAGTCAAAGTTCCTGCTTCAGCCACTAGAAGAAACTGGATGCATTTTTAAGGATCTTTAGAGATATCAAATAGCTGTGAAAGAAGAAAAGAATGATGAGAATTTTAAAGTGAAAACTCATTAATCAGAGAAAGACAGCCCACTTCATGATTCAAACTTAATTGGCTTACAATCTTTTGCAATTACAACAATGCTGCAATATAGATTTATTGGACAATTTCATATATGTCCATGTTTTATTGATTCAAAGACTAAATAAACAAAACACCCATTGCGGTCAAACTGATTCTGATTCGCGGTGACCCCATATGTTACAGAGTAGAACTGCTCTACAGAGTTTTCTTGACTGTGCCCTTGGCAGAAGCAATCACCAATCTTTTCTTCTGCTGTGTTGCAGAATGGGTTCAAACTGCCAAACTTTAGATTAGTTGTTGTTGTTGTTAGGTGCCGTCGAGTCAGTTCTGATTCATAGCAACCCTATGCACAACAGAACGAAACACTGCCCAGTCCTGTGCCATCCTTACAATCGTTGTTATGCTTGGGCTCATTGTTGCAGCCGCTGTGTCAATCCACCTTGTTGAGGGTCTTCCTCTTTTCCACTGACCCTGTACTCTGCCAAGCATGATGTCCTTCTCCAGGGACGGTTCCCTCCTGACAACATGTCCAAAGTACGTAAGACGCAGTCTCGCCATCCTTGCCTCTAAGGAGCATTTTGGCCGCGCTTCTTCCAAGACAGATTTGTTCGTTCTCTTGGCAGTCTGTGGTATATTCAATATCCTTTGCCAACACCACAATTCAAAGGCGTCAAGTCTTCTTCGTTCTTCCTTATTCATTGACCAGCTTTCACATGCATATGATGTGATTGAAAATACCATGGCTTGGGTCAGGGGCACCTTAATCTTCAGGGTGACATCTTTGCTCTTCACACTTTGAAGAGGTCCTTTGGAGCAGATTTGCCCAATGCAATGTGTCTTTTGATTTCTTGACTGCTGCTTCCATGAGTTTTGATAGTGAATCCAGGTAAAATGAAATCCTTAACAACTTCAATCTTCTCTCATTTTATCGTGATGTTGCTCATTGGTCCAGTTGTGAGGATTTTTGTTTTCTTTATGTTGAGTTGTAATCCATACTGAAGGCTGTGGTCTTTGATTTTCATGAGTAAGTGCTTCAAGTCCTCTTCACTTTCAGCAAGCAAAGTTGTGTCATCTGGATAACACAGGTTGTTAATGAGTCTTCCTCCAATCCTGATGCCCCGTTCTTCTTCATATAGTCCAGCTGCTCGTATTATTTGTGCAGCATACAGATTAAATAGGTATGGTGAAAGAATACAACCCTGACGCACACCTTTCCTGACTTTAAACCAATCAGTATTCCCTTGTTCTGTCCGAACAACTGCCTCTTGATCTATATAAATGTTCCTCATGAGCACAATTAAGTGTTCTGGAATTCCCATTCTTCCCAGTGTTATCCATAGTTTGTTATGATCCAAACAGTTGAATGCCTTTGCATAATCAATAAAACACAGGTAAACATCCTTCTGGTATTCTCTGCTTTTAGCCAGGATCCATCTGACCTCAGTAATGATATCCCTGGTTCCATGTCCTCTTCTGAAACCAGCCTGAATTTCTGGCAGTTCCCTGTTGATATACTGCTGCAGCCGTTTTTGAATGATCTTCAGCAAAATTTTGCTTGCGTGTGATATTAATGATATTGTTCTATAATTTCCACATTTGGTTGGATCGCTTTTCTTGGGAATAGGCATAAATATTAGTAGTGGAGCACAAACCCCTTATGCCACCAAAGACTAGATACAATTGTGATATTAGTCAATGGTATCCAATTTCTCTCCGAGGACTTGAAGTGTTTTGTACTTTTACAATCTATGTATAAAAAATGCATGTTCTCCCAAGATATCATATATTCTTTATAAAATGTATTCTGTGCTGTTTAAAATTTCACTTTTTTATGAGATTGGATATCTTTTCATATATTTAAGGGATGATTAAACTGTTATAGGTTTTCTCCATTTTTCTATTTATATTTTTCACTTCTCATTGATATTTAAGAATACTTATAAGGGAAATTAGCACTTTATCTGAGGTATGACTTACAACTGTTTTCCCCACTTTATTTATTATATTTTGGCAGGACTTTTGGTGCTTTTTTTTTTAACATGTGGAAATATTTACTTTTACATAATTATTTTTCAACAATTTTTGTCCTGAATTCTAAAATTTTAGTCATAACTTGACAAATCTTCCTTATCCTAAAATTGTATTTAAAAAAATCTTTGTCTTAGGATTATTTTATTGTTTAATTTTTAAGAATATTTAAACTATTGTATCCTTTGGAGTGTTTCCTGCTGTAGTATTACTAAAAATGTATCTTTTTTTCCTCAAAGACTGTCCAAGTATCCCAATAATATTTCCTTTGAAATTCCATATTTCACCTATTTCATTTCCTGTTCTTATTGTATGACATATTCTCATGTGTATTTGGTTTCCATTTATGCCATAAGAAAATCTTGCTATTTATGCACAATACCCCAAAAAAGCAAACCCGTTGTCATCAAGACAATTCTAACTCATATCGACCCTATAGAACAGAGTAGAACTGCCCTATAGGGTTTCCAAGGAGTGACTGGTAGATTAAAATTTCCGAACTTTTAGATTAGCAACTGAGCTCTTAACCACCGTGCATCTAGTACTCCACATGCAATTGTGGAACTTTAGGATTTCCTTTTAGCTTAGTTACTTCAGGGCTGTGCACCAACTATGGTGTGGGCCAGGCTGCCATTCCACCCCATTGCGCTCTGTCACACCTGATTCCTGTGGAAGGCCTTTCTCACCACCCACTCTTCATACATCTTCTATGTTTTCAAGGTTGTACTTCCCGATGCCTTTCAATTAACTTCCCTAATCACTTTTACATGGTGTCCCTGGAGGAGGACATCATGCTTGGTAAAGTAGAGAGTCATCAAAAAAGAAGGCCATCAAACGAGATGGACTGCAACAACAGGCTCAAGCATAATAATAGTAAGCACGGTGCAGGACCAGGCAGTGTTCCCTTCTGTGCTACATAGTGATGGCACCTAACAACAACAACAACAATCACTCTCTGATATTATAATACTATAAGATTTCCCTCTTGTGGAGATGACAGATAGATAAACATGTAATAGATGATAGATAGATAATTTACACAACCTTTACTTTTTTTTTTTTTTACTTTAGTAGTGAATATATATATATATATATATACACACTACTAACCTCAAGGTTGTGGGTAATTATAAACTTCAAAATCACTGCTTAATAATAGGAAGTAACATCCTGTTTTCGTAAGGGGAAATTTAGCTTCAAGCCAATATTCTTAAATTATCTGTCTTAGGCTAGGTTCTCTACAGAAATAAAACCAGTGAGCCATATATATATATATATGTATATATATGTATATATATGTATATATATGTATATATATGTATATATATGTGTATGTGTATATAGATAGATATACATATATGTATATATATACACATTATAGAGAGAAAAAGAGAGATTCATTTCAAGAAAATTAATCACCCGGTTGTAGAGCTGGCAAGTCCCTGGTCAGGCATCAGGGGCTGATGAACCCAAGATCCACAGATCAGAGGACAGGCTGCTGGCTCACAGGACAGAAGACTGAGAAATCCAAGGTCAGCCAGTAAAGTGGGAGGCTGTTGGCTCAAATATCAGGAACTGGAAGTCAGGTACTGATAAGCCAAATGCAGGATCCAGGGCAGAGCAAAAGACAGTGAACTTTGCCAGAAAGTCCACATGTATTGGATGCAGGCCACACCCCCAAGGAAACTCCCTTTCAACTGATTGTCTACCTAGAGCAGCTCCCCATCATGGAGGTGATCACATCATATCAGATCTCATCATGGAGGTGATTATATCATTATATGACTGCCAAAATATTCCATAATTGCCAAGACACCGAGATTCATGTCTTAGCAAAGCCAACACACAATCTTAAAGATCATCCTACCTAAGCATCACTCAGATTTGAAGCCTTGATGGGGAAATATTTTATAACAATACACAGACTACTGACCTAGAGTCTTGCCTCTAATTTCAGCTGGACTTATATCAGAATCTTATTTTCTCCTGTGAGTTTAGTAAGAATCAGCTCTTAAAAGTGGTTTCACAGAGGGAATGAAATTGAGGATGGATGGTGGAATGCTGCAAGGAAAATAAAAAGCCTCCCTGTTGGGATTAATCTTGCGACAAAAAAAAAAAAAAAATCTTTTGAACTAGATTTAAGGTATCCAACAGCTAGTTCTCAGTTTGCCCAGGTCCTCTTGAAGAAATAAATTATATATTATATGATTAGTATGATTAGTAGGTAAAAACATTCTTTGTTGTTAGGACATTTATTATAAATTTTACAAAAGCCAGCCCCAGAATTTGGATGAAGACATCCATTTCAGAGAAGAAAATAAGTAAAATAATTGAGGAAAATATGACTAGAGCTCAATCTAATAGGAACAGAGGGTCCATATTAAGAAGTCATAATAGATAAAGTGAGAATTGAATTTGGGTCAATTTTACGTGGGAAGTATTGCTACTTAAGAGCAATCCAGGATCTTATTTAAGTCTGTGAAATAAAACTTCCTTCACACTCTATTCCATTGAGATGCTATAGAGGAAGAGCATTCTGGGCAAACTGAGAGCTATCTGGGAAAATAAATAGATAAACCAAATCAGAGAGTGCCAAAGAGGTTTGTTTAATTAGAAATTTAACTGTGTCACGTGGAAGAGATCCCAGGGGATGGAGATAACTTTTTTTTTTAAAGAGCACTCCATGTTAATAATGAACAGTGTTTTAAAGGTAGATTAGACACCTATGATGAAAGAAGTTGTTTCAGCCAAAGTAATTTAAATACATAAATATGTAAACCCTCTTCAGTGAGGAAGAAACAAGTTTATCAGAAACAAACCAAAATCCAAACCCCCTGCAGTTAAGGAGATTACTGCTCACAGGGACACTTCAGGACAGAGCAGAATTGCCCCCCAAGTTTCCAAGGCTATAAATCTTTAAGGAAGCCAACTGCCAAAACTTTCTCCCACAGAGCAGATGGTGGGTTCCAAGTGCAGACCTTTTGGATAGCAGCTGAGCACTTTAACCACTGTGCCACCAGACCTCCTATTACCCCCCAAAAAAGGTATGAAATATTTTATATTAATGTTCAACTTCAGTTCATGATATTATTAAAGTTAATGTTTAATATGGAGTAGCAAAAATATCGTTTTATTAAAGCACCTTATTTACATTTCTGACTCTATTAAATAAATTTACCTTAAGCTGATTTTAAATAGTGATATTAACAATTTTAAAACTCCGAAAATTTGAAAAATTGCTGTTTTTGTAAGAATACTAAATAATGTTATAGGAAAACTTCATTTCCAGCAAAGACTTTGTCAAGCAAATAAGATTATATGTATGCATTTTAGTTCTGATATTTTAATAAGACATTTAAAATAAAACAATCCATGAAATAAATCTACAACCGTTAAGGAATCCAAGAAATTATTTTAAAGAAAATGATATTTTGTGTTAAAGAATTCATAAAATAATAAAAAGTTTTAAGTTCATACTGATTTCCAAGTTAGTTTTAGCGTTTATGTTCTAATTTATGTCAAAAATACAAACACAGCTGAGGTTTAGGTAGAGTGGGGGCATTGACAATGACTAATATTTAACCGAATCAGAATCTTGTTACCCAATGCCAAATTTATTGCCTCCAAGTGGCTTCTGACTCATAGCCACCCTATAGGATAGAGTAGAACTGCCTCACAGGACTTCCAAGGCTGTAAATCCTTACAGAAACTCACTGTCACATCTGCCTCCCACAGAGTGGCTGGTGGGCTTAAACCATGGACCTTTTGATTGGCAGCGGAGCACTTAACCACTGCACAACCAGAACTCTTTCAATATTGTTATGCATTCCTTAATCATTTGGATTTTTCCAGGGAATGGGTGCTTAGATTTCAAATAAAAACATGAGAGCATTAAGTTTTATTTCCCTTTAAGTAATAAGAACTTAAACATTTTCAAGAAGAATAATATAAACGGTTTTGGGAGAACACGCAGGGTAAATCTCTGCTCTTTCTACCCTGTTCTCTTGAGAAAAACCCAGAGAAATCTTACATAATATTACACATGGATAATTTCATCACCAAAAAGTGGAGTTTGTACAATTAGCTCTCACAAGTCATTTTATTTAATTAACAAGAAATACATTTTTTTTAATTAAATGCCATCATTTGTAAAAAAAAAAAAAAATACATAAGGATTTGGTTCTTTTGTCCTCTTTTGAATCTTAATTCTTCTCCCCCTCTTAAGGGTGATGCTTTCATTTTAATAATGTCCATTCCTTTATTTTAGTCCAGAATCAAACCCTGAGTACCACGTTAGGCGTACACCCATTTTCTGGACTCTATACTGATTTCAAGTAGGAAAATAGTCACAGCCTTTACCTCTTAGATCATTTAGTATCAGTAAAAGAAAATGCATACAAATGGTATTACCCTAATTGCAATTCTGAGTGCTGAACAGTGATGGGTACTACAGGTGTTACATGTCCACAAAGCAGAGATAATGATATGAACTCAAATATTGGCAGAGAACTCATGGATAATTGCACCTTTTGAGTTGAACATTTTTGGAGTTTGTAATGTTTTGATAATTGTTTTTAAGATCTCACTTCATTCCCACAATAATCCAGTGATACAAAAGCAAAAGATATTAGAGAGTATTGTTCATGTTGTATAGCATACTGAGTAAAATATTAGTTTTAATAACAATCAAAATAAATGGATGATAATAAGCAACTGTTGGCAACAATAACAATAATAGACGACAATAATAGAGAACAATAAAACAATAATAATAGGCTATTATAAATGCCAGGACTTCTTCCAGATTTTTTACTTAAATGATTTAATTCACTTAACAACACTAAATGGTGATATAGTTGCCAGTCATTTTACAGTGGAGCAGAATGTGACACGGAAAGATTAACAAGCATACATGAGGTCATCATACAGCTAGATGTTGAAACTATAATTCAATTTCAGTCTATCTGGAAAATATTATTCTATAACAATGGCACAGAGCCCTGGTGACAGAGTCCTAAACACTTGGCTGATAATCAAAAGGTCAAGGGTTCAAACTCTCCAGCTGCTCAATGGAATAAAGACATGGCAATTGGCTTCCCTAAAGATTTACAGCCTTGAAAACCCTATGGGGCAGTTCTACTCTGCACTGTAATGTAGCTACCAGTTCAAATAGTCTCCTCGGCAATATATATATATTTTTTTAACCATGGCATGCCATACCTCTTCTCTACTTGGTGGGCAAGGTACAAACCCGTTAGGATGGAGAGATGAAAAGCATCGCGAGACAAGAGGAATCTTGCGTCTTGCAAAATTTAAGGAGGCACTCACTTTCAGAATTGTGCAAATGCAAGGAGGGCCCTGAGCCTCCTTAAATTTTGCACCTCAGGAGCTTCCCTAACTGGTTCCTGTCCTGACCATGATGAAAGCGAATGGTGGGAAAAACAGTCCCAACAACCGAACTCTAAATTACTTTATCAAATACATAACTAGGCAATATGTTAAATTCTAGGGCTATAGGCTTAAAGAACATATTATCATAGAACCATAACTAAAAAGTAATCAATTTAAAATTGGTAAATAGACAATATGTTTGGCCAATATTATCTCATTTAATTCTCACAAAGAAGTAAACCTTTGAAACTTTAAAAAAAAGCTTAATATCACAATTGAGTCAAACTCAAGTCCATTAAAAAAAAATACTTATTTGCAGTCACAAAACTTATGTGCAGTTGGTCAAATTATCCATATTTAGTGGGTCTGAACATCTTTAAATCTAAAGAATAGTGAGTTTAGAAACAGTTACCTAAATTTGTCTGAAAAACAACAAAAAATCATGTTGGGTGCACAGAGCACCCAATGGGTATAACAACAGCCAACATCATTCCTCCTACTGTCCCACATATAAACATTGCTAACAAATACCCTCCATGCTACCCCTGTTTTCATAGGGTGACCAGTTTTATTATTGGTATCTGAATCAATGTTCCCAGGACAATTTCCCTGAATAAAATCCTCTTATCTTGCCCACTTAATATCCTTCCAAAAGATATTTGTTTTATTCCCTACACAAAATGTAATACTCTCACACTTTTCTTTCTAAACTATCTAATGTGAACTGTATTATAGGAACCTATATGCTTAAAGGCGATCTGGTGGCACAGTAGTTAAGTGCTCAGCTGCTATCCAAAATGTTGGTAGTCCAAGCCTACCAGTGGCTTCTTGGAAACTCTATGTAGTAATTCTACTTGTCCCTATAGGGTCCCAGAGAGTCGGAATCGACTCAATGATGGTGGTATGGGTATATGCTTAAAATCATCAAGGAATGCAAGAAGGAAATGTTGAAAGAGGCCGTTGAAAATGTGTGTTAGAAGAGAGTTTATGATAAAGTGTTTGAGAAGCTTGATTCAGAAAATGCATAGAGAACTATAATAGAATTGTCAAGAAGTGTAATTAATTTAAAATGAGATTAGATGGCAAAGCTGAGGGTCCATCTCCAGCAGTTGCCAATTGCTCCAGTGCCTGTGCTGAGTCAGGTATAGCCTGATCTGTCCTGGGCTGTGTTCCGAAAGTATAAGGAAATGATCTTAAAATCACTGTGGATTGTGATTTAACAGGAGGATGTGGGACATACAAAACTAGTGTCATTCTTAACGTGCAAACCATTGCGGTGATCATAAAATCCAACCTGGACACCTCAATACAATTTAGAGAAGAGAAAAAGAGATACAGGAAGGCTAAGGAAATGCACATGTAAATTTACCTTTTCCACAGATGAATCATCAAGAAAAATCATCACAAGATAATCTAACTGAAATTATTGAATTTGTTCTCTTGGGCTTTGCTGACATGCCCCACCTCCAGTGGTTCCTTTTTGGATTGTTTTTAATCATCTATATCATTATCCTGTTGAGCAATGGCACCATATTTCTCATAACAAAAATGGATCCTGCTCTCCAGAGCCTTGTGTATTTTTTCCTAGCAAATTTTTCCTTCTTGGAAATCTGCTATGTATCAACTACTCTCCCCAGAATGCTGATTAATATTGGGACCCAGAAAAGAACAATTTCCTTCGTTGCCTGTGCTATGCAGATGTGCTTTTTCCTTCTGTTCGGAGGCACAGAATGCTTGCTCCTGACAGTGATGGCCTATGACTGCTATGTGGCCATTTGTAATCCTCTGCACTATCCTCTAGTCATGAACCACAGGGTCTGCATTCAGTTGGTGACTGGCTCCTGGACCATTGGAATCCCAGTTCAGATACGGCAGACATATCAGATTTTCTCTCTGCCTTTTTGTGGATCTAAACAAATTAACCACTATTTTTGTGATATCCCGCCAATACTCAAGCTGGCTTGTGGGGACACCTTTGTTAATGAGATGTTGGTCTACACAGTTGCTGTGTTATTTGTCATGGTTCCATTTCTGTTGATACTTGGCTCCTACAGTAAAATCATCTCCATCATCCTGAAGTTGCCATCAGCCACAAGTCAAGCCAAAGCCTTCTCTACCTGCTCATCTCATCTAATGGTTGTGGTGTTATTCTTTGGATCAGCCATTATTGCCTACTTAAGGCCCAACACTAGACACTCAGAGGGAACTGACAAAATGCTTTCTCTTTTCTACACTATCCTAACTCCTATGTTTAATCCCATGATATATAGTCTAAGGAACAAGGATGTCATAATGGCACTGAGAAAATTGCTTTGTAAATAACTCACTCTATTAAAGAATCAGTTTAATGTATAGAAATTGCTTTCTTACATATTTTTAATTAAATTTCAACAGATGTATACTTTTAACCGTACCTTGTGATATGGATTGAATTTTGTCCCCCCAAAATGTGTGAACTTGACTAGGCTATGATTTTCAGTATTGCAGTGCTAGTCCACCATTTTGTTTTATGAGTCTGAGACCTCTAGAAGGCAAGTGGTTTGGTTTGGTGATTTCTCTATGTGTTGTAAATCCTACCTTTATGATGTTAATGAGGCAGGAGTCAGTCTACAACAATAGGTTGTATCTTGTGTCAATCTTTTTTGAGATAAAAGAGAGAAACTAGCATAGAGACAGGGAGACCTCCTATCACGAAGAATGAAGAACCAGAAGGCAAGAGTGTTCTTTAGACCCAGGGTCCCTGCTTCGAGAAGCTTCTAGACCAGGGGAAAATTGATGACAAGGACCTTACGATGGAGGCAACAGAGAGAGGAAGCTTCCCCTGGAGCTGTCTCTCTGAATTTGGAATTCTAGCCTCCTTGTCTGTAAGAGAATAAATTTCTTTTTGTTAAGCTATATATACTTGGGGTATTTCTGTTATAACCCAAACCCAGTGCCGTTATAGCAGCACTACATTACTAAGACACCTTGTCTTCCCAAAAAATCATTTCCAAGTTAATAATCTCTTATAAAAAATCTCTCCTCAAATTATATAAGTAATATATGTATTAAACCCATAGCAAATCATTATATTAGTAATTCTATGATTTCATTGTGCAATGTCATCCCTCAATAAAAATTTTTGCTTGGGCTTGTTTAATTTAGTCAGTTGTAATATATAATCTATTAAAAAATACCTAGGGTAAAACATTATTCATTTCCATGAGTGCCCTTACAGTTGTGATACCCATTTTAAGAACCAGGTTTTGCAATATGCATTAATTAAAACTATGCACTGTTCCTTAGGTATCCATGGAGAATTTGTTAGAGGACCCCCACAAATACCAAAATCTGTGGATACTCAATTTCCTTATATAAAATGGCACAATACTTGCATAGAACCTACTCACAAACTTCCATATACTTTAAGTCACCTGTAGATTACCTATAATACCTAATACAATGCAAATGCTGTGTAAATATTTGTTATGCAGTCTTGTTTTGGGAATAGTGACAAGACATGAGGTGAACAATGCACAAACAATGAGGGCTGAAGAGAGAGACTGAAGGTCTGTGACATGGTGGGAGGCTACAGCTGGGTATGCCTACACATCATTTCATTTGCATGGATTCAGTGTAGTGCTTGGCACAATAACAATAATAATATAATCTTTATGATAAACCTGGAAGAGGTTCTGTGGAGAAGTAACATTTGAACTGAGTCCTAAATAATCAGGAGTAACTATGTAAAGAACACTTTAGGCAGATAAGCATGGAAATAAAGGTAGCGGCCTGATTATATAGCAGTCTTCCATTCCTGTAAGAAATTTGAATTATTCCAAGTACAGTGGGAAGCCATGAAATTGTTTTAGATTTTCTGTAGAGAACACTTTGACTGTTAGAATCTACCAACCACTCCTTGGAAACCCTATGGGACAGTTCTACTCTCTCCTATAGGGTCACCATGAGGTGGAACTGACTCAAAGGCAAGGGGTTTGATTTTTTTGGTTGTTGCTGTTTTTTTTTTTTAATGGAAAAAAAAAATTAAAAATGCAAATGTCTTAGAAAAGCACTGTAGAGGTTGGTGGGTGCCGTAATGAATCTTTCAAGTGTTTAAATCACTTAAGGCTGCAAACCAAGCCTTGAACAAGAATCAAATGAGATGGGAACCATATTAAATAGCAATTGCTGCATTCTATGATGGTATTTGATTGTCTATGTGTGTATATATATATATATATATATATACACACACATATGTCACTTGGTATCCAAGGGGGATTGTTTTCATTATGTCCGCTGATACCAAAATCTGAAGATGCTCAAGTCCGTTTTATAAAATGATGTAATATTTGCATGTAATACATGCACATCTTCCTATATACTTTAAGCCATTTCTAGATTACCTATAATCCTTAATAATGTAAATTCAATGCAAATAGTTGCTATACAGTACTGTATTTTTTAGGGAATAATGTCAGGACAAGAGTCAAACAATGCTCAAACAAAGAGTACTGGAGAGAGAGACTGAGGACATGTGAAATTCTGACAGGCTATGTCAGGGAAAGCCTACACATCAGTTTATTTGCATGAATTTAGCATGGCGCTCAGAGCTTGCTGAATCCAAATTTTGCTATTGGGAACTTTCTTTTTTTTTTGTTCTACTTTTCCAAATGTGTTTAATCTCAGATGGTTGATTTTGTGGATGGGGAATTCACAGATACACAGGGCCAACTGCATATACATACACACACACACACACATACACACACACATACACACACTCACACACATGCACACAATGCACACACGCACACACATACACACAGACAGGTACACAGACACACACATACACATACACACACACTCATACACACACATGCACATACACACACCCACACACACATACAAACACACACTCACATACACACACATACACATTCACACACACACAAACACACACACACACCTACACATACACACATACACATACACACACACATACACATACCCCACATACACACAGACACATACACAGACACACACATACACACATATAGATATACATATATAGTTTATATTATTAATGATAATTATATGATATTTATTATACATGTATGTATGTATACATATGTGTGTATATCTATATATGTATGTATGCATGTAGCTTGGTAGTACAGTGGTTAAAGGACTCTGCAGATAACAGAAAATGGTCAACAGTTCAAACCCACCAGCCACTCTGCAGGAGAATGATGTGGGAATCTGCAAAGACTTACAGCCTTAGTAACCCTATGGGGAAGTTCTACTTTGTTCCATAGGTTGCCTATGAGTTGGAATTGACTCAATGGCTGTGTGTTTGGCTTTGGTATATACACACACACACACACATAAACTCTGTGAAGAATGGGAATTCCAGAGGACAAAGCTGTGCTCATGAGAAACCTGTTTAGAGACCACGATGCTGTCGTTCAAAGAGAACAAGGGGATACTGGGTGATTTAAAGTCAGGAAAGGTGTGCCTCAGGGTTATATTATTTCATCATACTTATTCAATCTGTATACTGAGCAAATAATCCAAAAAACTGTACTCCATGAAGAAGAATGGGGCATCAGGATTGAAGAAAAGGTCATAAACAACCCACATTATGCAGGTGGCACAACCTTGCTTGCTGAAAGTGAAGAGGACTTGAAGCAATTACTGAAGAAGATCAAAGACTATAACCTTCAGTGTGGATTGCACATCAACATAAAGGAAACAAAAATCCTCACAAAGGGACCAATAAGCACCATCATGATAAACAGAGAGAAGACTGAAGTTGTTAAGGATTTCATTTTACTTGGATTCACTATCCAAACCCGTGGAAGCAGCAGTCAAGAAATCAAATGACATATTGCATCAGGCAAAACTGCTGCAAAGGACCTCTTTAAGATGATGAGAAACAATGATGACACTTTAAGGAACCAATATCTATATGTACATTTATCATATCTTTCTACATATGTATGTATAAAGTGTTAAGACTCTCACATTATTTTATAGAAAAAAAAAACAGAGACACAGAGTTTGCATAATTTTTCCTACTTCACACACATACTACTATTTTACCTCACTACCCATGTTCTGGAAACCCTGCTGCTAACCAAAACGTTGGCAGTTTGAATCCACGAGGAGCCACTTGGAAACTCTATGGGGCAGTTCTACTCTGTCCTATAGGGTCGCTATGAGCCAGGGTCGACTTGATGGGAACAGGTTTTTTTTTTTTTTTTTTTTTTTTTGTACCCATGTTCAGAACCCCTGCTAGAGCAGTGTTTAGGTGCTATGGGTACTAACCAAAAACAGGGCAGTTTGAATCCACCAGCTGCTCCTTGAATAACCTATATGACAGTTTCTACTTTGTCCTGTAATGTTGCTATGAGTTGGACTGACTTGATGGCAACAGGTTTGGTTTTTAGGTTTTTACCCATAATCTGTTTACAGACTTGGGTTTGAGATAGTCCTTCACCACCTAAGTTTTTGTTTGACTTGGGAAATTATTTCATCCTTCAATGTCACTTTTTATATTTGAAAAAAAAAAAAAAAATACGATCCTTGCAGTGTTTTTGTGAGAATTAATATGTTGTAAAGAGCACACCTAACATGGATTTAGTTTATCACGTGACATTGTAACAGTCTAATTTATGACCACATTTGTAATTAAGGAATTTCCTTAACATATTTCCTTATCTACAATGTTAGAAAAAAAGATATTATGGAGAAAAATAGAAAATTAATTAATCATCACCAAACTGGGTTCACACTCAATATAATCCAAATAAGTTTTTGTTTATTTATGCCCTATTTCCAAACAGTTTTCATAGATATATTGTTCACTCTTTTTTTATCTAAGTCAATTGCTGGTGTTAGCTAACATCAGGTCAGGGTCTGACTCACGGCAAATTCATGTGTTACAGAATAGAGCTGTGCTCCATAAGGTTTTATTAAAGATTGCCTATTCTAAGATTTTCAATCCTTTGCATGCTTTACAACCATCCCTGGGGTGATATAAAAACGCTGAATTCTGATTCACTTGCCCTCAGGTGGTGTCAGAAAAAACTTTCCTTGGAGACTGTATCAATCAGGATGGAGAAGTAGAAATCAATATTTAGGGACTCAATACTTATATTATTCTTTGACTTTAAGTTGTTGCTTAATAATAAAAGAACTGCAAACACATATCGTAACTACCTTTACTGTATCTTCACAACCAATTCTTTTGATTCAGGAATTGTATAAAGCACAATTTTCTGTTTTGCCTTAACAACCTTAATAAAATTTATTTTATTTCAAATGATGGAAAAGTTGAGGTTTGCATTTTTGAAAATATTATCAGATTCTTAAAGAGGAAAATGTTAAAAATATTAGTACCTCTTTAATGCATCCTCATTTTTTGAGGATAAATGTAAGATAGTTCAATTAGGTGTTGAAAATAATACTGTATGTCAAGAAAGAGTTCAGTTTACTTCAAGTATTATATCCAAAATGATTTTCCAAGAGGAAATCAGAGAGGATTTCCGCTCCTGAACAGAGAATCAAGCCTGCAACTATAGGAAGCTACATGAAACCCGATCAGAAGAGACACCAAATGATCAACTCCACGCCACAGCCAAATCAAATTTTTGAAATCCAAAGACAGGGATTGATTTCTGAAAGCAGCAAGAAAGCAACACAAAACAACATATTGACAAAGACTTTCACCCAGAGTCGACAGGAAGAGACGTCTTCCCCTGGATCCGACACCCTGAATTTGAACTTCCAGCCTCCCAGACTGAGAGAATAAACTTCTGTTGGTTAAAGCCATCCACCTGTGGTACTTCTGTTATAGAAACACTACATAACTAAGACAGAATCTGGTACCAGGGATTGTTCTAGAGAAACAAAATTATAAAGATGAGTTTTCTAAATGGGTTCCCAAGTCTGGTTAGTCTTAAAGATATTGATGACTCTGCTCCCAGGAGTAAAGAGCACACTGCTAATCCATGGTGTGAGGTGGCCATACAAATATGGAAAGTATCACCACCAACAGATGAGGTATTGGGGAAAGGGGAGGCTTGGGTGATTTCATGTGTGATAGCTTTCTACAATTTTGTCAGAATGAGAAGTATAAAGAAGCTAGTTGGTTGGTCCTACTTTAGCTAGACAAACTTGTAAAAGAAAGAGATGAGCTCAGGGCTTCAGAGTCAAAGGGAAAGTGCTGCATAAACAACCATAAGGATTCCACTAGTACCTTGAAAGAAAGTCTTATTTCTTGTAGGTGTTGTTGTTGTTAGGTCCCATTGAGTTGATTCCAACTCATGGCCACCCTCATACCACAGAAGGAAGCACTGCCAGGTCCTGCAACATGCTCACAGTCGTGTTATGCTTGAGCCCATTGTTGCAGCCACTGTGTCAGTCCATCTCATTGAGGCCTGGAAGTGCTGACTCATCTACGCCAAGAAATTTAGATGACAGCTACCTGGTCAACCGACTAGAAGAGATCCATACTTATGCCTATTCCCAAGAGAGGTTATCCAACCGAATTTGGAAATTATTGAACGATATCGTGAATATTACATGCAAGCAAAATTTTGCTGAAGATCATTCAAAAGCAGCTGCAACAATATATAGACAAGGAACTGCCAGAAATTCAAACTGGATACAGAAGAGGATGTGGAACCAAGGATATCATTGCTGATGTCAGATAGATCCCGGCTGAAAGCAGAGAATACCAGAAAGATGTCTACCTGTATTTTATTGACTATGCAAAGGCATTTGGTTGTGTGGATCATAACAAATTATGGATAACATTGTAAAGAATGGGAATTCCAGAACACTTAATTGAGTTCATGATGAATCTGTATATAGATCAAGAGGTAGTCGTTTGGACAGAACAAGGGAGTATTGTGTGGTTTAAATTCAGGAAAGGTGTCTGTCAGTGTTGTATCCTTCAGCTGTACCTATGCAATTTATATGCTGAACATATAATCCGAGAAACTGGACTATAAGAAGAATAGGGCATCAGGATTGGAGGAAGACTCATTAACAAACTGCATTATGCAGATGACACAACCTTGCTTGCTAAAAGTGAAGAGGACTTGAAGCACTTACGAATGAAAACCAGAGACCACAGCCTTCAGTATGGATTACATGTCAACATAAAGAAAACAAGAATTCTCACACCGGGACCAATGAGCAACATCATGATAAACAGAAAAAATTGAAGTTGTCAAGGATTACATTTTACTTGGATCCACAATCAACAGCCATGGAAGCAACAGCAAAGAAATCAAAAGACACATTGCTTCAGGCAAATCTGCCACAAAAGACCTTTATAAAATGTTGAAAAGCAAAGATGTCACCTTGAAGATTAAGGTGCGCCTGACCCATCCATGGTGTTTTCAATCGAATCATATGCATGTGAAAGCTGGGGGATGAATAAAGAAGACTGAATAAAAGTTGATTCCTTTCAATTGTGATGTTGGCAAAGAATATTAAATATATGATAAACTGCCAAAGGTACAAGCAAATCTGCCTTGGAAGGTGTACAATCCGAATGCTCCTTACAGAAAAGGACTTTGGACTTGTTATCAGGAGAAATCAGTCCATGGAGGAGGACATCATGCTTGGTCGGGTACAGGGTCAGTGAAGGAGAGGAAGATGCTCAACGAGATGGATTGACACAGTGGCTGCAACAATGGGTTCAAGGGTACCAAGGAGTGTGAGGTTGGCACAGGATGTGGCAGTGTTTCTTTCTGTTGTACACAGGGTTGGTATGAGTTGAAACCAACTCCTTGGCCTCTAACAACAACAGCAACAGAGAGTCTTTGCAGGTGTTAATTAAGGGAGTACTCCAAATGGAAAGGCAAGAGCATTAAATAAATACTTGTATCTATACACAGAACAAAATAACTAAATTAATAAAATATGAGACAGAAATTTCCAAAAACGCAACAACATGGACAATTATGAGGGTGAAGCATATGGCATTTTCAAGGAATAAATTCAATAATTAAATGCCACAAACAATACAACATGCATTTTATAAGAAATAAGCACAAAGAAAATTTATCAAAAATAGGTTGAATATTCATGTTAATGGAGACACACCAACATAAATGAGGGAGGGACGAGCATATCAGAAATAGGTTTGTTTTGTTAAGTATATATGTTAACAGTTGTTCATTGTTGCAATTATAAGTTGTGTAATGTAATATATGTGGTAACCACTAAGAAATAGTCAAGGAAAAACTTTCATAAGAGAAGAAGGAAGAATGTAAAGAGGCTCATCACAAGAAAGCAACCATGTATAAACAAAAACAGAAAAATCAGAATATAAAATCAAAGAAGACACAAAACACTCAAAAACTAAGAGCAAAATGAGGGAGGTAGACACTTCCTTTTCAGTAATAAATGTAAATGGTTTAAATACCACATGCAAAAAGAAACGAGCAGTAGAATAGATTAAAAAAAATGATACATCCTTCTGCTCTCTACACAAAACACACCTTAGTCATAGGACAAAAACAGACTGAAAATAAAAGGATGGAGAAAAATATTCCATGCAATCAACAAAAAATTAGCAGTGGATTTGGCCATACTAACATCAGATAAAATAGACTTCAAATCATAATCTACTACAAGAGATAAAGAAGGCCATTACATGATAATAAGAGGGTCAATTAGCACATACATATAACAATTCTAAATATATATGTACCTAACTGCAATGCACCAAAGTACATGCAATAAATACTGACTAATAGGAAACAGAAATAGTCAACTTCACAATCCTGTTAGGGGACTTCAACACACCACTTTCAATTACAGACAGAATATCTAAAAAGAAGATCACTAAGGACATTGAGAACTTAAGTAAAGCCATAAACCAATTGGACCTAACAGATAATACAGAATACTCCACTCAGCATCAGAACAATACCCATTCCTCTCCATCATACATGAATCATTTTCCAGAACAGACCGTATGGTAGGATAAAATAAGTCTCAAAATTTAAAAAAGACTGAAATCATACAAAGCATATTCTCTGGCCATAATGGTGTGAAGCTACAAATCAACAACAGAAAAAGCAGTGAAGTAAAATCAAACAAACCAAACTCAAAAAACAGACAAACAAAAATCATGGAAATAAGATACTACTAAAAACTGAGTCTAGAAAAATTCATAAGCGAATTTACAAAACTCCTAGAATCAAATGAAAATGGAAATACAACATGTAAACCTTTGCTACACAGTAAAAGGAGTACTCAGAAATTCATAGTAATACAATGCCAATATTAAAAAAAAAAAAAAAGAATGATCCAAAATCATTAACTTTAACAACAGCTTGAACAAATAGAAAAGGAAGAGCAAAAGAAGCCAAAAGTTACCAGAAAAAAAGGAATAATAAAGATCAGGGCAGAAATAAACTAAATAGAAAATAGTAAAACAATAGAAAGAATCAACAAAACCAGAAGTTGGTTCTTTGCAAGGATCAATAAAATATACAAACCACTGGCTTGTTTGAAAAAGGGAAAAAACAAAACAAGAGAGGCAAATGACCAAATTAAGAAACAAATTTGATGACATGAATCCTATCCAGCAGAGGTAAAGAAGATCATAACTGATTACTATGGAAAATTGTATTCCAACAAATTTGAAAACCTGAATGAAATGGACAAATTCCTAGAAACATACTACCTACCCAAACTAACACAGAGGTAGAAAATTTACACAGATCCATTACAAAAGAAGAGGTTGAAGATATCATCAGAAAACCGCCAAGAGAAAAAAGCCCAGTACCAAACGGCTACAGTGGATAATTCTATCACACTGACACCAATCCTGCTCGATCTGTTAATATAGAAGAGAAATACCAGCAATCCTTATCTATGAAGCCAGCCTAACCATGATACCTAAACCAGGCAAAGATATCACAAAATAAGAAAATTGCAGACGAATAGCCCTTAGAAACATAGATGAAAATATTTTCAACTAAATTCTAGCCAATAGACCTCAGCCACATATCAAAAAAGTCATTTACCACGGTTAAGTGGATTCATACCAGGATTACCACGGTGATTCAAACTTAGAAAGTCAATTTAATATACTACATAAATAAAGCAAAGGAAAGAACCATATGATCCTATCAATTGATGCAGAAAATGCATTCAATAAAATTCAACATCCTCTCCTGATAAAAACTTTCATTAAAATAGGTATAAAAGGGAAATTTCCCAATATAATTAAGAGTATATATGCAAAACCAATAGCCGACCTTATACTCAAAGGAGAAAAGCAGAAAGCCTTCACTTTGAGAAGAGGAATGAGACAAAGATGCCCATTATCACCACTCTTATTCAGCGTCTTACTCAAAGTCCTAGCCATTGCAATAAGAAAAGGAAGAGAAATAAAAGGTCAACAAGTCGGAAACAAAGAAGTAAAACTGTAATTGCAGATGACATGGTCCTATACATGGAAAATCCTAGAGACTCCACAAGAAAACTACTAGAACTAATAGAAGAATTTAGCAACTTGGCAGGGTATAACAGCAACACAAAAAAATCAGTTGTGTTCCTCTACACTAACAAAGACTGTTCCAAAAAAGAAATCAAGCACAATATGATTTACAATAGCCTCTATATTGACAAAATACCTAGGAATTAACCTAACCAGGAACATAAAAGACTTCTAAAATGAAAATTATTAAACACTACTACAAAGAACTAAAAGAAACTTAACATAAATGAAAATATGTCTAGTGCTCATGAATTGCTATACTTAGCATAGTGAAAATGTCAGTTCTATCAAAGCAATCTTCAGGTAGAATGCAATCCCAGTAAAAACCCAATGACATTCTTTACTGAAATGGAAAACCTAGTGATCAACATCAAATGCAATGGAAAGAAATCCATGATAGACAAAGTAATTGCAGAAAAAGGACAAAGCAGGAGGCCTCATATCCCTCAATATTAAAACATACTATGCAGCTTTTTTTTTTATGCAGCCACTGTAATCAAAACAGCCTAGTCAATAATTTTCAAATAGAATAACAAACATAAAAAAAAAGAATAGAAGAAGAAAAAAGAGATAAATAGGACCCCATAAAAATTAGAAACTTATGATCTTCAAAAGACTTTATTAAAAGGGTAAACAGACAGTTGATAGATGGCAAAGAAATATTGTGAAATGACTTAACCAATACGGGTATAATCTCTAAAATCTGTGAAAAGTTGCAACAAGTCACCAACAAAAAGACAAACAATCCATTCACAAAACAGGCAAAAGAAATGAACAGAAGGCTCACCAGAGTTCATTCAAGCAGCCAAAAAACACATGAGAATATATTTACAATCATTGGACATTAGAGGTATACAACTCGTTACTACAATGAGATACCATCTTACCCCAGCTAATATGGCATTGATAAAATAAATAAATACAACAACAAAAACAGAAAACAACAAATGTTGGGAAAATCACGGGGAAAATGGAATCCATATCTATTGCTGGTGGGACTGCAAAATGGTACACCACTATGAAAAATGGTGTAGTGCTTGCTTAAAAAAACTAGAAATAGAGCTAGCCAATGATTCAGGATTCTATGGGGAAAATATTAAATGATGCAGGAAGCAACAAAAGAATGTGGAAGGAATAACAAAGTCACCATTTCAGGAGGTAGCATATGCTCAGAAATCTATGGTCTTGAAGGAAGAATTCCAAGCTGCACTATAGGTATTAGGCATTGGTGATAAACAAAGCTCCAGGAATTGACGGAACACCAATTGAGATGTTTCAACAAATGGATGCAATTCTGAAAGTGCTCAATCATCTATGTGAGGAAATTTGGAAGATAGCTACCTGACCAACCTACAGGAAGAGATCCATACTTAAGCCTATTCCCAAGACAGGTGATTCAACCTAATGTGGAAATTATCTAACAATATCATTAATATAAATTAATTAAATATAAATTAAAATAAATTTTATTGACTATGCAAAGGCATTTGACTATGTGGATCATAACAATTTATGGACAACATTGTAAAGAATGGGAATTCCAGAACAGTTAATTGTGCTCATGAGGAAGCTTTACATACATAGATCAAGAGGCAGTTGTTCGAATAGAACAAGGAGATACTGATTGGGCCAAAGTCAGGAAAGGTGTGCATCAGGGTTGTATCCTTTCACCATACCTATTCAATCTGTATGCTGAGCAAATAATACGAGAAGCTGGACTATATGAAGAAAAATGGGGCACCAGGATTGGAGGAAGACTCATTAACAACCGGTGTTGAGCAGATGACACAACCTTGCTTGCTGAAAGTTAAGAGGAATTGAAGCAATTACTAATAAAAATCAGAGACCACAGCCTTCAGTATGGATTACATGTTAACATAAAGAAAGCAAGAATTCTCACAACTGGACCAAAGAGCAACATCATGATAAACAGAGAAAAACTGAGGTTGTCAAGGATTTCATTTTACTTGGATCCACAATCAACAGCCATGGAAGCAACAGTGAAGAAAACAGACGATGTGTTGCATTGGGTAAATCTGCTGAAAGGACCTCTTTAAAGAGTTAAAACGCAAAGTTGTCACCTTGAAGACTAAGGTGCATCTGACCCAAGAGTTTGGCAGTTCAAATCTGCCAGGTGCTCCTTGGAAACTCTACGGGGCAGTTCTACTCTGTCCTATAGGGGTGCTATGAGTTGGAATGGATCAGATGGATCCTGGGTGAAAGCAGGAATACCAGAGAGATGTTTACCTGTGTTTTATTGACTATGCATGGACATTCGACTGTGTGAATCATAACAAATTATGGATAACATTGCGAACAATGGGAATTCCAGAATTCTTAATTGTGCTCATGAGGAAACTGCACATAAATCAAGATGCGGTCCTTTGAACAGAACAAAGGGTACTGTGTGCTTTAAAATCAGGAAAGGTGTGTGTTATGGTTGTATCCCTTCACCATACTTATTCAGTCTGTATGCTGAGCAAATTATCCAACAAGCTGGACTACATCAAGAAGAACTCAGCAGCAGGGTTGGAGGAAGACTCATTAAAAACCTGCTTTATGCAGATTACAAAACCCTGTTTGCTGAAAATTAAAAGGATTTGAAGCACTTACTGATGAAAATCACAGCCTTAAATCTTAACATAAAGAAAAGAAAAATACAACTGGACGAATAACCAATTTCATGATCAACTAAGAAGAGATTGAAACTGTCAAGGATTTCATTCTACTTGGATCCACAATCAACACCCATGGAAGCAGCAGTCCAGAAACCAAGGCTCATTGCATTGGACAAATCTCCCGAAAAAGACCTCTTTTAAGTGTTAAAAAGCAAAATGTCACCTTGAAGACAGTAGTGCACCTGACCCAAACCATGGTGTTTTCAACTGACTCATACGCATGTGAAAGCTAGATGATGAATAAGGAAGACTGAAGAAGAATTGACACCTCTGAATTGTGGTGCTGATGAACAATATTGACTAAACCATGAACTGGCAAAAGAACGAATAAATCTGTCTTTGAAGAAGTACAACCAGAACATTCCTTAGAAGCAAGGATGGTGAGACTACATCTCACATACTTTGGACATGTTATCAGGAGGGATCAGTTCCTGGAGAAGGAAATCATACTTGGTAAAAGAGAGGATCAGCAAAAAGAAGACCCTCAGTGTGAAAGATCATCATAGTGGCTGTAACAGTGGGCTCAAACATAACAAAGATTATGAGGATGGTGCAGGGCCAGGCAGTGTTTCATTCTGTTGTACGTAGGGTGTCTATGAGTAGGAACCCCGTCGATAGCACCTAACAACATCACTGAACAATTTGTGTGGAAATTGTCAATTGGGAAGCTAACTTTCTGTGTAAACTTTCACCAAAAACTCAATAAAATATAATTTTTGTAAAAACATATGTTGCAAATTAATTAAAAAAAAATTAAACAAACACCCATGTAAGTCCCAAGTAGATTGATTCATGGAACATCAACAGCACTGTAGAAGTCAACTACCAACCTGTTCCTGATCACACTGCCCTCCCATCAAAGCAATAACCACAAGTTTGACTTTTATTATAAATATGCTCTTGCTTTTCTATATATTTTCACTACATAAGTATGCTTAACAAACACAAGTCAATATTCCCTCTTTGTAAGTTTTATATAAAGCCATTCAGTGTGTATTCTGTGCATTTTAATTTCATTGGTAAACATTGGATTTTTATAACTCATTCTTGTTGTTTCATACATTTCCTGTGTGTTTTGTTCTGTTCCTTTTATTATTCCACTGTATAAATATTCAGTCTTTAAAATGCGTTTTACTATGGTGGACATTTGGAATGTTTCCATTTTTGGACATGCAAACTTTTTCATTGCACATAAGAATTCATTAGAGTTGGGGTTATACGTAAAAGCATCAGGCATTTATTTAGCTCTCAAATAATTTTTCAGAGCGGATGTATCAATTTATACTTGTAATAGCAACATTTGAAAGTACCAATGTGATATTCCACTTTGTGACTAGCACTCAATATTATCATCCTTTTATGATTTTTACCCATTAGCTTTATGTAGAATATGTCACCGTAGTTTCAATTTGAATGTTAATTAATATGTTCATGGATGTTCTTTTTTGTAAAGTACTTTAAGGTATCATTTGATCAATTTTATTTTGAATATTTGTCTTTATTCTTATTTATTTGACTTTTTATGTTAGGAATAGAATCTTTTTGACAATTATATATCTTAAAACTGTTTTCCCATTCACTACCTTTACTTTTCACTCCATAAATGTCCTTTGATAAATACCAATCTAAATTTTAATTAAGTCAAATAAACTAATTTTAAGAAACAAAAGTGTTCATGAATGAACAGATATAGTTTCCAACATTTACAACAAAGAAAGGACTTCCATTTCTGGTTAAGTTTCAGTGGCTCACAGAAAGTCAAAGTTCCTGCTTCAGGCACTAGAAAAATCTGGGTACATGTTTAAGGATCTTTAGAGATATCGAATAGCTGTGAAAGAAGAAAAGAATGATGAGAATTTTAAAATGAAAACTCATTAATCAGAGAACGACAGCCCACTTCATGATTCAAACTTAATGGGCTTACAATCTTTTGCAATTACAAACAATGCTGCAATATAGATTTATTGGATAATTTCATATATGTGCATGTCCTATTGATTCAAAGACTAAATAAACAAAACACCCATTGCTGTCAAATTGATTCTGATTCATGGTGACTTCTTATGTTAGAGTAAAACAGCTCTACAGAGTTTTCTTGACTGTGCCCTTAACAGAAGCAATCACCAGTCCTTCCTTCTGCTGTGTTGCAGAATGGGTTCAAACTTCCAACCTTTAGGTTAGTAGCAGAGTGCAAACCCCCTGTGCTGCCAAAGACTAGATACAATTGTGATATTAGTCAATGGTATTTAATTTCTCTCCACAGGACTTGATGCATTTTGCATCTTAACAATCCATGTATAAAAAAATGCATGTTCTCCCAAGATATTATATATTCTTCATAAAATATATTCTGTGCTGTTTAAAATGTCACTTTTTTATGAGGCTGGATATTTTTTCATATATTTAAGGGATGATTAAACTGTTATATATTTGCTCCATTTTTCTATTTATATTTTTCACTTCTCATTGATATTTAAGAATACTTATAGGAAGTGGGGCCAAGATGGCTGACTAGGTAGAAGCTACCGTGGATCCCTCTTGCAACAAAGACTCAGAAAAACAAGTGAATAGATCACATACATGACAATCTACAAACTCTGACCATAAAACACAGAACTAAGGAGTTGACCTGAGTGACAGGGGAGCGAAAAGCCATGCAGTGAAGCAGAGACTGCTTCTGGAACCCACGTCCCCTGCCACAGCCTTGAGCCCTCACGGTTCCCTGGTGCCAGAGTGGTAGAGCTGATCGCTGCTTACTGGGACAGGCAAGCAAGGGATGCAGCCCTAACCCCTAACCCCTGGAGTAACCTCAGCAGAGACTCAGCCAGCTCAAGCAGGCTGCACACTGACGTGGCTGACAGGAGAACGAGAAACCACAGGGAAGAAGTGACTGTTTTTGTAGCCTGAAACCACCATCCCAGTTCGAAAACCTTGGCACCGGGCTTTGGACTTAGCGCAGAGGAGCAGATCACGGCTTTCTGAGAAAGGCAAGCACAGGACACAGCCCTAACCTCCTGGAGTAACCTTGGTCGGAAACCCAGCCAGTGCATGTAGACTGCACACCAATGTGGCTGACAGGAGAAGGAGAAATCACGGGGAAGCAGTGACTGGTTTTGGAGCCTGAATCACAGCGTCCCAGCCAGAAAAACTTGGCACTGAGCTTTGGATTACGAGCAGAGGAGCTGATCACGGCTTCCTAAGACAGCCCAAGCACAGGATGCAGGCCTGACCCTAGGGGTCCATAGGCCTCAATAGGAAGTCAGAGGAGGAGAATAGAGGAATTTGAATGCAGAGTGGGGGAGTTAGAGGATAAGGCAATTGATACAAATATAGTTGAAGAAAAATCAGATAAAAGAATTAAAAAAAATGAAGAAACCCTAAGAATCATGTGGGGCTCTATCAAGAAGAATAACTTGCGTGTGATTGGAGTTCCAGAAGAGGGAGAGCTAACAGGAAATACAGAGAGAATAGTTGAAGATCTGTTAGTAGAAAACTTCCCTGGCATCATGAAAGATGTAAGGATATCTATCCAAGATGCTCATCGAACAGCATACAAGATAGATCGCAAAAGAAAATCACCAAGGCATATTATCATCAAACTTGCCAAAACCAAAGATAAAGAGAAAATTATAAAAGCAGCCAGGAATAAATGAAAAGTCACCTACAAAGGAGAATCAATAAGTTCAGACTACTCAGCAGAAACCAGGCAGGCAAGAAGACAATGGCATGACATATATAGAGCACTGAAGGAGAAAAAACTGCCAGCCAAGAATCATATATCCAGCAAAACTCTCCCTCAAATATGAAGGTGAAATTAAGACATTTACAGATAAACACAAGCTTAGAGAATTGATAAAAACCAGACCGAAGCTGCAAGAATTACTAAAGGAAATTCTTTGGTCAGAAAATCAATAATATCAGATACCAACACAACACAAGGTCACAGAACAGAACATCCTGATATCAACTCAAATAGAGAAATCGCATAAGCAAAATAAGATTAATTTATAAAAGAAAAAACTGCTCAAAATAGGGAATCATTGAAGTCATTATGTAAAAGATTACAATAATCAAAAAAGAGGGACTAAATATACAGGAGGCATAGATCTTCCATATGGAGAGGAAAACAAGGAGATATAGGATGATACAAGTTAAGTTTTCACTAAGAAAAATAGGGGTAAATATTAAGATAACCACAAAGAGGTCTAACAATTCCATACTTCGAAATAAAAACGAAGATAAACGTAATGGCTCAGCAAAAATAAATTCAACTACTATGAAAATGAGGAACACACAATTTACAAAGAAAAGCATCTCAGCACAAAAAAGTAAGTGGAAAAATGAAATTGTCAAAAACACACAAAAAAGCATCAAAATGACAGCACGAAACTCATCTTTAATTACACTAAATGTAAATGGACTAAATGCACCAATAAAGAGACAGAGAGTCTCAGACTGGATAAAAAAACAAGATCTGCCTATATGCTGCCTACAAGAGACACATCTTAGACTTAGAGACACAAATAAACTAAAACTCAAAGGATGGAAAAAAAATATATCAAGCAAACAATAATCAAAAAAGAGCATGAGTGGCAATATTAATTTCTGACAAAATAGTCTTTAAAGTTAAATTCACCACAAAGAATAAAGAAGGACGCTACATAATGATTAAAAGGACAATTCAGCGGGAAGATATAACCATACTAAATATTTATGCCCCCGATGACAGGGCTCCAAGATACATAAAACAAGCTTTAACAGAATTGAAAAGTGAGATAGACACCTCTACAATTATAGCAGGAAACTTCACCACACTACTTTCGGAGAAGGATAGGCTTCCATTAAGAAGCTCAATAGAGACAGGGAATATCTAATTGTTAAAATCAACCAACTTGACCTCATAGACTTATACAGAACTCTCCACCCAACAGCTGCAAAGTATATTTTTTTTTTCTAGTGCACGTGGAACATTCTCTAGAATAGATCACATATTAGGTCATAAAACAAACCTTGGCAGAATCCAAAACATCAAAATATTACAAAGCTGCTTCTCAGACCACAAGGCCATAAAAGTGGAAATCAATAACAGAAAAATCAGGGAAAAGAAATCAAATACTTGGAAACTGAACAATATCCTGCTCAACAAAGACTGGGTTATAGAAGACATTAAGAAAGGAATAAAGAAAATCATAGAATGCAATGAGACTGAAAACAGTTCCCGTCAAAACCTCTGGGACACAGTGAAAGTGCTCAAAGGTCAATTTATACTGATAAATGCACACATACATAAAGAAGAAAGAGCCAAAATCAGAGAACTGTCCCTACACCTTGAACAAATAGAAAGGGAGCAACAAAAGAATCCGTCAGGCACCAGAAGAAAACAAATAATAAAAATTAGAGCAGAATTAAATGAATTAGAGAACAGAAAAACAATTGAAAGAATTAACAAAGCCAAAAGCTGGTTCTTTGAAAAAATTAACAAAATTGATTATTTGGCAAGCCTCACTAAAGAAATAAAGGTAAGGAAACAAATAACCCGAATAAGAAATGAGATGGGCCATATCACAACAGACCCAACTGAAATTAGAAGAATCTTATAAAAAATTTTTTTTTCTTTTTTTATCAGATTACTATGAAAAATTGTACTCTAATTTGAAAACCAAGAAGAAATGGATGAATTCCTGGAAACACACTACCTACCTAAACTAACACAACCAGAAGAAGAAAAACTAAATAGACCCATAACAAAAAAAGAGATTGAAAATGTAATCAAAAAAACTCCCAACAACAACAAAAAAAAACCCTGGCCCGGACGGCTTCACTGCAGAGTTCTACCAAACATTCAGAGAAGAGTTAACACCACTACTACTAAAGGTATTTCAAAGCATAGAAAAGGATGGAATACTACCTAACTCATTCTATGAAGCCAGCATATCCCTGATACCAAGAACAGTTAAAGACACCACAAAAAAAAGAAAATTACAGACCTATATCCCTCATGAACATAGATGCAAAAATCCTCAACAAAATTCTAGCCAATAGAATTCAACAACATATCTAAAAAATAATCCACCATGACCAAGTGGGATTTATACCAGGTATGTAAGGTTGGTTCAATATTAGAAAAATAATTAATGTAATCCACCGTATATATATAAAACAAGTGACAAATACAATAAATTGTGGAGAAAGGAGTCAAACTCAAGTCCATTAAAAAAAAATACTGATTTGCAACCAAAATCTACATGCAGTTGGTTGAATTATCCACACTTAGTGTGTCTCAATATCTTTATATCTAAAGAAAAGTGAGTTTAGAAACAGTTATCTAAATTGTTTTTTTAGAAACAACAAAAATAATGTTGGATGTGCAGACCACAGTGGGTATAACATCCAGTATCATTCCTCCTTCTGCCCACATATAAACAGGGGAAACAAATATCCTCCATGCTACCCCTGTTTTTCCAGGGTGACCACTTTTATTATTAGTGTCTGAATCAATGTTCTCAGAACAATTTCCCTGAATAATATCGTCTTATCCTGTATACTTAACATCCTACCAAAAGACATTTGTTGTATTTTCCTATGCAAAATGAAATATTCTCACCCTTTCTTTCTAAATCTCTAATATGAACTATATTATATGCTTATAGGTGACCTGGTGGCACTGTAGTTAAGTGCTTGGCTTCTAACCAAAATGTTGGTAGTTCAAGTCTACCAGTCACTCCTTGGAAACCTTATAGGGCCGCTGTGAGTTGGAATCGACTCAATGGCAATGGTTTGGGTACATGCTTAAAATCACGAAAGGTTGGGAGAAGGAAACTTTGAAACAGGCAATTGAAAATGTATGCTAGAAGACACTTAATGATATAGTTTTTCAGAAGCGTCACTGAGAAAATGCATAGGGAAGTACAGTAGGATTGTCAAGATGTGTAATGAATTTAAAGTGAGATTAGATGGCAAAGCTGAGGGTCCATCTCCAGCAGTTACCAATTGCTCCAGCGCCTTGTCAAGTCAAGTATAGCTTGTTCTATCCTGGGCTGTGCTCCGAAAGTATAATGAAATCATCTTAAAATAAATTTCAGGGGACTGTTTACTGTGATATAACAGAAGGATGTGGGATGTACTTAAGTAGCATCATTCTTAAAGTGTAAACAATTGCATTGGTCATAAAATCCAATCCAGACACCTCCATATGATTTAGAGATACAGGAAGGTAAAAGGAAATGCTCATGTAAATTTACCTTTTTCACAGATGAATCATCAGGTAAAACCACCACAAGATAATCTAACTGAACTGATGGAATTTGTTCTCTTGGGCTTTGCTGACATGCCTCATCTCCAGTGGTTTCTTTTTGGATTGTTTTTAATCATCTATATCATTATCCTGATGAGCAATGGCACCATATTTCTCATAACAAAAATGGATCCTGCTCTCCAGAGCCCTATGTATTTTTTCCTGGCAAATTTCTCCTTCTTGGAAATCTGCTATGTATCGGCTACTCTTCCCAGAATGCTGATGAATCTAGGGACCCAGAGAAGAAGAATTTCCTTAGTTGCCTGTGCTACACAGATGTGCTTTTTCCTTATGTTTGGAGGTACAGAGTGTTTGCTTCTGCTAGTGATGGCCTATGACCGCTTTGTGGCCATTTGTAACCCTCTGCACTATCCTCTAGTCATGAACCACAGGGTCTGTATCCAGTTGGTGACTGCCTCCTGGGTCATTGGGATCCCAGTTCAGATAGGGCATACATATCAGATTTTCTCTCTGCCGTTTTGTGGATCTAAACAAATTAACCACTTCTTCTGTGACATTCCCCCAATAGTCAAGCTGACTTGTGGGGACACCTTTGTAAATGAGATATTGGTCTACATACTTTCTGTGTTATTTGTCATGGTTCCCTTTCTGTTGATACTTGGCTCCTACAGTAAAATCATCTCCATCATCCTGAAGTTGCCATCGGCCACAAGTCAAGCTAAAGCCTTCTCCACCTGCTCACCTCATCTTATGGTTGTGGTGTTATTCTTTGGATCAGGTATTATTGCCTACTTAAAACCTAACACTAGACACTCAGAGGGAAATGACAAAGTGCTATCTCTTTTCTACACTACCCTAACTCCTATGTTTAATCCCATGATATATAGTCTAAGGAACAAGGATGTCATAATGGCACTGAGAAAATTGCTATGTAAATAATTCACTAAAGAATCAGGTAATGTATGAAAATTGCTTTCTTACATATTTTTAATTAAATTTCAATAGATGTATACTTTTAACCACAACTTGTGTTACTGTTTAGTTGTGTCCCCCCAAAATGTGCATCAACTTGGCTAGGCTATGATTCTAAGTACTGCTTGATAGTCTGTCATTTTGTCATATGAGTCGAAACCTTCTAGAAGACAACTGGTTTGGTGATTTTCCTATGTGTTGTAAATCCTACCTCTATGATGTAAATGAGGCAGGATTAGAGAGGCAGGATTCACTCTTCAACATTAAGTTGTACCTTGAGCCAATGTGTTTTGAGATAAAAGAAAGAAGCTAGCATAGAGATGGGGGACCTCCTACCACCAAGAATGATGAACCAGGATGGAAGCATGTCCTTTGGTCCCTGCACTGAGAAGCTCCTAGACCAGGGGAAAGTTGATGACAAGGACCTTACTGCAGAGCCAGCAGAGAGAGAGAGCTTCCTCTGAAACTATCTCTCTGAATTTGGATTTCTAGATTCCTAGACTGTGAGAAAATAAATTTTTCTTCATTAAGCTATACAATTTTGGTATATCTGGTATAACAGCACTAGATTATTAAGACACCTTGTCTTTCCAAACAGTACAATCATTTCCAAGTTAAAAATCTCTTATAATGTTGTCAGAACTTTCTGCACAAATTGTACAAGTAATATATGTAATAAAGACCCGAACCCATTGTCTTTGAGTCGATTCCGACTCATAGTGACCCTATAGGACAGAGTACAACTGCCTCATAGTGTCCAAGGAGCACCTGGTGGATTCAAACTGCTGACCTTTTGGTTAGCAGCTGTAGCACCTGACCACTACACCACGAGGATTTCCAAAAAAACCACTACACCACGAGGATTTCCTATATATATATATATATATATATATTAAAATTAGCATTTAGCAAATCACTGTATTAGTAATTCTGTAATTTTATTGTGCAATGTCCTCCTTCAATAGGAATTTTTGCTTGGGCTAATTTAGTTTAGTCAGTTGTAATGTGTAATCTGTTATATTACTTAGCCTAAACATTTCAATGCCATGAGTGTACATACGGTTGTGGTACCTATTTTAAAATCCAGGTTTGCAATATTCATTAATTAATACTATGCTATGTTCCTTTTTTTTTTTTTTTAATGCTATGTTCCTTTTTTGTTGTTGTTGTTCCTTAGTTATCCCGGGGAGATTTGGTACAGGACCCCCCAGGAATACCAAAATCTGTGGAAGCTCAAGTCCCTTATATAAAATGACACTATATTTGCATATAACCTATGCACAAACTTCCATATACTTTAAATCAAATCTAGATTACTTATAATATCTAATACAATGCAAATGTTTTGTAAATATTTGTTATACAGTGTTGTTCAGGGAATAGTGACAAGACAGAAGGCAAACAATGCTCAAACAATGAGTTCTGAAGAGAGAGAGTGAGGATCTGTGAAATGGTGGGAGACTACACATCATTTCATTTGCATAGATTCAGTGTAGTGCTTGGTGGAATAAAAATAATAATATAGTCTCTATGATAAACCTTAGTCTGGAAGCTCGGCTGAAACCTGTCCTCCATGGGTGACCCTGCTGGTGTCTGAATGCCAATGGCATAGCTTCCAGCATCACAGCAACATGCAAGCCTCCACGGCACAACAAATTGACAGACACATAGGGACATCCAGACTAAGACAGACTAAGAAGAAGGACTGGGCAGTCTACTTCTGGAAAGAGTTAGCTAGTGAAAGACTTATGAAAGCAGCAGAACATTGTTTGAGATTGCCCCAGACAATGAACCCCCCCATGTTGGAAGGCACTCAAAAGATGACTGGGAGATCCGGGGCCAAGATGGCGGACTAGGTGGACGCCACTGCGGATCCCTCTTGCAACAAAGACTTGGAAAAACAAGGGAATCGATCACATACATAACAATCTATGAACTCTGAACAACAAGTACAGACTTAGAGACGGAAAACGAACAAATACGGGCAGACAGCGACTGTTTTCAGAACTAGGAGCCAGCGCACCAGGCAGGTGACCTTCGGAGCTCAATCTGGGGCAGAGCCCAGGGGGGCAGACGGCACAGAAAGGGGGCCCACCCCTTCCCCCCAGAACCCATCCCGGGAGGAAGTCTAGCAGGTTGGTGTGGGCGGCGTAGGGGCCCAGCCGGAGGGAGAAGCACCCGGGAGGCAGTGACTGATCTGGGAGGGGGGAGAACAGTGTCCCAGCTGGGGTGCCGTCCCGCCGGGAGTTAGGCGAGAAGCCGACGGGGCGCGAGCCGGGGGGGGTCAACTATATTTCCCTAAAGGGACCCCAGGGCGGGGCCCACACGTTCGTGCGGGAGGACGCACACCCAGTCCGCGCGTGCGGCGTGGCACACCAGAGGGAGAAATCCCCGGAAGTGTCTGGTCTCAAAGCAGGGAAAGCAGCATCCCAGACGGGGAGCCATTCCGCTGGGATCTGGGCGCACGCGCGCGAGGGCGGGGCATGAGCGCGGGGTCCATTTTTATTACCCTGAATTGACCCAGGGTGCGGGACCACCTGGTCGTGCAAGTGACGCCCTCCCAGTTTGCGCGACAGGTGTGGCACACCGAAAGGAGAAGTCCCCCGGAGGAAGTGATTGGTCCCGAAGCGCAGAAAGTAGCGTCCCAGACGGGGTGCCGTCCTGCCAGGACTTGGGCGTGCGCACGAGCGGGGCGTGAGCGCGGAGTCCATTTTTATTGCCCTGAATTGACCCAGGGGGCGGGCCCACCTGGCCGTGCAGGTGACGCCAACCCAGTTCGCGCGAGAGGTGTGGCGCTCCGGAAGGAGAAGTCCCCGGGAGGAAGTGACTGGTTCCGGAATGGGGAAAGCAGCTTCTCAACCCGGAAGTCATCCCGCTGGGATTTGGGCGCGTGCACAGGCGGGGCGTGACCGCGGGACCCAATTATAATCGCCTGAATAGACCCAGGGGGCGGGCCCACCCGTTCGTGCGGGAAACTCCCACCCAGTGCCCACGAGCGGTGCCGCGCACCAGAGGAAGTCCCCAGGAGGAAGTGACTGGTTTCCGAACAAGGAAAGCAGTGTCCTAGCCAGGGACCCGTCCAGCCCGGATTTTGGTGAACAGGGGCGGAGCGTGAACTTGGTGTTCAGCTCTATATTCTGTGGTGCTACACTCCTAGCTCTCAGATCCCTCCCCCACCCTCCCCAGGCGACCCCATTAACATCCGAATACCCGGAGCCAGAGAGAGAATTCAGATAGGGATCTGACTGCATTTTTTTTAGCTGACTACTTGGAAAATCTAGTTTCCCAGTGATGGCTCGGAGACAGCAGTCCATATCAAACCACATAAAGAAACAGACCATGACAGCTTCTCCAACCCCCCAAACAAAAGAATCAAAATCTTTCCCAAATGAAGATACAATCCTGGAATTATCAGATACAGAATATAAAAAACTCATTTACAGAATGCTTAAAGATATCACAAATGAAATTAGGATAAATGCAGAAAAAGCCAAGGAACACACTGATAAAACTGTTGAAGAACTCAAAAAGATTATTCAAGAACATAGTGGAAAAATTAACAAGTTGCAAGAATCCATAGAGAGACAGCATGTAGAAATCCAAAAGATTAACAATAAAATTACAGAATTTGACAACACAATAGAAAGTCAGTGGAGCAGACTCGAGCAATTAGAATGTAGACTGGGACTTCTGGAGGACCAGGGAAACAACACCAACATAGCTGAAAAAAAATCAGATAAAAGAATTAAAAAAAAATGAAGAAACCCTAAGAATCATGTGGGACTCTATCAAGAAGGATAACTTGCGAGTGATTGGAGTCCCAGAACAGGGAGGGGGGACAGAAAACACAGAGAAAATAGTTGAAGAACTCCTGACACAAAACTTCCCTGATATCATGAAAGACGAAAGGATATCTATCCAAGATGCTCATCGAACCCCATTTAAGATTGATCCAAAAAGAAAAACACCAAGACATATCATCATCAAACTTGCCAAAACCAAAGACAAACAGAAAATTTTAAAAGCAGCCAGGGAGAAAAGAAAGGTTTCCTTCAAGGGAGAATCAATAAGAATCAGTTCAGACTACTCAGCAGAAACCATGCAGGCAAGAAGGGAATGGGACGACATATACAGAGCACTAAACGAGAAAAACTGCCAACCAAGGATCATATATCCAGCAAAACTCTCTCTGAAATATGAAGGAGAAATTAAGATATTTACAGATAAACACAAGTTTAGAGAATTTGCAAAAACTAAACCAAGACTGCAAGAAATGCTAAAGGAGATTGTTTGGCCGGATGACCAATAATATCAGGTACCAGCACAATACAAGGTCACAAAACAGAACGTCCTGATATCAACGCAACTCAAACAGGGAAAGCACAAAAACAAACAAATTAAGACTAATTCTAAAAAAATAAATAAATAAACAAAATAATACACATAACAGGAAATCATGGAAATCAATAGATAAACGATCAAAATAATCAAAAAGAGGGGCTAAATATAGGAGGCATTGAACTGTCAGACGGAGAGTGATACAAGGCGAAATAGAAGGATACAAGTTAGGTTTTTACTTAGAAAAATAGGGGTAAATAAAAAGGTAACCACACAAAGGAATATCAATTCCATAACTCAAGAAAAATGTAACAACTCAATAAACACAAAGTTAAACATTATGAAAATGAGGATCTCACAAGCTACTAAGAAAAACGTCTCAGCACAAAAAAGCATGTGGAAAAATGAAATGGCCAACAACACACATGAAAAGGCATCAAAATGACAGCACTAAAAACTTACTTATCTATAATTACGCTGAATGTAAATGGACTAAATGCACCAATAAAGAGACAGAGAGTCACGGACTGGATAAAAAAACACGATCCATCTATATGCTGCCTACAAGAGACACACCTTAGACTCAGAGACACAAACAAACTAAAACTCAAAGGATGGAAAAAAATATATCAAGCAAACAATAAGCAAAAAAGAAGAGGAGTAGCAATATTAATTTCTGACAAAATAGACTTTAGACTTAAATCCGCCACAAAGGATAAAGAAGGACACTATATAATGATAAAAGGGACAATTCATCAGGAAGACATAACCATATTAAATATTTACGCACCTAATGACAGGGCTGCAAGATACATAAATCAAATTTTAACAGAATTGAAAAGTGAGATAGACACCTCCACATATATAGTAGGAGACTTCAACACACCACTTTCGGAGAAGGACAGGACATCCACTAAGAAGCTCAACAGAGACACGGAAGACCTACTTACAACAATCAACCAACTTGACCTCATTGACTTATACAGAACTCTCCACCCAAATGCTGCAAAATATACTTTTTTTTCTAGCGCACATGGAACATTCTCTAGAATAGACCACATATTAGGGCATAAAACAAATCTTTCCAGAATCCAAAACATCGAAATATTACAAAGCATCTTCTCAGACCACAAGGCAATGAAGCTAGAAATCAATAACAGAAAAACTAGGGAAAAGAAATCAAATACTTGGAAAATGAACAATACCCTCCTGAAAAAAGACTGGGTTATAGAAGACATCAAGGAGGGAATAAGGAAATTCTTAGAAAGCAACGAGAATGAAAATACTTCCTATCAAAACCTCTGGGACACAGCAAAAGCAGTGCTCAGAGGCCAATTTATATCGATAAATGCACACATACAAAAAGAAGAAAGAGCCAAAATCAGAGAACTGTCCCTACAACTTGAACAAATAGAAAGTGAGCAACAAAAGAATCCATCAGGCACCCGAAGAAAACAAATAATAAAAATTAGAGCTGAACTAAATGAATTAGAGAACAGAAAAACAATTGAAAGAATTAACAAAGCCAAAAGCTGGTTCTTTGAAAAAATTAACAAAATTGATAAACCATTGGCTAGACTGATTAAAGAAAAACAGGAAAGGAAACTAATAACCCGAATAAGAAACGAGAAGGACCACATCACAACAGAACCAAATGAAATCAAAAGAATCATATCAGATTACTACATAAAATTGTACTCTAACAAATTTGAAAACCTAGAAGAAATGGATAAATTCTTAGAACAATACTACTTACCTAAACTAACACATTCAGAAGTAGAACAACTAAATAGACCCATAACAAAAAAAGAGATTGAAACGGTAATCAAAAAACTCCCAACAAAAAAAAGTCCTGGCCCAGATGGCTTCACTGCAGAGTTCTACCAAACCTTCAGAGAAGACTTAACACCATTACTATTGAAGGTATTTCAAAGTATAGAAAAAGACGGAATACTACCCAACTCATTCTATGAAGCTACCATCTCCCTGATACCAAAACCAGGTAAAGACATTACAAAAAAAGAAAATTTTAGACCTATATCCCTCATGAACATAGATGCAAAAATCCTTAACAAAATTCTAGCCAATAGAATCCAACAACACATCAAAAAAATAATACACCCTGATCAAGTGGGATTTATACCAGGTATGCAAGGCTGGTTTAATATCAGAAAAACCATTAATGTAATCCATCACATAAATAAAACAAAAGATAAAAACCACATGATCTTATCAATAGATGCAGAAAAGGCATTTGACAAAGTTCAACACCCATTTATGATAAAAACTCTAACCAAAATAGGAATTGAAGGAACATTCCTCAACATAATAAAGGGCATATATGCAAAGCCAATGGCCAATATCACTCTAAATGGAGAGAACCTGAAAGCATTTCCCTTGAGAACGGGAACCAGACAAGGATGCCCTTTATCACCGCTCTTATTCAACATCGTACTTGAAGTCCTAGCCAGGGCAATTAGGCTAGACAAAGAAATAAAGCGTATCCAGATTGGTAAGGAGGAAGTAAAGCTATCACTATTTGCAGATGACATGATCGTATACATGGAAAACCCTAAGAAATCCTCCAGAAAACTACTGAAACTAATAGAAGAGTTTGAAAGAGTCTCAGGATATAAAATAAACATACAAAAATCACTTGGATTCCTCTACAACAACAAAAAGAACACCGAAGAGGAAATAACCAAATCAATACCATTCACAGTAGCCCCCAAAAAGATAAAATACTTAGGAATAAATCTTACCAAGGATGTAAAAGACCTATACAAAGAAAACTATAAAACTCTGCTACAAGAAATTCAAAAGGACACACTTAAATGGAAAAACATACCCTGCTCATGGATAGGAAGACTTAACATAGTAAAAATGTCTATTCTACCAAAAGCCATTTATACATACAACGCACTTCCAATCCAAATACCAATGTCATACTTTAAGGGAATAGAGAAACAAATCACTAATTTCATATGGAAAGGAAAGAACCCCCGGATAAGCAAAACATTACTGAAAAAGAAGAAGAAAGTGGGAGGCCTCACCCTACCTGATTTCCGAACCTATTATATAGCTACAGTAGTCAAAACAGCCTGGTACTGGTACAACAACAGGCACATAGACCAATGGAACAGAATTGAGAATCCAGATATAAATCCATCCATTTATGAGCAGCTGATATTTGACAAAGGACCAGTGTCAGTCAATTGGGGAAATAATAGTCTTTTTAACAAATGGTGCTGGCATACCTGGATATCCATTTGCAAAAGAATGAAACAGGACCCATACCTCACACCATGCACAAAAACTAACTCCAAGTGGATCAAAGACCTAAACATAAAGACTAAAACGATAAAAATCATGGAAGAAAAAATAGGATCTACCCTAGGAGCCCTAATACAGGGCATAAACAGAATACAAAACATTACCAAAAATGATGAAGAGAAACCCGATAACTGGGAGCTCCTAAAAATCAAACACCTATGCTCATCTAAAGACTTCACCAAAAGAGTAAAAAGACCACCTACAGACTGGGAAAGAATATTCAGCTATGACATCTCAGACCAGCGCCTGATCTCTAAAATCTATATGACTCTGTCAAAACTCAACCACAAAAAGACAAACAACCCAATCAAGAAGTGGGCAAAAGATATGAACACACATTTCACTAAGGAAAATATTCAGGCAGCCAACAGATACATGAGAAAATGCTCTCGATCATTAGCCATTAGAGAAATGCAGATTAAAACTATGATGAGATTCCATCTGACATCAACTAGACTGGCATTAATTCAAAAAACACAAAATAATAAATGTTGGAGAGGCTTCGGAGAGACTGGAACTCTCATACACTGCTGGTGGGATTGTAAAATGGTACAACCACTTTGGAAATCCATCTGGCGTTATCTTAAACAGTTAGAAATAGAACTACCATACAAACCAGAAATCCCACTCCTCGGAATATACCCTAAAGATACAAGAGCCTTCACACAAACAGATATATGCACACCCATGTTTATTGCAGCTCTGTTTACAATAGCAAAAAGCTGGAAGCAAACAAGATGTCCATCAATGGACGAATGGGTAAATAAATTGTGGTATATTCACACAATGGAATACTACGCATCGATAAAGAACAGTGACGAATCTCTGAAACATTTCATAACATGGAGGAATCTGGAAGGCATTATGCTGAGCGAAATGAGTCAGTTGCAAAAGGACAAATATTGTATAAGACCACTATTATAAGATCTTGAGAAATAGAAAAAACGGAAAAGAACACATACTTTTGTGGTTACAAAGGGGGGAGGGAGGGAGGGAGGGAGGGAGAGGGCTTTTTATTGATCAATCTGTAGATGGGAACTGCTTTGGGTGAAGGGAAAGACAACACTCAAAACAAGGAAGGTCAGCCTAATTGGACTGGATTAAAAGTAAAGAGGTTTCCAAGATAAAATGAAAGCTTCAAAGGTCAGCGAAGCAGGGGCTGGGGTCTGGGGAACTTGGTTTGAGGGGACTTCTAAGTCAATGGGCAAAACAATTCTATTATGAAAACACTCTGCATCCCACTTTGAATTGTGGCACCTGGGGTCCTAAATGCCAACAAGCAGCCATCTAAAATACATTAATTGGTCTCAACCCACCGGGAGCAAAGGCAAAGGAAGAACACCAAGGTCACACGACAACTAAGAACCCAAGAGACAGAAAGGGCCACTTGAACCAGAGACCTACATTATCCTGAGACCAGAAGAACTAGTTGGTGCCCGGCCACAATCGATGTCTGCTCTGTCAGGGAACACAACAGACAACTCCTGAGGGAGCAGGAGACCAATGGGATGCAGACCCCAAGTTCTCATTAAAAGACCACACCTAATGGTATGATTGCGACTAGAGGAATCCCAGAGACAATGCTCCCCAGAACTTTTGATGGCACAGGACAGGAACCATCCCTGAAGACAAATCATCAGGCATGAAAAGGACTGGTCAGTGGGGGGGAGAGAGATACTGATGAAGAGTGAGCTAATTAAATCAGGTGGACACGGGAGAGTGTGTTGGCAACTCTTGACTGGAGGGGGGATGGGAAGACAGAGAGAGAGGGAAGATGGTAAAATTGGCACGAAACGAGAGACTGTAAGGGCTGACTCAATAGGGGGAGAGCAAGTGGGAGAAGGGAGTAAGATGTATGTAAACCTACATGTGACAGACTGATTGGAATGGTAAATGTTCACTTGAAGCTTAATAAAAATTTAAAAAATAAATAAATAAATAAATAAATAAAGACATTGAAAAAAAAAAAAGATGACTGGGAAAGAGCTGCCTCCTCAAAGTGGAGTCGACCTTAATGATGTGGATGGACTAAAGCTTTTGGGGTGTACATTTACTGATGTTACACAACTCAAAATGAGAAGTAGCTGCCGACATCCATTAATAATCAGAACCTGGAATGTATGAAGTACGAATCTAGAAAAATTGGAAATCATCAAAAATGAAATGGATCACATAAAGATCAATATTCTAGGCATTAGGGATCTGAAATGGACTGGTACTGGCCATTTTGAATGGGACAATCATATAGTCTACTAAAAACTACACCAGGAATGACAGCTAGAAGAGGAATGGTGTTGCATTCATCATCAAAAAGAACATTTCGAGACCTACCCTGAAATATAACACAGCCAGTGATAGGATAATATTCATATGCCTACAAGGAAGACCAGTTAATACGACTATTATTCAAATTGATGCACCAACCATTAGGGCCTAAGATAAAGAAATTGAAGATTTTTACCAGCTTCTGCAGTCTGAAATTGATCAAACGTGCAATCTGGATGCATTGATAGTTACTGGTGATTAGAATGTGAAAATTAGAAACAAAGAAGAAGGATTGGCAGTTGAAAAATATGGCCTTGGTGATACAAACGATGGTGCAGATAGCATGATTAACTTTTGCAAGTTCAATGACTTGAATACTTTTTTTTGCCAACATCAATGGTGACTATACACATGAACTTCACCAGATGGAATACACAAAAATCAAATTGACTACATCTGCGGAAAGAGACAACGGAAAAGCTCAATATCATCAGTCAGAGCAAGGCCAGGCACCAACTGTCGAACAGACCGCCAATTGCTCATATGCAAGTTCAAGCTGAAGTTGAAAAAAATCAGAGCAAGTCCATGAGAGCCAAAATACAACCTTGAGTATAACTCACCTGAATTTAGAGATCATCTCAAGAATAGATTTGAAGCATTGAACACTAATGACCGAAGACCAGGCAAGTTGTGGAATAACTTTAAGGACATCATACATGAAGAAAGTAAGAGGTCATTGAAAAGATAGGAAAGGAAGAAAAGACCAAGATGGATGTCAGAGGATAATCTGAAACTTCCTCTTTAAAGTCAAGCAGCTAACGCAAAAGGAAGAAATGATGAAGTACAAGAACAGAACAGAAGATTTCAAAGGGTGGCATGAGAAGACAAAGTAAAGTATTATAATGACATATGCAAGGAGCTGGAGATAGAAAACCAAAAGGGAAGAACATGCTCGTCCTTTCTCACACTGAAAGAACTGAAAAATAAAATTCAAGCCTTGAGTTAAAATAGCGAAGGATTCTATGGGGAAAATATTAGATGATGCAGGAAGCATCAAAAGAAGCTGGAAGGTATACACAGAGTCATTATACCAAAAAAAATTAGTCAATGCTCAACCATTTCAAGGGGTAGCGTATGATCAGGAACCGATGGTACTGAAGGAAGAAGTCCAAGCTGCATGGAAGGCATTGGCGAAAAACAAGGCTCCAGGAATTGACGGAATATCAATTGAGATCTTTCAAGAAACAGATGCAGCCCTGGAAATGCCAAGTAATTTGGAAGAGGGCTTCCTGGCCAACCAACAGGAAGAGGTCCATATTTATGCCTGTTCCCAAGAAAGGTGACCCAATCAAATGGAGAAATTATCAAACAATATTGTTAATATTACCCACAAGCAAAATTTTACCGAACATCATTCAAAAGCGGCTGTGACAGTATATCAACAGGGAACTGCCAGAAATTCAGACCAAATTCAGAAGAGGAGGTGGAACCAGGGATGTCATTGCTGATGTCAGATAGATCCTGGCTGAAGTGAGAGAATACCAGAAGGATATTTTCCTGTGTTTTGTTGACTATGCAAAGGCATCCTACTGTGTGGATCATAACAAATTATGGATAACATTGAGAAGACTGGGAATCCCAGAACACTTAATTGTGCCCATGAGGAACCTATACACAGAATAAGAGGTAGTTGTTTGGACAGAATAAGGGGATACTGAGTGGTTTAAAATCAGGAAAGTTTTAGGTCAGGGTTATGTCCTTTCACCATACCTATTCAATCTGTATGCTGAGCAAATAATACGAGAAGCTGGACTATATGAAGAAGAATGGGGTATCGGGATTGGAAGAAGACTCATTAACAACCTGTGTTATGCAGATGACACAACCTTGCTTGCTGAAAGTGAAGAGGACTTGAAGCACTTACTGATGAACATCAAACACCACAGCCTTCAGTGTGGATTACACCTCAACATAATGAAAACAAAAATCCTCACAACTGGACCAATAAGCCACATCATGATAAACACAGAAAAGATTGAAGTTGTCAAAGATGTCATTTTACTTGGATCCACAATCAACATCCATGGAAGCAGCAGTCAAGAATTCAAAAGACGCATTGCATTGGACAAATCTGCTGCAAAGGATCTCTTTAAAGTGTTGAAAAGCAAAGATGTCACCTTGAAGACAAAGGTTTGCCTGACCCAAGCCATGGTATTTTCAATCACATCATGTGCGTATGAAAGCTATACAATGAATAAGGAAGGCCGAAGAAGAATTGACACCTTTGAATTTTGGCGTTGGCAAAGAACATTGAATAAACCATGGACCGCCAAAGAATGAACAAATCTACTTGGAAGAAGTACAACCAGAATTCTCCTTAGAAGCAAGGATGGCAAGATGGTGTTTTACATACTTTAGACATGTTGCCAGGAGAGATCAGTCCCTGGAGAAGGACATCATACTTGGTAAAGTAGAGGATTAGTGAAAAAGAGGAAGCCCCTCAATGAGACGATTGACACAGTGGCTGCAACAATGGGCTCAAGCATAATTAGGATTGTAAGGAAGGTGCAGGACCAGGCAGTGTTTTGTTCTGTGGTACATAGGTTCCCTATGAGTCTGAACCAACTAGACAGCACCTCACAACAAAGACATGATAAACCTGGAAAATCCTTTCTGAAGAAGTAAAATTTTAACTGAGTCCTAAATAACTAGAAGGCATAACTATTTAAAGATTATTTTAGGTAGATGAAAAAGCAAAAGAAGACCATTAAGTTTTACATTCTTAGAAGCCTCAAGAGCCAATTGCCTGGGGAAAAAATGTGTTAGCAGATGAGCATGGAAATAAAGGTAGGGGCCAAGTTATACAACAGTTTTTAATTCCTGGGAAGAAATTTGAATTATTCCAAGTACAATGGAAATCCATGAAAGTGCTTAAGATTTTCTATAGAGAACAATTTGGCAGTTTGGGTCCACCAGCCATTCCCACATATATTCCCCATATTTTTGTTTGTACCTATTAGAAAATTCACACTTCGTACTTCACCTTCTGGGGCTTGCTGGGACTTAAAGTGTTAATGCTCTCAAGTTATTTTATAGATGAACAAAACAGAGACACAAAGAGTTTGCATAATCTTTCCTACTTCACATAATACAAGTATTTTAACTCACTACCCATGTTCTGAATCTCCGCTAGAGCAGTGGTTAGGTTCTATGGCTGCTAACCAAAATAAGGCAGATCAAATCCACCAGCTACCCCTTAGATAAGTTATGGACAGTTCTACTTTGTCCTGTAGGGTCCCTATGAGTCAGGCTGACTTAACGACAATGGGTTTGGTTTTTTTGGTTCTTACCTATGATCTATGCCTAGACCTGGGTTTGAGTTAGGCCTTCACCACTTAAGTTTTTGTTTGACTTGGAAAATTATTTAATCCTTAATTGTCACTTTTTATATTTGACAAGAAAAAAGAACGTTACAGAGTTTTTGTGAGAATTAACATGTTAAGAGCACACCTAACATTGATTTAGTTAATCAATGACATTGTTACAGTCTGTAATTACGATCACATTTGTAATTAAGGAATTTACTTAACATCTTCCCTTATATATAGCCTTTTCAGTGGAAATTGGTCTAACTGAATTAAGACACCTAACTACGATGAGGTTATTTGGACCTTATGGTGGTCAAGGCCAAGAGTCAGAACTCAATCTACAAAGATGAGGTGGGTGTTCTTACTGTAATGGACAGCAGAGTCAAAGCAGTAATCAGATTTGTCTGACTGATATGGATTTACAGCATTGGCTACTTAGTCATGGAGTCCCTAGGAGTGAAGTAGATAGGAAACCTAGTAAATATTTATTTCATCTGTACAAGCTGATGAATGCTAGGTCAAGTAAACAGCAGTCTAACTTGAATTGCCAAAATAGAGAATCATGGTCCCTCAATCAATTCCCAGATTTGAGTGAGTTTAAAGATCTACGACCCCTTGAATCAAGCGGAGGCAGGTCCTCTTGAGGAAGGACACAAATAGACTGCCAAAAATTTATACTGTTGGTCATTCTCCCATCCTTCCCCAAAGGGATCTATAGCTTTTTACAAGAGTAACTGTTCGGGGATTACTGGATTCTGGCTCTGAACTGACACTAATTCCAGGAGGCCTAAAATGTCACTGTGGCCCACCAGTGTAGGACATATGGAAGTCAGGTTATTAATGGAGTCTTAACTCATGTCCATCTTACAGTATGTCCAGTGGGTCCCTGAACCCATCCTTTAGTGATTTCCCCAGTTCAGGAATGTATATTTGGAATACATATACTCAGCAACTGGAAGAAACACCACATTGGATCCCTGACAAATGGAATAAGAGCTATTATGATAGGAAAAGCCAAGTGGAAGACATTAGAACTGCCCATAGATAGGAAAATAGTAAACCAAAAGCAATACTGCATTCCAGGAGAGACTGAACAGATTACTGCCACCATCAAGGACTTGAAGGATGCAAGGATTTTCCCTTAGTCATCTAGTGCTGCTATCATAGAAAGACCACCAGTGAATGGCTTTAACAAAGGGGAATTTATTCTCTCACAGTCTAGCAGGCTAGAAGTCCAAATTCAGGGTGTCAGTTCCAAGGGAAGGCTTTCTCTTTCAGCTCTGGTAGAAGCTCTTTGTCATCAATCTTCCCCTGGACTAAGAGCTTCTCCTCATAGGAATGCCAGGTCCAAAAGACTCACTCTGCTCCCAGTGCTTCTTTCTTGGTGGTATGAGGTCCCGCACTCTCTGCTTACTTCCCTTTCCTTTTATCTCTTGTAAGATAAAATGTGGTGCAGGCCACACACCAGGGAAATTCCCTTTACGTTGGATCAGGGATGTGACCTTAATAAGGGTGTTACAATCCCATCTTAATTCTCTTTAACATAAAATTACAATCTCAAAATGGAGGACAGCCACACAATACTGGAAGTCATGGCCAAGCCAAATTGATGCACACTTTTTTTTTGGGGGGGGGGGACATAATTCAATTCAAGACAGGGCTATTCCCACCACATCCTCGTTCAACTCATCTACTTGGCCTGTGAAAAAAAGAGATGGATCTTTGAGAATGACAGCAGATTATAGAAAATTTAACCAGGTAGTGACTCCAATTGTACCTGCTCTTACAGATGTGGTCTCATTGCTTAAGCAAATTAGTACATCTCCTGGAACCTGGTATGCAGTTATTGATCTAGGCTAATGCCTTTTTTTCCATACCCATTTCGAAGAACCACCACAAACAGTTTGCCTTCAGCTGGCAAGGCCAACAATACACCTACACCTTCAGTTGCCTACCCCAGAGCTACACCAAATCTCCAGCCGTATGTCATAATTTAGTTCACAAGGATTTTGATTGACTTTCCCTTCCATAAGACATTATGATGATCCATTACACTGATGATGCTATGTTGATCAGAAAAATGAAAAAGAAGTGTCAATGACTCCGGACTTACTGGTAAGTCATTTGTGTGCTAGAGGATGAGAAATTAATCTCACAAGAGTTTAAGTGCCTTCCGCTTTAGAGAAATTTCTAGGGGTCCAGTGATGTGGGGCATATTGAGATGTTCCTTCTAGAGTGAAGGATAAGTTATTGCATCAGGCCCCTCCCACACCTAAAAAGGAGGCACAATGCCCCTTTGGATTTGTGTGTGCTACTCCAGCCTATTCATCAAGTGACTAAAAAAGCTCCTAGTTTTTCAATGGGACCCAGTACAAGGACAATTCTGCAATAGGTTCAGGCTGCTGTGCAAGCTTCCCTGCCACTTGGGACATATGATTCAGCTGACCCAATGGTGCTCTAAGTGTCAGTGGCAGATAGACATACTATTTGGAGTCTTGGACAGGTGCCTATTGATGAATTATAACACAGATGCTTAAGATTTTGGAGTAAAGCCATCCTCTGCAGATAACTACTGTCCTTTGAGGAAAAAAAAAACAAAAAACAAAAAACTTTTGGCTTGTTACTGGGCTTTAATAGAGACTGAACACTTAAATAGGATACTAAGTCACCACGCAGCCTGAGCTGCCCACCATGAACTGGGCGTTGTCTGACCCACAGAGTCATAAAGTTGGAGATGAATTAAACAGAAGTGGCACATACGGGATCAGGTCTGAGCAGGACCTGAGGACACAAGTAAGTTTCATGAGAAAGTGGCCCAAATACCCATGGTCTCCACTCCTGTCACATTACCTTCCATCTCCTGGTCTTCACCTATGGCCTCATGGAGACTTCCTTATGATCAGTTGACTGAGGAAGAGCGATCTCATGCCTGGTTTACAGATGGTTCTATGTGATAGGCAGGCACCACTGAAAAGTGGACAGCCACAGTGCTACAGCCACTTTATAGGAGCTCATGCCACCAAAATGAAGAACCAGGGATGTGTGTGTCCTTTGGACCGGGGGTCCCTGTGCTGAGAAGCTCCTAGACTAGGGGGAGATTGAAGGAAAGGACCACCACCCAGAGCCAACAGAGAGAGACTTCCCCTGGGGCTGACACCCTGAATTCAAACTTTCACCCTCCTAGACCGTGACAGAGGAAACTTATGTTTGTTAAGCAATCCACTTGTAGTGCTTCTGTTATAGCAGTACCAGATAACTAAGACACATACCAAGGGTCTTTCACAAGTATCAATGCAGATTTCTAGTCAAAAACACTAGCGGCCAGAAGAAAATGGAGTGACATATATAAAATACTGAACGAAAACAATTGCCAACCAAGAAATCTTTATCCAGCAAAGTTTTCATTCAAAAATTAGGCAGATCAAGACATTACCAAACAAACGGGAGTTCTGAGAATATGCCACTACCATAGCAAATTACGGATAACATTGTGAAGAACGGGAATTACAGAACAATTAACTGTACTCGTGAGGAACCTGTACATAGTACCTGTACGTAGATCGAGAGGCAGTCATTCGAACAGAAGAAGTGTATACTGTGTGGTTTAAGTCAGGAAAGGTGTGTGCCAGGGTTGAGTCCTTTCATCATACCTACTCAATTTGTATGCTGAGCAAATAATCCAAGAAACTGGACTATATGAAGAAGAATAGGGTATCAAGATTGGAGAAAGACTCATTAATAACTTGTGTTATGCAGATGATACAACCTTGCTTGCTGAAAGTGAAGAAGACTTGAAGCATTTACTGATTAAGATGAAAGATCACAGCCTTCAGTATTGATTATACCCCAACACAAAGAAAACAAAAATCTTCGCAACTGGACCCGTAAGCAAAATCATGATAAAGAGTAAAGCTGTCAAGAATTTCATTTTACTTGGATCCACAATCAACAGCCGTGGAAGCAGCAGTCAAGAAATCAAAAGACACGTTGCATTGGGTAAATCTGTTGCAAAAGACCTTTTTAAAGTGTTGAAAAGCAAAGACGTCACCTGGAAGACTAAGGTGAAACTAATGCAAACCATGGTGTTTTCAATCACCTCATATGCATGTGAAAGCTGGACAATGAATAAGGAAGAGGGAAGAAGAATAGACACCTTTGAATTGTGGTGTTGGTGATGAATATTGAATCTACAATGGACTGCCAAAGGATGAACAAATCTGCCTTGGAAGAAGTACAACCAGGATGCTCCTTAGAGGCAAAGATAGTGAGACTGCGTCTCATGTACTTCGGATATTTTATCAGGAGGGATTGGTCCCTAGACAAGGACATTGTACTTGGTAGGGTAGAGGGTCAATGAATGAGATGAAGACCATCAGTGAGACGAATTGACTTAGTTGCTAAGAAAATGTGCTCAAGCATAGCAAGGATTGTGAGGAGGGCACAGGACTGGGCAGTGTTTTGTTCTGTTGTACATAGAGTTGCTATGAGTCAGAATTGACTGGACATCAGCTAACAACAAGAACAGAGAAGCTTTGCAAGTTTTAATCAAAGGAGTACTCCAAATGGAAGGGCAAGAGCATTAAATGAATACTTGTATTTATACATGGCATAAATAAATTAATAAAAAATAAGACAAAGTTTTCCAAAAAATGGAACAACACAGGCAACTCTAAGGACAAATATATGGCATTTTCAAGAAATAAATTTGATAATTAAATACCACAAACAATACAATATCCAGTTTATAAGAAATAAGCACAAAGTAAACTCATCAAATATAGGTTGAATATTGATGCTAATGGTGGCACACCAACAGAAATGGGGGAAGGGAGGAGCATATCAGAAATAGATTTATTTTGTTAAGTTCATATGGTAACAGTTGTTCATAAGTTAAACACTGTCACAGTTGTAAGTTGTGTAATGTAATATATGTGGTAACCACTAAGAAATCATCAAGAAAAAACCTTCATAAGAAATGAAGGAAGAAGGCAAAAAAGTTCATCACAATAAAGCTACCATATACAAACAAAAACAGAAAAATCAGAATAAAGAAGCAAAGAAAACATGAAACACTCAAAAAACAACCTGAATGAGGTAGACTTTTTTTCAGTAATAAATTTAAACGTAAATGGTTTAAACACCCCATGCAAAAGGAAAACAGTGGCAAAATAGATTAAAAAAAAAAATCTATCCTTCTGCTATCTACATGAAACATACCTTAGATGCAAGAACACAAACAGAGTGAAAAAAAAAGTATGGAAAAAAAATATTCCATGCAACAAATAAAAAATTAAGTGCAGGGTTGGCCATATGAATATCAGACAAAGTGGACTTTAAATCAAAATTTACTTCAAGAAATAAAGAAGGACACTACATAATAACAAAAGGGTCAGTTTAGCAAATAGTCACAACAATTATAAATATATATGTACCTAACAGCAGTGCACCAAAGTACATAAAACAAATACTAACTAATAGGAAAGGAGAAATAGACAACTTCACAATGTTAGGAGACTTCAACATACCACTTTCAGTTATAGATAAAATATGTAAAAAGATCAGTAAGGACATTGAGAACTTATATAAAGCCATAAATCAATTGGACTTAACAGATTATATATATATATATATATATATATATAGAACTTTTTACCCAGAATCAGAAGAATACATGTTTTCCTCCATCACACAGGAATCATTTTCCAGAACAGACCTATGCTAGGACAAAATAAATCTCAACAAATTTAAAAAGATTGAAATCATACAAAGAATCTTCTCTGATTGTAATGGTATGAAGCTAGAAATAAACAACAGAAAAAGCGACGAAAAGAAAAAAACATGGAAAAAAGTAATACATTGCTAAAAATTATTGAATTGTAAATGGAATCCTAAGTGAATTTACAAAACTAGAATCAAGTGAAAATGGAAACACAACTTATCAACCTTTTTTAAACAACGAAAGCAGTACTCAGAGGGAAATTCACAGCAATAAGTTCATGTATTAGAAACAAAAAAAAAAAAAAGAGAAAGATCCAGAATCATTAATTTAAATGGGACAACTGGAACAAATAGAAAAGGAAGAGGAAAAGAAGCTGTAAGTTACCAAAAAAAAAAAAAAAAGAGGAATAATAAAGATCAGGACAGAAATAAACTAAACAGAAAATGCAAAGAGAATAGGAAGAATCAACAAAACCAGAAGTTGGTCCTTTGAAAGGATCAATAAAACAGACAAATGACTGGCTAGATTGATAAATGAAAAAAGAAAAAAATATATATGGAATGCAAAAAACCAAATTAAGAAATGAAGCTGATCACATGAATCCTATCCAACAGAGGTAAAGAAGGTCATAACTGATTACTATGAAAAATGGTATTCCTACAAATTTGAAAACCTGCATCAAATGGACAAATTCCTAGAAACACACGGCCTACCCAAGTTAACACAAACAGAGGTAGAAAATTTACACAGATCCACTACAAAAGAAGATGTTGAAGATGTCATCAAAAAACTACCAACAGGAAAAAGCCCAGGGCCAGATGGCTACACTGGATAATTCTATCATGCCTTCAGAGAAGGCCTAACACCAATCCTATTCAATCTGTTCAAAAACATAGAAGAGAAAGGAACACTACCAAATCTTTTCTATGAATCCAGCATAACCACAATACCTAAACCAGGCAAAGACATCATGAAAAAGGAAAATACGGACAAATATCACTTAGGAACATTAGTGAAAACATTTTCAACCAAATTCTAGCCAACTGACTTCAGCCACATATCAAAGAAGTCATACACAGTAATCAAGTGGATTCATACCAGGATTACACAGGTGATTCATACTTAAAAAACCAACTTAATACACAACATAAATAAAGAACCATATGATCCTATCAATTGATGCAGAAAATGCATTCAATAAAATTCAACACCCTCAGCTGACAAAAACTCCCAGTAAAACAGGTATAGAAGGAAAATTTCTCAATATAATTAACAGCATTTATGCAAAGCCAACAGCCAACATTATACTCAACAGAAAAAAGCTGAGAGCCTTCGTTTTGAGAACAGGAACAAGACAAGGATGCCCATTATCACCACTCTTATTCAACACTGTACTGGAAGTCCTAGCCATAGCAACAAGAAGAGAAAGAGCAATAAAAGGTATCCAAATTGGAAAGAAAGATGTAAAACTGTATTTGTGGATGACATAATCCTATACACAGAAAGTCTTAAGTATGCCACAAAAAAAAAGATAAATAAATACATAAGAGAACTACCGGAACTAATAGAAAAATTTAGCAACTTTGCAGGATAGAAGATCAACACACGAAAAATTAGTTGAGTTCGTCTACACTAACAAAGACTGTTCCAAAAAAGAAATCAAACAAACAATGCCATTTACAATAGCACCCAAATTGACAGAAGACCTAGGAATTAACCTAAGTAGGGACATAAAATCTTATAAAATGAAAATTATAAAACAGTACTACGAGAGACTAAAAAAAAATTACATAAATGGAAATACATCCAGTGTTCATTGATTGTTAGACTTAATACAGTGAAGATGTCGGTTCTATCAAAGTGATCTTCAGACACAATGCAAACCCAATGAAAATCCCAACAACATTCTTTACTGAAATGGAAAAACTAATGATCATCATCATATGGAAAGTAAAGAGACCCCTGATAGGCAACCAATACTGAAGAAAAAGAACAAAGCAGGAGGTCTCACACTCCTCAATATTAAAACATACTGTGCAGCCACTGTGATTAAAAAAAACACAAAAACCTAGTATATGTTCAATGATGGATATATAGAACAGTGGAATAGAATTGAGAACTTAGAATTCAACCCAGCAGTCTATGGGCAAATGATTTTCGACAAGGGGTCAAACTCCATTCAGTAGGGCAGAAACAGTCTCTTTAATAAATGGTATTGGCTAAACTGTACAAAACTGCAGAAAATGCGGTAAGATCCGTACTTCACATCATGCACAAACTTTTCAGATCACGTCTTTTTGACTCAGCGACCCCTCTCCTATGAAGCTCTTAGACCAGCAGAAGATTGATGACAAGGACCTTCCTCCAGAGCCCACAGAGAGAGAAATATTTCCCTTGTAGCTAGTGCCCTGGTTTTGGACTTCTAGCATACTAGATTGTGAGAGAATAAATTTTTCTTTGTTGAAGACATCCACTTGTGGTATTTCTGTTATAGCAGCACTAGCTAACTAAGACAATGTCCTCCTTCAGGGACTGTCCCTCCTGATAACATGTCCAAAGTATGCGAGATGAAGTCTTGCCATCCCTGGTTCTAAGGAGCATTCTGGCTGTACTTCTCCCAAAACAGATTTATTAGTTCTTCTGGCAGTCCACACTATACTCAATATTCTCTGCCAACACCATAATTCAAAGGCATCAATTCTTCTCTGGTCTTCCTAACTCATTGTCCAGTTTTCACGCACATATTAAAAAAAAAAAAAAAAAAACATATTAGGAGATTGAAATACCATGATTTGGGTCAGGCACACCTTAGTCCTCAAGGTGACATCTTTTTTTTTTTTTTTTAAGACTTTAAAGAGGACTTTTGCAGCAGATTTTCCCAGTGCAATATGTCATTTGTTTTCCTGACTGCTACTTCCATGGATGTTGATTGTGGATCCAAGTAAAATGAAATCTTTCAAAACTTCAATATTTTCTCTGTTAATCATGGTGTTGATTATTGGTCCAGTTGTGAGGATTTTTGTTTTCTTTATGTTGAGGTGTAATCCATACCGAAGGCTGTAGTCTTTGATCTTCATCAGTAAGTGCTTCAAGTCCTCTTCACGTCCTGCAAGCAAGCTTATGTCATCTGCATATCACATTTTGTCAATGAGTCTTCTTCCAACACTGATGCAATGTTTTTCTTCATGTAATTCAGCTTCTTGGATTATTGGCTCAGCACACAGATTGAATAAGTATGATGAAAGGATGCAAACCTCAGGGACGGCTTTCCTGACTTTAAATTATGCAGTACCCCTTTGTTGTGTTTGAATGACTGCCTTTTGGTGTATGTACAAGTTCCACATGAGCACAGTTGTGTTCTGGAAGTCCAGTTCTTTAGAATGTTATCCATAATCTGATATGATCCACACAGATGAATGCCCTTGTATAGCCAAAAAACCCAATATCTTTCTGGTACCCTCTGCTTTCAGACAAGGCTCATCCGACATCGGCAATGATATTCCTTGTTCCATGACATAGTGGAAATTCAAGTAGTTTCCTCCTGATGTACTGCTGCAATCACTTATGAATTATAATAACCTGCTAATGGAGTAATAATAATAATGTTTAACATAATTAAAAAAAAAAACCCAATGTCATTGCATTGAATCTATTCTGACTCATAGAGACCCTACAGAACAGAGTAGAACTGCTTATGGGTTTTCCAAGAGAGGCTGGTGGATTTGAACTGCTGCTGACCTTTTGGTTAACAGGCATAGCATTTAACCACCGGGCCACTGGGGCTACTAAATATGACAATATAGTAGAAATAATAATAATAATGTCTTGATGTGTGTTGCAAAACAACACTCATTTGTTATTACTAACCATTGTATGTAACTGGAGTTTTTAACATAGTAGACTTTATGAGGATTGGTTCTTAACTATGGGCTATAGGGAAGTCAGATGATCATAACCCAGGGACAATAGAAAGTATAGTGCAGTATATACAGAAGCCAGTAACATGGGCATTTATTATAACTATTAACACATATATACTATAGGTTATGTGGACTGTACCACTCTATACTTGGCAGCACATTTTTTATACTATAGACATGAGATACATGAGATGCATGCAGAAAGCTTTGTGTTCACTGACTCCAGTTATGTCCATGATTCCCACTCTTCATTTGAAATTTCTGAACTCTAACACAACCTATGGGACCACGGACATATACGTGATCGGATGTTACCCAAACAGATGTTATGTGGCGCATGATTGTATTAACTTTGTACTTCTTTTAAGTGGAGGGCTGATTAAACAAAGATTATAATCAGGTCCCAAGAGAACAAATTCTGAATGAGCACACAGACAACTAATAAATATTTACATATATATTTTTTCCCTGCCATTCTGGTCTAAGGTAATTATCAAGAGGGTGTTACCAAAAGCATCTACTCCAGGATCTATATTGATTCAATATCCAAGAAGATATTGGTAGCTGGGCAGATGCTAAATTTGAATATGTGGTTTTCACAAAAAAAATTGAAGAACATTATATATGGAAGATTCTGTCACTATATTGCATTTAATGACCTTCACATATATAAGAATATCTGGTTTTTGATGCAGAGATAGAAAGAGGGTATAAAAATAACAAACTTCTTTTGAAAATCCTACTGCATAAAACATGTATAAAAATTGAATTTGAGTATTTTCCAGAAAATATACTGCATTACAGGAAGGTAACTGAACTACAAGGCTCTGGTAGAAGAGTGATAGGTATGGCACCATCCATGGACAAATATCAGTCACTTTGTTAAATGCATCACATGAAGGCTGCACTGTAAGGAATCTTCACAGGTGGCATCGAAAGCAAATCTTAGAATGTTCCTGATTAGCAACAATTAATTTTTTTCAATCCAATGAAAAATGATATGCTCTTCCTGACACCTAATGACTCATTATTAATAGTAATGACAATATATTTAAAAATAAACAAAACAAAATCATACCAAAAGTCAGGCCAATCAAAGAGCTTAACCATATGTAGAGGTTCTTCAATCTTCCTTACCCAAAACAATGCTTTAGGGGCATTTGTAATCTCTTTGCTGGCAGCAAGGACAAATTCAATTCTAAATGTAAACTAAGCAATTGATTTTAGAAGCACTAAAAATAAAAATACTTATTTGTTTCATATATATGTACCTGTGTATGTGTGTGTGTGTATACGTATATACATACATATATATATATTTTTTTCCTGGCTGGTCGCTTATTTTTGCAGCGAGATTTTACTCTATCTCCTAGCCTAACTCTCTTTCTGGTAATATTGGTTGGCTGTCTGGCCCTCAGTGGTTTCTGTTGTTTCCTCAACTGCTCTGAGAACGAGGAGTCTGATCTCTGTGGGTCCTACTCCATCCAGGACCATCTTGTGAGCAACATCTTTGACCAATATCATGCATTGCGATTCATGCTGCATCAACTAGAATTCAATGTCCTCAACAACGTCTTGAGAGTCAGATTTGTGCCAGGCATAAATTTCAGATCTATCTAGAGTTTCCCATATCATCGTCTATAGATTCTTATTTTCTCTGGCTGTCTGTTAAGTGGTCCAAGTTGGTGCCAGAGAGTTTTCTGAGGTGAGTGGAATCTATGGCTTCAATTCCACAACCCAAACTCTAATCTTCAACTGTAGTATTCACATCATTTTAAACAATACACTTATTTATCTTCTTTTCATTTCCCTCTAGCTTTTTTTTTTATTCTTATTCTTTGTATATATTCTCTATCTAGTATACAGTATACAGTAACCAGAAAAAATAAGTAGAACCTAATTTAATAGACAACCACAAAAATTTGCCAAGTTTGCTTAAATATGTGAAGAAGCATAAAAACAATAATTCTTTAAAAATTCTAATTTTGGATCAATTCCCATAAAAATAGCATTGCTAACTTTGAGGTGATTGCTCAAAATTTTCCCTAATTTGATGCAATGAAATCTGTGAAAACCAGAACCTATGTAAGGTAGAAACCTGTCAAAGAAATAAACTCACTGGTTTTTTTGAGATCGGATTCTTAATAGAGAGCAATAGAAAAGTGGTAAACACACTGTCAAAGGTGGAAAGCTTTTGAGATATGGAAAAGTAAGGCTGTCCCATTGAGTTCCGGGCCTCACAATTTCACTATATGTAAAACCAAGCAAGACCAAATAGCCAAGAGATTTTTTGAAAACTAAATCATGATGAAAGCTAAGATAAATTGAAATAAGCAGTAACATTTTAAAACCACGTTATAGATAATAATAAATGGGCAGAGACAAGAACTCCTTGGGGGGAAATGTTTATTTAATGCCTGATGTATAAATGCTTTACAAAGGCCAAAAAACAGTGACACTGCTCTGCATTCCTTAAACCAAGATTAGTTCCGTGGAGATTAAATGCAAACCATAATTAAACATGAAATTATTAGAAAAAAATATAGGTTTCTTAAAATCATTAAGATTTCTTATAATTGTTAATGTCTTCATGATCATGAAAACAAACTTTGAATTTGCATTTTGATATTTTGTTATCTACTGTTTTGATTATACAACATATCTGATATTTATGTATAACTTTATTTTTATACATGCTGATATTTTATAACATGTAAGTGACAATATAGAACAACAAAATCATTTCATAACCTGGGTGGTGGGTAGCACAGTTTGTCGTTATTGTTAGGTGCTGTCCAGTCAGTTCCGACTCGTAGTGACCCTATGTACAAAAGAACGAAATGCTGCCTGGTCCTGTGCCATGCCCACAATCATTATGCTTGAGCCCATTGTTGCAGCCACCATGTCAATCCATCTCGTTGAGGATCTTCCTCTTTTTTGTTGACAGTGTACTTTGCCAACCTTGATGTCCTTCTCCAGGGACTGATCTCCCCTGACAACATGCCCAAAATATGTAAGATGTAGTCTCACCATCCTTGCTTCTAAGGAGCATTCTGGTTGTACTTCTTCCAAGACAGATTTGTTCATCCTTTTGGCAGTCCATGATATATTCAATATTCTTTGCCAGCACTGCAATTTAAAGGCGTCAATTCTTCCTCTGTCTTCCTTACTCACTGTCCAGCTTTCACATGCCTATGATGAGATTGAAAATACCATGCCTTGGGTCAGGTGCACCATAGTCTTCAAGGTGAAATCTTTGCTTTTAAACACTTTAAAGAGGCCTTTTGCAGCAGATTTGCCCAATGTAATGCATCTTTTGATTTCTTGACTGCTGCTTCCATGGGTGTTGATTGTGGATCCAAGTAGAATGAAACCCTTGACAACTTCAATCTTTTCTCCATTTATCATGATGTTGCTTATTGGTCCAGTTGTGGGGATTTTTGTTTCCTTTATGTTGAGATGCAATCCACAGTGTAGGCTGTGGTCTTTGATGTTCATCACTAAGTGCTTCAAGTCCTCTTCATTTTCAGCAAGCAAGGTTGTGTCATCTGCATAAAGCAGGCTGTTAATGAGTCTTCCTCCAATCCTGATGCCCCATTCTTCTTCATATAGTCCAGCTTTTCAGATGATTTGCTCAGCATACAGATTGAATAGGTATTGTGAAAGGATGCAACCCTGATGCACACCATTGCTGTCTTTAAACCACACAGCATCACTTTGCTCTGTTCAAACAACTGCCTCTTGTTCTATGTAAAGCTTCCTCATGGGCACAATTACGTGTCCTGGAATTCCCATTCTTTGCAATATTATCCATAATTTGTTATGATCCACACAGTTGAATGCCTTTGCATTGTCAATGAAACACAGGTAAACATCTTACTGGTATTCTCTGCTTTCAGCCAAGATCCATCTGACATCAGCAATGATATCCCCAGTTCCACATCTTCTTCTGAAACTAGGCGGAATTTATGGCAGCTCTCTGTCAGTATTCTGCTGCAGCCTCTTTTGAATGACTTTCAGAAAAGTTTACTTGCACGTGATATGAATGATATTGTTCCATAATTTCTGCATTCAATTGGATCACCTTTCTTGGGAATAGGGATAAATATGCATTTCTTTCACTTGGTTGGCCAGGTAGCCGTCATTCAAGTTTCTTGACATAGACGAGTGAGCACTTCCAGGGCTGCAGCCATTTGTTGCAGAAACGTCTCCAATGATATTTCATCAGTTCCTGGAGCCTTGTTTCTCTCCAATTCCCTCAGTGCAGCTTGGACTTCTTCCTTCAGTACAACTGGTTCCTGATCATATGCTACCTCTTGAAATGATTGAATGTCAACCAATTCTTTTTGGTATAATGACTCTGTGTATTTCTTCCATCTTTTTTTCTTGCTTCTTGCACTCTTTACTATTTTTTTCCCATGGAATCCTTCACTATTGAAACTCGAGGCTTGAAATTTTTCTTCAGTTCTTTCAGCTTGAGAAGTGCCAAACATGTTCTTCTGTTTTGGTTTTCTTTCTCCAGCTCTTTGCCCATGTCATTATAATACTTTACTTTGTCCTCTCAAGCTATGCTTTGAAATCTTCTGTTCAGTTGTTTTACTTCATCATCTCTTTCTTTAGCTTTAGCTATTTTATATTCAGGAAACCCTAGTGTCGTAGTGGTTAAGTGTTACAGCTGCTAACCAGAAGGTCAGTGGTTCAAACCCACCAGGCTCTTCTTGGAAACCCTATGAGGCAGTTCTAGTCCGTCCTATATGATCACTATGAGTCCGAATCGACTCAATACAAACTGTTTTTTTTTTTTTTTTGGCTTTACTCCATGTTGAAGAGCAAGTTTCAGAGTCTCTTCTGACATCCATTTTGGTCTTTTCTTCCTTTTTATGGACCTCTTGCTTTCTTCTTGTATGATGTCCTTGATATCATTCCACAACTTGTCTGGTCTTCAGTCATTAGTGTTTGACACATCAAATCTATTCTTGAGTGATCTCTAAATTCAGAGGGGATATACTGGAGGTCATACTTTGGGCCTCGTGGACTTGTTCTAATTTTCTTCAGTTTTAACTTGAACTTGTCTATGAGCAATTGATACTTCTTCTTTGTTTCCAACTTTTGCATTCCAATCTCCAGTAATTATTAATGCAGCTCTCCCCCCGTTGTCTTTGAGTGTCTTCCAGCCTAGGGGGCTCATCTTCTGGCACTATATCAGTGTTCCGCTGCTATTCATAAGGTTTTCACTGGCTAATTCTTTTCAGAAGTAGACTGCTGGGCTCTTCCTCCTAGCCTGTCTTAGTCTGGAAGCTCAGCTGAAACGTGTCCGCCATGTATGATCCTGGTGGTATCTGAATATAGGCATAGATTCCTGTATCACAGCAAATGCAAGCCCCCACAGTACGACAAACTGACAGATATGTGGGGGTAGTGCAGGTGGACTATATATATTTTTATCATACATACAGTACAATAAGTTTCTATATTTAATGAATAAAAGTTAACAAATATGGCCACTAAATTCAATAAAAGTCTAAACAACAAAGTAAGGAGCCATAATAAATATACTTATAAAATGATTATTACTTGTCAGGTACTGCTCTTAAGTGCTTTCTTAGTGAATAATACATTCAATTCTTATGAAATTGATACCATTTTATTAACCACAATTTAAATAAGAAACTGACATGGAAATTTTAAGTTATTTGCATTAGAACCCAGGTAGCTGGCGGTAAAATATAGTTGGAAACTATTTACTTAGCTCCAGATTCCACACTCTTAACAGTCGTGCACACACTTCCCCTATGGGAGAAAGATGATGGGCAGACAATAAGCATTATGTGCAAAATTTGCCCTCATTAGAAATGTGAACAGTGCAGATTAAAAAATAAATGAGTTGCACCACCACTTCTCCATTAATTTGGAAAGCATACAAAATAGATTTTTAATCATGGTAAAGGTTGAAAGCAGGAATCAGTGTATGAAGTAGCAGCAAAGTGGTAAAAAAAAAAAAAATGAAGCAGTTGCATGTACTACATACAATGTATCTTGTTTCCTTTCCTCTTCTGTAAACTAGCAAAGCTTCAGTTGGTAATAAGAATATATTCCAGCTTCTGCAAGGAGTTCTTTGTCAGAATCTTTCCCATTGATGGAGTGGTATTAGGTGTGGAAAAGAGAAAATATTTTGTGCGCCTTCTATTTTCTGAATATTGGGTTGTGTCATAGTCTACTCATTGTCCTCAAAGTCTCGCTATGTAAAGGATACATTTAGGTATCCTTTTCCTATTTAAAAAAAAAAAGGGATTCTACAGGAATGAGTGTTGGCTGGTAGTCACAGTCTTACTAAACAACACTCAATGTATTACATAATAGGTTAGTCAGTCCTAAGGTTCCCATTGGCGCCTGCTGTCCATTAACTGTTATTAGGGGTCGTCAAAGAAGACACATAGCCACCCCATGTGATAGAAAAGAACTCCTCCATAGGGTTTCTAGGCACTAATCTTTATGGGAGCAGATTGCCAGGTTTTTCTCCTGAAGAGTCCCTGGGTTGGTTCGAACTACCAACTTTTCAGCTAGCAACCAAGAGCTTAACTGTTGTGCCACCAGGGCTCTTAGCCCTAAAGCCTGTGGTGAATATGGGAACACATTATTTTACACAAAATAAAACACTGGTGGCATAGTGGTTAAGTGCTAAGGCTGCTAACCAAAGGGTCGGCAGTTCGAATCTGCCAGGAGCTCCTTGGAAACTCAATGGGGCAGTTCTACTCTGTCCTATGGGGTTGCTATTAGTTGGAATCGACTCGATGGCACTGTGTTTTTTTTTTTTTTTTTTAATTAACACAAGTTCTCATTCTGTCAATTAGTATTTAATACCTGGCAGTAGAGTAGGGGCAAGGGTGAGACAGGGAAGAGATGGGGCTGGCTGAATTAAATAAGGGCTACATTTCAAGGCCCTGTGTGCTTGACCAGCTATAATTAAATCTTAAACCTAAGTGCAGACCACCATATAACTTTCTTGCTGGCACCCAATAACTACTTGTGATTAACAAATTAGGTGCGTAGACAAGTTAAGGGGCTACATTTCAAGGTCCTGTGTGCTTGACCAGCTATAAATCACTGATAATCCTCCCGAGTTGTTTTTCAAGGCCTCACCAGGTGCAGAGCATGAGCAGTAAAGATCAACGTGGACTATGAATGACCTTCCACAGGATACAAACGTGAGCACGGACCCCTTGCTGGGGCTTCAACTAGGATCCAGAGACATCAAATATGCGCAACATTCCAGGATAAGTCCTGTTCGACATCCCGGCAGCCTTTGTGACAGACTCCATCTTGGTTCCAGCGATATATGCGAGGAAGTCCATCTTGAGTTCTAACTGCACTCACATTTGATTTTCATAATCCCTCCCCTTCTCCTAGAAATCTCCACCCATCTAATGAATAAAAGTAATGCCTTTTTCCCACCTAAAAACTTTTATAAGCCCTGGGGGATCGTTTGTTCAGTGAGAGACTGGAGGCTAGCGTAGTTGGAAACCTCTCTCCCTCTCTCCTTCTTGAGCCTTTTGCTCTGTCCCTTATAAGCCTTTGTTCTTGTGGAACCTCTGAGCCTCTCCTGGCCATTCTTGGTCAGAAGAAGGTAAGAACTTAAGCAGGGCTTAGTCCTGAGCAGAGAAGCCCTGCCTTGTAGCAAGAGGGTGCTTTTTCCCAGTGATTGAAAGTCAGACACTTTGGGAGTACCTATCACCTCCAAATGTAATTATAGTAAATGAATTGAGAAGGAGTATCCCTTCATGGCTAAGGAAAAATGCTGACGGCCAGAGCTACAGAAATACCCTCCTGACATAGTGAAGACAAGCAGTGCTTCAGACATGAAAATTGACTCTGTTACAAAAACAATAGCAAATTAATAATGGATGTGAAACGTAATCAAAAGTAAAGGAATCATAACCCTTTGCCATCAAGTCGACTGCAACTCATAGAGACCCTAAAGGACAGAGTAGAACTGCCCCATAGGGTTTCCAAGTAGCTGCTGGTGGATTCAAAATGCCAACCTTTTGGTTACCAGCTGAGCTCTTAGTCGCTACACCACCAGCACACCCACAAAGTGACCATATGGGGTTAGAAATTCAAGACTTAGGCTTAACGTAATTCACCCCGCCCTCCCCCCAAAAAAATGCAGGGGAGTGAATTTTGGGAAATAGTAAATTCTTAAATGTTGCCATGAAAGAGAAGTTTTGTGTTTTCCTATTTTTATATAAAATATTTAGTTTTTGAAAAAAACAAAACCAAACTCAGTGCTTCAAGTTGATTCTAACTCATAGCGACCCTATAAGACAGAGTAGAGCTGCCTCATGGAGTTTCCAAGGCGCACCTGGCAGATTCGAACTGCCAACCCTTTGGTTAGCAGCCTAGCACTTAACCACTACACTACCAGGGTTTCCCAATTCCCCTTGTTTATAATGACTGTTTTAAACCTAGGTTTTTCTATTTGTGGGTTCTCATTTGTCTGAGAGTACATCATAATATAATAATCTTATTTTCTGCAAACCAGAATTGACTTTGGTTTTCTAGAAGTTACTCCAAAAAAAAAAAAAAGCCAAACACGTTGCCATCAAGTAGATTCTGACTCATAGCCACCCTACACGACAGAGTTAAACTACCCCTTAGAGTTTCCAAGGAGCAGTTGTTGGATTGGAACTGCCGTCCTTTTGGTTAGCAACCATAGCTCTTAACCATTACACCACCAGGGTTTCCATAAAGATATTTCAGGATCATAAATATCTACCAGTACAAAGCAAAACCAAACCCATTAATGATAAGAAAATAAGCAGAACATGTCCAGATGATGTTAATGACACACGATTCCAAAAGCCCTGTTCAAAAGAATCATAAGGAATAAAGCAAGGAAGTTAAGCAGGCAATAGATAAGAAATTTGAACACTTGCTTGCAGGTAATACAAGGTGATTAGGAATATTTCTCTTTCCAGGCCATCCATGAGCTCTGAGTGTATTTTGGAATAAAGAGTGTGTGAAATAATATTCTACGCAGAGACTACAGAGAAAGTCTGGTCTATCATCCAAAAGTTGCTTGGAGAAACACACCAAATTTAATTGCAAAGAGGAGCAATTAGTTAGCAAATTAGGTACGACCCAGGAGAAGAGGTACCCACATAGGGAATGAGTGACTATTTCCTACGTAAAGAGAACTTGCTATTTCAAAAGGAAGTTGAATTCCTGTTGAAAAAATAGAATACATCTTAAAAAATTTAAGTATTTAAAAAGACATGAAAACACCATCAAAGAGAAAGAAGTGACTACAGCAAGGCCAAAAAGGGTAAATATAAATTATTAATATGTTGGTATTGTATTTTAATTCAGGGCTATTATTTAATTTGAGGATCAATGTTCAGAAAAGAATTCCAGACACCTGAGATAATGATCCATCTTCATCTGAAGATGTATTCTTTGCTTAAGGCTGCAGCTGTAGATTTCTATCTGAATTAAATGTATTTCAAGTGTTTTAAATACATATAATTCTCAATAATTGGTCTATTGCTGGCAATAATAATAATTAATTTTAAAAGTCACTCATTTTGAGAAATAATCTCTTAAGGAAACTAGAAGTGAGGAATCATATACTCATAAATATTAATTAAACATATTTTGCTATGCTGATAATAAAATACTGCCCTTATTAATGAAATCATTTATATGAGAACAACACTCCTTCTTTTAGGGAAAATCTGAAACACTTATTTCTTCCAAATTATATAAAAAAAAATTATAAGCTCATGAAAAAAAAATTTAGTTCAACATTTTTGGTTCTTTACCCCAATAAAATCAGACCATGTACATGGAAGGAATAAGATATCTCATAACTACATTTGCTAAACGTTTTATGCATTATTTTTTATCTCCACTAGGAACACTTTATTTTGTCTTAAAATAAGGCAATATGCTCAAATATTATTATGATTAAAATATATAAATGTAAGAAAGTTGGGTTTTTTACCAATAGGATCAATTTTTAGTCAACAAATAATGATGAGATTTACTAGAATCTTAATGGGAAATTATAGAGTTGGCTTTTTACATTCTCACCACAATCACCAACTTTAATCACCCTCTTCTGCTTCATGGTCAATATCATTTTCTAATAGAAATTTCTTTTAATGTAATTTAATAGCATACCATGTTGGGGCATAACTTTGTGCTATATTCTTATTAAAACAAATCATAGGATGTAACATCAAGGGAATAAAAGACATGTGAATCCTCATGTAGTAGACTCGAGAGCTCATCAGTGAAATAGTGTTAGATTTTAAAGGCCAGAAATTATATAGTAAAATCTTTGAAAATCAGAACCTATGTAAGGCAAAACCTGTCAGAGAAGGAAAACTCACCGGGCGATTATGAGGTAGAATTCTTAACAGAGAGCAATAGAAAAGTGGTAAGACTGCGCCCTGCCAAAGGCAGAAAACTTGCGCGACCTGGAAAACAAGGCAGGCCCTTTGAATTCTGCCTGTCACAGTTTTCACTGTAATATGGACTACATTGATTGGAAAAATATTCCTAGAAGTTGATCAACCTGAGAGTTAACTGAGTTGAGGTTTTCAGCTGGCTGTAACTGCTAAAGATGCATTTTGTCTTCACAATAATCTACAAAAGAGCCTGTGTGCTTCACTCACATTTTTATGTAATTAGCTAGTTATTGTTTTTTTTTCCAAAATAAAGAGAAGAGATCTGATGTACTACAGTTTTAAGTAAAATGGTATATCTTAGGTAAGTAAAATGGTTTATACCAGCTTAAAGCTCATGGTCCTTTTTTCCAAGCCCAGTGTTTTTTTTCAAGACTTGACTCAGTTTCATCCCATTGGCTTACTAAGTAAACACAAAAGTCTTGAATAAAATATATTAAATAAAGTACTAAGGTGGAATGGTTTAGGAGGTAATGTGAACAGTAGACTGAGGGAAGAAAACATTCCAGGCTTCAAAAAAAAATGACAAATAACCAATAATTAATGTATTAATTAAAAATTATAAACCCCCTTTCCATTAGACACTATTCTATTTTCAAGGTTATAAAACAAGAATCTTAAAACAAGAGATAATCAGATTGCAGTGATTGGTTATAATTAACTTAATAAATGTTAACAAGTTTGGGAAAATTCATCGTTTTTCCATTATCACACCTAGGGTTGTGGAAATAGCTTGGTTAACAGAGTTGAAATCCATAACTTGTGAAAATCTTGAAAATTTAGGTGAAAACTTTGAGTCTCAATTTTTTAGCCTCTAATGAGAAGTGGGGATGTAAACACCTTATTTTAAAACAAAAGAATAAGAATATGATAAAGGAACAATTTATGCTGGCGGTAATGTAATTCAATCATACTAATATAATCCTGAATTTACAATCAACACCCATGCAAGCAGCAGTCAAGAAATCAAAAGTTGTTTTGGATTGGGAAAATTTGATGCAAAAGACCTCTTTAAAATGTTAAAGAACAAAGAGGTCACTTGATGGACTAAAGAGCCCCTGGCCCACACCATGCATGGTGTTTTCAATCACCTCGTATGCGTGTGAGAGCTTGATGATGAATAAGCAAGACTGAAGAAGAGTTGACACCTTTGATTTATGGTGTTGGCAAAGAATATTGGATATAAAATGGACTGCAAAAAGAACAAACAAATCTGACTTGGAAGAAGTACAGGTAGAATGCTCCTTAGAGGCAAGGATGGAAAGACTTTGTCTTACATACTTTGGACAGGTTATCAGGAGGGACCAGTCTCTGGAGAAGGACATCATGCTCGGTAGAGTAGAGGATCAGCGAAAGACAGGAAGATGCTCAATGAGACAGACTGACACAGTGGCTGGAACAATGCTCTCAAGTACAACAGTTATGAGGATGCTGAGGACCAGGCAGTGTTTCTTTGTGTTGTACATAGAGTTGCCATGAGTAGGGACTGATTTGGTGGCATATAACAACAGCGTCAATATAATCCTTAAGGAGCCCTGGTGGCAACAGTTAAGTCCTTCATTGCTAACTGAAAGTTCAGCAATTCAAATTCACCCAGCGGCTCCACTGGAGAAAGACTTGATGATCTGCTTCCAGAAAGATTACAGCCAAGAAAAACCTTTGGGACATTTCCATCTGTCGCATGGGGTTGCTATGATTTGCAATCGACATCACGGCACCCAACAACAGCAATACAATCTCTAGGATAATCCTGAGAAGACTTCTCCAAAGAAGTGACATTTGAGCTGAGTCCTAAATAGTTAGAAGGAGAAACTATGTAAAGAACATTCTAGGAAGATGAAAGAGCAAAAGAAGATCCTTGAGGTTTGCATTCTTAAAAACCTAAAGAACTGATTGCTTTGTGGGGAGGATGTTTTAGTCAATGATATTGGAAATAAAGGAAGGGGCCAAGTTACATAGCAGTTTTCAAGTCCTGGAAATAAATTCAGGTTATTCCAAGTACAATGGGAATCCATGAAAGTGCTTTTAGCATGGCAGTAAAATAATGGAATTTACACGTCTTAAATATCCACACTGTTTTTTTCCTGTACACAATGTATTGTAGTGGAACAAGACTATTACAGTCATCCCAGAAATAAGAGGATAGGCTGGACTGAGAAGTTAGCCATAGAGATGACGAAAATGAGCATATTTTAAAAGTTCCAGCATAGTGAGTAGTGTGCATGCAGCTGCTAGTATGTCTGCTCCTGAGAGCATGAAAATTGGTTCCAGAATGTAGCAAATAAACCCCCTCTCGCTCCACTGACCTGATCTCTCCCCTCCGCAGAGCAGGGCTGCCAGTGACCAGAAATCATGATTAGGGCAATGCTCTAGGGCTTGTTCAGATAGCTGGAGGGAATGAATGGTAAGAGGATGAGACATGGTTGTAGGGATTTATTTTGATAATGACGCTTCCATTGTAACCCTAATGAGAAAAATATGGATATCATGGAACAATAGGAAATAAAATGTTTTGGGTTAAATGGATTATATGTCTCGAGGTTATGCATTAATAAATGTTAAATAAAATTGGAGCCCTGTTGGTATAACGGTTAGGAGCTCTTGCAGTTAACCAAAACGTATGTATTGATTTGGCTGGGCCATGATTCCCAGTACTGTGTGATTTTCTACCATTTTGTCATCTGATGTGATTTTTCTGTGTGTTGTAAATCCTACCTCTGACATTAATGAGATGGGATAGGCGGCAGTTATGTTAGCAAAGCAGGGCTCATCCACAAGATTAGGGTGTAGTTTGAGTCAATGTCTTTTGATATAAAAGAGAGAATTGAGCAGAGATGAGAGGGGACCTCATACCACCAGGAGAGCAGCCACAGGAGCAGAGCACGTCCTTGGGACCCAGGGCTCCTGCACTGAAAGCCTAGTCCAGGGAAAGATTGATGACAAGAACCTTCATCCAGAGCCAGCAGAGGAAGTGTTCCCCTGTAGCTGACATCCTGAATTTGGACTTTTAGATTACGTGCGGGAATAAACTATTTGTTAAACCCATCCACTTGTGGTATTTCTGTTACAGCAGCACTACGTGACTAAGATAACAGTTTTTTAAAAAGACACACAAATATCCAATAATTATAGATAAATATGCTCAACAATAGTTATTAGAGGAATGCAAATTAAAATCACAATGAGGTACCACAGCACATTCATCAGAATAGGAAAAACAATTAAAAATTCTAACAATGCCAAGTGCTGGCAAAGGGTTGGGGCTACTGACAGTCTCATACACCTGGACAGCTGGAGTGTAAAAGGATATAATCACTCTGAAAAACACTTTAACTCATTCTCAAAAGGCTAAACATATACCTACAATATGACCCAACCATTCTACTCCTCAGTTTTTGTCCAAAAAGAAATGAAAACATATTTCACACTAAAAATTATACATGAATATACATAACAACTGTATTCATAATAACCAAAACTTCAAAATAACACAAATGTCTATCAACAGATGAATGAATAAACAAATCATGGTATATGTATCCAATGGAATTCCATTCTGCAATAAAGTGGAATTAACTACATTTATATACAAAACAGCATAAATATTAAAAATCATACTGAGCAAAGGATTCCAGACATAAAGTACATTCTTATTGTAAATGAACTCTTACAGAAATATGATCAGTGACCTTCTCTAGGGAAGAATGTATGAAAGGAATAGATTGCAAAAGTGCACAAGGAAGCTTTTGGGAATGATGTAAATGTTCTGTATCTTGACTGTGGAAATGGTTTTACAAGGGAGTACATCCGTCAAATTTCATCAAATAGATTTTAAAAGATGTATTTTATTTTATGTATGTTATTCCTCAATAAAGTTTCTAAAATAAGAATAAAGTCGTACTGACATATGGCAATAACATGTTACCAGAAACAAATATATCTAATAAATCTATTAGAATGCATGAATATGTATTATGAATGGAAGCCCTGGTGGCATAGTGGTTAAGTGCTACGGATGCTAACCAAATGACGGGCAGTTTGAATCTACCAGGCACTCCCTGGAAACTCTATGGGGCAATTCTACTCTGTCCTATAGGGTCGCTGTGAGTCGGAATGGACTCATTGGCAGTGGGTTGGTACTAAGAATAATTACCCTATTTATGAAAATTTTCATGTTTAAATTTTATCTAAGTGTCATACAGATATACATTATTTTTATTTCTTAGCACACTATTATGCTTTTGAAACTAGCTTTTAAGTATAATAATATAATAAAGTATAACTAAATTCTCAGAACTCTCTAGGTCAGAAGAATAGATTATATGATGCTCCTACTGATACTTTTCCACTACTCTCCTGTCACTTTGTTATAGTGTGATGCCTTGCATGTTGCTGTCATGCTGAAAGTTATGCAACAGCTTTTTCAAATTCCAGCAGGGTCACCCAAGATGGGCAGGTTTCAGCAGACTTCCAAACTAAGACTAGGAAGAAGGTCCCGATGATCAACTTCTGAAAAAACAAAGGCCAGTGAAAAACCTTATGAACAGCAGCAGAATATTGTCTGATATAGTGCCAGAAGATAGGCCTCTCATGTTCGAAGGGACACAAAATACGACTGGGGAAGTGTTGCCTCTTCAAAGTGGGGTTGACTTTTTAATGGAGTAGAGCTTTCAGGGCCTTCATTTGCAGATGTGGCATGGCTCAAAGTGAGAAGAAACAGCTGCAAACATCTAGTAATTATCAGAGAGTTGAACATACAGGGCATGAATGTCAGAAAATTGGAAGCTGTCAAAAATGAAATGCAATGCATAAAGATTGATACCATAGGCATTAGAGAGCTGAAATGAAATGGAATTGACCATTCAGAATCTGACAACCATATGGTCTACTATGTCAGGAATGACAAATTGAAGAGAAATGGCATTATATTCACCGTCAAAAAGAACATGCCAAGATCTATCCTGAAGTACAACGCTGTGAGTGATAGGATAATATCCATACGCCTACAAAGAAGTCCAGTGAATATAAAAATTATTCAAATTAAATCACCAAACACTAATGCTAAAGATGAAGATATTGAATATCTTTAACAACTTTTGCAGTCTGAAATTGATCAAACCTACAATCATGATGTGATTGGAATGTGAAATATGGAAAAAAAGAAAGAAGGATCAGTAGTTGGAAAATATGGCCTTTGTGATAGAGATAATGGCAGAGACTCCATGGTGGAATTTTTAAGACCAAAGAGTTATTCCTTGCAAATATCCTTTTTTCTACAAAACAAACAGTGACTATACACATGGGCCTAACCAGATGGAATAGGCAGGCATCAAATAGACTACACGTATAGAAAGAGAGGGTGGAGAAACTCAATATCATCAGCATAAGACTAGGAGGTGATTGTAAAACAGGCTGTCAATTGCTTATATGCAAGTTCGAGTAGAAGCTGAAGAAAATTAAAACAAGTTCACGAGGACCAAAGTACAAACTTAAATATATCCCGCCTGAATTTAGAGACTACCCCAACAATAGGCTTGAAGCACTGAACACTAATGACCAAACAGCAGACGAGTGGTGTAATGACATGAAGGATATCATACATGAATAAGTCATTAAGAAGATAGGAAAGAAAAATAAATAAATAAAACAGACCAATGGATGTCAGAAAGACTCTGATACTTGTTCTTGAACTTAGAGTAGCAAAACAAATGGAAAAATAAATAAATAAATAATGAAGTAAAAGAGCTGAACAGAAGATTTCAGAGTGGCTCCAGAAGACAAAATAAAGTACTCTAATGAAACATGCCCATTCCAAAGAATAATGACCAAACAGAATGCAGAAATTGAATGATTTTGAGGACACCACATGTGAAGAAAGCAAGAGGTCATTAAAAAGACAGGAAGAAAAGAAAAGACCAAAATGGATGTCAGAAGGGACTCTGAAACTTGCTCTTGAACATCAAGTAGCTAAAGCAAGAGGAAGAAATGATGAAGTAAAAGAGCTGAACAGAAGATTTCAAAGGATGGCTGGAGAAGACAAAGTAAAATATTATAATGACATGTGCAAAGACTAGGAGTTAGAAAAACCAAAGGGAAAAACATGTTTGGCATTTCTCAATCTGAAAGAACTGAAGAAAAAATTCAATTCAGAATTTATCTCACATACTTTGGACATTGTATAAGGAGGAATCAGTCCTTGGAAAAGGACATCAAAACAGAGGGTCATCAAAAAGAAGAAGACACTCAACCAGATGGATTGATACTGTGACTGCAACAATGGGCTCAAGCATAACGACAATCATAAGGATGGTACAGGACCAGGCAGTGTCTCGTTCTGTTGTACACAGAGTTGCTATGAGTCAGAACTGAATCAAGACTCCTAACAACAACATTTAGATGAGACCAAGAAAAAAGACAAGATAGTGGAGCCAAGATCCCAAATGAAAAATGACAAATTTCTCATTCCAGGCAAGTGGCCTTAAGAGTCTCCCCAGCTAATCAGTGACAGCTGTGGGTTTGTCAAGCCAAAGGGAAGGGTGCTTCAACATATTCTACCCTGGTTTCACCACAATGTAGTGAGCTTGGAGTGGCATACGAGTTACCTTATCTGATCATTGTTCTATGGATCTGAAGGTGTCGATTCAGACCTAATATAGAGAACTATGTGACAATGAATAATCATAGACTTTGCACAGAGTGAACCCTATAGGACTGGGGAACTAGCTTCAATATGTGAGAGAAAGGGTGAAACACCTAGTTAGTGACCAAAAGTGAAAATTTTGGCAGAGTCTGACCAGACATTCCCCAAACTTATTTCCTTTCCTTGAGCACCCAATTAAGTAATATTCCCTAGCTCCTTCCTATTTAAATTGTGCTGTGGAATTAGTTTCTACGCTGGCATGTGGGTAAATGTGATGCACCTTGCATATACTATGTGTTTAATTATTGTTGACTGAAAGCTGAAGATCCAGCAGGGGCTACAAAGAACACCTCACCACCACCACCATTGTCTTTGGTAATTATGATTTATAAGGACACTATAGGACACTCTAAATTCAAGACTGTAAACTTTACGGGAGCAGTCTGCCTCATCTTTATCCCATGCAAAGAACACCTAGGGAACAAAAAGTGGAACTGGAGGAAGGAAAGAACTGAAGAAGAACTGACACCTTTGAACTGTGGTGTTGGTGAAGAATACTGAATAAGTCATGGACTCCCAAAAGAACAAACAAACCTGTTTTGAAGAAATACAGCCAAAACGCCCCTTAGAAGCAAGAATGGGAGACTAAGTCTCAAACACTTTGGACATGTCATCAGGAGGGATCAGTCCTGGAGAAGGACATCGTACTCGGTAAAGCAGAAGGTCAGTGAAAAAGAGGAAGACCCTCAACAGGATGAATTGTCACAGTAGCTGCTGCAATGGGCTCAAGCATGAAAATGATCGTGAGAACGACACAGGACTGGGCAGTGTTTCATACTGTTGTACATGGGATTGCTGTGAGTCAGAACTGACTCGACGGCACCACCACCAACAACAATAAATAAAAAAGACAAAAATATGAACTGAAAATTTATAACCATACTGACTACTATGGTTTGTTAGTACTTGACTAACGAAGAAGATAAAAACTTTAAAAATAATGATATGATTTTCAGAGATCATGTAAGTGGTATACTTAGGAACAGGACATTCATCTCTTTTTCAGTACCAATAAAATATTTATAAAAATTGTTCATGCTCGTTCTCTGACAAAGATAATTTCAATAAATTCCAAAAACCACTAATTAAAAATAAATTAGCAAAAGTTTAAATACCTAAAAAATGCAACAATTTTGGAAAAACATTTAGTAAATCTTAAAAGAACAATGTAGGTATATTCAAACTAGTGTGAATAAAATTGGTATGTTAAATTTTTAGGGATCTTGCCATATAAATCTAATGAAGAAAACACAAAGTTCAAATATTGTCCAAGCATTGATCAAATTTCCTACCCATAAAAGTTTTATTACTAAACATAAAAGAAAATGAACACAGTTGTATTGCTTCCTCCATTTTGATTATTGGAGAGTATTTACCAGAATCCATATGGTGTAACCACATAAGGCTTTTATTTAAAGGCAAAAGATACTGTGCAGTGAGGAAAAGAAAATAAAGCATTGAAAGCCTGATACGTAATTAGCAAAAGGAACTCCCCAGGGTCCTTTTTTGCATACACAAAGCTGCACTTTTGCTTGAGACTAAAATCTGTGCAAGGAATCTTTGTTTCACGTGAAGTTCAGACAGCAAAGCAGGTTGGGATTGGGGTTTGGTTTTCTCTTGGTCATGTAATCAAGTGAGGTTTGTCAAGCCAGCTAGCACAGTTGAAAATCATCTGTAAAGAAATCCCAGGATATTTTCAAACCTTACCAAAAAACCAAACCCATTGCATCGTCTATTCCAAATCATAGTGAACCCATAGGACAGAGTGGAACTGCACCACAGAGTTTCCAAGTAGCACCAGGTGGGTTTGAACTGTTGACATTTGGGTTAGTAGACAAGCTCTTAACCACTGTGCAACAATATAATAAAGTCCATTTATTTTACCTTAGCTAAGAGTTTAAAAAAAAAAAAAAAAGCTAGATATCCAGAGATAAGGATAGAGCTTTCCCAGTACAGGCGTCTATCACCTCTGTTTCCATAACGGTACTGACTACGTTCAGTGACCTGTGAAACCACTGCATTAACTTCCCAGTGCTGTGTAACAAACAGCCAACAAACGTTGCAGCTTAAAATGACATAAATTTACTATCTCACAGCTTCTGTAAGTTCAGAGTCTGGTAAGACATGGTTGGTTTCTCTGCTTACAGTCTTAAAGGTGAAATGAAAGTGTCCCATGGGCTGAGTTCTCGCCTGAAGAATTTTAGGAAGAATACCTGATTCTAAGCTCCTTGAGGTTGTTGATGGAATCCAATTTCTTGTAGTTGTAGGACTGAAGTCCTGTTTCCTTAAGAGATGTCAGCTAGAGGTTACTATCAGCTCCTAGAAGCCATTCACAGTCCATGCCATGTGACCCTTTCCATCTTTCTCACTTTGAATCTCTGATTTCCTCTGTCTTTGAACTCTGGGCCCAGATTTAAAGGAATTCTGTGATCAGGCCTGTTCCACCGGGTGATTTCCCTAATCTAAAGTCAACTGATTTGAGACTCTAACTATATCTGCAAAATCTTTTCACACAACATCTGGATTAATGTTTGAATAACTGAAGGAAGGGATGTGTGCACTGTGGGGCAGAAGTCTTGGAGGCCATCTTAGAATTTTACCTACCACAGTTACAAAATTAATACAAAAATTAGGGAAAAATGATTAAAAATATATGAAAGCAAAAATTGAATAAGATAATAAAAAATGGAGTCAGTAAAAGCTGATGGAGCAGTCCTTTGAAAACAGAGCTAAGTAACTATGCAAGTTGTACTGAGGAGCGGGGGGACGAAACAAACATGGTCATTACTAGGAATAACAGAGAAAACGTGACCTCAGATTCAAGTGATTTTTTCACATTATAGAAAGTTGTTTGCATGAAACTTGGCTAAATCTGTAAATAACAGAACCGAAAGCACTGTATTCTAAGAAAATATCAATTTCACAAATACATAAACATATACATGTATACATACAGATATAATTTTAGTGGAAACAATTGTAACCATGACAAAAGTATTGCATTCCATTGCTCAATATTTTAAAATCTATTAATTCAAATTAGTTCAAGAATATGCTATTTAATCTTCACTATGAGTCAGGTGCCACTTCAGGGGCACAATATATTTTATCACAAGAATAAATCAAAGAAAATAGTGAAGGTGATTTGAAAAAATTAGCTTATTTTCTTATAAAAAATAGTAAACTCCCCAAATTGATCACAATCTCAAAGTAATATAAAGGACTGCTCTCCTATGCTATTTTCCTCATCTTTTGACAATAAAAGAAATGCCTAACTCTGTGTTTTATAAGGATTTGTTTTTTACTTTCCATTTCAATTTTATATTAAACACATCTTACATTGTCTGTAAATGTTTTGGAAGCAAAGTGGGGTAGTGGCAGCTGTAATAAAATTGTAGCTTCTGAAGATAAGGGGGTCTAACTAGCTTAATGAATTTGTGATAGAAGCCTTCTACTTTCAGCCAGGATGGAGGAACATGGCCTAATTTATGTCAAGATAAAAACGTTTTAAAATCCAGAAACTTATATGAAACGATAGCTATCAATACATTAGATAAAAACCAAAGAAGGACAATACTATATACCGTTTCTAGGAAAATTTTGCCTAACCCCAGGTCACAACAATTTTCTCCTATGTTTTCTTCTAGAAATTTTAGAGTTTTAGGCTTTATATTTAGGTCAATGATCGCAATTTGTTAATTTTTATTATTTTTTCTCTAAAATTTTAAAAACAATTTATTATTCCAATTGACTTAGATGTACCCTGAAACCATGGTCCCCAAACCCCCACTCAGCTACGCTGGTCTTCAAAGCATTCAGTTTATTCAGGAAGCTTCTTTGCTTTGGTTTAGTCCAGTTGTAATTTTTATTTTTATAATGGTACGAGGGATGGATCTACGTTCATTTTTCAAAAGAGAAATATAATCATTCCAGCACAAATTATTGAAACTTATCCTTTCTCTACTGAATTGACTCTGCAATTTTGTTGAAAACCAATTAAGCATATTATGTTGACTTATTTCTGAATTTTATAATCGGTTCCATAGTACATTGATGAATACTCTAAGAAAATATAAATTACAATAAAATTGCAGGAAACATAGGAGGCATATTTCTATAGGCAGTCAAGGATAGAAGAGATAATCAAATCTGGGGAGTTAGTCCTAGAAAAAAAAAATAGAAAAAATGGCTCAAATAACATTTGGTACCAAATTAGACTATAAGAGTGAATACAGGAATCTCAATTGTGTCTAATAAACTATTTTTATACTGATTATAAAACTTTGTTGGAAGAGAGTTGTACTCTGTAGTTATGATTGTTCCTTTCATATACAGTATTGCAGATTTAAATCGCTTCTATTTGACACAGTCTAGACGTATACCTTGATACAGTTTATACCTATGCTGTTCATGACAAAACATAATTAATTAGTTCTCCAGCCAGGGTTTTGTTAGTTTATTTATTTTTTAAGGTTGATCACAGTAAATAAAGCATGGACTTATAATGGTGAGAGAAGCCTAGGTTTGCTATATTGCAAGGTACAAGTAGCAGAATTAAGAGAGAAATATTAAAAAATTGGAGCTAAGAAAGGGCCTCAAATACACAACTTTGATGGTGAATTGTCTCCACTGAATAAGTGGTATTGCTCTGTCTAGGGCATTCTTGCTCTCTGCCAAGATCTGTTTGGGACTGGGACCTGAATTCCACAGAGGAGCAACAGGAAAGTATAGCTTTAGCCTGAGTTTCTAGAAAAACAAATTAGAATGGGAGGCTAACAGAGGTATCAATTAAATATTGAAGTGACCTATCAGAAAAGAAATACAATTATAATAGAAAAAAATACAATTATAATAGGAGGGATATTTTTATTTAAGGAGAACTGGTTGGTTTGAAAGCACCTGTATTCTGGAAGAGATGTTAGTTTCAGTTAGGAGGGGAAAAAATCTTATTAAAGCAAAAGTTTATTACAAAATATATATATATGTATTTAAATCTTTGGACTTAAACAGTTCTACTGAGGGAAAAAAAGCAACTATAATCAAATCTAGAGAGTAAGTATGACATTTTCTCTGTTGATATGATTTTTGTGTTGGTATTTTATATTTATTTTAAGACACTATAAAGAATCACAGTTCAACAAAAACATTAAAAGCAATCCTAAGCTAAAAAATGGACACTCAAACCGCAAATTTGGGTTTCTCACTTTCCTAATTATGAAGTTAACTAAAAACAAAATTGATACTAAAACAATTTGAGTGTCATAAAACTCAATATCATGCAGCATGTTTAATGATAGAAATAAATCAGGTAAATTGCCAGAAGGTTTATTTGGAGTAAGTCACTTATAAGCAAAATGCTAGTTTACCTTTATTTATATATGCTTCTATGACTCACTACCCAATACCATGCTTACTATTTTAATGGAGAGTCAAATCTCTGATTTTTTTTTCTCAAACATTTAATTCCCTAGAAATATGCCCCTATTTAGAATGGTAGAATTAAATAATAATAATAAAAATAATAATTCACAAGCATGGGACTTCTTATTAAAAAAAAAAAAATTCCACGTGCCATGGTTCTTTCTAACTTAAAAGAAATACTAAAAAGTTTTAAGTTAACACTTCAATTTTCTTGAGAAATTTGAGAAAGAAAACTTGTCTTAAAGGATTCAGGGGCGATGTCCAGTGTTTCTACTTAGAGCTGCTATCAGACCGGGTAAAGCCCTAACCAATGGACATCGGGCACATAAGGAAAAATGATAGAGACATAAAAGTGGGCTCTTTTGGTCGGACTCCTTTTTGTGTAATAAATAGCGCTGGAAACCCTTTTCTTTATTTATATCTGAATAGATATTTTATTGTGTCTAATGAAATTACGAGTTTAGTTAGAACTTCTTAATGTTCTCTCAATGTAAATAATGATTTCTTACAGTATACTACATTACATTCAGAATAATAGTTTAAAAATATTACGTGACTTACATTCTGTTAGTTTAATACAGGGGAACACTGTGGAATACGAAAACTTGGCCCTGTGTTATGGGAAGTTGTTGGATTAGGGGACGATAAGATACAAGCAAAAAGTCTCCTAAAACCAGTAGTGAGTGTCAGTGAGTGACACACAGTTCAGAAGTCAAAGAGTAGAGACTGAGATCACACTGAAACTTATCTCTAAGAGATTCATGGGAGTCATCTCACGTGGTGAGTAAAATCATTTTACTTTTATTTATTTTCCATAACTTGACTTTGATGATCAGGTAACATGTGTAATATTATACAAATACATAAGATACATAATTGAGACCCACACGTGGAAACCACATTTGGTCTCATATCAGTCTCTCTCTGTATAGTTTTATTACATTACATTACTTAGAAAGACATTTTATATAGACATGTGGAAGTAGAGAGAAAAATGACTTTATGGCAAACAGAAAAACTTGGTAAATATCAGATGCAAAAATAAAGCATATTCAAGTGTCAATGTCAAAAGTAGTAGGGATGGAAGAATGTTTCATGTAAGAGAACAGTGAATAATTTGAATACGTAACAATCTTGCTCAACAATTATATGATACATGTCTTATTCTGGAGAGTCCTTAATTACAAATATGATCATAATTACAGAATATAACAATGCCATATAATAAACTAAATAAATTTTAGGTAAGCTCTTTATAACTTCTCCTTCGTTCTCATAACTCTATGGCAGATATTTAGGTCCATAGATTTTTTTTTTTTAAACTAAAGAATTATTTTAAATATTTAAATTATGGCCCAGGTCAACTAAACCTATAAGTGTTGGAAACCTAATTCAAACCTACGATTAGAAAAAGAACCTGAGGGGGGAGTTGAAATTCCAGCATGCGTGTGAAGTAGCAACATGTATGCAAACTCTTTTGGTATGTGTTTCTTCACCTAAAAAATAACATGAGAACATTAACACTTATTTGAGAAATAAAGGAGAAAATGTTTTGGTAATCACTTGACCTACACAGCAGTAACTCAGCTAAAACGAGTCTCCTTTCTGTTTTCCCAGATGCTATCTACTGCTATGATGGAATTATTTGCCTTCTTTCTTTAATTCCTGTGTTATTCACCTAGATCTCAATACCTGGAAAAGGTATTGAATCTCTGCATGTCTTCTAACTCACTATCAAAATATACTTGCTCACATGGTCTTATTAAACTGAATATTCTCTGCTATTTGTCTTTTTGGAAATGATATAACACTTGTATTTTATAATAGTTTACACTGTCAATTTTGATTTCCCTGTGCTTCATTTCAGACATGTCATTGAAATGATAAATTTTATGAGAATATCTAATGATAGATAGCAAGGCATTTAAAAATAAACTTGGCAGAGTTCCTGAAATGATGTCAAAAATGCATGGTAAATGAAATATCTTGAAATATAATACCTGATCAATTGATATCTATTTTATTTTGGTAAATACACTAAACTGGAACACAGTTTCAAACCAAAGTGGACACACAAAGAGTAAGAGCTATAGTTATACAAGGAAGAGAAGGCACACACCGTACCTGCAAAAGACTTCGTGGAACAGTTGAGGCATTATGGAAAAATCCAATTCAAAATTTAACGGGAACAATCCACCAGGGAAAGGTGTGACATGTAAAGGCTCTGTCACAAGATTTTGTTTGTTAATATGACGAGTAAAAGAGATTCATTTTGCTATGCCCGGAAACAGACAAAAAATGAAAATGCATAAATCGAGAGCCCATCACTTCCATGCAGACACAAGCCTAGTATTAAATAATAATTATGATGAGATATGAATTTAATGGGCTCAAGCATAGCAACAATTGTGAGCCTGGCTAAGGGCCAGGCAGTGTTTCGTTCTGTGGTACATGAGGTCACTATGGGTCAGAACCAACTTGACGGCACTTGACAACACCATCATGAATTTTGCATACATCCTTTACTGTTCTTTGATCTGGGAGTTCTGCTGTAATTATCTTGTGGATAAAAAATTGTATATGCTAATACTACACACCTCACTAGTCTGTAGAATTGGAAAACAGATCAAAAAGATAATTAATTTCAGTATTTTCACAGATGGAACACCAAAAACACCTACCAGATGTAAATCTCACTTCCTTGGTGGAATTTTATCTTTTAGGATTCTCTGATATTCCTCATCTTCAAATGTTTCTTTTTGGGATATTTTTCTTTGCTTATGTGATTATCTTGATGGGCAATGGAATGATCATTCTCATAACAAGGGTTGACAAGGCTCTTCAGACTCCCATGTATTTTTTCCTGGCAAATTTTTCCTTCTTGGAAATTTGTTATGTGTCAATCACTATTCCCAAAATGCTCATGAACCTTTGGACTCAGAAAAGAAACATTTCTTTGTTTGAATGTGCTACACAAATGTGTTTTTTCCTTATACTGGGAGGTACGGAGTGTATGCTCCTGGCAGTGATGGCCTATGATTGCTATGTGGCCATTTGTAACCCTCTGCAGTACCCTCTAGTCATGAATCACAGGGTGTGTATCCAGTTGGTGGCTGGCTCCTGGATCACTGGAATCCCACTTCAGATAGGGCAAAGATATGAAACTTTCTCTCTGCCTTTTTGTGGATCTAACCAAATCAACCACTTCTTCTGTGACATCCCCCCAATATTCAAGCTGGCCTGTGGGGACACCTATGTGAATGAGATGTCACTCTGCATACTTGTTGTGTTGTTTATCACAGTTCCATTTCTGTTGATACTTGGCTCCTACGGCAAAGTCATCTCCACCATCCTGAAGTTGCCATCAGCCACAAGTCAAGCCAAAGCCTTCTCCACCTGCTCATCTCATCTTATGGTTGTGGCTTTATTTTTTGGGTCAGGAATCATTACATGTTTTCAACCCAAATCCAAACACTCTTCTGGAACAGACAGGTTTCTCTCTCTTTTCTATACCATTGTTGTTCCAATGTTTAACCCCATGATATACACTCTGAGGAATAAGGACGTTATGGTGGCATAGAGAAAATTGCTACCTTAATGTGTAGTCACATTAGCCACTAATGTAAACTTATTACATCTTTTCTCATTTAATTCTGCTGTTTTATAATCAGAAATTAACTTTTAATTTGATATCCTGCCTTAGCACAGATCGATTATCTTTATTCATTCCTGACCTTGTCATTTTATATCAGACTTTCTGATATCAGGGTTCTATCCACAATGGTTGCATTGCAATTAAGAATTTAATTATTTTGACAAATTTCATATACAGGGAACTAGTTTATCACTCCAACAAATTAACCGTGGTTTCAGACTGTTTATTGAATAATGTTGTCTCTCATATCTAGTTATTAATTTCACAATACCTTTTTCCCTAAAAATCATTTGCCTTTACATAGCTTTTGTTTTTGTTGAATGTTTCCCTTATGTGATCATTGTTTACTTTTTTTTTTCATAGAGATATCTGCTGGTAAAGAGTATTGTATATAGTAACCTTTGGAAAATATTGTTGAAATTATGTTTTTAGACATTTTACTCACTCAACACATTGAAGTTACCTCTTTAAGATTTTCTATACAAAGCTAAACTAAAACCAAACACATTTCTGCTGTGTCAATTCTGACTCATAGCAACCCTATAAGAGGCTAGAGCTGCCCCATAGGGTTTCCAAGGAGCGGCTGGTGGATTCAAACCATCAACCTTTGGTTTAGCTGCCAAGCTTTTGACCACTGAGCCGCCAAGCCTCCTTTAGAAAACACATAAGAAATAATTCAAAATGTAAACTTCACGGAACAATACTGTACTGTTTGGTGGATGTGGTAATTATTCTTTGAAGTGTTTAAATCACTTAAAATTATAAACTCAGACTTGAAACAAGAATCAGATAAGATAGGAAGTATATTAAGCCATGACTTTCTCCATTATATGACTTTATTAGACTATATTTACAAACCCTAAACCTGTTGTTGTCGAGTTGATTTCAACTCATACCAACTCTACAGCACAGAGTAGAACTGTCCCATGGGGTTTCCAAGGAGTGGCTGGTGGATTTGAACTGCAGGCCTTCTGGTTAGCACCTTAGCTCTTAACCACTGTGCTTCCAGGGCTCCAATAATATATACATAAATACATATATATACATATACATTTAATCAGAGCCCCAGTGGCACAGTGGTTAAGTACATGTGTGTGTTATATATATAAAATCTGTATTCTATATTATTAATTATAAATGGTAATTATAAATGATATTTGACTATAAATGTATGTATGTGTACATATGCCTGTATGTATATATATATGCATACATAAATATACATATAATTGTAATTATAACTATAAATAGAAATAGAAACGTGACTGTGACTGTAACTATAAAACTAACTATAACTATTAAAAAAACTATAAAACTGTAGTTATGGTTTTATAAAAAACAAAAAAAATTTTTTTGTTTTTATAAAACTATAACTATAACAATAACTATAACTTACTGTAATAACTATAACTAACTATAACAACTATAACTATAACAATAACTACAACTACAACTATAACTATAACCAGAACAACTATTACTATAACTAAACTATAACTATAAAACTATAACTGTAACTATAAAACCATAAGTATAACTATAAGTATAAAAGTATAAATATAACTAACTATAACTATAACAATAACTGTAACTATAACAATAACTATAAAACTATAATTATAACTAACTATAAAACTATAACTATAAAACTAACTATAACTAACTATAAAACTCTAACTCTAACAACTATAAAAGTATAACTATAAAACTCTAACTATAAAACTATAACGACTATACAGCTGTAATATATGAGGAAGAATATGTCATGGATTGGAGGAAAAATCATTAATGGCCTGTGTTATGCAAATGACACAACCTTAAGGATGGCCCAGGACCAGCAATGTGTTGTTCTGTTGTACATAGTGTCGTTGAGAGTCAGAACTGACTCGATGGTTCAACAACAACAAAGAGCACACCTACCATTGATTTAGTTTATCATATGACATTGTTATATCTGTAATTATGATCACATTTGCGATTAAGGAATTTCCTTAACACCTTCCCCTAGCTACAGCCTTAGGAACAAAGATATCATGGAAACAATTAGTAAGTTAAATAATCATCACCAAACTGATTTTTGCATTCAATATAATCCAAATTAATATTTGTTCATTTATGCCTTTTTTCCAAACACATTTCATATACATTGTTTACTTTTTTTTGAGTGTAGTCTGAGTCAATTGTTGGTATTGTTGGTGTTAGCTGTCATTGAATCAAAACACAACTCATGACAAATTCATGTGTCACAGCGTAGGACTGTGCACCACAAGGTTTTATTGGTGATAATCTTTACAGAAGCAGATATCCAGACCTTTCTTTGGCAAAGACACTGTATGAGTTTGATCTGCCAACCTTTCCACTAGCAGCTGATTGCAAAACACTTGTGCTATCCAGATTCCTTCTTAAGTCAATTGAACACTGCCTATTCTATGATTTTCAGTTTTTTGCACACTTTACAATCATCTCTGACTTAATATAGAAATAATGCATTCTGATTGACTTGCTGTTAGGTAGGTCAGAAAAATAGATTTTAAAAACTTCCCATTGAATACTGTATCAGTCAGGATGGAGAAGCAGAAGTCTATGTTTAGGGACTCAATACTGATATCATTGTTTGACTTTAAGTTGTGCTTAATAATAAAAGAACTGCAAACACTTATCATAACTGTCTTTATTGTATCCTCACAACTAACTCTTCTGATTTGGAAATTGTATAGAGCACAATTTTCTACTTGCCCTGAACAACTTTGTTTTATTTCAAGTAATAGAAAAGTTGAGCTTTGCATTATGAAAATATCATCAGATTCTTAAGGAGGAAAATTTATAAAATATTAGCTACTGTCTATATGTATCATTTTTTGAATAACAATGTAATATAGTTCAATTAAGTGTTGAAAAATAATGCTGTATATCGAGAAAAAGTTCACTTTACTTCTTCAAGACTTATGTTCAAAACACAGTGATATGAAAATCAAGATTAATACAAGGTACTTTTAGATGGGAAACCCTGGTAGTGTAGTAGTTAAGTGCTGTGGCTGTTAACCAAGAGGTCAGCAGTTCAAATCCACCAGACCTGCTCTCACCTGTAAACCTATTCCTCCCATCTATCTTGTCCATATCAATAAATGACTTCCACATTTACTCAGCTGCATAAATGAAGGTATAAAAGTTATTTGTTATTATATCACCTCTCACAAATATCTGTAAATATCTACAAAATATAGCCAATTTTAATTTATTTTTCCTTTGTGCAATCATTGTCAATAAGTTGTTCTTAAGCAATTATCACTGAAGGAAACTACTTGTCTCATTTTTAAACCTTCTATATAGGGTCACTATGAGTTGGAATCGACTTGATGGCACTAGGTTTGGTTTTTGGTTTTTTGATATAAGCTATTAGGAAACCCTGGTGGTGTAGTGGTTAAGAGTTTGGCTGCTTACTGAAAAGTTGGCAGTTTGAACCTACCAGGCCTCCTTGGAAACATTATGGGGCAGTTCTACTCTGTCCTTTAGGGTTGCTATGAGTCAGAATCCACTCAATGGCAACAGGGTATAGAGATAGGCTATTAATCCAAGATTATATATAGGGATTTTTAAAACATAGAGAATTTATGTCACTTCTCTTTACAACTAGCCAATAGCTTTATACTACTTTAAGGACAAAAAATCTAACTCTTTGCAAAATTGAGAAAATGCCAAACTCTCTGGCTTTATCTTTTTTGAATTAAAATATAATGTAGGAGGAGGTGGAGCAAGATGGGGAAGTGAATGGATGCTCCCATTTACTCCCCCAGCAACTAACACACTGAATAATGAATAAAAACAATCACGGACTGAGCTCTCAGAACTCCAGAAGACAGATGAGGTATTGGAGAGTAGGGGTAGATCTACAAGCAGGAAAGAGGAGGAGCAGGGATGGAACAGGAGCTGGGATAACTTACCTGCTATCATCAGGAGCACTTGCTCATTGCAGCCATTTTATACAGGGCTCGGCAACACTCCAAACAGGGAACACAGAAAGGAAGCTAATCTTAGGAGGCTGTACCCCAATTTTTTTAAAGTGGCACAAATTGGCCATGAGAGTTCCTGGGAAAACCAATTGGGAGGCTTCGGAGGGAGGCTGTGACACTGCAAGAGATTGTTGTTACATTTTTCTGAGGCCCATGGCAGATGAACACTAGCACCAGGAGGAACTGTATGGGTAGAAGGGTGAGGAGAATACTTCACATAACAGGCAATGAAGAGGGAAACTGCTGGCTCCCTGCCCACAGTGGGATGATACTGTGGGAGAGACTATGCAGGGGAACCCATCAGAAAAGACACAGAGGGCCTCCCAGCTTTGTCACACAAAAACTGAGTCCCACCTCTTATGTTGTCATCTATGACCAGTAATCACTCACTTTTCCATGCCTACATAATGAATTCCAAAGATCAAGCATTCAATACTCCTGTTTACATACTGGAAATAACCTAAGGATGAGTGTCCTTAGTGGTTATCAGGAAAAGACACCAAACTCTCTGCCACTGGGTTGATTGTAACTCATAAGGAACCTATACATAGATCAAGAGGTAGTCATTCAAGCAGAACAATGGCATACTGCATGGTTTAAAGTCAAGAAAGGAGTGCATTAGGGTTGTATCCTTTCACCATACTTATTCAATCTGTATGCTGAGCAAATAATCTGAGAAGCTGGACACTGTGAAGATGAATGGGGCTTCATGATTGGAAGAAGATTCATTAACAACCTACTATATGCAGATGGCACAATTTTGCTTGCTGAATGTGAAGAGGACTTGAAGCACTTAGTGATGAAGATAACAGACTCCAGCCTGCAGTATGGGTTACATCTCAACATAAAGAAAACAAAAATCCTCCCAACTGGACCAATAAGCAAATTATGATAAACTGAGAAAATATTGAAGTTGTCAAGGATTTCATTTTACTTGGATTCACAATCAACACTCATGGAAGCAGCAATAAAGAAATTAAATAAAGCATTGCATTGAACAACTCTCTTTTTTCTTTAAAGTGAAAAAAGCAAATATGTCACTTTAAGGACTAAGGTGCACTGACCCAAGGTATGGTGTTTTCAATCACCTTATAGGCTTGTGAAAGCTGGGCAGTGAATAAGGAAGATTGAAGAAGAGCTGATGTTTTTGAATTATGGCGTTGGCAAAGAATGAACAAATCTGTCTTGGAAAAATTACAGCCAGAATGCTCCTTAGAAGTGAGGATGTCAAGAGTTTGTCTCACAAGCTTTGGACATGTTATCAGGAGGAACCAGTACTTGTAGAAGGACATCATGATTGGTAAAGTGGAGGGTCAGCAAAGGAGAAGAAGACCCTCAAAGAGATGGATTGGCAACTCTGCCAGAACCTGCATAAGGCAGAAGCCTGTCAATAAAGGAAAGCTCACTGGGTGTTTATGAGGTAGGATTCTTAATAGAGAGCAATAGAAAAGTGGTAAACACTCTGTCAAAAGTGGAAAACTTTCGAGATCTGGAAAAGCATGTCTGATGCATTAAGATCTGGGCCTCAAAGGTTTCAGTGAATATAAAGCAAAGCAAGACCAAATAGCCAAGAGGTTTTTGAAAAATAAATCATGGTGAAAGCTAAGATAAATTAAAATAAGCTATAATATTTTAAAACCATATTATTGATAATAATAAACAGGCAGAGATAAGAACTCCTTAGGGGAAAAATGTTTATTCAATGCCTGATGTATAAACACTATACAAAGGCCAAAGAACAGTGGAACACCTCTACATTCCTTAAACCTAAATTAGTTCCATGGAGATTAAATGTAAACAATAATTAAACACGAATTATTAGAAAAAATATAGCTTTCTTAAAACCATTAAGATTTCTTATAATCTTGTAATTGTTAATATCTTTACAATCACAAAAGCACAGTTTGAATTTGCATTCTTGATATATTGATATCTACTGTTTTGATTATATAACATATTTGATATTTATATAAAACTTTGTTTTTATATTTGCTGATATTTTATAACATATAAATGTCATTTATACTGCTAAATGACAGTATAAAACATTAAGAATCATTTTATAACCTGGGTGGTGGGTAGGGCAGGTGGACTACATATATTTTTATCATACACACGAAACAATGAGTTTCAACATTTAATGAACACAAGTTAACAAATATGACCACTAAATTCAGTAAAAGTCTGAACAACAAAGGAACAATAATAAATACAAAATGACTGTTACTTGTCAGGCACTACTCTTATGTGTCCTTAGTGAAAAATCCATTCAATCCTTATGGAATTGGTACCCTTTTATTAACTACAATTTAAATAAGGAAACTGACGCAGAGATTTTAAGTCATCTGAGTTAGAACCCAGCTAGCGGGTGGTGAAATCTATGTAATCAGGTTCTGATTCCACACTCTTACCACTCAAGCACAACACTATCCCTGTGAGAGAAAGATAATGAACAATGAGCATTATGTACAAAGTTTACCCTCATTAGGAATGTGAACAATGCAGATTAAGAAATAAGTCAGACTCACCATGTTTTTAGGTTAGTTTTAAGGTTTCCATTGGCACCTGCTATCTAATAACTGTTGTCATTAGAGTGCCATCAAAAATGACACATAGTGTAGGTAAGCCAACATGGTGCTATAGACAGAAATACCATGCTGGCCCTCCACAGCAAAGATCTGAAAAACTAAGTAAAACAGATACAAACATCAGTCTTAGAAACCTAAGTGTCAAATACAGGGATAAAGAACTCAACTAAGCTCTGAATGGAATATCAACCTAGGTAATGAACTCTCAAGGATAAAACAAATCTGAAAGATTAACAGCAGGGAATGAGAGAGGTTAATCTGTAAATGGTAACAACATCAGAATAACAAAAGAGGGAATAAATGGTGTAGGCATTGAACTTTCAAATGGAGAGGAAGTCAAGGCTATATTAAGTGATTACAGCCTCATCAAACTTGGGAATATAGGGATAGATTTAAGGTAACAATAAAAAAAGTGAGCAACCCTACTCATCAGAATAAAGAAGAAAAAGAGTAAACACAAAATCTCCAAAAATGAAGGAAATGAAAAAAAAAATCCAAAAACAAAAGGAATTCAGCACAGAGAGTAAGAGGAACAAAGGAAAAGTCAGCATCACAAAAAAAAAAAAAAAGAAACAGCACTACAGAATGACAGCAATAAACAAACCTATCAATAATCACACTGAAGAAAAATAACTTAAATTCACCCATAAAGAGATAGAGAGTGGCAGAATGGATAAAACAACAGGACCATCAATATGCTGTCTACAAGAGACACACCTTAGAGACAAAGACATACATTTATTCCAATCAAAGGATGGGGGGAAAAATTCAAGCAAACAACTACCAAAACAGAGAAGGAGTGGTAAGACTAATCTCAAATAATATGGACTTTAAAAGAAAATCCACCCAGAAAGAAAAAGAAGGACATTATATAATGATTAAAGGGAGAAGCTATCATGAAGACACAACCATAATAAACATCTATGCAGCCAATGACAGGGCTCAAGAATAAATAAAATAAACTCTAACAGCACTGAAAAGAGAAATTGACAATTCCATAATAATAGGAGATTTCAACATACCACTCATGGTAAAAGACAGAACATAAAGAAAGAAACTCTACAAAGATACAGAGTATCTAAATGCCAAAATCAATCAACTTGATCTATTACACATATATAGAACACTTCACCCAACAGCAGCAAAGCACACATTCATTTCTATCACACATGGAAAGTTATCCAGAATAGACCACATCTTAGGTCACAAAGCAACGCTCAACAAAATCTGAAACATTGAGATAATACAAAGTACATTCTCTGATCACAATTCCATAAAGTAAACATTCATTACAGGAAGAGTAAGGGGGAAAAAAAATCAAATACATGGAAACTGAATAATGCCCTGCTTAAAAACCGTAGGGTAATAGAAGAAATCAAAGATAGAATAAAAAATTCCTAGAATCAGGCAAGAATGAAAAAACATCACAGCAAAACCTTTGGGGCACAGCAAAGGCAGGGCTCAGAGGTCATTTTATAGCAATAGATGCACACATCAAAAAAGAAGAAAGGAATAACATCAAAACATTACAAAACTTGAACAAATAGAAAACAGCAAAAGGAGACCACCACGGCCAGAAGAAAGGAAATAACAAATATCAGAGCAGAAATAAATGAAATAGATAATAGAAAAACAATAGAAAGAATCAACAAAACCAAAAGTTGTGTTTTGAAAGGATCAACAAAATCAACAAACTATTGGTCAAATTGACAAAAGGCAAACAGAAGAGGGCACAAATAACCCAAATAAGAAATGAAATAGAGGACAATACAATAGATCCAGCTGAAATAAAACAGATCATAACAGAGTACTATGAAAAGCTATACTCCAACAACTTTAAAAACCTAGGAAATGGACAAATTTCTAGAAACATACTGCATACCCAAACTAACATAAATTGAAGCTGAAAATAAGGACAGACTCATAAAAAGAGAAGAGATTGAAAAGGTAAAAAAAAAAAAAAAACTTTCAACAACAACAACAAAAAGGCCGTAGCCCAGATGACTTCATTGGAGAATTATAACATACACTCAGAGAAAAGCTTACACCAGTACTACTCAAATTATTTCAGAACATAGTAAAGGATCCTGCCGAATTCTTCTATGAAGCCAGCATAACCCTGATACCAAAACCAGGCAAAGACACCACAAAAAAGAAAAGAAAATTACAGACTAATATCTCTCATGAATATAGATGAAAAAGTTCCCCCCAAAATTGTAGCCAGTAGAATTCAGCATCATATAAAAAAATAATACATCACGACCAAGTGGGATTCATACCAGGTATGCAAGGATGGTTCAACATTAGAAAATCAATCAACATAATGCACCACATAAATAAAATAAAAGAATCACATGATCAATCCCTGCAGAAAAGGCATTTAACAAAGTCCAACACCCGTTTCTGATTTTTTTAAAAGAAGCTCTCAATTAAAACAGGTATAGAAGGAAAATTCCTCAACATAATAAGGAACATCTGTACAAAACCAACAGCCAACATCAATATAAATGCAGAGAGGCAGAAGCATTGGTCTTGAGAAGAGGAACAAAACAAGAATGCCCTTTAACACCATTCCTAGTTAACATTGTGCTGGAAGTCCTAACTAGAGCAATAAGGTAAGAAAAAGAAATAAAGGGCATCGAAACTGGTAGCAAAGAAATAAAACTGTCCATATATGCGGATGATATGATATAGTACACAGAAAACCCAAAAGATGCCAGGAGAAAACTACTGGAAATAATAGAAAGTTTCAGCAGAGTATCAGGATACAAGATAAATGTACAAAAATCAGTTGGATTCCTATATGCCAATAAAGAGAATGACAAAAAAGGAAATCAGGAAAACAGTACTCTTCCTGATAGCCCCTAAAAAAAAAACTTAACCAGGGATGTAAAAGATCTATAGAAAAAAAAAAAAAAAAACTACAAAACACTACTGCAAGAAACCATAAGAGATGTACATAAATGGAAAAACATACCATGCTCATGGATAGGTAGAATTAACATTGTGAACATGTCAATTCTACCCAAAGCAATCTACAAATATAATGCAATGTTGATCCAAATACTAATTGCATTCTCTAAAAAAATGGCAAAACTAGTCATTAACTTTATATGGAAAGGGAAGGGGCCCCAGATAAGTAAAGAACTATTGAAGAAGAAGAATAAAGTAGGAGGGCTTGCACTGCCTGACCTCAGAACCTACTGTACAGCTAAGGTAGTCAGAACAGCCTGGTACTGGTACAACAACAAACATATTAACCAATGAAACAGAATTGAGTAGCCAGATGTAAATCCATTCACCTATGGTCACCGGATCTTCAAAAAAGGCCTAAGTTCCATCAAATGGGGAAAAGACAAATAGCTCTGGCAAAAATGGATGTCCATCTGCAAAAAAATGAAACAGGACCCATGCCTTACACCATACACAAAAACTAATTCAAAATGAATCAAAGACTTAAATATAAAACCAAAAACTATAAAGATCACAGAAGAAAAAAAATAGGCTCAGTGCTAGAGGCCCTAATACATGGAATTAACAGGATACAAACAATAACTCACAATACAGAAAAACCAGAAGATAAGCTAGATAACAGGGGTCTTCTAAAAATTAAACACTTATGCACATCAAAAGATTTCACCAAAAGAGTAAAAAGAGAACCTACAGAATGGAAAAAAAATTTTGGCTGTGACAAATCCGATAAAGGCCTAATCTCTAAAATCTATAGGAAAAACAAACACCTCTACAACAAAAAGACAAGCCAGTTTAAAAATGGGCAAAGTATATGAACAGACACTTCACCAAAGAAATTTAGGAAGTTATCAGAGACTCGAGGAAATGCTAGAGATCACTAGCCATTAGAGAAATGCAAATCAAAACCACAATGAGATACCATCTAGCCTTGACATTACTGGCATGAATCAAACAGAGTATAATAAGTGGAGAGGGTTCAGGGATTAGAACTTTTACTCACTGCTGGTGGGGTTGCAAAATGTTACAACCATTTTGGAAAACGATATGGAGCTTCCTTAAAGAACTAAAAATAGAAATGCCATATGATCCAGCAATCCCACTCCTAGGAATACATCCTAGAGAAATACAAGCCATCACATGAATAGACATATGTACACCCATGTTCACTGCAGCATTGCCCTCAATAGCAAAAAGATGAAATCAATCTAGGTGTTCATCAACAGATGAGTGGATAAACAAACTATGGTACATACACACAATGGTATATTGTGCAATGATTAAGAACAATGATAAATCTGGGAAACATCTCACAACATGGGTGAATCTGGAGGGCATTATGATAAGTGAAATAAGTCAATCACAGAAGGTCAAATATTGTATGAGACAACTACTATACAAATTCATGAAAACATTTACACACAAAAAGGAACAGCCTTTGATGGTTATAATGGAGGCGATGGGTGAGAATGGAAAAACACTAAGTAAACAATAGATAAGTGGTAACTTGGAGAAGGGTAAGACAATATACAATACCGGAGAAGCCAGCCAACATGTCCAAGGCAAGGTCGCAGAAGCTCCATAGACACCTCCAAACTCCCTGAGGAACTGGATTCCTTAGTTGAGGGGTGTGAGAACCATGGTCTCGGGGAACATCTAGTTCAATTAGCATAATAGTTTATAAAGAAAATGGTTTATACTCTACTTTGGTGAGCAGTGTCTGGTCTTAAAAGCTTGTGAGTGGCCACCTAAGCTACACCACTGGTCCCACCCCATGTGGAGCAAGAGAAAGTGAAAAAAATCAAAGACACAAGGGAAAGATTAGTCCAAAGGACTAATGGACAACAACTACCAAAGCCTCCACCAGACTGAGTCCAGGACGACTAGAAGGTGCCTGGCTACCACCACTGAGTGCTCCAACAGAGATCACAATAGATGGTCCTGGACTGAGCTGGAGAAAAATGTAGAGCCAAATTCTAACTCACAAAAAAAGACCAGACTTACTGGTCTGACAGAGACTAGAAAACCCCCTGGAGTATGTCCCCTGGAAATCCCTTTAGCTCCATAATAAGCCCCTCCTGAGGTTTACCCTTCAGGAAAAGATTAGACAGCCGTAAAAGGAAAGGAGACTAAATGGGCACACCAGCCCAGGGACAAGGACTAGGAGGCAGGAAAGGAGAAGAAAGATGGCAATGGGAATGTAAGGTTGAGAAAGGGAGAGTGTGGACATGTTATGGGGTTGGCAACCATTGTCACAAAACAGTATGTGGATTAATTACTTAATGAGAAACTAGTTTGCTCTGTAAACCTACAAGTACAATATATTTTTTTAATTAAAAAAAATTGAATTTTCACATAAGTAATTTTTTAAATCTTTGATGAAAATTTCTCGTGTTTTGAGCCCCGGTGGTACAGTGGTTGAGAGCTATGGTGAGCTACATCTGCCAACCAGATGTTCACCAGCCACTTCTTGGAAACCTTATGTGGCGGTTCTTCTCTGTCTCATGAATCAGAATTGACTTGACATCAACAGGTTTCAACATTTAAAGTCTTGTAGTAAATTCATTTTTCATGCCCAAACACACTATACCAAAATAAAATGAAGGAAAAAAAAAAATGACACATAGCAACCCCAAATGCCAGAGTAGAACTGCCACGTAAGGTTTTCTAGGCAGTGATCTTTATGGGAACAGATCGCCAGGTGTTTCTCCCACAGAGCCACTGAGATGGTTCAAACAACCAGCCTTTCAGTTAGCAACCGAGCACTTAACCATTGTGCCACCAGGAATGTTAGCCATAAGGCCTGTGGTGAATGTGGGGACAGGCTGTTTGAAGTAAAATAACACAATCCTTGTTCTGTCAATTAGTGTTTACTTCTGCCTCTCCAGCAATGGAATAGGGGCAAGGGGATGCTTTCTCCCAGTCCTTGAGAGTCAGACAAATTGGGAATGTTTATCACCTCCAAATATAATTATAGCGAAAGAATTGAGAGGGAGTACTAACTCAAGGCTAAGAAAAATGCCGAGCACCAAAGTTGCAGAAGTATCCTCCTGACATAGTGAAGACAAGCAGTGCCTCAGACATAAAAAATGCCCGTGTGACAAAAACAATAGCAAAATGATATGAAGTAAAACATAAAAGTAAACTGATCATATGAGGCTAGAAATTTAAGACATGCTTAATATATTTCTCCCCATAAGGAGCATAGAGGGAAGTGAAATTGGGGACATGTTAAATTCTTAAATGTTGTGATGAAAGAGCCTTCTATTTTTATGTATAATGTTTGGTCTTATCCCTTGTTTATAAAGCTTTTAGTAAGCTAGGTTTTCTATTCAGGGGCTCCCGCTTGTCTGAGAGCCCATCATGATATAAATATAAAAATTTTAGTTTCTGCAAACCAGAGTTGACTTTGTTTTCCTGAAAGTTACTCCATGATCATAAATAGCTACCACTACGAAGTAAACCGGTACACATTAATGATAAGGAAATAAGGAGAACATGTTCAAATGATGTTAACGAGACATGATTTACTAAAAGATCTATCAAGAGAATCATCAGAAATAAAGAAGAAAGTTAAGCAGGCAATAGATAAGGAATTTGAACATTTTCCTGCAGGTGATATAGGATGATTAGGAATATTTCTTTTTCGAGAACATCCATGAGCTCTGACTGTATTTTGTAAATAAAGAATAATATTACATGAAATAATATTCTACACAGAGACTACAGAGAAAGTCTGGCCCATCATGCAAAAGGTGTTTGGAAAAATACACCAAATTTAATTGCAAAGAGGAGCAATTAGCAAATTAGGTATGACCCAGGAGAAGATAGCCCCATAGGGGATAAGTGACTATTTCCTATATAAAGAAAACTTGATATTTCAAAAACAAGTTGAATTCTTGTTTAAAAAATGGAATACAACTTAAAAAGTTTAAATATTTAAAAAGACACAAAAATACCATAAAAGAGAAGTGACTACAGCAAAAACAAAGAGGGTAACTATAAACTCTTAATATGTCAATGCTGTATTTTAATTCAAGAGTATAATTTGAGGATCAGTATTCAGTAAAGAATATCAAACTCCTGAAATAATGAGTATACCGTTGTCTGAAGATGTAGTCACTGCTTGAGACTGCAGCTATAGATTTCTATCCAAATTAAAATGTTAAATTAAATGTGTTTGAAGCCTTTGAACTGCATATAATTCTCCCTAATTAGTCCATTGCTAACAATAATAATAGTTAATTTTAAAAGTTACTCATTTTAAGAAATAACCTCTTAAGGAAACTAGAAGCAAAGAATGATATACTCGTAAGTATTAATGAAATACATTTTGTTATGCTGATAATAAAGGAAATATTGCCATTATTAATGAAGTCTCTTATATGATAAGGACTCTCCTCCTTTTGGAGAAAATATGAAACATTTGTTTACTCCAAATTATAAGTTCATAGACAAAAATATTTAGCTCAACATTTTTGGTTCATATTCTATTATGGTATACATTACCCCAATAAAATCAATCCATATACATGGAAGGACTAAGACCCAATACGTGATAACTATATTTACTAAATGTTTTGCATGTTATTTTGATTTCCCCCAGGAACATTTTATTTTGCCTTAAAATAGAGCACTAAGCCCAAATATTCTTATGAGTAAAATATATAAATGGGAGAAGATTGTATTTTTTAGCAATAAGATCAATTTTTAATGAACAAATAAGTATGAGAATTACTAGAATCTTAATGGAAGTTTAAAGAGTTCGCTTTTTACATTCTCACTGCAATAATCATCTTTAATCACCCCTTTCCACATCATGGCTGATATCATTTTCTAATAAAAATTCAATTTAATGTAATTTATAGTTATATGTAGCATACCATGTTGGGGCATAACCTTGTGCTATATTCTTATTAAACCAAATCATAGGATGCAATGTCAAGGGAATAAAAGACACGCATATAGTCGAATAGCAGACTCAAGGGCTCATCAGTGAAATAGTGTTAGATTTCATAGGCCAGAAATTAGACAGTAAAATATTTGAAAATCAGAACATATGTAAAGCAGAACCTGTCAGAAAAGGAAAACTCATCGGGTATTTATGAGGTAGGATTCCTAGTAGAGAGCAATAGAAAAATTTTAAGACTGCACCCTATCACAGGCAGAAAACTCGTGAGAACCATGAAAACGTAGCAGTTTTCCTGCAGTTCCTTTGAATTCTGTCTCTCGCAGGTGTCACTGTATTATGGACTATATTGATTTGAAAAATATTCCTAGGTGTTGATGAACCTGATAGTTAATTGAGTTGAGATTTTCAGCTGGTTCTACAGCTATAGATGCCTTTTGCCCTCACGATAGCCTATAAAGTGCCTGTGTGCTTCAGTCACATTCTTATGTACTTAGCTAATTATTATTTTTTTTCCAAAATGAAGACAAGAGAGCTGGTGTACCATTCATATGTAGGTAAAATTATTTGGTGTGTAAAATGGCTTACACCAGCTTATAACTCACAGATCTTGTTTTCAAGACCAGTATTTCTTTCAGGACATGACTCTCTTTGATCCCGTTGGCTTACTGAGTGAACACAAAAGTGTTTGATAAAATATATTAAATAAAGTATTAAGATGGAGTGGTTTAGGAGATAATGTGAACAGCAGACAGAAAGAAGAAAATATTCCAGGCTTCAAAAAAATTGAAAAATATTCAATAAATAATACTATCCTGATTAGCTAGAAATTATAAATCTCCTTTACATTAGACACCATTCTATTTTCAAGGTTATAAAACAAAAATCTTAAAACAAGATATAATCAGATCGAAGTGCATTGCGTATATTAACTTAATAAATGTTAACAAGTTTGTGAAAGCCCATTATTTTTCCATATCAAACCTAGGGACCTGGAAATACCTTGCAATAGAGTTGAAATCCAGAACATGTAAAAACCTGGAAAATTTTTGTGAAATCTTTGAGTCTGAGTTTTTTAGCCTCTAATGAAAAATGGGGATATAAACACACCTTGTTTTAAAACAAAAGAGTAACAGTATGATAAAGAAACAATTCACACCTGGTGCTAATATAATTACATGTTTCCAATATAACCCTGACCCACAACCAGTGCCCATGGAAGTAGCAGTCTAAAAATCAAAGGACATATTGCATTGGGCAAATCCTATGCAAAAGACATTGTTATAGTGTTAAAAGCAAAGATGTCATTTTAAGGTCATTGCACCTGGTCCATGTCATGGTGTTTTGAATCACCCATAGGCATGTGAAAACCGGTCAATGAATAAGGAAGACAGAAGAAGAATCGACACCTTTGAATTACAGTGTTGGTGAAGAAAATTGATATGCCACGGACTACGAAAAGAATGAACAAATCTACAGATCTGTCTTGGAAGAAGTGCAGCCAGAATGTTCCTTAGAGGCAAGGATGGTAACCCTTCGTCTCACATACTTTGGACATGTTATCAGAAGGGATCAGTCCCTGGAGAAGGACATCATGCTTGGCAAAGCAGAGGGTCAGGGAATGAGAGGAAGGCACTCGATGTGATGGACTGACACGGTTGCTGCAACAATGGGCTCAAGCATAGCAGCAATCCTGAGGAGGGTGCAGGACTGAGCATTGTTTCCTTCTGTTGTACATATGGTCACTATGAGTCGAAACCGACTTGATGGCACCTAAAAACAACAACAACATAAGCCATAATGAGCCCTCTTGGCACAACAGTTAAGCCCTTTGTTGCTAACTGAAAGGTTGGTGGTTCATATTTGCCCAGCAGCTCCACTGGAGAAAGACTTTACGCTCTGCTTCCATAAAGATTACAACCAAGAAAAACACGTGGGGCATTTCCACTCTATCACATGAGGTTGCTATGAGTCGGAATCAACCTGATGGCACTCAGTAACAACAATATAAGCCCAACGATGAACCTGAGAAGATCCCTTTGAAGAAATGACATTTGAGCTGAGTCCTAAATAGAAAGAATAACTATGTAAAGAACATTCTAGGCAGGTGAAAAAGCAAAAGAAGACCCTTAAGGTTTACATTCTAAGAAATCTGAAGAACTGATTGCCTGGGCAGTAGGGGGGGGGGGCGGGTTAGCAGATGACATTGGAAATAAAGGCAGGGACTAACAGCAGTTTTCAATTCCTGGAAATAATTTTGGATTATTCCAAGTACAGTGAGAATCCATGAAATTGCTTTTAGCAATGCACTAAAATGATGGCATTTATACCCTTAAAATACCCACACTGGTTTGCCTGTACATAATGTGTTTAGTGGAACAAGGCTTTTACAGTCATCCCAGAAATAAAAGGATAGGTAGAACTAAGGAGTTAGCCATAGTTGTTGTTAGGTGCCATTGAGTTGATTCTGACTCATTGTGGCCCTACATACAATAGAAGAGTCCTGTGGCATCCACACAATTGTTGTTATGCTTTAGCCCATTGTTGTAGCCACTGTGTCAATCCATCTCATGGAGAGTCTTCCTCTTTTTCACTGACGCTCTACTTTACAAACATGATGTCCTTTTCCAGGGACTGATCCCTCCTGACAACATATCCAAAGCATGTAAGACGTAGTCTCGCCATCCTTGCTTCTAAGGAGCACTCTGGTTGTACTTCCTCCAAGACAGATTGAGTCATTCTTTTGGAAGTCCATTCAATATTCTTCTCCAACACCACTAAAAAGTTAGCCATAGAGATGAGGAAAATTGGCATATTTTGAAAGTTCGGGCATAGTGAGTGATGTGTGGCTCTCACATATCTGTTCATGAGTCTGTGAAATTTAGATCCAGAAACTGGCAAATAAACCCTTTACCTCTCCAAAGACATGATCTCTCACCTCCACAGAGCAGGATTGCCAGTGACCAGAAATCATGATTAGGGCAATACTCTAGAGCATGATCAGAAAAAGAAATAACTGGAAAGAATGCATCATAAGAGGGTTTGACAAGATTATAGGGACTTATTTTGATAATGATGCTTTAATTCCAACTCTAATGAAATAAATATGGATATAAGAGAAAATAAATAAAATATGCTGGATTAAATGGATTAAATATCTTGAGTTTGTATATTAATAAATATTAAACACAATTATTGCCACATAGGAGGTGGTGATAGAAAAAGTTGTGAAATAGTATGTCTGGCCTCAATGGCTTACACATTCATTAAAAGAGATGAGACAGGAACATAAAAATGGAAAACAAACACGCAGAACCTTATTCTCCAAGTTACAAACAAAAGGAAAAGGAGAGTATTATTTGAGTATATGGTGTAAGTAATTGGACTGTATGTGTAAATGAAGATCAAAAGCAAGCAAACAGAAAGCCTTCAAAGATACATGTAAAATTTAAAGAAAGAACAGTATTTACAAAGAGGGGAGACTTTCAAAGAAGGGAAGTGGTTTGAGGATTTCCTCCATTAAAAGAAAGGGGAGATAAGAATATGATTCTACATTTATCTGGATTAAAGAGCTCAGTTGTGTTCTCCTCTGTTGTACTGGAAGATGAATAAAAATGTATAGCTATGGGTCTTATTCCACTGCTATTCGTAAGGTTTTCACTGGCTAATTCTTTCCATAAGTAGAACATCTGGTCCTTCTTCCTAGTCTGTCTTAGTCTGGATACTCAGCTGAAACCTGTCCATCATGGGTAAACCTGCTAGTGTTTGAATACTGGTGGCATAACTTCCAGCATCACAGCAGCATGCAAACCCCCACAGTATGACAAACTGACAGTCACGTGGGGGTGTTTTCAATCAACCTCATATGCATGTGAAATCCAGGTGATGAATAAGCAAGACTGAAGAATTGTTGCCTTTGAATTGTGGCATTGGCAAAAAATATTGAATATACCATGGACCGCTAAAAGAATGAACAAATCTGTCTCAGAAGAAGTACAACCTGAATGCTGCTTAGAAGCAAAAATGGTGAGACTGTCTCACATACTTTGGACATGTTATCAGAAATGATCAGTCCCTGCAGAAGAATATTATACTTGGTAAAATAAAGGGTCAGCAAAAAGGAGGGATACCCTCAATGAGATGGATCGACACAGTGGCTGCAACAAAGGGCTCAAGCATAAGAATTGTGAGGGTGTCACAGGACTGGTCAATGTCTCATTCCATTGTACATAGGGTCGCTATGAGTTGGAATGGACTGGATGCCATTATCAACAAGAACATGGATCTTACTGAAATGATTAGAATGGAAATCTAGAATTATGAATCAGTTGTACACACATTTTACTGATTGAATTGATTTTCTCTGCAGGTGAGTTAATTGTTCCTGGTTTCACATCAGATCATCCAGGATCACAGAACTCAAGTGTCAGAAAGAAATGAGAAATGATAAAGCCCAATGCCTGTGACACAATTCAGTTATAAAAAAAGGAAAACACAACCAAGAAAAGCAAATCCACAGACAGAAAACAAATTAAAAATGACAGAAACCAGTATCACTACTAATGATGGAATTTGTTCTGTTAGAATTCTCTGATATTCCCAAATTTCATTGGTTTCTTTTTGGAGCATCCTCAGTCATTTATATGATGATTCTAATGGGCAATGGCATCATAATTCTAATAACAAGAATAGACATCACACTTTAGATTTCTGTGTATTTTTTTCTCAACAATTTTTCCTTCCTAGAAATCTGGTATGTGTCTGTCACTCTTCCTAGAATGCTTATGGATCATTGGACCCAGAAGAAAATATTTCTTTTTTTGCCCGTACTACACAAATGTGCTTTGTCCTCATGCTTGGAGTCACAGAGTGCCTTCTCCTGGTGGTGATGGCCTATGACTGTTACATAGCCATTTGTAACTCTCTGCACTATCCTTTAGTCATGAACCAAGAGATGTGTGTCCAGTTAGTGGCTGGCTCCTGGATCAGTGGGTTTCCTTTTGAGATAGGGCAAACTGGATAGATTCTTCTCTCTGTCCTTTTGTGGTTCTAATCAAATCAATCACTTCTTCTGTGACAATTCCCGAATCCTCAAACTGGCCTGCAGAGACATTTTTGTCAATGAGATGGTGGTCTAAATATTTGCTGTAGCATTTGTCATTGTTCCTTTTATGCTGATACTTGATTCCTATAGCAGAATTATCTCAACCATCCTCAAGTTGCCATCAAACACAGGATGGAGCAGAGCCTTTTCCACTTGTTCTTCCCACCTCATAGTTGTAGTTTTATTCTATGTATCAGAAAAAAAAACTATTTAATTTCTAGGAAGGAAAAATTCCTGAGAAAAAAATACATGGGAGTCTGAAGTGTGGGGTCTATTCTTGTTGTTAGAATTATGATGCCATTGCCCATTAGAATAATCATATAAATGACTGAGAATGCTCCAAAAAGAAACCAGTGAAATTTGGGAATATCAGACAGTTTTAACAGAACAAGTATAAAACTATTAAAAACCCAAATCCAACCAATATGAAGAAACAAACTTCCCTCTCTTTCCTATACCATTTTGACCCCAATATCTAACCCCATGATACGCAGTCTTCAGAACAAAGATGCTACAAAGCATTGAGAAAATTTCTTCCCAAGTCATTAGCATTATGACATATTTGAACTAACAGAACATTTACAATCTATCAATAAAGCCAACATCTGAAAAAAAGAGGGGCAAATCATTTGAGTAAGCACTTTATCAAAAAAGACACACAAATACCACATAATAACAGATAAATATGCTCAACATCTTTAGTTATTAGAGAAATGCAAATTCAAACCACAATGAGACACCACAACACTTCCATTAGAATGGGAAAAACAATTAAAAATTCTAACAACGCCAAGTACTAGCAAAGGGGCGGAGCTACTGATATTCTAATACACCTGGACAGTTGGAGTGTAAAATGGTATAATCACTTTGGAAAATACTTTGACACTTTCTCAAAAGGCTAAACATATACCTACAATATGACCCAACAATTCTACTCCTAAGATTTGTTCAAAAAGAAATGAAAACATATTTCACATTAAAAATTTTACATGGTTATGCGTAACAACTATACCCATAGCAGCCAAAACTTTAAAACAGCACAAATGTCTATCAACAGATGAATGAATAAATAAATTAATGGTATATGTATCCAGTGGGGAAACCCTGGTGGTATAGTGGTTAAGTGCTACAGCTGCTAACCAAAGGGTCGGCAGTTCAAATCCACCAGGCGCTCCTTGGAAACTCTATGTGGCAGTTCTACTCTGTCCTATAGGGCTGCTATGGATCGGAATCAACTCAATGGCACTGGGTTTGTTAGCTTGTTTGTTTTTTGGTATCCAGTAGAATTCCATACTGCAATAAAGTGGAGTTAACTTCATTTAAATGTACAGCAGCATAGATGAACCTTAAAAATCATACTGAGAAAAGGATTCCAGACACAGAGTACATTCTGATTGTGAATGAACTATACTTACAGAAAACTAATCAGTGATTTCTTCACAGAAGAGTGTAGGAAAGGAATAGATTGCAAAGACGCACAAGGAAATTTTGGTGATAAGTGTTCTGTGTTTGATTGTGGAAATAGTTTTACACTTGTCTGTCAAGTCTCATCAAACGGACTGCAAAGGATGCATTTTATTGTATGTAAATTATTCCTCAACAAAGTTGCTAACATAAAAGTAAGATAATATTGAAAAATGACAATAACATAGTACAGAAACAAATATATCTGAAACCTATTAAAATACATGACCATGTACTAAGAATAATTATTCTATTTATGAAAATTTTCATGTTTAAACTTTAATGTAAATGTCATATGTGATATATGTTATCTTTGTTTCTTAGGGCACTAGTATGTTTTTGAAACTAGCTTTTAAGTGTAACAATATAATAAAATTTAAAAGTCTCAGAACTGTCTAGGTTAGAACAATAGATTATATTGATGCTTTTACTGATCTTTCCATCACTCCTCTGTCGCTTTGTCATATGTCGTGGCATGCATGTTGCTGTGATGCTGGAAGGGATGCCACAGCTTTTTCAAATTCTAGCATGCTCACCCATGGAGGACAAGTTTCAGTGGAGCTTCCAGACTGAGACAGACTAGGAAGAAGGTCCTGATAATCTACTTCTAAAAAATTGACCAGTGAAAACCTTATGAATAGCAGCAGAACATTGTCTGACATAGTGCTGTAAAATGAGTCCCTCATGTTGGAAGGCACAAAAATACAACTGGAGAAGGGTTGTCTCATCAAAGTAGAGCTGACCTTAATGACATTACTGGAGTAAAGCTTTCAGGACCTTCATTTGTGAATGTGGCATGACTCACAATGCGAAGAAACAGCTGCAAACATCCATTAATAATCAGAAAGTAGAGTGTAGCAAGTATGAATCCAGAAAACTGGAAGTTGTCAAAAATAAAATGGAATGCATAAAGATCTATATCTTAGGCATTAGTGAGCTGAAATGGAATGGAATTGGTCATTTTGAATATGACAATCATATGGTCTAGGCCAAGAATGACAAATTCAAGAGAAATGGTGTCATATTCATTGTCAAAAAGAACATTTCAAGGTCTGTCCTGAAGTTCAAGGCTGTTAGTGATAGGACAATCTCCACACACTTACAAGGAGACCAGTTAATACAACTATTATTCAAATTAATGCACCAGCCACTTATGCCAAAGATGAAAAAACTGAAGATTTTTACCAACTTCTGCAGTCTGAAATTGATCAAAAATACAATCAAGATGCATTGATAATTGCTGGTGATTGAATTGCGAAAGCTTGAAACAAAGAAGAAGGATTTGTAATTGGAAAATATGTCATTTGTGATAGAGATGATGCCGGAGACTGCATGGTAGAATCTTGAAAGACCAGAGATTTATACCTTGCAAGCACATTTTTTCAACAAAACAAATGGTGACTATACATGTGGATCTAACTAGATGGAATGCACAAGAATCAAATTGACTACATCTGTAGAAAGACATGATGGAAAGGCTCAATATTGTCGGCGCAAGGCTAGGGGTAGATTGTAAAACAGACTGTCAATTGCTTATATGCAAGTTCAAGTTGAGGCTTAAGAAAATTAAAACAAGTCCTCAAGAGCCAAAGTACGAGGTTAAGTATATCCCACCTGAATTTAGAGACCATCTCAACAGTAGATTTGAGGCGTTGAACACTAATAACCCAAGACCAAAGAGCTGTGGAATGACATCAAGGACATCGTACACGAATAGGAAACAAAAGGCCATTATTAAGACAGAAAAAAACCAAAATGGGTGCCAGAAAAGACTCTGAAACTTGCTCTTGAGCATCGAGTAGCTAAAGCAAATGGTAAAAAGAGACAAAGTAAAAGAGCTGAACAGAACATTTCAAAGCTTGGCTCCAGAAGACAAGATAAAGCATTATAATGAAATGTGCGAAGACCTGGAGTTAGAAAACCAAAAGGGAAGAAATCACTCAGCATTTCTCAAGCTGAAAAAACTGGAGAAAAAATTAAGCCTCGAGATGCAATATTAAAAGATTCTATGGGCAAAATATTAAACTATACAGGAAGCATCAAAAGAAGATGGAAAGAATACAGAGAGTCACTGTACCAAAAAGAATTGGTCAAAGCTCAACAATTTCATGATGTAGCATATGATTTGATGGTATTGAAAGAAGAACTCCAAGCTTCACTGAAAGCACTGGCAAAAAACAAGGCTCCAGGATTTGACAGAACACCAACTGAGATGATTCAAAATGATGGAATGCTGGAGGTGCTCACTCCTCTATGCTACCTGGCCAATCTACTGCAAGAGATTCAAATCCGTGCCCATTCCAAAGAAAGGCGATCCAACAGAATGCAGAAATGATTGAACAATATTATAAATATCACAAGCTAGTAAATTTATGCTTACGATAATTCAGAAACAGTTGCAGCAGTACATCGACAGGCAACTGCCCTAAATTCAAGCCAGATTGAGAAGGGGACATGGAATGAGGGATGTCATTGCTGATGTCAGATGGATCTCATCTGAAAGCAGAGAACACCAGAAAGATGTTTATTTGTGTTTTATTGATTATGCAAAGGAATTAAACTGCATGGATCATAAAGTACGGATAACATTGCAAAGAATGGGAATTCCAGAGCACTTATTTGTGCTCACGAGGAGCTATACATAAACCAAAGTAGCTGCACAAGTAAGTGCCTGGAGGTACCTCACTGTGCCGGTAAACTTTGGCCTAGGACACTCAGCTCTCTTCCCCCATTTGTTGGTAAGCCTCGCTCTACCAGTAAGTGCCTGGAGGCACCCCACTGCACCAGGAAGCCTCCTTTGCAAAGGCGCTCAGCTTTCTGACTCCGTGGATTAGCTCCAGTGCTGTCTTTTGCTCGTCTCCTGGTTCTGCTGCTGCCATTTCTCTGCTGCTGCTTCCTGCTGTCTGTTCCATCTCCAGCACCGTCTCCAGCATAACAGCTTTTCTTACTTCCTTTTGAGTCCTCCCTAGAATTGTCTGATGTCCATAATTCCACCCACCGTTCTTTAAGGCAATCTTGTCTTTTACTATTAGGCGCTTGAGAACTCTTCAAGCCTCTATCCATTTGCAGTTTCAAAACCACTTCCACATTTTAGGTAGCTCTGTCATTCTCTTGGTAGCAAATTCTTAGTTATCCTGTGCTGCTATAACAGAAATACCACAAGTTGATGGCTTTAACAAACAAAGATGTATTCTCCTACAGACTAGGAGGCTAGAAGTCGACACTCAGAAGTCAGCTCTAGTGGAAGTCTTTCACTCTCTGTAGGCCCTGGGAGAAGGTCCTTATCATCAATCTTCCCCTAGCCTAGGAGCTTCTCAGTGCAGGAGCCTCAGGTCCACAGGACATGCTTCCCACCTGGTTCTGCATTCTTGGTGGTAGGAGGCCCCCCATCTCTCTACTAGCTTGTCTCTTTTATATCTCAAAAGAAATTGACTCAAGACACCACCTAATCTTATAGATTGAGTCCCACTATGTTAACATAACTGTCTCTAATACTACCTCATTAATATCACAAAGGTAGGATTTACAACACATGGGAAAATCACATCATGTGACAAAATGGGGGACAATCACACTGAGCCAGCCTTTCTAAGAGACACCTGTTTTGGCTTATCCTTCTTTAATTGACCTTGAAAAGATAACCACAGAATGGGCCACAGAATAGCTGGTCTTAACCAGTTTAGCAGGTTTTCAACACCATTCTGGCATTTCAAGTGACCTATTAGCTCATTAAGTGAAAAAGTACATATAAGCACCCCTCTTCTGGGCAAAGACTTAACATGGTAATGAAGGAAAATTGACCTCTTCCTCCAACCCAGAGAATGGAACCCTTATCTAAAGAAAATGCCTAGTCATCCCCAGGCTCTGAATGCCTGCCTGAAGATCAATCCTGAATATTCTTGATTAATTTGTGTTTCTCTGTCTGCTCTCTGTAAAAGCCCACCTCCCCAAGATGCCTTACAGCAGTCTTGCAGGCAGCAGGCACAGTTGCTCGTTTCCATGCACAATGAAACAAAGGCACTTTTCTTCTCTCCTGCCTTGGCCATTACTTTTTGGTTGTAACAAGTCACTCCAAGCAGAACCTGGGATTTCCACCCAGCAACAACAACACAATACTGGAATCATGGCCTAGCCAATCTGACACATTTTTGGGGGCCACAAGTCAATCCACAACAGAGGCCCCACATGGGAATTTCAAATCAGCCATGAGAAAGACAGCAGAAAATCAACATATAAAAGGCATCTTTTAGTAAAGAGAAGAACCTACCACTTGCCGTGAGCCCATTTCAAATCATGGAGACCCCATGCATGTCAGAGTAGAGCTGTGGTCCATGGGGTTTTCTTCTTCTTCTTCTTCTTCTTTTTTTTTTTTTTTTTTTACCATGCTTTAGGTGAAAGTTTACAGTTCAATTTCCCATACAAAAATGTATACACATATTGTTTTGTGACATCAGTTGCAATTCCCACAATGTGACAGCACACTCCTTTCCACCCCAGGTTCTCTATGCCCATTCGATCAGTTTCTGGTCTTTCCTGCCTTCTCATCCTGCATTTGGATAGGAGCTTCCGATTTGGTCTCGTATATCTGATTGAACTAAGAAGCACATTCCTCACGTGTATTACTTTTTGTTTTATAGTCCTGTCTAATCTTTGTCTGAAGAGTGGGCTTTGGTAATGGTTTCAGCTCTGATTTAACAGTCCATCTGGGGGCCATGGTTTCAGAGGTTCCTCCAGTCTCTGTGAGAACATTAAGTCTGGTCTTTTTATGTGAATTTGAATTCTTCACACTTTTTTCCTGCTCAGTCTGGGATTCTCTGCCGTGTTCCCTTTCAGGACAGTCACTGGTGGTAGCCAGGCACTGTCTAGTTCTTCTGGTCTCTGGCTGGTGGAGTCTATGGTTTATGCAGCCCTTTTGTCTCTTGGGCTAATATTTTCCTTGTGTCTTTGGTGTTCTTCATTCTTGTTTGCTCCAAGTAGGATGGGACTAATAGATGCATCTTTGGTGGCTGCTTGCAAGCTTTTAAGACGCCAGGGGCCACTCACCAAAGTGGGATGCAAAACATTTTCTTACTAAACTTTTTTATGGCAATTGATGTGGGTGTTCCCCAAAACTATGGTTCCCAGACCACAGCCCCAGGTACTCTATCCTTCAAACTGTTTGTATATGTTCAGGAAAATTCTCAGTTATTGCAATGGTGCCATTGTGCTGATTTCTCCTGTATTGTGTGTTGTCTTTCCCTTCATTGAAGATGATCCTTGTCCACTATCTAGTGAATTCCTCTCCCTTTCCCTCTCCACACTCATAATGATCAAATAATGGTTTCTTCTGTGTTTAAAACTTTTCTTGAGTTCTTTCAACAGTGGTCTCATACAATATTTGTTCTTTTGTGACTAACTAATTTCACTCAGCATAATGCCCTCAGAAATAATCCATATTGTGAGATGCTTTGCAGATCAATCATTGTTCTTTATCGTTGCATAGTATTCTGTTCTGTGTATGTACCATAGTTTGTTTATCCGTTTGTCTGTTGATGGACACCTGGGTTATTTCCATCTTTTTGCTGTTGTGAACAATACTGCAGTAAACATGGGTGTGCCTATGCCTATTTGTGTGACAGCTCTTATTTCTCTAGGATATATTCCAAGGAGTGGAATTGCTGGGTCGTGTGGTACTCGACTTAATGGCAGTGGGTTTGGTTTTTTTTGGATGGTACTTCTATTTCTACCTTTTTAAGGAAGGACCAGCTCATTTTTCAAAGTGGTTGTACAATTTTACACTCGAACCAGAAGTGCCTAAGCATTTCAGTCCCTCCACAACCTCTCCAACATTTATTATTTTGTGTTTTTTGGATTTGTCCCAGCCTTCTTGGTGTGCGATGGTATCTCATTGTAGTTTTGATTTGCATTTCTCTAATGGCTAATGATAGTAAGCATTTTCTCATGTATCTGTTAGCCATCTGAATATCTTCTTTGCTGAAGGGTCTGCTCATATCCTTTGCCCATTTTTTAATTGTGTTATTTGTCTTTTTGTTGTTGAGGTGTTGCAGTATTGTGTAGATTTTAAAGATTAGGTTCTTATTGGATATATCAAAGGCAAAAAAATTTTCTTCCCAGTCTGTAGGTTCTCTTTTTACTCTTTTGGTGAAGTCTCTTGATGTGCATAAGAGTTTGATTTTTAGCAGCTACCAGTTATCTAGTTTCTTTCCTGGTGCTTGTGCATGTTAGTTATGGTTTGTACACTATTCATGCAATGTATTAGGGCTCCAAATGTTGTCTCTAGTTTTTCTTCCATGATCTTTATCGTTTGAAATTTTATATTTAAGTCTTTGATCCATTTTGAATTAGTTTTTGCACATGGAGTGAGTTATGATTTTTGCTTCATTTTCTTGCAGATGGATATCCAGTTATGCCAGCATCATTTGTTAAAGAGGCTGTCTTTCTGTATTTAATGAACTTTGAGCCTTTATAAGGTATCAGCTTCTCATAGGTGGATGAATTTACCTCTCGGTTCTCAATTCTGTTCCTTTAGTCTGTGTATCTGTTGTTGTACCAGTACCAGGCTGTTCTGACTGCCATGGCAGTATACTAGTTTCAAAAATCAGGTAGTATGAGGCCTCTTACTTTGTTCTTCTTCAGTAATGCTTCGCTTATCTAGGGTGTCTTAGTCATCGAGTGCTGCTATAACAGAAATACCACAAGTGGATGGTAGCAAAGAGAAATTTATTTCCTCACAGTAAAGTAGACTAAAAGTCCAAATTCAGGATGTCAGCTCCAGGGTAAGGCTTTCTCTCTCTGTCGGCTCTGGAGGAAGGTCCTTGTCCTCACTCTTTCCCTGGTCAAGGAGCTTCTCAGGACCAGGGACCCAGGGTCCAAAGTAAGCGCTCTGCTCCTGGTGCTGCTTTTTTGGTGGTATGAGGTCCCCCATCCTCTGCTAGCTTCTCTTTCCTTTTATCTCTTGAGAGACAAAAGATGGTGTATTTCACAACCCAGGGAAACTCCCTTTATATTGGATCAGAGATGTGACCTGGTAAGGGTGTTACAATCCCAACCTAACCCTCTTTAACATAAAATTACAATCACAAAATGGAGGCCAACCACAGAGTACTGGGAATCATGGCCTAACCAAGTTGATACACACATTTTTGGGGGGGGACATAATTCAATTCATGACACAGGGCCTTGTCCCTTTCTATATGAAGTTGGTGATTTGATCCTCCGTCTCATTAAAAATGCCGTTGGAATTTGGATCGAGATTGCATTGTGTCTGTAGATTCCTTTGGGTAGAACTGACATTTTCACAATGTTGAGTCTTCCTATCCATGAGCAAGGCATGTTTTTCCACTTATGTAGGCCTCTTTTGGTTTCTTGCCATAGTGTCTTGTAGTTTTCCTTGCATAGGTCTTTTATGTGTCTGGTTAGGTTTGTTCCTAAGTACTTTGTCTTCTTGGGGGCTATTGTAAATGGTATTGATTTGGTGATTTCTTTTTCAAAGTTCTCTTTGTTGATGTAGATGAATCCAACTGATTTTTGAATGTTTTCTTATACCCTGATACTTTGCTGAAATCTCTTATTTTCAGCAGTTTTCTTGTGGATTCTTTGGGGTTTTCTGTGTACAATATTATATCATCTGCAAATAGGGGTACTTTTACTTCTTCCCTACAAATCTGGATGTCCTATATTTATTTTTCTTTCCTTTTTGCTCTGGCTAGGACCTCCGGCACGATGTTGAACAAGAGTAATGATAAAGGGCATCCTTGTCTGGTTCCTGTTCTCCAGGGGAATGCTTTTAGACTCTCTCCATTTAGGGTGATGCTGGCTGATGGCTTTGTATAAATGCCCTTTATTTTGTCAAGGAGTTTCCCTTCTATTCCTATTTTGCTGAAAGTTTGTTTGTTTGTTTTAATCAGGAATGCATGTTGGACATTGTCAGACCTCTTTTGCTTTTTCTGTATCAATTGATAAGATCATGTGGTTCTTATCTTTTGTTTCATTTATGGGAGGGATTACACTGATTGTTTTTGTAATGGTGAACCATACCTGCATACCTGGTTTAAATCCCATTTGCTCACGGTGAATTATTTTTTCTGATATGTTGTTGAATTCTATTGGTTAGAATTTTGTTGAGGATTTTTGCTTCTATGTCCATGAGAGATAAAAACTGTTCTGTAATTTTCTTTTTTTGTAGTATGTTTACCTGGCTTTGGCATTAGGGTTATGCTGGCTTCATAGAATGAGTTTGGGAGTTTTCTTTCCTTTTCTAACTCTGAAATACCTTTAGTGGTAGTGATGTTAACTCTGAAAGTTTGGTAGAATTCTCCAGTGATGCCGTCAGGGCCAGTGCTTTTTTTTGGGCGGGGGGGAGTTTTGGAGTTATTTCATTACCCCTTCAATCTCTTCTTTTGTTATGGGTTTATTTAGTTTTTCTACCTTGGTTTGTGTTAATTTAGGCAGGTAGTGTGTTTCTAGAAATTTCTCCATTTTCTCTAGGTTTTCAAATTTGTTGGAGTACAATTTTTAATAGTGTTCTGTTATGATTCTTTTAATTTCAGTTGGGTCTGTTGTGGTATTGCCCTTGTCATTTCTTATTCAGGTTATTTGCTTCCTCACCTGTTCTTCTTTTGCCAGTTTGGCCAGTGGTTCATTGATTTTGTTGATCTCTTCAAAGAACAAGCTTTTGGTCTTCTTGGCTCTTTCAATTGTTTTTTTTCTATTCTATATTTCATTTATTTCTGCTCTAATTTTTATTATTTCCTTTCTTCTGTTGCCCCGGGTATTCTTTAGCTGCTCTCTTTTACATTCATTTGAGTCATGGAGCTAATGTTTTGATTTTGGTATTTATTGCTATAAATTGACCTTTAAACACTGCTTTTGCTGTGTACCAAAGGTTCTGGTAAGATGTGTTTTCATTCTCATTTGATTCTATGAATGGCTTAATTTCATCCTTGATTTCTTCTATAACCCAATAATTTTTGAGGAAGGCATTGTTCAATTTCGATGTATTTGATTTTTTTTTTTTTTCCCAAGGTGTTTCTGTTATTGATTTCTACTTTTATGTGTTTATGGTCAGAAAAGATGCTTTGTAATATTCTGATATTTTGAATTCTGTGAAGGTGTGCTTTGTGGCCTAAAATGTGGTCTGTTCTGGAGAATATTCCATGTGCATTGGAAGAGAATGTATACTTGACTGCTGTTCTGTATGTGTCTATGAGGTCAAGTTCATTGATTGTGGCATTTAGAGCTTCCATGTCTTTATTGAACTTTTTTCTAGATGTTCTGCCCTTCACTGAAAGTGGTGTATTGAAGTCTCCTACTATTCTTGTGAAGCTGTCTATGCCTCTTTTCAATCTTGTTAGAGTTTGTTTTATGTGTGTTGGACCCCTGTCATTGGTTGTGGGTATATTTATTATGGTTATGTCCTCCTGCTGTATTGACCCTTTATTAATTACATAGTGTCCTTCCTTATCTTTTGGGGTGAATTTTGCTTTAAAGTATATTTTGTCAGAGATTAATATTGCCACTCCTGCTCTTGCTTTGTTGTTGTTTGCTTGATATATTTTCTGCATCCTTTGAGTTTTAGTTTGTTTGTGTTTTTGAGTCTGAGGTGTGTCTCACATAGGCAGCATATAGACAGATTGTGTTTTTAGATCCATTCTGTCACTCTCTGGCTCTTTATTTGTGCATTTAATCCATTGACATTCAGTGTAATTATTTATAGGTATGAGTTTATTGCTGTCTTTTTCATGTATTTGCGTGTATTGTGTGTGTGTGTGTGTTATTGACAGTATTTTTGTTCCACTCAATTTTCTGTGCTGAGTTGTTTTTCTTTATGTATTTTCTTTTCATCTTTTTTTTTTTTTTTTGCTGAATCTTTGTATTTTTCCTCTTTATTTTGGTGGGTAGATTTGTTAGTTTCCTTTGTGGTTACCTTAAAATTTACTTTTATTTTTCTAAGTTTAAACCAATGTTTTATTTCTTGGTATCTCCTTACTTCCCCTCCATATGGAAGTTCTGTGACTACACTATTTAATCCCTGTGTTTGTTCGTTTTAACATTGTCATCATTTACGTATTGACATCTGTTTCCCTATTTTCAGTCTTATAGCTCTGACTTATTTTTTCAACTTCCTTATCTCAGTTGATATCTGGTTGTTCTGTCCTGTGTTCTAGGTTTGCATTGTTGTCTGATATTGTTGCTTCTTTAGCTGGAGGACTCCTTTTAATATTTCTTGTAATTTTGGTTTGGTTTTTGCAAATTTCCTTAACTTCTGTTTATCAGGAAACACCCTAATTTTGCCATCATATTTGAGAGACAGTTTTGCTGGACAGAAAATTCTTGGCTGGAAATTTTTTTTTTCCTTCAAGGCTTTATGTATGTCATGCCGTTGCCTTCTTCTTGTCTGCATGGTTTCTGCTGAGTAGTCAGAGCTTCATCTTATTAACTCTTCTTTGTAGGTGGCTTTTCTTTTATCCCTAGCTGCTCTCAAGATTCTCTCTTTAGATTTGTTATTGACAATTTTTATTATATTATGTCTTGGTGACTTTCTTTTGAGATCTACCCTGTGTGGAGTTCATTCAGCTTCTTGGATAGATATCTTTTCATCTTTCACAATATCAGGGAAGTTTTCTGTTAGCAAATCTTCAACAATTCTCTCTGTATTTTCTGTTATCCCCTCCTCTTCTGTTACTCCAATCACTCGTAGGTTATTCCTCTTGATAGTGTCCCACATAATTCTTCAAGTTTCTTCCTTTTTTAAAATTATTTTTTTCTGGTTTTTCCTCAAATAAGTCTGTGTCAAGGGATTTATCTTCAATCTCACTAATTCTTATTTCCATTGCCTCAATTCTGCTCCTATAACCTTCTACTGAGTTGCCTAATTCTGAAATTTTATAGTTAATCCTTTGGATTTCTAGTTGCTGTCTCTCTGTGGTTCCTAGCAGCCTGTTCAATTTGTTGTTCTGTTCTTGTATTGTTTTCCTGAATTCCTCTATTGCTTTATCTGTTTGTTCCTTGGCCTGGTCTGAGTTTTGCCTGATTTCCTTCCTGATCTCTTGAAGATCCCTGTATATTAATCTTTTGAAGTCTAACACTGGTAATTCCAAGAATTTTTCTTCCTCCAGAAGGTTTCCTGGTCCATTATTTTGGTTGCTTGCTGGAGCCATCTTGACGAGCTTCTTTTTGATTTGATATTGACTGTTGTTGCCAAGATCAATAATTTATTATATTTGTCTATTGTGTGTATATATATATATATATATTATTTTTTTATTTTTTTTACTGTCCTAGATTTTTGCTTTGCTTTATTTTGATATGCCCAAGTAGGCTGGGAATGTGACCTGCTTTGGTTATTAGCATCTTTGAAGCTCTTATGTCCTCTCACCAGGCGGTTAGAGCAGCTACTAAGTGTGTGATCCCAGGAGTCTGTCCACTTTTCTGTGCGGATTCAGCTCAGGTGTCTAGGTCCATGGTCATTGAGTGTGGGGTGCAGACTCTCTCCTATAGTTCTAGATAGGCAGTGCTGAGTAGGAGTGTTTGGAACAGGCACAGGTATCTGGTTGCGTAGGGGACTATTACTGAGCAAGGCAGGGGCCTGATGGTTGCCCTTGAGTTCCTGGGATGTGTCCCCATCTGCTAGACTGCATAGGCGGGTGGGTTTTGCAGCCAGACTTTGGGGACCCAATACTGTTGGCTGTAGGGACTGGGAAGCACCACTTATTCTCAGACCTCTGTTGTTGGTGGCTAAATGGAGTAGGTGATACTACCAGCCCTCAGGCCCCTGATGTGGGTGGGTGAGAACCCTGCTTAATGGTCAGGGCAGTGTCAAATGTCATGAATCTGCAACTCCCTCTTGGCTGCTCCAGTTGAAAATAGGCTTCAGGTGTACGCCCTGTTGTTCTATGCTACTAAGGGTCTGCAGTGTTGAACTGGCCCGTGTAGATCTAGGCAGGGATGAGTCCATGGACCCCTTATGCCAGTGCATAGGCAATGGGACAGTGCATACTCTGAGTTCCCAGTTTAGGGGGCATGGTGATTTTCTTAAAGCCATGAGACTAGTTTGGGTGTGGATAGTCCTGGCTTCCTGGCTTAGGGGGCTTGGTGTTAATGAGGGCTTTTGATGTTGAATCAGCCCACAAAAGTCTAGGCAGGAGTGAAGGGCACTTAAGTCCATGGACCCCTTATGCCAGTGCCTAGGCAAAGGGGAAATGGCTGGCTGAGTTTCCGGCTTAGGGGGTGTGACCATTTTTTGAAGCCAAGACACAGCTTGGGCCTAGATGGTCCTGAGTTCCAGCTTAGGGGGTGTGTCAGTTGTTGAACTTTGCTGGACTAACGTCAGAGCAGAGTGGAGTGTGAGTGGGTAAGGGTGTTGTTTTGACTCCATGTGGTAGTTTAGATGTTTGAGCTTAACTTTTGCAGATCTGGCATTGCTTCCCCCCAGCTCCAGAATCTCGTGCAGACTCTCTGCTGCCCGACCTCTCCTGACATAGTAAAATGCATCCCAGTGCTACTGCTCACCTCAGCACAAGCAGCGTCTGACCCAGCCCACAGGGTACTGGCACCACAGGACTAGCACTTCGCTGCTTCTGAACTGTCTCTCCTTTCCCCTGTCACTCAGTTTGGCTCCTCTACTTTGACTTTTATGATCAGGATTCCTAAACTGTCATATTGATTCACTTGTTTTTTCCTGTCTTTGTTGCTTCATTGGGTTTTCAATGCTATTTTTTTCAGTAGTAGATCACCAGGCTTTTCTTTCTAGATGCCTCTAGGTAGACTTGAACCTCCAATCTTTTGGTTAGCAGCTGAGCATGTTAACCATTTGCGCCACCCAGAGACTACATAGTAAAGAGGAGCAGTACTTGAATAACTAAAAGGAATATAGTTCTAGAAACATGCTATTGAATAGTCATAGAATACCAAGACAGGAAGAAACAAATTTAATTACAAATAGAAGCGGATATTGGGTCTGTGATTTCATGCCTAACAATTTTTTTCTCCTTACTCACCTGGGGGAACCTGAAATAGGAAAAGGATTAGGAGAGGAAACTTTTTAATTTTTTTTTTTTTTATGTCTTAAGTAATCTTGCTGAAAATGTTTATTTTGAGGGGGCATGGCACTTTGAATCAGCCAGTACATCCCATAATGTCTGAATGGATATCCTGACATTGTTAAGACCATCTGTTTTTGTCAGCAGAAATGTTCTTATTTTCACAAAAGTTAACCTAGGAACACAGAGTTCCACTTCTAAAAGGGGCTCTCAGCACCCCTAACAGGGAAGAGACCAAGCAAAGCATGTTCATGTGACAAAACGTAGGACACAGTTTGCTAGGGATCCATCTGGATGAATTATGATGGTTAAGAGTAAAGAAGGCCAGTTCACATCAATAGTCAAGGGTCTGAAATGCAATTGCTAGAAAGATTAACTTTGTGCATAAACTAATGCTAGAGAGTAAGTGGTATTATTTGTCCATGCACTCTCTGCAAATCTGGGAAAATAAGTTGGTTTGGGGTTGATGCCAAAAGGGGTTGCAGAAAAGGTCAGATCTATTCAGAGAAAATTGTTTTAAAAAATAAGCCAGATTCGTATCCTTAAAAAATTAGAAATAGAACTACCATACAACCCAGAAATCCCACTCCTCAGAATATATTCTAGAGAAATAAGAGTCTTTACACAAACAGATATATGCACACCCATGTTTATTGCAGTACTGTTTACAATAGCAAAAAGCTGGAAGCAACCAAGGTGCCCATCGACAGATGAATGGATAAAGAAATTATGGTATATTCACACAATGGAATACTACACATCGATAAAGAACAGTGATGAATCTGTGAAACATTTCTTAACGTGGAGGAACCTGGAAGGCACTATGCTAAGTGAAAGTAGTCAGATGCAAAAGGGCAAATATTGTATAAGACCACTATTATAAAATCTTGAGAAATAGTTTAAACTGAGAAGAACACATTCTTTTGTGGTTACATGAGGGGGGAGGGAGGGTGGGAGAGGGTTATTTACTGATTAGATAGTAGATAAGAACTACTTTAGGTGAAGGGAAAGACAACACACAATACAGGGAAGGGCAGCTCAACTGGACTGGACCAAAAGCAAAGAAGTTTCCAGGATAAACTGAATGGTTCAAAGGTCAGTGGACCAAAGGCAGGGTTTTGGGGACTATGGTTACAGGGGACATCCAAGTCAATTGGCAAAATAAATTCTATTAGGAAAACATTCTGCATCCCACTTTGAAGTGTGGCATCTGGGGTCTTAAATGCTAACAAGCGGCCATCTAAGATGCATCAATTGGTCTCAACCCACCTGGATTAAAGGAGAATGAAGAACACCATGGTCGTAATGTAATTATGAGCCCAAGAGACAGAAAGGGCTACATGAACTAGAGACTTACATCATCCTGAGACCAGAAGAGCTAGATGGTGCCCGGCCACAACCGATGACGGCCCTGACAGGGAGCACAACAGAGAACCCCTGAGGGAGCAGGAGAACAGTGGGATGCAGACCCCAAATTCTCATAAAAAGACCAGACTTAACCGTCTGACTGAGACTAGTAGAATCCCGGCAGTCATGATTCCCAAACCTTCTGTTGGTCCAGTACAGGAACCATTCCAGAAGACAACTCAACAGACATGGATTGGACTAGACAATGGGTTGGAGAGAGATGCTGATGAGGAGTGAGCTACTCGTATCAGGTGGACACTTGAGACTATGTTGGCATCTCCTGGCTAGAGGGGAGATGGGAGGGTAGAGGGGGTTAGAAACTGGCAAAACGGTCATGAAAGGAAAGACGGGAAGGAGGGAGAGGGCTGACTCATTAGGGGGAGAGTAAGTGGGAGTATGTAGTAAGGTGTACATAAGTTTATATGTGAGAGACTGACTTGAGTTGTAAACTATCACTTAAAGCACAATAAAAATTATTAAAAAAAAAAAAAAAAAAGCCAGATTGGTTGCAGAAGTATTTTGCTAGAAACTAAATAGATACACAAGAGAGATTTCCCCCAGAGAGGGCCTGACTATTTCATATTTAAGAGCACTTAGTGTTTGAAAGCAAGCAAAGGCTATTGTAGAACTAGAGTGACTTCCTGAGACTAAAAAAAAAAAAAAAGTGTAAATTTAAAGAATATATGTTATCAGGAGCCCTGGTAGCATAGTGGTTAAGGACTCAGCTGTTAACCAAAAGGTCAGCAGTCCAAATCCACCAGCCATTTGTTGGAAACCCTATGAGGCAGATCTACTCTGACCTATAGTGTTGCTATGAGTCAGAATTGACTTCATGGCACCTAACAACAACATATGTTAACAATACACCTGGACTGTCCTCAACAGCTTTATGAAATCTTTAAAGGTAAACTGTTTGCCTACTTTATATAAATACATTTCTAAATTTGAATTTCAAGATACAACTAATAAAACAGAAAAAAACATGAGATTCTGCAAAAAAACTGTATTTGAAAGTGAGTTAACTATGTAAGATACACATGCAGCCCTCAAACTTCCCTGGTTAAAAATTAAATATAATTAGATGCATGGCAAATGATAATAATAATGGTATTTATTTTTTATAATAAAATACCCCTACTCTTCACTTATTGACTCTCTTAGTTTCCAAAGACTAAATTGTTATGTGAAAATTGGCCTTATGCAAAAATGGAGGATTTTTTTTTTCTGTTTTCAGACCGTCCATTTTTCTAATATTTTTTGTTTGTTTAGAAAATATAATCATAGAAACAATAACAGCTAAGATTTACTGATGTGCTCATTACTGTGATGGGTCCAGTTATGGGTCATTCCTATGTGGAGAAGTAAGCTTGGAGCAGACAAAGCCGGATAAAGTTGGGCTTTGTGACTGGAGGGCCCACAGCTTATCCACTTCACATTCCTCTTGTGCTGCCTCAGAGCTTCCATCATGGAGCCACCTCCAGTGCTCCACTCCCAGCCCTGCGAACGTTGAGTCCGGGATTAGAAGGCTGCTCTGCCCTCTGGGCCTGGCAAGTACCCGAAGTTCAGGGCTTCCTGTGACGGTGCTAACAGCCCGGCAGCAGACCTGGCCCCAGCAAGATGGATGCTTCAGGCCCAGTTTGGCTCACTTAGGGATGCTATTAAACTCACATGCATTTCTTCCGAAAAACCTCTCCAATGTCTCTTTCTTTCCTCACTTCCCAAACCACAGCAATTTTGAGCTGCAGGGCTTCAGGCCAGATAGGACCTGAGAACCCCGAACAGGCGCCTGCTGGCTGGGTGCTGCTGGCCTATCTGCCCAGGTCAATGGCCATGGAGGCGGCCGGCTAGCCCGGAAGCTGGACGGGGTGCCCTGCCATCAGGAGGGAATGGAGAGCATGAGGAAGCTGGGCCCAGCTTCCTGGAGGCTACCCGGAGACCCTCCATGAGGAAGGGGACAGTTGTGGTTTTCCCGAAGTCTCATTCACATGCTCTGTCGTTATGCAGGACCAGAGTAAATACTGACTGGGTTTAATCAAAGTTACATTTTTATAAATCAAAGTTAACATTTTTATGTAGCAACATTACTACAAGGAAATGATTTGAAGATGGAACATAGAATTTTTCCAATTTTTTTTTTTTCATGGGTAAGGACGGAAAAATGAAAAATTATTGTGAGGAGTGGATCATATTTCTTGATTACATTGAAGGTTAATTAATATTTGTGATAAACTGAATAAGAGTTATTGAACAGTATGCTGAGTTTAATTTTCTTATATTTTGTGTAAGTAATGGAAGGGATACAGAAAATAGGGCGCTGATAATGCACGCATTTATTCCTCAGTAACAAAGGATTAGTTTAAGAAAATTGAGCCTTGTAAAGGGAAAGTCTTAAAACTAATTTTTAATGAATATTTAGGTAAAAAAAAGAAAAGATTAAAGAAAATTTTAACTTGAGAAAATTTGGAGTGGGATATCAACACAGAAAAACTCATGAACAATAGAAAATGACCACTCTTACTGGGGTAAAATAACCCAAACTCTTTTCTGCAAAATAAGCTCTAAATAACAGTGTACACTTCTCAGTATCTCCAGTATCACTACAATCCAAGTTTAATAAGATACACCAAGATTTTCTTTGCTGAATTGATTTTAATAGCATGTCAGTTCATTGCTGAACTTTGAAATCACATTCCTAGAAATGGAGCACAGTGATGGTGGAATTGATTTAAGGGACATATTATTCATGCCCCTTTCTAATTAACAAAATGAAAATGTTTTTAAAAAATTTGAATGAACTAACCATCTTGAGTTTATCATATCCACAGATGGAAAGCAAATTAAAAGCAGAAGAATCTGATAATACCACAATTACGGAGTTTGTTCTTGTGGGGTTTTCTGATGTACCCAATTTACAGTGGATTCTCTCTGGGATATTTTTAGCCATATATCTGATCATTTTGTTGGGCAATAGCATCATAATACTGATAACAAGAATTGACCCCACTGTCCAGAACCCCATGTATTTTTTCCTTGGCAATTTTTCCTTCTTGGAAATATGTTATGTAACAACCACCATCCCAAGAATGCTCAGGGATATTTGGACCCAGAAGGGAAATATTCCTTTTTTGGCCTGTGCTACTCAAATGTCTTTTGTTCTTATATTTGGAGGCACAGAGTGTTTGCTCCTGACAGTGATGGCCTACGACTGCCATGTGGCCATTTGTAACCCCCTGCACTATCCTGTAGTCATGAACCACAGGGTCTGTATCCAGCTGGTGGCTGGCTCCTGGATCAGTGGAATTCCAGTCGAAATTGGGCAAACATCCCAGATTTTCTCTCTGTCCTTTTGTGGGTCTAACACAATTAATCATTTCTTCTGTGACATCCCCCCAATACTCAAGCTTGCTTGTGGAATCACAATTGTGAATGAGGTGGCGGTCTATATAGTTGCTGTGGTGTTTTTCATGGTTCCATTTCCATTGATTGTTACCTCCTATGGTAAAATTATCTCAAATATCCTGAAATTGTTCTCAGCCAGAGGGAGGGCCAAAGCCTTCTCCACCTGCTCTTCTCACCTGACAGTTGTAGTCTTATTCTATGGAACAGCAGCTATCAATTATTTACAGCCCAAGTCAAATCAATCTGAAGGCCTGGGGAAGCTGCTCTCTCTTTTCTATACCATTTTGACACCGATGATGAATCCCATTATATATAGCCTGAGGAACAAAGATGTCATGGAGGCACTGAAGAAATTACTACCTAAGTTATTAACATGAGGCAATGACTTAAAATAATGGAAAAGAAAAATTGCTTATGTTTGTCATCTAGACACAACAGGAAAAATCATACAGTTTTATTTCTACATTCTACAGTCCTAAATAAAGATAAGTAATAGTGTGTTAACAATCTCACATTATGTCAAGGGACATTTGTTTCATAGAATTAACTGCTTCTGTGTAATCAAACCACAAGTAAACTGAATTGCAAACATCTAATCTTGAGGATCAAGCTTTCCTCTAACTAACAGGTAAGGTAAGAGGCTGTCCGAATAAGACATTGAAAGATAATTGAGTGTTTTTTTATATTTAGGAATTAGGATCATACTCTGTCATAATTTTTTCTTATATTTCCCATTCCTTCAGATGTATTTGTTTCCTTTCTCTGCCCCTGTGGTTGGATTCAGCCAATGAGAAACACCAACAGTAGTTATGATGGTGGAAGCTTGGGAGAACTTGGGGTTTCCTTTGCTATTTTTCTCTGCTTTTATGCTTTGTTTCTGCTCATACCCTTAAAGACTACATAGGCTCCAGGGTGCACTGCATCTATGATCCCATCTCTCGCCATTCTTTGGTAACATTACTTGCCCCCCTCCCCACCCCTTTTAGTTTCAGGCCTTGGTTTCATAATATCTAACTACAATTGAAAGATTCAGGTCTTTGGGTAGTCTAACTATACCCATGTAAATAGACCTTTCATTAAAGTATTTTTATTGTAACCATCTGGAATGAATTCTGTATCCTGCTGGGCCCCCACTAGTACATCGCTCTTTTATTTTATTCTTGCATACCTCTTGGGCAGTGATTTTTTTTTTTTTCCTTTGGGAAAGAAAAACAAAATACTAACCTTTTGACACTGTAAAATAATTCAATGAAGACCAATCTTATAGAAATAAAAATACTTGTGCAAAAGAGACTATTACAAATGTGCATATGTTGAGCAATATTTAAAACAAAAATTATAGTAAAAACCAAAATTTAAAGCAAGGGAAACTGGAGATTATATTAAGACACTGGAGTACACCTATACCATAAAACCGTTTTTGTTGTTCAATGCCATCAAGTTGGTTCCAACTCATAGCTACCCTACGTACAACAGAATGAAACACTGCCTGATCCTGTACCATCCTCACAATTATTGTAATACTTGAGCCCATTGTTACAGCTACTGTGTGAATCCATCTGGTTGAGGGTCTTGCTTATTTTTGCTGACTCTCTACTTTACCAAGCATGATGACCTTCTTCAAGGATTTGTCCATTCTGATAACATATCCCAAGTATGTGAGACATAATGTCACCATCAGTGCTTCTAAGGGGCATTCTGGCTGTACTTCCCCCAAGACAAGTTTGTTCATTCTTATGGCAGTCCATGGTATATTCGATATTCTTTGCCAGCACCACAAATCTAGGGTGTCATTTCTTCTTCAGTCTTCCTTATTCATTGTCCAGCTTTTGCATGCATATGAGGCAATTGAAAACATCATGGCTTGGGTCAGGCATACCTTAGTCTTCAAGGTGATATCTGTTCTTTTTAATACTTTAAAGAAGTCTTTTGCAGCAGATTTGCCCAATGCAGTTTGTCTTTGATTTCTTGACTGCTGCTTCCATGACTGTTGATTGTGAATCCAATAAAATGAAACCCTTGACAACTTCATTCTTTTCTCCATTCATAATGATTTATTATAAGTCCAGTTCTGAGAATTTGTTTTCTTTATGTTGAGATGTAACCCATACTGAAGACTATTATCTTTTATCTTCATCAGTAAGTGCTTCAAATTCTCTTCACTTTCAGTAAGCAAGGTTGTGTCATCTACATAATGTAGGTTGTTAATGAGTCTTCCAAGAATCCTGATGTCTCATTCTTTTTCATATAATCCAGCCTCCTAGATTATTTTTTCATAGAATGAATAAGTATGGTGAACGGATACAACTCTGAGGCACACCTTTCTTGACTTTAAACCATATGCTATCCTCGTGTTATGTTTGAATGGCTGCCTCATGACCTCTGTACAAAGTCCCCATGAACACAATTAAGTGTTTTTGAATTCTCGTACTTTGCATTGTTATCCATAATTTGTTATGATCCACACAGTCATATGTGTTTGCATAGTCAATAAAACACAGGTGAACATCTTTCTCATATTCTTTGCTTTTAGCCAAGATCCATGTGACATCAACAACTATAGCCCTTGTTCCACGTCCTTTTCTGAACCCAGCCTGTATTTCTGACAGTTGCTTGTCCATGTACTGCTGTAACCACTTTTGAAAGATCTTCATGAAAATTTTACTTGTATGTGATATTGATGGTATTGTTAAACAATTTTTACATTTGATTGGATCACCTTTCTTTGGAATAGGCATAAACATGGATTTCTCCCAGTCAGTTGGCCAGGTAACTGTCTTCCAAATGTGTTGGCATAGATGGGTGAGCACTTCCATTCCAGTGCTACATCCATTTGTTGAAATGTCTCAACTGATATTCTGTCAATTCCTGGAGCCTTATTTTTTGCCAATACCTACAGTGCAGCTTGGACCTCTTGCTTCAATACCATCAGTTCCTGATCATATGTTACCTCCTGACATGGCTGAATGTCAACCAACTCTTTTTGGTATAGTGACTCTGTATTCCTTCCACCTTCTTTTGAATATTTTCCCCCTAAAATCCTTCAATACTGCAACTCAAGGCTTGAATATTTCTTCAGTTCTTTCAGCTTCAGAAATGCTGAGTGTGTTCCCTTTTGGTTTTTTAACTCCAGGTTTTTACATATGTCATTATAATACTTTACTTGTCTTCTCAAGGCACCCGTTGAAACCTTCACTTCAGCTCTTTTACTTCATGTTTTCTTCCATTTGCTTTAGCTATTCAACATTCAAGAGCAAGATTCAGACCCTCTTCTGACATCTATTTTGATCTTTTCTTTCTTTCCTGTCGATTAGTGGTTCTTGCTATCTTCATGTATGAAATCCCTGATGTCATTCCACAACCTGTGTGGTCTTCAGTCATTAGTATTCAGTGAATCAAATCTATTCTTGAGATGTTCACTAAATTCAGGTGTGATACCATCAAGGTTTTACTTTTGTTCCCATGGACTTGCTGTAATTTTCTTTAGCTTCAGCTGAAACTGGTGTATGAGCAATTGATGATCTGTTCCACAGTTGGCCCATGGCCCTGTTCTGACTGATGATATTGAGTTTTTCATCATCTCTTTCCACATGGGTAGTCAGTTTGATTCATGCGTATTCCATCAGGCAAGGCACATGTCTATAGTCCCCGTTTATGTTGTTGAAAAAAATTATTTGCACTGAAGAAGTCATTGGTCTTGCAAAATGTTATCATGAGATCTTCAGCATTGTTTCTATCATAAAGGCCATATTTTCCAACTACTATTTCTTCTTTGTTTCCAACTTTAGCATTCCAATCACCAGTAATTATCAATGCTTCCAGATTACATGTTTGATCAATTTCAAACTGCAGAAGTTGGTAAAAATCTTCAATTTCTTCGTCTTTGGCCTTAGGGGTTGGTGTGTAAATGTGAAATATAATTGTATTAACTGGTCTTTCTTTTAGGTGTATGGATATTATCCTATTACTGACAGCATTGTACTTCAAGATCTTGAAATGTTCTTTTTGACAATTAATGCAACGATATTCCCTTTCAATTTGTTATTGCTGGCATAGTGGTCCACGCGATTATTCAATTCAAAATGGCCAATACCAGTCCATTTCAGCTCACAAATGCCTAGGATACCAATGTTTATGCCTTTCATTTCTTTTTTTGACAATTTCAAATTTTTCTAGATTTATACTTTGTATATTCTACATTCTTGTTACTAGTGAATGTTTGCAGTTGTTTCTTCTCATTTAGAGCTGCCACATCAGCAAATGAAAGTCCCGAAAGCTTGACTCCAACCACGTCATTAAGGTCAATTCTATACTGAGGAGGCAGCTCTGCCCCAAGTGTCTTTTGAGAATCTTCCAAACCAAGTGTCTCATCTTCTGGCACTATATTGCACAATGTTCCATTGCTTTTCATAAAGTTTGCACTGTCTAGTTATTTTCAGCAGTAGACCATCAGGTCCTTCTCCCTAGTCTGTCTTATTCTAGAAGCTCAGCTGAAACCTCTCTGCCATGTGTGACCCTGCTGGCATTTGGCATATCTTCCAGCATTATAGCAACCTACAAGCCCCCACAGTATGACAATCTAACAGACATATGGTGGATACCATAAAACTATATAACCCATTAAAGAAGATTTTAGAACATCCATGAAGAGGTTCCAATAATGTCCTGACATGTAGAAGAAATTAAAATCTATTTATAAAATATTACCCCATTTTAGTAAAATGATGAAAGATAAACCCATAAAAAACAAACCTTCTGACAATGAGTGAATTTTGACTCATAGTGACACTGTAGGACACAGTAGAACTGCCCCAAGAGTTTCTAAGGCTGTAATATATATGGAAGCAGACTGCCACATCTTTTTCCTGTGGAGCTGCTGCTGGGTTGTACCACTATCCTCTTGGATAGCAGCCTAATGTTTAACCAGTGCACCATCAGGTCTCTCTATAATAAAAGTTGACACCCCAAATTTCCATTCAAGTATTCTCATATGATGTCAGTAGCAGGTTATATGAGTATGTATATGAGCACTATTTGGGTGGGTGTAGATTAGAAGGGATTATTGGCTTCCTTATAGTGAATTTCCAAGGATTTTTGCTTTATTTTTTTTATATTATTCTGTATAGACTGAATTTACTACAATGAGAAGGTAATTGATATATCACAGGAAGCAATAATCAATATTCATTCTGAAAATAACATAAGAAAAAACAAAGAAAATATTTCAATTTCTTCATTTCCTTTTGCTACTAAATGCCTTAAGAATCTAGCATCTAGCAGAGAAAACTTCAATATCAGGCAGGGTGTTTGCTCTGTGACACAGAAGTGTGTGTGTATGGATGTGTGTGTGTATGGATGTGTGCTTGTGTGTATCTGTGTGTATGGTGTGTGTGTTAATCATCTAAAAAGAACCAAAATACATAATATCTATGGTCATTCTTTGAAAAATAACTAAAAGGCATATAACAATAAAACCAGAGATGGATAAATTTGAGATTAAAAGAATGAACATAGTTAAAAATAAATGACTATGAATGAGCTTGAATGATGAAAAATAGACAATCTTTAAAGCAAAAAATATCAACAAATATTGAATTAATAAAGGATTTATCAGTATTTCGCAAATAAAAAGACAATAATATAAACTGAAAATTTATAAAATATAAATTGAAAATTTAAATAAAGTATTTATTTATAAATACAAACTAATATGATTTGTCTGTACTTGAGAATTGAGACAATAAAAACTTTAAAAATAATTTTATGATTTTCAGAGATCATGTAAGTGGTATACATAGGATCTGGGCATATACCTCTTTTCCAGTACCAAAACAAAATTTATAAAATATTGTTCATGCACTGTCTGACAAAGGTATTTTCGATAAATTCCAAAAACAACAAAGTGAAAATAAATTAGCAAAAGTGTAAATACTTAAAAAAACATAAAATGTTGGAAAATAAGCATTTAATAAATCTTAAAAGAATATAAGTATATTCTAACAGTGACAATACAATTGCTATGTTAAATTTTTAGAGATCTTGCCATATAAATCTAATGAAGAAAATAGGAAGCTTTGAATATTGCCAAATCATCGATCATAATTTCCCACCCATAAAAATTTTATTATTAAACTTGTAAGAAAATGAACACTGTTGTATTGTTTCCTCCATTTTGATTATTAGAACGTATTCACCAGAACCCACATAAAGCTTTTATTTAAAGGCAAAAGATAATGTGCAGTGAGAGAAAAAAAAAATAATAAAAGAAAGCATTGGGGGTCTGAGACATATTCAGCAAAGAGAACTCCCTAGGGTCCTTTCTTTGCATACACAAAGCTGCACTCTGGCTTGAGACTGTAAAATCTGTATATGGAATCTTTGCTTCTCTTGATGTTCAGAGAGCAACTCAAGTTGGGATTGGGGTTAGGACTTCTCTTGGTCATTCAATCAAGTGAAGTTTGCCAAACCAGTTAGCAAACTTGAAAATCATCAGTAAAGAAAACTCAGGGTATTTCAGACCTTAAACAGCATATCCTAAAATACATTTGAAGCCTCCGCCAAGGCTTCCCCCGGCTCCTCCGAGGTTCTCCCCCCTTCCCCCGTCCCTTCTGTTAGCTCAGAGTCCACCAAGCTGTGATCTCTTACCTCGGTTTGGTTCGACCACACTGCAGTTTGAATTTGGCGCCAGAACCCTGCACATGCCCTAACCAGAATCTTTGCACACGTGCAGGACCTAAAGAACTGTGTCCTCAACCTGATCCCGGACTTGAGCATCACAGGAGGGGAAGATATTCTCTGGCACACTGCAGCACGGGAGCCCTATTTCAGAAGAAATGTCCCAAAATGTAGACTTCCTTTGCAACATGACTCAGCATCTGGATTTCCAAATCTGAGCGTGGGAGGGCTCGGGGTTTGGGATTTGAGGAGACCATCCCTGCCCCTTGGGGACTCTGGGACATAAAAATCCCAGCTCCCCTGAGGTGGGGAGCCTGTGGTCTTTAGGATGCTAGGCCCCATATTGCTCCTTATTTGCACAAACAATAAATTCCCACTTTCTGTTTCCCTTGCAAATGGTGGCATCCATTTTATTTCAGTTGGGCAGGGTAAGAACCTGCTTTCAGTTACATATTGGCCTTATCTTCGCCAAGAGTGAAAAAACTAGGCATCCAGAGGTAAAGATAGAATTTTTCCAAAACAGGTGTATATCAACTCTATTTCCACATTGGTAATTACTATATTCAATAACCTGTTAAGCCACTGCGTTGATTTTCTAATGCTGTATGATAAACAGCCAATACACTTTGTAGCTTAAAACAGCATAAATTTACTATCTCAGAGCTCTGTAGGTCAGAAGTCCCATAAGTCATGAATGGTTTCTCTGCTTACAGTCTCAAAGGCTGAAATCAAGGTGTCTGCTGGGCCAATTTCTTGTCCGGGGACTTTTGGGGAGACTATCTGATTCCATGCTCCTTGAGGTTGTTGGCAGAATCTAAGACAGGGAGCAAAGGCCCTGAGATCAGAGGGTGCCTGTGTGAAAAATAGCAAAGAGACTGGTGTGGTTAGAGGAGAAACAAGTAAAAGAGAAATAGACTATATTATAAGGGAGGTAATAGGGGGTTGAGTGTGGAACCTAGAGACTTAGTAAGGCAAGGAACAGAGGGGCCCCTAAATCTGCAAACAAAGTAACAAGAAATGGGCCAGGGCACAGAAAGGAAGCCATTCCCCAGAACAATGGGGCAGGGTATCTAAAAATAGCCCACAAACTTCTTGAAAGTTGCCTTTCAGAAGCAGCTGGAGAAAACCAGGCCCAGAAACATGCACAGAACATCCTCCTGTGACAGCTATGTGACCTTCCACCACGGGCAGTGAGGGACTACAGCCCCAGCCAGGAGACTGCGCAGGCATGACACCCCATAATAAGACCTGCTAGGAATCTCAGAGGCCTCCAAGACAGGAGCCATCTTGGAAAGCTGTTGCACACACACCTTAGTTAACATATCCCCGCCCGTGCCTGTGAGTAAACAATGAATCTTTTCCCACCCAAGAACTTTTAAAAACTGGGGCCTCTCTTTTGTTCTGTGAGATGAGAGTAAGCATTGCTCTAGGCCCTCTTCGTCTCCGCTTGCAAGCCTCTTCAATAAAGCCCTTCTCGTGTGGAAAACTACATGCCTTACCTGCTCATTCTTGACCAGTGACAGGCAAGAACCTTATTCTGGTAACAAATCCATTTTCTTGTAGCTGTAAGACTGAGATCCTACTTCCTTGAGAGATGTCAGTTAGAGGTTACTATCAGCTCCTAAAATCCATCCACAATCCATGCCATGTGAACCCTTCCATCTTTCTCACCTTGAATCTCTGATTTCCTCTACCTTTGAACTATGGACCCAGGTTTAAAGGGATCATGTGATTAGGTCTGTACCACCTGGATGACTTCCCTAATTCAAAGTCAACTGATTTAAGACCATAATTACATCTGTAAAATTTTTTCATGCAACATCTGGATTAATGTTTGAATAACAGTGAGAAGGGCTGTGTACACCATGGAGCAGAAATCTTGGACACTATCTTAGAATTTTACCTACCACAGTTATAAAATAAATCTGAAAATTAGGGAACAATGATAAAAAAAACATGAAAGCAAAAATTAAATAAAATAATAAAGTATGGAATCATCAAAAGTTGATGGAGCAGTTATTTGAAAACAGAGCTAAGTAAACAATGACAAGTTGTATTGAGGGGGGACAAAGCAAACATGGTCATTACTAGGAAAAAGAGAGAAAATACAACCCCAGGGATTGAGATGGTTTGTTTAAATTGTAAGGAAGTAGTTTGCCTGTAACTGCTAAATCAATAAATTACAGAATAAAATGCATAGCATTCCAAGAAAATATCAATTCCACAAATACATAAACATGTACATAGATACATACATATCTAATTCTAGGAGAAACCCTCAACAATTTTTAAACATGACCAAAAAGTTTTGCATTGCTCAATATTTTAAAATCTATTAAAGTATTTGAATTCAAGAAAATACTACTTGATGTTCAAGAGTCAGGTCCAATTTCAGAGGCACAGTATGATTTATCACAATAATAAAACAGTGAAACAGTGAAGGTTATTTAAAAGAAATTCTTACTTTCATATAAAAAATAGTAAACCCTAAAAGAAATTGATCACATTCTGAAAATAATATAAAGCACTGACCTCCTATGCTATTTTCCTTGTCATTTCACAATAAAGTGGTATGCTTAAGTCTGTGTTTTATAAAGGTTTGTTTTTGTCATGTTCCATTTCAGTTTTATATTCAACACATCTTCTGCTGTCTGTAAATGTGTTGGAAGCAAAGTGGGGTAGTGGCAGCTGTAATGTCGTAACTTCTGAAGGTAACGGGATCTAACTAGCTTAATGAATTTGTGAAAACAAGACTTCTACGTTCATCTAAATGGAGTAACATGACCTGATTTACATCAAGACTGAAACAATTTAAAGTCCAGAAAAAAAGTATGAAAAAATAGTGATCAAGACTTTAGATATCAACCAAAGAAGGACAATGCTATCTATTGTTTCTAAGAAAATTTTGCCTAACCCCAGGCCACAATGATTTTCTCCTATGCTTTATTCTAGAAATTTTGGAGTTTTATGCTTTGTATTTAAGTCATTGGTCCCAATTTGGAATTGCTTCAGCACAAATTTTTGAAGTTTATCCTTTCTCCATTGAATTGCCATTGCAATTTTGTTGCAAATCAACCACATTATGTTGATTTATTTCTGGATTTTATAATCTTTTCCTTTGTAAATTGATGCATACTCTAAGAAAATACAAATTACAATAAAAATGAAGGAAATGTAGGAGGCATCAACAAATAGAGAGTAAAAAAAAATGGCTCAAATAACATTTGGTTCCAAATTAGAATATGATACAGGAGTGAGTACAGAAATCTCAGTTGTATATATAAGTTATTTGTATACTGATTATAAAAGTTGGTTGGAAATGAGCGTGTACTTTACAGTTATTTTTTTTTCCTTTGATATACATTATCCCAGATTTAAAATGCTTATATTTAATACAGTCTAGAGGTATACTGTGATATCTATGCTGTTTATGACAAAAATAATTAGTTCTCCAGCCAGGGTTTCGTTAGTTTTTCTTTTCTTTTTAAAGTAGATCACAATAAATAAATTATAGATATGTAATGGTGAAAGACACCTAGTGTTGCTATATTCCAAGATCCAAGTAGTGAAATCAAGACAGGAATATTTAAAAAATGGAGGTAAGAAAGGGCCTCAAATACACAACTTTGATGGTGAGTAGTCTCCAGTGGATAAGTGATATTGCTCTGTCTAGGGCATTCTTGTTCTCTGCCAAGGTCAGGTTGGAATGAGGACCTGAATTCCATGGGGGCGATAGGAGCGTTAGCCAGAGTTCTGGAAAAACAACTTAGAATGGCTGGCAAGTAACAAACATCAAATAAATATTGAGGTGACATCTCAATACAACCATTACAACCATTATAATAGGAGGGATATTTTTATTTAAAGAGAACTTGTTGATTTGAAAGCATATATGTTCTGAAAGAGATACTAGTTCCAGTTAGGAGGGAATAAAAATTCTTAATAGAGCAAAACTTTATTACAAACCTTTGTATATATACACATATATTAACTATTGAACGTAAACAGTCTTACTGAGGAGAAAAAAAAAGCTACTTTAGTCAAATCTAGCAGAGTAAGTATGAATTTTTTTTTATGTTTGTATGGTTTTTGTATTGGTATTCAATATTTCTTTTAGAACACTATAAAACTCAGAATCACAGTCCAACAAATAACACAAAGAAACAATTTTAAACTAAAAAATGGACACTCAAATTAAAGCCTCCATATTTGGATTTCCCACTTTCCTAATCAGAAGTAAACTAAAAACAATATTGATACTAAAACACTTTGTAATCATAAAACCCGATACCAATACAGCACATTTAATTAATGATAAAAAGAAGTCAGGTAAATTGCTTAAAGTTTTATTTGGAGTAAATCATTTCTAATAAGCAAAACATTAGTTTACCTTTATTTGTACATGCTTCTATGACTCACTATACAATAAGATGCTTGCTATTTTAAAGAAGAGTCAATCTCTTTTTTTTTTTTCTCAAACATTTTAATTTCCTAGAAATACTTGCCGATTTAGAATGGTAGAATTAAAGAATAATAATACTTTACAAATATGGGAGTTCTCATTTTAAAATTATTTTTCCCTCACAGCACGGTTCTTTATATCTTAAAAGAGGTACTGACAATTTTTAAGTCAACACTTCAGCTTTTTAAAAAGTATTAAGAAATTACTGAATTTGAGAGAGAAAGCTGGTGTTGAAGGATTCAGGGGTGATGTCTAGTCTTTGTACTTACAGCTACCATCAGATAGGTTAAAATCATAACCAGCAGATATCAGGCACATAATAAAAAATGGTAGCGACATAACAATGGAATCTCTTGGTCTGGCTTCTTTTTCCGTAATAAGTAGCACTTGAATTCATTTTCTTTATTTATGTCTGAATAGATATTTTGAGTCTTATAATATGAAATTATAAGTTCAGTCAGGACTACTTATTGTTCTCTCTCTTTTTAGCATAGAAAATGATTTCTTACAGTATACTACATTAAATTAAATTCAGAATAATAGTTTAAAAATATTATGTGTCCCACATTCTCATAGTTTATATAGTGGGACACAGTGGAATATGAAAAAAAAAAAAAGTCCCTTTGTTATGGGAAGTTGTTGGGGTTAGGGGAAGATAAGACAGGCATAAATTCTCCTAAAAGCAATATCAAGTGATCAGTGAGTGACACACAGTTTAGAAGTAAAAGGATAGAGACTGAGATCACACTGAAATGTAATCAGTATGAGATTCATGGGCGTCATCCCATTTGGTGAATAAAATAATTTTAAATTTATTTGCTTTAGATTACTTAATTTTGACTGCATGTAACATGTATAATATCATATAAATACATAAGATACATAATTGAGACCTATATATAGAAACCGCATTTGGTCTCATATCAGTCAATATCTTCTCTGTGTAATTTTATCACATTATATAAAATGCCATTTTATATAGATATTTATATAGATATGTGGAAGTAGAGAGAAAACTGACTTTATGGTAAACAGAACAACTTGGTAAATATCAGATGCAAAAATAGAGAAAGCATGTTCAAGAGTTAATGTGAAAAGTAATAAGGAGGAAGTGGTGATTCGGTTAAGAGAACAATGGATAATTTGAATGCTTAACAATTATTTATTGACTCTTGTCTTAGGGGGCTGTGTCCTGGAGATTCCTAAATCACAAATGTGATCATAATTATTGAATATAATAATGCCATATAATAAACTAAATAAATTTTAGGTAAGCCCTTTGTATCTTCTCCTTAATTCTCACAACTCTAAGATAGATATTTAGTTCAATATTTTTTTTTAAATATAAAAAATGACTTCATTTAAATAATGGCTCAGGTCACCTAAAACAGTAAGTATTGAAAACGTGATTCAAACCTATGTCTAGAAAAAGAACGCGAGCAGGGAGTTGAAATTCCAGCATGTGTGTGAAGAAGCAACACATATGCAAATTCTTTCAGTCTGTTTCTTCATCTATGAAATAACATGAGAGCAATAACCCTTAATCAAGAAAAATACCTAAGAAATAAATGAGAAAATATTATGGTAATCCCTTGACCTACAGTTTCCATTCTCATTTCTCGGATTCTATCTACAGCTATGATTCTATTAATTCCCTTCTCCCTTTAATTCCTAACTTATCCACCTAGGTCTCCATACCTGTAAAATTAATTGAATTTCTGCATGTCTTATAACTCCCTATCAAAATATGCTTGCTCACATGGTCTCTAGTTAAAATGGATATTCTCTGCTATCGGTCTTTTTAGAAATGATGTAAAAATTATATTTTATAATACTTTATACTGTCCAATTTTTATTTCCGGGTGCTTCAAGTTCAGATGTATTATCGAAATGATAAATTTTATGAGAATAGCTAATGATAGGTAGCAGGACATTTAAGGATAAATAAACTTGACAGAGTTTCTGAAATATCACAAATGCATGGTAAATGAAATATCTTGAAACATAATGCCTGATCAAATGATGTTTATTTTATTTTGATACATGGATGAAACAGGAATACAGATTCACAACAAAGTGCACACACAAAGAGTTAGAGCTATGGTATACAAGGAAGAAAAGGCACACACTGTACTTCAAAAGACTTCATGGAAGAGTTGAGGTATTATGGAAAAATTCAATTCAAAATTTAATGGTGAACAAATCACCAGGAAAAGTGTGAGATATAAAGGCTTCTGTCTCAGGACTTTGTTAATGTGACGAGAAAAATATTTTCATTTTGCTATGCCCACAGACAAAAAATGAAAATGCATAAATCAAGAGCCCATCACTTCTATTCAAATGTAAGCCTAGTATTAAATCTTAATTATGTCGCAATGTCAAGAATTTAGCATGCATTCTCTGTTGAACCTCAGTTGTGTTGTTTGATGTAGAATTCCTGCTGGAATTTTCAGGGGGATTAGAAATTGTATATGCTACTTCTATACACCTCTTTAGTCTGCAGAATTGGAAAACAGGCCAAAAAAGATAAATAATTTCACCACTTTCACAGATGGAACACCAAGAAAACCTACTAGAAGTAAATGACACTTTGGTGATAGAATTTTTTCTTTTGGGATTCTCTGATATTCCTAATCTCCAAATGTTACTTTTTGGGATATTTTTCCTGGCTTATGTGATTATCTTGATGGGAAATGGCATCATTATTCTCATAACCAGGGTTGACAAGACTCTCCAGACACCCATGTATTTTTTCCTCAGTAATTTTTCCTTCTTGGAAATCTGTTACGTGTCTATCATTATTCCTAAAATGCTCATGAACATTTGGACTCAGAATAGAAAAATTTCTTTGTTTGAATGTGCGACACAAATGTGTTTTTTCCTTGTACTTGGAAGTACAGAGTGTTTACTCCTGGCAGTAATGGCCTATGATCGCTACGTGGCCATTTGTAACCCTCTGCACTATCCCCTAGTCATGAATGGCAGGGTCTGTATCCAGTTGGTGACTGGCTCCTGGACTACTGGAATCACAATTCAGATAGGGCAGACATATCAGATTTTCTCTCTGCCATTTTGTGGATCTAACCAAATCAACCACTTCTTCTGTGATATCCCCCCAATATTCAAGCTGGCCTGTGGGGACACCTTTGTGAATGAGATGTCAGTCTACATAATTGTTGTGTTGTTTATCACAGTTCCATTTCTGTTGATACTTGGCTCCTATAGCAAAGTCATCTCCACCATCCTGAAGTTGCCATCAGCCACAAGTCGAGCCAGAGCCTTCTCCACCTGCTCATCTCATCTTATGGTTGTGGCTTTATTCTTTGGATCAGGAATCATTACATATTTTCAACCCAAATCAAAACACTCTTCTGGAAGAGACAGATTTCTCTCTCTTTTCTATACCATTGTTGTCCCAGTGTTTAACCCTATGATATATACTCTGAGGAATAAGGACGTCATGGTGGCATTGAGAAAATTGCTGCCTTAATGTTTAGTCACATTAGCCAGTCATATGAACTCATTATCTCTTTTCTCATTTAATTCTGCTGTTGTATAATCAGAAACTAACTTTTAGTTTGATTTCCTGCCTTAGTATATATTTTACTCATTCCTGAGCTTGTCATTTTATGCCAGACTTTCTGATATCGGTGTTCTAGCCACAATTCTTGTATTGCAAATAAGAAATTAATTATTTTGACAAATCTCATGTACAGGTCACTAGTTTATCACCCCCAGAAATTAGCTGGTGATTTGAGACTGTTTACTGAATAATATAGTCTCTTTTATCTAGTAGTTGATGTCACAATACTTTTTCTCCTAAAAATCATTCCCTTTTACAGAGTTTTTTTTTTCTTCTGTTGATTGTTTTCTTTATGTAACTATCACTTACTTTTTTCTTTTCATTGAGATATCTGCTAATAAAAAGTATTAAATATAGGAGAGCTATGGAGAACATTTTTTGAAACTATGTGCTTATATTTTCAGACATTTTACTCATTGAACATTCTGAAATTACCTCTTTAAGGTTTCTTATAAAAAAAACAAATAATGAAAATATAAACTCCATGGAACAATACTGCAGTGGTTGGTGGATGCGGTAATGAATTTTTCAAATGTTTAAACCAGTTAAAATTTTAAACCCAGATTTGAAACAAGAATTAGATGAGATTGGAAGTGTATCAAGCAGCAATCTACTGCATCCTATGATGGTATTTGATTACATACATATATATATATGATATATATAATCTATAACAAAAGGTTGGAAGTTCAAATCCACCAGCCACTCCCATGGAAACCCTATGGGGCAGTTCTACTCTGGTAGCTAGAAGCCAGAATCGATTCAATGGCCATGGGTTTGGTTTTGGCATTATGCTTTATATTATTAATTATAAATGGTAATTATAAATGACAATTGATTATGTGTGTATGTATGTGTACATATACGTGTATACTTATATATACATGCCCTGACCATGCGGTGGTTAAAGCTCTCTGCTGCTGCTAACCAATAAAATTTAGTTTTTCAAACCCAGCAGCTGATCCCTGGGAGAAAGATGTGGCAGTCTGCTTCTTTAAAAATTTACAGCCTTGGAAATTATGGGACAGTTACGATTTGGACTTGACATCATTGCATTTGATTTTGGTACATATATGTGTGTGTGTGTTTATATATATATATATACACACATATAGTGTTAATGTCCTCACATTATTTTATAGATAAAAAAAAACAGAGACTCAAGATGTTTGCATAATTTGTCCTATTTCACATTCATGCGAGGATTTTAATTCACCATTCATATTCTATTTCTAGACCTGGGCTTGAGTTAATCCTTCATCACTTAAATTTTTCCTTGATGTGGATGATTATTTAATCCTTTATGTCACTTTTTATATTTGAAAAATAAATATGAAACTTACTGATTTTTTTGTGCAAATTAATGCATTGTAAAGAGCACACTTGCTGTTGATTTAGCTTATCATATGACATTGTTATATTCTGTAATTATAATTATAATTAAGAAATTTCCTTAACATCTTCCCTTATCTTCAGCCTTAGGAACAAAGATATCATGGGAACAATTAGGAAGTTAATCAATCATCACCAAACTGCTTTCTCACTCGATATTATCTAAATAACTACTCATTTATGCCTTATTTCCACCACTCTTCCTAGATACTGTAGATGGAAGCTCCTTCTGTTTTGAGTGTGGTCTAAGTCAATTGTTGCTGCTGCATTTGTTCCCTGCCATCTAGTCAGAGCCTGACTCCCGGTGAGCCCATGTGTTACAGAGTAGAACTATGATCCACAGGGTTTTCTTGGAAGTAACCTTTATGGAGCAGACCACCAGGCCTTTCTTCTGCAGAGCCACTGGGTAGGTTCATTCTGCCAAATTTTGTTAGCAGCTGATGGCAAACCACTTGTGTCAACCAATTTCTTTCTTAAATCAATTAAACGTTGCACATTCTATGGTTTTCAATCTCTTGCATGCTTTACAATCATGGCTGGGTTAGTACAGACATGATGCATTGTGGTTCACTTTTTTGACACTGGTGGTATCAGGAAAATATATTTTAAAATCTCCCCATTGGACACTATCTCAGTAAGGATGGAGAAGTAGAGGTTTATATTTAGGGACTCAAGTTTATATTATTGTTTGACTTTAAGTTGTGCTTAATAAAAGAACTACCAACATATATCATAACTGCTTTTACTGTATCCTCACAACAAGCTCTTTTGATTCAGGAATTGTATAAAGCACAATTTTCTCCTTCCTCTTAAAAAATGTCAAGGAATAGAAAAGTTGACATTTGCATTATGAAAATGTTATCAGATTCTTAAGGAGGAAAATGTTGAAAATATTAGCTACTGTCTATAGAACTGTCTATATGTATACTCATTTTTTGAATATCAATGTAATATAGTTCAATGTAATACAGTTTTTGAATATCAGTGTAATATAGTTCAATGTAATTTAGATGTGTTGGAAATAATATTGAATGTCATGAACAAGTTCAGTTTACTTCTCCAATTACTTACTCCCATTACACAGTGATATAAAAATCAAGATCAACATAATGTACTTTCTGGACCCATTCTCTCCCCCAAACCTATTCCTCCCATCGGTCTTCTCCATATGATTAAATGACTTCCATATTTATTCATTTGTTTAAATAAAAGTGTAATTATTATTCTATCACCTCTGATATGTATCTGTCAGTATCTCCAAAATGTAAACACTTAAAAAATTTTTTTTTCTCTGAGCCATCATTGTCATTAAGTTGGTTTCTTTAGCAATTATCACCAAAGGAATCTACTTGTCTCATTTCTTAACCTCCTATGAGCCACAAATCCCAGATTACCTATAAACCCCAAAGCAAACCCACTGCTGTCGAGTTGATTCTGACTCATAGTGAGATTACCTATAGGAATTAAAAAAAAGAAAAGGAAAAATATTTTATTTCACCCCCCCAACTTAGAAATCTCCAATAGGTATGTACTACATTTAGAAGAAAAATCTAACTCTTTGCAAAATTTAGCACATGCTAAACTCTCTGGCTTCATCTTTTTACATTAAGATATACTGTGGGGGAGGGAGGAGGAGCAAGATACCAAAGTGAGTGGATGTTCCTATTTACTCCCCCAGCAACTAACCCATTAACAGTGAGTAAAAACAACCACAGACTGTGATCCAACAATTCTGGACAGCAGCTGAGGTGTTGGAGGGTTGGTGTAGATCCAGAAGAAGGAGAGAAGAGAAGCAGGAACAGCACAGAAGCTAGGAGAACCTACTCATTATCGCCTACACCAGGCACCACTTACTTACTGCAGCCCTTTTGAGATGAGACAGGGCAACACACCAAACAGGAAATGCAGGAAGGGAGCTAATATGAAGAAACTGTAGCCCCAATTTTTAATATGTTACCAATTGGCCATGGAAGTTCATGGGCAACAAAATTGGGAGGGGGTGAATGGAAACAGTGATACTGATAATGATGTTGAATCTCCCTGAAGCCTGATAGGGACGGGCACTAAGAACAGGCAGAACTGCACAGACATCAGGGCAAAGGGAATAGTTCAGACTGACTGAAGAGATAAAGGGGAAAGGTTGGCTCCCAGGCCACAGTGGAAAGCCATGGGAGAGCCTGTGCAGGGGTGCCCATGTAGGAAAGACATAGAAAATTCCTTAGCTTCACCCCAGGAAAGTTGAGCCCCACCACTTACTTCAGCATCTGTGACCAGGTAAATGCCCCTACTCCCACACATGAATATTGACTTCCAGAGATGGAGCATCCAGAGCTCCTGAAAAAGCAATGAAAAAAAAAGATAAGAGTGTTCTCTAGTGGTTCTCAGCAGAAGATACCAAGCCTCCTGACTCTGGGTTGTTTCTGAGACATAGCAACCCTGTGGAGTGGAGTGGAGGTACCCTGTGGGGTTCCCAGTAGTGTGAGCTTTTGTGGAGGCAGGATGCCAAAACTTTCTCCTGCAGAATGGCTGATGGGTTGAGGCATCAGTGTTTTGGTTGTCAGCTGAACACTTGTCTGCTATGTCACCAGGGCACCAATCAGAATATTTTAGTACAAAAAACAGAACAAAAAGTTAAAAAGTAAATAAAAATAACAAAATGGCTCCAGTTCAACAAACAATCATAAAATACACAAAATCATAAGATAAGGACTATAATCAAAAAGCAAAATACGAAGAGAAATACATTTTTCCTATGAAGGCCAGTCTAATGCAAAGAATTGATAATTTTCAGACTATGGTGCTAAACGGAGCCTTGGTGGCACAGTGGTTAAGAGTTTGGCTGCTAACTAAAAGGTTGGCAGCTGGAATTCACCAGTTGCTGCTTGGAATCCCTATGCGCAAGTTCTACTCCATTCTATAGGGTAGCTATGAGTCAGAATTGACTCAACGGCAACAAGTTTATGGTACTATGTTTAAATAAGCAAAAAGCACACAGAAAGCAAACTAGCTGAGATCAGAAAACAAATGGAAAGACAAAATGAGAGACTCAAGAAAGAAATTGAACACATGAAAAAAAAAAAGAGAGAACTACTGGAATTGAAGGATAAAGCAACTAATTTAGAAAAAGCAAGAGAAAAACTAAACAATAGGCTTAAACAGACAAGATAAAATAAATAATCTAGAAGATAAAATAACTGAATTTCTCAAGTCTCAAGAGAAACAAAAGAATTAAAAAATGTTAAAACCCAAATGGAAACATGGTATTCAATTAAGAAATCTAACATTAGAATTACTGGAATACCAGAGAATCATGACAACAATAAAAGACAGAAATGACTTTCCAAGAAATAATCAGAGAGAATTTCCCAGCGTGAACATAGAACTATGCCTGCAACTACAGGAAGCTACATGAAACCCAATCAGAAGAGACATAAAAAGATCAATTCTGCACCATATCCTAATAAAATTCTTGAAAATCAAAATAAAGAGAACAATTCTCAAAGCAGCAGAACAACAACACAATACAACATACCAAGGGTGTTTCACAAGAATCAGTGAGGATTTCCCCCTGGAAAGTCTAGAGGCCAGAAGAAAGGGAGCAACATATATAAAATACTGAATGAAAACAATTGCCAACCAAGAATTCTTTACCAAACCAAACTGTCATTCAAAAATGAAGGAGAAATCAAGACATTTCCAAACTAACAGGTGCTCTGGGAACTTGCCACTACTAGACCTGTTTTGCAAGTATTTCTCAAGGAAGTACCCCATATATTCATATCAATACACAGGAACAACACAGGCAATTATAAGGATCGAGTATATGGTATTTTTGGAGAATAAATTTAATAACTAAATACCAGAGACAATAGAAAATCAAGTTTATAAGAAATAAGCACACAGTAAACTTATCAAACATAGATTGTATGTTGATGTTAATGGAGACATGCCAACAGGAATTTAGGATGTTAAGGTTGTATGTTAACTGTTGTTTATGTTATACATGTGTAATTTTATATATGTGATAACCACTAAAAAGTCATCAAGAAAAGCATTCATAAAAAAAGGAGAAAGAAAGCAAAAAGGCTTATCAGAAGCAGCTAAATACAAAGAAAAAACAGAAAATTGAGAATAAAAAAACAAATATACAAAACACTCAAAAAACAAATAGGAAAATGAATGAAGCAGCCTCTTTATTTGCAGCAATAATGCTAAATGTAAATGGTCTAAACATCCCATGCAAAAGGCAAAGAGTGGTAGAATGTATTAAAAAACAAACAGACAAAAGAAACCATGATCCCTCATTTTGCCGTCTACAAGACACATCTTAGGTATAAGGACACAAACAGACTGAAAATAAAAGGATGGAAAAAATATTCCATGGAACCAGTAAACAAAAAAGAGCAGGAGTGGTCATACTGATATCTGGTAAAAGAGGTTTTAAACCAAAACCTATTACAAGAGATAAAGAAGGATATTAACAAAAACAAACCCGTTGCTGTTGAGCTGACTCTAACTCATAGCAACCTTATAGGACAGAGTAGAGCTGCCTCATAGGCTTTCCCAGCAGTGGCTGGTGTATTTGAACTGCCTACCTTTTGGTTATCACCAGGCTCTTAACCACTGTGCCACCAGGGCTCCAAAGAATGACATTACATAATAATAAAAGAATCAACACAGCCAGAAGACATTACAATTGTAACTATATATGCACCTAACAGCAATGCCACAAAATACATGAAACAAATATTGACTAATAAGAAAGGAGAAATAGACAACGCCACAATAATAGTACAAGACTTCAGCTCAGCACTTTCAGTTGTAGACAGAACATCTAAAAGGAAGATGATCTACGACACTGAGAACTTAAATAAAACAGTAAGCCAACTGAACCTAACACACATATATCAAACATTCCACCCAGCATCAGAACAATACACACTCTTCTCCAAGGCACATGGATCATTTTCCAGAATACACTATATGCTAGGGCACAAAACAAGTCTCAGCAAATTTAAAAACATTAAAATCATCTGAAGCATCTTCTCTGACTATAACAGTATGAAGCTAGAAATCAACAATTGGAAAAATAAAGAAAAAAAAATACAAGGGAACTAAATAACACACTACTAAAAGTGGTTGGCTCACAGAAGAAATTAAAGGGGAAATCACAAAATTTCTAGAATAAAATGAAAATGCAAACAATGTATCAAAACCTTTGAGACACAGCAAAAGCAGTACTCAGAAGGAATTTTATAGAAGTAAAGGCCTACGCTAAAAAAGAAGAAATATCCGAAATCATTAACTTGAACTGACAAGTTGAACAAACAGAAAAGGAAGGGCAAAAGAAGCCAAAATCTACCAGAAAAAAAGGAAATAATAAAGATCAGGACAGAAATAAACTAAATAAAAAAACATTAGAAAGAAACAACAAAATCAGAGTTGGTTCTTTGAAAGGTTGAATAAAACAGAAAAAAACACTTGCTAAATTGATTTAAAAAAAACAGAAGAGACAAAAAGCCAAATTAAAAAATGAAACTGGTGACATTATAACCTACACAACAGAGATAAAGAAGACCATAACTGATTACTATGAAAAATTGTACTCCAATAAATTTGAAAACCTAAAAGAAATGAGCAAATTCCTAGAAACACACTACCTACCCAACTAACACAAACAGAGGTAGAAAATTTCCACAGAGTCATTACAAAAGAAGAGATTGAAAATTTCATCAATAAAGTGCCAATAAAAAAGTAGCCTAGGACCAGAAGGATACACTGGAGAATTCTTCCAAACTTTCAGAGAAAGATTAACACCAATACTATTCAGTCTTCAAAAACATACAACAGAAAGGAACACCACCAAATTCTTTCAATAAAACCAGCATATCTCTGATAACCGAAGACATCATAATAAATAAATAAAATTACAGACCAATATTCCATATGAACATAGGTGAAAATAATTTAAAAAAATTCTGGCCAACAGACTTTAGCAACATATCAAATAAATCACACACCATGATTGAGTCAGATACATATGAGGCTAATAAGCATGATTCAACATCAGAAAATCAGTCATTGTAATCCACCAGGAAAATAAAACAAAGAGCCATATGATCACATCAATTGATGCAGAAAAGGCATTTGATAAAAATTCAACAGTTTTTCAGATAAAAATTCTTAGTAAAAGAGGAATAGAAGGAAAATTTCTCAACATAGTTAAGAGATTACGTGAAAAATAAAGAGCCAAAATTACAATCAAGGGAGAAAGGATGAAAGCCTTCTCATGGAGAACGGGAACTAGAAAAGGTTCCCTATTATCACCTCTTATTCAACGTTGTACTTGATGACCTAGCCAAAGCAATAAGACAAGAAAAATAAATAGTATCCAAATTCAAAGGGAAGAAATAAAACCACTTCAGTTTGCAGATGATGTGATCCTATATGTACAAGACCCTAGAGATTCCACAAGAAAACTGCTGGAACTAAGAGAAGTTAGACACATTGCAGAGTACAAAATCAACACACAAAAATCAGTTGGGTTCCCCTACACTAACAAAAACTACTCTGAAAAAGAAATCTAGAAAAGAATACCATTTGTAATAGCCCCAAATAGATAAAATAAAAAAAAAAAAGATAAAATAACTAGTAATTAATCTCACCAAGGATATAAAAGACTCACACAGTGGAAATTATAAAACATTACTACAAGAGACTAAAAGAAGCATAGAAAAATGAATATACATCCTGTGTTCATGGATTGGAAAACTTAATAAATTGAAAATATTGATTCTACCAAAAGCTAACTTCATATACAACGCAAACCCAATACAAATTTCAACAACATTCTTTACTGAAATGGAAAAAATAATGACCAACTTCATATGGAAATGAAAGAAACCCCAAATAGGCAAAGCAATACTGAAGAAAGAAAAAAGCAGGAGACCTCACACTTCCTGATATTAAAATGTACTATAGCCACTGTAACCAAAACAGCCTAGTATTGGTTAAATGATAGACACAGACCAGTGGAAGAGAAACGAAACTTCACAGCCATCTATGGATACCTGATTTTTGACAAGGGATCAAATCCATTTAGTGGAGGCAGAAACAGTCTCTTTAATAAATGGTGCTGGCAAAACTGAATATTCACCTGCAGAAAAATGAAACAGGACCCAAAACTCACAACACACACACAAAACTAACTTAAAATGGATCAAAGACCTAAATGTTAAACCTAAAACCATGAAATTCCCTGAAGAAAACATTGGGAGAAAATGATGGAATCAAAATCTTTTGCAAAAATAGGATAACAAACATAACAACAAATGCACAAATACAAGGCAAAATAGCTAAATTGGGGCCTCACAAAAATTAAAAACTTATGCTCATCAAAAGACTTTATAAAAGAGTAAAAAGACAACCTACAGACTGGGAAAAAAATCTTCAGAATTGATGTATCTCATTAGGGTCTAAACTTGAAAGTCTACAGAAAACTGAAATTCAAAAACAGAAAGTTAAAAAATCCAATTATAAAATGGAGAAAGGACAGGAACAGAATCTTCAACAAAGAGGACATTCAAGTGGACATGAAACACATGAAAGAGTGTTCAAAATCGTTGGCCATAAAACCAAAAACCAAACCAAACCCGTTGTCGTCCAATTGATTCCAAACCATAGCGACTTTACAGGACAGAGTAGAACTGCCCCATAGTGTTCCAAGGAGTGGCTGGTGGGTTGGAACTACTGACATTTTGGTTGGCAGCTGAGGTCTTAACCACCGCACCACCAGGGTTTCAGAACATTAACAACAGTGTAGAAGTCAATTACCAACCCTCTCCTGATCACACCTCCTTCCTGTCCCAGCAATAACCACAAGTGTGACTTTTATTACACTCATGCATTTACTTTTCCACCTATTTTCACTATGTAACTGTGCCTGCCAAAAAATACAAATGAATATCTCCTCTTTGCAAACTTCATGTAAAAGAAGCCAGGCAGTGTGTAGTCTGTGTTTTAATTTCATCAATAAATATTTTATTTTTATAAATATTTCATATCCTAGCACATATGCACATTTCTTCAATTTTGTTTATATTTGTGATTTTACAGTATAAATACTGAGTTTTTAAAAATACATTCTATTATGGTGGACATTTGGGATGTTTTCATTTCAGGACATGCGTACCGTCCCACTGCATGTACGAACTCATTAGTGGGGTGTACTCCCAAAAATATTGGGCATTTGTTTATCTCTCAAATAATTTTTCAAAGTGGATATAGCAATTTATACTTGTAATAGCAATGTTTGAAAGCTCCAGTGTGATGTTCTACTTCCTGCCCGGCACTCAGTATTCTCATCTTTTATGATTTTTACCCATTAACTAGATGTAGAATATGTCACTGTAGTTTGAATCTGAATGTTTATGATTATTGAGGTAAGGCACGTTTTAGTATGTTTATGAATTTTCTCTGTTGTAAAGTGCTTTCAGGTGTCGTTTGATCAATTTTATTTTGAATTATTTGTCTTCAGTCTTATTTATTAGACATTTTCTTTTATATTGGGCATATAACCTCTTTGTCAGTTATATATCTTGAACCTATCTTCCCATTCATTGGCTTTTCTTTTCACTTCCTGAATGTCCTTTGATAAGTAGCAACCTAAATTTTAATTTCAACAAATAAATCAATTTGAAGAAATAAACCAAAATGTTTATGAATGAACTGACTTGACACCAAATTGTAGATACTTTCCAACATTTAAAACAAAGAAAGAACTTCATTTCTAGTTATGGTTCAGGGGCTTACAGCAAACCCATGTCCCCGCTTCAACCGTTGGAAAAATCTGGATACATTTTTAAAAAATCATTTTTAGAGGCATCAAATAGCCTGAAAGAAAGAGGAAGGATGAAAATATTAAAACAAACACTCCTATGTCAGAGAAAGACAACCTATCTAGCGATCCAAACTTTATTTGCTTACAATCTTTTGCAATTGGAAACAATGCTACAATGTAAATTTATTGAATAATTTCTTGTGTGGATGTTTTATTGATTGACTATATAACCTGAAAATCCATTGCTGTCAACTTGATTTGGAGTCATGGAGACCTCATGTGTTACAGAGTAGAACTACTCTATAGGGTGTTCTTGATGCACTGTTAAGAGACGCAGATCATCAGACCTTTCTTCAGCTATGTTGCAGGGTGGGTTCAAACAGCCAAGGTTTAGGTTAGTGTTGTTGTTAGGTGCCGTCGAGTCGGTTCCGACTCATAGTGACCCTATGCACAACAGAACAAAACACTGCCCGGTCTTGAGCCATTACAATCTTTGTTATGCTTGAGCTCATTGTTGCAGCCACTGTGTCAATCCACCTCGTTGAGGGTCTTCCTCTTTTCTGCTGACCCTGTACTCTGCCAAGCATGATGTTCTTCTCCAGGAACTGATCCCTCTTGACAACATGCCCAAAGTATGTAAGACGCAGTCTCGCCATCCTTGCCTCTAAGGAGCATTTTGGTTTTACTTCTTCCAAGATAGATTAGGTTAATAGTGGAGCACAAATCATTTGTGCCACCAAAGACTAGATATGACCGTAATATTAATCAGTGGTGTCCAATTCGTCTTCACAGGACTTGAACCATTTTTGCACTTTTCCAAGAAGTATGTAAAGCATGCATGTTTCCCCAAGAAAATGCCTATTTTTATAAACTAAACTATGTGCAGTTTAAATGTTACTCTTTTTTATGATGTTGAACATATTTTCATAGCTTAAAGGATGACTTTACTCCCTTTTTATGTTAAGTGTTCTATGTTTGGTCCCTTTTTCTATTTGTATTTTTCACTTCTCCTTGATACTTAAGAATATTTTATTTATAAGGGAAGTTAATCTTTTATCTGAGATATGATTTATAATTATTTTCCCCCACTTTATTAATTATATTTTTGGATTACTTTTAGTGCTTGTTTATTTTTAACAAGCATGTAGTTAGGTGCCATCGAGTCGGTTCCAACTCATAGTGACCCTATGCACAACAGAAGGAAACACTGCCCGATCTTGAGCCTTCCTTAAAGCCTTTGTTATGCTTGAGCTCGTTGTTGCAGTCACTGTGTCAATCCACCTCACTGAGGTGCCAAGCATGATGTCCTTCTCCAGGGACTGATCCCTCCTGACAACATGTGCAAAGTATGTAAGACGCAGTCTTATCTTCCTTGCTTCTAAGGAGCATTCTGGTCGTACTTCTTCCAAGACAGATTTATTTGTTCTTTTGACAGTCCGTGGTATGTTCAATATTCTTCACAACACCACAATTCAAAGGTGTCAATTCTTCTTTGGTCTTCCTTATTCATTGTCCAGCTTTGACATGCATATGATGCGATTGAAAATACCATGGCATGGGTCAGGCACAGCTTAGTCTTCAAGGTGACATCTTTGCTCTTCGACACTTTAAAGAGGTCTTTTGCAGCAGATTTACCCAATGCAATGCGTCTTTTGATTTCTCGACTGCTGCTTCCAGGGCTGTTGATTGTGGATCCAAGTAAAATGAAATCCTTGATAACTTCAATCCTTTCTCCATTTATCATGATGTTGCCCATTGGTCTAGTTGGGAGGATTTTTGTTTTCTTTATGTTGAGGTACAATACGTACTGAAGGCTGTAGTCTTTGATCTTCATTAGTAAGTGCCTCAAGTGCTTCAGCAAGCAAGGTTGTGTCATCTGCATAACGCAGGTTGTTAATGAGTCTCTCTCCAATCCTGATGGCCGGTTCTTTTTCATATAGTCCAGCTTCTCGTATTATTTGCTCAGTATACAGATTGAGTAGGTATGGTGAAAGAATACAACCCTGGTGCACACCTTTCCTGATTTTAAACCAATCACTATTCCCTTGTTCTGTCTGAACAACTGCCTCTTGATCTATGTATGTAAAGCTTCCTCATGAGCATAATTAAGTGTTCTGGAATTCCCATTATTTACAATGTTATCCATAATATGTCATGATCCACACAACCAAATGCCTTTGCACAGTAAGTAAAACACAGATAAACATCCTTCTGGTATTCTCTGCTTTCAGCCAGGATCCATCTGACATCAGCAATGATATCCCTGGTTCCACGTCCTCTTCTGAAACCAGCCTGAATTTCTGGCAGTTCCCTGTCAATATACTGTTGCAGCTGTTTTTGAATGATCTTCAGCAAAATTTTTCTTGCGTGTGATATTAATGATATTGTTCTATAATGTCCACATTCAGTTGGATCACCTTTCTTGGGAATAGGCATAAATATGGATCTCTTCCAGTCAGTTGGCCAGGAAGCTGTCTTACATATCTTGGCTTAGACAAGTGAGCACCTCCAGCACTGCATCTGTTTGTTGATACATCTCAATTGATATTCCATCAATTCCTGGAGCCTCGTTTTTCACCAATGCCTTCAAAGCAGCTTGGACTTCTTCCTTCAGTACTATCAGTTCCTGATCGTATGCTCCCTCTTGAAATGGTTGAACGTCGACTAGTTCTTTTTGGTATAATGACTCTGTGTAATTCTTCCATCTTCTTTTGATGCTGGCTGTGTCGTTTAATATTTTCCTCATAGAATCCTTCACTATTGCAACTCGAGGCTTGAATTTTTTCTTCAGTTCTTTCAGCTTGAGAAACACCGAGTGCGTTCTTTCCTTTTGGTTTTCTATCTCCAAGTCTTTGCACATGTCATTATAATACTTTACTTTGTCTTCTCAAAAGGCCCTTTGAAATCTTCTCTTCAGTTCTTTTACTTCAACAATTCTTCCTTTTCTTTAGGTACTCGACGTTTGAGGGTAAGTTTCAGAGTCTCCTCTGACGTCCATCATGATCTTTTCTTTCTTTCCTGTCTTTTCAATGACCTCTTGCTTTCCTCATGTATGATGTCCTTGATGTCATTCCACAACTTGTCTTGTCTTTGGTCACTAGTGCTCAGTGTGCCAAACAGATTCTTCAGATGGTCTCTAAATTCAGGTGGGATGTACTCAAGGTCATATTTTGACTCTCGTGGACTTGCTCTGATTTTTTCAATTTCAGCTTGAACTTCCATATGAGCAATTGATGGTCTGTTCCACAGTCAGCCTCTGGCATTTTTCTGACTGAGGATATTGAGCTTTTCCAGAGTCTCTTCCACGGGTGTAGTCAATTTGATTTCCGTGTGTTCCATCTGGTGAGGTCCATGTGTATAGTCACCGTTTGCATTGGTGAAAGAAGGTATTTGCAATGAAGAAGTCATTGGTCTTGCAAAATTCTATCATTTGCTCTCTGGCATTGTTTCTATCAGCAAGGCCATATTTTCCAACTACTGATCCTTCTTTTTTATTTCCAACTTTTGCATTTGAATGGCCAGTAATTATCAATGCAGCTTGATTGCATGTTCAATCAATTTCAGACTGCAGCAGCTGGTAAAAATCTTCTATTTCTTCATCTTTAGCATAGGTATTTAATTTTACATAGTTGATTTTTGATCAGTTATTTGTGTCTTGCATTATAAAATTTTAGTCATAACTAGAAAAATCTTTAGTACTCCAAAATTATATTTTAAAAAATCTTTCTCTTAAAATTATTTTATTGTTTAATTTTCTAAAATATTTAAACTATTGTGCCTTTTGGAGTCTTTCCTGCTGTAGGATAAAGTATTAACAAAAATTTACCTACTTTGCTAAAAGATTGCCCAAATATCCAAATAACATTTATTTTAAAAGTCCATATTTCACCTACTTCGTTTGTTGTCTTTATTCTATGGTCAGTTCTTGTTTGTATTTGAGTCTTCCTTTTATGGCATCAGAAGATACATGATATAATCCAGATCAGATTATGGGAGTTAAGAATCACCTTTTTGCTTAGTTACTTCTGGGATGTGCATCTACTGTAGATCAGGCCTGGCTGACTTTTCACCCCATTCCTGTGCTCTGCCACATCTGATTCCTGTGGGAGGCCTTGCTCACCACCCACTCTTCACTCACCTTCCATGTGTTCAAGGTCATAGTTCCAAATATCTTTCAATTAACTTCCCTAATCACTGTCTATTATTATAATATTATAGGATTTCCTTCTCCTGGAGATGATAGATAAATGATAGATAGATGATAGATAGATTAGATACAGAAGGTTGGATGCATGGATGGATGGATGGATGGGTGGGTGGGTGGTTGGACTGACAGATGGACGGATGGATGGAAGGACAGATAGATGGACAGACATATAGATAGACAAATAGATACTCAATACAATCTTTAGTTTAGTAGTGGAAATATATATAATCTACTACTAATCTCAAGGTTGATGGTAAATATAAACCCTTAGAAATTTCTATTTACTAAGTAACAGGAAGTTATCTCTTATTTTCACAAGGGAAATTTGGCTTCAAGCCAATATTCTTAAACTATTAAATGTCACACAGATTTAAAGTCTTGAAGTGGGAGTATTTTAGAACAATAGACAGACTATTGTCCTGGAATCTTGCCCCTCATCTCAGCTGAAATTATATCAGAATCGTTTCATTGCCTAAGTGAAGTTTAATAGGATTCACGTCTTGAAAGTGGGTTGATAGAGGGAATGAAACTGGGGAAGAATGGTGGAATCCTGCAAAGACAAAAAAAAAAGTCCCCCTGTGGGGATTAATCTTGGGCCAGATAAAGAAAAAATGAACTAGATTTAATATATCCAACAGCCACTTCTCAGTTTCTCCAGGTAATCTTGAAGAAATAAATCATATGTTACATGTTTTGTAGGTAATATTATTTTTTGTTGTCAGAATATTTATTACAACTCTTACTTATAGACCAGACCCTGAATGTGGATCAAGGCTCCCATTTCAGAGGAGAAAATAGGCGAAATAACTTGAGGAAAATGTGACAGGAGCTCAGTCTAATAGGAACAGAGGGACTATATGAAGCAGTCGTAATAGGTAACAGGAGAATTGTTTTTGTGTCAATTTTGGACAGCCTCCAATGGCGTTGCTCAGTTAAGGGTAACTCAGGACCCTATTCAAGTCTAAGAAATAAGATTTTCTGCACACTCTATTCCACTGAGAGGCTGCAGAGGAAGAGTATTCTGGGTAGAGTGAGAGCTCTATAGGAAAATAAATAAATAAACTAAATCAGAGAGTACAAAAGAGATTTGTTTAATTAGAAATTTAACTGTGTCAGGTGGAAGACATCCCAGGAGTAGAGATAAATATTTGGTATATAAAGAGAACTACATGTCCAAAATGAACTGAGTGTTTTAAAGTTAGGTTGAGTACCTTTGATGAAACAAGTTGTTTTAGCCAAAGTTATTTAAATACTTAAATATGTAAACCCCCTTCATTGAGGAAGAATCTAGCTTATTACAAACAAACTAAAACACAAGCCCACGGAAGTCAAATAGATTCTGACCCACAGCAACCCTTCAGGACAGAGTAGACCTACCCCATCAGGTTCCCAAGGCCATACATCTTTAAGGAGGCTGACCACCACACCTTTCTCCCGCAGATCAGACGGTGGGTTCTAACTGAAGACCTTTTGGGCAGACAGCCAAGTGCTTTAACCACTGTGCAACCAGGTCTCCTATTTTTGAAACTAAGAAAGGTAAATATGAAATGTTTTATATTAATGTTCAACTTCAGTTCATGGGTTTTACTAAAATTAATATTTAATGTAGAATAGCAAATATGCTGTTTTATTAAAGTAGCTCCTTTATATTTCTGACTCTGTTAAATACCGTAAACAATGAATTTACATAGTGATATTAAATTACTTTGAAACAGTGAAACTTTGAAAAACTGCTAGGTTTTTGTAAGAATACTAAACAATATTGTAGGAAAACCTCAATTTCAGCAAAGACTTTGTGGCAAATAAGCATTATATTTATGTATTTTAGTCCTGTTGATATTTTAATAAGGTAAAGTAAAACAATCCATGAAATAAATTTACAATCATTGAGGAATCCAAAAAAACATTTGTTTTAAAGAAAATAATATTTTTATGTTAAAGAATTTATGAAATAAATTAAAGTTTTACATTAATATTGTTTTCAAATTAATTTCAGGATTTATGTTTCTAATTTATATCAAAAATACAAATATAACAGGTTTAGGGTAGATTGGGGATGTTGAAAGTGATAAATACCTATCTAAATCAGGATATTCTTAACCAAAGTCAAATATGTTGATTTCAAGCAGAATCAGACTCATAACGACCATATAGGTTAGAGAAGAACTTCCTCATATGGTTTCCAAAGCTGTAAATCTTCATGGAAGCAGACTGCCACATCCTCCTCCCACAGAGTGGCTGGTGGATTTGAAACACCAACCTTTTGGTTAGCAGCCAAGCATGAGACCACTGTGCCACCAGGAGTCTGTCAGAATTTTGTTACGCGTTCCTTAATTACTTGGATTTTTTCCAGTGAATGGATGCTTAGATTTGGAAAAAAAAAAAAAAGATAACACTGAGTTTTATTTTCCTTATAGTAAAAAGAACTTAAAACATTTTCCAGAATGAAGAGCAATATAGAAGGATTTGGGAGAACACACAGAGTAAATCTCTGCTCTTTCTATCCTGCCTTCTTGAGAAAAACATAGACAAATCTTACATATTCAATGTTATCCATGGGTAATTTCATCACCAAGGAGTTAAGTTTGTACAATTAGAAATACTATTTCATTGAGCACTCAAAGTCATTTTATTCAATTAACAAGAATTGAAGTGTTTTTATTAAATACTGGCATTCATGATGTATAGGTATTACAGTGAACTGTATTCATGGACTATAGGTATACAGTCCACAAAGTAGAGATAATGATATAAACCTAAATATTAGCAGAGAATTCATGCAGAAATTGCAACTTGAGAGTTGAATGTTTTGGGACTTTGGTACAAGTTGATAGTTGCTTTAAAGATCTCACTTCATTTCCACAATAATCCTGTGATATAAAAGGAAAATAAATTAGAGGCATTATTCACATTATATAGCATATTGAGTAACTTTCAGAAGAATAAATTAAAATTAGTGTTAATAATAATAATAAATGGATGATAATAATAAGCAACTGTTGATAGCAATAATAATAATAGATAACAAAAATAATGGCCTTTTATAAATGCCTGGACTTCTTCAAGGTGTTTAACTTACACTAAATGATTTAGTTCACATAACAACACTAAATGTTGATACTGTTACTAGCCATTTAACAGCTGAGCAAACTGTGAACTGGGAAGACTAACTTGCGTAAAGTCATCACACAGCTAGATGTTGTTGGAACTGTAACTCAGCTACTGTCCATCTGGGAAATACTGTTCTTTATCGATGGGTATGGAGACCTGGTGGCTCCATGGTTAAGCACTTGGGTGCTAACCAAAAGGCCAGTGGTTCAAACCAAACTGCTGTCCCTTGGAATAGAGATGTTGTTGTCTACTGCCCTAAAGATATATGTCCTGAAAACCCTATGGGGCAGTTCTACTCTGTTGTATAGGGTCCCTGTAACTCAAAATTGACTCTTTGGCAATTGGTTTGGGTTTTTTTGTTTTTTTTTTTTAACCCTGGTCCCATATTCTGCTTTTCTTAATGTACTAAGTACAAACCCATTAGGATAAAGAGATGAAAAGCAGGGTGAGACAAGAGGCACCTTGACTCTTGTAAAATTTAAGGAGGCACTCACTGTCAGGATTGTGCAAGTGCAAGGATGGCCCCGAATGCCTCCTTACATTTTGCACCTTAGGAGCTTCACTAACTAGTCCTTGTCCTGACTCTGATGAAAGGGAATGGTGGGAAAAACAATCACCAACAAAGGAACTGAAAACCACTTTATCAAATACCTAATTAGCTATGCAATCTATTAAATCCTAGGGCTATAGGCTTAAAGAACATACTGTCATAATCATAATTATAGAACCATAATTAAAAAGTAAACAGTTTAAATTGGTAGGTAAAGGATAGGTTTTACCAATATTATCTCATTTACTTCTCACAAAGAAGTAAAGCTTAGAAAATATAAATAATTGCCTAATATCACACAGGTAATAAATCATGGAAATAGAAGTCAAATTCAAGTCCATTAAAAAAAATGATACTGACTTGCAATCATAAAACCTGTGTGCAATTCGTCGGATTGTCTGCACTTAGTGAGTCTCGATATCTTTGTATCTAAAGAAGAGTCAGTTTAGAAACAGTTAAGTGAAATGTTATTTTTTGAGTAACAACAAAAATAATGACGGGTGCACACAGTACATTGGGTACAAATGATACAACAGCCAATATCTTCCCTCCTCTTTACTCACACACATAAACACAGGTAACAAATACCCTTCATGCTACCCTGCTCGTCCACGGTGACTACATATATTGTATCTGAATCAATATACCCAGGCTAATTTCCCTGAAAAAAAAAAAAAAATCCCCTTATCTACTTAATATCCTGCTAAAAGATATTTTTTTTATTCCCCTATTCAAAATGAAATATTCTGTCAATTTTCTTTCTAAACTACCTAATATGAACTGTGTAATAGAAATCTATATGCTTAAAGTCATCAAGAGATGAGAGAATGAAGCATTGAAACAGGCATTTCAATAGTATGTGAGAAGACAGTTTATGATATAGTGTTTGAGAAGGTTGACTGCGAAAATACATAGAGAAGTAAAACAGGATTGTCAAGGTATGTAATTAATGTAAAGTGAGATTAGATGGCAAAGCTGAGGGTCCATTTCCAGCAGTTGTCAGTTGCTCCAGTGACTGTGCTGAGTCAGTGTAACTTGATCCATCTTGGGCTGTGCTCCAAAAGTTTAAGGAAATGATCTTAAAAAAATTTTTTTTTTAGGGGATTGTTAACTGTGATTTAACAGGAAGACATGGGACATACATAATTAGTATCATTCGCAAAGTGCAAACAACAGCAGTGATCATAAAATCCAACTCAGACACCTCAATGCAGTTTAGAGAAGAGACAAAGAGATACAGGAAGGTAGAGGAAATGCACATGTAAATTTACCTCTTTCACAGATGAATCATCAAGAAAAACCTCCAGAAGAAAATCTAACTGAACTGATGGAATTCGTTCTCTTGGGCTTTGCTGACATGCCCCATCTCCAGTGGTTTCTTTTTGGATTGTTTTTAGTCATCTATATCCTTATCCTGATGAGCAATGGCACGATATTTCTAATAACAAAAATGGATTCTGCCCTACAGAGCCCTATGTATCTTTTTCTGGCAAATTTTTCCTTCTTGGAAATCTGCTATGTATCAACTACTCTCCCCAGAATGGTGATGAATTCAGGAACCCAGAGAAGAAGAATTTCCATGGCTGCCTGTGCTACACAGATGTGCTTTGTCCTTATGTTCGGAGGTACAGAGTGTTTGCTCCTGGCAGTAATGGCCTATGACTGCTATGTGGCCATTTGTAACCCTCTTCACTATCCTCTAGTCATGAACCACAGGGTCTGCATTCAGTTGGTGACTGGGTCCTGGACCATTGGAATCCCAGTTATGATAGGGCATACGTATCAAATTTTCTCTCTGCCTTTTTGTAGATGTAAACAAATCAACCACTTCTTCTCTGACATTCCCCCAATATTCAAATTAGCTTGTGGGGACACCTTTGTAAATGAGATGTTGGTCTACATAGTTACTGTGTTATTTGTCATGTTTCCATTTCTGTTGATACTTGGTTCCTACAGTAAAATCATCTCCATCATCCTGAAGTTCCCATCAGCCAGCCACAAGTCGAGCCAAAGCCTTCTCCACCTGCTCATTCCATCTTACAGTTGTGGTGTTATTCTTTGGATCAGCCATTATTACATACTTAAGACCCAACACTAGACACTCAGAGGGAACTGATAAAGTGCTTTCCCTTTTCTATACTATCCTAACTCCTATGTTTAATCCCATGATATATAGTCTAAGGAACAAGGATGTCATAATGGCACTGAAAAAATTGTTATGTAAATAATTCACTTCATTAAAGAATGAGTTAAATGTATAAGAATTGCCTTCTTACATATTTTAGTCCCGTTTCAATAGATGTATACCTTTACCTATACCTTGTCTTTCATACTGATGCAATTATTTTCAAGTTAAAAATCACTTGTAATGTTGTTAGACCTTTCTGCTCAAGTTATATAAGTAATATATGTGTCATCTGATAGAAAATCATTCCGTTAGTAATCCTAAAACTTCATTGTACGATGTTTTTCCTCAGTAAGAACTTCTGCAGGTGTTGATTTAATCTAGTCAATTGTAATATATAATCTATTATATCACTTACTGGAAAACATTCCTTTCCGTGAGTGTCCATACAGTTGTGACACACATTTTAAAAACCAGGTTGGTGATATGCATTAATCAAAATATACAGTGGTCCCTCAGTTGCTCCTGGAGATTGGTCCAGGATCCCTGTGAATACCAAAATCTGTGGGTGCTCAAGTGTCTTAAATAAAGTGGGTTAGCGTTTTCATATAACCCACACACAACCTCCCATACGCTTTAAATCATCTCTATATTACTTATAATACCTAATACAATGTAAATACTGTGTAAATGGTTCTCATACAGTGTAGTTTAGTAATAATGACAAGATGCAAAGCAAAAAATGTGCAGACAAGTGCTAGAGAGACTGAAGATCTGTGAAATGTCAGGAGGCTACAGCAGGGTATGCCTGCACATGACTTCATTCACATGGATTCAGTGGTACAATAACAACAATAATATAATCTCTGGGATAAGCCTGGAAAGGCCTCTTTGAAGAAGTAACATTTGAGCTGAGTCCTAAACAGTTAGAAGGAGTAACTATGCAAAGAACTTTTTAGGCAGATGAAAAAGCAACAACTATGTAAAGAACATTCTAGGCAGAAGAAAAAGCAAGGGAAGACCCTTTATATTCTTGGAAGCCTGAAGAACTGATTGCCTAGGGAAAAATGTCTTTGCAGATAAGACTGGAAGTAAAGGCAGGAATTTTTTATCAAATTATATAGCAGTTTTCAGTTCCCTGAAAAGAAATTTGAATCATTCCAAGTACAATGGTAATCCATGAAAGTGCTTAAGAATTTCGGTAGAGAACACTTCAGTGCTTCAAATCCACCAGCCACTCCTACTCTGTCCTACAGGGTAGTTATGAATTTGAATCAACTCAACAGCAAGGAGTTCGTTGTTTGTTTGTTTTTATAGAGAATACTTAAGAAATACTGAAAAATTCAAGCTCCTAGTACAATAGTGTAGAGGGTGATGGGTGCAGTAATGAATCTTTCATGTGTTTAAATAACTTAAAATTCTAAACCCAGCCTTGAAACAAGAATCATATGGAATGGGAAGCATATTAAGCAGCAATCTACTGCATTCTATGGTGGTATTTGATTTGATGTATAGATAGATGATAGATAAATGATAGATGATAGATAGATAGATGATAGAAAGACAGATAGATAGATGATAGATAGATGATAGATGATAGATAGATGATGATAGATAGATGGATAGATAGATAGATGATAGGTAGGTAGGTAGATAGATGATAGATGAAAGATAGATAGATAGACAGACAGGTAGATAGACAGGTAGATAGATAGATAGATGATAGATAGATGATAGCTGATAGGTAGGTAGATAGATAGATAGATAGACAGATAGATGATAGATAGATGGATAGACAGACAGATAGATAGATAGATAGGTAGGTAGATGATAGATAGATAGATAGATAGATGATAGATAGATAGATAGATTAGGTAGACAGATAGATAGATGATAGATGATAGATAGATAGATAGATAGATAGATAGATAGATAGATAGATAGATAGATAGATAGATGATAGATAGATAGATAGATGATAGATAGACAGACAGACAGACAGATAGACAGATAGGTATTAAATTGTCCCTTGGTAACTGCAGGGGATTGGTTCTAGGACACATGAGGCTACAAAATGGCATAGTATTTGAACATAATATATATGCATTCTCCCATATACCTTAAATCATTGTAATACCTAATGCAACGTAAAAGCTATGTAAATAGTTGTTATACAGTAGTGTATTGCTTAGAGAATAATGACAAGAAGCAAGGTGCTCAAACAATGAGTGCAGGAGAGAGACTGAGAATCTGTGAAACGGTGGAAGGCTACATCAAGGTATGGTTACACATCATTTTATTAGCATAGATTCAGCATAGTACTCGGCTCCAGGCAAATTCAAGCTTTGCTCTTTAGAACTTTCTTTTTTTTCCTCCTCAAATATTTTCAATCCACAGTTGGTTGAATCTGTGAATGTGGAATGCACGGATGTGGAGGACCAATGGTATATACACAGATACACACATATATATGAAAAAACAATGTATAATATATAATATAGTATATAATACACATGCTTTATATTATTAATTATAAATGGTAATGATAAATGATATTTGTTTATATACGTATGTGTATGTATGTGTGTGTGTGTGTGTGTATGGTCTCCATAAGTCAGAATTGGTTTGAAGACTGTGGCTTTGGTATTCAAATATATACATTTACATATATTTATACATAAAGTGTTAATGCTCTCACATTATTTTATAGATAATAAAATGGAGACTCAAAGAGTCTTATTTCTTAACCTTTTATAAGCCATTAATTCCAGAATATCTATATGGATTTTAAAGAAAATTAGAGAAATAATTTAGTTCACTTCTCTAGTTACAAATAATAGTTTTATAATGCATTAAGGACGAAAACCTCTTTGCAAAATTGAGAATATGTCCAACTATCAGGCTTCATGTTTTTGTATTAAAATATATAACAGGTGGGGTGCAGCAAGATGATGAAATGAGGGGATGCTTCCATTTACTCCCCCAGTAACTAACACACTGACCAATGAATAAAAACAAGCACATACTGAGATTTCAGAACTCAGGACAGCAGCTGATGTGTTGTAGAGTCAGGGTGAGTCCACAAGCAAGAGAGAAGTTCAGGGCTGGCACGGAAGCTGGGAGAACATACCTATTACCATTGGGGGTACTTGCTCATTGCAGTCAGTTTGGGAAAGGACTGGGCAACACTCTGGACAGCGAACACAGAAAGGGAGCTAATCTTAGGAAGATGTAGCTAGATTTATTAAGGCAGCACAACCTGGCTAAGGAAGTTCTTGGGCCACTCAAATTGGGAGGAAGTGAAGGAGACTGTGGCACTGCAAGAGAGCACTGCTGAATCTCACCGAGGTCTGAGACAGATGGGCGCTAGGACCACAAGAAACTCAATGGGCAGCATGGCAAGGGAAATACTTTAGACTGACAGGCAACACAGAGGGAAACAGTTGGTTCCCTGACCACAGTGGGACACTGTGGGACAGCCTGTACAGGGACATCCATGATGGAAAGACATAGAGAGCCCCCAACTTTGCCACAGGGAATTTGAGGCCCACTAAAAAAAAAAAAAAGATTTTTTTTTTAAATTTACTTCAGTGTCTGCAACCAGCTAACCCTCCCTCTCTTGTGTATGTGTAATGACTTCCAAAAACAATCACCCAGAACTGAATAAGCACTGAAAAAAAGTAAGGATGAGTACCTTCTAGTGGTTTTGAGGAGAAGACACCAAGTTCACTGCTGCTGGATTGAATCCAACTCACGGCGACACTGTGGGGCGGAGTGGAGCTTCCCTAAGTGGTTTTCAGTGCTGTGAGTCTTTGTGGAGGTACAATTCTCCAAGTTTCTCCCACAAAGTGGCTTGTGTATGAAGGTGCCAACTTTTGATTGTCAGCCTGGCTACTGCACCACCAGGGCACTCAATCAGAAAACTTTATCACAAAAAACAGAATACCAAATTTAACATAAAAAAAATAACAAAAGTCCCAAGTTAAACAGAAATAGTAAAACACACAAAAATCACAATATAAGAAAAACCAGTCCAAAGCGAAACATGAAGAAGGGGAAATTTCTCCTATGGAGGTCAGCCTACTGCAAAGAATTAATAATTTTCAGATGATGGTGCTAAATATGTTTAAAGAAACATAAAAGCATACAGAATACAAACTAGCAGAGATCAGGAAACAAATGGAGGAACAAAGTAAGATTCAACGATGAAATCAAAACATCCAAAAAATAAAACAAAGAGAGCCATTGGAACTGGAGAATAAAGCAACTGATTTAGAAAAAGCAAGAGAAACACTCAACAATAGAATTGAACAGACAGAAGATGGAATAAACGAGAAGACAAAATGACTGAACTTATCAAGTCTGAAGGGAAACAGAAGAAAAGCAAAAAAAAAAAAAACCCAAAAGGAATATGCTGTTCCATAAAGAAATCTAACATTAGAATTATTGGAATCCCAGAAAGCCACAAAACAACAAAAACAGAGAAATGATCTTTCAAGATATAATCAGAGAGAGTTTCCCAAATTCAAACAGAGAATCAAGTCTGAAACTATAGGAAGCTACACAAATCCCAATCAGAAGAGACACAAAAAGATTAACTCCAAGCATAGCCTAATCACACTCAGTTGTTTTGGGTACTAACCTACAGGTTGGTGGTTTGAGCCCACTGTCAACACAGCAGAAGAAAGGTCTGGCGATCTGCTCCTGTTAAGAGTACAGTCAAGAAAACCCTATAGAGAAGTTCTATTCTTTAACACACGGGGTGTCCATGATTTGGAATCTATTTGACATCAGTGGTTTTTTGTTTTATTTAGTCTTCGAACCAAAAGAACTTGCACACATATGAAATTATCCAATTAATCTGTATTACAGCATTGTTTGTAATTGCAAAAGATTGTAAGCCAATTAAATGAGAATCGTTAAATAGTTTGTCTTTCTCTGACTTTGAGTTTTCATTATAATATTCTCATCAGCCTTTTTTTTCTTTCACATCTATAGGATGCCTCTTAAAATAATTTTTAAAAAATGTATCCAGGTTTTTCTAGTGGCTGAAGCAGAAATATTGGCTTTCTGTGAGCCGCTGAAACTTAACCAGAAATGGAAGTGCTTTCTTTGTTTTAAATGTTGGAAACTACATGTGATTTGGTTTTAAGTCTACTCACTCATAAACATTTTGGTTTGTTTCTTCAAATTGATTCATATGTCTAAATTTAAATTTAAATAGCTATTTATTAAAGCACATTTAGAGAGTGAAAAGTAAAGCTAATGAATGTGAAAATAGTTTTAGGATATATAACTGACAAAGAGATTATGTCCCTAATATAAAAGAAAAGGTCAAATAGATAATAATAAAGACAAATAATTTGAAAGAAAATTGATCAATTGACACCTGAATTCACTTTGAAAGAGAAAAATCCATAAACATATTAAAATATGTCCTACCTTAACATCAATAACCGTTCAAATTGAAACTACAATGACATCCTGCATCAAGCTACTGGGTAAAAATTATAAAGGATGATAATGATGAGTTCTGGTCATGAAGTGGAACATCACATTGGTACTTACAAATGTTGCTATTACAAGTATAAATTGATACATCTGCTCTGAAAAATTATTTGAGAGCTAAATAAATGCCTAATACTTTTAGGTAGAAACCCTGTTCTAACGAGTTCTTATGTGCAAAGCAAAAGTACGCATGGCCCAAAATGGAAACATCCCAAATGTTCACCACAGTAGAATGAATTTTTCAAAACTCTGAATATTTATACCTGAAATGATAGGAACAAATCTGAACAAACTGTAAGCATGTGCAATAATATGGATGATTTATAAAATACAATGTTCATTGATGAAATTAAAATGCACAGAACACAAACCACACGACTTATTTTACATAAAGTTTGCAGAGGGAATATGGATTTGTTTTTTTTATAGGCATAGTTACATACGGAAATATACGCAGAAAAATAAGTGCATGATTATAATAAAAGTCAAACTTGGGATTGTTGTTGGGATGGGGTTAGTGTGACCAGGACATGGTTGGTAATTGATGGGTGGTGATGTGCTATGAATCCATTTGCTTTAGAATTACATGAGTATTTTTTTTTTAAAGATTTTTTTTCCATTAATTTGCAATATACATTTTTTAAAATAATTTTTATTGAGTTTTTGGTGAAAGTTTACATAGCAAGTTAGGTTCCAGTTCGACAATTTCCACACAAATTGTTAGTGACAGCTACATTTATCACAATAATACATCAACATTCCCTTTAATTACATTGTTTATTCCATTTCCAGTACTCTAATTTCCCTGCCAACACGTGTCTGCCAGTTTGTCATACTGTGGGCTTGCATGTTGCTGTGATGCTGGAAGCTATGCCACCAGCATTGAAATACCAGCAGGGTCACACGTGGCGGATGGGTTTCAGCTGAGCTTCCAGACTAAGACAGACTAGGAAGAAGGACAGGGAAGTCTACTTCTGAAAATATTTCACCAGTGAAAACCTTACGAATAACAGCAGGACATTGTTTGATATAGTGCCAGAAGACAAGCCCCTCAGGTTGGAAGGCACTCAAAGTATGACTGCCTCCTCAAAGTAGAGTCGACGTTAGCGATGTGAATGGAGTCAAGCTTTTGGGACCTCCATTTGCAGCTATGGCACGAACAAAAATGAGAAGAATCAGCTGCAAGAATCCATTAATAATTGGAATGTGGAATGTATGAAGTATGAATCTAGGAAAATTGGAAGTAATCAAAAATGAAATGGGATGCTTATACATTGATATCCTCGGCATTACTGAGCTGAAATGGACTGATGTTGGCCATTTTGAATTGGAAAATTATATGGTCTACTATTCCGAGAATGATAAGTTGAAGAGGAATAGTGTTGCATTCATCTTCAAAAAGAACATTTCAAGAGCTATCCTGAAGTACAATTCTGTCAGTGATAGGATAATATACATAGGCCTTCAAGGAAAACCAGTTAATACGACTTTTCATTCAAATTTGTACACCAACCACTAAGGCCAAAGAAGAAGAAATTGAAGGTTTTTACCACCTTCTGCAGTCTGAAATTGATGGAACAATGAAATTATAGAATTACTAATGGATTGATTTGCTATCTGTTAATAAGGAATCGACTCGACGGCAGTGGGTTGGGTTTGAATACATATATTACTTATATAATTTGAGCAGAAAGTTTTGACAACATTAGAAGTGACTTTAAATTTGGAAATAATTTTCACTGCATGGAAAGACAAGGTACCTTTTTATAAAAGAAATACCCCAAGTGTATCGCTTAACAAAGAAAAACCTATTCTCATAGTCCAGGAGGCTAGGAGTCCAGATTCAGGGGTACAGCTCCAGTGGAAACTTTCTTTCTCTGCTGGCTCTGGGGGAAGGTCTTTGTCATCAATCTTCCTCTGGTTTAGGAGCTTCTCGATGCAGGGACCCTGGAACCAGGGATGCACTCCCCTCCTTGTTCTTTATTCTTGGTGGTGGGAATTTCCCCAGTCACTTTTCTCTTTTATTCCAAAACAGATTGACTGAAGATACAACCTAATGTAGATTGAGTCCTACCTCATTAACATAAAAATACTGCCTCTAATTCTGTATCATTAACATCATAGATGTAAGATTTACAACACTTAGGAAAATCACCACATCAAACCCTTTGCCTTCTAGAATATTCTGACTCATAGAACAAAACGGTGGACAATCACACAATACTAGGAATCATGGCCTAGTCAAGTTAAACACATTTTTGTGGGCACAATTCAATCCATAACACAAGGTATAAATAAATGTATATAGCTGTTGAAATTTGTTTAAAATATGTAAGAAAACAATTCTTATACATTTAGCTCATTATTTAATTAAGTGAATTATTTACATAGCAATTTTCTGAGTGCAATTATGACATCCTTGTTCCTTAGGCTATATATCATGGGATTAAACATAGGAGTTAAGATAGTGTAGAAAAGAGATAGAACTTTGCCAGTTCCCTCTGAGTGTCTGGTGTTGGGCCTTAAGTATGTAATAATGGCTGATCCAAAGAATAACACCACAACCATAAGATGAGATGAGCAGGTAGAGAAGGCTTTGGCTTGACTTGTGGCTGATGGGAACTTCAGGATGATGGAGATGATTTTACTGTAGGAGCCAAGTATCAACAGAAATGGAACCATGCCAAATAGCACAGCAACCGTATAGGCCAACATCTCATTCACAAATGTGTCCCCACAAGCCAGCTTAAGTATTGGGAAAACGTCACAGAAGAAGTGGTTGATTTGGTTAGATCCACAGAAAGACAGAGAGAAAATCTGATACGTGTACTCTATAAGAAATGGGATTCCAGTGGTCCAGGAGCCAGTCACCAACTGGATGCAGACTCTGTGGTTCATGACTAGAGGATAGTTCAGAGGGTTACAAATGGCCACATAGCGGTCATAGGCCATCACTGCCAGGAGCAAACACTCTGCGACTCCGAACATAAGGACAAAGCACATCTGTGTAGCACAGGCAACTAAAGAAATTCTTCTTCTCTGGGTCCCAAGATTCATCAGCATTCTGGGGAGAGTGGTTGATGCATAGCATATTTCCAAGAAGGAAAAATTGGCCAAGAAAAAATACATAGGGCTCTGAAGAGTGGGGTCATTTTTTGTTATTAGAAATATGGTGCCATTGCTCATCAGGATACTGATATAGATGATTAAAAATAATCCAAAAAGAAACCACTGGAGATGGGGCATGTCAGCAAAGCCCAAGAGAACAAATTCCATCAGCTCAGTTAGATTATCTTCTGGAGGTTTTTCTTGATGATTCATCTATGGAAAAGGTAAATTTACATGAGCGTTTCCTTCACCTTCCTGTATCTCTTTGTCTCTTCTCTAAATTGTATTGAGGTATCCAGGTTGGATTTTATGATCACTGCAACTGTTGGTACTTTAAGAATGATACAATTTATGTATACCCCACATCTCCCTATTAAATCACAGTAAACAGTCCCCTCACATTTATTTTAAGATCTTTCACTATACTTTCGGAGAACAGCCCAGGATAAATCAAGCTACACCTGACTCAGCACAAACACTGGAGCAATTGATGACGGCTAGAGATAGACCCTCAACTTTGCCATCTAATCTCACTTTAAATTAATTATACACCTTGACTATCCAATTGTACCTGTCTGCATTTTCTCAGTCAAGCTTTTCAACCACTATACCATAAACTGTCTTTTAACACACATTTTCAACTGCCTTTCATCGCTTCATTCTCCCATCACTTGATGATTTTAAGCATATAAGTTCCTATTACACAATTCATATTAGATAGTTTAGAAAGAAAATTGTGAGACTATTTCATTTTGCATAGGGGAATAAGACGAATATCTTTTCGTAGGATATTAAGTGGGTAAGACAGAGGATTTTATTCGGGGAAATTAGCCTGGGAACATTGATTCAGACATGAATGATAAATGTAGTCACCCTGGGAAAACTCGGATAGCATGAAGGGTATTTGTTACCAGCAGGTATGTGTGTCAGACAGGAGGAGGAAAGATATTAGCTGTTATGTTATTCCCATTGTGCTGTGTGCACCTGCCTTTGTTTTTGTTGTTCCCCAAAACACAGCACTTCTGATAACTGTTTCTAAACTCAATTTTCTGTGGTGTAAAGATATTGAGATTCACTCAGTGTGAATAATTTGATCAATTGCACATAGGTTTTGTGAGTGCAAGTCAGTATCTGTTTTTCTTTTTCAGTGGACTTGGGTTTGACTCCAGTCTCCATGATTTACACGCGTACCTAGTTTGATTACACTTCGCTTTATTGCAGTTTGCATATATTGCATTTTTTTTTTTTTAATTGAAAGGTTCTAACAATCCTGTATGGAACAACTCTATCTGCACCATTTTTCCAACAACATGTGTTCACTTTGTTTCTCTGTGTCACATTTGGGTAATTCTTGCAATGTTGCAAGGTTTTTCATTATTATTTTATTTGTTATGGTGACCTGTAATCAGTGATCTTTGATGTTACTCTTACAATTGTTTTGGGAGGCCACCGACTGCACTCATGCAAGACGGTGAACTTAATCCTGTGTTCTGTTTCAGCGACCGGGCATTCTCCCTTCTCTGTCCCTCTCCTGGTGCCTCACTATTCCATGAAACACGACAATATTGAAATTAGGCCAATTAATATCCCTACAATGGCCTCTAAGTGTTCAAGTGAAAGGAAGACTCTCATGTCTCTCACTTTAAATCAAAAGTTGGAAATGATTAAGCTTAGTGAGGAAGGTATGTCGAAAGCTGAGGTAGACCTAAAGCTAAGCCTCTAGCACCAGTTGGCCAAGTTCTGAATGCTAAGGAAAAGTTCTGGAAGGAAATTAAAACCGCTACTCCAGTGAACACACAAATGATAAGAAAATGAAACATCCTTATTGCCGACGTGGAGGACGTTTTAGAGGTCTGGATGGAAGATCAAACCAGCCACAACATTCCCTTAAGCCAAAGCCTAATCCAGAGGAAGTCTCTAACTTAAATTCTATGAAGGCTGAGAGAGTGAGGAAGCTGCAGAAGATAAGTTCGAATCCAGCAGAGGCTGGTTCGTGAGGTTTAAGGAGAGAAGCCAGCTCCACAACATGAAAACACCAGGTGGAGCAGCAGGTGCCGACGTAGACGCTGCAGCCAGTTACCTGGAAGACCTGCCTGAGATCATCGGGAAGGAGGCCGCGGCATCTCCCACATGTGCCTCTGTTATCTGTTTGATGTGAATTATTTAAAGTTTCTAAGGTTTGCTTCTTTGCGAGAATTAAATGAGATAATATTGGTAAAATTTATCACCTGTCTACCAATTTCAAACTGTTCCCTTCCTTGGCTCTATCATTACAATTACGATAATATCTTCTTTAAGCCTGTAGTTTAACAAATTGCCTAGTAAAATAGGTTGATAAAGCGCTTTAAAGTTCATTTATTGGCGATTAGTTTTCCCACCATTCCCTCTCATCAGGGCCAGGACAAAGACTAGTCAGTTAGGCTCCTAAGGGCAAAATATAAGGAGGAATTCAGGGCCATTCTCACACTTGCACAATCCCAAAAGTGAGTGCCTCCTTAAATTTTGCATCTCTTGCCTCACCTTCCTTTTCATCTCTCCATTCTAATGGCTTTTCACCTTGTCCACTAAGTGGAGGAGAAGTATGGTGCCATGATTTAAAAAAAAAAAAAAAAAACTCTTTTCAGGGGAGTTGATTCCAACCCATAGGGACCCTATAAGACAGAGTAGAACTGTCCCAAAGTGTTTCCAAGGCTGTGAACCTTTACAGAAGCAGACCACCACATCTTTCTCCCTTGGAGTAGCTGGTGGGTTTAAACCCTGAACTTTTGGGTGGAGACAAGCACTTAGCCACTGCACCACCAGGGATTGGGGCCATGGTTAAAGAACAGTATTCCCTTGATGGATGGGAATTTTGAATTAGAGCTCCAACATCATCTACCTGTGTAATGACTTCATGTAAATTAATTAATCTTCCCGGGTGACAATTTGCTCAGCTGTAAAATGGTTAACAACCATACCAACATTTAGTGTTGTTACGTGAATTAAATCATTTAATATAAGTAAAGCATCTTGAAGAAGTCCTGGCATTTATAGAAGACTATTATCATTATTGTCTATAATTATTATGATTAACAGTTGCTCATTATTATTATCATCTGTTAACTATTAGTAGTATTAAAAACAATTTTAATTTTTTCTGATTTTACTCAGTATTCTATACAACATGAATAATACTTTTGAATTTTCTTTTGTATTACATGATTATTGAGGGAACAAAGAGATTTTAAAAGCAGTTACCAAATTGTTACAAAACTCCACATACACAAAAAAAAATTTGAACTCTCAAGTTGCAACTTCTCCATGAATTCTCTGCTAACGTTTGGGTTTATATCATTATCTCTACTTTGTGTACTGTAACACCTATAAGACCCATTACTGCTCAGCATGTAGAATTGTAATTAGGGTAATACTCCTTGTATGCATTTTCTTCATACTGATACACAATGATATGAGAGGTAAAGGCTGTGACTATTTTTCTACTTGAAATCATTATTAAAAAAAATTTATAGATCCTAGAAAAAGGGTGTTCACACAACACGGTACTCAGGATTTGATTCTGAACTGAAGTAAAGGAATAGACACAGTTAAAATGAAAGCATCACTCTTAAAAGGAAGAGAAGAATTAAGACTCACAAAAGGACAAAAATGCCAAATCTTTATATAGTGTTCTCTGAATGACAGCATTTAATAAATAAATAAATGAATGAATAAATAATTTAATTCTTGTTAATTGAATACAATGACTCTGAGTGCTAAATGAAACAGCATTTCTAATTATACCAACAACTTTTTGGTGATGAAATTATCCACGTATAACATCAAATATTTAAGATTTATCTGTTTTTTCCAGAGAACAGAGTATCAACAGCAGAGATTTACCCTGCGTGTTCTCCCAAAACTATATTACTCTTCTTTCTTGAAAATGTGTAAGTTCTTTTTACTTAAGGGAAATAAAACTTAATGCTATCATATTTATTTTTAATCTAAGCATCCATTCCCTGGAAGAAATCCAAGTAACTAAGAAATGCATAACGATATTCTGGTGGAGTCTTGGTGGCACAGTGGTTAAGCGTTTGGCTGCTAATCAAAAGGTCGGTGGTTCAAATCCACCAGCCACTCTGTGGCAGGAAGATGTGGCAGTCAGCTTCTGTAAAGATTTATAGCTTTGGAAACATCTTGAGGCAGTTCCACACTATCCTATAGGGTCATTTTGAGTTGGAATCCACTCGAAGGCAACGGGTTTGACTTTGGTTAACAATATTCTGATTCAGTTAGATATTACTAACCCAATCCATTGCCTTTGAGTTGATTCTGATTCATAGCAACCTTATAGGAAAAAGCAGAACTGCCCCACAGAGTTTCCAAGGAGCGCCTAGTGGATTTGAACTGCTGACCTTTTGGTTACTAGCCGAACTCTTAACCACTGCACCACCAGAGTTTACAGTTACATATTAGTCCCTGTCAATGTCCCCAATATACCTAAATCTCAGCTATGTTTGTATTTTTTATATACATTAGAAACAAATCCTGAAATTATTTTGAAAAACAATATGAACATAAATCTTTATTGTTTTATGAATTCTTTAAATTAAAATGTATCATTTTCTTTAAAACAAATCTTCCTTGGAATCTGCAATGATTGTAAATTTATTCCATGGATTGTTTTACTTTAAATACCTTGTTAAAATGTCATCAGAACTAAAATACATAAATATAATGTTTATTTCCTAAAAAGTTTTTGCTAGAATTGCAGATTTCCTATAATATTATTTAGTATTCTTACAAAAATATAGCAATTTTTTGAATTTCCAGTGTTTCAAAGTAATTAAACATTACTTTTTAAAATCTTTTTTTTTTTTAAATCATTGTTTAAGGTAAATTGTATTTAATAGAGTCAGAAATATAAAGAAGCTGCATTAATAAAACATCGCATTGGATATTCTATATTAAGTATTAATTTTAACATCATGAACTAAAGTTGAATATTAATATGAAAAATTTCATATTTACCTTTCTTGTTTGGGATTCTAGGAGCCCTGATGGTGTAGTTGCTAAAGTTCTCGACTGCTAACCAAAAATTGGCAATTCGAACCAACTAGGCAATCCATGGGAAAAAGATGTGGTAGTCTGCTTCCCTAAACATTCACAACATTGAAAACCCTATAGGGCAGTCCTACTCTGCTCTGTAGGGTCACAATGAGTTGGAATTAACTCAGTATTAGTGAGTTTGGGTTTTGGCTTAATTGAGATAATCTTGTTTTTTCCTCACTGAACAGGGTATATATATTTAAGTATTTAAATTATTTTAGCTGAAATAATTTGTTTCATCAAAGGTATTCAACCAACCTTTAAAACAGCCTGTTCATTTCAAACATGGAGTGCTCTTCAAATACAAAATAGTTATCTCTGCCCCCTAGGGTCCCTTCTACCTGACAGAACTAAATTTCTAATTAAACAAAACTCTTTGGGATTTTCTGATTTGGTTTATTTATATATTTTCCCAGAGAGCTCTCACTATACCCGGAAGACTCTTCCTCTGCAACCTCTCAATGGAATAGAGTGTGAAGAAAGTTTTATTTCTTAGATTCGAATGGGGTCCTGGATTGCCCTTCACTGAGCAATGCCATCGGCGGCCATCCAAAATTAACACAAACCAGTTCTCCCCTTATCTATTATGACTGCTTCATACCGACCCTCTTTTCCTACTAGGCTGAACTCCTGTCACATTTTTCTCAAGTTATTTCGCTTATTTTCTCCTCTGAAATGAGTGCTTTGATCCACATTCAGGGGCTGGCTTATGAAAGAGTTGTAATAAATATTCTCACAACAACAAAATTCTTTTTTGACCTGCAAAACATGTATAATTTATTTCTCCAAGACTACCCAAGCTAGCTGATAACTAGCTATTGGATATATTAAATATATATATATATATTCCTTTTTTTTTTTTGTCCCAAGATTAATCCCCGCAGAGGGACTTTTTATTTTCCTTGCATTCCACTACCATTCCCCAACTTCATTCCCTCTCTGAACCCATTTTTTTAAATAATTTTTATTGTGCTTTAAGTGAAAGTTTACAAATCAAGTCAGTCTCTCACACAAAAACCCGTATACACCTAGCTAAAAAAAAAAAAATTACTCCCAATTACTCTCTCCCTAATGAGAGACAGCCTGCTCTCTCCCCCCACTCTCTCTTTTCGTGTCCTTTTCGCCAGCTTCTAACCACCTCCACCCTCTCATCTCCCCTCCAGGCAGGAGATGCTAACACGGTCTCAAGTGTCCACCTGATCCAAGAAGCTCACTCCTCACCAGCATCCCTCTCCAACCCATTGTCCAGTCCAATCCATGTCCGAAGAGTTCGCTTCTGGAAAGGTTCCTGTCCTGGAGCAACAGAAGGTCTGGGGGCCATGACCACCGGGGTCCTTCCAGTCTCAGTCAGACCATTAAATCTGGTCTTTTTATGAGAATTTGGGGTCTGCAGCCCACTGCTCTCCTGCTCCCTCAGGGTTTCTCTGTTGTGTTCCCTGTCAGGGCAGTCATCGGTTGTAGCCGGGCATCATCTAGTTCTTCTGGTCTCAGGATGATGTAGTCGCTGGTTCATGTGCCCCTTTCTGTCTCTTGGGCTCATAATCACCTTGTGTCCTTGGTGTTCTTCATTCTCCTTTGATCCAGGTGGGTTGAGACCAATTGATGCATCTTAGATGGCTGCTTGTAATGTTTAAGACCCCAGATGCCACTCTTCAAAGTGGGATGCAGAATGTTTTCTTAAAAGATTTTATTATGCCAATTGAGTTAGATGTCCCCTGAAACCATGGTCCCCAGATCCATGCCCCTGCTATGGTGGCCTTTGAAGCATTCAATTTATTCAGGAAACTTCTTTGCTTTTGCTTTAGTCCAATTGTGCTGACCTCCCCTGTATTGTGTGTTGTCTTTCCCTTCACCTAAAGTAGTTCTTATCTACTATCTAATTAGTGAATACCCTTCTCCCACCCTCTCTCCTCCCCCCTCTCGTAATTACAAGAGAATATTTTCTTTTCTGTTTAAACTATTTCTTAAATTCTTGTAATACTGGTCTTATACAGTATTTGTCCTTTTGCAACTGACTAATTTCACTCAGCATAATGCCTTCCAGGTTCCTCCATGTTATGAAATGTTTCACAGATTCATCACTATTCTTCATCGATGTGTAGTATTCCATTGTGTGAATATACCATAGTTTATGCATTCATCTGTTGATGGGCACCTTGGTTGCTTCCATCTTTTTGCTATTGTAAACAGTGCTGCAATAAACGTGTATGCATATATCTGTTCGTGTAAAGGCTCTTATTTCTCTAGGATATATTCCAAGGAGTGGGATTGCTGGATCCTATGGTAGTTCTATTTCTAACTTTTTAAGGAAGCACCAAATCAATTTCCAAAGTGGTTGTACCATTTGACATTCCCACCAGCAATGTAGAAGTATTCCAATCTCTCCACAGCCTCTCCAACATTTATTATTTTGTGTATTTTGTATTAAAGCCAGCCTTGTTGGAGTGAGATGAAATCTCATTGTAGCTTTGATCTGCATTTCTCTAATGACCAATGATCGTGAACATTTCCTCATATATGTTAATGAAGTGTCTATTCATATCCTTTGCCCATTTTTTAATTGGGTTATTTATCTTTTTGCAGTTGAGTTTTTGCATTATCATGTAGATTTTAGAGATCAGGCACTGATCAGAAATGTCATAGCTGAAAACTTTTTCTCAGTCTGTAGGTAGTCTTTTTTATGTAGTCTTTTTACTCTTTTGGTGAAGTCTTTGGATGAGCCTAAGTGTTTGATTTTTTGGAGCTCCCAGTTATCTAGTTTTTCTTCTACGTTCTTTATAATGTTTTGTATACTCTTTATGCCATGTATTAGAGCTCATAACGTTGTCCCTATTTTTTCTTCCATGATCTTTATCATTTTAGATTCTATATTTAGGTCTTCGATCCATTTTGAGTTAGTTGTTGTACATGGAGTTAGGTATGGGTCTTGTTTCATTTTTTTTTGCAGATGGATATCCAGTTATTCCACCACCATTTGTTAAAAAGACAGTCTTTTCCCCAGTTCACTGTTTTGCGGCCTTTGTCAAATATGAACTGCTCATATGTGGATGGATTTATGTCTGGATTCTCAATTCTGTTCCATTGGTCCATGTATCTGTTGTTGTACCAGTACCAGGCTGTTTTCACTACTGTGGCAGCATAATAGGTTCTTAAATCAGGTAAAGTAAGGCCTTCCACTTTGTTCTTCTTTTTCAGTAATGCCTTATTTATCCGGGGCCTCTTGCGCTTCCATATGAAATTGGTGATTTGTTTCTCCATCTCATTAAAGAATGTCCTTGGGATTTGGATCAGAATTGCATGAAATGTATAGATGGCTTTTGGTAGAATAGACATTTTTATAATGTTAAGTCTTCCTATCCACGAGCAAAGTATGTTCTTCCACTTATGTAAGTCTCTTTTGGTTTCTTGCAGAAGGGTACTGTAGTTTTCTTTGTATAAGTCTTTTACATCTCTGGTAAGATTTATTCCTAAGTATTTTATCTTCTTGGGGGCTACTGTAAATGGCATTGGTTTGGTGATTTCCTCTTCGATGTTGCTTTTGTTGGTGTAGAGGAATCCAACTGATTTTTGTGTGTTCATCTTGTATCCCGATACTCTGCTGAACTCTTCTACTAGTTTCAGTAGTTTTCTGGAGGATTCCTTAGGGTTTTCTGAGTATAAGATCATGTCTTCTTCAAATAGAGATACTTTGACTTCTTCCTTGCCAATCTGGATACCCTTTATTTTTTATCTAGCCTAATTGCTCTGGCTAGGACTTCCAGAACAATGTTGAATAAGAGTGGTGATAAAGGGCATCCTTGTCTGTTTTCCTGATCTCAAGGGGAATGCTTTCAGGCTCTCTCCATTTAGAATGATGTTGGCTTTGTATAAACACCCTTTATTATGTTGAGAAATTTTCCTTCTATTCCTATTTTGCTGAGAGCTGTTTTCATGAATGAGTGTTGAACTTTGTCAAATGCCTTTTCTGCATCAATTGATAAAGTCATGGGATTCTTGTCTTTTGTTTTATTTATGTGGTGGGTTACATTAATTGTTTTTCTAATGAACCATTCCTACATACCTGATATGAATACACTTGGTCATGGTGAATTATTTTTTTTTTTGATATTTTGTTGAATTCTATTTGCTAGAATTTTGTTGAGGATATTTGCATCTACATTCATGAGGGATATAGGTCTATAATTTTCTTTTCTTGTGGCATCTTTACCTGGTTTTGGTATCTGGGATATGGTGGCTTCGTAGAATGAGTTTGGTAGTATTCCATCCGTTTCTATGCTCTGAAATACCTTTAGTAGTAGTGGTGTTAACTCTCTCTGAAAGTTTGGTAGAACTCTGCAGTGAAGCAGTCCAGACCAGGGCTTTTTTTCGGGGGGAGAAGTTTTTTGATTGTCTTTTCAATCTCTTCTTTTGTTATTGGTTTATTTAGTTGTTCTACCTCTGTTTGTGTTAGTTTAGGTAGGTAGTGTGTTTCTAGGAATTCATCCATTTCTTCTAGGTTTTCAAATTTGTTTGAGTATAGTTTTTCATAGTAATCTGATATGATTCTTCTAATTTCGTTTGGGTCTGTTGTAATATCGCCCATCTCATATCTTACTTGGATTATTTGCTTCCTCTCCTGTTTTTCTTTTGTCAGTTTGGCCAATGGTTTATCAATTTTGTTGAGTTTTTCAAAAAACAAGCTTTTGGTCTTGTTAATTTTTTCAATTGTTTTTCTGTTTTCTATTTCATTTAGTTCAGCTCTATTTTTATTATTTGTTTTCTTCTGGTGCCTGTGGGTTTCTTTTGTTGCTGTCTATTTGTTCAAGTTGTAGGGATAGTTCTTTTATTTTTGGCCCTTTTGTCTTTTCGGATGTGTGCATTTATTAATATAAATTGGCCTCTGAGCACTGCTTTTGCTGTGTCCCAAAGGTTCTGAAAGGAAGTGTTTTCCTTCTTATTGGATTCTATGAATTTCTTTATGACATCCTTAACGTCTTCTATATTCCAGTCTTTTTTAAGAAGGGTATTGTTCAGTTTCCAAGTGTTTGACTTCTTTTCCTGTTATTGATTTCCACTTTTATGGCCTTATGGTCAGAGAAGATGCTTTGTAATATTTTAATGTTTTGGATTCTGCTAAGTCTTGCTTTATGACCTAATATGTTGTCTATTCTAGAGAATGTTCCATGTGTCCTAGAAAAGAAGTATAGTTGGTTGCTGTTGGGTGGAGTGTTCTGTATGTCTACGAGGTCAAGTTGGTTGATTGTGGCATTTAGATCGTCCGTGTCTTTATTGAGCTTCTTTCTGGATGTCCCGTCCTTCACTGAAAGTGGTGTGTTGAAGTCTCCTACTATTATTGTGGAGCTGTCTATCTCACTTTTAAATACTGATAGAGTTTGTTTATGTATCTTGCAGCCCTGTCATTAGGTGCATAAATATTTAATATGGTTATGTCTTCTTGGTGTATTGTCCCTTTAATCATTATATAGTGTCCTTCCTTATCCTTTCTGATGGATTTAACTTTAAAGTCTATTTTGTCAGAAATTAATATTGCCACTCTTGCTTTTTTGATTATTGTTTGATATATTTTTTGAAATCCTTTGAGTTTTAGATTGTTTGTGTCTCTAAGTCTAAGGCGTGTTTCTTGTAGGCAGCATATAGACGGATCTTGTTTTTTAATCTATTCTGCCACTCTCTGTCTCTTTATTGGCGCATTTAGTCCATTTACATTCAGTGTAATTATGGACAGGTATGAATTTAGTGCTATCATTTTGATGTCTTTTTTTGTGGGTTGACAGTTTCTTTTTCCCACTTGATTTTATGTGCTGAGCAGATTTTCTTTACATATTGTCCTTTCCTCAGATTTGTTGTTGTTGATTTTGTTTCTGCTGAGTCTGTATTTTTCCCTTGTATTTTATTTTGATAAGTAGGATAGTTTGTCTGCTTTGTGGTTACCTTATGATTTACCCCTATTTTTCTAAATTTAAAACTAACTTTTCTAAATTTAAAACTAACTTTTATTTCTTTGTATTGCCGTATCTTCCTGTCTATACGGAAGGTGTATGATTACGTTTCTTAGTCCCTCTTTATTATTTTAATGTTGCCTTCTTTTATATAACATCGCCGTTAACCTGTGTCGGGTTTTTTTTTTTTTTTTAATCTTACTTTGTTTTTTTTGGATTTCCCTGTCTGGATTGACTTCTGGCTGCTCTGCCCAGTGTTCTAGTCTTGGGTGGATACCTGATATTATTGATTTTCTAACGAAAGAACTCCCTTTAGTATTTCTTGTAGTTTTGGTTTGGTTTTTACGATTCCCTCAACTTGTGTTTATCTGGAAATGTCTTAATTTCACCTTCATATTTAAGAGACAATTTTGATGGCTATATGATTCTTAGCAGACAATTTTTTTCCTTCAATTTTTTAAATATGTCATCCCATTGCCTTCTTGCCTGCATGGATTCTGCCAAGTAGTCCGAGCTTATTCTTATTGGCTCTCCTTTGTAGGTGACTTTTCTTTAACCCTCACTGCTCTTATAAGTGTCTCCTTATCTTTGGTTTTGGCAAGCTTGATTATAACATGTCTTGGTGACTTTCTTTTAAGGTCTACCTTATGTGGAGTTCGATGAGCATCTTGGATAGACATCTTCTCATTTTTCACAATATCAGGGAAGTTTTCTGCCAACAAATCCTCAACAATTTTCTCTGTATTTTTTGTTATCCCTCCCTGTTCTGGTGCTCCAATCACTCTTAGGTTCTTTCTCTTCATAGAGTCCCACATGATTCTTAAGATTTCTTCATTTTTTTTAATTCTTTTATCTGATTTTTCTTCAAATATATTAGTGCCAAGTGAATCATCTTCGAGTTCAGAAATTCTAGCTTCTACTTGCTCAATTCTGCTCCTCTGACTTTCTACCGAGTTATCTAATTCTGTAATTTTATTGTTAATCTTCTGAATTTCTGATTGCTGTCTATCTATGGATTTTTCCAGCTTATTAAACTTTTCATTATGTTTCTGAATAATCTTTCTGATTTCTTCATTTGCTTTATCTGTGTGTTCCTTGGTTTGTTCTGTGTATTTTTTTCCTTCATGATGTCTTGAAGGGTTTTTTATATTAAACTTTTGTACTCTGCATCTGTTAATTCCAGGAATGCACTTTCATCTAAAACATCCCTGGATTCTTTGTTTTGAGAGCCTGTTGAGGTGATCATGGCCTGTTTCTTTATGTGACTTGATATTGACTGTTGTCTCCGAGCCATCTCTAAGTTATTGTATTAGTTTATGCTTGCTTACTGTGTCGTAGCTGCTTGCTTTGTTTTGTTTTGGTATACCCCTATGGATTGCTTGAGTGAGCTAGCTTGATTATTTTTGCCTTTGGAGATCTAGCGTCCTGTTCCCAGCTGGCTAGGGCTGTTATCAGGTATATCAGTCTAGGAGTCCATTCAGTTTTCTTGTATGGATTCAGCTCAGGTTTCCAGATAGCTGATATCAAGTGTTTGGTTCAGGCTCTGTCCTACAGTCTTAGAGGGGCAGGGATGATTGGCGTATATACCCATATCTGATTGCAGCAGGTGGGTCACGCTCTGAACAAGGCAGGAGGCTGAGAACCGACCCCCAAGTGTCTCTGAAGAAAACACATCTCTGTCCCCTAGGGTGTTCTGGTGGGTGGGCTCTGCAGGGAGACCATGGGCACCCAAAGTTTTTGTTGTAAGGACTGGGAGGTACCAGTTATCCCTGGACCCCTGTCGTGGGTGTCTGTGTGACCTGAGTGGAGCTACCAGTCCTTAGGTCCCTGTTGTGGGTAGTTGAGGACCTTGTTCAACAGGCAAAGCAATGTCAAATGTCAAACACCTACCTCTCCACCACACCACTGAAATGGTTGGAGTTTGCCAACAAGGGCCTATTCTCCCAAAATAGGCCCACACAGGTCCATGCAGAAGGAAAGTTGCTCAAAGTCCACGGATGGTTTATGCCTGGACAGGAGCCGCTTCTGTTCTGAGCTCCCCCAGTTAATGGAGCTAGCAAATTATCTTTTCCCCCCAGCTGGAAATTTTTTCCTTCCCCAAGGCCGGGAGGACAGCTCCAGGTGCTCACCAGGGTCTATCTCAGGCCTAGGGATTCAGCCTCTGAAGCTGGGTTGGGGGTGGGGGGTGCCGAGGTAAAATATACGCAAGTACTTAGCTTTGCCGAGAGCTCCCTTCTGCTCAGGTTCCGGAGGTGTGAGTGGGCTGTGTGGCTGGTGCTTCTCCCTGAGGAAACTGGGGCCCAATGCTAGGACCAGCCCGCCACTGCCGCTGCCGCCGCCACAGCAGCTCTGGGAATGGTGCCTGAGGGCTCCCTGCGACTCAGGTCTGGCAATTCCTCTCCACTTCTGAACGGTCTCTTCCTTCCCCTGCCCTCACTTTGTTGTCTAAGCTTGCCTTTGATGCTCAGGGCTCCCAGCTTGTCACAAATATACTCATTTCACTTGTTTTTTCGGGTCTTTGTTGTAAAGAGGGCTCGACAGAAGCATCTGTCTATTCCACCATCTTGGTTCTGCCTCTCCTTACTCTCAGTACCCATTTTTAAGATGTGAATCCTATTAAACTTCATTTAGGAGAAGATTAAAACCCAAAAACTAAACCCATTGCCATCGAGTTGATTCTGACTCATAGCAACCCTACAGGTCAGAGTAGAACTGCCCCACAGAGTTTCCAAGGAGTGCCTGGCGGATTTGAACTGCCGACCTTTTGGTTAGCAGGCGTAGCTCTTAACCACTGCATCACCAGAGTTTTTCTAGGAGAAGATTAGATTCTTATATAATTCCAGCTGAGATGAGAGGCAAGATTCCCGGGCAATAGTATGTCTATTTTTATAAAATACTTTAGCTTCAAGACTTTAAATCTGTTTGAAACTTAGTACTCTAAGAATGTTGGCTTGAAGTCAAATTTTCCCTGTGCAAATAGGATGTTACTTCCTACAATTTAGTAAATAGTGATTTCTAAGAGTTTATATTTACCATCAACCCTGAAATTTATGGCATATTATATATGTTTCTACTACTAACCAAAATGTTGTATAAAGTGTCTATCTGTCTGTCTATCATCTATCTATCTACCATCTCCAGGATAGGAAACCCCTATAATATTTTAATAATGGAGAGTGATTAGAGGAATTAATTGAAAGGTATCAGGAATTATGACTTGAAAACAAGGATGATAAGTGAAGAGTGGGTGGTGACCATGGCCTTCCATGGGAATCAGGTGTGACAGAGCATAGCAATGGGTTGAAATGTCAGCTAGGCTTGAACTACAGTAGTGTACATCCCAGAAGTAATTCAGATAAAAGGGAATTCTAAAATCTCATAACTTGATCAGTGTTTCATTGTGTGTTAAGTAGCGAGATCTTCTGATTCCATAAATGGAAGACTCAAATACAGATGAGAATTGATCATAGAATAAAGATCGCAAATGAAATAGGTGAAATATGGACTTTTAAAATAAACGTTATTTGGATACTTGGGCAGTCTTGGAGGAAAAAGGATAAATTTTTGTTAATATTTTATACTATAGCAGGGAAGACTCCAAATGGTATATTTTTTAAAATAACTTAGAGAGCTAAACAATTAAATAATTCTAAATGAAAGATTTCTTAAAATAAAATTTTGGAGTAATAAAGGTCTGTCTAGTTATGACTTAGAATGAAGAACACAAGTGATTGATCAGAAATCAAATATGTAAAAGTAAATACTTCCACAAGTTAAAAATAAACAAGTACCAAAAGTCATGCCAAAATACAATTAATAAGGTGGGGAAAATGTTTATAGATCATATCTCAGATAAAGTGCTCATTTCCCTTATAAATAAAATAACCTTAAGTATCAAGAAGAAGTGAAAAATAAAATAGAAAAATGTACCAAACATACACTTCACATAAAAAGAGTAAAATCATCACTTAAACATATGAAAATACATTCAGCATTATAAAAAAGGGTGATTATTTATTTATTTGTACTTTAGATGAAGGTTTACAGAGCAAACTAGTTTCTCACTAAACATTTAGTACACATATTGTTTTATGACATCGGTTAACAACCTCACAACATGTCAACTCCCTTCTAAACCTTGGGTTCTCTATTACCAGCTTTCCTGTTTCCTCCTGCCTTCTAGTCCTTGCCCCCATGCTGGTGTGCCCCGTTAGTCTCATTTTGTTTTATGGGTCTGTCCAATCTTTGGTTGAATCATTACTGAGAGGGTGTCCAGGGATCATACTCTCAGGGTTTCTCCAATTTCTGTTAGGCCATCAAATCTGGTCTTTCTTTTTAAGCTAGAATTTTTTTCTACATTTTTCTCCGCTCTCTCCAGGACCTTGTATTATGATCCTTGTCAGAGCAGTCAGTGGTGGTAGCTGGGCATCATCTAGTTGTACTGGACTCAGCCTCGTGGAGGCTGTGGTAGGTGTGATCCATTAGTCCTTTGGACTAATCTTTTCCTTGTGTCTTTAGTTTTCTTTATTCTTCCTTGCTCCCGAAGGGGTGAGACCACTGGAGTATCTTAGATGGCTGCTTACAGGCTTTTAAGACCCCAGAGGCTACTCACCAAAATAGAATGTGGAACATATCCTTTGTAAACTATGAACTATGTTATGCCAGTTGAGCTAGATGTTCCCTGGGACCATGGTCCACACAGCCCTCAGCCCAGCAATTCGGTCCCTCAGGGAGTTTGAATGTGCCTGTGGTGTTTCCATGATCTTGACTTGTACAAGTTCTGCTGGCTTCTTCAGTATTGTGTACTGGATTACCCTTCACCAAAGTTACCACTTATCTATTGTCTATTTAGTGTTTTTCCATCCCCACCCCTCTCATCCGTCATAACCATCAAAGATTCTTTTCGTGCATAAACCTTTTCATGATTTTTTACAGTAATGGTCTCATATAATATTTGTCCTTTTGTGATTGATTTAACTCAGCATAATGTCCTCCAGATTCATCCATGTTGTGAGATGCTTCACAGATTCATTGTTGTTCTTTATTGTTACTTAATGCTCCATTGTGTGTATGTACCACAGTTTGATTTTCCATTTGTCTGTTGATGGACATCCAGCTTGTTTCCATCTTTTTGCTATTGTGAACAATGCTGCAATGAACACGGGTGTGTATACGTCTATTTGTGTGACGGCTCTTATTTCTCTTGGGTATATTCCTAGGAGTGGAATTGCTGAATCATATGGTGGGTTTTTATGGTATTTCTATTTCTAGATTTCTAAGGAAGTACCATATCGTTTTCCAAAATGCTTGTATCATTTTGCATTCCCACCAGAAGTGCATAAGAGTTCTGATCTTCCCACAGCTTCTCCAACATTGCTTATTTCCTGTTTATTTTATTCATGCCACTAATGCCTGGGTGAGATGTTATCTCATTGAGGTTTTGATTCGCATTTCTTTAAAGGCTAGTTATCGCAAGCATTTCCTCATGTGTCTGTTGGCCACTTGAATGTCTTCTTTGGTGAAGTGTCTGTTCATTTCCTTTGCCCAATTTTTTATTGAATTATTTGTCTTTTTGTTGTCGGAGTGTTGGATTTTGTTGTAGATTTTAGAGATTAGACTGTTGTCTGATTTGTAATAGCCAATTTTTTTTCCCCAGTCTGTAGGTTCTTTTTACTTTTTTGGTAAAGACTTTTGATGAGCATAAGTGTTTAATTTTTAGAAGATCTCAGTTATCTAGCTTATATTCTAGAGTTTGTGTGTTGTTGGTTGTTTGTATCTTATTAATGCCATGTATTAGGGCTTCTAGCATTGATCCTATTTTTTCTTCTATGAACTTCTTAGTTTTTGGCTTTATATCTAGGCTTTTGATACATTTTGAGTTAGTTTTTGTATACCGTATGAGGTATGGGCCCTATTTCATTTTTTTGCAGAGGGACATCCAGTTTTTCCAGAACCATTTGTTAAAAAGACTGTCTTTTCCCCATTTGATTGAGGTTAGCTCCTTGTTGAAGATCAGGTGACCATAGGTGGATGGGTTTACATCTGGGTTCTCATTTCTGCTCCACTGGTCATGTATCTGTTGTTGTACCAGTATCACGATGTTTTGACTACCATAGCTGTACAGTAGATTCTGAGGTCAAGTAGTGTGAGTCTTCCTACTTCATTTTTCTTCTTCCAGTAGCATTTTACTTACCTGGGGTTTCTTTCCTTTCCATAAAAAGTTAATGATAAGTTTTTCCATCTTTTAAAGAATGCTTTTGGTATTTGGATAGGAATTGCATTTTATTTGTAAATTGTTTTGGGCAGAATTATCATTTTCACAGTGTTGAGTCTACCTATCCAAGGGGATGGTATGGTTTTCCATTTATATAGAGCTCTTTTGGTTTTGTAGTAACGTTTTGTAGTTTTCTTTGTATAGGTCCTTTGCATCCCTGGTTAGATTTATCCCTAAGTATTTTATTTTTTAGGGTCCATTATAAATGGTATTGTTTGTGTGATTTCCTTTTCCTTGTTTTCTTTAGCGGTGTATAGGAATCCAACTGATTTTTTTTATGTTTATCTTGTATCCTGCTACTCTGATCATTCTATCAGTTCTAGTATTTCTCTCGTGGAGTCTTATGGGTTTTCTAGATACAGTATCATATCATCAGCAAATAGGGACAGTTTAACTTCTTCATTACCAATTTGAATGCTCTTTATTACTTTTTCTTGCCTTATTGCTCTAGCTAGAACCTTCAGCACTATGTTAAATAGTAGTGATGACAAAGGACATGCTTGTCTTCCTATTAACAAAGGAAATGTTTTCAGCCTTTCTCCATCAAGAATGATGTTGTTCGTTGGCTTTGCTAGATGCCCTTTATCTTGTTGAGAAATTTCCCTTCTATACCTATTTTATTGAGAGTTTTTATCAGGAATGGGTGCTGGACTTTGTCAAAAGCCTTTTCTGTGCCAATAGAGATGATCATGCGATTCTTTCCTTTCCTTTTATTTATGTGGTGGATTCTGTCAATTGATTTTCTAATGTTGAACCATCCTTGCATAGCTGGTATGAATCCTACTTGATCATGGTGTGTGTGTGTATATATATATATATATATGATGCTGAATTCTATCAGCTTGAATTTTGTTGAGAATTTTTGCAACTATATTCATGAGAGATATTGGTCTGTAATTTTTTTCCTTTTTTTTTTTTGTGTGTGGTGTCTTTGCCTGGTTTTGGTTCCAGGGTTTTGTTGGCTTCATAGCATTAATTTGGACGTATCACCTCCTTTTCTATGTTCTGAAATAGTTTGAGTAGCACTGGCACAAGCTCTTCTCTGAATATTTGGGAGAATTCTCCAATAAAAGCCGTGTGGGCTAGGGCTTTTTTTTTTTTTTTTTTGTAGAGTGAGGTTTTTTTTAATTTATTTATTTTTTTATTACCTTTTCAATATCTTCTCTTGTTATGAGCCTGTTTAGATTTTCAACATCATTTTGTGTTAGTTTGGGTAGGTAGTGTGTTTCTAGAAATTTGTTCATTTCTCCTAGGTTTTCAAATTTTTTGGTGTATAGTTGTTCATAATACTCTGTTAAGATATTTTTTATTTCAGTTGGCTTTGTTATAATGTCTCCCATTTCACTTCTTATTTGGGTTATTTGTGTCTTCTCATGTTTTTCTTTTGTCAGTTTGGCCCATGGTTTGTCAATTTTGTTGATCCTTTCAAAAAACCAACTTTTGGTTTTGTTGATTCTTTCTATTGTTTCTCTGTTTATTTTTGCTCCTTTCTTCTGGTGGCTGTGGGCTTCTTCTGTTGTTCTTTTTTTATTTCTTCAAGTTGTGTAGCTAATATTTTGATTTTGTCCTTTTCTTCTTTTTTGATGTGTGTATCTATTGCTATAAATTGACCTCTGAGCACTGCCGTTGCTATGCCCCAAAGGTTTTGGTATGATGTGTTTTCATTCTCATTTGATTCTAGGATTTTTTATTCCAGCTCTGATTTCTTCTATTATCCAGTGGTTTTTAAGCAGGGTATTATTCAGTTTCTATGTAGTTGATTTTTTTCCTTCCTCTTCCTGTTGCTTATTTCAGCTTTGATGGTGTTGTAGTCAGAGAAGATACTCGGTATTATCTCAGTGTTTTGGATTTTGTTGAGGGTTGCTCTGTGGCCTAAAAAAAAAAAAAAAAAAAAGAAGCCTAAGATGTGGTCTATTCTGGAGAACGTTCCATGTGCATTGGAAAAGAATATGTACTTTGCAGTTGTTGGGTGGAGCTTTCCATGTACGTATATGTGGTCAAGTTGGCTGATTGTGCCCTTTAGCTCTTCTGTATCTTTGTTAAGTTTCTTTCTAGAAGTCTGTCCTTTACTGAAAGTGGAATATCAAATCCGCAAATACATAAACATATACATACATACGTATATAATTCTAATAGAAACCCTCAACAATTATAATCATGACCAAAGTTTTGTATAACTGAATATTTTAAAATCTATTAATGCATTCGAATTCAAGAAAATGTTACTTGATGTTGATGATGAGTCAGGTGCCGTTTCAAGGGCACAATATAATTTATCACAATAATAAATCAATGCAAAATAGTGAAGGTGAATTAAAAAAAAATCTTACTTTCGTATAAAAAACAGTAACCCCCCAAAATTGATTACAATCTCAAAATAATATAAAACACTGCTCTTCTGTGCTATTTTTCCCATCTTTTCACAATAAAGTGACATGCTTAATTCTGTGTTTTATAAAGATTTGTTATTTATTTTCCATTTCAATTTTATATGAAACACATCCCCTTACGTTGTCTGAAAATATGTTGAAAGCAAAGTGGGGTAGATGCAGTTGTAATAATAACATAACTTCTGAAGATAAGGGAATATAACTAGCTTAATGAGTTTGTGATAGCCAGACTTCTACTTTCAGCAAAGATGGAGTAACATGACCTGATTTATGTCAAGACTTAAATATTCTAAAGTCCAGAAAAAATTGTATAAAACACCAGCCATCAAGATATTAGATATCAACCAAAGAAGGACAGTGCTATCTACTGTTTCTAAGAAAATTTTGCCTAACCCCAGGCAACAATGATTTTCTCCTATGTTTTCTTCTAGAAATTTTAGAGTTTTAGGCTTTGTTTTTAAGTCATTGGTCCCAACCTGTTAATTTTTACTTTTGTAGTGGTATAAGGAATGGCTCTAAGTTCATTTTTTAATAGAAAAATGTAATTATTCCACCACAAATTTTTGAAGTGTATCCTTTTTCCATTGAATTGCCATTGCAATTTGTTGAAAATTGATTAACCACGTAATGTTAATTTATTTTTGAATTTTGTAATCTGTTGCATTGTAAACTGAAGAAAGCACTAAGAAATAATATACTACAATGGAAATGTAGGAGGCATATTTCTAAACACAATCAAGGATAGACAAGACAGTCAAATATGAGAAGTTAGTCTTAAAAACAAATAGAGAGAGAAAATAGATCAAATAACATTTGGTCCCAAATTAGAATATAATATAGGTATAAGTACAGAAACCTCAGTTGTGTCTACTCAGTTATTTTTATACTGATCATAAAAGTTGGTTAGAAATGAGTGTGTACTCTATAGTTATTTTTTTCCTTTGATATACAATATTCCAGATTTAAAACACTTATATTTACACAGTCTAGAGGTATACTTTGATGTAGTACCTATACTATCTATGACAAAAAAAATTAACTTATTGGTTCTCCAGCCAGGGATTGTTAGTTTTTTTTTTTTTAAGGTAGACCGCAATAAATAAATCGTGGACATGTAATTGTGAGAGAAACCTAGAGTGCTATATTCCAAGGTCCAAGTAGTGGAGTCAAGAGAGAAATATTAAGAAAGTGGAGGTAAGAAAGGGCCTAAAACATACAACTTTGATGGTGAATAGCCTCCTGTGGATAAGTTGTATTGCTCTGTCTAGGGCATTCTTGCGCTCTGCCAAGGTCTAGTTGGAATGAGGACCTGAATTCCATGGGGAGCAATAAGAAAGTCAGCTTTAGCCAGAGTTTCTAGAAAAACAAATCAGAATGAATGGCAAGCAGAAGCATCTATTAAATATTGAGGTGACATATGATAAAGGGGATAAACTATTATAATAGGGTAGATATTTTTATTTGAAGAGAACTTTTTGATTTGATTGCACATGTATTCTGAAAGAGATGTCAGTTCCAGTTAGGAAGAAAATAAATTCTTAATAAAGCAAAAATTTATTAAAACCTATACTCTATACATTTAAAACCATTGGACTTACTAAGTTCTACTTGGGGAAAAAATAAAGCAACTATATAGTCAAATCTAACAGAGTAAGTATGAAACTTTCCATGCTGGTATGATTTTTGTGTTGGTATTCTGTATTTATTTTAGAACACTATAAAACTGAGAATCAGAGTTCAACAAATAACATAAGAAAATAATTTTAAGCTAAAAAATGGGCACTCAGAGCTTTCAAATTAGAATTTCTGCCTTTTCTAATTATGAAGTAAAATAAAAACAACATTGGTACTAAAACATCACATTTAATGATAAATCAAATAAATTACTGAAAGTTTTATTTGGAGTAAATCACTTCTAATAAGCAAGACATGAGTTTACAGTTATTTATATATGCTTGTATGACCACTACACAATTACGTGCTTGCTATTTTAATAGAAAGTCCATCACTGATTTTTCTCAAACATATTACTTTCTAGAAATATTTTCCTGTTTAGAATGACAGAATTAAGGAATAATAATAATTTATAAACATAGTAGTTCTCATTTATTTATTTTTCTCACAGCATGGTACTTTATATCTTAAAAAAGGTACTAAAAAGTTTTAAGCCAACACTTCAGTTTTCTTGGGAAGTATTAACAAATTATGGAATTACACAAAGCTAGAGTTGATGGAATTGGGGCAATGTCCAGTGTTTCCAGTTACAGCTGCCATCAGATAGGATAAAACCCTAACCAACTGACATCAGGCACATAATGAAAAATGATAGTGACATAAAAGTGGGTTCTCTTGGTCTGGCTCCTTTTTCTGTAATAACTAGCACTGGAAACCATTTTCTTTATTCGTATCTGGATAGATATTTTCTTGATTCTTATATGAAATTATAAGTTTAGGCAGGACTTCTTAATGTTCTCTCTCTTTTTAGCATAGATAATGAATCTTACAGTATATTACATTAAATTAAATTCAGTATGACAGTTTAAAATTATTATATGTCCCACATTCTGTTAGTTTAATATAGGGGAACATTGTGGAATATGAAAAACACTTCTGTGTTATGGGAAGTTGTTGGGATAGGACGCAGGCATAAATTCTCCTAAAATCAAGTGTCAGTGAGTGACACACAGTTTAGAAGTAAAAAGATTGAGACTGTAATCACACTGAAACTTAAGAAATTCATGGCAGTCATCCCAGTTGGGGAGTAAAATAATTTTACATTTATTTACTTCTGATTACTTAATTTTGAGTATTATGTAACATGAGTAATACTATTTAAATACATAGGTATATAATTGAGACCCACATATATAAACCACATCTGGTCTCATATTAGTCAATATCTTCGGTGTGTAGTTTTATTACATGTCTTAGAATGACATTTCATATAGATATGTGGAAGTAAAGAGAAAACTGACTTTATGGCAAACAGAACAACTTGGTAAATATTAGATGCAAAACTAAAGAAAACATGGTTGAGAGTCAATGTAAAAAGTAGTAAGGATGGAAGTGATGTATCAGGTAAGACAACAGTGGATAATTTGAATACTCAACAATTTTGTTCAAAGATTTTTTTATTGACACTTGTCTTATGCTGCTATGACCTGGATGTTTCTGAATCTCAAATGTAATAGTAATTACAGAATATAACATGTCATTTAATGAACTAAATAAATTTTAGATAAAATATTTATAACTTCTCCTTAAATCTTGCAGTTCTAAGAGTTATTTAGGTCCTCTTTTTAATATAAAAAAATGACTTAAAATATTTAAATAATGGCCCGGGTCAACTAAAACTATAAGTACTGGAAGCCTAGTTCTAACCTAGGTCTAGAAAAAGAACTTGAGCGGGGAGATGAAATTCTAGCATGTGTGTGAAGTAGCAACACATATGCAAACTCTTTCAGTCTATGTTTCTTCATCTAAAAAATAGCATGAGAACATTAACACTTAACTAAAGAAAAACATTTGAGAAATAAATGATAAAATATTATGGTAATCAGAGGAGGCGGGGCCAAGATGGCGGACTAGGTGGACGCTACCGCGGATCCCTCTTGCAACAAAGACTCAGAAAAACAAGTGAATCGATCACATACATAACAATCTACGAACTCTGAACAACAAACACAGATTTAGAGATGAAGAACGAACAAATATGGGGAGACAGCGATTGTTTTCAGAGGCAGGAGCCAGCGTACCAGTCAGCAGATTTTCTGGAAAAATTAGTTTCCTAGTGATGGCTCGGAGACAGCAGTCCATATCAAACCACATAAAGAAGCAGACCATGACAGCTTCTCCAACCCCCCAAACAAAAGAATAAAAATCTTTCCCAAATGAAGATATAATCCTGGAATTACCAGATACAGAATATAAAAAACTAATTTACAGAATGCTTAAAGACATCACAAATGAAATTAGGCAAAACTGCAGAAAAAGCCAAGGAACACACTGATAAAGCTATTGAAGAACTCAAAAAGATTATTCAAGAACATAGTGGAAAAATTAATAAGTTGCAAGAATCCATGGAGAGACAACATGTAGAAATCCAAAAGATTAGCAATAAAATTACAGAATTAGACAACGCAATAGGAAGTCAGAGGAGCAGACTCGAGCAATTAGAATGTAGACTGGGACATCTGGAGGACCAGGGAATCAACACCAACATAGCTGAAAAAAAATCAGATAAAAGAATTAAAAAAAATGAAGAAACCCTAAGAATCATATGGGACTCTATCAAGAAGGATAACTTGCAAGTGATTGGAGTCCCAGTACAGGGAGGGAGGACAGAAAACACATAGAAAATAGTTGAAGAACTCCTGACACAAAACTTCCCTGACATCATGAAAGATGAAAGGATATCTATCCAGGATGCTCATCGAACCCCATTTAAGATTGATCCAAAAAGAAAAACACCAAGACATATTATCATCAAACTTGCCAAAACCAAAGACAAACAGAAAATTTTAAAAGCAGCCAGGGAGGAAAGAAAGGTTTCCTTCAAGGGAGAATCAATAAGAATAAGTTCAGACTACTCAGCAGAAACTATGCAGGCAAGAAGGGAATGGGACGACATATACAGAGCACTGAAGGAGAAAAACTGCCAACCAAGGATCATATATCCAGCAAAACTCTCTCTGAAATATGAAGGCGAAATTAAGATATTTACAGATAAACACAAGTTTAGAGAATTTGCAAAAACCAAACCAAGGCTACAAGAAATGCTAAAGGAGATTATTTGGTCAGATGACCAATAATATCAGGTACCAGCACAATACAAGGTCACAAAACAGAACGTCCTGATATCAAAGCAACTCAAACAGGGAAAGCACAAAAACAAACAAATTAAGGTTAATTCTAAAAAATAAATAAATAAATAAAATAACACACATAACAGGGAATCATGGAAGTCAATAGGTAAAAGATCACAATAATCAAAAAGAGGGACTAAATATAGGAGGCATTGAACTGCCAGATGGAGGGTGATACAAGGCGATATAGAAGGATACAAGTTAGGTTTTTACTTAGAAAAACAGGGGTAAATAATAAGGTAACCACAAAAAGGAATATCAACTCCATAACTCAAGATAAAAACCAAGAAAAATGTAACGACTCAACTAACATAAAGTTAAACATTATGAAAATGAGGATCTCACAATTTACTAAGAAAAACGTCTCAGCAAAAAAAAGTATGTGGAAAAATGAAATTGCCAACAACACACATGAAAAGGGATCAAAATGACAGCACTAAAAACTTATTTATCTATAATTACGCTGAATGTAAATGGACTAAATGCACCAATAAAGAAACAGAGAGTCACGGACTGGATAAAGAAACACGATCCATCTATATACTGCCTACAAGAGACACACCTAAGACTTAGAGACACAAACAAACTAAAACTCAAAGGATGGAAAAAAATATATCAAGCAAACAATAAGCAAAAAAGAAGAGGAGTAGCAATATTAATTTCTGACAAAATAGACTTTAGACTTAAATCCACCACAAAGGATAAAGAAGGACACTATAGAATGATAAAAGGGACAATTGATCAGGAAGACATAACCATATTAAATATATATGTACCCAGTGACAGGGCTGCAAGATACATAAATCAAATTTTAACAGAATTGAAAACTGAGATAGACACCTCCACAATTATAGTAGGAGACTTCAACACATCACTTTCGGAGAAGGACAGGACATCCAGTAAGGAGCTCAATAAAGACACGGAAGACCTACTTACAACAATCAACCAACTTGACCTCATTGACTTATACAAAACTCTCCACCCAACTGCTGCAAAATATACTTTTTTTTCTAGTTCACATGGAACATTCTCTAGAATAGACCACCTATTAGGTCATAAAACAAACCTTTGCAGAGTCCAAAACATCGAAATATTACAAAGCATCTTCTCAGACCACAAGGCAATAAAACTAGAGATCAATAACAGAAAAACGAGGGAAAAGAAATCAAATACTTGGAAAATGAACAATACCCTCCCGAAAAAAGACTGGGTTATAGAAGACATTAAGGAGGGAATAAGGAAATTCATAGAATGCAACGAGAATGAAAATACTTCCTATCAAAACCTCTGGGACATAGCAAGAGCAGTGCTCAGAGGCCAATTTATATCAATAAATGCACACATACAAAAAGAAGAAAGAGCCAAAATCAGAGAACTGTCCCTACAACTTGAACAAATAGAAACTGAGCAACAAAAGAACCCATCAGGCAGCAGAAGAAAACAAATAATAAAAATTAGAGCTGAACTAAATGAATTAGAGAACAGAAAAACAATTGAAAGAATTAACAAAGCCAAAAGTTGGTTCTTTGAAAAAATTAACAAAATTGATAAAGCATTGGCTAGACTGACTAAAGAAATACAGGAAAGGAAACAAATAACCCGAATAAGAAACGAGAAGGACCACATCACAACAGAACCAACTGAAATTAAAAGAATCATTTCAGATTACTACGTAAAATTGTACTCTAACAAATTTGAAAACCTAGAAGAAATGGATGAATTCTTGGAAAAACACTACCCACCTAAACTAACACATTCAGAAGTAGAACAACTAAATAGACCCATAACAAAAAAAGAGATTGAAACGGTAATCAAAAAACTCCCAACGAAAAAAAGCCCTGACCCTGACAGCTTTGTTGGAGATTCTACCAAACCTTCAGAGAAGACTTAACACCACTACTACTGAAGGTATTTCAAAGCATAGAAAAAGACGGAATACTACCCAACTCATTCTATGAAGCTACCATCTCCCTGATACCAAAACCAGGTAAAGACATTACAAAAGAAGAAAATTATAGACTTATATCCCTAATGAACATAGATGTAAAAATCCTCAACAAAATTCTAGCCAATAGAATCCAACAACACATCAAAAAAATAATTCACCCTGACCAAGTGGGATTTATACCAGGTATGCAAGGCTGGTTTAATATCAGAAAAACCATTAATGTAATCCATCACATAAATAAAACAAAAGACAAAAACGACATGATCTTATCAATTGATGCAGAAAAGGCACTTGACAAAGTTCAACACCCGTTTATGATAAAAACTCTTACCAAAATAGGAATTGAAGGAAAATTACTCAACATAATAAAGGGCATCTATTTTTTTATGCAAAGCCAACATCACTCTAAATGGAGAGAACCTGAAAGCATTTCCCTTGAGAACGGGAACCAGACAAGGATGCCCTTTATCACCGCTCTTATTCAACATCGTACTTGAAGTCCTAGCCAGGGCAATTAGGCTAGACAAAGAAATAAAGGGTATCCGGATTGACAAAGAGGAAGTAAAGCTATCACTATTTCCAGATGACATGATCGTATACACAGAAAACCCTAAGGAATCCTCCAGAAAACTACTGAAACTAATAGAAGAGTTTGGCAGAGTCTCAGGTTATAAAATAAACATACAAAAATCACTTGGATTCCTCTACATCAACAAAAAGAACACCGAAGAGGAAATAACCAAATCAATACCATTCACAGTAGCCCCCAAGAAGATAAGATACTTAGGAATAAATCTTACCAAGGATGTAAAAGACCTATACAAAGAAAACTACAAAGCTCTACTACAAGAAATTCAAAAGGACATACTTAAGTGGAAAAACATACCCTGCTCATGGATAGGAAGACTTAACATTGTAAAAATGTCTATTCTACCAAAAGCCATCTATACATATAACGCACTTCCGATCCAAATTCCAATGTCATATTTTAAGGGCATAGAGAAACAAATCACCAATTTCAGATGGAAGGGAAAGAACCCCCGGATAAGCAAAGCATTACTGAAAAAGAAGAAGAAAGTGGGAGGCCTCATTCTACCTGATTTCAGAAGCTATTATACAGCCACAGTAGTCAAAACAGCCTGGTACTTGTACAACAGGCACATAGACCAATGGAACAGAGTTGAGAACTCAGATATAAATCCATCCATGTATGAGCTGCTGATATTTGACAAAGGACCAGTGTCAGTTAATTGGGGAAAAGATAGCCTTTTTAACAAATGGTGCTGGCATACCTGGATATCCATTTGCAAAAGAATGAAACAGGACCCATACCTCACACCATGCACAAAAACTAACTCCAAGTGGATCAAAGACCTAAACATAAAGACTAAAACGATAAAGATCATGGAAGAAAAAATAGGGACAACCCTAGGAGCCCTAATACAGGGCATAAACAGAATACAAAACATTACCAAAAATGACGAAGAGAAACCAGATAACTGGGAGCTCCTAAAAATCAAACACCTATGCTCATCTAAAGACTTCACCAAAAGAGTAAAAAGACCACCTACAGATTGGGAAAGAATTTTCAGCTATGACATCTCAGACCAGTGCCTGATCTCTAAAATCTACATGATTCTGTCGAAACTCAACCACAAAAAGACAAACAACCCAATCAAGAAGTGGGCAAAGGATATGAACACACATTTCACTAAAGAAGATATTCAGGCAGCTAACAGATACATGAGAAAATGCTCCCGATCATTAGCCATTAGAGAAATGCAAATTAAAACTACGAAGAGATTCCATCTCACTCTAACAAGGCTGGCATTAGTCCAAAAAACAGAAAATAATAAATGTTGGAGAGGCTGCGGAGAGATTGGAACTCTCATACACTGCTGGTGGGAATGTAAAATGGTACAATCACATTGGAAATCCATCTGGTGTTATCTTAAACAGTTAGAAATAGAACTACCATACAACCCAGAAATCCCACTCCTCGGAATATACCCTAGAGATACAAGAGCCTTCACACAAACAGATATATGCACACCCATCTTTATTGCAGCTCTGTTTACAATAGCAAAAAGCTGGAAGCAACCAAGGTGTCCACCAACGGATGAATGGGTAAATAAATTGTGGTATATTCACACAATGGAATACTACCCATCGATAAAGAACAGTGACGAATCTCTGAAACATTTCATAACATGGAGGAATCTGGAAGGCATTGTGCTGAACGAAATGAGTCAGAGGCAAAAGGACAAATATTGTATAAGACCACTATTATAAGATCTTGAGAAATAGTAAAAACTGAGAAGAACACATACTTTTGTGGTTACGAAGGGGGGAGGGAGGGAGAGGGTTTTTTATTGATCAATCAGTAGATAAGAACTGCTTTGGGTGAAGGGAAAGACAACACTCAATACATGGAAGGTCAGCCCAATTGGACTGGACTAAAAGCAAAGAGGTTTCCGGGATAAAATGAATGCTTCAAAGGTCAGCAGAGCAGGGGCAGGTGTCTTGGGAACATGGTTTGAGGGGACTTCTAAGTCAATAGGCAAAATAATTCTATTACGAAAACATTCTGCTTCCCACTTTGAAATGTGGCGTCTGGGGTCCTAAATGCTAACAAGCGGCCATCTAAGATGCATCAATTGGTCTCAACCCACCTGGAGCAAAGGAAAATGAAGAACACCAAGGTCACAGGACAACTAAGAACCCAAGAGACAGAAAGGGCCACATGAACCAGAGACCTACATCATCCTGAGACCAGAAGAACTAGTTGGTGCCTGGCCACAATCGATGACTGCCCTGTCAGGGAGCACAACAGGGAACTCCTGAGGGAGCAGGAGATCAGTGGGATGCAGACCCCAAATTCTCATAAAAAGACCATACTTAATGGTCTGACTGAGACTAGAGGAATCCCGGCGGCCATGCTCCCCAGACCTTCTGTTGGCACAGGACAGGAACCATCCCCGAAGACAACTCATCAGACATGAAAGGGACTGGTCAGTGTGGGGGAGAGAGATGCTGATGAAGAGTGAGCTAATTAAATCAAGTGGACACTTGAGAGTGTGTTGGCAACTCTTGACTGGAGGGGGGATGGGAAGATAGAGAGAGAGGGAAGCTGGCAAAATTGTCAAGAAAGGAGAGACTGAAAGGGCTGACTCAATAGGGGGAGAGCAAGTGGGAGAAGGGAGTAAGATGTATGTAAACTTGCATGTGACAGACTGATTGGATTTGTAAATGTTCACTTGAAGCTTAAATAAAAGTTAATTAAAAAAAATTTGTTAAAAGGACTAATCAATAAATGAATGGGTGAATTAAGGAAAAAAAAATATTATGGTAATCACTTGACCTACACACCAGCTTCTCTTCTCTTTTCCCAGATGCTATCTACTGCCATGTTGTTATTAATTGCCTTCCTCCTTTAATTCCTGTATTATCCACCTAGATCTCAATACCCGAAAAAGTTATTGAAGCTCTGCATGTCTTATAACTCCCTATCAAAATATACTTGCTCACATGGTCTCTGGCTAAAATGGGTATTCTCTGCTATTGGCCTTTCTGAAAATGATGTTAAAATTATATTTTATAATATTTTATACTGTAGGATGTTGATTTCCAGGTGTTTCATTTCAGACATATTATTGAAATGATACATTTTATGAGAATAAATGGCAGATAGCAAGACATTAAGGATAGATAAACTGGGCAGAGTTCCTGAAATAATATCATAAATGGATGGTAAACTAAGTATCTTGCCTGTGCCTGGTGGAAGAGATCCCAAAGGGGAAGAGATAACTATTATTTATTTATTTAAAGAACATTTCTTGTTCAAAATGAACTGACTGTTTTAAAGGTGGATTGAATATCTTTGAGGAAACAAATTATTTTAGCTAAAGTAATTTAAATACTTACATAAACCCTGTTCAGTGAGGAAAAAAAACAAGATTTTCTCAAATAGATCAAAACCCATACCAACTACCATTGAGTTGATCCTGACTCAGAGTGACCCTACAGGACAGAGGAGAACTGTCCTATATTGTTTTCAAGGCTGTGAATCTTTATGGAATCAGAGTGCCATATCTTTCTCCCACAGGTCGGCTGGTGGGTTGGAATTGTCAAACTTTTGACTACCAGCTGAGCGCTTTAGTAACTGCACTACCAGGGCTCCTAGTATCCCAAATAAGAAGATAAGTATGGGATGTTATATATTAATATTCAACTTTAGTTCATGATACAATTAATATTTACCACAGAGTAGTGAATGTGTTATTTTCCTAAAGCAGCTCCTTTGTATTTCTGAATCTATTAAATATAATTTACCTTAAACAGTGACTTTAAATAGTGATACTAAATTACTTTGAAACACTGGCAATTTGAAAAATTGCTATGTTTTGGTAAGAATGCTAAACAATACTATAGGAAAACTTCATTTCCAGCAAAGACTTTCTAGCAAATAAGCTTTATATTTATGTGTTTTAGTTCTGATGATATTTCAATAAGATATGAAAGTAAAACAATCCATGAAATAAAAAATTTAAAACCATTGAGAAAACCAAGAGACATTTATTTTACAGAAAATAAATGTTTTTAAAGTAAGAATTTATAAAACAATAAAGTTTTAAATTCATAATGTCTTTCAAATTAATTTCAGAGTTTCTGTTTCTAATATATATAAAAATACAAACATAACTGAGGCTTAGCTAGATTGGGGACATTGACAGTGACTTATATCTAACTGGAAGCCCTGATGGCACAGTGGATAAGAGCTCAGGCTGCTAACCGGAAAAAAAAAAAAAAAAAAAGGTTAGCAGTTGAACTCCACCAGCCACTCCTTAGAAACTCTATGGGGCAGTTCTACTCTGCCCTAGCTGAATCAGAATATTGTTAACCAAATCCAAACCCATGGTCTTCAAGTGAATTCGGACTCCTAAAGACCCTACAATTAGGGTAGAACTGTCTCTGAGGGTTTTCAAGGCTGTAAATCTTTACGGAAGTTGACTGCCACCATCTTCCTTCCTCAGAGTGGCCGGTGGGTTTAAAACACTGACCTTTTGGTTAGCAACCGAGTGCTTAAGCACTGTGCAACCAGGACTCAGTCAGAATATTGCTCAGCATTCCGTAATCATTTGGGCTTTTTCCAGGGAATGGATGCTTAGATTTTAAATTAAAATATGATAGACTTAGGCTTTATTTCCCTTAGTAAAAAGAACTAGAACATCTTCAAGAATGAAGAGTAATACAGACAGACTTGGGAGAACACACAGGGTTAATTTCTGCACTTTCTACCCTGTCTTCTTGATCAAAACATAGGCAAATCTTACATATTTGATGTTATACATGGATAATTCCATCACTAAAAACTTGAGTTTGTATAATTAGAAATGCTATTTTATTTAGCACTCAAAGATATTTTATTCAAACAATAATTAAATTATTTTTTATTAAATGCTGTCATTCATTATGTATGTCATTTACACGTAAAGATTTGGCACTTTTGTCCTCTTGTGAGTCTTAATTCTTCTCTCCCTCTTAAGAGTAATGCTTTCATTTTAAAAACATCTGTTCCTTTGTTTTAGTTCAGAAACAAATCTTTTCTAGAATCTATATTGATTTAAAGTAGGAAAATAGTCACAGCCTTTACTTGTCAGATCATTTAGTATCAGAAAAAGAAAATGCATACAAAGGCTATTACCCTACTTGCAATTCTAAGTGTTGAGCACTGATGGGTACTATAGGTGTTACAGTCTATAAAGTAGAAGTAATGATATAAACCCAAATATTGACAGAATTCATGGAGAAATAACTTAAGAGTTGAATTTTTTTGGAGTTTTGTGACATTACGATAATTACTTTTAAGACCCACTTCATTTCCACAATCTTCCTGTGATACAAAAGGAAAATAAATTAGAGGGTATTGTTCATGTTGTACAGCACAGTGAGTAAAATTCAGAGGAATAAATTAAAATTAGTTTTAATAGTAATAATTATAAATGGATGATAATAAATAACTATTCATAACAATAATAATAGTTTTTTAATAAATGCCAAGACTTCTTCAGGTGTTTTACTTATATTAAATAATTTAATTCATATAACATCACTGTATGTCAATATAGTTGCTAGCCATTTAAGAGCTGACCAAACTGTAACACAGGAATATTAATTAACTTGCATGAAGCCATCACATAGCTAGATGTTGTTGGAGCTATAATTCAAGTACATGTGGGAAATACTGTTCTTTAACGTGGGCATGGAGCCCTGGTGGATCTGCAGTTAACCACTTCACTGCTAACAAAAGAGCCAGTGGTTCAAACCAACTGGCTGCTCATTGTAATAAAGACTTGGTGTTCTGCTTTCCCCAAAATTTACAGCCTTGGAAACCGTATGGGGCAGTTCAGTTTGCCCTATAGCATTGCTATGACTTGGAATGTACTCCTCGGCAAGTTTTTTTTTTTTTTTTAACCATGGCTCCATACTTCTCCTCTTCTTAGTGGATATGGTGCAAACATTAGGATGGAGAAGTTAAAATCAGGTGAGACAAGAGGTACCTTGCCTCTTTCAAAATCTAAGGCAGCACTCATTTTCACGATTCTGCAAGTGCAATGATGGCCCTGAATGCCTCCTTAAATTTTGCACCTCAGGAGCTTCAATGACTAGTCCTTGTGCTGACGCTGATGAAGCGAATGGTGAGAAAAATAATTACCAATAAATGAACTCAAAACCACTTTATCAAATACCTACTTAACTAGCCAATCTGTTAAATCCTAGGGCTACAAGCTTAAAGAACATGCTGTCATAATCATAACTATAGAACCATAACTGAAAAATAAACGGTTTAAAATTGGTAGGTAGCCGATACATTTTACCAATATTAACTCATTCAATTCTCAAAAACACAGATGTAAACCTTAAAAACTTTTAAATAATTGCTTTAAATCACACAGATAATAAATCATAGGCTGAAGTCAAACTCAAGTCCGTTAAAAAAAAAAAGAAAAAACACATGCAGTCACAAAATGTATATGCAATTGCTGGAATTGCCCACACTTAGTTAATCTAAATATCCTTATATCTAAGGAAAAGTGAGTTCAGAAACAGTTACCTGAAGCGTTATTTTTTGAGTAACAACAAAAATAATAGCAAGTGTACACAGCACAATGGGTGTAACATAACGGTCCATATCTTTCCTTCTCCTGTCCCACACGCATACACACAGGTAACAAATACCCTCCATGCTATCCCTGTTTTTCCAGGGTGACTACATTTATTCTTTATATCTGAATCAATGTACCCAGGCTAAGTGCCTTGAATGGAATCCTCTTATCTTACCCAGTTCATATCCTACCAAAAGATATTTGTTTTATTCCTCTATGCAGAATGAAATATTCTTTCAGTTTTCTTTTAAACTACCTAATATGGGGAACCTGTTTGTTGTATATGCTTAAAATGGTCAAATATGGAAGAATGAAGCATTGATTTAGGCAATTGAAAATGTATGTGAGAAGACACTTTATGATACAGTGTTTGAGAAGCGTGACGAGAAAATGCATAGAGAAGTACAATAGGATTGTCAAGACATGTTATTAATTTAAAGTGAGATTAGATGGCAAAGCTCATTTCCAGTAGTTGCCAATTGCTCTAATCCCTCTGCTGAGTCAGGTAGGGCTTAATTTATTCTGGTCTGTGCTCCAAAAGTACAGTGAAATGACCTTAAAATAAATTTGATAGGACTGTTTACTGTGATTTAACAGGGGGACCTGGAACATATATAAATAGTATCTTTCTTAAAGTGCAAACAATAGCAGTGATCATAAAATCCAATGCAGACACTTCAATACAGTTTAGAAAAGAGGGAAAGAGATACAGGAAGATAAAGAAAATGCACATGTAAATTTACCTTTTCCACAGAAGAATCATCAAGGAAAACCACCAGAAGAAAATCTAACTGAACTGATGGAATTCGTTCTCTTGGACTTTTCTGATATGCCCCATCTCCAGTGGTTTCTTTTTGGCTTATTTTTAGTCATCTATATCATTTATATCATTATCCTGATGAGCAATGGCACCATATTTCTAATAACAAAAATGGATCCTGCTCTCCAGAGCCCTATGTATCTTTTCATGGCAAATTTTTCCTTCTTGGAAATCTGCTATGTATCAGCTACTCTCCCCAGAATGCTAATGAATCTAGGAACCCAGAGAAGAAGAATTTCCTTAGTTGCCTGTGCTACACAGACGTGCTTTTTCCTTATGTTTGGAGGCACAGAGTGTTTGCTTCTGGCAGTGATGGCCTATGACCGTTATGTGGCCATTTGTAACCCTCTGAATTATCCTCTAGTCATGAACCACAGAGTTTGTATCCAGTTGGTGACTGGGTCCTGGACCATTGGAATCCCAGTTATGGTAGGGTACACATATCAAATTTTCTCCCTGCCTTTTTGTGGATCAAACCAAATTAACCATTTCTTCTGTGACATTCCCCCAATACTCAAGCTGGCTTGTGGGGACATCTTTGTAAATGAGATGTTGGTCTACATAGTTGCTGTGTTATTTGGCATGGTTCCATTTCTGTTGATACTTGGCTCTTACAGTACAATCATATCAGTCATCCTGAAGTTACCATCAGCCACAAGTCGAGCCAAAGCCTTCTCCACCTGCTCCTCTCATCTTACGGTTGTTGTGTTATTCTTCGGGTCAGTCATTATTACATACTTAACTTCCAACATCAGACTCTCAGAGGGAACTGACAAAGTGCTATCTCTTTTATATACTATCCTAACTCCTATGTTTAATCCCATGATATATAGTCTAAGGAATAAGGATGTCATAAAGGCACTGAGAAAATTGTTATGTAAATAATTCACTTCATTTAAAAATCAAATAAATTGTAATAAAATTGATATCTTACATAGTTTTAATCAAATTTCAACAAATGTATACCCTTAACTATACCTTTTTTTATGGAATGAACTGTGTCCCCAAAAAATGTGTGTCAACTTGGGTAGGCCATAATTCCCAGTCTACTATGATTGCCCACCATTTTGTCTTATAAGTCAGAATTGACTAGAAGGCAAAAGGTTTGTTTTGATGTTATTCCTATACATTGCAAATCTTACATCTGTAATGATAATAAGGCAGGATTATAGGCAGTTATGTTACTGAGGCAGGACTCAATCTAAAACATTAGTTTGTATCTTGAGTCAATCACTTTTGAGATATAAAAGGGAGATGTGAGCAGAGAGAAGGGGTCCTCCTACCCAAGAATGAAGAAACCAGATGGAAGTCTGTCCTTTGTAACCTGGTCCCTGCACTAAGATTCTTCTACACCAAGGGAAGACTGGTGACAAAGACCTTCCCCCAAAGGCTACAGAGAGAGGAAGTTTCCCCTGGAACTGTCGCACTGAGTTAGGAATTCTGCCTCCTAGGTTGTGAGTGAATAAATTTCTCTTTCTTAAGCTATATTATACTTTTGGTGTTTCTGTTACAGCAGCACCTGATAAAAAAGACACCTTTTCTTTTCATGCGGTGAAAATTATTTCCAAGTTAAAAATTACTTGCAATGCTGTCAGAACTTTCTGCTCAAATTATTTAAGTAATATACATGTTAAAAAAAGAAGTTAGCAGACAGCAAATCATTCCATTAGTAACTCTATAATTTCATTGTACAATGTTCTCCCTCCTTAAGAACTTTTGTTTGGGCTGATTTAATTTAGTTGGTTATAATGTATAATCTGTTATATCACTTAGTGTAAATGATATCATTAATTTCCATGAATATCCATACAGTTGTGACACCCATTTTAAAAACCAGATTTAAAATATGCATTAATTAAAACTATACAGCATTCCTATGGTATCTACTGGCGATAGGTTCCTGGACTCCCAAGAATACTAAAATATGTGGATGCTCAAGTGCTTTATATAAAATAGCACAATATTTGCATATAACCTATGCACAACCTTCCCTATAAATCATCTCCAGGTTACTCATAATATCTAATATGAAGTAAATGCTATGTAAATAGTTGCTATACACTATTGTTTAGGGAATAGTGACAAGACACGAGGTAAACAATAAGCGCTCCTAAACAAAATGTTGGCCATTTGAATCTACCAGCTGCCCCTTGGAAAACCTATGGGGCGGTTCTACTCTGCCCTTTAGGGTCACTAAGAGTCGGAATTGACTTGGTGGCAATGGGTTTGGACTTTAGGTTTTCACCTGTGTTCTATTTCTATACTTGGGTTTGAGTTAGGTCCTCATCACTTTAGTTTTTGTTTGACATGGAAAATTATTTAATATTTCAAAGTCAATTTTTATATTTAAGTCTCTCTTTCTCTCTCTATATAAAAGATATATATATAAATCTATAAATTTATGTAGGGTTGCTATGAGTTGGAGTCAGCAATGGGTATATATATATTCTTTTTTCTTTTGTGTGTGAAAATTAATACATTGTGTAGAGCACACCTACCTCTGATTTAGTTTACCATATGACATTTTTATATCTGTAATTATGATCACATTTGCGATTAAGGAATTTCCTTAACATCTCTTATCTACAGCCTTAGGAACAAAGATATCATGGAGAAAATTAGGAATTTAATTAATCATCACCAAACTACTTTCACACTGAATATGATCGAAATAAGTACTTGTTCATTTTTGCTCTATTGCAAAAAAAAAAAAAAATTATATATATTGTTCTCTCTTTTGAGCATGATTTAAGTCAGTTGTTATTGTTGGTGTTAGCTGTCATGGAATCATAGCCTGACTCACGGTCAATCAATGTGTTACAGAGTAGAACTATTCTCTATAAGGCCTTATTGGCGATGATCTTTACAGAAGTAGATAGGCAGGCCTTTTCTGCAGAGCCGCTAAGTGCCAACTTTTCCACTAGCAGCTGATTGTAAACTGCTTATGCTATCCAGGTTCCTCCTTAAATCAATTTAACATTGCCTATTCTATGATTTTCAGTCTTTTGCATGCTTTACAATCGTCTCTGGCTTAATACAGAAATGACGCATCTGATTCACTTGCTCTCAGGTGGTGTCAGAAAAAACACATTTTAAAAAATTCCTATTGGAAACTATCTCACTCAGGATGGAGAAGTAGAAGTCTATATTTATGGGCTCAATACCTATTATTGTTTGACTTTAAGTTATGGTTAATAATAAAAGAACTGAACATGTTGTAACTGCCTTTACTGTATCCTTACAACAAACACTTTTGATTCAGGAATTGGATAGACATAATTTCTTACTTCCTCTTTATTTTATTTCAAGTACTGGAAAAGTTGAGGTTTGCATTATGAAAATGTTATCATGTTCTTAATGAGGAAAATGTTAAAAATATTAGCTACTATCTATATGTATCCTCATTTTTTGAGTATAAATATACTATAGTTCAATTAAGTATTGAAAATAATACTGTATATCTAGAAAAATTCAGTTTACTTCTTCAAATCTTATGTCCAAAACTCAGAGATATCAAAATCAAGATTAATACAATATACCTTTTGATGATTCATTCTCACCCATAAACTGATTCCTCCCATCAGTCTTCTTCATATCAATAAATGATTTCCATATGTGCTTGTTTGCATAAACAAAGGTATAAAAGTTACTTGTTATTCTATTACCTGTAACACGTATCTCTAGATATCTCCAAAACACAGCCACTTTTACATGTGTTTTCTCTTTAAGCAATCATTGTCATTAAGTTGGTCTTGAGCATTTATCACCAAAGGAATCTACTTGTCTCACTTCTTAACTTCCTAAAAAACTTCCTAGAAACCATTAATCCCAGATTATTTACAGGAATTTTTTTTCAGATAAAGAAATGGTTTATTTCATTTTTATATTTACAAATATCCAGTAATTTTATATTACATTAAAGAGAAAAATCTAACTCTTTGAAAATTCTAGAAAATGCCAAACTTTCTGGCTTCATCTTTTTTTAAAATAAAATATATCGTGGGAGTGGGCTGAGCAAGGTGACAAAGTGAGTGTATGCTCTCATTCACTCCCCCAGCAACTAGCACACTGAACAATGAATAAAAACAATCACAGACTGAAATCTGAGAACTAGATGGCAGTCGAGGTGTTGGAGAGTCTGGGTGAGTCCAGAAGCAGGAGAGAGTAGGAGCAGGAATGGCACGGGAGTGGAAGAACTTACTCTCTATCACCAGGAACACTTTCTCATGTCAGCCATGTCGGGACAGTGTTGGGCAACACCCCAAACAGTGAACACAGAAAGAGAACTAATCTTAGAAAGCTGTAGCCTAAATTTTAAGGCAACATAATTTGGCCATGGGAGTTTGAAAGGGCTTGAAGGGAGACTGGGGCATTGCAAGGGAGTGCTGTTGAATTTCGATGAGGCCCAGGATAGATGGGCACTAGGACCAGGAGGAACTGTACTAGCAGCAGGGTGAGGGGAATAGTTCAGATTACAGGTGACACAGAGGTAAAGGAATGCCTCCCTGACCAAAGGGGGACACTGTAGGAGAGTCTGTGCAGGGATGCCCATGAGGGAAAGACATAGAGAGCCCTCAGCTTTTCCTCAGGAAAATTGAGCCCCACAGCTTAGTATCATGGGCAACCAGCTAATCGCTCCCTCTCTCGTGCATGCATAATGATTTCCAAAGATCAGTCCTCCAGAACTCTTGATTAAACACTGAAGAAAACTTAACGATAAGAGTGCCCTCTAGTGGTTCTCAGGAGAAGACACCAAGTTCATTGCTGCAGGGTCAATTATGACTCAGAGCTCCTGTGGGGCAAAGTGTACTGCCCCAAAGGGTTCCCAGGTATGTCAGTCTTTGTGGAGATGGCATGCCAACATTTTCTCCCCTGAAGTGGCTGGTCAGTGAAGGCACTGGCCTTTTGGTTGGCAGCCGGGAGCTTGGCTAAAGTGCAAAAGGGGTGCCAAATCAGAAAATTTTGCCACAAAAACCAGAAAACCAAATTTATAGTTAAAAAAATAACAAAAAGGCCCAAGTTCAACAAAAATAGTAAAGCGTGCAAAATCACAAGATAAGAAGAGCTTATCAATTGCAAAACCTGAAGAAGAGATTTCTCCTATGGAGGTCAGAATAATGCAAAGAATTGATAATTTTTAGACTCTGATGCTAAATATGTTTAAAGAAAGATAAAGAACACAGAATACAAACTAGTGGAGATCAGAAAACAAATGGAGGGAGGAAATAAGATTCCACAATGAAACTGTAAACATAAAAAAGAACTATTAGAACTGAAGAAGAAAGCAACTCATTTACAAAAAGCAAGAGAAACACTCAACAGTAAAATCAGACAGAAGATAGAATAAATAAACTAGAAGACAAAATAATTAAACTCATCAAGTCTCAAGAGAAACAAAAGAGAAGAACAAAGAAAGCAAACGTAAGGACACAGACTGAAAATAAAAGTACGGAAAAATATTCCCTGCAATAAATAAATAAAAAAGTTCAGGGTTTGCCATACCAATATCAGATAAATACATTTTAAATCAAATTCTATGACAATAGATAAAGAAGGATATTACATAATAATAAATCTATCAATTCAATAAGAAGACATAACAATTATAAAGATATATGTACTTAACAGCAATGCACATGAAACAAATACTGACAAACAGGAAAGATGAAAAAGACAACTCTACAATAATGGTAGGGGGCTTCAAAACACCACTTTTAATTATAGACCAAACATCTAAAAAGAAGATCACTAAGGACATTAAGAACAAAAATAAAACCATAATCCAAAGGACCTAATGGACATGTATTGAACATGCCACTCAGTATCAGAACAATACGTATTCTCCCGTGCACATGTATCATTTTCTGGAATAAACCATATGCTGGATAAAATAATTCTCAACAAATTTAAAAAATTCGGAGTCAACAAAGCATCTTCTCTGACCATAACAGAATGAAGCTGGAAATCGACAACAGAAAAAAAGCAAGGAAAAAATAAATAACACATGGGAGCTAAATTATACCCTACTAAAAAAAAAAAAAAAAAAATTGGGTTATAAAAAAATATCATAAGTGAAATTACAAAATTGGAAGAATGAAAACTCAGCATATAAAAAGCTTTGTTACACAGCAGTACTCAGAGAGAAATTCATAGCAAAATGTGCCTACATTAAAAAATGAAGAAAGATCCAAAACTGCTTAACTTTAACCAACAACTTGAACAAGTAGGAAAGAGAGAGCAAAAGAAGCCCAAAGCAACCAGAATAAAGGGATAATAAAGATCAGGCCTAAAATAAACTAAATAAAAAATAGAAAACCAACAGAAAGAATTAACAAAACAAGGAGCTGATTCTTTGAAATGATCAATAAAATAGACAAACCACTGGCTAGACTGGAAAAAAAAAAAAAAAAACCTAGAAGAGGCAAATAACCAAATTAAGGAATGAATTGCTGACATAACAACCTATCCAAAAGAGATATGGAAGATCATAATTGATTACTATGAAAAAATTACATTCCTACAAATCTGAAAACCCAGAAGAAACAGACATATTCCTAGAAACACATCACCTACCTAAACTAACAAAAAAAGAGGTAGAAAATTTTCACAGACCCATTATAAAAGTAAAGGTTGAAGTTGTCTTCAAGAGAGTGACAACAACAAAAAGAAAAAACTCAGGACCAGATGGCTACACTGGATAATTCTATCAAACATTCAGAGAAGAGTTGACACAAATCCTACTCAATCTCTTCAAAAACAGAAGAGAAAGGAACACTACCAAAGCCTTTCTATGAAGCCATCCTAACCCTGATAACTAAAACAGGCAAAAACATCACAAAAAGTGAAATTACAGACCAATGTTTTCATCCCTTATAAAAATAGATGCAAATTTTTCAACTAAATTCTTGCCAACAGACTTCAGCCACATATCAAAAAACCATACACCATAATCAAGTGGAACTCATGATCAAGGGTGATTCAACTTTAGAAAAACAATTTAATTCACTACATAAAAATAACAAAGAAAAAAAAATATGCTCCTATTAATAGATGCAGAAAATGCATTCAATCAAATTCAACACCCTGTCCTGATAAAACCCTCATAAAAATAGGTATAGAAGGAAAATCTCTCAACGTAACTGAGAGCATATGTGCAAAACCAACAGCCAACACTATACCCAAGAGAGAAAGGCTCAGAGCCTGCTCTTTGAGAACTGGAAGGAGACAAGGGTGTCAAATCTTATTCAGCATTAAACTGGAAACCTAGCAATAGCAATAAGAAAAGAATTAGAAAAAATAGGAAAAGAAAGTGTAAAACTACCTATATTTGTGGATGACATGATTCTATACATAGAAAACCCTACAGATTACGTAAGAAAAGTGCTAGAACTAATAGAATAAAAGAATTCAGCAATGTTGCAGGGTGCCAGATCAACACACAAAAATCAGTTGTATTCCTCTACACTAACAAATATTACTACCCTTCCCCCAAAATGAAGAAAATACTACAATTTTCAATAGCCCCCAAAATGAAAAAATACTTAGGAATTAACCTAGGCAGGCACATAAAATTCTGATGTAATGAAAATTATAAAACACAACTTCAAGAGACTAAAAAAGACTTACAAAATTGAAAATACATCTAGTGCCCATGGATTGTTTGTTGTTGTTGTTAGGTGCCATCGAGCCCATTCCAACTCATAGAGGCCCTATGTACCACAGAAGGAAACACTGCCTGGTCCTGTGCCATGCTAGCAATCGTTGTTATGTTCGAGCCCATTGTTGCAGCCACTGGGTCAATCCATCTCATTGAAGGTCGTCTTTTTTTTTACTAACCCTGCACTCTAACAAGCATGATGTCCTTCTCCAGGGACTGATCTCTCCTGATAAAATGTCCAAAGTATGCAAGATTAAGTCTCACCATCCTTGCTTCTAAGAGGCATTCTGATTTTACTTCTTCCAAGACAGAATTGTTGGTTCTTTTGGCAGTCCACGGTACATTTAATATTCTTCTCCAACACCACAATTCAAAGGCAACAATTCTTCTTCAGTTTTCCTTATTTGTTGTCCAGCTTTTGCCTGCATAAGATGTGACTGAAAACACCACGGCTTGGGTCAGGTGCACCTTAGTCTTCAAGGTGACATCTTTGTTTTTCAACACCTTAAGGAAGTCTTTCACAGCAGATTTGCCGAACGTAATGCATCTCTTGACTTATTGACTGTTGCTTCCATGGATGTTGATTGTGGATCCAAGTAAAATGAAATCCTTGACAACTTCAATATTTTCTCTGTTTATCATGATGTTGCTTATTGGTCTGATTGTCAGAATTCTGGTCTTCTTAATGTTGAGGAATAATCCATACTGAAGGCTGTGGTCTTTGATCTTCATTGGTGGTGCTTCAAGTCCTCCTCACTTTCAACAAACAAGGTTGTGTCATCTGCATAAAGCAGGTTGTTAATGTATTTTTCTCCAAGCCTGATGCCCTGTTCTTCTTCATAAAGGTCAGCCTCTTGGATTATCTGCTTAGCATACAGATTGAATAGGTATGGCAAAAGGATGCAACCCTGAGGCACAGCTTTCCTGACTTTAAACCATGAAGTATCCCCATGTTCTGTTTGAACAACTGCCTCTTGATCCGTGTACAGATTCCTCATGAGAACACTTAAGTGTTCCAGAATTCCTATTCTTTGTAATGTTATCCAGAATTTCTTATGATCCACACAATCAAATGCCTTTGCAGAGCCAACAAAACACAGGGAAATATCTTTCTGGTATCCTCTGCTTTCATCTAGAATTTATCTGACATCAGCAATGAGATCCCTGGTTCCACATTATCTTCTAAATCTGGCCTGAATTTCTGGCAGCTCCCTGTTGATATACTGTTGCAGCTACCTTTGAATGATCTTCAGCAAAATTTTGCTTGCATATGATATTAATGATATTGTTCGATAATTTCCACATTCATTTGATTCACCGTTCTTGGGAAGAATTATGGATCTCTTCCAGTCAGTTGGCCAGGTAGCCATCTTCCAAAACTCCTGGCATAGAGGAGTGAGTACTTCCAGTGCTTCATCCATTTGTTGAAACATCTCAGCTGATTCCTGGGGCCTTGTTTTCATAATGACTTCAGTGCAACTTGGACTTCTTCCTTCAGTACCATTGGTTCCTTATCCCATGCTACCTTTTGAAATGGTTGCATGTCATCCAATTCTTTTTGGTATAATGACTCTGTGTATTCTTTCCATCTTCTTTTGATGCTTCCATTGTCATTTAATATTTTCCCCATGGAATCCTTCACTATTGCAAATTGAGGCTTGAATTTTTTCTCCAGTTCTTTCAACTTGAGAAATGCTGAGCGTGTTCTTCCATTTTGGTTTTCTATCTCCAGGTCTTTGCACATGTCATTATAATACTTTGTTTTCTTGAGCTGCCCTTTGAACTCTTGTGTTCAGTTCTTTTACTTCATCATTTCTTCCTTTTGCTTTAGCTGCTCAATGTTCAAGAGCAAGTTTCAGAGTCTATTCTGACATCGCTTTTGGTCTGTGTTTCTTTTCTTTTTAATGATCTTTTGTTTTCCTCATGTATAATGTCCTTGATGTCATTCCACAACTTGTCTGGTCCTCAGTCATCAGTGTTCAAGGCATCAAATCTATTCTTGAGACAGTCTCTAAATTCAGGTGGGATATACTGAAAGTTGTACTTTGGCTCTCGTTGACTTTTTCTGATTTCTTCAGCTCAACTTGAAATTCCATATGACCAGCTGGTGATGGTCTGTTCTGCAGTTGGTCCCTGGCCTGGTTCTGACTGATAATATTGAGCTTTTTCATTGTCTCTTTCCACAGATGTAGTTGATTGGATTCCTCTGTATTACATCTGGCAAGGTCCACATGTATAAAAACTCGAAAAAAAAAAAAAAAAACCCAGTGCCCTGGAGTCGATTCCAACTCGTAGCATACATGTATTAAAAAAAAAAAAAAATTTTTTTTTTTTTTTTTGTATACTCACTGTTTATGTTGGTGCAAAATGGTATTTGCAATGAAGAAGTCTTTGGTCTTGCAAAAATTCTACCATGCTGTCTCTGGCATTGCGTCTATCACCAATGCCATATTTTCCAACTACCATCCCTTCTTCTTTGTTTCCATCTTTCACATTCCGATCACCAGTAATTATCGATGCATCCTGATTGCATGTTCAATCAATTTTAGACTGCAGAAGCTGGTAAATGTCTTGAATTTTCAGTGATTGGTGTGTAAATTTGAATAATAGTCATATTAACTTGTCTTCCTTGTATATGTATGGGTATTACCCTATCAACTACAGTACTGTACTTCAGGATAGATCTTGAAATATTCTTTTTGACAATGAATGCAAGGCCATTCGTTTTTAAGGTGTCCTTGTCGGCATAGTAGACCATATGATTATCTGATTCAAAATGACCAATACCAGTCCATTTCAGCTCACTAATGCCTAGACTATCGATGGATTGGTAGACTTACTATAGTGAAAATATCAATTCTTCCAAAAAATTACCTTCAGATACAATGCAAACCCAGAACAAATCCCAACAACATCCTTTAGTGAAGTGGAAAAACTAATGACCAACCTTATATGGAAAGAAAAGAAACCACTGATAGACAAAGCAATATTGAAGAAGTAGAACAAAGAAGGAGGCCTCATAGTCCTCGACATTAAAACATGCTATGCAGCCACTGTAATCAAAATATCCTATTATATGTTCAATGCTAGATACATAGACCAGTGGAGTAGAATTGAGACTTTAGAATTAAACCCAGTTATCTATTAAAAAAATATATATTTTTATCTATGGACAACTGGTTTTCTACAAGGAGTCGTAGTCCATTTAGTGGGGCAGAAACAATCTCTTTAATAAATGGTGCCAGCAAAACTGAATATCCACCTGCATCAAAATGAAGTGGGACCCATACTTCATACCATAGAAAAAAACTAATTCAAAATGGGTCAAAGACCTAAATGATAAATCTAAAACCATTAAAATTTGTAAAAGAACACATAGGGAGAAAACTGTGGGACCTAAGCTTTTGTAAAAATAGAATAACAAACATAACCACAAAAACACAAATAAAAGAATGCAAAATAGAGAAATGGGACCTCATAAAAATTAAAAAAAAAAATCTATTGATCCTCAAGAGATTTTATTAAAAGAGTAAATAGGCAGATAACAGATTATGTGAATATCTTCAGAAATGACTTACCTGATAAATGTCTAATCCCTAACATCTGTAGAAAGTTGCAATAAGTCAACAAAAAATTGCAAATGACACATTCACAAATTAGGCAAAGGAAATGAGCAGACAGTTCACCAGAGTTCATCTAAGCAGACAACAAACATGTGAGAACATACTCAGAAATACTACACATTAAAGGCATGTAACTCAGAACTACAGTGAGATACAATCTTATCACAGCTAAAATAGCGCTGATGAAAAAAAAAATAGATAACAACAAACCTCATGGTGAACTTGCAGGGCAATTGGAACTTATATCCACTGCTGGTGGGACTGTAAAACAGTACACCTTCTGTGAAAAATAGTATGGCACTTTCTGAAAAAACTAGGAATAGAACTAACCTATGATCCAGCAATCCTGCTCCTAGGTATGTACACCCATTGCAGTCTAGTCAATTCTGACTCATAGCCAGCCCATGGGACAGAGTAGAACTGCCCCACACGGTTTTCAAGGAGTGGTTGGCTGGTGAATTCAAACTGCAGAGCTTTTTATTAGCAGTTGAGCTCTTAACCACTACACCACCAAGTCTGCAGGTATATGCCCTAGAGACCTCAAAATAATGACATGAACAGACGTATAGACAACAATGTTCATTGCTGCTTTATTCACAATAGCAAATAAATAGAAACAACCATACTGCCCATCAACAGATGAATGGATAAACAAATTGTGGTACATATATAAAATGGAATACTCTATGACCATAAAGAACAAAGACGAGCCTGTGAAATATAACATGGACGGGTCTGTAGGGCATAATGCTAAGTGAAGTAAGTCAAGCGTATGTAGACAAATATTATGTGTTCCATTTTATAAGAACACAAGATACATACAGAGAGACCAATGTTCTTTGGAGGTAACCAGAGAGAGGGAAAAGTACACATTTGATCAAAGAGACTTGTAGTTATTTTTTGGTGATGGGAAAAGTGGCACCTAATATGGATGTAGTGAGCACAGCACAACCAAAGTAAAAACGAGTGTTTGAGGACATATGGAGGGGTATAGGCATATTGCTATATGGGTAGGTACAACTGTGTGCATAAGTGAGAGCAGATAGATGTATCTGTAAAAACAAAAAACAAAAATACCGGTTGCCATCCAGTCTTTTTTGACTCCGCGTGACCCTATAGGACAGAGTAGAACAGCCGCATAGGGTTTCCAAAGAGTGGCTGGTAGATTAGAACTGCCAACCTTTTGGTTAGCAGTCTGACCTCTTAACCATTGCTCAACAGGGCTCGAGCAGTATGTGTAAACACAAATATGTGGGTGTGGGCACATATACTCATTGGAGACACAAATACAGATACTCTACAGGTATAACCAAACTCCTTTTCAGATTGGTTTTCTGGGTTTGAAAACTTAGGACCATAGTCTTATAAGACAACAGAGTCAATTGGCATAACATAGTTCACAAAAGTCATGATCTGCATCCTAGTGAAGTGAGCAGTATCTGGGGTCCTAAACTTGCAAACAGCTATCTACAGTACAATTACAAGTCTCTAATCCCTAGAAACAAAACAGTAAGAAAATAAGCAAAAGTTCAGAGATCAAACAAGTCTACACGGGCCACAAACTCATCTACCATAATACCAGAAGTATTAAATGGTGCCCAGGTCACAACAGATGGTCCCAAATAGAATGGGAGAAAAATGTGGAGCAGAACTCAAATTCCTACTAAAAAAAAAAGAGAACCAGAACAGTGGAGAACAGAGGATTCCCTGAGACTATCACCCTGAGACACTCTTTCAACCTATCACTGACCTTATCCCCTGAGATTAGCATTTAGCAAAAAAGCAGTGTGGCACACAAAATAAAGGAAGTTATGTATAAGACTGGTGCTCTGCTTAAAAACCATCAGTTTGAGACCAAAAAGTCAGCAATTACTTACAAGCAATATGAGAAGATAAGGGGGCAAGGAAAGTAGAGTATTAGAAATGGAAAAACAGAACACAAAGAGAATGTTGACGTATTTTGATAAATGTAACTAATGTCACCGAACAATTTGTATGGAAATTGTCAACGGGAACCTCACTTGCAGTGTAAACTTTCACCAAAAATTCAAAAAAACATTATTTATGTATATATATTGCAAATTAATTAAAAAAAAATTAAATACCCATGTAACTCCCAAGTAGATTGATTCATAGAACATCACCATCACTGTAGAAGTCAATTACCAAGACTTCCCTGATCACACCGCCATTCCGTCCCAGCAATAAGCACAAGTTTGACTTTTATTATAACAATGTACTTGCTTTTCTCCCAAATACCTGGGTCAGCATCAGGGCATGAGGAACCCAAGATCCATAGGTCAGACCACAGCATGCTGGCTCACAGCTGCAAAGGCCTACAACCCAAGACCAGCAGGTGAGGTGGCAGGCTGCTACGGGCCCAAATCCCAAGAATTGGAGGTCAGATGATGATGAGCCAAATACTGGATCCAGGGCAGAGTAAAAGCCAGTAAGCTTTGCCAGAAGGTCCAGATATACTGTATACATGTAACAACCTAAGAAAACTCCCTTTTAACTGATTGGCTACCTACAGCAGATCCCATCATGGAAGTGATCACAATATATCAGATCTCATCATGGTGATGATTACATCATTATACGACTGCCAAACTACTCCATAATTGCCAAGACACTGAGAATCATGTCCCAGCCAAGTTGGCTCACAATCTTAAAGATCGCACTACCTAATAGTCATTCAGATATGAAGTCTTGAAGAAGTATTTTATAACAATAGACCGAGTATTGTCCTAGAATCTTGCCTCTCATCTCAGCTGTAATTATACCAGATTCTTATTTTCTACTAAATGAAGTTTAATAGGATTCACACCTTAAAAGAGGGTTCACAGAAGGAATGACGTTGGACAAATATGGTAGAATGCTGCAGGGAAAAGAAAAAGTCACTTTGTTGGGATTAATCTTGGGGCAAAAAAAAAAAAAAAAAAAGCTTTTGTACTAGATTTAATATATCCAAAAGCCAGTTCTCAGTTTGCCCAGGTAGCCTTGAAGAAATAAATTATATATTACATGATTTGTAGGTAAAAATATTCTTCGTTTCCATAACATTTATTACAAATCTTACAGAGGCCAGCTCCAGAATTTGGATCAAGGCACACATTTCAGAGGACAAAATACACAAAAACTTCAGGAAAATGTGACAGGAGCTTAGTCTAACAGGAATAGAGGACCCATACAAAGCAGTCATAATAGATAAGGGGAGAACTGGATTTGAGTCAGTTTTGGATGGCTTCCTGTGGTATCATTCAGTTAAGGGTAATCCAGGACCCTATTCAAGTCTAAGAAATAAAACTTTCTGCACACTCTATTCCATTGAGAGGCTGCTGAGGAAGAGTATTCTGGGTAGAGTGGGAGATATCTAGGAAAACAAATAAATAAACCAAATCAGAGAGTGCCAAAGAGATTTGTTTAATTAGAAATTTAACTGTGTCATGTGGAAGAGATCCCAGGGGTAGAGATAACTGTTTTGTACATGAAGAGCACTCCATGCTCAAAATGAACAAAGTGTTTTAAAGGTAAGTTAAATACCATTGATGAAACAAGTTATTTCAGCCAAAGAATTTAAATACTTAAATATGTAAACCCTCTTCAGTGAGGAAGAAAGAAGATTATCACACACAAACCAAAACACTAACCCACAGAGGTCAAGTAGATTCTCACCCACAATGACCCTTCAGGACAGAGTAGAACTGCCTCATCAGGTTTCCAAGCCTATAAATCTTTAAGGAAGCTGACAGCCACAACTTTCTCCCATGGATCCGATGGTGGGTTCTAAGGGCTGACCTCTTGGATAGAGAGCCAAGCCCTTTAACCATTCTTATTTTTGAAATTAAAGAAGGTAAATATGAAATGTTTTATTAATATTCAACTTTAGTTCATGATATTATTAAAATTAATATTTAATATAGAGTAGCAAATATGCTACTTTATTAAAGTAGCTCCTTTATATCTCTGACTCTGGTAAATACAACTTACTTTAAACAGTGAATTTAAATAGTGATGTTAGATTACTTTGAAACACTGAAACTTTGAAAAACTGCTATGTTTTTGTAAGAATACTAAGTGATATCATAGGGAAACTTCAATTCCAGAAAAGACTTTGCAGTGAATAAGCATTATAGTAATGTATTTTAGTTCTGATGATACTTTAATAAGATATTTAAAGTAAACATTCCAGGAAATAAATTTGCAACAATTGAGGAATCCAAAAAACATTTATTTTGAAGAAAATAATACATTTATGTTAAAAAATTTATTAAGCAACGTAAATTTTTAAGGTTATATTGTTTTTAAAATTAGTTTCAGGGTATGTTTCTAATTTGTATTAAAACTACAAACATAACTTAGGTTTAGGGAAGATTGGGGATGCTGACAGTGATAAATATCTGTCTAAATCAGGATATTATTAACCAAAGCCAAACCCATTGACTTCAAGTGGAATCAAACTCATAACGATCATATAGGTTAGAGTAGAACTGCCTCAATGGTTTCCAAGGCAGTAAACTTTTATGGAGGCCAAGGGGCTGGTGAATTTGAACCACTGTCATTTTGGTTAGCAGCCAGGCACTTAAGCACTGTGTCACCAGGACTCCGTCAGAGTAGTGTTATGCATTCCTTAATCATTTCTATTTTCTCTGGGGAATGGATGCTTAGATTTCGAATAAAAATATGATAACATTGAGTTTTATTTCCCGTAAATGAGAACTTAAATGTTTCCAAGAAAGAAGAGTAATATATATAGTTTTGGGAGAACACACAGGGTAAATCACTGCTCTCTCTACCCTGTCCTCTTATGAAAAACACAGGCAAATCTTATGTATTTGGTGTTATACATAGGTGATTTCATCACCAAAGAGCTGAGTTTGTACAATTAGAAATGCTATTTCATTTAGCACTCAAAGTCATTTTATTCAATTAACAAGAATTAAATTACTTTTTATTAAATGCTGTCATTCTTAAAATAATACATACATATTTGACTCTTGCCCTCTTGTGAGTCTTAATTCTTCTCTCCCTCTTAGGAGTGATGCTTTCCTTTTAATAATGCCTATTTTTTTATTCTTTATTTCAGTTCATAAACAAATCCTGAGTAACGTATTAGATGTACACCCATTTTCTAGGATCATTTAAAGTGGGAAAATAGTCACAGCCTTTACCTGTCAGATTGTTGAGTATCAGTAAAAGAAAATGCATACAAAGGCTATTACCATAATTGCAATTCTAAGTGCTGAGCAGTGATGGGTACTATAGGTGTTACTGTCCACAAACTAGAGATAATGCTATAAACCCAAATATTAGCAGAGAAATCATGGAAAAACTGCAACTTGAGAGTTGAATGTTTTTTGAAGTTTCATTACACTTTCATAATTGATTTAAGATCTCACTTCATTCCCACAACAATCCTGTGATACAAAAAGAAAATAAACTAGAGTATTGTTTACATTGTATAGCATAATGAGTAACATTCAGAAGAATAAATTACAATTAGTTTTAATAATAATAATAACAAAGAGATGATATAACTGTTGATAACAATAATAATAGCCTTTTTTTTATTAATGTCAGGACTTCTTCAAGGTATTTTGCTTATATTAAATGATTTAGTTTATGTAACAACACTAAATGTGGGCATAGTTGCTGGCCATTTAACAGCTGAGCAAACTGTGAAGCAGCAAGATTAATTAGCTTGCATGAAGTCATCACACAGCTAGATGTTGTTGGAGCTATAATTCAATTCCAGTCCATCTGGGAAACACTGTTCTTTAACCATGGGCATGGAGACCTGGTAGCTCGGTGGTTAAGTGCTCGGCTGCTAATCAAAATGCCAGTGGTTCAAACCAAACTGCTGCCCCTTGGAAGAAAGTTGTGGCAGTCTGCTTCCCTAAAGATTTATGTCCTGGCTATGACTCAGAATTGACTCCTTTGCAATGGGTTTTGCATTTTTTTTTTTTAACCATGACACCATATTCTGCTTTATTTAGGGGACAAGGTGCAAACCCATCAGGATGGAGACATGAAAATCAGGGTGAGCCAAAAGGCATCTTGACTCTTCTAAAATCTAAGGAGGCACTCACTGTCAGGATTGTGCAAGTGCAAAGATGGCCCTGAAAGCCTCTTTACATTTTGCACCTTAGGAGCTTCACTGACCAGTCTTTGTCCTGACTCTGATGCAAGGGAATGGTGGGAAAAACAATTGCCAACAAAGGCTCAAAACCACTCTATCAAATACCTTCTTAACTAGGCAATCTGTTAAATCCTGGGGCTACAGGCTTAAATAACATGCTATCATAATCATAATTATACAAATGTAACTAAAAAAGTAAATAGTTTAAAATTGGTAGGTAGGGAATAGATTTTACCAATATTATCTCATTTAATTCTCACAAAAAAGTAAACCTTAGAAAATTTAAATAATTGCCTAATATCACATGGATAATAAATCATGGAGATAGGAGTCAAACTCAAGTCCATTAAAAAAATTAAAAAAAGATACTGACTTGCAGTCATAAAACCTGTGTGCCTCACTTAGTGGGCCTCAATATTTTTATATCTAAAGATAAATGAGTTTAGAAACAGTTAACTAAAGTGTTATTTTTTGAGTAACAACAAAAATAATGGCGGGTGTACACAGCATAAAGGGTATAAACAGCATAACAGCCAATGTCTTTCCTCCTCCTGTCCCACACACATAAACACAGGGAAAAAATACTCTCCATGTTACCCCTGTTTTTCCAGGGTGACTACATTCATTGTTTTTATCTGAATCAGTGTACCCAGGCTACTTTCCCTGAAAAAAAAAATCCTCTTACCTACTTAATATACTACCAAAAGATATTTGTTTTATTCCCCTATGCAAAATGAAATATTCTCTCAATTTTCTTTCAAAACAATTTAATATGAACTGTGTAATAGGAATCTCTATGCTTAAAGTCATCAAGTGACGGGAGAGTGAAGCATTCATTGACATAGTCAGTTGAAAATGTATGTGAGAAGACAGCTTATGGTATAGTGTTTGAGAAGCTGGACTGAGAGAATGCATAGAGAAGTACAATAGGATTGTCAAGACACGTAATTAAAGTGAGATTAGATGGCAAAGCTGAGAGTTCATCTCCAGCAGTTGTCAATTGCTCCAGTGCCTCTGCTGAGTCAGGTATAGCTGGGTCTATCCTGGGCTGTGCTTGGAAAGTATAGTAAACAGATCTTAAAATAAATTTGAGGGGACTGTTTACTGTGATTTAACAGGAGGACCTGGGATATACATAAATAATATCATTCTTAAAGGGTTAACAATAGCAGTGATCATACAATCCAACCCAGACACCTCAAAACAGTTTAGAGAAGAGGCAAAGAGATACAGGAAGATAAAGGAAATGCACATATAAATTTACGTTTTCCACAGATGAATCATCAAGTAAAACCACCAGAAGACAACCTAATGGAACTGATGGCATTTGTTCTCTTGGGCTTTGCTGACATGCCCCATCTCCAGTGGTTTCTTTTTGGATTATTTTTAATCATCTATATCATTATCCTGATGAGCAATGGCACCATATTTCTAATAACAAAAATGGATCCTGCTCTCCAGAGCCCTGTGTATTTTTTCCTGGCAAATTTTTCCGTCTTGTAAATCTGCTACGTATCAACTACTCTCCCCAGAATGCTGATGAATCTAGGAACCCAGAGAAGAAGAATTTCCTCAGTTGCCTGTGCTACACAGATGTGCTTTGTCCTCATGTTTGGAGATTCAGAGTGTTTGCTCCTGGCAGTGATGGCCTATGACCGCTATGTGGCCATTTGTAATTCTCTGCACTATCCTCTAGTCATGAACCACAGGGTCTGCATTCAGTTGGTGACTGGGTCCTGGACCATTGGAATCCCAGTTATGATAGGGCAGACGTATCAGGTTTTCTCTCTGCCTTTTTGTGGATCTAACCAAATTAACCACTTCTTCTGTGATATTCCCCCAATACTCAAGCTGGCTTTTGGGGACACTTTTGTAAATGAGCTGTTGCTCTACACAGTTTCTGTGTTATTTGTCATGGTTCCCTTCCTGTTGATTCTTGGCTCCTACAGTAAAGTCATCTCCATCATCTTGAAGTTACCATCAGCCACAAGTCAAGCCAAAGCCTTCTCTACTTGTTCATCCCATCTTATGGTTGTGAAGTTATTCTTTGGATCAGGCATGATTACATACTTAAGACCCAACACCAGACATTCAGAAGGAACTGACAAAGTTTTATCTCTTTTCTACACTATCCTAACTCCTATGTTTAATCCCATGATATATAGTCTAAGGAACAAGGATGTCATAATGGCACTGAGAAAATTACTAAGTAAATAATTCATTTTATTAAAGAATGAGTTAAATGTATAAGAATTGCTTTCTTACATATTTTTAATCAAATTTCAGCAGATGTATACTTTTAATTATAACTTGTATTATGGATGGATTGAGTCCCCCAAAAATGTCTGTCAACTTGGCTAGGCCATGATTCCCAGCATTGTGTGACTGCCCACCATTTTGTAATATGAGTCAGAATGGTCTAGAAGGCAATGGGTTTGGTTTGGTGATTTTCCTATGTGTTGTAAATTCTACATCTATGATGTCAATGAGACAGGGTTAGAGGCAGTTATGTTAATGAGGCAGGGCTCAATCTACAACATTAGGTTTTATCTTGAGTCAATTTCTTTTGAGATTTAAAAGAGAGAAACCAACAGAGAGACAAGGGACTTCCTACCACCAAGAATGATGAACCAGAATGGGAGTGTGTTCTTTGGACCCGGGTTTCCTGAGCTGAGAAGCTCCTAGACCAGGGGAAGATTGATGAAAAGGACCTTGCCCAAGAGCCGACAAAAAGAAAAGCTTCCTCTAGAGCCATCACCTTGAATTTGGAATTCTAGCCTCCTAGACTGTGAGAATAAATTTATCTTTATTAACCAATATACTTGTGGTATTTCTGTTAGAGAAGCACCAGATTCCTAAGACACCTTGTCTCTTCATACGATTATTTCCAAATTTAAAATCACTTTTAATATTGTCAGAACTTTCTGCTCAAATTATATAAGTGATATATATATCAGCAGATAGTAAATCATTCCTGTAGTAATTATATAATTTTGTTGTCCAATGTGCAATGTGTTCAATAGAACTTTTACTTGGGCTGATTTAATTTAGTCAATTTATATCATTTAGTTTAAACCATGTCATTCACTTCTAGTGTGTCCTAGCAGTTGTGACACCCATTTTAAAAACCAAGTTTACAATATGCATTAATTAAATATTCTCAGGGGATTGGTTCCAGTACCTCCATGAATATCAAAATCCATGGATGCTCAACTCCCTTTTATAAAGTGGTACAATATTTGCGTAAAACCTATGTACAACCTTCTGCATACTTTAAATCATCTCTAGATTACTTGTAATACCTAATACAATGTAAATGCTATGTAAATAGGCATTGTACAGTACTGTATTGTTTAGGGAATAATGACAAGAGGCAAACAACGCCCAAACAATGAGTGCAGGATGGAGACTGAGCATCTTTGAAATGGAGGGAGGCTACATCAGGGAATGTTTACAAATAATTTCATTCTAGTTTTGCTTTTTGGAACTTTCTTTTTTTTTTTTTATGAATACTTTCAATCTCAGTTGAATCTCTCAAGGTGGAACCTGAGAAACTGAATCCCAACTGTACCTATCTATCTGTCTGTCTATCTATTGATAGATATAGGTATACACACACACACATATATATATTTTTACTTGGATCCACAAATAACACATGTGGAAGCAGCAGTAAAGAAATCAAACGGCATATTGCGTTGGCCAAATCTACTGCAAAAGAGCTCTTTTTAAGGTGTTGGGAAGGAAAGATGACACTTTGAGGGCCCCGATTTATATATTTATGTATTTATTTTTTTATATGTGTGTGTATATACATGCTTATATATAAAAACTGTTAATGCTGTCACATTATTTTATACATTAAAAAAAAAGACGAGATACAAAGAGCATAACTTTTCCTACTTCACACACATGCAAGGATCGTAAATGACTATGCATATTCTGGATCCCCGGTGGCACAGTGATTAGGAGTTATGGCTGCTAAACAGAAGGTAGACAGTTCAAATCCACCAGCTGCTCCTTGATAAACCTATGTGGCGGTTCTACCTAGTCCTATACAGTCACTATGAGTTGGAATTGAATGGACAGAAGGAGTTGGGTTTTTTTGGTTTTTACACATTGTTTCTAGGCCTGGGTTTGAGTTAGGTCTTGACCACTTAAGTTTTTGTTTGACTTGGAAAATTATTTAATCATTTAATGTCATTTTATATATATATATATATATATATATATATATGAACCTTACAGAGTTTTGTGAAAACGAGTATCTTGTAAAGAGCACACATACCACTGATTTAGTTAATAATTGTGATCACATTTGTAGTTAAGGAATTTCCTTAACATCTTCCCTTATGTGGAGGCTTAGGAACAAAGACATCATGGAGGCAATTAGAAAGTTAATTAATCATGTCAAACTGCTTTGGCACCCAATATAATCCAAATAGATATTTCTTCATTTATGCCCTACTTTCAAACACTTTTCATAAATTTTTTTCACTCTTTTTTGATTGTGGTCTAAGTCAGCTGCTGCTATTTTTGGTATTAGCTGTCATCAAGTCAGAGCAGGACTCACGGCAAAGCCATGTGTTGTAGAGTAGGACTGTGCTCTGTAAGGTTTATTTGGTGGTGATCTTTACAGAAGCAGATAGCCAGGCCTTTCTTCTGCAGAGCCACTGGGTGGGTTCAATCTGCCAACCTTTCCATTAGCAGCTGATTGCAAAGTACTTGTGCTATCCATGTTCCCTCTTAAATCAATTCAACTTTGCCTGTTCCATGATTTTCAATCTTTTGCATGCTTTACGACCATCTCTGAGTTAATATAGAAATGATGCATTCTAATTCATTTGCTCTCAGGTGGTGTCAGAAAAATGCATATTAAAAACTTCCTATCGGGCACTATCTCAATCAGAATGGAGCAGTAGAAGTCTATATTTAGGGACTCAATACTGATATATTGCTTGACTTTAACTTGTGCTTAATAATAAAAGAACTGCAAACACTTATCATAACTGCCATTATTGTGTCCTCACAACTAACTTTGTGTGTGAGTGCATTTTTTAGGTGACATTTACAGCTCAAGTTAATTTCTCATACAAAAATGTATGCCCATATTGTTTTGTGACATTAGTTGAAATCCCCATAATATGACAGCACGCTCCTCCCTTCCAACCCAGGTTCCCTGTGTCCCTCGAATCAGTTCCTGTCCCTTCCTGCTTTCTCACCCTACTTTTGGACAGAAGCTGCCCATTTAGTCTAGTCTATCTGATTGAATTAAAAAGCACATTCCTCGCTTGTATACTTTTTGTTTTATACTCCTGTCTAATCTTTGTCTGAAGAGTGGGTTTTGGTAATGGTTTCAGTTCTGGTTTAACAGAGCATCTGGAGACCATAGTTTCAGGGTTCCTCCAGTCTCTGTCAGCACCTTCAGCCTGGTCTTTTTACATGAATTTGTGTTCTGTTCTACGTTTTCCTCCTGCTCTGTCTGGGACTCTCTGTTGTATTCCCTTTCAGGGCAGTCTCCCGTGGTAGCCGGGCACCATCTAGTTCTTCTGGTCTCAGAGTGGTGAAATTTGGGTTTATGTGGTCCTTTAGTCCTTTGGGATAATATTTTCCCTGTGTCTTTGGTGTTCTTCATTCTCCTTTGCTCCAAGTGGAATGGGACCATTTGATGTATCTCTCAAGTTTCAAGTTCCCAGATAGCACTCATCAAAGTGGGATGTAGAACATTTTCTTAATTAACTCTGTTATGCCAATTGATCTACATGTCCCCCAAAACTATGGTCCCCAAGCTCCAGCCCCAGCTACTCTGTTCCTCAAAGTATTTGGATGTGTCCAGGAAACTTTTTAGCTTTTGTTTCAGTCCTGTTGTGTTGACTTCCCCTGCATTGTGTATTATCCATCCCTTCACCAAAATTGATCCTTTTCTACTGTCTAGTTACTGAATTTCCCTCCACTTCCCTTCCCACACTGATAACCACCAAAGAATGCTTTTTTCTGTGTTTAAACTTTTTCTTGAGTCCTTATTATAGCGGTCTCATACAATGTTTGTCATTTTCTGACTGACTGATTTCATTTAGCATAATGTGAGATATTTCACAGATTTATCATTGTCCTTTATCATTGCATAGTATTCCTTTGTGTGTAAGTACCATAATTTGTTCAACTATTCAGTTATTGATGGGCATTTACAATGTTTCCATTTTTTTTGTTATTGGGAATAGTGCTATAATGAATATAGTTGTGCATATGTCTATTCATGCAACGGCTCTTATTTCTCTTGGGTATATTCCTAGGAGTGGAATTGCTGGATCATATGGCACTTCTATTTCTAGCTTTTAAAAGAAGCACCAAATTATTTTCCAAAGTGGTTGTATCATTTTATATTTTCAAGAGCAGTGTATAAGCTTCCAATCTCTCCACAACATCTCCAACATTTGCTATTTTGTGCTTTTTGCATTAGTGCCAGCCTTGGTTTGGTATTATAGTATCACACTCTAGCTTTGATTTGCATTCCTCCCTCTTTTTTAATGATTACCCTAGTGGCGTAGTGGTCAAGAGCTACAACTGCTAAACTAAAGGTTGGCAGTTCGAATCCACCAAGTACTTCTGGGAAACCCTGTGGCGCAGCTTTACTCTGTTCTACAGGGTCACTATGAGTTGGAATTAACTCGACAGCAATGGATTTGGAGTGACCAATGATCGTAAGCATTTCCTCATGTGCCTGTTACCCCCTGAATGTTTTCTTTGATAAAGTGTCTGTTCATATCCTTTGCCCATTTTTTAATTGGATTAGTTATCTTTTTGTTGTTGAGAGTTTGTAGTATCTTATAGGCTTTATAGATTAGATCCTGATCAAATAAGTCATAGCCAAAAATTTTTTCCTAGTCTTTGGTTCTCTTTCTACTCTTTTGGTGAAGTCTTTTGATGAGCCTAAGTGTTTGATTTTTAGGAGCTCCTGGTTACCTAGTTTCTCTTTTAGTGTTTGTGCATGTTAGTTACGGTATGTATACTATTTATGCCATTTATTAGGGCTTCTGTGTTGTCTCTATTTTTTCTGCCATCATCTTTATCATTTTAGATTTTATAGTTAGATCTTTGATCCATTTTGAGTTAGTTTTGTGTATGGATTGAGGAATGGGCCCTGCTTCATTACTTTTATTTTATTTTTAATTTTATTTTATAGATGGATATCCGGTTACACCACCATTTGTAAAAGAGGCTGTCTTTTCCCTATTTAATGACCCTGGACCTTTGTTGAATATCAGCAGCTCATAAGTGGATGGATTTACGCCTACGTTCTGGACTCTGTTCCATTGTCTTGTGTCTGTTGTTGTACCAGTGCCAGGCAGTTTTGACTACTGTGGCAGTATAATAGGTTCTAAAATTAGTTAGTACAAGGCCTCTCACTTTGTTCTTCTTCTTCAGTAATGCTTTACTTGTTCCATATGAAGTTGGTGATTTGTTTATCCATCTCATTAAAAATGCTGTTGCAATTTGGATTAGAATTGCTTGGTATCTGTAGATCCTTTCTAGTAAAATTGACATTTTCATTATGTTGAGTCTTCCTATCCATGTGCATGGTATGCCTTTACATTTATGTGGGTCTCTTATGGTACAAGTAACTCTTTGGATTCTGGAATTATACAAAGTACAATTTTCTACTTCCCCTGAACAACTTTATTTTATCTCAAGTATTAGAAAAATTGCAGTTTACATTATGAAAATGTTATCACATTCTTAAGGAAGAGAACATTAAAAATATTAGCTACTGTCTATATACAGCCTCATTTTTTGAGTATCAATGTAATATAATTCAATGACATTTTGAAAAAAATACTGTGCATGAAGAAAATGTTCAGTGTACTTCTTCAAGTTTTATATGCAAAACTAATGTGATATCAAAATCAAAATTTATACAATGTACTTTTTGATGATCCATTCTCACTCCTAAACCTATTCTTCCTACCAGTGTCCTCCGTATCAATAAATTACTTCCGTATTTACTGAGTCACTTAAACAAAGGTGTAAAAGTTATTTGTTATTCTATCACCTCTCACTCATATCTGTAAAATTTCCAAAATAGAGCCATTTTTACATGTGTTTTCTCTTTGATCAATTATTGTCATTAACTTGATCTTTAGCAGTTATTACCAAAACAATCTACTTGCCTCATATCATAATCTCCTATTAGCTATTAATCTAAGGTTACCTCTAGGATTTTTAAGAAATAGATAAATAGTTTATTTCACTTTTCTATTTACAAACATCCAATAGTTTTATATTACATTGAGGACAAAAATTGAATACTTTACAAAATTTAGAAAACACCAAACTCTCTGGCTTCATCCTTTTTGAAATAAAATATATTGTAGGATTGGGTGGAGCAAGATGGAGAAGTGAGTAGATACTCCCATTTACTCCCCCAGCAAGTTACACACAGAATAATGAATAAAAAGAACTACAGACTGAAATCTCAGAATTCCAGGGGCAGCTGACGCTTTGGAGATTCTTTTTGACTATACAAGCAAGACAGAGCAGAAGCAGGGATGGCACAGAAGCTGGGAGAACCTAAATGCTATTATCGGGAGCACTTGCTCATTGCTGCCATTTTGCAACACCCTAAACAGGGAACACAGAAAGGGAGCTCATTTCAGGAAGCTGTAGCCCACTTTTTTGTTGTTGTTGTTGTTAAGGCAGCACAAATTGGCCCTGGGAGTTCATGGGCTATCCAACTGAGAGAGTTTGAAGGGAGTTTGTGGTGCTGTGAGAGCTGTTGGATCTCACCGAGATCCAGAAAGATGGGTAATAGGGCCAGGAGGATTTGCATGGGCAGCAGTGTGAGAGGAATACTTTAAATTAGTGGATGAAAAAGAGGGAAACACTTGGCTCCTACTTACAGTGTGACACCATGGGAGACCTGTGCAGGGGTGCCCATGAAAAAAAGGCATAAAGAGCCCCCATTTTTGTCACAGGAAAATCAAGCTCCACCCATTATGTCAGCATCTTTAACCAGCTAAACATCCCCTCACCCATGCAAGCATTATGAATTCCAAAGATCAAGCATCCTAAACTCCTGATTAACTGTTGGGAAAAAAAAAAAAAAACCTATGAATAAGAGTGCCTTCTAGTGGTTCTTAAGTGAAGAAACAAAGCTCACTAATGTTGAGTTGATTCTGACCCACAGCAACCCTGTGAACTGGAGTGTGCTGCCCCAAGGGGCTCCTAGGTCCATGAGTCCTCGTACACGTCAGATGCCACACCTTTCTCCCACAAAGTGGCTGGTGGGACAAGTGCCAGGCTTTCGGTTAACAGCTGAACACTTGACCACCGCACCACCGGCGTGTCTAATCAGAAAATTTTCCCACACAAACCAGAAGACCAAATTTAAGGGGAAAAAATTAACAAAAAACTCAAGTTCTACAAAAAATAGTAAAACATGCAAAATCACAAGATAAGAAGAACCAGTTAAAGGAAAACATGAAGAAGAGAAAATGTCTCCTATGTACATCAGACTAAAGCAAAAAATTGATAATTTTCAGACTCTGGTGCCAGATATATTTAAAGAAAGCTAAAAGCACACAGAATACAAACCACTGGATATCAGGAAAAAAAAATTAATGGAAGAGCAAAATAATACTCCAAGAAGAATTTGAAAGCATCAAAAAAAAAAAAAAAGAACAGTTGAAACTGAGGAATAAAGCAACTGATTTAGAAAAAGTAAGAGAAACACTCAACAATAGAACAAACAGACTGAAGATAGAATAAACTAAAAGACAAAATAAATGAACTTATCAAATTGCGAGAGAAAAAAAGACTAAAATCAAACAAACCAAAAAGAAATATGGAATTCAATTAAGAAGTCTAACTTTAGAATTATTGAAATCCCAGAATGCTATGACAACAACAAGAAAAGCATGGAAACAATTTTCCAAGAGATAATCAGAGAGAATTTCTCAGACCTGAACAGAAAATCAATTCTGCAACTGTAGGAAGCTATAGTAACCCAAATCAGAAGAGACAAAAAATACCAACTCCATGCCACAGTCAAATCAAATTCTTGAAAACAGAGGACGAAGAAGGAATTCTGAAAAGAGCAAGAGAACAACACAATATATTTTACCAAGGATCTTTCACAAGAATCAGTGCAGGTTTCCTCAAAGACTCTAGAGCCCAGAAAACACTGGAGAGACATATATAAAATACTGAATGAAAAGAATTAGCAACCAAGAATTCTTTACCTAATGTCTAAGGCTGGGTTCTCTAGAGAAGCAAAACAAGTAAAGTGCATAAATATATATACAGAAATTTATATTAAGGAAATGGCTCACGTGGTTGTAGAGAGTAGAGTATTCCAAGTGCAAGGGTCAAGATAGAGGCTTCTCTTGATTCACATAACCACAGGGGCTGGTGAGCCCAAGATTGGCAGGTCAGAGAGCCAGGCTCTTACTCACAGGCAGTGAAGATCGATGAATCCCAAGATTGGCAGGCAAGACCATAGGTAAGCTGCTAGCTCAAGTCCCAAGTACCAGAGGTCAGATAAACAGGAGCCAGATACAGGATCCAGCATGAGCAAAAAGCTTCAAAACCTTGCCAGAATGTCAGTTTATATTCGAATCAGGTGGCACACCCCAGGAAGCTCCCATTCAACTGATTGGCTACTCAGAGCAGATCCCATCATAGGGGTGATCACATATCAAATCTCAACAGGAAGTGATCTCAGCATTATACAACTGCCAAAACAGTGAAAATCATGGTCCAGCCAAGGTGACACACAATCTTAACCATGACAGTCCATCGCTTGTCTTCTTGGCACCTGTACACATCTTTTTAAATCATACATAATCTCTGAATAAAGACAGTGATAAGTCATGCTTGCACCTAACATGATAAACAAACACACATACCACTGAAAATGCACAGCCCTGTTTACATCTTACACTTCATAAGTGAAGAAAACAAATATATTTGATGTGTACATGCAAAGCTGAAATTCTCATAACAGTTAAGGTCCTCATTTCTGCAACTGGTCATGTGGACATTACTTGTATTCAGAACTACCTTCTTCCACCATCCATGCTGTATTCCCTTTGCCCTCAGCAAGCACCTCAGCTGGTCACAGTTCAGGGTCTGGTGAGGTGACCCAAACCTTCATTCCTGAAGGGTCTAGGCAGTAAGCAATCATGCTGGAATGGGGTTGCTGTAGGTTTCTACTGACTTTAATCACAGGGCATGGTAGAACTAAGAGAAACCCTAAGGGATTTCCTGCATTCCAGGCATACTCTTCTTTATTTCCATTATGTAATGTCAATCTGATTTCCTCTTGGTAATCAGGTTCAATTATACCAGCCAGTATGGCAATTCCCTTCTTTGCCTGTTGATCCAGAGGCATAAGGAGCCTAAAGTGACCATATGGTATTCTTACCTTCTGGTTCAATGGAATCAGTGATGTGTCTCCAGGCAAGAGCATAGATCTTGGAGACAGGCAGCAAAATTCTTGTGAGTGGGTCACTGGGGGTAATAGTGAGTGGTGCCATGCCCATTTCAACCCTTTGATTCCCAAGTGCATGAATTCTGGCTATGGGAGAAAGAGCACAATATATTGGAAGCTGGTTAGACAATTTACAGCCTTCTGGTGAACATTGCCCAACCCTGCAATGTATTGTCACATAGCTAGTGCTGTAATTATGTCTTTAGAAGGCCATTCCATCATTCTATCAAGCTAGTGAAATCCGTGAGCGTGCACCCACTGCCAGATTTCATTTGCTATGAAATTAGTCCCTTGATCTGAGGCAATGCTGTGTGTGGTACCAAGATGGTGGGTAAGGCATCTGTAAGTCCATGGATGGCAGTTTTGGCAGAAACATGGTGTGCAGGGAAAGCAAATCCATATCCAGAGTGTCTATTCCAGTAAGGACAAAACATCTTTCCATGATGGAAGGAGTCCGATGTAATCAACTTGCCACCAGCTTGTTGGCTGATCAGCTTGAGGGAGGGAGCCACACTGGGGACTCAGTGTTGGTTTCTGCTGCTGGTGGATTGGGTATTTAGCAGCGGCTATTTTTTTTTTTTTTTTTTTTATAGCCAAGCCAGCCTTGGTGAGCAGAAGTCCATGTTGCTGGGCCTGTGCATAATCTCCATCTCTGCCACCATGGCCTCTTTGTTCATGAGCACATTGAGCTATGACAGGAGTAACTGGAAAAGAGGATGAGTGGTTTCCACAGAACAAATGATTCTATTCACTTGATTATTAAAATCATTCTCTGCTGAGGTCACCCTTTGATGAGCATTCACATGAGACACAAATATCTTCACTACTTTGGCCCATTCTGAGAGGTCTATCCACATGCCTCTTCCCCATCAATCCCTGTCTCCAATTTTCTAATCATGTTCCTTCCAAGTCCCTGACCACCCAGCCAAACCATTGCCCATGAATAAGTATACAATCACACAACTGGCCATTTCTCCTTCCAATCGAAGTAAACAACCAGGTGCACTGCTCAAAGTTCTGCCCATGGGGAGAATTTCTCTCCACCACTCTGCTTCAGGGAGATCTCAGAAATGGGCTGTAGGGATGCCACTGTCGACTTTTGAGTGGTGCCTGCATATCATGCAGAATCATCTGTAAATCAGACATGAGTGTTCTCTTCCTCAGTCAAGCAATCACAAGGAACTCCTCATGAGACCATCGGTGCAGGCTAGGAAATATAAGGTAATGTGATAGGAGTGGAGACCATGGGCATTTGGGTCACTTTCTCAGATAACTTTCTTCTGCCTCTGGTCCTGCTTGAGCCGAATCTCATATATACCAATTGCTGCTATGCGCCTCCAACTTTATGGTTCTGTGGGTCAGACAACATCAAGTTCATGATGGGCACCTCAGTCCACATAGTGATTTGGTGTTCCATGGTTAAAATTTCAGTATCTACTAAGGCCCAGTAACAAGTCAAAAGCTATTTTTCAAAAGGACAGGAGTTATCTGCAGAGAATGGAAATGCTTTGCTCACAAATCCTAACTGTCTGTGTGTGATTCACAGTGGGTGAGAAGCAGCAGCAGAGAACTGGCAGCCACAGAGAATCAGAAGGAACAGAGACAGGAGACCAGCATGAGACAGCACTGGAGCCAACTCACAGGGCGAGATAGCAGAATGCCTGTGTGCAGGAGGTGTTCTGGTACAGTGGGTTGTCTATGTGCACTTATTAGTGGAGCTAGACTTGCTGACCCAGAAAGCAAGAGAGATGATTGCTTTCCAGCTGAAGTTTACTGGGAGAGTGAGATGCCTACAGAAACCTACTGGTGGAGCTACAGAGTTGCCCCAGCAGGGCAGACGTGTGCTGGGTGGTCTGAAGTGCTGAGGGGCCAAGGGAGCAGGAAGCAGAAGCTTTTGGTTAGAGAAGCAACAATACCAGACAACAATCCAACTAGAATACAGGACAGATCAAACAGTTATCAATCCACACAGGGAACTCGTAAAAACAAGTCAAAGCTAAAGGACTGAAAATAGGGAACCAGAGATGTCAATATGTAAACGATGACAACATCAAACCAAAAAAAAAATGGAATAAACAGTGTAGTCATAGAACTTCCATATGGAGAGGAAGTTAAGGCAACATCAAGAAATAAAAGATTGTTTTGAACTTAGAAAAATAAAGGTAAATTTTGAGGTAACCACAAAATAAGCTAACAAACCTACCCATCAAAATAAAAAAGAAGAAAAACATAAAGACTCAGCAAACGTGAAATCAAGTGTGATGAAAAAGATGAAAACAAAATACATAAAGACAATTGTCTCAGCACAGAAAATTAAATGAGCAAGGAAACTGTCAACACCACACACACACAAAAACACATGAAATGATAGCCGTTAACTCATACCTATCAATAATTACATTGAATGTAAATGGGCTAAATGCACCAGTAAAGTGACAGAAAGTGGTAGAATGGATTAAATAAAAAAAAGATCTATCTGTGTGCTGCCTACAAGAGACACCCTTTAGACTCAATGACACAAACAAACTAAAACTCAAAAGCAGCAGAAAAATATATCAAGCAAACAACATCCAAAGAAGAAAAAGATTGGCAATATTAATTTCTGACAAAATAGACTTTAAAGCAAAATCCCCCACAAAGGAGAAGGAAGAACAGTACGTAATTATTAAAGGGTCAGTACACCGGGAGGATATGACCAAAATATGTATATACACATCAAATGACAGGGCTCCAAAATACATAAAACAAAGCCTAAGAGCATTGAAAAGAGAAATAGGGAGCTCCAAAATAATGGTAGGAGTCTTTAACACATCACTTTCAGTGAATGTCAGAACATTTAGAAAGAAACTCAATAAACACATTGGAGATCTAACTGCCACAATCAGTCAACTTGACGTTATAGACAAATACAGAACACTCCAGCCAAGAGCAGCCAAGTGTACATTCTTTGTGGCCTAAATTTAGGCCACAAAGCAAGTCTTAGAGAATCCAAAACATCAAAATATTACAAAGCCTCTTTTCTGAGCATAATGACATAAAAGTAGAAATCAATAACAGAAACAGTAAGGAAAAGAAATCAAACATATGAAACCTGAAAAACACCTTGTTTAAAAACTACTGGGTTATAGAACAAATCAAGAACTGAATAAAGAAATTTATAGAATCAAAAGAGAAAGAAAACATATTACCAGAACTATTGGGACACAGCGAAATCAGTGCTCAGAGGTCAATTTATAGCAATAATTGCACCCAGGCAAAATGAAGAAAGGGATAAAACCAAAACATTAACCCTACAACTCACATAAACAGAAAGAGAGCAGCAAAAAAAGCCCTCAGTCACCAGAAGAAAGAAAAGAAGAAAGATCAGAGCAGAAATAAATGATATAGAGAATACAAAAACAATTGAAAGAGTGAAAAAGACCAAGAGTTAGTTCTTTGAAAAGATCAACGAAATTGACAAACCATTGGTCAAACTGACAATAGAAGAACAGGAGAGAAAGCAAATAAGTTGAATAAGAAAAAAGAGGGGTTCTATCACAATGGACCCAACTAAAATAAAAATAATCATAATAGAATACTATGAAAAATTATACTCCAACAAATTTGAAAACCTAGAGAAAATGGACAAATTTCTAGAAATACACTACCCACTTAAACTAACACAAACTGAGGAAGAGAAAAAAAAAAAAAAAAAGTAACAAAGGAAAAGATTGAAGAGATTAAAAACAAAACACAACAAAAAACTCCCAACAACAAAAAAAAGCTCTGGACCTGATGGCTTCACTGGAGAATTCTACCAAACTTTCAGAGAAGAATTAACACCAGTACTACTGAAGATATTTCAAAGCATTGAAAAGGAAAGAATACTCCCAAATTCATTCTATGAAGCTACCATAACCCTGATACCAATAGCAGGCACAGACACCACAAAAGAGAAAATTACAAATATCCCTCAGGAACATAGAGGCAAAAATCCTCAACAAAATTTTAGCCAATAGAATTCAATAGTATATCAAAAAAAATAATTTATCATGACCAAGTGGGATTTAATTTGAGACCTCATAAAAATTAAAAACATGATCACCAAAAGTCTTATTCAAAGAGAAATAGACAAATGAGAGATGGCAAAGAAAGTCTTTGGAAATGACTTATCTGATAAGGGTCTAGTTTCTAAAATCTGTAGAAAGTTGCAACAAGTCAGCTTGTAAAAGAAAACTCATTCACAATATAGGCAAAGGCAGAAAGTTCACCGAAGAGTTCATACAAGCAGACAATTAACATATGAGAAGATATTCACAATCATTAGACATTAGAGACCTGCAACACAAAATTACAATGAGATACTATCTTACCCAGCTAAAATTTCACTGACAAAAAAAGAAGAACAAAAACAAAACAGATAACAACAAATGTTGGCAAATTTGTGGGGAAATTGGAGCCCATATCCATTGCTGGTGAGACTGTAAAATGTAACATTCACTATCGAAAATGGTATGGCATTTTCTCCAAAAACTAGAAGTAGAGCTACCATATGACCCAGCAATCCTCCTCCTAGGTATAGACCTTATAGCCATTGTAGTCTTGTCGATTCCAACTCATAGAGACCCTATGGAACAAAGTAGAACTGTCACATAGCATTTTTAAGTGGCGGCCTGTGAACACAAATTTTTGATTTGAATTTGTCAAGCTTTTGATTAGCAGCTGAGGTCTTAACCACTACACCAACAGGGCTCCAGGCATATACCCTGTTGTTGTTGTTAGGTGCCTTAGAGTTGATTCTGACTCATGGCTACCCCATGTACAATACAAGGAAACACTACTTGGTCCTGTGCCATCCTCACAGTCAATTGCTACGCTTGAGCTCATTGTTGTAACCACTGTGTCAATCCACCTTGTTGAAGGTCCTCCTCTTTTTCACTGACCCTCTGCTCTACCAACCGTGACGTCCCTCTCCAGGGAATGGACCTTCCCGGTAACATGTCCAAAGTTAGTGAGATGAAGTCTCTATCCTTGCTCCTAATAAGCATTCTGCCTATATTTCTTCCCAAACAGATTTGTTCATTTTTCATTATTTTATCCATTATTGGATAATTTCATATATGTGTGTGATTTATCCATGCAAAGACTAAATATCCCCCAAAAAACATTGCTATCAAATTGATTCTGCCTCATGGAGACCCCATGTGTTACAGAGCAGATCTTCTCTATAGGGTTCTCTTGACTGTACTCTTAACAGAAGCAGACCCCAGACCTTCCTTCTGCTGTGTTTCAGGGTGAGTTCAAACCACCAACCTCTAGGTTAGTACCAAAAACAACACCAAGCCTGTTGCCACTGAGCCAGTTCCAACACATAGCTACCCTATAGGACAGAGTAGAACTGCCCTATAGGGTTTCCAAGTAGTGGCTGGTGGATTTGAACTGTGACCTTCTGGTTAGCATCCTGAGCTCTTAATCACCACTCCACCGGGGCTCTTTTAGGTTAATAGTGGAGCACAAACCATTTGTGCCACCAAAGACTAGATACATCTGTGATATTAATCAATGGTATCCAATTTCTCTCCACAAGACTTGAACTGTTTTGCACTTTTCCAAGCAGTATATATTAAAAAAAAAGCATGCTTTCCCCAAGATATTGTGTATTCTTTATAAACTCAATTCTCTGCAGTTTAAAGTTTCACTCTTTTTCATGAAGTTGGACATGTTTTTACATATTTAAGTGATAATTTTTCTCCCTTTTTACGTGAAGTGTTATATATTTGGTCTATTTTTCTATTTATATATTTTTACTTTTCCTTGATACTTAAGAATATTTTATTTATAAGAGAAATGAGCACTTTATCTGAGATATGATTTATTATTATTTTCCCCACTTTATTCTTTATAAGTTGGCATGACTTTTGGTGTTTTTTTATTTTTAATATATGGAACTGTTTACTTTTATATAGTTGATTACTTTTCAATAATTTCTGTCCTGCATTCTAAAATTTTAATCATAGTTAGACCAATTTTCCTTACTCCAAAATCATATTTTAAAAAATCTTTTTCTTAGAATTATTTTATTGTTTAAGTTTTTAAAAACATTTAAACTAGAGTACCATTTGGAGTCTTTCCTGCTATAGTATGGAGCATTAAAAAAAAAATGATATTTTTTTCCTAAATGACTGTCCAAGTATCCCAGTAATATTCATTCTAAAAGTACATATTTAAACTATTTCATTTGCTATATTTATTATGGAAACCTTGATAACGTAGTGGTTGAGTGCTACACTGCTAAGCAGAAGGTCGGCAGTTCAAATCCACCAGGCACTCCTTGGAAACTCTGTGGGACAGTTCAACTCTGTGCTATAGGGTCGCTATAATTCTGAATTGACTAGGTGGCAATTTTTTTTTTTAATGTTTATTATAGGCTATATTCTCATGTGTATTTGTTTCTTCCATTTACATCATCATATCTCACTATTTATGTACAATATCAAAAACAAACAAACAAAAAACAAAACAAATCCTTGAAACTCATAGCGACCCTACAGGAAAAAGTAAAACTGCCCCCATAGGGTTTCCATAGGTAAATTTCCCCATAGGTAAATTTGAACTGTTGAACTTTGTGACTAACAGCTGCAGTCTTAACCATTGACCACCAAGGCTCCACATGCACAGTAAAACCCTGTGCAAATTATAAGACTCTAGAATTCTCTTTTAGTTTAGTTACTTCTGGGAAGGGCACCTACTGTAGCTCAGGCCTGACTGGGATTTCACCCCACTGCTGTGCTCTGTCACACCTTATTCCCATGGGAGGCCTTGCTCACCACTCACTCTTCCCACTCTCCACGTTTTCAAGGTCGTAATTCCTAACACCTTCCAATTAACTCCCCTAATCACTATTTGTGATTATAATATTATAGGGTTTCCCTCTCTTGGAGACAGAAAGAGAGATAGGTGATGATAGATAGATGATAGATAGATAGATAGATAGATAGATAGATAGATAGATAGATAGATAGATAGATAGATAGATAGATAGATAGATAGATGATAGAAAGATAGATACACAGATAGATGATAGATAGATGGATAGATAGAGAGAGAGAGATTAGACAGATAGACAGATAGATAATAGATAGGTTTATAGGTGGGTAGGTAGGTAGACAGATGAATGGATAGATGGATAGATAGATGGTAGATAGATACTATATACAACTTTCAGGTTAGTGATGGGAACATATATATATTTCATTACTAATCTCAAATTCTTGCTCTAAGATTAGAGGACGTAAAGTTTTTATTAATGAAGGTCAGAGACTAAGTCTCCAGTATGGAATATACCTCAACATTAGGAAACAAAAATCCTAACAACTGGACAAATGAGCAACATCACAATAAACGGAGAAAAGAATGAATTTGTCAAAGACTTCATTTTACAAGGATCTAAAATCAACATGGAAACCCTGGTGGCATAGTGGTTAAGTGCTATGGCTGCTAACCAAATCCACCAGGCACTCCTTGGAAGCTCTGTTGGGCAGTTCTACTCTGACCTATAGGGTTGCTATGAGTCAGAATTAACTCAATGGCAACGGGTGTGTGTGTGTGAAAATCAACGCCCATAAAAGCAGCTGTCCAGAAATCAAAAAACGTATTCCATTGAGCAAACCTGCTGTGAAAGACCGCTTGCAGTTAAAAAAGCAAAGATGTCACTTTGAAGACTAATGTGTACCTGACCCAACCCATGGTGTTTTTAATCACCTCACATGTATGCGAAAGCTGGACAATGAATAAGGAAGACCAAAATGAATTGACACTTTTGAATTACGGTATTGATGAAGAACATTGAATATCCTATGGACTGCCAAAAGAACGAACAAATCTGTCTTGGAAGATGTACAAACAGAATGCTCTTTAGAAGCTAGGATGCCAAGAATATGTCTCACATACTTTGGACATGTTATCAGGAATGATCAGTCTCTGGAGAGGACATCATGCTTGGTAGAGGATCAGTGAAAAAGAGGAAGACACTCAACAAGATTGATTGACTCAGTGGCTGCAACAATGGGCTCAAGTATAACTACTGTGAGGATGGCTCAGAGCAGGGCAGTGTTTTGTTCTGTTGTACACAGTGTTGCTATGAGTTAGTACTGACTTGATGGCACCTAACAACAACAACAAAAACAACTAACCTCAAGGTCGGAGGGAATTATAATCCCTTGAAATAACTACTTACTAAATAATAGTAGGAAACTCTGGTGCTGTAGTGGTTAAATGCTGTGGCTGTGGAACCCGATAGGTTGTTAGCTGTTAGGTGCCGTTGAGTTGGTTTCGACTCATAGTGACCCTATGCACAACAGAATGAAACACTGCCCGGTCATGAGCCATCCTTAAAATCGTTGTTATGCTTGAACTCATTGTTGCAGCCACTGTGTCAATCCACCTCGTTGAGGGTCTTCCTCTTTTCCGCTGACCCTGTACTTTGCCAAGCATGAAGTCCTTCTCCAGGGATTGATCCCTTCTGACAACATGTCCAAAGTATATAAGACGCAGTCTCCCCATCCTTCCTTCTAAGGAGCATTCTGGTTGTACTTCTTCCAAGACAGGTTTATTCATTTTTTGGGGAGTCCATAGTATACTCAATAATCTTTGTCAACACCAAAATTCAAAGGCGTCAATTCTTCTTCGGTCTTTCTTATTCATTGTCCACCTTTCACGTGCATATAATGCAACTGAAAATACCATGGATTGTGTCAGGTTCACCTTAGTCTTCAGGGTGACATCTTTGCTCTTCAACACTTTAAAGAGGTCCTTTGCAGTAGACTTACCGAATGTAATGGATCTTTTGATTTCTTGACTGCTGCTTCCATAGCTGTTGATTGTGGATCCAAGTAAAATGAAATCCTTGACAACTTCAATCTTTTCTCCATTTATCATGATATTGCTCATTGGTCCAGTTGTGAGGATTTTTGTTTTCTTTATATTGAGGTGCAATCTGTACTGAGGGCTATGGTCCTTGATCTTAATTAGCAAGTGCTTCAAGTCCTTTTCACTTTCAGCAAGTAAGGTTGTGTCCTCTGTATAATGCAGGTTGTTAATGAGTCTTCCTCCAATCCTGATCCCCCGTTCTTCATATATAGCCTAGCTTCTCAGACTATTTGCTCAGCATACAGATTGAATAGGTATGGCGAAAGAGTACAACCCTGACACACGCATTTCCTGACTTTAAACCAATCAATATTCCCTTGTTCTGTCCGAACAACTGCCTCTTGCTCAATGTAAAGGTTTCACATGAGCGCAATTAAGTGTTCTGGAATTCCCATTCTTAGCAATATTATCCATAATTTGTTATGATCCACACAATCGACTGCCTTTGCATAGTCAATAAAACACAGGTAAACATCCTTCTGGTATTCTCTGCTTTCAGCGAGGATCCATCTGACATCAGCAATGATATCCCTGGCTCCACATCCTCTTCTGAAACAGGCCTGAATTTCTGACAGTTCCTGTGGATACACTGCTGGAGCCGTTTTTGAATGATCTTCAGCAGAATTTTGCTTGCGTGTGATATTAATGATATCGTTCTATAATGTCTACATTCAGTTGGATCACCTGTCTTGGGAATAGGCATAAATTATGGATCTCTTCCTGTCATTTGTTAGGGGAGCTGTCTTCCATATTTCTTGGCATAGATGAGTTAGTACCTCCAGAGCTGCATCTGTTTGTTGAAACATCTCAATTGATATTCCTTCAATTCCTTGAGCCTTGTTTTTCACCCATGCCTTCAGAGCAGCTTGGACTTCTTCCTCCAGTACCATCGGTTCCTAATCATATGCTGCCTCTTGAAATGGTTGAACATTAACTAATCCTCTTTGGTGTAATGGCTCTGTATATTCCTTCCATCTTCTTTTGATGCTCCCAGCTTTGTTTAATATTTTCCCCATAGAATCCTTCACTATTGCAACTCGAGGCTTGAATTTTTTCTTTAGTTCTTTCAGTTTGAGTAACACTGAGCGTGTTCCTCCCTTTTAGATTTCTATCTCCAGCTATTTGCAAATGTTGTTATAACACTTTGTCTTCTCGAGCCGCCCTTTGAAATCTTCTGCTCAGTTCGTTTACTTCATCAGAGTCTCCTCTGACATCAGTCTTGGTCTTTTCTTTCTTTACTGTCTTTTCAATGACCTCTTCTTGCTTTTTTCATGTATGATGTCCTTGATGGCACTCCAAATTTCATCTGGTCTTCAGTCACTAGTGTTCATTGCGTCAAATGTATTCCTCAGATGGTCTCTAAAATCAGGTGGGGTATACTCAAGGCGATATTTTGGTTCCCGTGGACTTGCTTTGATTTTCTTCAATTTCAGCTTGAACTTGCATATGAGCTATAGATGGTCTGTTCCACAGTCAGCCCCTGGCCTTGTACTGACTGATGATATTGAGCTTTTCATCATCTCTTTCCACAGATGTAGTCAATTTGATTTCTGTGTGTTCCATCTGGCGAGGTCCATTTGTACAGTTGCCGTTTATGTTGGTGAAAGAAGATATTTGCAATGAAGAAGTTGGTCTTGAAAAATTCTATCATTCAGTCTGTGGCATTGTTTCTATCACCAAGGCCATATTTCCAACTACTGATTCTTCTTCTTTGTTTCCAGCTTTCACATTCCGATCACCAGTAATTATCAATGCATCTTGATTGCATTTTCGATCAATTTCAGACTCCAGCAGCTGATAAATATCTTCTATTTCTTATTCTTTGGCCCTAGTGATTGGTGCGTAAATTTGAGTAATAGTCATATTAACTGGTCTTCCTTGTAGGTGTATGGATATTATCCTATCACTGACAGCATTGTACTTCAGGCTAGATCTTGAAATATTCTTTTTGACGATGAATGCAACACCAATCCTCTTCAAGCTGTCTTTCCCAGAGCAGTAAACTATATGATTGTCTGATTCAAAATGGCCATCCCCAGGTTGGAAGGCACTCAAAGGATGGCTGGGGTAGAGCTGCCTCCTCAAAGTAAAGTCAACTTAATGACATGGATGGAGTAAAGCTTTCAGGATCTTCATTTCCTGATGTGGTTTGACTCAAAATGAGAAGAAACAGCTGCAAACATCCATTAATAATCAGAACCTGGAATTTACGAAGTATGAAACAAGGAAAATTGGAAATCATCAAAAATGAAATGGAACGCATAAACATTGATGCCTTAGGCATTAGTGAGCTGAAAGCTTTACTCCAGCCATCCTTTGAGTGCCTTCCAACTTGGGGAATCATTTTCCAGCACTATATCAGACAATATTCCGCTGCTATTCATAAGGTGTGTGTCAGTTTGTCATACTGTGGCGACTTGCATGTTGCTGTGATTCAGGAAGCTATGCCTCCCGTATTCAAATACCAGCAGTTTCATCCATGGAGGTCAGGTTTCAGGTGTGCTTCCAGACTAAGATAGACTAGGAAGAAGGACCCAGCAGTATACTTCTGAAGAGCAGAGCATTAGCCAGTGAAAAATCCACCAAGAGCTCCTTGGAAACCAAATGGGGCATTTGTACTCTGTCCTATAGGGTCGCCATGAATCAGAATTCTTGATGGCAATGGGTTTGATTTTGGTTTTAAGTAATAGTAAGTAACATCCCATTTTCACAAAGGGAAATTTAGCTTCAAGCCAATATTCTTAAACTACCTGCATTAGGATGAATTCTCTAGAAAAGCAAAAACAGAGAAGCATTTTGTCTTAGTTATCGATTACTGCTATAAAATAAATGCCACAAGTGGATGGCTTTAACAAAGAGAAATTTATTCTCTCATAGTCTAGTAGGTTACAAGTCCAAATTCAGGGTCTCAGCTCCAAGGGAAGTCTTTCTCTCCCTGGCAGCTCTGGAGGAAGGTCCTTGTCATCAATCTTCCCCTGGTTGATGACCTTTTCAGGCACAGGAACCCCAGGCCCAAAGGACGTGCTCTGCTCCCGGTCTTGCTTTCTTGGTGATATGAGGTCCCCAACTCTGCTTACTTCCCTTTCCTTTTATCTTTTGAGAGACAAAAGGTGGTACAGGCCACACCTCAGGCAAAGTCCTGGGATGTGGCCTGAGCAAGGGTGTTATATCCCACCCTAATCCTATTTAACCACAGGCAGAGATTATGATTTCTAATACATAGGAAAATCACATAATGGAGGACAACCACATGTGGCCTAACCAAGTTGACACATATTTTTGGAGGACACAATTCAATCCATTACACATTTATTTTATATATATATATAGAGAGAGAGAGAGGGATTTATCTCAAGAAAATAGTACACGGACTTGTAGAGGCTAGCAAGTCCCAAGTTTGTGGGTCAGACATTAGGGGCTGATGAACCCAAAATATGCAGGTCAGATGGCAGGCTGCTAGCTCACAGCTGTGAAGGCTGATGAATCTAAGATCAGCTGGTGAGACGGCAGGCTGCTGGCTCAAGTCCCAAGAGGAGAAGGTCAGATGCTGATGAGCCAAATGTAGGATCCAGGGCAGAGTAAAAGCCAGCCAGCTTTGCCAGGAAGTCTACATATATTGGATTCAGGCCACATCCCAACAAAACTCGCTTTTACCTAATTGGCTGCTTACAGCAGATCCCATCATGGAGGTAATCACATTATATGAGATCTCATCATTATACCATTATACCACTGCCAAAATAGAGTATAACTGCCAAACCAATGAAAATTTTGATCCAGCCAAACCGACATGCAATCTTAATGATCACTCTTCCTAGATGTGTCACTCAGATTTGAGGTCTTCAAGGGGAAATATTTTATAACAGTGGACTGACTAGTGTCCTGGAATCTTGCTTCTCTTCTCAGCTGGAATTATATCAGAATCAGATTTTCTTTAAATAAAGTGCAATAGGATTCACACCCTAAAACTAGGCTCACAGATAGAATGAAGTTGAGGAAAGGTGGTAGAATGTTGCAAGGAATAGAAAAAGTCCTCCTGTTGGGATTAATCTTGGGACACAAAACAAAACAAACCCTTTTGAACTAGACTTAATATATCCAAAAGTCAGTTTTCCAAGGTAGTCTTGAGGAAATAAATTATATACTTTATGATTTTTAAGGAAAAAAATATTCCTTGTTATAAGAACATGTATTACAACTCTTAGAGAGGCCAGCCCCAGAATTTGGATTAAGGCACCCATTTCAGAGGAGAAAATATGCAAAAAACTTTAGGAAAATGTGACAAGGGCTCAGTCTAACAGGAACAGTTGGTCCATATGAAGCACTCATGATAGATAAGCTGAGAATTGGATTTGTGTCAGTTTTGGATGGCATCTAATGGCATTGCTCAGTTAAGGGCAATTCAGGATCCTATTCAAGTCTAAGAATTAAAACTTTCTGTTCATTCTATTCCATTGAGAAGCTGCAGGGGAAGAGCATTCTGGGTAGAGTGAGAGCTATCTGGGAAAATAAGTAAATAAACCAAATCAGAGAGTGCCAAAGCAATTTAATTACAATTTTAACTATGTTAGGTGGAAGAAGTCCCCGGGAGAGAGATAACTATTTTGTATTTAAAGAGCATTCTATGTTCAAAATGAACATGTTGTTTAAAGGTGGATTGGCTAGCATTGATGCAACAAGTTGTTTCAGCCGAAGTAAATTAAATACTTAAATATGTAAGGCCTCTTCAGTGAGGAAGAAACAAGATTATCACAAACAAACCAAAACTCAAACCCACTGCTGTCACGTTGTTTCAAACCAACAATGACCCTGCAGGACAGGCTAGAACTACCTCATTGGGTTTCCAAGGCAATAAGTCTTTGAGGAAGTTGACGGCCACAACTTTCTCACACGGAGCAGATGGTAGGTTCTAACTACAGACCTTTTTGGATAGCAGCTGAGCACTTTAACCACTGAGCCACCAGGGATCCTATTTTCCAAAATAACAAAGGTAAATATGAAATGTTTTATATTAATACTCAAAGTTAGTACATATTATTAAACTTAACATTTCATAGGGAGTAGCAAGTCTGCTGTTTATTAAAGCAGCTCCTTTATATTTCTGACTCTATTAAATATACTTTACCTTATTTTTTACTCTTAAACAATGAATTTCAATAGTGATATTAAATTACTTTGAAACAATGAAAATTTGAAAAACTTGTTTTTGTAAGAATGCTGAATAATACTATAGGAAAACTTCAATTCTAGCAAAGACTTTGTAGCAAAAAAGCATTATATTTATTGTACTTCTGATATTTTAAAGAGATATTTAAAGTAAAATAATTCATGAAATAAGTTTACAATCACTGAGGAATCCAAAAGGCATTTACATAAAAAATAGTACTTTCACTTTAAAAAATTTACAAGCTAATATAAAATTTTAAGTTCATATTGTTTTTCAAGTTATTTCAGAAATTATGTTTCCAATTTTTATCAAAAATACAAGCATAGCTGAGGTGTAGCTTGATTGGGGACTTTGACCATGACTAATATCTATCTGAATCAGAATATTGTTAACCAAAAGCAAACTCATTGCCCTCCAGTGGATTCTGACTCATAACTACCCTACAGAATAGAGTAGAACTGCCTCATAGGTTTCCAAGTCTATAAATCTTTATGGAAGCCAACTGTCATATCTTCCTCCCATACAGTGGCTGATGGGTTTGATCCACTGACCTTTTGGTTAGCGTCTATGCACTCAACCACTGTACCCACCAAGACTCCTTCAGAATATTGTTACACGTTCTTTAATCATTTGGATTTTTTCCAGGGAATGGATGCTTAGATTTGAAATAAAAGTATGATAACATTAAGTTTTATATCTCAAGGTAATAAGAACTTAGGCATTTTAAAGAAAGAAGAATAATATAGTTTTGGGAGAACACACAGGGTAAATAAATCTCTACTCTTTCCACCCTGTTCTCTGAAGAAAAACATAGACAAACCTTACATATTTAGTGTTATACCTGGATAATTTTTATCACCAAAAAGATTGAGTTTGTACAATTAGAAATGCTATTTCACTTAGGATTCCAAGTCATTTTATTCAATTAAAACAATTTACTTTTTTGTTATTAAATGCTATAATTCATAAAATCACACATAAAGATTTAGCTCTTTTGTCCTCTTGTGAGTCTTAATTCTTCTCACCCTCTTAAAAGTGATGTGTTCATTTTCATAATGTCTATTCCTTTATTCCAGTTCAGAACCAAATCTTGAGTACCACATTAGGTGAACACCTATTTTCTAGGATCTGTATTGAATTCAAGTAGGAATATAGTTGCTGCCTTTACCTCTCAGATCATTTAGTATCCATGAAAGAAAGTGCATACAAGGAGTATTACCCTAAATGCAATTCTAAGTGCTGAGCACTGATGGGTACTATAGGTGTTACAGTCCACAAAGTAGAGACAATCATAGAAACACAAATGTAAGCAGAAAATTCATGGAGAAATTGCAACTTGAGATTTGAATATTTTTGGAGTTTTGTTACGCTTTGGTAATTGATTTTAAGATCTTACTTCATTCCCCCAATAATCCCGTTATGCAAAAGAAAAATAAATTATTTTTCATGTTGAATAGCATACAGTGTAAAATTCAGAAGAATAAATTAAAATTAGTTTTAATGATAACAGATTGATGATAATAATAGTAGCTGTTAATAATATAATAATAATAAATAACAAAAATAATAGTGTTATAAATATCAGAACTTCATTTTATTTATATTAAATGATTTAATTCATATAACAAAACTATGTGTTGGTATAGTTGCTAGCCATTTTACAGCTGAGCAAATGGTGTAAGTGGAAAGATTAATTAACCTGGATGAAATCCTCACACAGCTAGATGTTGTTGAGCTATAATTCAATTCTAGTCCATCTGGGAAATACTGTTCTTTAACCATGATCACTCGACTCGACGGAAGTGGTCTTGGTAGTGGTTAACCATGATCACGGGGCACTAGTGACACAATGGTTAAACCCTCAGCTGTTAACCAAAAGGCCAGTGGTTCAAACCAACCAGGTGCTCCTTGGAAAAAAGATCTGTCGGTTGACTTCCCTAAAGATATAGAGTAGAGGAAACCCTGTGGGGCAGTTCTACTCTGCCCTATAGGGTCGCTGTGACTTGGAATTGACTCCTCGGCAACTTGTTTGTTTGTTTGTTTGTTTGTTAACTGTGCCACCATACTTCTGCTCTACTTAGTGGACAAGGTACAAATCAATTAGGATGGAAAGATGAATAGCAGGATGAGGCAGGAGGCATCTTGTGTCTTTCGAAATTTAAGAAGGCACTCACTTTCAGGATTGTGCAAGTGCAAGGATGGCCCTGAATGTCTCCTTAAATTTTATACCTTATTAGTTTCAGTAATTAGTCATTTCCTGACCCTGATGAAAGGGAATGGTTAGAAAAATAATTGCCAAAAAAAGGAACTCAAAACCACTTCATCAAATACCGATTTTACTAGGCAATTTCTTAAATCCTAGGGCTACAGGCTTAAAGAACATACTATCATAATTATAGAACCATTACTAAAGTGTAAACAGCTTAAAATTGGTAGGTAAATGATAGATTTTACCAATATTATCTCATTTAATTCTCACAAACAAGTACATGTTAGAAACCTTAAATAATTGCTTAATATCACAAAGATAATATATCATGGAGATAAGAGTCAAACTCAAGCCCATTAAAGTAAAAAAAAAAGATACTGACTTGCAGTCACAAAACCTGTGTGCAATTGGTCGAATTGTCCACACTTAGTGAGTCTCAATATCCTTAAATCTAAAGAAAAGTGAGTTTAGAAACAGTTATCTAAAGTGGTAATTTTTGAGTAACAACAAAAATAATGGTGGGTGAACACAATACAATCAGCACAACATAAAGGCCAGTATTTTTCCTCCTTTGTCCCACACACATACACACAGGTAACGAATACTTTCCATTCTACCCCCGTTTTTCCAGGATGGCTACGTTTATTGTTTGTATCTGAATCAATGTTCCCAGGCTAATTTCCCTGAATAAAATCCTCCTTTTTTACGGGCTTAATATCCTACAAAAAGATATTTGTTTTCCTCTATGCAAAATGAAATAGTCCTTCAATTTTCTTTTTAATCTAATATGAGCTGTGTAATAGAAACCTATATGCTTAAAATTGTCAAGTGATGGGAGAACGAAGCATTGAAATAGACAGTTGAAAATGTATGTTAGAAGAGAGTTTATGGTTTAGTGTTTGGGAAGCTTGACTGAGAAAATTCACACAGAAATACAATAGATTGTCAAGATATGTAATTAACGTAAAGTGAGATTAGATGGCAAAGCTCAGGGTCATCTCCAGAAGTTGTCAGTTGCTCCAGTGCCTGTGCTGAGTGAGATATAGCTTGATCTATCCTGGGCTGTGCTCTGAAAGTGTAAGGAAATGATCTTAAAAAAAAATTTTTTTTTTTTGAGGGAACTGTTCATTGTGATTTAATAGGAAGGGAAGAGGCATACATAACTAGTATCATTCTTAAAGTGAAAACAACAGCAGCGATCATAAAATCCAATCCACACGTCTCAATACAATTTGGAGAAGTGGCAAAGAGATATAGGAAGCTAAAAGAAATGTACATGTAAATTTACATTTTCTATAGATGAATCATCAAGAAAAACCTCCATTGGATAATCTAACGGAACTGATGGAGTTTGTTCTCTTGGGCTTTGCTGACATGCCCCATCTCCAGTGGTTTCTTTTTGGATTGTTTTTAATCACCTATATTATTATCCTGATGAGCAATGGCACCATATTTCTAATAATAAAAATGGATCCTGCTCTCCAGAGCCCTATGTATTTTTTCCTGGCAAATTTTTCCTTCTTGGAAATCTGCTATGTATCAGCTACTCTCCCCAGAATGCTGATGAATCTAGGGACACAGAGAAGAAGAATTTCCGTGGTTGCCTGTGCTACACAAATGTGCTTTGCCCTTATATTTGGAGGCACAGAGTGTTTGCTCCTGGCAGTGATGGCCTATGACCTTTATATGGCCATTTGTAACCCTCTGCACTATCCTCTATTCATGAACAACAGGGTCTGTATCCTGTTGGCGACTGGGTCCTGGACCATTGGAATCCCAGTTATGATAGGGCGTACCTATCAAATTTTCTCTCTACCTTTTTGTAGATCTAAACAAATTAACCACTTCTTCTGTGACATTTCCCCAATACTCAAGCTGGCTTGTGGGGACACCTTCGTAAATGAGATGTTGGTCGACACAGTTGCTGTTTTATTTGTAATGGTTCCATTTCTGTTGATACTTGGCTCCTACAGTAAAATCGTCTCCATCATCCTTAAGTTGCCATCAGGCACAAGTCGAGGCAAAGCCTTCTCCACCTGTTCATCTCATCTTATGGTTGTGATGCTATTCTTTGGATCAGGCATTATTGCATACCTAAGACCCAACAGCAGACACTCAGAGGAAAATGACAAAGTTCTATCTCTTTTCTACGCTATCCTAACTCCTATGCTTAATCCCCTGATATATAGTCTAAGGAACAAGGATGTCATAATGGCACTGAGAAAATTGCTATGTAAATAAGTCACCAGTAAAGAATGAGTTGAATGTATAAGACAGACTTTCTCACACATTTTCAGTCCAATTTTAATAGATGTAAAGCTTTATCTATACCTTGTCTTTCATACTGTGGCAATTATTTCCAAATTAAAAATCACTTGTAATGTTGTCAGGACTTTCTGCTCAAGTTATATAAGTATTATATGTGTCATCTGATAGAAAATTATTCCATTAGTAATTCTAAAATTTCATTGTACAGTGTTTTCCCTCAATAAGAACTTCTGCAGTGGCTGATTTAATCTAGTCATTTGTAATGTATAATCTATTATATCACTTATTGGAAAACATTTAATTCATTTCCATGATTGTTCATACACTTGTGACACACATTTTAAAAGCCAGGTTGGTGATATGCATTAATCAAAACTGTACAGTGGTCCCTCGATAGCCACTGGGAATTGGTTCCAGGATCCTGATGAATACCAAAATCTGTGGGTGCTCAAGTCTCTCATATAAAGTGCTTAATATTTTCATATAACCTATGCATGACCTCCCGTATACTTTAAATCATCTCTATATTACTTATGATACCTAATATTATGTAAAGACTGTGAAAATGGTTCTTATACAGAATAGGGAATAGTGACAAGATGCAAGGCAAAAAATGTTCAAACAAGTGCTAGAGAGAGTGAGGATCTGTGAAATGGCAGAAGGCTACAGCAGGGTATGCCTACAAATCACTTCATTCACATGGATTCAGTGTGATGCTTGGCAAGATAATAACAATAATATAATCTCTGTGATAAACCTGGAAAGTCCTCTCTGAAGAAGTAACATTTGAGCTGAGTCTTAAATAGTTAGAAGGAGTAACTAAAGAACATTCTAAGCAGATGAAAAAGCAAAGGACGGCCCTCAAGGTTTACATTCTTCGAAGCCTAAAGAACTGATTGCCTAGGGAAAAAAAAAGTCTTAAAAATGAGGTTGTAAATATACAACAGTTTTCAATTCCTGGAAGGAAATTTGAATTACTACAAGTACAATGGGAATTCATGAAAGTGTTTAAGGTTTTTGAAGGAGAACACTTCAGCAGTTCAAATCCACCAGCTACTCCTTGGAAACCCTATGGGGCAGTTCTACTCTGTCCTATAGGGTAGTTATGAATTTGAATCAAAAGAGCAAGTAGTTTGTTTTTTGTTTGTGTATTTTTTATGGAGAACACACAAATAATTTTAAATTCAAACAGCTCAGAAAAATATTGTAGAGGGTGAGGGATATGGTAATGAATCTGTCAAGTATTTAAATCACTTAAAATTGTCAACCCAGCCTTGAAACAAGAATCATATGAGATGAGAAGCATATTAAGCAGCAATCTACTGCACTGTATGATGATATTTGATTTTATATATATAGAGAGAGAGTTGTCCCTTGGTATTTACAGTAGACTGGTTCCAGGATACACTCATATACAAAATGGCATATTATTTGAATATATATATATACAGAGAGAGAGAGAGAGTCGTCCCTTGGTATCTACAGTAGATTGGTTCCAGGACACACCCAGAGACAAAATGACATAGTATTTGAATATAATATACACACATTCTCCCATATACTTTAAATCATCTGTAGATAATACCTAATACAACGTAAAAGCTATGTAAATAGTTGTTATACACTAGTGTATTGTTTAGGGAATAATGACAAGATGCAGTGTGAATAATGATCAAACAACAAGTAGGGGACAGAAACTGAGGATCTGTGAAATAGTGGGAGGCTACATAAAGGTATGTTTACACATTGTTTCATTTAGCATGGATTCAGCAGAGTACTACACTTGTAGCAAATTCAAGTTTTGTTTTTCAGAAATCTCTTTTTTTTCCCTCTAAATATTTTCAATCCACAGTTGGTTGAATCTATCAATACAGAGCCCACAGATATGGAAGGCCCAATGTCTATACACAAATACACATGCACAGACACACACTCTTAACCCAAAACATGAAGAAGAGGAAATTCTTCCTGTGCAGCTCAGGCTAATGCAAAGAATTAGTAAAGTTCAGACTATGGTGCTAAATATGCTTAAAGAGAAAAGCACACAGAATACAAATTACCAGAGTTCAGAAAAAACTAGAGGAACAAAATAAGATTCAACAAGGAAATTGGAAATATACAAAAACAAAACAAATAGAACTATTTAAATAGAAGAATAAAGCAAGAGAAACACTTAACGATAGAATTGAACAGACAGAAGATAGAATAAACTAGGAGACAAAATAACTGAACCTATCAAGCCTGAAGAGAAACAAAAGAAAAGAACGAAGAAAAGCAAACAAATCCCAAAAAGAAATCTGGGATTCAATTAAGAAATCTGAAACTAGAATTATTGGAATCCCAGAGCTCCACAAAAACAATAAAAACATAGAAATGATTTTACAAGATGTAATCAGAGTTTTCCAAACCTGAACAGAGAATCAAGCCTGATACTATAGGAAGCTACACAAATCCTAATCAGAAGAGACACAAAAAGATCAACTCCAAGCCATAACCTAATCAAATTCAGGTTCGATGTTGTTTTGGGGTACTAACCTACAGGTTGGTTGTTTAAACCCACCTCGCAACACAGAAGGAAGGTGTGGGATATGCTTCTGTTAAGAGAATAGTCAAGAAAACCTTATAAAGAAATTCTACTCTGTGACGGATGGGGTGTCCATGATTCAGAATCGATTAGACATCAATGTTTTTTTGTTTTGTTTAGTCTTCGAATCAATAAAACATGCACACATATGAAATTATCCAATAAATTACATTGTAATTGTAAAAGATTGCAAGCCAATTAAATGTGATTCATTAGGTCTTTTGTCTTTCTTGATGTTATGAGTTCTCATTATAATATTCTCATCAGAAATTTTTATCTTCCACAGCTACAGGATGCGTCTTAATATAATTTTTTAAAAATGTATCCAGAGGTGGGACCAAGACAGTGGAGTAGTGTGATGCTTTTGGTGGTCCCTCTTACAACAAAGACCCGAAAAAAAAAAAAAAAAGTGAATCCATTACATATACGATAAGCTAGGAGCCCTGAACCTCAAACGCAAAGTTAAGAAATTTGACTGAGTGGCTGGGAGAGAGTGAGACAGTTCAGAAACAATGAGGAGTTGCCGGTCCTGACTTGGCAGGAACCAGCGCCCCTCAGCCCTGATCCCCAATGTGACCACAGCGGGGCTGGCAGTAGCATTAGGAAGATGCAGTTACTCCAGTGAAAGAAGACTAGTGTATGGCTCAGGCTCAATCCCCTGGTGCAAAGACATGGGGAAAGGTGGTAGCATTTGGGGTGCAGCTTCCATAGCCACAGAGAGCCAGCGACACAGAATCTACTCATGTCTCCAGAATCATCAAGAAATAGTGCTCTCGGCATAAGTGATTGTCTCTAATTTACTGTGCAGATCTAATAGTTTCCCTTGTGAAAGAGTTCTCTCTCATTTAACTGACCCCTCCGCCCCCTTCCCCAAGCAGGCTTCAGTGACAGTCAATTTCCCTGAGCATGAGATAGGTTTGACTGCACACCCTAAGACATTCTCCCGAGCTTGGAGAAGGAACAAATTAAAAAATGGGGAAAAAAAGGATCTGCTGGCTCCCCTAAACTGGGAACTTAGGGCAGAAGTGGCTCCTGTCCAGGCACAAGTGGTCCACAGATTTTGAATGCCTTTTATCCCTGCATGGACCCATGTGGCCCCATTTAAGGAGGTAGGCCCTTGTTGTTACATCCTAAGGGCATATGTGCCTGAGGTCTGACTTTAACTTTTTCGGCTCTGTGGTGGAGAGGCAGGTTTTTGACATTTGACACTGCTTTGCCTATTAAACAGGCCCTCACCTACTCAAATCAGGGACTTGAGAACTGGTGGCTCCACCCAGGCCATTTAGCCACCCTTGACAGCACTCCAAACATAAGTAGTGCCTCCGAGTCCATAGTTAATAGCATTAGGTGCCTATGGTATGGCTGCTGAGTCCACCCAACTGTGCACTCTAGAGAATAGGGACATGCCTTCCTCCCAGACACAGGGGAGAAGGTTGTCAGCCCACTGCCTGCTCAAGGTGTGACTCCCTGCAGCAACCAGAAACCTGTGCATATACCAATCACCACTCCTACTCTAAGACATTAGGTGAGAGCCTGCACCACACACTTAGTGACTGACTACCTGGATACCTGAGTTGAACCCATACAAGAAAAGTGAATGGAGTCCTAGGCTCATATACCTGATAACAGCTCTAGCCAATTGGTGACAGGACATTAGAGCTTCAAAGGCTCTAATAATAAAGTTAGCCCACTTGAGCAGCCTATTTGGGTATATCAAAACAAAACAAAGCAAGAAGGTAGGACACAGTAAGCAAACATAAAATAAATAAATACAATGATATATAGATGGCTCAGAGACAACAGCTGATATCAAATTACATAAAGAAGACCATGATCGCTTCAACAAAACTCCCAAAAGAAAGGATCAGGGAAGCTTTCAAATGAAGATATATTCCTGGAATTATCAGAGGTAGAATACAAAAGATTAATATATAGATCTCTTCAAGAGATCAGGAAGGAGATCAGACAAAATGCAGAACAAGCCAAGGAACACACAGATAAAGCAGTCAAGGAAACTAAGAAGGATTTTCAAGAGCACTATGATAAATTTAATAGGTGGCAAGAATCCATTGATCGGCAGCAATCATAAATTCAGAAGATTTAAAACAAAATTTCAGCCTTAGACAACTCAGTAGAAAGTCTGAGGAGCAGAATTGAGAAAATGGAAGTCAAAATTTGTGAAATAGAAGATAAAATACTTGGAATCAATATATTTGAAGAAAAATCAGATTAAAGAATTTAAAAAAATGGAGAAAACCTAAGAATCCTGTGGGACACTATCAAGAGAAATAACTTACGAGTGATAGGACTATGAGAACAGGGAAGGAGAACAGAAAATACAGGGAGAATTGTTGGAGAACTGTTGGAAGGAAATTTCCCTGATATAGTGAAAATTGAGAAGTTACATATTCAAGATGCTCAACGAACCCCTTACAAGGTAGATCCCAAAAGAAAGTCACCAAGACATTATAATCAAATTTGCCAAAACCAAAGATAAAAAGAAAATTTTAAAAGTAGCAAGGGATAAAGAAAAAGTCACCTACAAATGAGTCACTAAGACTAACCTCAGACTACTCAGCAGAAACCAAGCAGGCTAGAAGACAATGGGATAACATATATAAACCTTGAAAGAAAAAAAAAAAAAATGCCAGCCAAAAATCCTATATCCAGTAAAACTGTCTCTCAAATATGAAGGCAAAATTAGGACATTTCCACATAAACAAAGTTCAAGGGAATTTGCAAAAACCAAACCAAAACTACAAGAAATAATAAAGGGACTTTTCTGGTTAGAAAATCAATAACGCCAGATGAGAACCCAAAACTAGAACAAAGGGACAGGGAAACCAGATATTAATCCAGATAGAGAAATCACAAAAATAAATCAATATATATAAAAAAAAAAACACTCAAAACAGGGAACAGAGATATCATTCTGTAAAAGATGACAACATTAAATCAGTGGGAGACTAAAAGATGTAGTCATAGATCTTTCATAAGGGAAAGGAAGTCAATGTGATATAGGGAGATACAAGTTTGATTTAAACTTAGAGAAATAGGAGGAAATAATAAGATAACCACAAAGGAGACTAACAATCCAATACATTAAAATAAAATACTAGAAAAACATAAACTCAGCAAAAACAAAATCAAGAACAATGGAAAAGAGGAAAACATGATTTATAAAGAAAAACTACTCAGCACAAAAAAATTAATTGGAAAAAAGAGACTGTCAACAAAACACCAAAAAAGACATCAAAATGACAGCATAAAACTCATATCTATCCATAATTATGGTGAATGTCAGTGGACTAAATGCACCAATAAAAAGAGAGTTGTAGAATGGATAAAAAAAAATGATCTGTCTACATGCTGCCTACAAAAGACAAACCTTAGACTAAAAAACACAAAATGAAACTCAAAGGATGGAAAAAATATATCAAGCAAACAACAATCAAAAAAGAGAAGTAGTAGCAATACTAATTTCTGACAAATAGATGTTAAAGTGGAATTCACAACAAAGGATAAGGAAGGACACAATGTAATGATTAAAGGGGCAATATATCAAGAGGATATTACCATATTAAATATTTACACACTCAATGACAGGGCTCCAAGGTATATTAAACAAGCACTAACAACATTGAAAAGTGTGATAGACGGCTCCCTCCACAATAATAGAAGGAGAATTCAATACACCACTTTCAGTGTTGGACGGAACATCCAGAAAGAAGCTGAAAAAAGACAAGGAAGATCTAAATGCCACAGTCAGATCTCATAGACATATACAAAACACTTCACCCAACAGCCGCCAAGTGTATTTTCTTTTCCAGTGTACATGGAGAATTCTCTAGAATAGACCCCATGAAGAAAGCCTAAACAGAATCCTAAGCATTGAAATCTTACAAATCATCTTCTCTGAACATAAAGACATAAAACTAGAAATCAATAACAGAAAAAAGCAAGGAGAAGAAATCAAACTCATGGAAACTGACCAATACCTTGCTCAGAAATGACTGGATTACAGAAGAAATTAAGGACAGAATAATGATGTTCGTAGAGTCAAAGGAGAATGGAAACACTTCCTATCAGAATCTTGGAGACACACCTAAAGCTGTGCTCAGAGGTCAATTTATAGAAATAAATAAATGTACACATCCAAAAAGAAGAAAGGACCAAAATCAAAGAATTATCCCTACAACTTGAAGAAATAGAAAGCCAGTAACAAGAGAAACCCTCGGGCACTAGAAGAAAGCAAATAATAAAAATTGGACCAGAATTAAATGAAATAGAGGACAGAAAAACCATTCAAAGAGTTTAAAAGACCAAAAGCTGGTTCTCTGAAAAAATTAACAAAATCAATAAATCGTTTGCCAGACTGATAAAAGAAGAACAAGAAAGGAGGAAAATAATATGACTAAGAAATGAGACTGGTGATATTACAACAGAACCAACTGAAATTAAAAGAATCATATCAGGTTACTATGAAAAATTGTACTCTAACAAATTTGAAAACCTGGAAGAAATAGACAAATTTCTGGAAACACATGACCAACCTAAAGTAAAAAATACAGATGTAAAACAACTAATTAAACCCATAACAAAGGAATAGATTGAAAAGGTAATTAACAAACTCCCAATGAATAACAGCCCTGACCCTGACAGCTTCATTGGAGAATTCTACCAAACTTTCAGAGAAGAGTTAACACCACTAATATCAAAGGTATTTCAGAGTATAGAAAAGAATGGAATACTCCCAAACTCATTCTATGAAGCCAGCATTTTCATGATGCCAAAACCAGAAAAAGATACCACAAAAAAAGAAACTTACACACTTATATCCCTCATGAACTGAGATGTGAAAATCCTCAACAAAATTTTAGCCAATAGAATTCAACAACATATCAAAAAAATAATTCACCATGACCAAGTGGGAATCATACCAGTTATGCAAGGATGGTTCAATATTAGGAAACAATTATTGTAATCCATCACATATATAAAACAAAAGACAAGAATCACATGATTTTATCAATTGATGCAGAAAAGGCATTTGACAAATTTCACACCCATTCATGGTAAAAACTCAGCAAAGTAGGAATAGAAGAAAATTCCTCAACATAATGAAGGGCATTTACATAAAGCCAAAAGCCAACAGCATCCTAAATGGAGAAAACCTGAAAGCATTCCCCTTGAGATCAGGAACCAGACAATGATGCCCTTTATCACCAGTCTTATTCAACATTGTGCTGGAGTTCCTAGCCAGAGCAATTAGGTTAGATATAGAAATAAAGGGCATCCAGATTGGCAAGGAAGAATTCAAGGTATCTCTATTTGCAGATGACATGATCTTACACACAGAAAGCCCTAAGGAATCCTCAAGAAAACTACTAAAACTAATAGAAGAGTTCAGCAGAATATCAGGATACAAGATAAACATACAAAAATCAGTTGGATTTGCCTACACCAACAAAAAGAACATTGAAGAGGAACTCAAATCAACTCCATTTACAGTAGCCTCCAAGATGATAAAATAATTAGGAATAAATCTTACCAGAGATGTAAAAGACTTATACAAAGAAAACTACAATACACTTCTGCAAGAATCCAAAAGAGACCTACGTAAGTGTAAAACCATACCTTGCTCATGGATAAGAAGGCTTAACATTATAAAAATGTCTATTCTACCAAAAGCGATCTATACGTTTAATGCAATTCCAATCCAAATTCCAACAACATTCTTTAATGAGATGGAGAAACAAATCAGCAACTTCATATGGAAGGGAAAGAGGCCCTGGGTAAGTAAAGCATTACTGAAAACGAAGAACAAAGTAGGAGGCTTCACACTACCTGATCTTAGAGCATATTATACCACCAAAGTAGTCAAAACAGTCTGGTACTGGTACAACAGATACACAGACCAATAGAACAGAATTGAGAATCCAGACATGAATCAATCCACATATGAGCAGCTGATATTTGACAAAGTCCCAAAGTCATTTAAATCAGAAAAAGACACTTTCTTTAACAAATGGTGCTGGAATAACTGGATAACCACATGTAAAAAAATGAAACAAGGCCCATACCTCATACCATGCACAAAAACTAACTCAAAATGGATCAAAGACCTAAATATAAAATTTAAAACAATGAAGATGATGGAAGAAAAAATAGGGACAATACTAGGAGCCCTAATACTTGGCATAAACAGTATACAAAACATAAATAACAATGCAGAAGAGAAACTAGATAACTGGGAGCTCCTGAAAATCAAACACCTACGCTCATCCAAAGACTTCACCAAAAGAGTTAAAAGAAAGATTACCTTCACCAAAAGAGTTAAAAGATTACCTTCACCAAAAGAGTTAAAAGATTACCTACAGACTGGCAAAAAGTTTTTAGCTATGATATTTCTGATGAGCATCTGATCTCTAAAATCTACATGATACTGCAAAAACTCAACTACAAAAAGACAAATAACCAATTAAAAAATGGGCAAAGGATATGAACAGGCACTTCACTAAAGGAAATATTTAGGTAGCTGTCAGATTTGTGAGGAAATGCTCACAATCATTAGCCATTAGAAAAATGCAAATAAAAACTACAATGAGATACCATCTCATCCCATCAAGGCTGGCATTAATTCAAGAAATATAAAATAATAAATTTTGGAGAGATTGAGGAGAGATTGGAACACTCATGCACTGCTGATGGGAATGTAAAATGGTACAACCACTTTGGAAATTGATTTGACACTTCCTTAAAAAGCTAGAACTAGAACTACCATATGATCCAGCAATCCCACTCCTTGGAATGTATCCTAGAGTAATAAGAGCCTTCACACAATCAGATATATGCACACCCGTGTTCATTGCAGCAATGTTTACAACAGAAAAAAGGTGTAAGCAACCAAGGTGCCCATCAATGAATGGATGGATAAAGAAATTATGGTATATTCACATAATGAAATACTATATGACAATTAAGAACAATGATGAATCCATGAAACATTTCATAACATGAAGGAATTTGGAAGGCATTATTCTGGGTGAAATGAGTCAGTTGCAAAAGGACAAATATTGTATGCCACCACTATTATAAGAATTTTAGGAAAAGTTTAAACAGAGAAGAAAATATTCTTTGATGGTTATGAGAGTGGGGCGGGAGGGAGAGGGGTATTCACTAATTAGATAATAGACATGAGCTGTTTTAGGTGAAGGGAAAGACAACATACAATACAGGAGAGGTCAGCACAACTGGACTAAACCAAAAGCAAAGAAGTTTCCTGAATAAAACGAGTACTTCAAAGGCCAGAGTAGCAGGGGCGGGGGTTTGGGGACCATGGTTTCTGGAGACATCTAGGTCAATTGGCATAACAAAATGTATTAAGAAAACCTCTGCATCCTACTTTGGTGTGAGGCGTCTGGGACTTAAATGCTAGAAGTGGCCATCCATTTAACCATCCATCTAAGATGCATCAATTGGTCTCAATCCAACTGGAGGAAAGGAGAATGAAAAACACCAAAGGTGTATGGTAAAGATGAGCCCAGGAGACAGTAAGGAACACATAGCTAGAGACTATATCAGCCTGAGATCAGAAGAACTAGACGGTAACCAGCTACCACTGAAGACTGCCCTGAAAGGGAACACAACAGAGGCTTCCGATGGAGCAGAACAGTGGGATGCCGATCTCAAATTCTCATAAAAAAGACCAGACTTAATGGTCTGACTGAAACTAGAGGGACCCTGGAGGGCACAGTCCCTGGACCCTTTGTTAGCCCAAGATTGGAACCATTCCTAAAGCCAACTCTTTCGACAGGAATTGGACTGGACTATAAGATAGAAAATGATACTGGTGAGGAGTGAGCTTCTTGGCAAGAGTAGACACATGAGACTATGTGGGTAACTCCTGTCTGGAGGTGACACAAGAAGACAGAGGGGGACAGGGGCTGGTTAAATGGACATGGGGAATATAAGGTGGAGAGGAGAAATGGGCTGTCTCATTAGGGGGAGAGTAGCTAGGAGTACATAGCAAGGTGTGTATAACCTTTTGTATGAGAGACTGACTTGATTTGTAATCTTTTACTTAAAGCACAATAAATTAGAAAAAAAAAGAAAATGGTCGATATCCCACGTTCATGAGTGGTGCCTGGGGTCTTAAAAGATTGTGAGTGGCTGTCTAATAGAGATTAATCGATCCCAACTCATTTGAAGCAAAGGATAATGAAGAAAACTTTGTTTTAAACGTTGGAAACTATGTGATCTGGTTTTAAGTCTACTCACTCATAAACATTTTGGTTTGTTTCTTCAAATTGGTTTTTATGACTAAATTAAGATTTAGAATAGTATTTATCAAAGGAAATTTAAGAGAGTGAAATGTAAAGCTAATGAATGGAAAAATAGTTTTAGGACATATAACCATCAAAGTGATTATATCCCTAATATAAAAGAAAATGTCAAGTAAATAATCATAAAGACAAATAATTCAAAAGAAAATCGATAAATTGATACCTGAAGGCAATTTAAAAGAGAAAATCCATAAACATATCAAAATGTGACCTACTTCAATCATAATAAGTATTCATATTGAAACTACAATGACATATTTAATGAAGATGCAATGACATTTTACCAAGCTAATGCATAAAAATCAAAAAGAACAATAATATTGAGTACTTGTCAGGAAGTAAAACATCACATTGGTACTTTCAAACATTACTATTACAAGTATAAATTGATACATCCAATCTGAAAGCTTATTTGAGAGTGAAATAAATGATTGCTACTTCTAGGTAGAAACCCCATTCTAATGCATTCTTATGTGCAAAAGTAACAGTGCCCATGTCTCAAAATAGAAACATCTCAAATGTCCACCATAGTAGAATGAATTTTTAAAAACTGTGAATGTTTATACCTGAAATAATAGGAACAAAATTGAACAAACTGTAAGTATACACAATAACACAAATGATTTTTAAAATACAGTGTTCACTGACAAAATTAAAATACATAGAATACACTCTGCATGACTTGTTTTACATAAAGTTTGCAAAGAGAGAATATTAACTTGTATTTTTTCATAGGCATAGTTACATAGGGAAAATACGTAGGAGAGGAAGTGAATGATTATAATGGAAGTCAAATTTGTGTTTATTGCTGGGATGGGGGGTGGTGTTACCAGGGCATGGTTGGTAATTGACTTCTACAGTGCTGGTGATGTTCTATGAATCAATTTACTCTGGAATTGCATGAGTGCCTTTTAAAAATTAATTTGCAATATTCATTTTTAAGTAATATTTTATCAAGTTTTTGTCAAAAGTTTGCCCAGCAAGTTAGGTTCCCACTTGACAATTTCCGCACAAATTGTTTTTATCACAATAACATGTCAACATTCTCTTTAACTGTGTTCTGTTTATTCCATTTCCAGTACTCTAATTTCTCCGCCACCACATCTGTCAGTTTGTCACACTGTGGGGGCTTGCGTGTTGCTGCGATGCTGGAAGCTATGTCACTAGTATTCAAATACCGGCAGGGTCAGCCATGGCAGACAGGTTTCAGCTGAACTTCTGGATTAAGACAGACTAGGAAGGACAGGGCAGTCGACTTCTATAAAGATTTACCCAGTGAAAACCTTATAAATAGGAGCAGAGCATTTTAGTGCCAGAAGATGAGCTCCTCAGGTTGGAAGTCACTCAAAAGAGCAGCCTCCTCAAAATACAGTCGACCTTAATGAAGTGAATGGAGTCAAGCTTTCAGAACCTTCATTTGCTGCTGTGGCATGACACAAATTGAGAAGAAAGAGCTGCAAACATCCGTTAATAGTCAGAACATGAGAAAGTACGAAGTATGAATCTAGGAAAATTGGAAGTCATTAAAAATGAAAGGGAACACATACACATTGATATCCTAGGCATTAGTGAGCTGAAATGGACTGGTATTAGCCATTTTGAATCACACAATCATATGGCCTACTATGCCGGGAATCATAGCTAGAAGAGGAATGACATTGCATTCATCATCAAAAAGAATATTTCAAGATCTATCCTGAAGTACAACGCTGTCAGTGATAGGATAATATCCATACACCTACAAGGAAGACCAGTTAATACGACTCTTATTCATATTTATGCACCAGCCACTAAGGCCAAAGATGAAGAAATCGAAGATTTTTACCAACTTCTGCAGTCTGAAATTGATTGAACATGCAATCAAGATACATTGATAATTACTGGAGATTGGAATGTGAAAGTTAGAAGCAAAGAAGAAGAATAAATAGTTTAAAATACGGCCTTTGTGATAGAAATGATGCCAGGGATCACACGGTAGAATTTTGCAAGACCAGCAAGTTCTTCATTGAAAATACCTTTCTTTGCCAACATAAACGGCAACTGTACACATGGACCCCACCAGATGGAATACACAAGAATCAAATTGACTACATCTGTGGGAAGAGACAAGGGAAAAGCTCAATATCATCAGTCAGGACAAGGCCAGGGGCTGACTGCGAAACAGATCATCAATTGCTCATATGCAAGTTCAAGTTGAAACTGAAGAAAATTAGAACAAGTCCACAAGAGCCAAGCATGACCTTGAGTATATCCCACCTGAATTTAGAGACCATCTCAGAAATAGATTTGACACGTTGAATACTAATGACCAAAGACCAGACGAGTTGTGGAGTGACATCAAGGACACCATACATGAAGAAAGCAAAAGGTCATTAGAAAGAAAGGAAAGAAAGAAAAGACCAGAATGGATGTCCAAAGAGACTGAAAATTGCTTTTGAACAGGGAGTAGCTAAACTGAAAGGAAAAAATGATGAAGTAAAAGGGTCGAACAGAAGATTTCAAAGGGCAGCTGAAGAAGACAAAATAAAATATTATAATGACATGTGCCAAGACCTGGAGCTGGAAAACAAAAAGGGAAGAACGCTCTTAGCATTTCTCAAGCTGAAAGAACTGAAGAGAAAATTCAAGCCTCGATTTTTGATATTGAAGGATTGTATGGGTAAAATATTAAAAAATTCAGGAAGCATCAAAAGAAGATGGAAGGAATACACAGATTCACTATACCAAAAAGGATTGGTCGACATCCAAACATTTCAGGAGGTACCATATGAGCAGGAACCAATGGTACCGAAGGAAGAAGTCCAAACTGCGCTGAAGGCATTGTCTAAATACAATCGATGGAATACAAATTGAGATGTTTCAACAAAAGGATGCAACACTGGAAGTACTCATTAATCTATACCATGGAATTTGGAAGACAGCTACCTGGCCAACCAAGTGGGAGAGATCTATATTTATGCCTTCTCCCAAGAAAAGTGATCCCACTGAACACAGAAATTATCAGACAATACATTAATATCACACACAAGTAAGATTTTGCTGAAGATCATTCAAAAGCTGCTGCAGCAGTATATTGACGGAACTGCCAGAAAATCAGGCTGGATTCAGAAAAGGACATGGAACCGGGTATATCCTTGTTGACGTCAGATGCATCCTGGCTGAAAACAGAATACCATGGATACTGTATGATTTAAAGCCAGAGGGGTGTGTGTCAGGGTTGTACCCTTTCACCATATCACTCAATCTGTATGCTGAGCAAATAATCCGAGAAGAGGGACTATATGAAGAAGAAAGGGGCATAGGATTAGAGGAAGACTAACTAACAATTTACACTATGCAGATGACACAAACTTGCTTGATGAAAGTGAAGAGGACTTGAAGCAATTAATGATGAAGGTAAAAGTCCACAGTCTTCAATATGAATTACACCTTAACATAAAGAAAAGGAAAAATCCTCACAACTTGACCAATAAATGACATCATAGAGAAGATTGAAGTTGTCAAGGATTTCATTTTACTTGGATCCACAATCAACACCCATGGAAGCAACAGTCAAGAAATCAAAGAACTCATTGCTTTGGGCGAATTTGTTGAGAAAGGCCTCTTTAAAGTGTTAAAAAGCAAAGATGTCACCTTGAAGACTTGGGTGTGCCTGACCCCAGGCCATGGTGTTTTCAATCATCTCCTATGCCTGCAAAAGCTTGACAATAAATAAGGAAGACCGAAGAAGAATTAATGCCTTTGAATTGTGTTGTTGGTGAAGAATATTGAATATACCATGGACCACTAAATGAATGAAAAAATCTGTCTTGGAAGACATACAACCAGAATGGTCCTTAGAGGCAGGGATGGCAAGACTTCCTCTCACATACTTTGGACATATTATCAGGAGGGATCAGTCCCTGGAGAAGGACAGCATGCTTGGTAAAGTGGAGGGTCAGCAAAAGAGAGGAAGGCCCTCAAAGAGATGGATTGACACAGTGCTTGCAACAATGGGCTCAATCATAACAACGATTGTGATGATTGTGCAGGACTGGGCAGTTTTCATTTTGTTGTACTTAGGTTTTCTATGAGTCGGAACTGACCTGACAGCACCTAAGGACAACAACAACTATGGACAACTGATTTTACATGTGATATATATAAAAAAAAAATTTTTTTTTTTTTTTTTATGTATAAAAGCCAGAGAGACTGGCAGTAGAGGACAGAGGATTCCCTGAGACTATAACCCAGAGACACTCTTCAAAGGTAGAACTAAGCCTTTCCCCTGAGATCATCTTTAAGTGAAAAGGCAGAGTGGCCCACAAAACATATCATATTACCTGTGTGATCTGTGCTCTACTCAAAAACCAGCAGTATGAAACCAAAATGTGAACAATTACTCAAAAGAAAAGAAGATAAGGAGGCAGGGAAACTAGAGTACTGGAAATGGAACAAACAAAACATTAATAAAGAGAATGTTGACACATTGTGATAAATGTAAATAATGTCACTGAAAAATTTGTGTGGAAATTGTAAAATGGGAACCAAAATTGCTTTGTAAAATTTCACTAGAAACTCAATAAAACATTAATTAAATACATTGCTAATTGCTTTCTAAAAAACTATACAAACACTCATGTAACTACCAACTGAATTAATAGATGGAACAATACCAAAAATAAATAAATAATAAATAAAAGCAACACTTTGCTGCCTAGTCGATTCCAACTCATAGTGTCCTCTGAGACAGAGTAGAACTGCCCCATAGGATTTACAAGGGGTGGCTGGTGGGTCCAAAATGCTGACATTTTGATTAGTAGCCAAGCTCTGAACCACTCTATCACCAGGGCTCCAGAACGTTACCAGCACTGTACAAGTCAATTACCAACCTTTTCCTAATCTCACCTCCTTCCTATCCCATCGATAACCACAAGGGTGTCATTTATTATGATCATACACTTACTTTTCTATATATTTTACTATGTAACTATGCCTATAAAAACACAAATTAATATTTAGTTTTTGCAAACTTCTTATAAAAGAAGTCATGCAGTGGGTATTCTGTTTTAATTTTGATGAATATTTCATGTTTATGAGTTATTCATATTGTATATATTTACAGTTTGTTCAATTTTATTTCTATTTATTACTTCATGGTATAAATATTCAGAGTTTTTCAAAATGCATTCTACTATGGTGGATATTTAGGGTGTTTCCGTTCTGGGACATGCACCCTGGTATTCTGCACACAGGAACTCATTAGAGTGGCGTCTACTCCTAAAATTCTCAGGCATTTATTTAGGTCTCAAATAATCTTTTTTTTTAAATGGATGTATGAATTTATACTTGTAGTAAGAATGTTTGAAATGTCCAATGTGATGTTCTACTTCCTGACCAAAAAAACGAAAAACCAAACCCAGTGCCGTCGAGTCAATTCCGACTCATAGGGGCCTATATGACGGAGTAGAACTGCCCTATAGTGTTTCCAAGGAGCGCCTGGCAGATTAGAACTGCCGACCCTTTGGTTAGCAGCTGTAGCACTTAACCACTACACCACCAGGGTTTCCACTTCCTGACCTGCACTCAGTATTATCAGCCTTTATGATATTTACTATTAGCTTGTTGTACAGTATATCACTGTAGTGTCAATTTCAGTGTTCATGATTATAGAGATAAAAAAAGGCATGTTTTAATATGTTTATGGATTTTCTCTTTTGTAAAGTGCCTCAGGTGTCATTTCCTCAATTTTATTTTGAATTCTCTTTAGTCTTATTTATTTGACATTTTCTTTTACATTAGGTTTATAATCTCTCTGTCAGTTACATATCTTGAAACTATCTTCCCATTCATTGGCTTTACTTTTAACTCCCTAAATGTCCTTTGGTAAATAGCATCCTAAATTTTATTTGTTTTTATTATTTTTTAAATTGTATTTTAGATGAGGAAACCCTGGTGGTGTAGTGGTTAAGTGCTATGGCTGCCAAACAAGAGGTTGGCAGTTCAAATCCGCCAGGCGCTCCTTGGAAACTCTATGGGGCAGTTCTACTCTGTCCTATAGAGTCACTATGAGTCGGAATCTACTCAAGGGCAGTGGGTTTAGTTTGGTTTTTGGTTATTTTAGATGAAGGTTTACAGAAGAAACTAGCTTCTCATTTAGCAGTTAGTACACAAACTCTTCTATGATATTGGTTAACAACCCCACAACATGTCAACACTCTCCCTTATTAATTTTGGGTTCTTTTTTTTTTTATTACCAGCTTTCCTGTCCCCTTCTGCCCCTTCTTCCTAGTCCTTGTCCCTGGGCTGGTGTGCCCTTTTGGTCTTGTTTTGTTTTATGGGCCCATCCAATCTTTGGATGAAGATCAAACATCAGGAGTGGCTTCATTACTGTGCTACTGTGGTGTCCAGGGGCCATACTCTCCAGTCTGTCAGGCCAGTAAGTCTGAGTTAGAGTTTTATTGTGAGTTAGAATTTTTTGTACATTATTCTCCATTTCTGTTGTGATCCCTGTCAGAGCAGTGAGTGGAGGTAGCCAGGCACCAACTGGTTGTACTGGACTCAGTCTGGTCGAGGTCCTGGTAACTGTGGTCCATTAGTCCTCTAGACTAATCTTTCCCTTGTATCTTCAGTTTTCATTCTCCCTTGCTAACAAAGGAGTGAGGCCAGTGAGTATCTTAGATGGCCGCTCACAGGATTTTAAGATCCCAGACACTACTTACCAAAGTAGAATGTAGGCATTTTCTTTATAAACTATGTTATGCCAATTGAGCTAGAAGTTCCTCGAGACCATGGTCCCCACAGCCCTCAGCCCAGCAATTCCATCCCTCAGTGAGTTTGGATGTGTCTATGGAGCTTCCATGATGATGCCTTGTAGAAATTGTGCTGGCCTCCCCAGAATTGTGTACTGTATTACCCTTCACCAAAGCTACCGTTTATCTATTATCTATTTAGTTTCTTCCCATCCTCACCCTTCTCTTCCCTGGTAACCATCAAAGATTGTTTTTTTTTTTGTGTGTGTAAACCTTTTCATGAGTTATTATAGCACTGGTCTCATACAACATTTGTCCTTTTGTGATTGACTTATTTCACTCAGCATAATGCCCTCCAGATTCATCCATGTTGTGAGATGCTTCACAGATTCATCATTATTCTTTATCGTTGCTTAGTGCTCCATCGTGTGTATCTACTACAGTTTGTTTATCCACTCACCTGATGATGAGCATCTGGTTTATTTCCATCCTTTTGCTACTGTGAACAATGCTGGAATGAACATCGGTGCTCATATGTCTATTTGATGTGACGACTCTTATTTCTCTAGGATATATTCCTAGGAGTGGGATTGCTGGACCAAATGGTATTTCTGTTTCTAGCTTTCTAAGGAAAAACCCTATGATTGTGTCATTTTGCATTTGCATCAGCAGTACATAGAGTTGCGATCTCCCTGCAGCCTCTCCAACATATATTATTTTCTGTTTTTTTGATTCTGCCAGTAATGCTGGGGTAAGATGGTATCTCATTGTGGTTTTGATTTGCATTTGTCTAATGGCTAGTGAGTGCGAGCATTTCCTCACGTGTCTTTTAGTGGCTTGAATGTCTTATTTGTTGAAGTGTCTGTTCATTTATTTTGCCCATTTTGTAATTGGATTATTCATCTTTTTGTTGTAGAGGTGTTGGATTTTCCTGTAGATTTTAGAAATTAGACCTTTGTTGGATTTGTCATACGCAAAATTTTTTTCCCAGTATGTAAGTTCTCTTTTTACTCTTTTGTTGAAGTATTTTGATGAACATAAGTGTTTGATTTTTAGAAGATACCAGTTATCTAGCTTATCTTCTGCAGCTTGTGGGCTGTTAGTTACGTTTTGTATCCTGTTAATGCAGTGCATTAACGTTTGATCCTATTTTTTCTTCTATGATGCTTAGAGTTTTGGGCTTTATATTTAGATCTTTGATCCATTTTGAATTAGCTTTTTACATGGTGTGAGGTATGGATCTTGTTTCATTTTTTTTCGAGATGGACATCCAGTTTTGCCAGCATCATTTGTTAAAAACACTGTCTTTTCCCTATTTGGTGGACTTTGGGCCCTGGTCGAAGATCAGGTGACCATCCAAAGAAATCAAACCCACTGCCGTCGAGTTGATTCTGATTCATAGCAACCCTACAGGACAAAGTAGAACTGCCCCATAGAGGTTCCAAGATGGATGGATTTACATCTGGCTTCTCAATTCTGTTCCATTGGTCAATGTATCTGTCATTGCACCGGTATCAGACTGTTTGACTACTGTAGCTGTATAGTAGGTTCTGAAGTCTGGTAGTGGGAATCTTCCTACTTTATTCTTTTCTTCAATAGTGCTTTGCTTATCCAAGGCTTCTTCCCTTTCCATATAAAATTAGTGATTAGTTTTTCCATCTCTTTGAAGAATGTTGTTGGTATTTGAATCAGGATTGCATTATATTTGTAAATCGTTTTGGGTAGAATTGTCATTTTTCACAATGTTGAGTCTACCTGTGCGTGAGCATGCTATGTTTTTCCATTTATATAGATCTCTTTTGGTTTCAGGCAACAGTGTTTTGTAGTTTTCTTTGTATAGGTCTTTTTACATCCCTGGTTAGATTTGTTCCTAAGTATTTTTTTTTTTTTAGGGACTATTATAAATGGTATTGTTTTCCTGATATCCTTTTCATCGTTCTCTTTATTGGTGTTTCGGAATTCAACTGATTTTTGTGTGTTTATCTTGTATCCTGCTTCTCTCCTGACACTTTCTGTAAGTTCCAGCAGTTTTCTTGTGAAATCTTTTGTATTTTCTAGATACAGTGTCATATCATCCCCAAATAGGAACAGTTTTACTTCTTCATTATGAATTTGGATGCCCTTTATTTCTTTTTCTTGCTTTATTGCTGTATGTAGGACTTCCAGCACAATGATAAATAGTAGTGATGGTAAAGGACATCCTTGTCTTGTTCCTGTTCTCAAGGGGAATGTTTTCAGCCTCTCTCCATTAAGAATGATGTTGGTTGTTGGTTTTATATTCATGCCTTTTATTATGTTGAAGAATTTTCCTTCTATACGTATTTTATTGAGAGTTTTTATCAGGAATGGGTATTGGACATTGCCAAATGTCTTTTCTAAGTCGATTGAGAGGATCATGTGATTCTTTTCTTTTACGTATGTGGTGGATTACATCCACTGATTTTTTAATGTTGAACCATCATTCCATACCCGGTATGAATCCCACTTGGTTGTGGTGTATTTTTTTTTTTTTTTGATATGATGCTGAATTCTATTGACTTGAGTATTGTTGAGAATTTTTGCATCTATATTCATGAGAGATATTGGTCTGTATTTTTCACTCTTTTAATGGTTTGTTTTTTTTTTAATGGTGTCTTTGCCTCATTTTGGTGTCAGGTTTATGCTGGCTTCATAGAATAAATTTGGAAGTATCCCTTCCCTTTTTATGTTCTGAAATAGTTTGAGTAGTACTAGAGTAAGCTTTTCTGTGAATGTCTGATAGAATTCTCCAGTGAAGCCGTCTAGGTTAGGGTTCCCCCCTTCCTGGAGTTTTTTTTTTTTTTTTTTTTAATCTTTTCAATCTCTTGTTATAGTTCTGTTCAGATTTTCAACATCATTTTGTGTTAGTTTGGATGGGTACTGTGTTCCTAGAAATTTTTCTATTTCCTTGAGGTTTTCGTAATACTCTGCATAATACTCTGTTATGATTCTTTTTATTTCACTTGAGTCTGTTGTAGTGTCCTCCATTTCATTTCTTCTTTTTTTCTCTTGTCAGTTTGACTGGTGGTTTGTCGATTTTGTTGACCCTTTCAAAAAACCAGCTTTTGGTTTTATTGATTCTTTCTATTGTTTTTCTATTCTCTATTTCATTTATTTCTGTTCTGATATTTATTATTTCCCTTCTTCTCTTGACAGTGGGCTTCTTTTGCTGTTCTCTTTCTATTTGCTTGAATTGTGTAGCTAATGTTTTGATTTTGTCCCTTTCTTCTTTTCTGATGTATGCATCTATTGATATAAATTGACCTCTGAGGACTACCTTTGTTGTGTCCCAAAAGTTTTGGTATGAAGAGTTTCATTCTCTTTTGATTCTAGGAGTTTTTTGGTTCCATCTTTGATTTCTTCTATTGTCCAGTGATTTTTAAGCAGGATGTTATGCAGTTTCCATGTAATTGATTTTTTCCCTTGCTCTTCCTGTTGTTAATTTCTACTCTGATGGTGTTGTGATCAGAGAAGATACTTTGTATTATTTCAATTTTTTAAAATTTTGTTGATGGTTGTTTTGTGGCCTAATATGTGGTCTATGCTGGATATTGTTCCATGTGCATTGGAAAACAATGTGTGCTTTGCAGCTGTTGTGTGGAGTTTTGTATGTATGTGTATGAGGTCAAGTTGTTTGATTGTGTCCTTTAGATTTTCTGTATCTTTGTTGAGTTACTTTCTAGATGGTCTGTCCTTTTCCAAAAATGGTGTGTTGAAGTCTCCTACTATTATTGTGGAACTGCCTATTTCTCTTTTCAGTGCTGGTAGAGTTTGTTCTGTGTATTTTGGAGCCCTGTCACGGGGGCATAAATGTTTATTATGATTATGTCTTCATGATGGATCGTCTCTTTAGTCATTATATAGTGCCCTTCTTTGTCTTTTATGGTGGATTTTGTTTTAAAATCTGTGTTATCTGAAAATACTATTGCCACTTCTGCTTTGTTTGGTTGCTGTTTGCTTGATGTATTTTTTCCATCCTTTGATTTTTAATAAATTTATGTCTTTATTTCTAAGGTGTGTCTCTCATAGACAGCAGAATAATGGATCCTGTTTTCTTATCCATTCTGGCACTCTCTGTTTCTTTATGGGTGCATTTAGGCCTTTTTCATTCAGTGCAATTATTGAGTTTATTGCTGTCATTTTATAGTTTTTTTTTTTTTTTTTGTGGTGCAGACATTTTCTTTGTTCCTCTTACTCTCATGTGATGAATTTCATTCATGGATTTTTTTTTTGCATTTCTTTTGTTTTCGTAGATTTTGTTTTTACTTAGAGTTTATCTTTTTCTTCATTTCGATGCATAGATCTGCAAACTTTCCTTGTAATTTTCTTCAAATTTACCCTTGTCTTCCTAGGTTTGAATAAGTCTATTATTACTTGGCATCGCCTTGCCTTCCTCTCCATTCTGTACCTACACAATTTATTCTGTATTTTCTTGTTCTGACATTGTTGTAATTTACAGATTAACCTATCTGGTTCCCTATTGTATATCTTTTGGTTTTGAATACGCCTTGAGAGTTCATTCCTATGTTGGTATTTGGCTGGTACAATATTGCATCCCAGATTCAGGCTGATCTCTCCTTGCTCTCTGTTCTCTGTCAGTTTCTTATTCTATTTGGTGCTTGGCTGAGTTCTTTTCTCTTCATTTAGTGCTTAGGGTTCCAGGATTGATGTTTGTCTCTGTTTTACTTAGTTTTTCCAGTCTTTATTGTGGAGGGATGTTGTGGTGCCATGTCAGCTCCACCCTCTGCAATCTAAAAACAAACCAAAATGTTATGATTGAACAGACTTAAACTCAAATCACGTAAAGTTGCCAACATTTAAAACAAAGAAAGAACGTCTATTTCTAGTTTTAAAATTCAATGTGTCACAGCAACCCAATGTTCCTGCTTCAACCATTAGAAAAATCTGGATACCTTTCTTAAAAAGTATTTTTAGAGGCATCAAATAGCTGTGAAAAAGAAAAGAATGAGGAGAATATTAAAACGAAAACTCATTAAGTCAGAGAAAGACAATCCACTTAATAATTAATACTTAATTGACTTACAATCTTTTGCAATTACAAACTATACTGGAATATAGTTTATTGGATAAATTCATATGTGCTCATGTTTTATTCATTTAAAGACTAAGTATCCCCCCGAAACATTGCTGTCAAATCGATTCCATCTCACGGAGACTCCATGTGTTATAGAGTTGAACGTCTCTATAGGGTTTTCTTGAATGTATTCTTAACAGAAGAGTGTCACCAGGTCTCTGTTGTGCTGTGTTGCAGGTGGGTTTGAACTGCCAGTCTTTAAGTTAGTACCCCAAACAGCACCAAACCCTTCGCCAATCAATCAATTTCAAAATATAGTGACCATACAGGACACGGTAGAACTATCCTGAGATATTATCCTCTATGCCACCAGGGATCTTTATGTTAGGAGTGGAGCACAAATTATTTGTGCCACCAAAGACTAGACACAATTGTGATATTAGTCAATGGTTTCCAATTCCTTCAGAGGACTTGAACCATTTTACAATTTTCTAAGTTATATATAAAAAAGATACATATTTCCCAAGATAATGTGTATTCTTTATAAATAAATGCTGTGCAGTTTAAAATTTCATTCTTTTTTATGATGTTGAATGTATTTTCATATATTTTAGGGATGGTTTTACTCCCTTTTTATGGGAAGTGTTACCTTACATATTTGGTGCATTTTTCTATTTGCGTTTTTCACTTCTTCATACTTAAGAATAATGTATTTATAAGGGAAATTGGCACTTTCTCTGAGATATGATTTATAATTATTATCCCACACTTTATTAATTACTTTTTGACAGTAGTTTGGTGCCTTTTTATTTTTAACATGCACAATTATTTAACTTTACATAGTTGATTTTTTATCAATCATTTGTGTCCTACATTCTAAATTTTTAGTTGTAAGTAGAAATCTTTATTACTCCAAAATCATATTCTAAAAAATGTTTATCTTAGAATTATTCTTTTGTTTAATTTTCTAAAATAGCTGAACTAGTGTACCATTTGGAGTCTTTCCTGCTGTAGAATGAAATATTCATAAAAATTTATCTTTTTTTCCTCAAAGACTTCTCAAGTATCCAAATAACAATTATCTTAAAAGTCCAGTTTTCATCTATTCATTTGCTATCTTTATTCTATGTTCAATTCTAATTTGTATTTGAGTCTTCCATTTATGGCACTAGAAGATCCTGATTATATTGTGAGACTTTAGAATTTCCTTTTATCTGAATTGCTCCTGGGACATGCACCTACTGTAGCTCAGGCCTGGCTGGCATTGCACCCCCTGCTGTGCTCTGCCACACCTGATTCCCACGAGAGGCCTTTCTCACCACATACTCTTAACTAAACTTCCATGTTTTCAAGGTCATAGTTCCAGATACCCTTCAATTAACTTCCCTAATAATTCTCTATTATTATAATATTATAAGGTTTTTCTCTTTCTGGAGATCGATAGATAGATACTTTATAAGACCATTAGATTAGTAGTGGAAATATATATAATCCACTGCTAATCTCAAGACTGGTGGTAATTATAAACCCTTAGAAATCGCTGTTTACAAATAATAGGAAGTAACATCCTTTTTTCACAAGAGGAAATTTAGATTCATGCCAATGTTCTTAAACTACTGTCACACACATTTAAAGTCTTGAAGTGGAAGTATTTTATAACAATAGACAGACTATTGTCCTGGAGTTTTGCCTCTTATCTCCTTTGGAATTATATCAGAATCTTATCTTCTCCTAAGTGAAGTTTAATAGGATTCACATCTTAAAAATGCATTCACAGAAGGAATGAAGTTGGGGAGAGGAGAGAATGCTGCAAGGAAAAGAAAAAGTTCCCATTTTCAGATTAATCTTGGGGAAAAAAAATTATTTTTGACATAGATTTAATACACCCAAAAATCAGCTCTGAGTTTTCCCAGGTAGCCTTGAAGAAACAAATTATATGTTATATATTTTATAGGTAAAATATATATACATACATACATACATATATTTGTTTGTTTTCAGAATGTTTATTACAACTGTTACACAAAAGCCAGTTCCTGAATGAGGATCAAGGAACCCATTTCAGAGGAGAAAACAAGCAAAACAACTTCAGGAAAATGTGAAAGGAATTCAGTCAAGTAGCAACAGAGGGTCCATATGAAGCAGCCCTAATAGATAAGGGGAAGATTGGATTTGTGTCAATTTTGCTTGGCCTCCAATGATATTGCTTAGTTAAGGGTAATCCAGGACCCTATTCAAGTCTAAGAAATAAAACTTTCCGCACACTCTATTCCATTGAGAGGCTGCATAGGAAGGGTATTCTGTGTAGAGTGAGAGCTCTCTGGGAAAATAAATAAATAAACCAAATCAGAGAGTGCCAAAGAGATTTGTTTAATTAGAAATTTAACTGCATCCGGTGGAAGAGATCCCAGGGGGAAGAGATTACTCTTTTTTATTTAAAGAGCGTTCCCCATTCTAAAAGAACTGTGTTAAGGGTGGATTGAATATGATGAAATGAATTGTTTCAGTGCAAGTAATTCAAATACTTAAGCATTAAAAACTGTCTTCAGTGAGGGAAAAACAAGATTATCCCAAATAAACCAAAACTCAAACCCCCTACCACTGAGTTAATGTAAACTTCTATCGACACTACGGGACAGAGTAGAAGAGGCTGCAGACCTTCACGGAAGCTGCTGACGGCCACGTCTTTTGCCTGGAGATTGGCTAGTGGGTTCGAACTGCCAACCTTTCGGTTAGCAGTGGAGCACTTTAACAACTTCACCACCAGGGCTGTTATAATCCCAAATGAGAAAGGTAAATATGAAATGTTTTGTGTTAATATTTAACTTTAGATCATGATATTATTGGAATTAATATTTAATATAGAGTAGCAAATGTGATGTTTTATTAAAACGGCTCCTTTATATTTCCAACGGTATTAAATATAATTTACTGTTAACAATGATTTTAAATAATGATATTGTTTTTGTAAGAATACTAAATAATGTTATAGGAAAACTGCGTTTCTAGTAAAGACATTGTAGCAAATAAGCATTATATTTATGTATTTTAGTTCCGATATTTTAATAAGATATTAAAAGTAAAACAATCCATTAAACAAATTTACAACCATTGAGAAATCCAGCAAATATTTATTTCAAAGAAAATAATATTTTTTAAGTTAAAGAATTTATAAAATAATAAAGTTTGAGGTTCATATTGTTTTCAATTTAGTTTCAGGGTTTATGTTTCTAATTTACGTCAAAGATACAAGCATAGTGAGAGGTCTGGTAGATTGGCGACATTGATAATGACTAACATCTAAGTGAAACAAAGCATTGTTAACCAAAGCCAAACCCATTGCCTTCAAGTGGCTTCTGACTCCTAAAGACCCAATAAGATAGAGCAGGACCGCTTCATAATGTTCCCAAGGATGTAAATCTTTACGGAAGCAAACTGCCACATCCTCCTCCCACAGAGTGGCTCCTGTGTTTGAACCACTGACCTCTTGGTTGGAAATTGAGCGCTCAACCACTGTGCCACCAGGATGCTGTCAGAATATTGTTAAGCACTCCTTAACCATTTGGATTTCTTCTGGGGAATGAATGTTTACATTTCAAATAAAAATATGATAACGTTAAGTTTTATTTTCCTTAAGTAAAAAGAACAAACATTTCCAAGAAAGAAGAGTTAATATAGATAGTTTTGGGAGAATACACAGGGTAAATCTCTGCTCTTTCTATCCTGTTGTCTTGAGAAAAAAAAAAAAAGGCACATCTTAAATATTTGATGTTATATGTGGATAATTTCATCACCAAAAAGGATGAGTTTGTATAATTGTATTCAATTAATAAAAATTTAATTATTTTTTAATTAAATGCTGTCATTTGTAAAACAATACCTAAAGATTTGGCTTTTTTGTCCTTTCATGGGTCTTAATTCTTCTCTTTTAACAGTTCACTCTTTTTAAGAGTGATGCTTTCATTTTAACAATATCTATTCCTCCATTTTGGAAACCCTGGTGGTGTAGTGGTTAAGTGCTACGGCTGCTAACAAAAAGGTCGGCAGTTCAAATCTGCCCGGCACTTCTTGGAAACTCTATGGGGCAGTTCTACTCTGTCCTATAGCGTATAGTGTCGAAATCGACTCGAAGACAGTGGATTTTTTTTTTTTTTTTGGTTTATTCCTCCATTTGTCTATTTCAACTTGTCCACTTACCAAAAGGTCAGCAGTTCCAATCCACCAGCTGCTCCTTGAAATTGGAAACCCTATGGAGCAGGTCTCCTATATCCTATAGAGTTGTTAGGAGTTAGAATTCACTTGATTACAACAGTTCCTGTTTGTTTGTTTGTTTTATTCCTTTATTTCAGTCCAGAATCAAATCCTGAGTACAGTATTAGGTGTACACCCATTTTCTAGAATCTATATTGATTTCTAGTAGGAAAATAGTCACAGCCTTTTCCTTTCAGATCATTTAGTATCAGTAAATACCACACAGATAATACAGGCATACCTTGGACATATCGTAGGTTCAGTTGCAGACTACCACAATAAAGCAAATAATGCGATAGAGCAAGTCACACAAATTTTTTGGTTTCCCAGTGCATGTAAAAGTTAGGATAACACTACACTGTAGTCTATTAAGTGTGCAATAGCATTATGTCTAAAAAAATAAGTACATACCTTAATTAAAAAAATTATTGCTAAAAAATGCTAACCATCACTAAGCCTTCAGCAAGTTGTAATCTTTACGGGTGGAGAGTCTAGACTCAGTGTTGATGGCTGCTGACTGATCAGGGAGGTGGTTGCTGAAGGTTGGGGTGACTGTGGCAATTTCTTAAAATAAGACAACAGTGAAACTTGCCACATCAACTGACTCTTCCTTTCACAAAAGATTTTTTCTGTAGCATGCAATGCTGTTTGATAACCTTTTACCCACCGTAGAAATTCTTTCAAAATTGGAGTCAATCCTCTCAAGCCCTGGCGCTGCTTTATCAACCAAGCTTATGTAATATTCTAAATCTCCTGTGGTCATTTCAACAACGTTCACAGCATCTTCACCAAAAGTAGATTCCATCTTAAGAAACCACTTTCTTTATTCACCCGTAAGAAGTGGCTCCTCATCCGTGAAAATTTTATCATGAGATTGCAGCAATACAGCCACATCTTCAAGGTCCACTTCTAATTCTAGTTCTATTGCTATTCCCACCACATCTGCAGTTACTTGTTCCACTGAAGTCTTGAAACACTCAAAGCCATCCATGAGGGTTGGAATTGACTTCTTCCAAATGCCTCTTAATGTTGATATTTTGACCTCCTTCCATGAATCACCAATGTTTCTAATGGCTTCTAGAATGGTGAATCCTTTCTGGAAGATTTTCAATTTACTTTGCCTAGATTCATCAGAGGAATCACTGTCTATGACAGCTTTAGCCTTACAAAATCTCTTTCTTAAATACTAAGATTTTAAAGTTGAAATTACTCCTTGATCCATGGGCTGCAGAATGGATGTCGTGCTAGCTAGCATGAAAACATTAATCCCCTTGTACATCTCCATTAGAGCTCTTGGGTAACCAGATGTGTTGTCAAAGAGCAGTACAATTTTGAAAGAACTCTTTTTTTTCTGAGCAACAGGTCTATAACAGTAGTCTTAAAATATTCAATGAGCCATGTTGTAAACAGATGTGCTGTCATCAGGCCTTGATGTTCCATTTATAGAGCACAGACAAGTAGATTTAGCATAATTTTGAAGGGCTCTAGGATTTTTGGAATGGCAAATAAGCCCTGGATTCAACTTAAAGTCACCAGCTGCATTATAACCTCCCAAGAATCTCGGAATGTCCTTTGAAGCTTCAAAGCCAGGCCTTAATTTCTCTCTAGCTATGAAAGCCTGATGGGCATCTTCTTCCAATATAAGGCTGTTTTGTCTGCATGGAAAATCTGTTGTTTAGTGTAGCCACCTTCATCAGTTATCTTCCGGATAACTTGCTTAGTTTCTACATCAGCACTTGATGTTTCGCCTTGTATTTTTATGTTATAGAGATGGCTTCTTTCCTTAAACCTCATTAGCCAACCTCTGCTAGCTTCAAAATTTTCTTCGGCAGCTTCCTCACTTCTCTCAGCCTTCATAGAATTTAAAGGATTAGATCCTGTCTCTGGATTAGGCTTTGGCTTAATGTAATGTTGTGGGTGGTTTGGTCTTCTATTCAGACCACTAAAATATCCTCCTTATCAGCAATATATGTCTATTTGACTTTCTCATTGTTCATGAGTACACTGGAGTAGAAATTTTAATTTCCTTCTGCAACTTTTCCTTAGCATTCACAACTTGGCTAACTGCTGCTAGACACCTAGTTTTAGGCTTGTCTCAGGTTTCAACATACCTTCCTTATTAACTTAATAATTTCTGACTTTTGATTTAAAGTGAGAGACCTGTGAGCCTTCCTTTCACTTGAACAGTTATAGGCCATTGTAGCATTATTAATAGGCCTAATTTCAATATTGTCGTGTCTCAGGGAATAGGGAGGCCTGAGGAGAGGGAGAGAGATGGGAGAATGGAGGGTTGGTGGCACAGTCAGAACACATGATTAAGTTCGCTGTCCTGTATGGGTGCAGTTTGTTACCCCAAAACTATTACCATAGTAACATAAAAGATCACTGCTAAATATAACAGATCTAAAATCATAAAAAAAATTGAAATAATGTGAGAATTACCCAAATATGACACAGAGGCATGAAGTGAGCACATACCATTGGAAAAATTACACAGCTAGAATTGCTCGATGCAGGGTCGCCACACACTTACAATTTGTAAAAAAAATGCAGTATCTGCAAAGTATGATAAAGCAAAGTACAATAAAACGAGGTATGCCTGCAAATCATGGAGATAGGAGTCAAACTCAAGTCCATTAAAAAAGAAAAATAGATACATACTTGCAGTCACAAATCCTATGTGCAACTGGTCAAGTTATTCACCCTTAGTGAGTCTCAATACCCTTATAGCTAAAGAAAAGTGAGTTTAGAAACATTTATCTGAATTGTTGCTTTTTGAGGAACAAGAGAAATAAAGATGGGCATACACATCACAATGGGTATAACATAACAGCTAATATTTTTCCTTCTCCTGACCCATACACACACACATTGCTAACAAATACCCTCCATGCTATCTCAGTTTTTCTGAGATGACTACAAGTTATTCTTTGTATCTGAATCAATGTACACAGGCTAAATACCCTGAAAAAAATCCTCTTATTTTACCCATTTCATATCCTACTAAAAGATATTTGTTTTATTCCTTCATGTAAAATGAAATATTCCTTCGATTTCCTTTCTAAACTACTTACTATGAACTGTGTAATATACTTAGAATCATCAAGTGATAGGAGAATGAAGCACTAAAATAGACAGTTGAAAATATATGTTAGAAGACAGTTTATGATATACTGTTTGAGAAACTTGACTGAAAAAATGCATAGGGAAGTACAATAGGATTGTCAAGGTGTGTAATTAAGTTAAAGTGAGATTAGATGGCAAAGCTGAGTTTCTGTCTCCAACAGTTACCAATTGCTCCACTGCCTTCGTTGAGTCAGGTATAGCTTGATCTATCCTGGGCTGTGTTCCGGAAGTAGATTGAAATGATCTTAACGTAAATGTGAAGGGACTATTTACCGTGATTTAACAGGAAGATGTGGGACATGCATAAATAGTATCATTCTTAAAGTGCAAACAATTGTAGTAGTCATAAAATCCAAGCCAGAGGACATCTTAATAAAATTTATGGAAAAGACAAAGAGATATAAGAAGGTAAAGAAAAATGCACATGTAAATTTCCCTTTTCCACAGATGAATCATCAAGAAAAACCACCAGAAGAAAATCTAACTGAATTGATTGAATTTGTTCTCTTGGGCTTTGCTGACATGCCCCATCTCCAGTGGTTTCTTTTTGGATTGTTTTTAATCATCTATATTATTATCCTGATGAGCAATGGCACCATATTTCTAATAATGATAATGGATCCTGCTCTCCAGAGCCCTATGTATTTTTTCCTGGCAAATTTTTCCTTCTTGGAAATCTGCTATGTATCAGCTACTCTCCCCAGAATGCTGATGAATCTTGGGACCCAGAGAAGAAGAATTTCCTTAGCTGCCTGTGCTACACAGATGTGCTTTGTCTTTATGTTTGCAATCACAGAGTGTTTGCTCCTGGCAGTGATGGCCTATGACCGCTATGTGGCCATTTGTAACCCTCTGCACTATCCTTTAGTCATGAACCACAGGGTCTGTATTCAGTTGGTGACTGGCTCCTGGATCATTGGAATCCCAGTTATGACAATGCAGACTTACCAGATTTTCTCTCTGCCTTTTTGTGGATCTAACCAAATCAATCACTTCTTCTGTGATGTTTTCCCAATACTCAAGCTGGCTTGTGGGGACACCTTTGTAATTGAGATGTTGATCTACATAGTTGCTGTGTTATTTGCTGTGGTTCCATTTCTGTTGATACTTGGTTCCTACAGTAAAATCATCTCCATCATCCTGAAGTTGCCATTAGCCACAAATCGAGCCAAAGCCTTCTCCACTTGCTCATCCCATCTTATGGTTGTGGTGTTATTCTTTGGATCAGGCAGTATTGCATACTTAAGACCCAACACCAGACACTCAGAGGGAACTGACAAAGTGCTTTCTCTTTTCTACACTGTCCTAACTCCTATGTTTAATCCCATAATATATAGTCTAAGGAACAAGGATGTTGTAATGGTATTGAGAAAATTGCTATGTAAATAATTTGCTTCGTTAATGATCAGTTAAATGTGTAAGAATTGTTGTCATATGTATTTTGAATTAAATTTCAAAAGATGTACACCATTCAATATAACTTGTGTTATGGATTGAATTGTCTTTCCCAAAAATGAGTGTCAATGTGGGTAGCCCATGATTCCTAGTATTGTGTGATCGTCTGCCATTTTGTCCCCTACGCTGGAATCCTCTAGAAGGCAGTGGGTTTCGTTTGGTGATTTTCCTAAGTGTTTTAAATCCTACCCCTAAGATATAAACAAGGCGGAATTAGAGACAGTTACGTTAATAAGGCAGGACTCAATCTACAACATTAGGTTATATTTTGAATCAATCTGTTTTGAGATTAAAGAGAGAAGGAAGCAGAGGCAGCAAGAATTCCTACCACCAAGAATGAAGAATAGGGGGGCCTGCATCCTTTGGACCTGAAGTCCCTGCATTGAGAAGCTCCTATACCAGCAGAGATTGATTAAAAGGACCTTCCCCCAGAACTGACAGAAAGAGAAGGCTGCCCGTTGTCCCGTCACCCCAAATTTGGACTTCTAGCCTCTTAGACCTTGAGAAAATAAATTTCTCTTTGTTAAGCTGTAAACTTATGGTACTTTTGTTATATCAGCACTAGATTACTAAATTGCCTTGTCTTTCGTACAGTGACAATTATTTCCAAGTTAAAAATCACTACTAATATTGTCAGAACTTTCTGCTCAAATTATAAGCAATATATGCATCAGCAGAGAACAAATCATTCCATTAGTAATTCTATAATTTCATCATGCAATGTCCTCCCTCAATAAGAACTTTTGTTTGGGCTGATTAATTTAGTCATTTGTAATGTATAATCCATTATATCACTTTTTGTAAACTATATCAGTCATTTCCATGAGGGTTCATACAGTTGTGACACTCATTTTAAAAAGCAGGTTTGTAATATGCATTAATTAAAACTGTGCAGTGTCCCCTCGTTATCCATGGCATATTGGTTCCAGGGCCCCCATGAATACCAAAATATGTGAATGCTCAATCCCTCAGATAAAATGGTAAAATATTTGCATGTAACCTACACAGAAACTTCTGTATACTTTTAATCATCTCTGGATTACTTATAATACCTAATACAATGTAAATGTTATATAAATAGTTGTTATACATTGCTGTATTGTTTAGGGAATAATGTCAAAACAAGAGGTGAACAATACTCACAAATCAAGTGCTGGAGACAGACTGAGGTTCTGTGATTTTTTTTTGTATCAGGGAATGTCTACACACCAATTCATTAGTGTGGATTCAGCATGATTCTTGTAGTATGACAAATTCAAATTCTGCTTTTGGAATTTTGTTTTCTTTTTTCCCTTTTCCAAATACTTTCAGTCTTGATTGGTTGAATCTGTAGCTCTGGAACCCACAGATATTGAGGACCAACTATATGTACATATATACATATGTATGAATATATATAATACACAAAATATATACTTCATGTTATTAATTTTAAATGGTATTTATATATGATATTTGATTGAGTGTGCACATCTGTGTTTCTATGTGTGTGTGTGTGAATATATATATGTATATGAGAACTTTTAGTGGGTAAAGCACTCTGCAGCTAACAAAAAAAGGTCAGCAGTTTGAACCCACCAGCCACTCCACAGGAGAATGATGTGGCAGTCTGCTTCTATAAAGATTCACAGCCTATGAAGCCATATGGGCAAGTTCTACTTTGTCCTATAGAGTCTCTGTGGGTTGGAATCAAATCAATGGCTGCCCTTTTGATTTAAGTATATGTATTATATGTATACATATAAAAGACTGGGAAGAATGGGGCTTCCAGAGCACTTAATTGTGCTGACGAGGAATCAAATGACAGAAAGAGGCTGTCGTTTGAAGAGAACTAGGGGTTTCAAAGTCAGGAAACTTGTGTGTCAGGGTTGTATTCTTTCACCATGCTATTCAGTCTGTGTACTGAGCACACAACCTGAAAATCTGGACTATAAGAAGAAGAACGTGGGAATAGGTTCAGAAGAATGCTCATTAACAACGCACAATATGCAGATTACACTGTCTTGCTTGCTGAAAGTGAAGAGTGCTTGAAGTATTTATTGATGAGGATCGAAGACTACAGCCTTCAGTATGGATTGCACACCAGCATAAAGAAAACAAAGATCCTCACAGCTGGACCAATAAACAATGTCATGATAAACAGAGAAAGTTTGAAGTTGTCAAGGATTTCATTTTACTTGGAACTGCAATCAACATCCATGGATGTATCAGGATAGAAATTAAACGACATATTGCATTGGACAAATCTGCTGCAAAAGACCTCTTTAAGGTGTTGAGAAGCAAAGATGACACTTTGAGGGCGCCTATATCTATCTATTTTTATATCTATCTCTCTATCTATATGGAAACCCTCATGGGGTAGTGCTTAAGAGTTTGGCTGCTAAGCAAAAGGTTGGCAGTTCAGATCTACCAGATGCTCCTTGGAAACCCTATGAGGCAGTTCTACTCTGTCCTATAGGGTCACTATAAGTCAGAATGCAGTCGAAGGCAATGAGTTTGGTTTGAGTTTATATACGTATATATATGTATGTGTATATATACAAATATGCATGTATACATGTAAAGTTTTAATGCTCTCAAATCATTTTATAGATTTAAAACAAAACAAAAAAAAACAAAGTTTTTGTAATTTTTCCTACTTCACACATATGCAGGGATGTTAACTCACTACTCCTGTTCTGGATCACTCGTAGAGTAGTGGTTAGGAGGTAAGGCTGCTAACATAAAGGTCAGCAGTTCAAATTCAGCAGCCACCCCTGGAAAAACCTACGGGGCAGTTGTACTCTGTCCTGTATGGTCATTATGATTTGGAATTGAATCAACTGCAACAGGTTTTATTTTTGGGTTTTTAACCATGTTCTCTTTGTAGACCTGGTTTTGATTTAGGCCTTCACCACTTAAGTTTATGTTTGAAATGAAAAATCATCTAATCCTTCAATGTCATTTTTTATATTTGATTAGAAAAATGAACTTTACATTTTTCATGAGAATGTATTTTTTTGAACTTTTTTTAATAATTTTTATTGTGCTTTAAGTGAAAGTTTACGATTCAAGTCAGTCTCTCACACACAAAAAAAAAACCATATACACCTTGCCACACACTCCCAGTTACACTCCCCTAATGAGACAGCCCGCTCTCTCCCTCCACTCTCTCTTTTTGTGTCCTTTTCGCTAGCTTCTAAGCTCCTCTACCCTCTCATCTCCCCTCCATGCAGGAGATGCCAACATAGTCTTAAGTGTCCACCCGATCCAAGAAGCTCACTCCTCACCAGTATCCCCCTCCAACCCATTGTCCAGTCCAATCTGTGTCTGAAGAGTTGGCTTTGGAAACGGTTTCTGTCCTGGGCCAACAGAAGGTCTGGGAGCCATGACCACCAGGGTCCTTCCAGTCTCAGTCAGACCATTAAGTCTGGTCTTTTTATGAGAATTTGGGGTCTACATCCCACTGCTCTCCTGCTCCCTCAGGGGTTCTCTGTTGTGTTCCCTGTCAGGGCAGTCATCGGTTGTAGCCAGACACTGTCTAGTTCTTCTGGTCTCAGAATGACATTGTCTCTGGTTCATGTGGCCCTCTCTGTCTCTTGGGCTCATAATTGCCTTGTGTCGTTGGTGTTCTTCACCAACTTTGATGCAACTTAGATGGCTGCTTGCTAGCGTTTAAGACCCCAGATGCCACTCTTCAAAGTGGGATGCAGAATGTTTTCTTAATAGATTTTATTATGCCAATTGACTTAGATGTCCCCTGAAACCATGGTCCCCAGACCCCTGCCCCTGCTATGCTGACCTTCGAAGCATTTAGTTTATTCGGGAAACTTCTTTGCTTTTGGTTTAGTCCAATTGTGCTGATCTCCCCTGTATGTGTGCTGTCTTTCCCTTCACCTAAAGCAGTTCTTATATACTATCTAATTAGTGAATTGCCTCTTTCCCACCCTCTCTCCCTCCTCCCTCTCTTAGCCATAAAGAATGTTTTCTTCTCAGTTTAAACAATTTCTCAAATTCTTATAATAGTGGTCAGATACAATATTTGTCCTTTTGCAACGGACTAATTTCACTCAGCATAATGCCTTCCAGGTTCCTCCATGTTACGAAATGCTTCACAGATTCTTCACTGTTCTTTATCGATGTGTAGTATTCCATTGTGTGAATATACCATAATTTCTTTATCCATTCATCTGGTGATGGGCACCTTGGTTGCTTCCATCTTTTTGCTACTGTAAACAGTGCTGCAGTATACATGGGAGTGCATATATCTGTTCATGCAAAGGTTCTTATTTCTCTGGGATATATTCCAAGGAGTGGGATTGCTGGATCCTATGATAGTTCTATCTAGCTTTTTAAGGAAGCGCCAAATCGATTTCCAAAGTGGTTGTACCATTTGACATTCCCACCAGCAGTGTAGAAGTGTTCCAATATCTCCACAGCCTCTCCAACATTTATTATTTTGTGTCTTTTGGATTAATGCCAACCTTATTGGAGTGAGTTGAAATCTCATTGTAGTTTTGATTTGCATTTTTCTAATGGCTAATGATTGTAAACATTTCCTCATATATCTGTTAGCTACCTGAACATCTTCTTTAGTGAAGTGTCTATTCATATCTTTTGCCCATTTTTTAATTGGGTTATTTGTCTTTTTTTAGTTGAGTTTTTGCACTATCATGTAGATTTTAGAGGTCAGGCGCTGATCAGAAATGTCATAGCTAAAAACTTTTCCCCAGTCTGTAGGTAGTCTTTTTACTCTTTTGGTGAAGTCTTTGGATGAGCATATGTGTTTGATTTTTAGGAGCTCCCAGTTATCTAGTTTTTCTTCTGCATTCTTTATAATGTTTTGTATACTGTTTATGCCATGTATTAGGGCTGGTAACATTGTCCTTATGTTTTCTTCCATGATCTTTATCGTTTTAGATTTGATATTTAGGTCTTTGATCCATTTTGAGTTAGTTTTTGTGCATGGAGTGAGGTATGCATCTTGTTTCATTTTTTTGCAGATGGATATCTAGTTATGCCAGCACCATTTGTTAAAAAGACTGCCTGTTCCCCATTTAACTATTTCGGGGACTTCATCAAATATCAACTGCTCCTATGTGGCTGGATTTATGTCTGGATTCTCAATTCAGTTCCATTGGTCCCTGTATCTGTTGTTGTACCAGCACCAGGCTCTTTTGACTACTGTGGTGGTATAATAGGTTCTAAAATCAGGTAAAGAAAGGCCTCCCACCTTCTTCTTCTTTTTCAGTAATGCCTTATTTATCCGGGGCCTCTTTCCCTTCCATATGAAGTTGGTGATTTGTTTCTCCATCTCATTAAAGAAGTCATTCGGATTTGGATCGGAATTGCATTAAATGTATAGATCGCTTTTGGTAGAATAGACATTTTTATAATATTAAGTCTTCCTATCCATGAGCAAAGTATGTTCTTCCACTTATGTAAGTCTCTTTTGGTGTCTTGCAGAAGTATACTGTAGTTTTTTTTTTTTTTTTTTTTGTATAAGTCTTTTACATCTCTGGTAAGATTCATTCTTAAGTATTTTATCTTCTTGGGGGCTACTGTAAATGGCATTGATTTGGTGATTCCCTCTTCGATGTTCTTTTTGTTGGTGTAGAGGAATCCAAGTGATTTTTGTATGTTTATTTTGTATCCTGATACTCTGATGAACTCTTCTATTAGTTTCAGTAGTTTCCTGGAGGATTCCTTAGGGTTTTCTGTGTATAAGATCATGTCATCTGCAAATAGAAATACTTTTAGTTCTCCTTTGACAATCTGGATGCCCTTTAAATCTTTATCTATCCTAATTGCTCTGGCTAGGACTTTCAGCACAATGTTGAATAAGAGCAGTGATAAAGGGCATCCTTGTCTGGTTCCCCATCTCAGTGAGAATGCTTTCAGGCTCTCTCAATTTTTTTTTTTTTTTTTCAGCTGTTGGCTTTGTATAAATGCCCTTTATTATGCTGAGGAATTTTCTTTCTATTCTTATTTTGCTGAGAGTTTTAATCATGAATGAGTGTTGAACTTTGTCAAATGCCTTTTCTGCATCAGTTGATAAAACCATGTGATTCTTGTCTTTTGTATTATTTATGTGGTGGATTACATTAATTGTTTTTCTAATGTTGAACCATCCCTGCATACCTGGTATGAATCCCACTTGGTCATGGTGAATTATTTTTTTGATATGTTGTAGAATTCTATTGGCTAGAATTTTGTTGAGAATTTTTGGATCTACATTCATGAGGAATATAGGTGTATAATTTTCTTTTCTAGTGGTGTCTTTACATGGTTTTGGTATCAGGGATATAGTGGCTTCATAGAAGTATTCCGTCCTTTTCTGTGGTCTGAAATACCTTTAGTGGTAGTGGTGTGAACTCTTCGCTGAAAGTTTGGTAGAACTCTGCAGTGAAGCCGTCTGGACCAGGGCTTTTTTTTGTTGGGAGTTTTTTGATTACCTTCTCTATCTCTTCTTTTGTTATGGGTCTATTTAGTTGTTCTACCTCTGTTTGTGTTAGTTTAGGTAGGCAGTGTGTTTCTAGGAATTCATCCATTTCTTCTAGGTTTTCAAATTTGCTTGAGTATGGTTTTTCATAGTAATCTGATACGATTCTTTTAATTTCAGTTGGATCTGTTGTAATATTGCCCATCTCATTTCTTACTCAGGTTATTTGCTTCCACTCCTGTTTTTCTTTTGTCAGGTTGGCCAGTGGTTTATCAATTTTGTTGATATTTTCAAAAAAACAGCTTTTGGCCTTGTTAATTTTTTCAATTGTGTTTCTGTTTTCTATTTCATTTAGTTCAGCTCTAGTTTTTATTATTTGCTTTCTTCTGGTGCCTGTGGGTTTCTTTTGTTGCTCTCTTTCTATTTGTTCAAGTTGTGGGGATAATTCTTTGATTTTGGCCCTTTCTTCTTTTTGGATGTGTGCATTTATTGATAGAAATTGGCCTCTGAGCACTGCTTTTGCTGTGTCCCAAAGGTTCTGATAGGAAGTGTTTTCATTCTCATTGGATTCTCTGAATTTCTTTATTCTATCTTTAATGTCTTCTATTATAAAAAAAAAAAAAAAATTTTTTTTTTTTTTTTTTATAATCCAGTCTTTTTTGAGCAGGGTATTGTTCAGTTTCCAAGTGTTTGATTTCTTTTCCCTGCTTTTCCTGTTACTGCTGTCCACTTTTACGGCCTTATGGTCAGAGAAGATGCTTTGTAATATTTCAATGTTTTGGATTCTGCTAAGGCTGGCTTTATAACCTAATATGTGGTCTATTTTAGAGAATGTTCCATGTGCACTAGAAAAGAAAGTATACTTGGTTGCTGTTGGGTGGAGTGTTCTGTATATGTCTATGAGGTCAAGTTGGTCGATTGTGGCATTTAGATTTTCCGAGTCTATATTGAGCTTCTTTCTGGGTGTCCTGACTTTCATTGAAACTGGTGTGGTGAAGTCTCCTACTATTATTGTGAACCTGTCTATCTCACTTTTCAATGCTGATAGAGTTTGTTTTATGTATCTTGCAGCCCTGTCATTCAGTGCGTAAATATTTAATATGGGTATATCTTGGTGTACTGTCCCTTTAATTATTATTTAGTTTCCTTCCTTACTCTTTATGATGGATTTTACTTTAAAGTCTATTTTGTCATAAATTAATCTTGCCACTCCCGCTCTTTTTTGATTGCTGTTTGCTTGATACTCTTTTTTCCATCCTTTGAGTTTTAGTGTTTGTGTCTCTAAGTCTAAGGTGTGTCTCTTGTAGGCAGCATATAGACGGATCTTGTTTTTTAATCCATGCTGCCACTCTCTGTCTCTTTATTGGTGCATTTAGTTCATCTACATTCCGGGTAATTATGGATAGGTATGAATTTGGTGCTATCATTTTGATGTCTTTTTTTGTGTGTTGTTGACAGTTTCTTTTTCCCACTTGATTTTATGTGCTGAGCAGATTTTCTTTATGTATTGTCCTTTCCTCATATTTGTTGCTGTGCATACTGTTTCTTCTGAGTCTGTATTTTTCCCTTGTATTTTATTTTGATGAATAGGATAGTTTGTCTCCTTTGTATTTACCTTATTATTTACCAGTATTTCTCTAAATTTAAAACTAACTTTTTATTTTTTTGTATCGCAGTATCTTCCTCTCCATATGGAAATATATGATTACATTTCTTATTCCCTTTTTATTATTTTAATGTTGTCTACTTTTATATAATAACTTCACTGTTACTCTGTTTTGGGCTTTTTTCTTTTTAAAAAATCTTGCTTTGTTTTTTTTGGATTTCCCTGACTGAGTTGACTTCTGGTTGCTCTGCCCAGTGATCTAGTCTTGGGTTGATACCTGGTATTATTGATTTTCTAACCAAAGAACTTCCTTTAGTATTTCTTGTAGTTTTGGTTTGGTTTTAACAAGTTCCCTAAACTTGTGTTTATCTGAAAATGTCTTAATTTCACCTTCATATTTAAGAGACAGTTTTGCTGGATATACGATTCTTGGCAGGCAAATTTTTTCCTTCAATTTTTAAAATACGTCATTCCATTGCCTTCTTGCCTGCATGGTTTCTGCCAAGTAGTCCGAGCTTATTCTTATTGGCTCTCCTTTGTAGGTGACTTTTCATTTATCCCTTGCTGCTCTTATAATTCTCTCTTTATCTTTGGTTTTGGCAAGCTTGATTATAATTGTCTTGGTGACTTTCTTTTAACTTCTACATTATGTGGAGTTCGATAAGCATCTTGGATAGATGTCTTCTAGTTTTTCATGATATCAGGGAAGTTTTCTGCCAAAAAATCTTCAACAATTCTCTCTATATTTTCTGTTATCCCTCTCTGTTCTGGTACTCCAATCACTTGTACATTATTTCTCTTGGTAGAGTCCCCCATGATTCTAAAAGTTTCTTCATTTTTTTAAATTATTTTATCTGATTTTTCTTCAAATATATTAGCTCCAAGTGAATTATCTTTGAGTTCAGAAATTCTAGCGTTTATTTGCTCAATTCTGCTCCTCTGACTTTCTATTGAGTTGTCTGATTCTGTCATTTTATTGTTAATCTTCTGAATTTCTGATTGCTGTCTATGGATTTTTCCAGCTTATTAGACTTTTCATTATGTTCCTGAATAATCTTTCTAATTTCTTCAGTTGCTTTATTGGTGTCTTCCTTGGCTTGTTCTGCGTATTGCCCCGTTCCCTTCCTGATGTCTTGAAGAGTTCTGTGTATTAAACTTTTGTATCCTGCATCTGGTAATTCCAGGAGTGCAGTTTTATCTAGAAGATTCCTGGATTCTTTGTTTTGAGAGCCTGTTGAGGTGATCATGGCCTGTTTCTTTATGTGACTTGATATTGACTGTTGTCTCTGAGCCATCTATACGTTATCGTATTAGTTTATGCGTGTTTACTGTGTCGTAGGTGCTTGCTTTGTTTTGTTTTGGTATACCCCTGTGAGTTGTTTGTGTGAACTAGCTTGAATTATTTTCACCTTTGGAGCTCTGGTGTTCTGTGCCCAGCTGGCTAGAGGTTTTGTCAGGTATATCTGTCCAGGAGTCCACTCAGTTTTCTTGTATGAATTCAGCTCAGGTTTCCAGGTAGCTGATTATCAAGTGTGTGGTACAGGCTCTGTCCTACAGTCTTAGGGGGCAGGGGTGATTGGCATATATACCGTTATCTGATTGCATCAGGGGGTCACTCTCTGAAAAAGGCAGGAGGCTGAGAACTGGCCCCTAAGTGTCTCTGAGGAAAACGTGTCTCTGTTCCCTACAGCGTGATGATGGGTGGGATCTGCAGAGGGACTATGGGCACCCAAATGTTTTGGTTGTAAGGACTGGGAACTACCAGATCTTTGGATCCCTGTCACGGGTTGCTGGGTGACCTGAGTGGAGCTACCAGTCCTTAGGTCCCTGATGTTGGTATGAGCGGACCTTGTTTAATAGGCAAAGCAACTTCAAACGTCAAACATCCACCTCTCCACCACACAGCCGAAATGGTTGGAGATTGCCAACAAGGGCCTAGTCTCCCAAAATAGACCCATGCAAGTCCATGCAGAAGAGAATGGTGCTCAAGGCTCATGGATGCTTTATGCCTGGACAGGAGCAGCTTCTGTCCTGAGCTCCCCCAGTTAATGGAGCTAGCAAATTATCTTTCCCCCCCAGTTGCAATTTTTTTCCTTCCCCAAGGCCAGGAGGGTGGCTCTAGGTGCTCACCAGGGTCTATCTCAGGCCCAGGGATTCAGCCGCTGAAGCCAGCTTGAGGGTGGGGGGGAGCACAGTAAAATATACACAAGTACTTAGCTTTTGCCTAGAGTGCCGTTCTCCTCAGGTTCCAGGGGTATGATTAGGCTGTGTGGCTGGCTCCTTCTCCCTAAGGAAACTGCGGCTGGACGTTAGTACCAGCCTGCTGCCACCGGTGCTCCAGGAATGGTACCTGAGGGCTCCCCGCAACTCTGGTCCAGTAACTCCTCTCCACTTCTGAACGGTCTCTTCCTCACCCTGCCCCTCATTTCATTGTCTAAGCTTGCCTTTAATGTTCAGGGCTCCCAGCTTGTCACAAATATACTCATTTCACTTGTTTTTTTGGGTCTTTGTTGTAAAGCGGGCTCACCAGAAGCGTCTGTCTATTCCACCATCTTGGCTCCGGCTCAAGAATTAATGTATTTTAAAGAGCACAACTACCATTGCTTTAGTTTGTCTATGACATTCTTATACTCCATGTGATCACATTTGTGATTAAGGAATTTCCTTAACATCTTCTTTTATCTATAGCCTTAGAAACAAAGATATCACAGAGACAATTAGAACATTAATTAATCATCCCCAAACTGCTTTCATACTCAATATAATCCGAATAAGTTTTTGTTCATTTATGTCCTATTTCCAACACTTTTCATATATATTGTTCATTTTATTTTAAGTCAATTGTTGTTATTGTTGGTGTTAACTGCCATCGAATCAGAGCCTGACTCATGGCAAATCCGTGTGTTACAGAGTAGAGCTATGCTCCATAAGTTTTCATTGGCCATAGTCTTTACAGAAGCAAGTAGCCAGGCCTTTTCTGCAGAGCCACTGGAAGGGTTCAATCTGCCAACTTTTCCACCAGCAGCTGATTGCAAAGCACTTGTCCTATCCAAGTTCCTTCTTAAATCAATTTAACATTGCATATTCAATGAATTTCAATTGTTTGCATGCTTTACAACCATCTCTGTCTTAATATAGAAATGATACATTTAGATTCACTTGCTCTGAGGTGGTGTCAGAGAAATATTTTTTAAAACTTCCCTTGGACAATATTTCAATCAGGATGACGAAGAAGAGGTCTATATTTAGGAACTCAATACTTACATTATTGTTTGACTTTAAGTCATGCTTAATAAAAAAAGAACTGCAAACACATATAACCTCCTCTACGGTACCCTTAAAACTAATTCTTTGGATTCAGGAATTGTATAAAGCAAAATTTCCTACTTCCCTTCAACAACTTTATTTTATTTCACGTAATGGAAAAGATGAGTTTTGACTTTTATTATAATCATGCACTAGCTTTTCTTGGGGAGTCCCAAATCCCTGGGTCAGGCATCAGGGGATGATGAAACCAAGATCCACATGTCAGATGGCAGGCTTTTGGCTCACAGCAGTGAAAGCCAACAATCCAAGGCCAGTAAGTGAGAAAGGAGGGTGCTGGCCCCAGTCCAAAGAACTGGAGATCAGGTGATGATGAGCCAAATAATGGATCCAAGGCAGAGCAAAAAAGCCAGTGAGCTTTGCCAGAAAGTCTACATATATTGGATACAGGTCAGAACCCAAGAAAACTCCCTTTTAAATGACTGGCTAGTCACAGCAGATCCCATCATGGAGATGATCACATTATATTAGATCTCATCATGGTGATGATTACATCATTATGTGATTGCTAAAGTACATCATCACTGCCAAGCCGCTGATAATCATGGCCCAGCCATGTTGATACACAATCTTAAAGATCACCCTACCTAAGTGTCACTAAGATTTGAAGTCTTGAAGGGGAAGTATTTTATCACAATATACCGACTATTGTTCTGGAATTTTACCTCTACTCTAAACTGGAATTCTATCACAATCTTATTTTCTCCTGAGTGAAATTTCATAGGATTCTCGACTTAAAAGTGAGTTTTCAGGGGGAATCAAGTAGGAGAAAGAAGAGAGAATGCTGCAAGGAAAAGAAATAGTTCCCCTTTTGGGATTAATCTTGGGGGAAAAAATATTTTTAAGCTAAATTTAATATATTCAACAGCCAGTTCTCAGTTTGTGCAGGTAGTCTTGAAGAAATAAATTATATATTTTGTAGGTGAAAATATTCTTCGTTGTCAGAACACTTATTACAATTCTAACAGAGGTCAGCCTCTGGATTTGGATCAAGGCACCCATTTCAGAGGAGAAAAAAAGCAAAAAACTTCAAGAAAATGTGACAGGAGCTCAGCCTAATAGGAACAGAGGGCCCATACGAAGCAGCCATCGTAGATAAGGGGAGAATTGCTTTGTGTCCATCTTGGATGGCTGCCAATGGTATATTGCTCAGTTAAGGGCGATCAGGACCCTATTCAAGTCTAAGAAATAAGGCTTTCTGTACACTCTGTTCCATTGAGAGGCTGAAGAGGAAGAGTATTTTGGGTAGAGTGAGAGCTCTGGGAAAACAAATAAATCAGAGTGCCAAAGAGATTTGTTTAATTGGAAATTTAACTGTGCCAGATGGAAGAGATCTCAGGGGAAGGGATAACTATTTTGTACATAGAGACAACTCCATGTACAAGTGAACAGACTGTTTTAAAGGTGTATTGAATACCATTGATGAAAGAAGTTGTTTGAACCAAAGCAATTTGAACACTTAAATATATAAATCCTCTTCAGTGAGGAAGAAATAAGATTATCACAGACAAACCCAAACCCAAACCAACTACTGCCAAGTGCATTCTGACCAACAGCGACCCTTCAGGACACAGTAGAACTGCCCCATCCAGTTTCCAAGGCTGTCAATCTTTAAGGAAGCTGATGGCCACAACTTTCTACCATGGAGCAAATGGTGGATCCTAACTGCAGACCATTTGGATAGCAGCCGAGCACTTTAACCACTGAGCCACCAAGCCTATTTTTCAAACTAAGAAAGGTAAATATGAAATGTTTTATATTAATATTTGACTTCAGGTCATATTATTAGAATCAATAATTAATAAAAATATAAAGTATCAAATGTGCTATTTTATTAAAGCAGCTCCTATTTCTATTAAATATAACTTACTTTGAGTTTAAATAGCAACATTAAATTACATTGCAACACTGAAAATTTGGAAAGTGCTCTTTTTTTAAGAATACTAAATATTCTAGGAAAACATTTTTAGCAAAGGCTTTGTGGCAAATTAGAATTATACTTGTGTATTTTGGCTCTGATGATATCTCAATATTTTAAAGTAAAATAATCCATGAAATAAATTTACAAACATTAAGGAATCCAAGAAACATCTATTTTAAAGAAAATATTTTTATGTTACATACTTCATAAAATAAAGTTTTAAGTTCATATTATTATTAAAATTAATTTCAGGGTTTATGTTTCTAACTTCCATCAAAAATACAAATGTAGCTGAGCTTTAGGTAGGTTGGGGATATTGACAGTGATAAATATGTATCTGAATCAGAGTATTTCAACCAAAGTCAAACCCATTTCCTGCGAGTATAATCTGACTCATAAGGACCACATAGGATAGTGTAGAACTGTCTCATAAGGTTTCCAAGGCTATATATCTTTATGGAGAGAGACCACCACATCTTCTTCACACACAGTGGCTGTGTGGGTTTGAAGCACCTGCATTTTGATTAGCAGCCCAGCATTTAACCCCTGTGCCACCAGGACCCCTTCAGAATATGATTACACATCCCTTAATCATTTGGATTTTTTCCAGGGAACAGATACTTAGATTTGAAATTTGTATATATATATATATATTATGTATATATATATATACACACACACATATGATAACATTAAGTTATGTTTTACTTGAAGCAATAAGAAATTAAACATTTTCAAGAAAGAGGAGTAATATAGATAGTTTCAGGAGAACACACGGTAAATCTCTGCATTTTTATCCTGTTCTCTTGAGAAAAACATAGACAAACCTTACCTATTTAATGTTATACATGGATAATTTCTTCACCAAAAAAGTTGAGTATGTAAAATTAGAAATTCTATTTCATCTAGCGCTCAAAGTCATTTTATTCAATTAACAAGAATTAAATTATTTTTTATTAAATGCTGTCATTCATAAAGTAATGCATAAAGCTTTGGCTCTTTTGCTCTCTTGTGAGTCTGAATTCTTTTCTCCCTCTTAAGAGTGATGCTTTCGTTTTAATAATGTCTATCCCTTTGTTTCAGTTCAGAAACAAATCCTGAGTAACAGATGTACACCCATGATTTAAAGTAGGGAAATAGTCACAGTCTTTCACTCTCAGATCATTTAGTACCAATAAAAAAAAAAAAAAAAAAGTATAAAAGGCTATTACCCTAATTGCAATTCTAAGGACTGAGCAGTGATGGGTACTATAGGTGTTACAGTCCATAAAGTAGAAGTAAGGATATAAACCCAAATATTGACAGAGTTCATGGTGAGATAGCAACTTGAGAATTGAATGTTTTTTAGGGTTTTGTTACACTTTGATAATTGCTTTTAAGATCTCACTACACTCCCACAAAAATCCAGTGATACAAAGAAAATTAGGGAGTATTCTTCATGTGCTATAGCATACTGAGTAAAATTCAGAAGAATAAATTAGAATTAGTTTTAATAATAATAAATGGGTGATGATAATAAGTAACTGATAACAATAACAATAGATAACAATAATAATAACCTTTTATAAATGTCAGGGTTTCTTCAAGGTTTTTTACTTACATTAAATGATTAACTCACATAGCAACACTAAATGTTCCTATAGTTGCTAGCCATTTAACAGCTGAGCAAACCGTGACACTGGAAGATTAATTAACTTTCACAAAGTCATCACACAGGTAGCTGTTGTTGGAGCTATAATTCAACTACAGTCCATCTGGAAGTACTGTTTTTAACCATGGGCATATTGCCCTGGTGCACAGTGGTTAAGCACTCGACTGCTAACCAAAAGGCCAGTGATTCAAACCAAACTGTTTTTTCTTGGAATGCAGACATGATAGTCTGCTTCCCTAAAAATTTACAGCCTTGGAAACAGTAGCGGGCAGTTCTACTCTGTCCTATTCGGTCACTATGACTTGGGATTGACTCCTCAGGAAAGGGTTTGGGAATTTTTAACCTTGGCACAATACTCTTGCTTTGCTTAGTGAACATTAGGAGGGAGAGATGAAAAGCAGGGTGAGTCAAGAGGCACTTTGACTTTTACAATATTTAAGGAGGCCCTCACTTTCAGGATTGTGCAACTGCAAGGATGGCCCTGAATGCCTCCTTAAATTTTGTACCTCAGGAGCTTCACTGACTAGTCCTTGTTCTGATCCTGATGAGGGGAATGGTTGGAAAAATAATTGCCATTAAAGGCACTGACAACCACTTCATCAAATACCTATTTTACTAGGCAATTTGTTAAATCCTAGGGCTACAGGTTTAAAGAACTACAGTTCTAATTGTAGAACTGTAACTAATAAGTAAACAATTTAAAATTGGTAAGTGGGTGGAAAATTAAATTATCACATTTAAGTCTCACAAAGAAGTACACCTTAGACTTTAAATAATTGCTTAATATCACAAAGATAATAAATCATGAAGAGTCAAACTCAAGTCTATTTAAAAAAAGATATTGACTTGCAGTCACAAAAAAAAAAAATTTTTTTTTTTTTTAGCTATGTATGATTGGTCAGATTACTCATACTGAGTCTCAATATCTTTATATAAAAGAAAAGTCAGTGCAGAAAGTTATCTAAAGTGCTATTTTTTAAGTAACAACCAAAATTATAATGGATGCACACAGCACAGTGGGTATAACAGCCAAAACCTTTCCTCCTCCTAACCCACACATATATACACAGGTAACAGAAACCCTCCATGCTACCGCTGTTTTTCCAGGGTGACTACATTTATTGTTTATGTCTGAATCAGTGTTCCCAGGCTAATTTCCCTGAATAAAATTCTCTTACCTTACCTACTTAATAACCTATCAAAAGGTATTTGTTTTATTCCCCTATGTAAAATGAAATACTGAAAAAATTTTCATTTTTCTTTCTAAACCACCTAATATGAACTATATAATAAGAACCTCTGTTTGTAAAATGTCAAGTCATGGAAGAATGAAGCCGTGAAATAGGGAGTTAAAAATGTATGTGAAAAGACAGTTTATAATAGAGTGTTTAAGAAGCTTGACTGAGAAAATGCATAGAGAAGTACAACAGGATTGCCAAGACCTGTAATTAACTTGAAGTGAGATCAGACAGCAAAGCTGAGAGTCCATCTCTAGTAATTGCCAATTGCTCCAGTGCCCGTGCTGAGTCAGGTATTGCTTGATTTATCCTGGGCTGTGCTTGGAAAGTATAGTAAAATGATCTTAAATTTGAGGGGACTGTTTACTGTGATTTAACAGGAGGATGAGGGTCATATGTAAATAGTGTCATTCTTAAAGCGTAAACAATAGCAGTGATCATAAAATCCAATGCAGACACCTCAATACAGTTTAGGGAAGAGGCAGAGACAGAGAAAGGTAAAGGAAATGCAAATGTTAATTTCCCTTTTCCACAGATGAATCATGAAGAAAAACCACCAGAAGACAACCTAACAGAACTGATGGCATTTGTTCTCTAGGGCTTTGCTGACATGCCCCATCTCCAGTGGTTTCTTTTTGGATTATTTTTAATCATCTATATTATTATCCTGATGAGCAATGGCACCGTATTTCTAATAATGAAAACGGATCCTGCTCTCCAGAGCCCTATGTATTTTTTCCTGGCAAATTTTTCCTTCTTGGAAATCCGCTATGTATCAGCTACTCTCCCCAGAATGCTGATGAATCTTGGGACTCAGAAAAGAAGAATTTCCTTAGTTGCCTGTGCTACACAGATGTGCTTTGTCCTTATGTTTGGAGCCACAGAATGTTTGCTCCTGGCAGTGATGGCCTATGACCGCTATGTGGCCATTTGTAATCCTCTGCACTATCCTCTAGTCTTGAACCACAGGGTCTGCATTCAGTTGGTGACTGGGTCCTGGACCGTTGGAATCCCAATTATGATAGGGCAGACGTATCAGATTTTCTCTCTGCCTTTTTGTGGATCTAACCAAATCAACCACTTCTTCTGTGACATTCCCCCAATACTCAAGCTGGCTTGTGGGGACACCTTTGTAAATGAGATGTTGGCCTACATAGTTGCTGTGTTATTTGCTGTGGTTCCCTTTCTGATGATACTTGGCTCCTACAGTAAAATCATCTCCATCACCCTGAAGTTCCCATCAGCCACAAGTCGAGCCAAAGCCTTCTCTACTGGCTCATCTCATCTTACGGTTGTGGTGTTATTCTTTGGATCAGGCATTACTACATACTTAAGACCCAACGCCAGATACTCAGAAGGAGCTGACAAAGTTCTGTCTCTTTTCCACACTATCCTAATTCCTATGTTTAATCCCATGACATATAGTCTAAGGAACAAGGATGACATAAAGGCACTGAGAAAACTAATATGTAAATAATTCATTTTATTAAACATATAAGGACTGCTTTCTTATGTATTTTTAACCAAATTTCAACAGGTGTATGCTTTTAAATTATGACTTATGTTATAGATTGAGTCCCTTAAAAATGTGTGTCAACTTGTCTAGGCCATGATTCCCAGCATTGTGTGACTGCCCATCATTTTGTAGTATGAGCCGGAAGGGTCTACAAGGCAATGGGTTTGGTTTGGTGATTTTCCTATGTGTTGTAAGTCCTACATCGATGATGTTAATGAGGCTGGGTTAGAGGTAGTTATGTTAATGATACAGGACTCAATCTACAACATTAGGTTTTATCTTGAGTCAATTTCTTTTGAGACATAAAAGAGAGAAACCAACAGAGAGACAGGGGGCTTCCTACCACGAAGAATAATGAACCAGAATGGGAGTGTGTTCTTTGGACCCGGGTTCCCTGAGCTGAGAAGCTCCTAGACCAGGGGAAGATTGATGAAAAGGACCTTGTCCAAGAGCCGACAAAAAGAAAAGCTTCCCCTAGAGCCATCACCTTGAATTTGGAATTCTAGTCCCCTAGACTGTGAGAATAAATTTATCTTTATTAACCAATATACTTGTGGTATTTCTGTTAGAGAAGCACCAGATTCCTAAGGCACCTTGTCTGTCCATACAATTATTTCCAAATTTAAAATCACTTTTAATATTGTCAGAACTGTCTGCTCAAATTATATACGTGATATATATATCAGCAGAGAGTAAATCATTCCTGTAGTAATTATATAATTTTGTTGTCCAATGTGCAATGTGTTCAATAGAACTTTTACTTGGGCTGATTTAATTTAGTCAATTTATATCATTTAGTTTAAACCATGTCATTCACTTCTAGTGTGTCCTTGCAGTTGTGACACCCATTTTAAAAACCAAGTTTACAATATGCATTAATTAAATATTCACAGGGGATTGGTTCCAGTACCCCCATGAATATCAAAATCCATGGATGCTCAACTTCCTTTTATAAAGTGAAACAACATTTGCATAGAACCTATGTACAACTCTCTGTATACTTTAAATCATCTCTAGAAAGTAATCTAAATCATCTCTAGATTACTTGTAATACCGAATACAATGTAAATGCTATGTAAATAGGCATTGTACAGTACTGTATTGTTTAGGGAATAATGACAAGAGGCAAACAATGCCCAAACAATGAGTGCTGGACGGAGACTGAGCATCTTTGAAATGGAGGGAGGCTACACCAGGGAATGTCTACAAATAATTTCATTCTAGGTTTGCTTTTTGGAACTTTCTTTTTTTTTTTATGAATACTTTCAATCTCAGTTGAATCTCTCAAGGTGGGACCTGAGAAATTGAATCCAAACTGTACCTATTGATCTATCGATCTATCCATCGATCCATCGATGGATCGATCAATCGATCTATCCATCTATCAATCGATTGATCTATCCATCTATCATGTATCGATCTATCATCTATCGATCTATCCATCATCTATCTATCTATCATCTATCTATCTATCATCTATCTACCTACCTACCTACCTATCAATCTATCATCTATCAATCTATTTATCTATCTTATCTATCTACCTGTCTATCATCATTCTATCTATCATCTGTCTTTCTATCAATCATCTCTCTATCTATCTATCTATCATCTATCTATAGATAGATATAGATATACACACACACGCAAACATATATACATATATTTTTTTTAACTCGGATCCACAATTAACACATGTGGAAGCAGCAGTAAAGAAATCAAATGGCATATTGTGTTGGCCAAATCTACTGCAAAAGAGCTCTTTTTAAGGTGTTGGGAAGGAAAGATGACACTTTGAGGGCCCCAATTTATGTATTGTGTGTATTTATATATGTGTGTGTGTGTATACACATACATGTATGTATATATGCTTATATATAAAAACAATGCTGTCACATTATTTTATACATTAAAAAAAATAAAAACCCGAGATACAAAGAGTTAGCATAACTTTTCCTACTTCACACACATGCAAGGATCGTAACTGACTATGCATATTCTGGATCCCTAGTGGCACAGTGATTAGGAGTTATGGCTGCTAAACAAAAAGGTCGACAGTTCAAATCGACCTACTACTCCTTGATAAACCTATGTGACAGCTCTACTTAGTCCCAAACGGTCACTATGAGTTGGAATTGAATGGACAGAAGGAGTTTGGTTTTTACACATGTTCTGTTTCTAGCCCTGAGTTTGAGTTAGGCCTTGACCACTTAAGTTTTTGTTTGACTTGGAAAATTATTTAATCATTTAATGTCACTTTTTATATTTGATATATATATATGTGAACCTTACAGAGTTGTGTGAAAATGAATATCTTATAAAGAGCACACATTCCACTGATTTAGTTAATAATTGTGATCACATTTGTAATTGAGGAATTTCCTTAATATCTTCCCTTATTTGCAGGCTTAGGAACAAAGACATCATGGAGACAATTAGAAAGTTAATTAATCATACCAAACTGCTTTGGCACCCAGTATAATCCAAATAGGTGTTTCTTCATTTATGCCCTACTTTCAAACACTTTTCACAAATTTTGTTCACTCTTTTTTGATTGTGGTCTCAGTCAATTGTTGCTATTTTTGGTATTAACTGTCATCAAGTCAGAGCAGGACTCACGGCAAAGCCATGTGTTGTAGAGTAGGACTGTGCTCTGTAAGGTTTATTTGGTGGTGATCTTTACAGAAGCAGATAGCCAGGCCTTTCTTCTGCAGAGCCACTGGGTGGGTTCAATCTGCCAACCTTTCCATTAGCAGCTGATTGCAAAGTGCTTGCGCTATCCATGTTCCCTCTTAAATCAGTTCAACTTTGCCTGTTCCATGATTTTCAATCTTTTGCATGCTTTACACCCATCTCTGAGTTAATATAGAAATGATGCATTCTAATTCATTTGCTCTCAGGTGGTGTCAGAAAAATGCATATTAAAAACTTCCTATCGGGCACTATCTCAATCAGAATGGAGCAGTAGAAGTCTATATTTAGGGACTCAATACTGATATCGTTGCTTGACTTTAACTTGCGCTTAATAATAAAAGAACTGCAAACACTTATCATAACTGCCTTTATTGTATCCTCACAACTAACTCTTTGTGTGTGAGTGTGTTTTTTAGGTGACAGTTACAGCTCAAGTTAATTTCTCATACAAAAATGTATGCCCATATTGTTTTGTGACATTAGTTGAAATCCCCATAATATGACAGCACGCTCCTCCCTTCCAACCCAGGTTCCCTGTGTCCCTCGAATCAGTTCCTGTCCCTTCCTGCTTTCTCACCCTACTTTTGGACAGAAGCTGCCCATTTAGTCTAGTCTATCTGATTGAACTAAAAAAAAAGCACATTCCTCGCTTGTATACTTTTTGTTTTATACTCCTGTCTAATCTTTGTCTGAAGAGTGGGTTTTGGTAATGGTTTCAGTTCTGGTTTAACAGAGCATCTGGAGACCATAGTTTCAGGGTTCCTCCAGTCTCTGTCAGCACCTTAAGCCTGGTCTTTTTACATGAATTTGTGTTCTGTTTTACGTTTTCCTCCTGCTCTGTCTGGGACTCTCTGTTGTGTTCCCTTTCAGGGCAGTCTCCCGTGGTAGCCGGGCACCATCTAGTTCTTCTGGTCTCAGGCTGGTGAAATTTTGGTTTATGTGGTCCTTTAGTCCTTTGGGATATTTTCCTTGTGTCTTTGGTGTTCTTCATTCTCCTTTGCTCCAAGTGGAATGGGACCATTTGATGTCTCACAAGTTTTAAGTTCCCAGGTGGTACGCATCAAAATGAGATGTAGAACATTTTCTTAATAAACTTTGTTATGCCAATTGACCTATATGTCCCCCAAAACTACGGTCCCCAAGCTCCAGCCCCAACTACTCTGACCCTCAGAGTATTTGGATGTGTCCAGGAAACTTTTTAGCTTTTGTTTATTCCTGTTGTGTTGACTTCCCCTGCAGTGTGTGTTATCCTTCCCTTCACCAAAATTGATCCTTATCTACTATCTAGTTAGTGAGTTTCCCTCCCTTTCCCTTCCCACCCTGATAAGCATCAAAGAATGCTTTTTTCTGTGTTTAAACTTTTTTTGGAGTCCTTATTATAGTGGTCTCATACAATATTTGTCATTTTCTAACTGACCAGTTTCATTTAGCATAATGCCTTCCAGTTTCATCCAGGTTGTGAGATGTTTCACAGATTCATCATTGTCCTTTATCATTGCATAGTGTTCCTTTGTGTATATGTACCATAATTTGTTCATCCATTCAGTTATTGATGGGCATTTAGGTTGTAAAATGGAAACAACCTAAATTTTTTTTGTTATTGTGAATAGTGCTGTAATGAATATAGCTGTGTATATCTCTATTCATGCAATGCCTCTTATTTCTCTTGGGTATATTCCTAGGAGTGGGATTGCTGAATCATATGGTACTTCTATTTTTACCTTTTAAAGGAAGTGCCAAATTGTTTTCCAAAATGGTTGTATCGTTTCACATTCCCACCAGCAGTGTATAAGATTTCCAATCTATTCACAATATCTACGACATTTGTTATTTTGTGTTCTTTGGATTAGTGCCAGCCTTGGAGGGATAATATAGTATCACACTGTACCTTTGATTTGCATTTCTCAAATGACTGTTTTTTTTTTTTTTTTTTTTTTTAATGACTGTTAATAGTAGTCAAGAGCTACATCTGCTAACCTAAAGGTTGGCAGTTTGAATCCACCAGTTATTCCTTGGAAACCCTGTGGTGCAGCTCTACTCTGTTCTATAGGGTCTCTATGAGTTGAAATTAACTCTACAACAATGGATTTGAAGTAACCAATGATCATAAGCATTCCCTCATGTGTGTCTTACCCCCCTGAATGTTTTCTTTGGTAAAGTGTCTGGTCATATCCTTTGCCCATTTTTTAATTGGATTATTTATCTTTTTGTTGTTGAGAATTGGTAGTATCCTATAGACTTTACAGATTAGACCCTGATCGAATATATCATAGCCAAAATTTTTTTCCTAGTCTTTGGTTCTTTTTTTACTCTTTTGGTGAAGTCTTTTAATGAGCATAAGTGTTTGATTTTTATAACCTCCCAGTTATCTAGTTTCTCTTTTGGTGTTTGTTACGGTGTGTATACTATTTATGCCATGTATTAGGGCTTTTAGTGTTGTCCCTATTTTTCCTTTCATGATCTTTGTCATTTTAGATTTTGTAGTTAGACCTGTGATCCATTTTGAGTCAGTTTTTGTGTGTGATTTGAGGAATGGATCCTACTTCAATATTTTTAATTTTTTTAAGTTTATTTTTTGGATGAATATCCAGTTACATCACCATTTGTTAAAGAGGCTGTCTTTTCCCTATTTAGTGGACTCTGGGCCATTGTTGAATATCAGCAGCTCATAGGTGGACAGATTTACATCTGGGTTCTCAATTCTGTTTCATTGTCTTGTGTCTGTTATTGTACCAGTACCAGGCAGTTTTGACTACTGTGGCAGTATAATAAGTTGTAGAATTAGTTAGTACAAGGCCTCTCAGTTTGTTCTTCTTCTTCATTATGATTTACTTATTCCAGAACTCTTCCCTTTCCATATGAAGTTGGTGATTTGTTTCTCCATCTCATTAAAAAATGCAGTTGCAATTTGGATCAAAATTGCATGGCATCTGTAGATCATTTCTGGTAAAACTGACATTTTTGTTGTGTTGAGTCTCCCTATCCATGAGTATGGTATGCTTTTCCACTTATGTAGGTCTCTTATGGTACAACTAACGATTTTGATTCTAGAATTGTATAAAGTACAATTTTCTACTTCCCCTGAACAACTTTATCAAGTATTGGAAAAATTGCAGTTTGCATTATGAAAATGTTATCACATTCTTAAGGAAGAAAATGTTAAAAACATTAGCTACTATCTATATGCAGCCTCATTTTTTTATTATCAATGTAATACAATTCAATGAAATTTTGAAAATAACACTGTGCATGAAGAAAATGTTCAGTTTATTTCTTTGAGTCTTATATACAAAATTAATGTGATATCAAGCTCAAAATTTATACAATATACTTTTTGATGATCCATTCTCACTCTTAAACCTATTCTTCCCATCAGCCTCCTCCATATCAGTAAATTACATCTGTATCTACTGAGTTGCTTAAACAAAGGTGTAAAAGTTATTTGTTTTTCTGTCACCCCTCACACATATCTGTAAAATTTCCAAAATATAGCCACTTTTACATGTGTTTTCTCTTCGATCCATTATTGCCATTAACTTGATCTTTAGCAGGTATTACCAAAAGAATCTACTTGCCTCATATCATAACCTCCTATTAGCCATTAATCTCAGATTACCTCTAGGGGTTTTTAAGAAAGAGATAAATAGTTTATTTGATTTCCCTATTTACAAATATCCAATAGTTTTATATTACATTGAGGACAAAAATCTAAATCTTTTCAAAATTTGGAAAATACCAAACTCTCTGGTTTCATCCTTTTTGAAAAAAAAAAAATATTGTAGGATTGGGTGGAGCAAGATGGGGAAGTGAGTAGATACTCCCATTTACTCCCCCAGCAACTTACACACTGAACAATGAATAAAAAGAATCACAGGCTGAAATCTCAGAACTCCAGGGGCAGCTGAGGTTTTGGAGATTCTGTGTTAGTATAGAAGCAACACAGAGCAGGAGCAGGGATGGCACAGAAACTGGGAGAACCTAACTGCTATTATCAGGAGCATTTGCTCATTGCCTCCATTTTGCAACACCCTAAACAGGGAACACAGAAAGGGAGCTAACCTTAGGAAGCTGTAGTCCTTTTTTTTTTTTTTAAGGCAAATTGACCCTGGGAGCTCATGGGTTATCCTTTTGAGAGAGTTTGAAGGGAGATTGTGGCATTGTAAAGGGCTGTTGAATCTCACTATGGTCCAGAAAGATGGGCACTAGGACCAGGAGGATTTGCATGGGCAGCAGGGTGAGGGGAATACTTCAAATTAGCAGATGACAAAGAGGGAATCAGTTGACTCCTACCTACAGTGAGACACCATGGGAGACCTGTGCAGGGGTGCCCATGAAAGAAAGACATAGAGAGTCGCCCATTTTTGTCACAGGAAAATCAAGCTCCACCCATTATGTCACCATACGTCACCATCTTTAACCAGCTAAAACCCCCCCTCACCCATGCATGCACTGTGAATTCCACAGATCAAGTATCCTAAACTCCTGATTAACTGTTGGAAAAAAACCTATGATTAAGAGTGCCCTCTAGTGGTTATTAGGTGAAGAAACAAAGCTCACTAATGTTGATTATGACTCATAGCAACCCTGTGGAGTGAAGCATGCTGCCCCAAGGGTTTCTTCGGTCCCTGAGTCTTTGTGGACTTCAGATGCCACACCTTTCTCCCACAAAGTGGCTGGTGGGACAAGTGTCAGCCTTTCAGTTGACAGCTGGGCACTTGACCACTGCACCACCAGAGTGCCTAATCAGAAAATTTTCCCACATAAGCCAAAATACCAAATTTAAGGGAAAAAATTAACAAAAAGACTCACGTTCTACAAAAAATAGTAAAACATGCAAAAAAGTTAAAAGAAAACATGAAAAAGAGACAATATCTCTTATGGATCTCAGACTGAAGCAAAGAATTGATAATTTTCAGACTATGGTGCCCAATGTGTAAAAAGAAAGCAAAAAGCATACAGAATACAAACCACTGGATATCAGGGGAAAAAAAGGAAGAAAAAATAATATTCTGCAAAGAATTTGAAAGCATCAAAAAAATAAAAAAAGAGAGACAACAATTGTAACCGAAGAATAAAGCAACTGATTTATAAAAAGTAAGAGAAACACTCAACAATAGAATCAGACTGAAGATAGAAAAAATAAACTAAAAGACAAAATAACTGAACTTATCAAATCCTAAGAGAAAAAAAGACTAAAAGCAAACAAACCGAAAAGAAATACGGAATTCAATTAAGAAGTCTAACATTAGAATTATTGGATTCCCAGAATGCTATGACAATAATTAAAGCATAGAAACAATTTTCCAAGAGGTAATCAGAGAGAATTTCTCAGACCTGAACAGAAAATCAATTCTGCAACTATAGGAAGCTACAGGAACCCAAATCAGCAGAGAAAAAAAATTCCAACTCCACGCCACAGTCAAATTAAATTCTCGAAAACAGAAGACAAGGAACGAATTCTGAAAGGAGCAAGAGAACAACACAATACATTATACCAAGGATATTTCACAAGAATCAGTGCAGGTTTCCTCAAAGACTCTAGAGGCCAGAAGACAATGGGGAGACAAATATAAAATGCTGAATGAAAAGAATTACCAACCAAGAATTCTTTGCCCAATGTCTTAGGCTGGGTCCTCTAGAGAAGCAAAACCAGTAAAGTGTATAAATATATATATAGAAATCTATAATAAGGAAATGGCTCACATGGTTGTAGAAGGTGGAATATTCCAATTCCGAAGGTTAGGATAGAAGCTTCTCTTGATTCACATAGCCACAGGGACTGGTGAACTCAAGATGGGCAGGTCAGAGAGTCAGGCTCTTGCTCACAGGCAGTGAAGATTGATGAATCCCAAGATTGGCAGGCAAGACCATAGGTAAGCTGCTAGCTCAAGTCCCAAGAACCAGAGGTCAGATGAACAGGAGCCAGATGCAGGATCCAGCATGAGCAAAAAGCCCCCAAACCTTGCCAGAATGTCAACTTATATTCGAAGCAGGCGGCACGCCCAAGGAAGCTCCCATTCAACTGATTGGCTACTCAGAGCAGATCCTATCACAGGAGTGATCACATACCAATTCTCAACAGGAAAGAGATCTGAACATTTTACAACTGCCAAAACACTGAAAATCATGGTCCAGCCAAGGTGACACACAATCTTAACCATCACAGATCACAGTCCATCCCTTGTCCTCTTGGCACCTGTACACATCTTTTTAAATTATACCTAATCTCTGAATAAAGACAGTGATAAAGCCATGGTTGCACCTAACATGATACGACTAACACACATACAACTGAAAATGCACTAGCTCTGTTTACATCTTATACTTCATAAGTGAAGAAAACAAAAATATTTGATGTGTACATAGAAAGCAGAAATTCTTATAACAATTACAGTCTTCATTTCTGGAACTGGCCACGTGGACATTATTCTTATTCAGAACTACCTTCTTCCACCGTCCATGCCGTGTTCCCTTTGCCCTCAGCAAGCACCTCAGCTGGTCATGGTTCTGTGTCGGGTGAGGTGACCCAAACCTTCATTCCTGAAGGGTCTAGGTCATTAGTAGTCACACTGGAATGGGGTTGTTGTAGGTTTCTACTGACTTTAATCACAGGGCATGGTAGAACTAAGAGAAACCCTAAGGGATCTCCTGCATTCCAGGCAGACTCTTCTTAACCTCCTTCATGTAATGTCAACCTGACTTCCTCTTGGTAATCAGGTTCAATTATACCAGCCAGTATGGTAACCCCTTCTTTGCCTGTTGATCCAGATGCATAAAGAGCGTGAAATGACCATATGGTATTCTTAGCTTCCAGTTCAATGGAATCAGTGATGTGTCTCCAGGCAGGAGCACAGATCATGGGGACAGGCAGCAAAATTCCTAATGAGTGGGTCACTGAGGGTAATAGTGAGGCGTGCCATGCACATTTCAACACTTTGATTCCTGGGTTCATGAATTCTGGCTATGGGAGAAAGAGCACATAGACCATTTACAACCTTCTGGTGAACATTGCCCAACCCTGCAAAGTATTGCCACATAGCTAGCACCGTAACTGTGTCTTTACAAGGCCATTCCATCATTCTATCAAGCCAGTGAAATCCATGAGCATGCTCCCACTGCCAAATTTCATTTGCTTTGAAGTTAGTCCCTTGATCTGAGGCAATGCTGTGTGTGGTACCATGATGGTGGATAAGGCATTCTGTAAGCCCATGGATGGAAGTTTTGTTAGAAATATGGTGTGCAGGAAAAGCAAATCCATATCCAGAGTGTCTATTCCAGTAAGGACAAAACACCTTTCCATGATGGAAGTGGTCCATTGTAATCAACTTGCCACCAGGTTGTTGGCTGGTCACCTTGAGGGATGGTGCCATACCATGGACTCAGTGTTGGTTTCTGTTGCTGGTGGATTGGGCACTCAGCACTGTCTGTAGCCAAGCCAGCCTTGGTGAGCAGAAGTCCCTGTTCCTGGGCCCATGCATAATCCCCATCTCTGCCAACATAGCCACTTTGTTCATGAGCACATTGAGCACAGGAGTAGCTGGGAAAGAGGATGAGTGGTTTCCACAGAATGAATGATCCTATTCACTTGATTATTAAAATCATCCTCTGCTGAGGTCATCCTTTGGTGAGCATTCACATGAGACACAAATAGCTTCACTTCTTTGGCCCATTCTGAGAGGTCTTTCTACATACCTCTTCCCCATAAATCCTTGTATTCAATTTTCCAATCATGTTCCTTCCAAGTCCCTGACCCCCCCAAACAAACCATTGCCCATGAGTAAGTATACAATCACACAACTGGCCATTTCTCCTTCCAAACAAAGGGAACAACCAGGTGCACTACTCAAAGTTCTGCCCATTGGGAGAATTACTATTCATCACTGTCCTTCAGGGAGATCCCAGAAAGAGGCTGTAGGGTTGTCACTGTCGACTTTCGAGTGGTGCTTACATATCATGCAGAACCACCTGTAAACCAGACATGAGTTTTCTCTTCCTCAGTCAACAAATCATAAGTAACTCACCATGAGACCATAAGTGCAGACTAGGAGATATAAGGTAATGTAATGGGAGTGGAGTGGAGATCATGGGCATTTGGGCCACTTTCTCATGTAACTTTCTTGTGCCTTCTGGTCCTGCTCGAACCCAATCTCATATATACCAATTCCATTTAACGAAGGGGTACTGCTGTGCACTTCCAACGTTACGATTCTGTGGGTCAGACAACACCCAGTTCATGATGGGCAGCTCCAGCCGTATAGTGATTTGACCTCCCATGGTTAAGCTTTCAGTATCTACTAAGGCCCAGTAACAAGTCAAAAGCTATTTCTCAAAAGGACAGTAGTTATCTGCAGAGAATGGAAAGGCTTTGCTCACAATCCTGTCTGTGTATGATTCACAAAGAGGGGCCTGCCTAACATGACAAACAGCATCTGTATCTGCCACTGGCCCTTCAAACACCATTCGGTCAACTGGATCATACAGTCCAAGGGGCAGAGCAGCGTGCACAACAGCCTGAACCTGTTACAGAGCTTTCTCTTGTTCTGGGCCCCAGTCAAACCTAGTTGTTTTTGAATCACTTGATAAATAGGCCAGAGTAGCACACCCAAATGTGGTATATGCTGTCTTCAAAATCCAAAGAGGTATACTAGGCATTGTGTTTCATTTTTAGTTGGGGGATCAGCCAGATGTAATAGCTCATCATTCACTTTAGAAGGAATATCTCGATATGCCCCACACCAATGAAGCCCTAAAAATTTCACTGAGGTGGAAGGTGTCTGAATTTTTGTGGGGTTAATTTCCCACCCTCTAGCACACAAGTGTTTTACCAGTAAGTCCAGAGTCATCGACACGTCTTCCTAACTAGGTGCAATTAGCATAATGTAATCAATGTAATGGACCAGTGTGATATCTTGTGAGGAGAAAGATGATCAAGGTCCCTGGGGACTAAATTATGATGTAGGACTGGAGAGTTGATGTAGCTCTAAGGTAGGCAACTGAAGGTGTATTGCCGGCCTTGCCAGCTGAAGGTAAACTACTTCTGATAGTCCTTCAAAACAGGTAGGGAGAAAGTCATTAGCCAGATCAAAAGTTGCATACCAGGTACAAGGAGATATATTAATTTGCTGAAGCAATGGAACTACATCTGGAACAGCAGCTTCAATTGGAGTTACCACCTGGTTAAGTTTTCAATAATCTGTCTACAAAACTATAACTGGACTTAAGTCCCTTTTTTTTTAACCCCCAAAAGGTGAAGTATAAAGTGTGACCCAGAAGGACATACACTACACTCCAAAAGAACTGCTTGACTTTTCTAATATGTACAAGGAGATATCTGGGGAATACATGTGGGCATGGCTATTAAGGGTGTAGGATAATTGTTTATGGAGCATAAAGATGGATCAGTCTGAGTTGATTGATATGGGTCCACTAAGCAGAGTTTCTTCATTCAATGCTTCAGCTTGAGAAGTTTCGAAAGAATCTAATACTTTTTTGGCTAGATAGCTAAAGTGTGGATTATGCAGTGGCATACAACAAATCAAGTTGAAGTACCTGATGTGCCTTAGTAGACTGTACAAAAAGGCATCCAAAGGCTTAGGGAAATTGGCTTGCTAGAGTGGATTTATCAGGTTAGACCCACAAACAGACACATATTACCCTGCGGACACACCTTTTACCATAACTGCAAGGAAAAAATTCATGAAGGAAGCCCAAGAATACTTCAAGGCTTCTGTGATTTCTGTTTTATGTAAATCACATTTGACAGTGGGACTGCTCTAACTGAATTAAGATGCCTAACTACAATGGGCCTGATTGGACCTTGTGGTAGTAGGGGCCAAGTGGCTGCCCTCAACTGATAGAAACAAAGTGGTCACGGTTACAGTGATGGATAGCAGAATCAGAGCAGTAATCAGAATAGTCTGACTCATATGGACTTATGGCATTGGCTACTTAGTCGTGATGTCCCTAGGAGTTAAATAGATAGGAAATCTACTAAATATTTACTTAATCTGTACAAACAGATGAAAATTCTTGGTTAGGTGCACAGCACTCTAACTGGAATCACCAGAATAGAGAGTCAGAGATCCTTAATCAATTCCCAGACTTGAGTGAGTTTAAAGACACACAACCCCTGAATAAAGGGGAGGCCAGGCACCCTTGAAGAAGGACTCCAATACACTGCCAAAATTTGGTACAAGAAGTGGGGTGCTACTCTAACAAAAAAAAACAGATACCTAAAATGTGTAAGTGTTATTGAAACTGTGAATGTATAAAGCCTAGAAGAGTTTTAAAATGTCTAGCACTAAAGGCCTAGATTGCCTTAAAGAGACTCTTGGTGGAATTATGGACATCCAAGACAATTCTGGCAACTCTATTGGCATAGTGGTTAAGTGCTACAGCTGCTAACCAAAAGTTTGACTGTTTGAATCCACCAGGCGCTCCTTTGAAACTCTATGGAACAGTTCTACTCTGCCCTATAATGTCACTATGAGTCAGAACTGACTTGACAGCAACAGTTTTGGTTTTCTGGGTAAGACAATTCTGGTGAGGACTCAGAAAGAAATGAGGAAAGCCGTTACACTGGAGATGGAGCAGTTGTTGAGAAGCAGCAGCAGAGAACTGGCAGCCACAGAGAACCAGAAGGAGCAGAACCAGGAGACCAGCATGAGACAACACTGGAGCTGACCCACAGGAAGAGACAGCCGAATGCTTGTGTGCAGGAGGTGTGCTGGTGGAGTGGGTTGTCTATGGGCACTTATTAGTGGAGCTAGACTTACTGACCCACAGAGCAAGACAGATGACCGCCTTCCAGCTGAAGTTTACTGGCAGAGTGGGGTGCCTACAGAAACCTACTGTTGGAGCTGCAGAGTTGGCCCAGCAGGGCAGATATGGGCTGAGTGGTCTGAAGTGCTGAGACGCCAAGGGAGCAGAAAGCAGAAGCTTTTGATTAGAGAACCAACAATACCAGAGAACAACTAGAATACAGAACAGATCAACCAATTATCAATCCAGACAGGGAACTTGTAAAAACAAGTCAAAGCTAAAGGACTAAAAATAGGGAAACAGAGATGTCAATATGTAAACGATGACAACATCAAAACAAAAAAAGAAGGAATAAACTGTGTAGTCATAGAACTTCCATATGGACAGGAAGTTAAGGCAACATCAAGAAATAAAAGATTGTTTTGAACTTAGAAAAATAAAGGTAAATTTTATGGTAACCACAATGTAAGCTAACAAACCTATCCATCAAAATAAAAAAGAAGAAAAACATAAAAACTCAGCAAACACAAAATCAACTGTAATGAAAAAGATGAAAAGAAAACACAGAAAATGTCTCAGCACAGAAAATTAAGTGGAACAGGGAAACTGTCATCACCACAAAAAAAAGAATCAAATGACAGCCATAAATTCATATCTATCAATAATTACATTGAATGTAAATGGACTAAATGCACCAATAAAGTGACAGGAAGTGGTAGAATGGATTAAAAAAAAAAGTTCATCTGTGTGCTGCCTACAAAAGACACACTTTAGACTCAAAGACACAAACTAAAACTTAAAAGCTGCAGAAAAATATATCAAGCAAACAACATCCAAAGAAGAAAAAGATTGGCAATATTAATTCCTGACAAAATAGACTTTAAAGCAAAATCCACCACAAAGGAGGAGAAAGGACAGTACATAATTATTAAAGGGTCAAAACACCAGGAGGATATGACCAAAATAGGTATATACACACCAAATGACAAGTCTCCAAAATACATAAAGCAAAGTCTAAGAGAATTGAAAAGAGAAATAAGTAGCTCCAAAATAAGAGTAGGAGTCTATAACACATCACTTTCAGTGAAGGTCAGAACATTTAGAAAGAAACTCAGTAAACGCATTGAATATCTAAATGCCACAATCAATCGACTTGACTTTATAGACAAATATAGAACACTCCAGCCAAGAGCAGCCAAGTCTACATTCTTTTCTATTGCACATGCAACACTCTTCAGAATAGATCACAATTTAGGCCACAAAGCAAGCCTTAGAGAATCCAAAACATCAAAATATTACAAAGCACCTTTTCTGAGCATAATGCCATAAAAGTAGAAATCAGTAACAGAAACAGCAAGGAAAAGAAATCAGACATATAAAAACTGAAAAACACCTTGCTTAAAACTACTGGGTTATAGAAGAAATCAAGAAACGAATAAAGAAATTTATAGAATCAAACGAGAAAGAAAACATATTACCAGAACCTTTAGGACACAGCAAAGTCAGTGCTCAGAGGTCAATTTATAGCAATAAATGCACACAGCCAAAAGGAAGAAAGGAACGACATCAAAACATTAACCATACAACTCAAATAAACAGAAAGTGAGCAGCAAAAGAAGCCCTCAGTCACCAGAGGAAGGAAAATAATAAAGGTTAGAACAGAAATAAATGACAGAGAGAATACAAAAACAATTGAAAGAGTGAAAAAGACCAAGAGTTAGTTCTTTGAAAAGGTCAACAAAATTGACAAACCATTGCCCAAATTGACAATAGAAGAACAGGAGAGAAAGCAAATAACTTGAATAAGAAAAAAGATGGGTGCTATCACAATGGACCCAACTAAAATAAAAATGATCATAATAGAATACTATGAAAAACTGTACTCCCACAAATTTGAAAACCTAGAGGAAATGGACAAATTCCTAGAGATACACTACCCACTTAAACTAACACAAACTGAGGTAGAAAAAAAAAAATAACAAAAGATTGAAGAGGTTAAAAAAAAAAAAAAAAAAAAAACTCCCAACAACAACAACAAAAGCCCTGGACCTGATGGCTTCACTGGAGAATTCTACCAACCTCTCAGAGAATTAACACCAGTGCTACTAAAGGTATTCCAGAGCAATGAAAAAGGAAGAATACTCCCAAATTTATTCTTTAAAGCCACCATAACCCTGCTACCAAAATCAGGCAAAGACACTACAGAAACAGAAAATTACAGACAAATATCCCTCAGGAACATAGGGGCAAAAATCCTCACCAAAATTCTAGCTGATAGAATTCAATAGTATATCAAAAAAATAATTCATCATGAGCAAGTGGGATTCATACTGGGACCTCAAAAAAATTAAAAGGATGATCACCGAAAGTCTTATTAAAAGAGTAAATAGACAACTGAGAGATAGCAAAAATGTCTTTGGAAACGACTTCTCGATAAGGGTCTAATTTCTAAAATCTGTAGAAAGTTGCAACAAGTCAACTTGTAAAAGAAAACTCATTCACAAAACAGGCAAAGGCAGAAAGGTCACCAAAGAGTTCACACAAGTAGACAAATAACATATCAGAAGATATTCACAATCATTAGACATTAGAGACATGCCATGCAAAATTACAATGAGATACTATCTTACCCAGCTAAAATTGCACTGATGAAAAAACAAAACATAACAACAAATGTTGGCAAATTTGTGGGGAAATTGGAGCCCATATCCATTGCTGGAGAGACTGTAAAATGTAACACTCACTATCGAAAATGGTATGGCATTTTCTCAAAAAACTAGAAGTAGAGCTACCATATGACCCAGCAATCCTCCTCCTAGGTATAGACCTTACAGCCATTGTAGTCTTGTTGATTCTAACTCATAGAGACCCTATGGGACAAAGTAGAACTGTCACATAGCATTTTTAAGTGGCGGCCTGTGAACACAAATTTTTGATTTGAATTCGTCAAGCTTTTGATTAGCAGCTGAGGTCTTAACCACTACACCAACAGGGCTCCAGGCATATACCCTGTTGATGTTGTTAGGTGCCTTAGAGTCAATTCTGACTCATGGCTACCCCATGTACAACACAAGGAAACACTACTTGGTCCTGTGCCATCCTCACAATCAATTGCTATGCTTGAGCTCATTGTTGTAACCACTGTGTCAATCCACCTTGTTGAAGGTCCTCCTCTTTTTCACTGACCCTCTGCTCTACCAACCGTGACGTCCCTCTCCAGGGAATGGACCTTCCCGGTAACATGTCCAAAGTTAGTGAGATGAAGTCTCTATCCTTGCTCCTAATAAGCATTCTGCCTATATTTCTTCCCAAACAGATTTGTTCATTTTTCATTATTTTATCCATTACTGGATAATTTCATTTGTGTGTGTGATTTATTGATGCAAAGATAAATATCCCCAAAAATTCATTGCTATCATATTGATTCCGTCTCATGGAGACCCATGTGTTACAGAGCAGATCTTCTCTATAGGGTTTTCTTGACTGTACTCTTAACCAAAGCAAATTCCCAGACCTTCCTTCTGCTGTGTTTCAGGGTGAGTTCAAACCACCAATCTCTAGGTTGGTACCAAAAACAACACCAAACCTGTTGCCACTGAGCCGATTCCAACTCATAGCTACCCTATAGGACAGAGTAGAACCGCCCTATGTGGTTTCCAAGTAGTGGCTGGTGGATTTGAACTGTGACCTTCTGGTTAGCATCCTAAGCTCTTAACCACCACTCCACCAGGGCTCTTTTAGGTTAATAGTGGAGCACAAACCATTTGTGGCACCAAAGACTAGATACATTTGTGATATTAATCAATGGTATCCAATTTCTCTCCACAAGACTTGAACTGTTTTGCACTTTTCCACGCAGTATATATTAAAAAAAAAAAAAGCTTTCCCCAAGATATTGTGTATTCTTTATAAACTCAATTCTCTGCAGTTTAAAATTTCACTCGTTTTCATGACGTTGGATATGTTTTCATATATTTAAGTGATGATTTTACTCTCTTTTTATGTGAAGTGTTATATATTTGGACAATTTTTCTATTTATATTTTTTCACTTTTCCTTGATACTTAAGAATATTTTATTTATAAGAGAAATGAGCACTTTATCTGAGATATGATTTATTATTATTTTCCCCACTTTATTCTTTATAATTTGGCATGACTTTTGAGCTTTTTTATTTTTAACACATGGAACTATTTACTTTTACATAGTTGATTATTTTTCAATAATTTCTGTCTTGCGTTCTAAAATTTTAATCATAGCTAGACATATCTTCCTTACTCCAAAACTATATTTTAAAAAATCTTTCTCTTAGAATTATTTTATTGTTTAATTTTTTAAAAATATTTAAACTAGGAGGTGGGGCCAAGATGGTTGACTAGGTAGAAGCTACCTCGGATCCCTCTTGCAACAAAGACTTGGAAAAACAAGTGAATCGATCACATACATGACAATCTACGAACGCTGACCATCAAACACAGATCTAAAGAGTTGACCTGAGTGACAGAGACTGAGAACGAACAAACACGGGGAAGAGCGACTGTTTTCGGAGCCTGGAGCCAGTGTCCCAGTCAGGAAACCTTGGCACCGGGCTTTGGACTGGGTGCAGGGGAGCTGAGCAGGGCATCCTGAGACGGCGCAAACACAGGATGCAGCCCTAGACCCTCCAAGTGACCTCGGGGGAAGCCCAGCCAGTGCACGCAGACAGCGCAGTGACGCGGCTGACAGGAGGAGAAGTCATCGGGAGGCAGTGACTGGTTTTGGAGCTGGGAGTGCAGTGTCCCAGCTGGGGAACCTTGGCGCTGGGCTTTGGACTGGGAGCGGAGGAACTAACCAAGGCTTCTGAGACAACGCAAGCATGGGACGCAGACCTGACCCTCGGGGGCAATCTCTACCCAGCCAGTGCACACAGTTGACGTGCCACTCAGGAATCTCAGATAAAACAGTTATCCCAAGCAAGATAAGTAACTTTGTCTATGTTCCGGGGTGCTACTCTCTCCTATTTCTCTGAATCCTCCCCTCCCCTCCCCAGGAGGCTTCATTAACATTGGAATTTCCTGAGCCAGAGAGTGAACTGCGCTGCGGTTTTTCTTTCTTTTTTTTTTTTTGGTCTTTTCCTAACCCATTCTCCTGGCCTGAGAGAAGCAACTACAAAAAAACCAGGGGCCAAAAATCCTTCCCTAATTGGACTAAAAATACAAAACCAGCTCCAGCCAAGCATATGTGACCCACAGTCTTGGGCTTTCATCCCTACAAGGAACAAGGTGGCTATTATAATGCAAAGGCAATTCTGATAGGGATCTGACTGTAATTGTTTTAGTGGATCACTGGAAAGACAAATTTCCCAGGTCTGATAACTCTGCGTATTCAACAGAGCCCTCACTGACCCACAACAGGGAACTGAGGCTGAAGCTCCCCCCAGACCACCTAGCCTCTTGCCTTAGGGGTCTAAGGAGGGTGACACCTACCAATCTGTAGAGGTACTTGCATTGGGGGCCTAAGGTACAGCTGCAGAGCCCACCCACCAAAGTGCTTTAGGAATAGAGACACACCTACCTCACTGACACTTGGGGGAAGACTGTCAGCATCCTGACCCCCTTGGAGTGTGCATCCCTGCTGCTACTAGAATCTGGTGCACACAACTATCACCACTACGTCTCTAGGTGGATAGGTGACAGTCTGCACCACACACTTGATGACCCAAAATCAGATTCTATTCAAGAATAGTGAATGGACTCTTAGGCTTATATATCTGGTAACAGCCCAAACCAGCTGGTAATAGGACATAAGTGATTCAAGGGCTACAACAATCAAGACAGGGCAATCTAGTAGCCCATCTATGAATATTGAAAGAAAACAAAACAAGATAAGACTCTGTGAGCGGATGTAGAATAAATCACTACAATATCTTAGTGATGGCTCAGAGACAGCAGTCGATATCAAACCACATGAAGAAGCAGACCATGACTGCTTCTACTACTCCCCAAACTAAAGAATCAAAATCTTTCCCAAATGAAGATACAATCCTGGAATTGCCAGATACAGAATATAAAAAACTAATTTACAGAATGCTTCAAGACATCAGGGATGACCTCAGAAATGAAATAAGGCAATCTACAGAAAAAGCCAAGGAACACACTGATAAAGCAGTTGAAGAACTCAAAAAGATTATTCAAGAACATAGTAGAAAAATTAATACCTTGCAAGAATCCATAGAGAGACAGCATTCAGAAATCCAAAAGATTAAAAATAAAATTACAGAATTAGACAACGCAATAGGAAGTCAGAGGAGCAGACTCTAGCAATTGGAATGCAGAGTGGGAGATCTGGAGGACCAGGGAATTGACACCAATATAACTGAAGAAAAATCAGATAAAAGAATTTCAAAAAATGAAGAAACCCTAAGAATCATGACTTCTTCACTCTATCAAGAAGAATAACTTGTGTGATTGGAGTCTCAGAACACGGAGAGATCACGGAAAATACAGAGAGAATAGTTGAAGATCTGTTAGCAGAAAACTTCCCTGATATCATGAAAGACGAAAGGATATCTATCCAAGATGCTCATCAAACCCCATTTAAGACTGATCCGAAAAGAAAATCACCAAGACATATTATCATGAAACATGTCAAAACCAAAGATAAAGAGAAAATTTTAAAAGCAGCCAGGGAGAAAAGAAAGGTCTCCTACAAAGGAGAATCAATAAGAATAAGTTCAGACTACTCAGCAGAAACCATGCAGTCAAGAAGGCAATGGGATGACATATATAGAGCACTGAAGAAGAAAAACTGCCAGCTAAGGGTCATATATCCAGCAATACTCTCTCTCAAATATGAAGGTGAAATTAAGACATTTACAGATAAACACAAGCATAGAGAATTTCCAAAAACCAAACCAAAGCAACAAGAAATACTAAAGGAAATTGTTTGCTCAGAAAACCAATAATATCAGATAACAGCACAACACAAGGTCACAGAGCAAAACATCCTGATATCAACTCAAATAGGGAAATCACAAAAACAAATTAAGATTAATTTTAAAAAGAAAAAAATGCTCAAAACAGGGAATCATTGAAGTCAGTATGTAAAAGATCACAATAATCAAAAAGAGGGACTAAATACAGGTGGCATAGAACTGCCATATGGAGAGGGATGCAAGGTGATATAGGACAACAAAAGTTAGGTTTTTACTTAGAAAAATAGGGGTAAATATTAAGGTAACCACAAAGAGGTATAACAACTCCATAACTCACAATAAAAACCAAGAAAAACATAACAACTCAGCAAACATAAAGTCAAATACTATGAAAATGAGGAACACACAATTTACAAAGAAAAACGTCTCAGCACAAAAAAGTAAGTAGAAAAATGAAATTGTCAACAACACACATAAAAAGACATCAAAATGACAACACTAAACACTTACTTATCTATAATTGCACTGAATTAAATGGACTAAATGCACCGAAAAAGAGACAGAGAGTCTCAGACTGGATAAAGAAACACGATCCATCTATATGCTGCCTACAAGAGACACACCGTAGACTTAGAGACACAAAAAAAACTAAAACTCAAAGGATGGAAAAAAATATATCAAGCAAACAACAAGCAAAAAAGAGCAGGAGTAGCAATATTAAGTTCTGACAAAATAGACTTTAAAGTTAAATCCACCACAAAGGATAAAGAAGGACACTGCAGAATGATTAAAGGGACAATTGATCAGGAAGATATAACCATATTAAATATTTATGCACCCAATGACAGGGCTGCAAGATACATAAAACAAATTTTAACAGAATTGAAAAGTGAGATAGACACCTCCACAATTATAGTAGGAGACTTCAACACACCACTTTCGGAGAAGGACAGGACATCCAGTAAGAAGCTCAATAGCGACACGGAAGACCTAATTGCTACAAGCAACCAACTTGTCCTCATTGAAGTATACAGAACACTCCACCCAACTGCTGCAAAGTACACTTTTTTTTCTAGTGCACATGAAACATTCTCTAGAATAGACCACATATTAGGTCATAAAACAAACCTTTGCAGAATCCAAAAAATCGAAATATTACAAAGCATCTTCTCAGAACATAAGGCAATAAAAGTGGAAATCAATAACAGAAAAATTAGGGAAAAGAAATCAAATACATGGAAACTGAACAACACCCTGCTGAAAAAAGACTGGGTTATAGAAGACATTAAGGAGGGAATAAGGAAATTCATAGAAAGCAACGAAAATGAAAATACTTCCTATCAAAACCTCTGGGACACAGCAAAAGCAGTGCTCAGAGGTCAATTTATATCATTAAATGCACACATACAAAAAGAAGAAAGAGCCAAAATCAGAGAACTGTCCCTACAACTTGAACAAATAGAAACTGAGCAACAAAAGAATCCATCAGGCACCAGAAGAAAACAAATAATAAAAATTAGAGCTGAACTAAATGAACTAGACAACAGAAAAACAATGGAAGGAATTAACAAAGCTAAAAGCTGGTTCTTTGAAAAAATTAACAAAATTGATAAACCATTGGCCAGACTGACTAAAGAAATACAGGAAAGGAAACAAATAACCCAAATAAGAAACGAGATGGGCCACATCACAACAGACCCAACTGAATTAAAAGAATCATATCAGATTATTAAGAAAAATTGTACTCTAACAAATTTGCAAACCTAGAAGAAATTGATGAATTCCTAGAAAAACACTACCTACCTAAACTAACACAATCAGAAGTAGAACAACTAAATAGACCCATAACAAAAAAAGAGATTGAAATGGTAATCAAAAAACTCCCAACAAAAAAAAGCCCTGGCCCGGACAGCTTCACTGCAGAGTTCTATCAAACTTTCAGAGAAGAGTTAACACCACTACTACTAAAGGTATTTCAAAGCACAGAAAATGACAGAATACTACCTAACTCATTCTGTGAAGCCACCATATCCCTGATACCAAAACCAGGTAAAGACACCACAAAAAAAGAAAATTATAGACCTATATCCCTCATGAACATAGATGCAAAAATCCTCAACAAAATTCTAGCCAATAGAATTCAATAACATATTAAAAGAATAATTCACCACAACCAAATGGGATTTATACCAGGTATGCAAGGCTGGTTTAATATTAGAATAACCATGAATGTAATCCACCATATAAATAAAACAAAAGACAAAAACCACATGATCTTATCAATTGACGCAGAAAAGGCATTTGACAAAGTCCAACACCCATTTATGATAAAAACTCTCACCAAAAGAGGAATTGAAGGAAAATTCCTCAACATAATAAAGGGCATTTATACAAAGCCAACAGCCAACATCATTCTAAATGGAGAGAACCTGAAAACATTTCCCTTGAGAACAGGAACCAGACAAGGATGCCCTTTATCACTGCTCTCATTCAACACTGTTCTAAAGGTCCTAGCCAGAGCAATTAGGCAAGACAAAGAAATAAAAGGCATCCGGATTGGCAAGGAGGAAGTCAAATTATCTCTATTTGCAGATGACATGATCTTATACACAGAAAACCCTAAAGAATCCTCCAGAAAACTACTGAAACTAATAGAAGAGTTTGGCAGAGTCTCAGGTTATAAGATAAACATACAAAAATCACTTGGATTCTTCTACATCAACAAAAAGAACATTGAAGAGGAAATCACCAAATCAATACCATTCACAGTAGCCCCCAAGAAGATAAAATACTTAGGAATACATCTTACCAAAGATGTAAAAGACCTATACAAAGAAAACTACAAAATACTAGTGCAAGAAACTAAAAAGGACCTACTTAAGTGGAAAACATACCTTGCTCATGGATAGGAAGACTTAACATAGTAAAAATGTCCGTTCTACCAAAAGCCATCTATACATACAATGCACTTCCGATCCAAATTCCAATGACATTTTTTAATGTGATGGAGAAACAAATCACCAACTTCATATGGAAGGGAAAGAAGCCTCGGATAAGTAAGCATTACTGAAAAAGAAGAAGAAAGTGGGAGGCCTCTACCTGATTTCAGAACCTATTATACAGCCACAGTAGTCAAAACAGCCTGGTACTGGTACAACAGGCACATAGACCAATGGAATAGAATTGAGAATCCAGACACAAATCCATCCACGTATGAGCAGCTGATATTTGACAAAGGCCCAGTGTCAGTTAACTGGGGAAAAGATAGTCTTTTTAACAAATGGTGCTGGCATAACTGGATATCCACCTGCAAAAAAATGAAGCAGGACCCATACCTCACACCATGCACAAAAACTAACTCCAAGTGGATCAAAGACCTAAATATAAAGACTAAAACAATAAAAGTCATGGAAGAAAAAATAGAGACAACGTTAGGAGCCCTAATACAAGGCATAAACAGAATACAAAATATTACCAAAAATGACGAAGAGAAACCAGATAACTGGGAGCTCCTAAAAATCAAACACCTATGCTCATCTAAAGACTTCACCAAGAGTAAAAAGACCACCTACGGATTGGGAAAGAATGTTCAGCTATGACATCTCCGACCAGCGCCTGATCTCTAAAATCTATATGATTCTGTCAAAACTCAACCACAAAAAGACAAACAACCCAATCAAGAAGTGGGCAAAGGATATGAACACACACTTCACTAAAGAAGATATTCAGGCAGCTAACAGATACATGAGAAAATGCTCTCGATAATTAGCCATTAGAGAAATGCAAATTAAAACTACAATGAGATTCCATCTCACTCCAACAAGGCCGGCATTAATCCAAAAAACACAAAATAATAAATGTTGGAGAGGCTGCGGAGAGATTGGAACTCTTATACACCGCTGGTGGGAATGTCAAATGGTACAACCACTTTGGAAATCTATCTGGCATTTTCTTAAAAAGTTAGAAATAGAACTACCATACAGCCCAGAAATCCCACTCCTCGGAATATACCCTAGAGAAGTAAGAGCCTTCACACAAACAGATATATGCACACCCATGTTTCTTGCAGCTCTGTTTACAATAGCAAAAAGCTGGAAGCAACCAAGGTGTCCATCAACGGATGAATGGGTAAATAAATAGTGGTATATTCACACAATGGGATACTACGCATTGATAAAGAACAGTGACGAATCTGTGAAACATTTCATAACATGGAGGAATCTGGAAGGCATTATGCTGAGTGAAATTAGTCAGAGGCAAAAGGACAAATATTGTGTAAGACCACTATTATAAGATCTTGAGAAATAGTATAAACTGAGAAGAACACATACTTTTGTGGCTACGAGGCAGGGAAGGAGGGAGGGTGGGAGAGGGTTATTTACTGATTAGTTAGTAGATAAGAACTACTTTAGGTGAAGGGTAGGACAATACTCAATACATGGAAGGTCAGCTCAAATGGACTGGACCAAAAGCAAAGAAGTTTCTGGGATAAACTGAATGCTTCAAAGGTCAGCGTAACAAGGCCAGGGGTCTGGGGACCATGGTTTCAGGGGACTTCTAAGTCAATTGGCAAAATAATAGTATTATGAAAACATTCTGCATCCCACTTTGAAATGCGGCGTCTGGGGTCTTAAATGCTAACAATCGGCCATCTAAGATGCATCAATTAGTCTCAACCCACCTGGATCAAAGGAGAATGAAGAACACCGAGGTCAAACGATAACTATGAGTCCAAGAGACAGAAAGGGCCACATGAACCAGAGACTTACATCATCCTGAGACCAGAAGAACTAGATGGTGCTGGCCACAACCAATGACTGCCCTGACAGGGAGCACAATAGAGAACCCCTGAGGGAGCAGGAGATCAGTGGGATGCAGACCCCTAATTCTCATAAAAAGACCATACTTAATGGTCTGACCGAAACTAGAGGAATGCTGGCGGTCATGGTCCCCAAACCTTCTGTTGGCCCAGGACAGGAACCATTCCAGAAGACAACTCATCAGATGTTGAAGAGACTGGACAATGGGTTGGAGAGAAATGCTGATGAAGAGTGAGCTAATTATATCAGGTGGACACTTGAGACTATGTGGGCATCTCCTGTCTGGAGGGAAGATAGGAGGGTAGAGAGGGTTAGAAACTGGCAAAGTCACAAAAGGAGAGACTGGAAGGGCTGACTCATTAGGGGGAGAGTAAGTGGGAGTATGGAGTAAGGTGTATATAAGCTTATATGTGACAGACTGACTTGATTTGTAAACGTTCACTTAAAGCTCAATAAAAATTGTTGAAAAAAATTTAAACTAGAGTACCATTTGGAGTCTTTCCTGCTGTAGTATGGAGTATTGAAAAAAAATGATTTTTCCTAAATTACTGTCCAAGTATCCCAGTAATTTTAATTCTAAAAGTACATATTTAAACTATTTCATTTGCTATATTTACTATGGAAACCTTGATAACGTAGTGGTTGAGTGCTACACTGCTAAGCAGAAGGTCGGCAGTTCAAATCCACCAGGCACTCCTTGGAAACTCTGTGGGACAGTTCTACTCTGTCTTATAGAGTCACTATAATTCTGAATTGAGTAAATGGCAATTTTTTTTAATCTTTATTATATGATATATTCTCATGTGTATTTGTGTCTTCCATTTACACCATCAGATCTCACTATTTATGCACAATATCAAAAACAAAGAAACAAAAAAGCAAAACAAATCCTTGAAACTCATAGCGAACCTATAGGAAAAAGTAGAACTGCCCCACAGGGTTCCAAGGAGCAGCTGGTAAATATGAACTGCCGAACTTTGTGACTAACAGCTGCAGTCATAACCATTGGCCACCAAGGCTCCACATGCACGATAAAACCCTGTGCAAATTATGAGACTCTAGAATTCCCTTTTAGTTTAGTTACTTCTGGGAAGGGCACCTACTGTATGTAGCTCAGGTCTGGCTGGCATTTCACCCCACTGCTGTGCTCTGTCACACCTTATTCCCATGGGAGGCCTTGCTCACCACTCACTCTTCCCACTTTCCATGTTTTCAAGGTTGTAATTCCTAACACCTTCCAATTAGCTCCCCTAATCACTATTTGTGATTATAATATTATAGGGTTTCCCTCTTCTGGAGACAGAGAGATAGGTGATAGATAGATAGACGATAGATAGATAGATAGATTAGATAGATGATAGAGAGAGATACATAGATACATAGATGATACACAGACAGATAGACAGAAAGACAGATAGACAGACAGATAGATAGACAGACAGACAGATAGATAGATACTATATACAACTTTTAGGTTAGTGGTTGGAACATATGTATATTTCATTATTAATCCCAAATTCTTGCTGTAAGTTTAGAGGACTTGAAGTTTTTATTAATGAAGACCAGAGACTAAAGTCTCCAGTATGGATTATGCCTCAACATTAGGGAACAAAAATCCGCACAACTGGACAAATGAGCAACATCACAATAAACGGAGAAAAGAATGAATTTGTCAAAGATTTCATTTTGCAAGGATCTAAAATCAAACGGAAACTCTGCTGGCGTAGTGGTTAAGTGCTATGGCTGCTAACCAAATCCACCAAGCACTCCTTGGAAACTCTGTTGGGCAGTTCTACTCTGACCTATAGGGTCACTATGAGTCAGAATTGACTCAACAGCGTTGAGTGTGTGCGTGTGTGTGTGTGTGTGAAAATCTACACCCATTAAAGCAGCGGTCCAGAAATCAAAAGACATATTCCATTGAGCAAATCTGCTGTGAAAGACCTTTTCCAGTGTAAAAAATCAAAGATATCACTTTGAAGACTAATGTGCGCCTGGCTGTGGTGTTTTTTATCACCTCACATGCGTGCTAAAGCTGGACAATGAATAAGGAAGACCAAAGTAGAATTGACACTTTTGAATTACGATATTGAGGAAGCATATTGAATACACTATGGACTGCCAAAAGAACGATCAAATCTGTGTTTGAAGATGTACAAACAGAATGCTCCTTAGAAGCTAGGATGGCAAGAATATGTCTCACATACTTTGGACATGTTATCAGGAGGGATCAGTCTCTGGAGAAGGACATCATGCTTGGTAGAGGGTCAGTGAAAAAGAGGAAGACACTCAACAAGATTGATTGACTCAGTGGCTGCAACAATGGGCTCAAGTACAACTATTGTGAGGATGGCGCAGGGCAGGGCAGTGTTTTGTTCTGTTGTACACAGTGTTGCTATGAGTTGGAACTGACTCGATGGCACCTAACAACAATAAAACAACTAACCTCAAGGTTGGAGGCAATTATAATTCCTTAGAAATAACTACTTACTAAATAATAATAGGAAACTCTGGTGGCATAGTGGTTAAGTGCTTTGGCTGCTAACCGAAAGGTCGGAAGTTGGAACCCACCAGGTTGTTGTTAGTTGTTAGGTGTCGTTGAGTCAGTTTTGACTCATAGTGATGCTATGCACAACAGAAAGAAACACTGCCCGGTCCTGAGCCATCCTTACAATCGTTGTTATGCTTGAACTCCTTGCTGCAGCCACTGTGTCAATCTACCTCATTGAGGGTCTTCCTCTTTTCCCCTGACCCTGTACTTTGCCAAGCATGATGTCCTTCTCCAGGGATTGATCCCTTCTGACAACATGTCCAAAGTATATAAGATGCAGTCTATCCATCCTTGCTTCTAAGGAGCATTCTGGTTGTACTTCTTCCAAGACAGATTTATTCGTTATTTTGGCAGTCCATGGTATATTCAAAATTCTTTGCCAACACCACAATTCAAAGGTGTCAATTCTTCTTCTGTCTTCCTTATTCATTGTCCAGCTTTCACATGCATATAATGCAATTGAAAATACCATGCTTTGGGTCAGGATCACCTTAGGCTTCAAGGTGACGTCTTTGCTCTTCAACACTTTAAAGAGGTCCTTTGCGGCAGACTTACCCAATGTAATGGATCTTTTGATTTCTTGACTGCTGCTTCCGTAGGTGTTGATTGTGGATCCATATAAAATGAAATCCTTGACAACTTCAATCTTTTCTCCATTTATCATGATGTTGCTCATTGGTCCAGTTATGAGGATTTTTGTTTCTTTATGTTGAGGTGCAATCTGTACTGAAGGCTATGGTCCTTGATCTTAATTTGTAAGTGCTTCAAGTCCTTTTCACTTTCAGCAAGCAAGATTGTGTCATCTGCATAACCCAGGTTGTTAATGAGTCTTCCTCCAATCCTGATGCCCTGTTCTTCTTCATATAGTCCAGCTTCTCAGATTATTTCCTCAGTATACAGATTGAATAGGTATGGTGAAAGAGTACAACCCTGACACACACCTTTCCTGACTTTAAACCAATCAGTATTCCCTTGTTCTGTCTGAACTACTGCCTCTTGATCTATGTAAAGTTTCTACATGAGCACAATTAAGTGTTCTGGAATTCTCATTCTTGGCAATATTATCCATAATTTGTTATGATCCACACAGTCGAATGCCTTTGCATAGTCAATAAAACACAGGTAAACATCCTTCTGGTATTCTCTGCTTTCAGCGAGGATCCATCTGACATCAGCAATGATATCCCTGGCTCCATGTCCTCTTCTGAAACACTCCTGAATTTCTGGCAGTTCCCTGTTGATATACTGCTGCAGCCATTTTTGAATGATCTTCAGCAGAATTTTGCTTGGGTGTGATATTAATGATATTGTTCTATAATATCTACATTTGGTTGGATTACCTGTCTTGGAAATAGGCATAAATTATGGATCTCTTCCAGTCAGTTGGCCAGGAAGCTGTCTGCCATATTTCTTGGAATAGACGAGCGAGCAACTCCAGTGCTGCATCTGTTTCTTGAAACTTCTCCATTGATATTCCATCAATTCTTTGAGCGTTGTTTTTCACCAATGCCTATGGAGCAGCTTGGACTTTTTCCTTCAGTACCATCAGTTCCTGATCATATGCTACCTCCTGAAATGGTTGAACATTAACTAATTCTCTTTGGTGTAATGGCTCTGTGTATTCCTTCCATCTTCTTTTGATGATTCCTGCGTTGTTTAATATTTTCCCCATAGAATCCCTCACTATTGCAGCTTGAGGCTTGAATTTTTTCTTTCTTTCTTTCAGCTTGAGAACCACTGAGCAAATTCTTCTCTTTTGGTTTTCCATCTCCAGCTCTTCGCACATGTCATTATAATACTTTGTCTTCTCGAGCAGCCCTTTGAAATCTATTCAGTTCTTTTACTTCATCAATTCTTCCTTTTGCTTTAGCTGCTTGATGAGTTTCCTCTGACATCCCTTTTGGTGTTTTCTTTCTTTCCTGTCTTTTCAATGACCTCTTCTAGCTTTCTTCATGTATGATGTCCTTGACGGCACTCCAAATTTCATCTGGTCTTCAGTCACTAGTGTTCATTGTGTCAAATGTATTCTTCAGATGGTCTCTAAAATCAGGTAGGATATACTCAAGGTCATATTTTGGCTCCCGTGGACTTGCTCTGATTTTCTTCAGTTTCAGCTTGAACTTACATATGAGCAATTGATTGTCTGTTCCACAGTCAGCCCCTGGCCTTGTACTGACTGATGATATTGAGCTTTTCATCATCTCTTTCCACAGATGTAGTCAATTTGATTTCTGTGTGTTCCATCTAGTGAGGTACATGTGTATAGTCACTGTTTATATTGGTGAAAGAAGATATGTGCAATGAAGAAGTTGTTGGTCTTGCAAAATTCTGTCATTCAGTCTCTGGCATTGTTTCTATCTCCGAGGCCATATTTTCCAAATACTGATCCTTATTCTTTGTTTTCAACTTTCACATTCCATTCACCAGTAATTATCAATGCATCCTGATTGCGTATTCGATCAATTTCAGACTGCAGCAGCTGATAAAAATATTCTAATTCTTTGTCTTTGGCCCTAATGGTTGGTGCATAAATTTGAGTAATAGTCGTATTAACTGGTCTTCCTTGTAGGCGTATGGATATCATCCTATCACCGAGAGCATTATACTTCAGGCTAGATCTTGAAATATTGTTTTTGACGATGAATGCAACACCATTCCTCTTCAAATAGTCATTTCAGTGCAGTAGACTATATGATTGTCCAATTCATAATGGCCAATACCAAACCATTTCAGCTCACTAATGCCTAGGACACTGATGTTTATGCATTCCACTTCATTTTTGATGATTTCCAATTTTCCTAGATTCATACTTTGTACATTCCAGGTTCCAATTATTAATGGATGTTTGTAGCTGTTTCTTCTCATTTTGAGTCATGCCACATCAGCAAATGAAGGTCCCAAAAGCTTTACTCCATCCACATCATTAAGGTCGACTCTACTTTGAGGAGGCAGCTCTTCCCCAGTCATCCTTTGAGTGCCTTCCAACCTGGGGGCTCATCTTCCAGCACTATATCAGACAATGTTCCACCGCTATTCACAAGGTATCTGTCAGTTTGTCGTACTGTGGGGGCTTGTATGTTTCTGTGATTCAAGAAGCTATGCCACAGGTATTCAGATACCAGCAGGGTCACCCATGGAGGTCAGGTTTCAGGTGTGCTTCCAGAATAAGACAGACTAGGAAGAAGGACCCAGCAGTCTACTTCTGAAAAGCATTAGCCAGTGAAAAATCCACCAAGAGCTCCTTGGAAACCAAATGGGGCATTTGTACTCTGTCCTATAGGGACGCCATGAATCAGAATTGACTTGAGAGCAATGGGTTTGGTTTTGGTTTTAAACAATAGTAAGTAACATCCCTTTTTCACAAAGGGAAATTTAGCTTCAAGCCAATATTCTTAAACTACCTGCCTTAGGCTGAATTCTCTGGAAAAGCAAAACCAGAGAAGCATTTTGTCTTAGTCATCTATTACTGCTATAAAATGAATAGCAAAAGTGGATAGCTTTAAGAAACACAAATTTATTCTCTCATAAGCTAGTAGATTACAAATCTAAATTCCAGATCTCAGCTCCAAGGGAAGTCTTTCTCTCTCTGTCAGCTCTGGAGGAAGGTCCTTGTCATCAGTCTTCCCCTGGTTGATGACCTTCTCAGGCACAGGAACCCCCAGTCCAAAGGACATGCTCTGCTTCTGGTCCTGCTTTCTTGGTGGTAGGAGGTCCCCAAGTCTGCTTTCCTTTTATCTTTTGAGAGATAGAAGGTGGTGCAGGCCACACCTCAGGCAAAATCCTGGGATGTGGCCTGAGCAAGGGTGTTATTTCTCACCCTAATCCTCTTTAACCACAGGCAGAGATTATGATTTATAATACATAGGAAAATCACATAATGGAGGACACCCACATGTGGCCTAACCAAGTTGACACATATTTTTGGAGGATACAATTCAATCCATCACACATTTATTTTATATGCATATATATATATATACATAGAGTGAGAGAGATGGGAGGATTTATCTCAAGAAAATGGTGCATGAAGTTGTAGAGGCTAGCAAGTCCCAAGTTCGTGGCTCAGACATTAAGGACTGATGAACCCAAAATGTGCAGGTCAGGTGGCAGGCTGCTAGCTCACAGCTGTGAAGGCTGATGAATCTAAGATCAGCCGGTGAGACGGCAGGCTGCTGGCTAAAGTCCCAAGAGGAGAAGGTCAGATGCTGATGAGCCAAATGTAGGATCCAGGGCAGAGTAAAAGCCAGCCAGCTTTGCCAGGAAGTCTACATATATTGGATCCAGGTCACACCCCCAACAAAACTCCCTTTTACTTGACTGGCTACTTACAACAGATCCCATCATGGAGGTAATCCCATTATATCAGATCTCATCATTATACCATCATAAAAAAAAAAAATTTTTTTTATACCATTGCCAAAATAGAGTATAACTGTGAAACCACTGAAAGTTATGATCTAGCCAAGCCGACATGCAATGTTAGGAATCACACTTCCTAGATGTGTCACTCAGATTTGAGGTCCCCAAGGGGAAATATTTTATAACGGTAGACTGACTAGTGTCCTGGAATCTTGCTTCTCTTCTCAGCTGCAATTATATCAGAATCACATTTTCTTTACATGAAGTTCAATAGGATTCACACCCTAAAACTAGGCCCACAGATGGAATGAAGTTGAGGAAAGATGGTAGAATGCTGCAAGGAATAGAAAAAGTCCCCTATTGGGATTTATCTTGGGACACAAAACAAAACAAACCCTTTTGAACTAGACTTAACATACCCAAAAGTCAGTTTTTCAAGGTAGTCTTGAGGAAATAAATTATATACTTTATGATTTTTAAGGAAAAAAAATTCTTTGTTATAAGAACATTTATTACAACTCTTATAGAGGCCAGCCCCAGAATTTGGATTAAGGCACCCATTTCAGAGGAGAAAATATGGCAAAAACTTCAGGAAAATGTGACAAGGACTCAGTCTAATAGGAACAGTTGGTCCATATGAAGCAGTCATGATAGATAAGCTGAGAATTGGATTTGTGTCAGTTTTGGATGGCATCTAATGGCATTGCTCAGTTAAGGGCAATTGAGGACCCTGTTCAAGTCTAAAAATTAAAACTGTCTGTTCATTCTATTCCATTGAGAGGCTGCAGGGGAAGAGTACTCTAGGTAGAGTGAGAGCTATCTGGGAAAATAAGTAAATAAACAAAATCAGAGTGCCAAAGCAATTTAATTACAATTTTAACTGTGTTAGGTGGAAGAAGTCCCCAGGGGAAGAAATAACTATTTTGTATTTAAAAAGCATTCTAAGTTCAAAATGAACGTGCTGTTTTAAAGGTGGATTGACTAGCACTGATGCAATAAGTTGTTTTAGCTGAAGTAAATCAAATACTTAAATATGTAAGCCCTCTTCAGTGAGGAAGAAACAAGATTATCACAAACAGACCAAAACTCAAACCCACTGCTGTCACGTTGATTCAAACCAACAATGATCCTTCAGGACAGGCCAAAACAGTCCCATTGAGTTTCCAAGGCAATAAATCTTTAAGGAAGCTGACTGCCACAACTTTCTCACACGGAGCAGATCGTAGGTTCTAACTACAGACCTTTTTGGATAGCAGCTGAGCACTTTAACCACTGAGCCACCAGGGATCCTATTTTCCAAAATAACAAAGGTAAATATGAAATGTTTTATATTAATACTCAAAGTTAGTACATATTATTAAACTTAACATTTCATAGGGAGTAGTATGCTGTTTATTAAAGCAGCTCCTTTATATTTATTTCTGACTCTATTAAATACACTTTACCTTAAACAATGAATTTCAATAGTGATATTAAATTACTTTGAAACAATGCAAATTTGAAAAACTTGTTTTTTAAGAATGCTAAATAATATTATAGGAAAACTTAATTTCTAGCAAAGACTTTGTAGCAAAAAAGCATTATATTTATTTTACTTCTGATATTTTAAAAAGATATTTAAAGTAAAATAATTCATGAAATAAGTTTACAATCACTGAGGAATCCAAGAGGCATTTACATAAAAACTACTTTCACTTTAAAGAATTTACAAGATAATATAAAATTTTAAGTTCATATTGTTTCTCAAGTTAATTTCAGAAATTATGTTTTCGATTTTTATCAAAAATACAAGCATAGCTGAGGTTTAGTTAGATTGGGGACATTGACCATGACTAATATCTATCTGAATCAGAATATTGTTAACCAAAAGCAAACTCATTGCCCTCCAGTGGATTCTGACTCATAACTACCCTACAGGATAGAGTAGAACTGCCTCATAGGGTTTCCAAGTCTGTAAATCCTTATTGAAGCCACCTGTCATATCATCCTCCCACAGAGTGACTGATGGGTTTGATCCACTGACCTTTTGGTTAGCGTCTATGCACTCAACCACTGTACCCACCAAGACTCCTTCAGAATATTATTGCACATTCTTTAATCATTTGGATTTTTTCCAGGGAATGGATGCTTAGATTTGAAATAAAAGTATGATAACATTAAGTTTTATATATCTAAAGGTAATAAGAACTTAGACATTTTAAAGAAAGAAGAATAATATAGTTTGGGGACAACACACAGGGTAAATCTCTGCTCTTTCTACCTGTTCTCTGGAGAAAAACATAGACAAAACTTACGTATTTAGTGTTATACCTAGATAATTTTTATCATCAGAAAGATTGTTTATACAATTAGAAATGCTATTTCACTTAGCATCCAAAGTCATTTTATTCAATTAAAACAATTTACTTTTTTTTTAATTAAATGCTATAGTTCCTAAAATCACACATAAAGATTTAGCTCTTTTGTCCTCTTGTGGATCTTAATTCTTCTCACCCTCTTAAAAGTGATGTTTTTATTTTAATAATGTCTATTCCTTTAATTTTTTTTATTTTTTTATTCCTTTATTTCAGTTCAGAACCAAATCCTGAGTACCACATTAGGTGAACACCCATTTTCTGGGATCTATGTTAAATATTTTCGTTATTTATGTTGAATTCAGGTAGGAATATAGTCACTGCCTTTACCTCTCAGATCATTTAGTACCAAAAAAAGAAAATGCATACAAGGAATATTACCCTAAATGCAATTCTAAGTGCTGAGCAATGATGGGTAATATAGGTGTTAAACAGTCCACAAAGTAGAGACAATCACAGAAACACAAACGTTAGCAGAAAATTCATGGAGAAATTGCAACTTGAGATTTGAATATTTTTAGGAGATTTGTTACACTTTGGTAATTGATTTTAAGATCTTACTTCTTTCCCATGATAATCCTGTGATGCAAAGAAAAATAAATTATTTTTCATGTCGAATAGCATACTGTGCAAAATTCAGAAGACTAAATTAAAATAATACATGGATGATAATAATAAGTAGCTGTTAATAGAAAAATTTTTTTGTATAATAATAATAAGTAACAAAAATGATAGTCTTATAAATATCAGAACATCAAGTTATTTTATTTATATTAAATGATTTAATTCATATAGCAAAACTATATGTTGGTATAGTTGCTAAAAATTTTACAGCTGAGCAAATTGTGTAAGTGGAAAAATTAATCAACCTGGATGAAGTCCTCACACAGCTAGATGTTGTTGAGCTTAATTCAATTCTAGTCCATCTGGGAAATACTGTTCTTTAACCATGATCGCTCGACTCGACAGCAGTGGTCTTGGTAGTGGTTAACCATGATCACGGGGCACTAGTGACACAATGGTTAAGCCCTCAGCTGTTAACCAAAAGGCCGGTTGGTCAAACCAACCAGGTGCTCCTTGGAAAGAAGATCTGTCAGTTGACTTCCCTAAAGATATAGAGTTTAGGAAACCCTGTGGGGCAGTTCTACTCTGCCCTATAGGGTCACTGTGACTTGGAATTGACTCCTCGGCAACGTTTTTTTTTTTTTGTTTGTTTTGTTTTTTTTAACTGTGGCACCATACTTCTGCTCTGCTTAGTAGACAAGGTACAAATCAATTAGGATGGAAAGATGAATAGCAGGGTGAGGCAAGAGGCACCTTGTGTCTTTCAAAATTTAAGAAGGCACTCACTTTCAGGATTGTGCAAGTGCAAGGATGGCCCTGAATCTATCCTTAAATTTTACACCTTATTAGTTTCAGTGATTAGTCCTTTTCCTGACCCTGATAAAAGGGAATGGTTAGAAAAATAATGCCAACAAAGGATCTCAGAACCACTTCATCAAATACCAATTTTACTATGCAATCTGTTAAATCCTAGCACTACAGGCTTAAGGAACATACAATCATAATCATAGTTATAGAACCATAACTAAAGTGTAAACAGCTTAAAATCAGTAGGTAAATGATAGATTTTACCAATATTATCTCATTTAGTCCTCACAAATACATATTAGAAACTTTAAATAATAGCTTAATATCACAAAGATAATAAATCATGTAGATAAGAGTCAAACTCAAGCCCATTAAAGTAAAAAAAAAAAGAAACTGATGTGCAGTCACAAAACCTGTGTGCAACTGGCCGAATTGTCCACATGTAGTGAGTCTCAATGTCCTCAAGTCTAAAGAAAAGTCAGTCTAGAAACAGTTATCTGACGTGGTAATTTTTGAGTAACAACAAAGATAATGGTGGGTGAACACAACACAATCAGCACAACATAAAATCCAGTATTTTTCCTCCTCCTGTCCCGCAAACATACACACAGGTAACGAATACCTCCCATTCTACCCCTGTTTTTCCAGGATGACTACGTTTATTGTTTGTATCTGAATCAACGTTCCCAGGCTAATTTCACTGAATAAAATCCTCCTTTTCTACAGATTTGATATCCGACAAAAAGATATCTGTTTTATTCCTCTATGCAAAATGAAATAGTCCCTGAATTTTCTTTTTAATCTAATATGACCTGTGTAATAGAAAGCTATATGCTTAAAATTCTCAAGTGATGGGAGGACGAAGCATTGAAATACGCAATTGAAAATGTATGTTAGAAGAGAGTTTATGATTTAGTGTTTGGGAAGCTTGACTGAGAAAATGCACACAGAAATACAATAGATTGTCAAGATGTGTAATTAACGTAAAGTGAGATTAGATGGCAAAGCTCAGGGTCATCTCCAGAAGTTGTCAGTTGCTCCAGTGCCTGTGCTGAGTCAGATATAGCTTGATCTATCCTGGGCTGTGCTCCGAAAGTGTAAGGAAATGATCTTAATTTTTTTTTTTTTTTTTGAGGAGACTGTTCATTGTGATTTAATAGGAAGGGAAGGGGCATACATAACTAGTATCATCCTTAAGTGATCATAAAATCCAATCCAATACAATTTGGAGAAGAGGCAAAGAGATACAGGAAGGTAAAGGAAATTTACATGTAAATTTTCCTTTTCTATAGACAAATCGTCAAGAAAAACCTCCAGTAGATAATCTAACAGAACTGATGGAATTTGTTCTCTTGGGCTTTGCTGACATGCCCCATCTCCAGTGGTTTCTTTTTGGATTGTTTTTAATCATCTATAATATTATCCTGATGAGAAATGGCACCATATTTTTAATAATAAAAATGGATCCTGCTTTCCAGAGCCCTATGTATTTTTTCCTGGCAAATTTTTCCTTCTTGGAAATCTGCTATGTATCAGCTACTCTCCCCAGAATGCTGATCAATCTAGGGACACAGAGAAGAAAAATTTCTGTGGTTTCCTGTGCTACGCAGATGTGCTTTGTCCTTATATTTGCAGGCACAGAGTGTTTGCTCCTGGCAGTGATGGCCTATGACCGCTATGTAGCCATTTGTAACCCTCTGCACTACCCTCTAGTCATGAGCAACAGGGTCTGTATCCTGTTGGCGACTGGGTCCTGGACCATTGGAATCCCAGTTATGATAGGGCATACCTATCAGATTTTCTCTCTATCTTTTTGTAGATCTAAACAAATTAACCACTTCCTTGACATTCCCCCAATACTCAAGCTGGCTTGTGGGGACACTTTTGTAAATGAGGCTTTGGTATACACAGTCGCTGCATTATTTGTCTTGGTTCCATTTCTGTTGATACTTGGCTCCTACAGTAAAATCGTCTCCATCATCCTGAAGTTCCCATCAGCCACAAATCGAGCCAAAGCCTTCTCCACCTGTTCATCTCATCTTATGGTTGTGATGTTATTCTTTGGATCAGGCATTATTGCATACTTAAGACCCAACAACAGACACTCAGAGGAAACTGACAAAGTTCTAACTCTTTTCTACGCTATCCTAACTCATATGCTTAATCCCATGATATATAGTCTAAGGAACAAGGATGTCATAATGGCACTGAGAAAATTGCTATGTAAATAAGTCACCAGTAAAGAATGAGTTAAATGTATAAGAAAGGCTTTCTCACACATTTTTAGTCCAATTTTAATAGATGTAAAGCTTTATCTATACCTTGTCTTTCCTATAGGGTCACTATGAGTCAGAAGGGTTGTTGGTTTTGGTGGGTTGTCTTTCATACTGTGGCAATTATTTCCAAATTAAAAATCACTTGTAATGTTGTCAGGACTTTCTGCTCAAGCTATATAAGTATTATATGTGTCATCGATAGAAAATTATTCCATTAGTAATTCTAAAATTTCATTGTACACTGTTTTCCCTCAATAAGAACTTTCTCAGTGACTGATTTAATCTAGTTATTTGTAATGTATAATCTATTATATCACTTACTGGAAAACATTTAATTCATTTCCATGATTGTCCATACACTTGCAACACACATTTTAAAAACCAGGTTGGTGATATGCATTAATCAAAACTATACAGTGGTCCCTCGACAGCCACTGGGAATTGGTTCCAGGATGCCGATGAATACCAAAATCTGTGGGTGCTCAAGTCTCTCATATAAAGTGCTTAATATTTTCATATAACCTATGCACCACCTCCCGTATGCTTTAAATCACCTTTATATTACTTATAATACCTAATACAATGTGAAGACTGTGTAAATTGTTCTTCTACAGTATAGTTTAGGGAATAGTGACAAGATGCAAGGCAAAAAACTTTCAAACAACAAGTGCTAGAGAGACTGAGGATCTGTGAAATGCCGGGAGGCTACAGCAGGGTATGCCTACAAATCACTTCATTTGCTTGGATTCAGCGTGATGCTTGGCACAACAATAAAAATAATATAATCTCTGTGATAAACTGGGAAAGACTTATCTGAAGAAGTAATATTTGAGCTGAGTCCTAAATAGTTAGAAGGAGTAACTAAAGAACATTCTAAGCAGATGAAAAAGCAAAGGACAGCCCTTAAGGTTTACATTTAAGTCTAAAGAACTGATTGCCTAGGGAAAAATGTCTGAACAGATGAGGTTTGAAATATACAGCAGTTTTCATTTCCTGGAAGGAAATTTGAATTACTCCAAGTACAATGGGAATCCATGAAAATGTTTCAAGATTTTTGAAGGAGAACACTTTAGCAGTTCAAATCCACCAGCTACTCCTGGGAAACCCTATGGGGCAGTTCTACTCTGCCCTATAGGGTAGTTATGAATTTGAATCAAAACAGCAAGGAGTTTGTTTTTGTTTGTGTATTTTTTATGGAGAGTACTTAAATAATTTAAAATTCAAACACCTCTGAAAAATATTGTAGAGGGTGATGGATGTGGTAATGAATTTTTCAAGTATTTAAACCACTTAAAATTGTAAACCCAGCCTTGAAACATGAATCATATGAGATGAGAAGTATATTAAGCAGCAATCTACTGCATTGTATGATGGTATTTGATTATATAGAGAGAGAGAGAGTCATCCCTTGGTATCTACAGTAGATTGGTTCCAGGACACACCCAGAGACAAAATGGCATAGTATTTGAATATAATATACACACATTCTCCCATATACTTTAAATCATCTGTAGATAATACCTAATACAAAGTAAAAGCTAAGTAAATAGTTATTATACTCTAGTGTATTGTTTAGGGAATAATGGCAAGATGCAGTGTGAAAAATGCTCAAACAACAAGTAGGGGACAGGAACTGAGGATCTGTGAAATAGTGGGAGGCTACATAAAGGTATGCTTACACATTGTTTCATTTAGCAGGGATTCAGCATAGTGCTACACTTGTGGCAAATTCAAGTTTTCTTTTTCAGAAATCTCTTTTTTCCTGTAAATATTTTCAACCCGCAGTTGGTTGAATCTGTGAATTCAGAACCCACAGCGAGGGCCAAATGTATATACACAAATACACATGCACAGACACACACTCATATATGTATAAATAATGTATGATATATAATACATAATATACATACTATATATTATTAATTATAAATGATATTTGATTATATATCTATGTGTACGTGTGTGTGTGGTCTCTATGAGTCAGAATTGGCATGATGACTGTTGCTTTGTTATTAGAGTATTATATATATATAAAGTGTTAATGTTCTCACATTATTTTATAGATGAAAAATCAGATACTCAAAGAATCTTATTTCATAATCTCCTGTAAGCCATTAATCCCATATTATATACAAGGATTTTAAAGAAAATTAGAGAAATAATTTATTTCACTTCTTAATTTAAAAATACCCAATTGTTTTATAACGCATTAAGGACAAAAATCTAACTCCTCACAAAATGTAGAAAGTGCCCAACTCTCAGGCTTCATGTTTTTGTATGAAAATATATATAACAGGAGGGGTGGAGCAAGAAGTTGAAGTGAAAGGATGCTCCCACTTACTTCTCCAGCAACTAAAACACTGAGCAATGAATAAAAACAAGCACATACTGAGAACTCAGAACCCAGGACAGCAGCTGATGTGTTGGAGAGTCGAGGTGAGGCCACAAGCAAAAGAGAGAGAGACCAGGGATGGCACTGAAGCTGGGAGAACATACTTGCTACCATAGGGGGCACTTGATCATTGCTGTCATTTTAAGACAGGACTGGGCAACACCGCAAACAGGTGACCCAGAAAGGAAGCTAATCTTAGGAAGATGTAGCTAGATTTTCTAAGGCAGCACAAACTGGCTATAGGAGTTCTTGGGCCATGCAATTGCAAGAGGGTGCTGTTGAATCTCACTGCGGTCTGAGACAAATGGACACTAGTACCAGGAGGAACTGAACGAGCAGCAGGACAAGGGAAACACGTCCGACTGACAGGCAACACAGAAGGAAACAGTTGGTTCCCTGCCCACAGTCGGACGCTGTGGGAGCATCTGTGCAGAACATCCATGAGAGAGAGACATAGACAGCCCTCAACTTTGTCACTGGAAAGTCGAGGCCCACTATTTATGTCAGGGTCTGCAAACAGATAGCACTTCCTCTCCCATGCATGCCTAATGAATACCAAAAACAATGATTCAGAATTCCTGAATAGGCACTGAAAAAAAAATGTAAGGTTGAGTACCCTGTAGTGGCTTTGGGGAGAAAACTCTAAGTTCACTGCTGCTGGATTGATTGGGACTCATAGTGACTCTGTGGGGTGAAATGAAGCTGCCCTAAGTTGTTTCCAGTGCTGTGAGTCCTTATGGAGGCAGAATTCTTCATCTTTCTTCCATGAAGCCACCTGTGGGTGGAGATGCCAGACTTTTGACTGTCAGCCGGGTGCATGGCCACTGCAACAACAGGGTGCCCAATCAGAAAACTTTATCACAAAAACCAGAATCTAACTTAAAAAAAGACATAATAATAATAAAAGCCTCAAGTTAAAAAGAAATAGTAAAACACACAAACTCACATGATAAGAACCATTCAAGCAAAACATGAAGAAGAGGAAATTCCTCCTGTGGAGGTCAGACTAAAGCAAAGAATTAGTAATGTTCAGACTGTGGTGCTAAATACGCTTAAAGAGATAAAAGCACACAGAATACAAACTAGCAGAGTTCAGAAAAAGAGAGAGGAACAAAATAAGATTCAACAAGGAAATTGGAAATATACAAAAATGAAACAGAACAAAAAACAAATAGAACTATTCAAATCAAAGAATAAAGCAAGAGAAACACTTAACAATGGAATTGAACAGACAGAAGATAGAATAAACTAGAAGACAAAATAACTGAACTTACCAAGCCAGAAGAGAAACAAAAGAAAAGAACAAAGAAAAGCAAACAAATCCCCCAAAACAAATATGGGATTCAATTAAGAAATCTGAAACTAGAATTATTGGAATCCCAGAGCTCCACAAAAACAATAAAAACATAGAAATGATTTTACAAGATATAATCAGAGTTTCTCAAAAGTGAACAGAGAATCAAGCCTGATACTATAGAAAGCTACACAAATCCTAATCAGAAGAGACACAAAAAGATCAACTCCAAGCCATAACCTAATCAAATTCAGGTTCGATGTTGTTTTGGGGTACTAACCTACAGGATGGTTGTTTAAACCCACCTCGCAACACAGAAGGAAGGTGTGGGATATGCTTCTATTAAGAGAATAGTCAAGAAAACCTTATAAAGAAATTCTACTCTGTGACGGATGGGGTGTCCATGATTCAGAATCGATTAGACATCAATGGTTTTTTGTTTTGTTTAGTCTTCGAATCAATAAAACATGCACACATATGAAATTATCCAATAAATTTATATGCAATATTGTTAGTAATTGTAAAAGATTGAAAGTCAATTAAATGTGATTCATTAGGTCGTTTGTCTTTCTTGATGTTATGAGTTCTCATTATAATATTCTCATCAGAATTTTTTATCTTCCACAGCTACACGATATGTCTTAATATAATTTTTAAAAAATGTATCCAGAGGTGGGACAAAGACAGTGGAGTAGTCAGACGCTTCTGGTGTTCCCTCTAACAGCAAAGACCCGAAAAAAAAAAAAAAAAAAACAAGTGAATCCATTACATATACAAGAGCCCTGAACCTCAAACGCAAAGTTAAGAAATTTGACTGAGCGGCTGGGAGAGGGAGATACAGTTCAGAAGCAATGAGGAGTTGCCGGTCCTGACTTGGCAGGAACCAGCGCCCCTCAGCCCCGATCCCCAATGTGACCACAGCGGGGCTGGCAGTAGCATTAGGAAGATGCAGTTACTCCAGTGAAAGAAGACTAGTGTATGGCTCAGGCTCAATCCCCTGGTGCAAAGACACGGGGGAAGGTGGTAGCGTTTGGGATGCACCTTCCATAGCCACAGAGAGCCAGCGACACAGAATCTACTCATGTCTCCAGAATCATCAAGAAATAGTGCTCTCAGCATAAGTGATTGTCTCTAATTTACTGTGCAGATCTAATAGTTCCCCTTGTGAAAGAGTTCTCTCTCATTTAACTGACCCCTCCGCCCCCTCTCCCAAGCAGGCTTCAGTGACAGTCGATTTCCCTGGGCCTGAGATAGGTTCTGCTGCACACCCTAAGACATTCTCCCAGGCTTGAAGAAGGAATAAATTAACAAATGGGGAAAAAAAAGGATCTGCTGGCTCCCCTAAACTGGGAACTTAGGGCAGAAATGGCTCCTGTCCAGACATAAGCAGTACACAGATTTTGAATGCCTTTCACCCCTGCATGTACCCATGTGGCTCCATTTAAGGAGATAGGCCCTTGTTGTTACATCATAAGGGCATATGTGTCTCAGCTCTGGCTTTAACTGTTTTGGCTCTGTGGTGGAGAGGCAGCTTTTCAACGTTTGACACTGCTCTGCCTATTAAACAGGGTCCTCACCTACTCAAATCAGGGACTGGAGAACTGGTGGCTCCACCCAGGCCATTTAGCCACCCTTGATAGCACTCCAAGAATAAGTAGTGCCTCCGAGTCCATACAGTTAAAAGCATTAGGTGCCTATGGTATGGCTGCTGAGTCCACCCAACTGTGCACTCTAGAGAATAGGGACATGCCTTCCTCCCAGACACAGGGGAGAAGGTTGTCAGCCCACTGCCTGCTCAAGGTGTGACCCCCTGCAGCAACCAGAAACCTGTGCATATACCAATCACCACTCCTACTCTAAGACAGTAGGTGAGAGCCTGCACCACACACTTAGTGACTGACTACCTGGATACCTGAGTTGAACCTGTACAAGAAAAGTGAATGGAGTCCTAAGCTCATATACCTAGTAACAGCTCTACCCAACTGGTGACAGGACATTAGAGCTTCAAAGGCTCCAATAATAATAAAGTTAGCCCACTTGAGCAGCCTATTTGGGTATATCAAAACAAAACAAAGCAAGGAGCTAGGACACAGTAAAAAAAAAAAAAAAAAAAAAAAAACAGTATGTAAACATAAAATAAATAAATACAATGATATATAGATGGCTCAGAGACAACAGTTGATATCAAATTACATAAAGAAAAATACCAAGATAGCTTCAACAAACTCCCAAAACAAAAGATCAGGGAAGCTTTCAGATGAAGATATATTCCCGGAATTACCAGAGGTAGGATACAAAAGATTAATATACAGATCTCTTCAAGAGATCAGTAAGGAGATCAGACAAAATGCAGAACAAGCCAAGGAACACACAGATAAAGCAGTTAAGGAAATTAAGAAGGATATTCAAGAGCACAATAATAAATTTAAGAGGCTGCAAGAATCCATTGATAGGCCAAAAACCTAGGCAGCAATCATAAATTTAGTAGATTTAAAACAAAATTTCAGAATTAGACAGCTCAATAGAAAGCCAGAGGAGCAGAATTGGGAAAATGCAAGTCAGAATTTGTGAAATTGAAGATAAAATACTTGGGATCAGTATTTTTGAAGAAAAATCAGATTAAAGAATTTAAAAAAATGGAGAAAATCTAAGAATCCTGTGGGACTCTACCAAGAGAAATAACCTACGAGTAATAGGACTATCAGAACAGGGAAGGAGAACAGAAAATACAGAGAGAATTGTTGGATATATGTTGGCAGAAAATTTCCCTGATATCATGAAAGATGAGAAGTTATCTGCCCAAGATGCTCATCGAACGCCATACAAGGTAGATCCCAAAAGGAAGTCACCAAGAGATTATAATCAAACTTGCCAAAACCAAAAATAAAGAGATTATTTTAAGAGCAGCTAAGGAAAAATAAAAAGTCACCTACACAGGAGAGTCACTAAGACAAAGCTCAGGCTACTCAGCAGAAACCATGCAGGCAAGAAGACATTGGGATGACATATATAAAGCCATGGAAGAAAAAAAAAATTGCCAGCCAAGGATCTTATATCTAGGAAAAATGTCTCTCAAATATGAAGGCAAAATTAGGACATTTCCACATAAACAAAGTTCAAGGGAATTTGCAAAAACCAAACAAAAACTACAAGAAATAATAAAGGGACTTTTCTGGTTAGAAAATCAATAACGTCAGATAAGAACCCAAAACTAGAACACAGGGCCAGGAAACCAGATATCAACCAAGATAAAGAAATCACAAAAAAAGTCAAGATTAAAAACAAAACAAAACAAAAACACTCAAAACAGGGAACAGAAATATCATTCTGTAAAAGATGACAGCATTAAATCGGTGGGAGACTAAAAGATATATTCCTAGATCCTTCATAAGGAGAGGAAGCCAAGGTGATATAGAGAGATACAAGTTTGATTTAAACTTAGAAAGATAGGAGGAAATAAGAAGGTAACAACAAAGGAGACTAACAAACCAGTACATTAAAAAAAAACAAAAAACTAGAAAAACATAAAGACTCAACAAAAACAAAATCAAGAATGGAAAAGAGGAAAATATGATTTATAAAGAAAAACTACTCAGCACAAAAAAATTAATTGGAAAAAAGAGACTGTCAACAACACACCAAAAAAGAGACCAAAATGACAGCACAAATCATATCTATCCATAATTATGCTGGATGTAAATGGACTAAATGCACCAATAAATAGACAGAGAGTTGTAGAATGGATAAAAAAACATGTTCCTTCAATATATGCTGCCTACAAAAGACAAACCTTAGACTAAAAAACACAACGTAAAACTTAAAGGATGGAAAAAATGTATCAAGCAAACAACAATCAAAAAAGAGCAGGAGTAGAAATACGAATTTCTGACAAAATAGATTTTAAAGTGGAATTCACCACAAAAGATAAGGAAGGACACAATGTAATGATTACAGGGGCAATATGTCAAGAGGATATTAACATATTAAATATTTACATACTCAATGACAGGGCTCCAAGATATATAAAACAAACAGTAACAGCATTGAAAAGTGAGATAGATGGCTCCCTCCACAATAATGGTAGGAGAATTCAATATACCACTTTCAGTGAAGGACAGAACATCCAGAAAGAAGCTGAATAAAGACAAGGAAGATCTAAATGCCACAGTCAATGAACTTGATCTCAAAGACATATAGAAAACACTTCACCCACCAGCCACCAAGTGTATTTTCTTTTCCAGTGCATATAGAGCATTCTCTAGAATAGACCCCATGAAGAAAGCCTTAACAGAACCCTAAGCATTGAAAGCTTACAAATCATCTTCTCTGAACATAAAGACATAAAACAAACAATCAATGACAGAAAAAAAACAAGGAGAAAAATCAAACACATGGAAAGTGACCAATACCTTGCTCAGAAATTGATTGAATTATAGAAGAAATTAAGGACAGAATAATGGTATTCATAGAATCAAATAAGAATGAAAACACTTCCTATCAGAATCTTGGAGACACAGCTAAAGCTGTGCTCAGAGGTCAATTTACAGAAATAAATAAATGTACACATCCAAAAAGAAGAAAGGACCAAAATCAAAGAATTATCCCTACAACTTGAAGAAATAGAAAGCCAGTAACAAGAGAAACCCTCGGGCACTAGAAGAAAGCAAATAATAAAAATTGGACCAGAATTAAATGAAATAGAGGACAGAAAAACCATTCAAAGAGTTTAAAAGACCAAAAGCTGGTTCTTTGAAAAAATTAACAAAATCAATAAATCGTTTGCCAGACTGATAAAAGAAAAACAAGAAAGGAGGAAAATAATATGACTAAGAAATGAGACTGGTGATATTACAACAGAACCAACTGAAATTAAAAGAATTATATCAGATTACTATGAAAAATTGTACTCTAACAAATTTCAAAACCTGGAAGAAATAGACAAATTTCTAGAAACACATGACCTACCTAAAGTAAAACATACAGAGGTAGAACAACTAATTAAACCCATAACAAAAGAATAGATTGAAAAGGTAATTAACAAACTCCCAACGAAAAAAAGCCCTGACCCTGACAGCTTTGTTGGAGATTCTACCAAACTTTCAGAGAAGAGTTAACACCACTAATATCAAAGGTATTTCAGAGTATAGAAAAGGATGGAATACTCTCAAATTCATTCTGTGAAGCCAGCATTTTCATGATACCAAAACCAGGAAAACAGCACAAAAAAAGAAATTTACACACCTATAGCCCTCATGGACTGAGATGTGAAAATCCTCAACAAAATTCTAGCCAATAGAATTTAACAACATATCCAAAAATAATTCATCATGACCAAGTGGGATTCATACCAGTTATGCAGGGATGGTTGAATATTAGGAAAACAAGTAATGTAATCCATCACATAAATAAAACAAAAGACAAGAATCACATGATTTTATCAATTGATGCAGAAAAGGCATTTGACAAATTTCAACACCCATTCATGGTAAAAACTCAGCAAAATAGGAATAGGAGAAAAATTCCTCAACACAATAAAGGGCATTTATACAAAGCCAAAAGCCATCATCATCCTAAATGGAGAGAGCCTGAAAGCATTCGCCTTTAGATCAGGAACCAGACAAGGATGCCCTTTATCACCAGTCTTATTCAACATTGTGCTGGAGGTCCTAGCCAGAGCAATTAGGTTAGATAAAGAAATAACGGGCATCCAGATTGGCAAGGAAGAAGTCAAAGTATCTCTATTTGTAGATGACATGATCTTATACACAGAAAACCCTAAGGAATCCTCCAGAAAACTACTAAAACTAATAGAAGAGTTCAGCAGAATATCAGGATACAAGATAAACATACAAAAATCAGTTGGATTTGTCTATGCCAACAAAAAGAACATCAAAGAGGAACTCAAATCAACACCATTTACAGTAGCCTCCAAGAAGATAAAATACTTAGGAATAAATCTTACCAGAGATGTAAAAGACTTATACAAAGAAAACTACAATATACTTCTGCAAGAATCCAAAAGAGACCTACATAAGTGGCAAAACATACCTTGCTCATGGATAAGAAGACTTAACATTATAAAAATGTCTATTCTACCAAAAGCGATCTATACGTTTAATGCAATTCCAATCCAAATTCCAACAACATTCTTTAATGAGATGGAGAAACAAATCAGCAACTTCATATGGAAGGGAAAGAGGCCCTGGATAAGTAAAGCATTACTGAAAACGAAGAACCAAGTAGGAGGCTTCACACTACCTGATCTTAGAGCACATTATACCACCACAGTAGTCAAAACAGCCTCATAGTGGTACAACAACAGATACACAGACCAATAGAACAGAATTGAGAATCCAGACATGAATCAATCCACATATGAGCAGCTGATAATTGACAAAGTCCCAAAGTCAGTTAAATGGGGGAAAAGACACTTTCTTTAACAAATGGCGCTGGAATAACTGGATAACCACGTGCAAAAAAACGAAACAAGGCCCATACCTCATACCATGCACAAAAACTAGCTCAAAATGGATCAAAGACCTAAATATAAAATTTAAAACAATAAAGATCTTGGAAGAAAATATAGGGACAATACTAGGAGCCCTAATACATGGCATAAACAGTATACAAAACATAACTAACTATGCAGAATAGAAACTAGATAACTGGGAGCTCCTGAAAATCAAACACCTATGCTCATCCAAAGACTTCACCAAAAGAGTTAAAAGGTTACCTACAGATTGGGAAAAAGGTTTTAGCTATGATATTTCTGATGAGCATCTGATCTCTAAAATCTACATGATACTACAAAAACTCAACTACAAAAAGACAAATAACCAATTAAAAAATGGGCAAAGGATATGAATAGGCACTTCACTAAAGGAAACATTTAGGTAGCTGTCAGATTCGTGAGGAAATGCTCACAATCATTAGCCATTAGAAAAATGCAAATAAAAACTACAATGAGATACCATCTCATCCCATCAAGGCTGGCATTAATTCAAAAAATATAAAATAATAAATTTTGGAGAGATTGTGGAGAGATTGGAACACTCATACACTGCTGATGGGAATGTCAAATTGTACAACCACTTTGGAAATTGATTTGACAGTTCCTTAAAAAGCTAGAAATAGAACTACCATATGATCCAGCAATCCCACTCCTTGGAATGTATCCTAGAGTAATAAGAGCCTTCACTCAATCGGATATATGCACACCCGTGTTCATTGCAGCAATGTTTACAACAACAACAAAAAAAAAAATGTAAGCAACCAAGGTGCCCATCAATGGATGGATGGACAAAGAAATTATGATATATTCACATAATAAAATACTATACAACAATTAAGAACAATGATGAATCCATGAAACATTTCATAACATGGAGGAATTTGGAAGGCATTAGTCTGAGTGAAATGAGTCAGTTGCAAAAGGACAAATATTGTATGCCACCACTATTATAAGTATTTTAGGAAAAGTTTAAACAGAGAAGAAAATATTCTTTGATGGTTATGAGAGTGTGGAGGGAGGGAGAGTGGTATCCACTAATTAGATAGTAGACATGAACTGTTTTAGGTGAAGGGAAAGACAATACACAATGCAGGAGAGGTCAGCACAACTGGACTAAACCAAAAGCAAAGAAGTTTCCTGAATAAAACGAGTACTTCAAAGGCCAGAGTAGCAGGGGCGGGGGTTTGGGGACCATGGTTTCTGGAGACATCTAGGTCAATTGGCATAACAAAATGTATTAAGAAAACCTTCTGCATCCCACATTGGAAAGAGACATCTGGGATTTAAATGCTAGAAGTGGCCATCTAAGATGCATCAATTGGTCTCAACCCAACTGGAGGAAAGGAGAATGAAAAACACCAAAGGCATATGGTAAAGATGAACCCAAGAGACAGTAAGGGCCACACACCAGAGACTACATCAGCCTGAGATCAGAAGAACTAGATGGTACCCAGCTACCACTGATGACTGCCCTGACAGGGAACACAACAGAGGCTTCCGATGGAGCAGGAGAACAGTGGGATGCCGATCTCAAATTCTCATAAAAAAGACCAGACTTAATGGTCTGACTGGACCCTTTGGTAGCCCAAGATTGGAACCATTCCTAAAGCCAACTCTTTCGGCAGGAATTGGACTGGACTATGTATAAGAAAGAAAATGATACTGGTGAGGAGTGAGCTTCTTGGCTCGAGGAGACACGAGACTATGTGGGTAACTCCTGTCTGAAGGTGACACAAGAAGACGGCGGGGGACAAGGGCTGGTTGAATGGACACGGGGAATATAAGGTGGAGAGGAGAAATGGGCTGTCTCATTAGGGAGAGAGTAGCTAGGAGTACATAGCAAGCTGTGTATAACTTTTTGTATGAGACTGACTTGATTTGTAATCTTTTACTTATAGCACAATAAATTAGAAAAGAAAATGTTCTATATCCCACGTTCGTGAGTGGTGCCTGGGGTCTTAAAAGCTTGTGAGTGGCTGTCTAACATACATGAATCGATCCCAACCCATTTGAAGCAAAGGATAATGAAGAATACTTTGTTTTAAACGTTGGAAACTATGTGATCTGGTTTTAAGTCTACTCACTCATAAACATTTTGGTTTATTTCTTCAAATCGGTTTTTATGACTAAATTAAGATTTAGTATGCTATTTATCAAAGGAAATTTAAGAATGAAATGTAAAGCTAATGAATGGAAAAATAGTTTTAGGATATATAACTGTCAAAGAGATTATATCCTGAATATAAAAGAAAATGTCAAGTAATAATAAAGACATATAATTCAAAAGAAAATTGATCAATTGATACCTGAAGGCAAAAGAGAAAAAAACATAAACATATTAAAATGTGACCTACTTCAATAATAATAAATATTCATATTGAAAATACAATGACATATATAATAAAGATGCAATGACATTTTACCAAGCTAATGGGTAAAAATCAAAAAGAATGATAATATTGAGTGCTGGTCAGGAAGTAAAACATCACATTGGTACTTTCAAACGTTGCTATTACAAGTATAAAATGATACATCCAATCCGAAAGCTTATTTGAGAGCGAAATAAATTATTGCTACTTCTAGGTAGAAGCCCCCTTCTAATGAGTTCTTATGTGCAAAAGCAACAGTGCCCATGTCCCAAAATGGGAATATCCCAAATGTCCACCACAGTAGAATGAATTTTTAAAAACTCTGAATGTTTATACCTGAAATAATAGGAACAAAATTGAACAAACTCCAAGTATATGCAATAACACAAATGATTTTTAAAATACAGTGTTCACTGAAAAAATTAAAATATATAAAATACACTCTGCATGACTTGTTTTACATAAAGCTTGCAAAGAGAGAATGTTAATTTGTATTTTTTCATAGGCATAGTTACATAGGGAAAATACGTAAGAGAGGAAGTGAATGATTATAATGGAAGTCAAATTTGTGTTTATTGCTGGGATGGGGGGTGGTGTTACCAGGGCATGGTTGGTAATTGACTTCTACAGTGCTGGTGATGTTCTATGAACAAATTTACTCTGGAATTGCATGAGTGCCTTTTAAAAATTAATTTGCAATATTCATTTTTTTAGTAATATTTTATCAAGTTTTTATCAAAAGTTTACCCAGCAAGTTACATCCCCATTTGAGAATTTCCGCAAAAATTGTTCAGTGACATTAGTTACATTTATCACAATAACTTGTGAACATTCCCTTTAATTGTGTTCTGTTTATTCCATTTTCAGTACTCTAATTTCCCTGCCACCACATGTCTGCAAATTTGTCACACTGTGGGGGCTTGCATGCTGCTGCGATGCTGGAAGCTATGTCACTAGTATTCAAATACCAGCAGGGTCAGCCATGGCAGACAGGTTTCAGCTGAACTTCCAGATTAAGACAGACTTGGAAGGACAGGGCTGTCGACTTCTAAAAAGATTTACCCAGTGAAAACCTCATGAATAAGAGCAGAGCATTGTTTGATATAGTGCCAGAAGATGAGCTCCTCAGGTTGGAAGGCACTCAAAAGAGCTGCCTCCTCAAAATACAATCGACCTTAATGAAGTGAATGGAGTCAAGCTTTCAGAACCTTCATTTGCTGATGCGGCATGACTCAAACTGAGAAGAAAGAGCTGCAAACATCCATTAATAATCAGAACATGAGAATGTATGAATCTAGGAAAATTGGAAGTCATTAAAAATGAAAGAGAACAAATACACATTGATATCCTAGGCATTAGTGAGCTGAAATGGACTGGTATTGGCCATTTTGAATCACACAATCATTTGGCCTACTATGCCAGGAATCATAGCTAGAAGAGGAATGGTGTTGCATTCATTATCTAAAAGAACATTTCAAGATCTATCCTGAAGTACAACGCTGTCAGTGATAGGATAATATCTATACACCCACAAGGAAGACCAGTTAATACGACTCTTATTCATATTTATGCACCAGCCACTAAGGCCAAAGATGAAGAAATTGAAGATTTTCAACTTCTGCAGTCTGAAATTGATTGAACATACAATCAGGATACATTGATAATTACTGGAGATTGGAATGCAAAAGTTGGAAACAAGAAGAATAGATAGTTTAAAATAAGGCCTTGGTGATAGAATTGATGCCAGAGATCACATGATAGAATTTTGGAAGACCAACAACTTCTTCTTTGAAAATAACTTTCTTTGCCAACATAAATGGCGATTATATACATGGACCCTACCAGATGAAATACACAAGAATCAAATCCACTACAACTGTGGGAAGAGATAAGGGAAAAGCTCAATATCATCAGTCAGAACAAGGCCAGGGGCTGACTGTCAAACAGATCATCAATTGCTCATATACAAGGTCAAGTTGAAACTGAAGAAAATTAGAACAAGTCCACGAGAGCTAAGTATGACCTTGAGTATATCCCACCTGAATTTAGAGACCATCTCCAAAATAGATTTGACATGCTGAATACTGTGACCGAAGACCAGATGAGTTGTGGAGTGACGTCAAGGACACCATACATGAAGAAAGCAAGAGGTCATTAGAAAGACAGGAAAGAAAGAAAAGACCAGAATGGATGTCCAAAGAGACTGAAACTTGCTTTTGAACATGGAGTAGCTAAAGTGAAAGGAAAAAATGAAGAGTCGAACAGAAGATTTCGAAGAGCAGCTGAAGAAGACAAAGTAAAGTATTATAACGACATGTGCCAAGACCTGGAGCTGGAAAACCAAAAGGGAAGAACATGCTCAGCATTTCTCAAGCTGAAAGAACGGAAGAAAAAATTCAAGCCTCGATTTTTGATATTGAAGGATTCTATGGATAAAATAGTAAACAATTCAGGAAGCATCAAAAGAAGATGGAAGGAATACACAGATTCACTATACCAAAAAGGATTGGTCGACATCCAAACATTTCAGGAGGTACCATATGAGCAGGAACCAATGGTACCGAAGGAAGAAGTCCAAACTGCACTGAAGGCACTGTCTACAAACAATTGATGGAATACAAATTGAGATGTTTCAACAAAAGGATGCAACACTGGAAGTACTCATTAATCTATACCATGGAAGTTGGAAGACAGCTACCTGGCCAGCCCAGTGGGAGAGATCTATATTTATGCCTATTCCCAAGAAAAGTGATCCCACTGAAGGCAGAAATTATCAAACAATACATTAATATCACACACAAGTCAGATTTTGCTGAAGATCATTCAAAAGCTGCTGCAGCAGTATATCGACAAGGAACTGCCAGAAATTCAGGCTGGATTCAGAAGAGCACATGGATCCAGGTATATCATTATTGATGTCAGATGCATCCTGGCTGAAAGCAGAGAATACCATGGATACTGCATGATTTAAAGTCAGAGGGGTGTGTGTCAGGGTTGTATCCTTTCACCATATTACTCAATCTGTATGCTGAGCAAATAATCTGAGAAGATGGACTTTATGAAGAGAAAGGGGCATAGGATTGCAGGAAGACCCATTAACAACTTACATTATGCAGATGACACAACCTGGCTTGCTGAAAGTGAACAGGACTTGAAGAGATTAATGATGAAGGTAAAAGTCCACAGTCTTCAGTGTGGATTACACCTGAACATAAAGAAAAGGAAAAATCCTCACAATTTGACCAAGAAATGACGTCATAATAAACATAGAAAAGATTGAAGTTGTCAAGGATTTCATTTTACTTGGATCCACAATCAACACCCATGGAAGCAACAGTCAAGAAACCAAAGAACTCATTGCATTGGGCAAATTTGTTGAGAAAGACCTCTTTAAAGTGTTAAAAAGCAAAGAAGTCACCTTGAAGACTTAGGTGTGCCTGACCCAGGCCATGGTGTTTTCAATCACCTCATATGCCTGCGAAAGCTGGACAATAAACAAGGAAGACGAAAGAAGAATTAATTCCTTTGAATTGTGTTGTTGGTGAAGAATATTGAAAATACCACGGACCACCAAATGAATGAAAACTCTGTCTTGAAAGACATACAACCAGAATATTCCTTAGAGGCAGGGATGGCAAGACTTCCTCTCACATACTTTGGACAAGTTATCAGGAGGGATCAGTCCCTGGAGAAGGACAGCATGCTTGGTAAAGTGGAGGGTCAGCAAAAGAGAGGAAGGCCCTCAAAGAGATGGATTGACACAGTGCTTGCAACAATGGGCTCAATCATAACAACGATTGTGATGATTGTGCAGGACTGGGCAGTTTTCATTTTGTTGTACTTAGGTTTTCTATGAGTCGGAACTGACCTGACAGCACCTAAGGACAACAACAACTATGGACAACTGATTTTACATGTGATATATATAAAAAAAAAATTTTTTTTTTTTTTTTTATGTATAAAAGCCAGAGAGACTGGCAGTAGAGGACAGAGGATTCCCTGAGACTATAACCCAGAGACACTCTTCAAAGGTAGAACTAAGCCTTTCCCCTGAGATCATCTTTAAGTGAAAAGGCAGAGTGGCCCACAAAACATATCATATTACCTGTGTGATCTGTGCTCTACTCAAAAACCAGCAGTATGAAACCAAAATGTGAACAATTACTCAAAAGAAAAGAAGATAAGGAGGCAGGGAAACTAGAGTACTGGAAATGGAACAAACAAAACATTAATAAAGAGAATGTTGACACATTGTGATAAATGTAAATAATGTCACTGAAAAATTTGTGTGGAAATTGTAAAATGGGAACCAAAATTGCTTTGTAAAATTTCACTAGAAACTCAATAAAACATTAATTAAATACATTGCTAATTGCTTTCTAAAAAACTATACAAACACTCATGTAACTACCAACTGAATTAATAGATGGAACAATACCAAAAATAAATAAATAATAAATAAAAGCAACACTTTGCTGCCTAGTCGATTCCAACTCATAGTGTCCTCTGAGACAGAGTAGAACTGCCCCATAGGATTTACAAGGGGTGGCTGGTGGGTCCAAAATGCTGACATTTTGATTAGTAGCCAAGCTCTGAACCACTCTATCACCAGGGCTCCAGAACGTTACCAGCACTGTACAAGTCAATTACCAACCTTTTCCTAATCTCACCTCCTTCCTATCCCATCGATAACCACAAGGGTGTCATTTATTATGATCATACACTTACTTTTCTATATATTTTACTATGTAACTATGCCTATAAAAACACAAATTAATATTTAGTTTTTGCAAACTTCTTATAAAAGAAGTCATGCAGTGGGTATTCTGTTTTAATTTTGATGAATATTTCATGTTTATGAGTTATTCATATTGTATATATTTACAGTTTGTTCAATTTTATTTCTATTTATTACTTCATGGTATAAATATTCAGAGTTTTTAAAAATGCATTCTACTATGTTGGTTATTTGGAATGTTTCCATTTTGAGACATGCACACTGTTATTCTGCACATAGGAACTCATTAGAGTGGCGTCTACTCCTAAAACTATCAGGCATTTATTTAGGTCTCAAATTTTTTTTTTTTTTTAAACGGGTGTATCAATGTATACTTGTAGTAAGAATGTTTGAAATTTCCAGTGTGATGTTCTGCTTCCTGACCAGCACTCCTCAGTATTATCATTCTTTATGATATTTACTATTAGCTTGTGGTAGAATATATCAATTTCAGTGTTTATGATTATAGAGGTAAGGCATGTTTTAATATGTTTATGGATTTTCTCTTTTGTAAAGTGCCTTCAGATGTCATTTCATCAATTTTATTTTGAATTGTCTTTAGTCTTATTTATTGGACATTTTCTTTTACATTAGGGTTATAATCTCTGTCAGTTACATATCTTGAAACTATCTTCCCATTCATTGGCTTTACTTTTAACTCCCTAAATGTCCTTCGGTAAATAGCATCCTAAATTTTATTTATTTTTATTATTTTTTAAATTGTGCTTTAGATGAAGATTTATAGAACAAACTAGCCTCTCATTAAACAGTTAGTATACAAACTCTTCTATGATATTGGTTAACAACCCTACAACATGGCAACACTCTCCTTTTTTAATTTTGGGTTCCCTGTTACCAGCTTTCCTGTCCCCTCCTGCCCCTTCTTCCTAGTCCTTGTCCCTGGGCTGGTGTGCCCTTTTGGTCTTGTTTTGTTTTATGGGCCCATCCAATCTTTGGATGAAGATCAAACATCAGGAGTGGCTTCTCTACTGTGCTAAAAGGGTGTCCAGGGGCCATATTCTGCAGCCTATGTCAGGCCAGTAAGTCTGAGTTAGAGTTTTATTGTGAGTTAGAATTTTTTCGTACATTCTTCTCCAGCTCTGTTGTGATTCCTGACAGAGCAGTGAGTGGTGGTAGCTGGGCACCATCTGGTTGTACTGGACTCAGTCTGGTGGAGGCCCTGGTAACTGTGGTCCATTAGTCCTCTAGACTAATCTTTCCCTTGTATCTTCAGTTTTCATTCTCCCTTGCTAACAAAGGAGTGAGACCAGGGGAGTATCTTAGACAGCCGCTCACAGAATATTAAGATCCCAGACACTACTCACCAAAGTAGAATGTAGACATTTTCTTTATAAACTATGTTATGCCAATGTTCCTCCAGACCATGGTCCCCACAGCCCTCAGTCCAACAATTCCATCCCTCAGGGAGTTTGGATGTGTCTATGGAGCTTCCATGACGATGCCATGTAGAAGTTGTGCTGGCCTCCCCAGAATTGTATACTGTATTACCCTTCACCACAGTTACCATTTATCTATTACCTATTTAGTGTCTTTCCATCCTCACCCTTCTCCTCCCTGGTAACCATCAAAGGTTGTTTTTTTTTGTGTGTAAACCTTTTCATGAGTTATTACAGCACTGGTCTCATACAACATTTGTCCTTTTGTGATTGACTTATTTCACTCAGCATAATGCCCTCCAGGTTCATCCACGCTGTGAGATGCTTCACAGATTCACCATTGTTCTTTATTGTTGCTTAGTGCTCCATTGTATGAACCACGGTTTGTTTATCCACTCACCTGATGATGAGCATCTGGTTTATTTTCATCCTTTTGCTATTGCGAACAATGCTGGAATGAACATGGGCGTTCATATGTCTATTGATGTGACGACTCTTATTTCTCTAGGATATATTCCTAGGAGTGGGATTGCTGGATCAAATGGTATTTCTGTTTCTAGCTTTCTAAGTAAGAGCCATATGGTTGTATCATTTTGCATTTGCATCAGCAGTGCATCAGAGTTGCGATCTCCCTGCAGCCTCTCCAACATATATTATTTTCTGTTTTTTTGATTCCTGCCGGTAATGCTGGGGTAAGATGGTATCTCATTGTGGTTTTGATTTGCATTTCTCTAATGGCTAGTGATTGCGAGCATTTTCTCACGTGTCTTTAAGTGGCTTGAATGTCTTATTTGTTGAAGTGTCTGTTCATTTCTTTTGCCCATTTTGTAATTGGATCATTCATCTTTTTATTGTAGAGGTGTTTGATTTTCCTGTAGATTTTAGAAATTAGACCTTTGTTGGATTTGTCGTAGGCAAATTTTTTTTCCTAGTATGTAATTCCTCTTTTTTTTAAGTCCTTTTTTTACTCTTTTGTTGAAGTATTTTGATGAACGTAAGTGATTTTTAGAAATACCAGTTATTTAGCTTATCTTCTGCAGCTTGTGAGCTGTTAGTTATGGTTTGTATCCTGTTAATGCAGTGTATTAACGTTTGATCCTATTTTTTCTTCTATGATCCTTAGAGTTTTGGGCTTTATATTTAGATCTTTGATCCATTTTGAATTAGTTTTTTTATGGTGTGAGGTATGGATCTTGTTTCATTTTTTGGAGATGGACATCCAGTCTTGCCAATGTCATTTGTTAAAAAGACTGTCTTTTCCCCATTTGATGGACTTTGGGCCCTTGTCGAAGATCAGGTGACCATAGGCGATGGATTTACCTCTGGGTTCTCAATTCTGTTCCATTGGTCAATGTGTCTGTCATTGTACCAGTATCAGACTGTTTTGACTACTGTAGCTGTATAGTAGGTTCTGAAGTCTGGTAGTGCGAGTCTTCCTACTTTATTCTCTTCTTCAATAGTACTTTACTTATCCAAGTCTTCTTCCCTTTCCATATAAAATTAATGATTAGTTTATCCATCTCTTTGAAGCATGTTGTTGGTATTTGAATCAGGATTGCATTATATTTGTAAATTGTTTTGGGTAGAATTGTCATTTTCACAATGTTGAGTCTACCTGTGCGTGAGCATGTTATGTTTTCCCATTTATGTAGATCTCTTTTGGTTTCAGGCAACAGTGTTTTGTAGTTTTCTTTGTATAGGTCTTTTTACATGCCTGGTTAGATTTGTTCCTAAGTATTTTATTTTATTTATTTATTTATTTTAATAACTTTTATTAAGCTTCAAGTGAACGTTTACAAATCCAATCAGTCTGTCACATATAAGTTTACATACATCTCACTCCCTACTCCCACTTGCTCTCCCCCTCTTGAGTCAGCCCTTTCAGTCTCTCCTTTCTTGACAATTTTGCCGGCTTCCCTCTCTCTCTATCCTCCCATCCCCCCTCCAGACAAGAGTTGCCAACACAATCTCAAGTGTCCACCTAATATAATTAGCTCACTCTTCATCAGCGTCTCTCTCCCACCCGCTGACCAGTCCCTTTCATTTCTGATGAGTTGTCTTCGGGGATGGTTCCCGTCCTGTGTCAACTGAAGGTCTGGGGACCATGGGCTCCGGGATTCCTCCAGTCTCAGTCAGACCATTAAGTTTGGTCTTTTTATGAGAATTTGGGGTCTGTATCCCACTGATCTCCTGCTCCCTCAGGGGTCCTCTGCTGTGCTCCCTGTCAGGGCAGTCATCGATTGTGGCCGGGCACCAACTAGTTCTTCTGGGCTCAGGATGATGTAAGTCTCTGGTTCATGTAGCCCTTTCTGTCTCTTGGGCTCTTAGTTGTCATGTGGCCTTGGTGTTCTTCATTTTCCTTTGCTCCAGGTGGGTTGAGACCAATTGATGCATCTTAGATGGCCACTTGTTAGCATTTAAGACCCCAGACGTCACATTCCAAAGTGGGATGCAGAATGATTTCCTAATAGAATTATTTTGCCAATTGACTTAGAAGTCCCCGCAAACCATGTTCCCCAGACCCCCGCACTTGCTCCCCTGACCTTTGAAGCATTCATTTTATCCCGGAAACTTCTTTGCTTTTGGTCCAGTCCGGTTGAGCTGACCTTCCATGTATTGAGTGTTGTCTTTCCCTTCACCTAAAGCAGTTCTTATCTACTGATTAATCAATAAAAAACCCTCTCCCACCCTCCCTCCCTCCCCCCCTCGTAACCACAAAAGTATGTGTTCTTCTCAGGTTTACTATTTCTCAAGATCTTATAATAGTGGTCTTATACAATATTTGTCCTTTTGCCTCTGACTCATTTCGCTCAGCATAATGCCTTCCAGGTTCCTCCATGTTATGAAATGTTTCACAGATTTGTCACTGTTCTTTATCGATGCGTAGTATTCCATTGTGTGAATATACCACAATTTATTTACCCATTCATCCGTTGATGGACACCTTGGTTGCTTCCAGCTTTTTGCTATTGTAAACAGAGCTGCAATAAACATGGGTGTGCATATATCTGTTTGTATGAAGGCTCTTGTATCTCTAGGGTATATTGCGAGGAGTGGGATTTCTGGGCGGTATGGTAGTTCTATTTCTAACTGTTTAAGATAACGCCAGATAGATTTCCAAAGTGGTTGTACCATTTTACACTCCCACCAGCAGTGTATGAGAGTTCCAATCTCTCCGCAGCCTCTCCCACATTTATTATTTTGTGTTTTTTGGATTAATGCCAGCCTTGCTGGTGTGAGATGGAATCTCATCGTAGTTTTAATTTGCATTGCTCTAATGGCTAATGATCGAGAGCATTTTCTCATGTATCTATTGGCTGCCTGAATATCTTCTTTAGTGAAATGTGTGTTCATATCCTTTGCCCACTTCTTGATTGGGTTGTTTGTCTTTTTGTGGTTGAGTTTTGACAGAATCATGTAGATTTTAGAGATCAGGCGCTGGTCGGAGATGTCATAGCTGAACATTCTTTCTCAATCTGTAGGTGGTCTTTTTACTCTTTTGGTGAAGTCTTTAGATGAGCATAGGTGTTTGATTTTTAGGAGCTCCCAGTTATCGGGTTTCTCTTCATCATTTTTGGTAATGTTTTGTATTCTGTTTATACCTTGTATTAGGGCTCCTAGGGTTGTCCCAATTTTTTCTTCCATGATCTTTATCGTTTTAGTCTTTATGTTTAGGTCTTTGATCCACTGGGAGTTAGTTTTTGTGCATGGTGTGAGGTATGGGTCCTGTTTCATTTTTTTTGCAAATGGATATCCAGTTATGCCAGCACCATTTGTTAAAAAGGCTATCTTTTCCCCAGTTAATTGACACTGGTCCTTTGTCAAATATCAGCTGCTCATACGTGGATGGATCTATGTCTGGGTTCTCAATTCTGTTCCATTGGTCTATGTGTCTGTTGTTGTACCAATACCAGGCTGTTTTGACTACTGTGGCTGTATAATAGGTTCTGAAGTCAGGTAAGGTGAGGCCTCCCACTTTCTTCTTCTTTTTCAGTAGTGCTTAGCTTATCCGGGGCTTCTTTCCCTTCCATATGAAGTTGGTGATTTGTTTCTCTATCCCCTTAAAATATGACATTGGAATTTGGATTGGAAGTGCGTTAAATGTATAGATGGCTTTTGGTAGAATAGACATTTTTACTATGTTAAGTCTTCCTATCCATGAGCAGGGTATGTTTTTCCACTTAAGTATGTCCTTTTGAATTTCTTGTAGTAAAGCTTTGTAGTTTTCTTTGTATAGGTCTTTTACAGCCTTGGTAAGATTTATTCCTAACTATCTTATCTTCTTGTGGGCTACTGTGAACGGTATTGATTTGGTTATTTCCTCTTCGGTGTTCTTTTTGTTGATGTAGAGGAATCCAAGTGATTTTTGTATGTTTATTTTATAACCTGAGACTCTGCCAAACTCTTCTATTAGTTTCAGTAGTTTTCTGGAGGATTCCTTAGGGTTTTCTGTGTATATAATCATGTCATCTGCAAATAGTGATAACTTTACTTCTTCCTTGCCAATCTGGATACCTTTTATTTCTTTGTCTAGCCTAATTGCCCTGGCTAAGACTTCCAACACGATGTTGAATAAGAGCGGTGATAAAGGGCATCCTTGTCTGGTTCCCGTTCTCAAGGGAAATGCTTTCAGGTTCTCTCCATTTAGAATGATATTGGCTGTTGGCTTTGCATAGATGCCCTTTATTATGTTGAGGAATTTTCCTTCAATTCCTATTTTGGTAAGAGTTTTTATCATGAATGGGTGTTGGACTGTGTCAAATGCCTTTTCTGCATCAATTGATAAGATCATGTGGTTTTTGTCTTTTGCTTTATTTATGTGATGGATTACATTAATGGTTTTTCTGATATTAAACCAGCCTTGCATACCTGGTATAAATCCCACTTGATCAGGGTGAATTATTTTTTTGATGTGTTGTTGGATTCTATTGGCTAGAATTTTGTTGAGGATTTTTGCATCAATGTTCATGAGGGATATAGGTCTATAATTTTCTTTTTTTGTAATGTCTTTACCTGGTTTTGGTATCAGGGAGATGGTGGCTTCATAGAATGAGTTGGGTAGTATTCCATCATTTTCTATGCTTTGGAATACCTTTAGTAGCAGTGGTGTTAACTCTTCTCTGAAAGTTTGGTAGAACTCTGCAGTGAAGCCGTCCGGGCCAGGGCTTTTTTTTGTTGGGAGTTTTTTGATTACCGTTTCAATCTCTTTTTTTGTTATGGGTCTATTTAGTTGTTCTACTTCTGAATGTGTTAGTTTAGGTAGGTAGTGTTTTTCCAGGAATTCATCCATTTCTTCTAGGTTTTCAAATTTGTTAGAGTACAATTTTTCATAATAATCTGAAATGATTCTTTTAATTTCATTTGGTTCTGTTGTGATGTGGTCCTTCTCCTTTCTTATTCAGGTTATTTGTTTCCTTTCCTGCATTTCTTTAGTCAGTCTGGCCAATGGTTTATCAATTTTGTTAATTTTTTCAGAGAACCAGCTTTTGGCTTTGATAATTCTTTCGATTGTTTTTCTGTTCTCTAATTCATTTAGTTCAGCTCTAATTTTTATTATTTGTTTTGTTCTGGTGCCTGATGGATTCTTTTGTTGCTCACTTTCTATTTGTTCGAGTTGTCGGGACAGTTCTCCGATTTTGGCTCTTTCTTCTTTTTGTATGTGTGCATTTATTGATATAAATTGGCCTCTGAGCACTGCTTTTGCTGTGTCCCAGAGGTTTTGATAGGAAGTATTTTCATTCTCGTTGCTTTCTATGAATTTCCTTATTCCCTCCTTGATGTCTTCTATAACCCAGTCTTTTTTCAGGAGGGTATTGTTCATTTTCCAAGTATTTGATTTCTTTGCCCTCGTTTTTCTGTTATTGATCTCTAGTTTTATTGCCTTGTGTTCTGAGAAGATGCTTTGTAATATTTCGATGTTTTGGACTCTGCAAAGGTTTGTTTTATGACCTAATATGTGGTCTATTCTAGAGACTGTTCCATGTGCGCTAGAAAAAAAGTATATTTTGCAGCAGTTGGGTGGAGAGTTCTGTATAAGTCAATGAGGTCAAGTTGGTTGATTGTTGTAATTAGATCTTCCGTGTCTCTGTTGAGCTTCTTACTGGATGTCCTGTCCTTCTCCGAAAGTGGTGTGTTGAAGTCTCCTACTATAATTGTGGAGGTATCTATCTCGCTTTTCAATTCTGTTAAAATTTGATTTATGTATCTTGCAGCCCTGTCATTGGGTGCATAAATATTTAATATGGTTATGTCTTCCTGATCAATTGTCCCTTTTATCATTATATAGTGTCCTTCTTTATCCTTTGTGGTGGATTTAAGTCTAAAGTCTATTTTGTCAGAAATTAATATTGCTACTCCTCTTCTTTTTTGCTTATTGTTTGCTTGATATACTTTTCTCCATCCTTTGAGTTTTAGTTTGTTTGTGTCTCTAAGTCTAAGGTGTGTTTCTTTTAGGCAACATATAGATGGATCGTGTTTCTTTATCCAGTCTGTGACTCTCTGTCTCTTTATTGGTGCATTTAGTCCATTTACATTCAGCGTAATTATAGATAAATAAGTTTTTAGTGTTGTCATTTTGATGCCTTTTTATGTGTGTTGTTGACAATTTCATTTTTCCTCATACTTTTTTTGTGCTGAGGCGGTTTTCTTAGTAAATTGTGAGATCCTCATTTTCATAGTGTTTGACCTTTTGTTAGTTGAGTCGTTACATTTTTCTTGGCTTTTATCTTGAGTTATAGAGTTGTTATACCTTTTTGTGGTTACCTTATTATTTACCCCTATTTTTCTAAGTAAAAACCTAACTTGTATTGTTCTATATCGCCTTGTATCACTCTCCATATGGCAGTTCAATGCCTCCTGTATTTAGTCCCTCTTTTTGATTATTGTGATCTTTTACCTATTGACTTCCATGATTCCCTGTTATGTGTATTTTTTTTTTAATTAATCTTAATTTGTTTGTTTTTGTGATTTCCCTATTTGAGTTGATATCAGGACGTTCTGTTTTGTGACCTTGTGTTGTGCTGATATCTGATATTATTGGTTCTCTGACCAAACAATATCCTTTAGTATTTCTTGTAGCTTTGGTTTGGTTTTTGCAAATTCTCTAAACTTGTGTTTGTCTGTAAATATCTTAATTTCGCCTTCATATTTCAGAGAGAGTTTTGCTGGATATATGATCCTTGGTTGGCAGTTTTTCTCCTTCAGTGTTCTGTACATGTCGTCCCATTCCCTTCTTGCCTGCATGGTTTCTGCTGAGTAGTCAGAACATATTCTTATTGATTCTCCCTTGAAGGAAACCTTTCTTTTCTCCCTGGCTGCTTTTAAAATTTTCTGTTTATCTTTGGTTTTGGTGAGTTTGATGATAATGTGTCTTGGTGTTTTTCTTTTTGTATCAATCTTAAATGGGGTTCGATGAGCATCTTGGATAGATATCCTTTCGTCTTTCATGATGTCAGGGAAGTTTTCTGTCAGGAGTTCTTCAACTATTTTCTCTGTGTTTTCTGTCCCCCCTCCCTGTTCTGGGACTCCAATCACCCGCAGGTTATCCTTCTTGATAGAGTCCCACATAATTCTTAGGGTTTCTTCATTTTTTTTAATTCTTTTATCTGATTTTTTTTCAGCTATGTTGGTGTTGATTCCTTGGTCCTCCAGATGTCCCAGTCTACATTCTAATTGCTCGAGTCTGCTCCTCTGACTTCCTAGTGTGTTGTCTAATTCTGTTATTTTATTGTTAATCTGTTGGATTTCTACATGTTGTCTCTCTATGGATTCTTGCAACTTATTAATTTTTCCAGTATGTTCTTGAATAATCTTTTTGAGTTCTTCAACAGTTTTATCAGTGTGTTCCTTGGCTTTTTCTGCAGTTATCCTAATTTCATTTGTGATATCATTAAGCATTCTGTAAATTAGTTTTTTATATTCTGTATCTGATAATTCCAAGATTGTACCTTCATTTGGGAAAGATTTTGATTCTTTTGTTTGGGGGGTTGGAGAAGCTGTCATGGTCTGCTTCTTTAAGTGGTTTGATATGGATTGTTGTCTCTGAGCCATCACTGGGAAACTAGTTTTTCCAGAAAATCCGCTAAAAAAAAAATGCAGTCAGATCCCTATCAGAGTTCTCCCTCTGGCTCAGGCTATTCAGATGTTAATGAAGCCGCCTGGGGAGGGTGGGAGAGGGAACAGAGAGATAGGAGAGTAGCACCTCAGAATATAGCCAGAGTTGCTTGTCTTGCTTGGAATGACTGTTATATCTGAGATTCCCGCGGGCGCGTCGCCTATGTGTGCTGGCTGTGTGGAGATTGCCCCCAGGGGGTATGGCCCGTTGGAGTCACGGTCAGATCCTCCGCTTCCAGCCCCACGCCGAGCGTCAAGGCTCCCCTACTGGGACGGTGCACTCTCGACTACAAAATCAGTCGCTGCCTCCCGGGGACTTCTCGTCCCTCCAGCCGCGTGGCCATGCCGCACCGGAGAGCCAGTTGGGCCTCCTCCTGGGGTTAGTTCAAATGGGTGGAGCAGCTCCCCGTGCTTGTGCCGTGACCGAGTGTCCTGGCTGGGACGCTGTTCTCCCTGCTCCAATACCAGTCGCTGCCTCTCGGGGACTTCTCCTACCGGCTGCGTCCCATGCTGCCCGCGCGACCAGGCTGGTCCCCTTCCCAGGGTTAGTTCAGGGGGGTGGAGCAACTCTCCGTGTTTATGCCGTACCTGCGTCCAGTCCATATCCCTGCGGGACAGTTCCCCGGCTCAGACACTGCTCTTTCTGCTCCAAGACCAGTCACTGCCTCCCGGGGACTTCTCCTACCGGCTGCGTCCCACGCCGCCCGTGGAACCGGCTGGTCCCCCTCCCGGGGTTAGTTCAGGGGGGTGGAGCCGCTCTCTGTGCTTGTGCCGTACCTGACTGGTACGCTGGCTCCAGGCTCTGGAAACAATCGCTGCTTCCCCGTATTAGTTCGTTCTCCGTCTCTAAATCTGTGTTTGTTGTTCAGGGTTCGTAGATTGTTATGTATGTGATCGATTCACTTGTTTTTCCGTGTCTTTGTTGTAAGAGGGATCCGAGGTAGCGTCTGCCTAGTCCGCCATCTTGGCTCCGCCTCCCTATCCACTCTATTTTATTTTTTTTAGGGACTATTATAAATGGTATTGTTTTCTTGATATCTTTTTCATCATTCTCTTTATTGGTTTAGGAATTCAACTGATTTTTGTGTGTTTATCGTGTATCCTGCTTCTCTCCTGACACTTTCTGTAAGTTCCAGCAGTTTTCTTGTGGAGTGTTCTGTATTTTCTAGGTACAGTATGATATTGTCCCCAAATAAGGACAGTTTTACTTCTTCACTACCAATTTGGTTGCCCTTTCTTTCCTTCTTGCTTTATTGCTGTAGGTAGGACTTCCAGCACAATGTTAAATCGTAGTGGTGATAAAGGACATCCTTGTCTTGTTCCTGGTCTCAAGGGGAATGTTTTCAGCCTCTCTCCATTAGGAATGATGTTGGTTGTTAGTTTTATATTGATGCCCTTTATTATGTTGAAGAATTTTCCTTCTATACATATTTTATTGAGGGTTTTTATCAGGAATGGGTATTGGACTTTGCCGAATGCCTTTTCTAAGTCGACTGAGAGGATCATGTGATTCTTTTCTTTTATGTATGTGGTGGATTACATCCATTGATTTTCTAGTGTTGAACCACCATTACATACCCAGTATGAATCCTACTTGGTTGTGGTGTATTTTTTTTTTTTTATATGATGCTGAATTCTATTGACTTGAATTTTGTTGAGAATTTTTACATCTATATTCATGACAGATATTGGTCTGTATTTTTCACTTTTTTAATGGTGTCTTTGCCTCATTTTGGTGTCATGTTTATGCCAGCTTCATAGAATAAATTTGAAAGTATCCCTTCCTTTTTTAAGTTCTGAAATAGTTTGAGTAGTACTGGAGTAAGCTTTTCTGTGAATGTCTGGTAGAATTCTCCAATGAAGCCATCTGGGCCAGGTTCCCCCCAACCTTGGTTTTTTTTTTTTTTTTTTTACCTTTTCAATCTCCTGTTATAGTTCTGTTCAGATTTCCAACATCATTTTGTGTTAGTTTGGGTAGGCAGTGTGTTTCTAAAAATTTGTCTATTTCCACGAGGTTTTCATAATACTCTGTTGTGATTCTTTTTATTTCACTTGAGTCTATTGTATTGTCCTCCATTTCATTTCTTCTGTTTTTCTCTTGTCAGTTTGACCAGTGCTTTGTCGATTTTGTTGATCCTTTCAAAGGACCAACTTTTGGTTTTAATGATTCTTTCTATTGTTTTTCAATTCTCTAATTCATTTATTTCTGTTCTGATATTTATGATTTCCCTTCTCTTGGCTGTGGGCTTCTTTTGCTGTTTTCTTTCTATTTGCTCGAGTTGTGTAGCTAATGTTTTGATTTTGTCCCTTTCTTCTTTTTTGATATGTGCATCTATTGCTATAAATTGACCTCTGAGGAGTACCTATGTGGTGTTCCAAAAATTTGGGTATGAAGAGTTTTCATTCTCATTTGATTCTAGGAATTTTTCTGTTCCAACTTTGATTTTGTCTATTGTCCAGTGGTTTTTAAGCAGGATGTTATGCAGTTTCCATGTAATTGATTTTTTCCCTTGCTTTTCCTGTTGTTAATTTCCACTCTGATGGTGTTGTGATCAGAGAAGTTACTTTTTATTATTTCTGTGTTTTGAATTTTGTTGATGGTTGTTTTGTGTCCTAAGATGTGGTCTATTCTGGAGAATGTTCCATGTGCATTGGAAAAGAATGTGTGCTTTGCAGTTGTTGGATGGAGTTTGTATATATGTCTATGAGGTCAAGTTGTTTGATTGTGTTCTTTGTATTTCCTGTATCTTTGTTGAGTTGCTTTCTAGAAAGTCTGTGCTTTACCAAGAATGGTGTGTTGAAGTCTCCTACTATTATTGTGGAACTGCCAATTTCTCTTTTCAGTGCTGTTAGAGTTTGTTTTGTGTATTTTGAAGCCCTGTCATGGGTGCATAAATGTTTATTATGACTATGTCTTTATGATGGATCATCTCTTTAATCATTATATAGTGCCCTTCTTTGTCTTTTATGGTGGATTTTGTTTTAAAATCTGTGGTATCTGGGAGTACTATTGCCACTTCTGCTTTTTTTTTTTTTTGGTTGGTGTTTGCTTAATGTATTTTTTCCAACCTTTGACTTATAATACATTTATGTCTTTATGTCTAAGATTTGACTCTTACAGACAGCAGAATAATGGATCCTATTTTCTTATCCATTCTGCCACTCTCTGTTTCTTTATGGGTGCATTTAGGCCTTATTCATTTAGTGTAATTATTGAGTTTATTGCTGTCATTTTATACTTTTTATTTTTTTATTTTTGTGGTGCAGCCATTTTCTTTGTTCCTCTTATTCTCATGTGCTGAATTTTGTGGATTTTTTTTCATTTTTTTTGTTTTCATCGATTTTGTTTTTACTGAAGCTTTATGTTTTTCTTCACTTCAGTGAGTAGATCTGTAAACTTTCTTTGTAATTTTCTTCAAATTTACCCCTGTCTTCCTAAGTTTGAATAAATCTATTTTTACTTGGTGTCACCTTGACTTCTTCTCCATTAAGAAATTCTACGCCTACACAATTTATTCTGTATTTTATTGTTCTGACATTGTTGCAATTTACAGATTAACCTATCTGGTTCCCTGTTGTATATCTGTTGGTTTTGAATAGTCCTTGAGAGTTCATTTCTTGCTTGGTATCTGGCTGGTATGATCTTGCATCCCAGATTCAGGCTGATCTCTCCTTCCTCTCTCTCCTTCATCATTTTTTTTATTTCATTTGGTGTTTGGTTGAGTTCTTTATCTCTTCTTTTTATACTCAGTGTTCCAGGATTGATATGTGTCTCTACTTTACTTTGTTTTTCCAGTCTTTGTTGTGGAGGGATGTTGTGGTGCCATGTCAGCTCCACCCTCTGGAGCCTAAATTTTAATTTAGTCAAATAAACCAATTTGAAGAAACAAATCAAAATGTTATGATCGAACAGACTTAAAATCAAATCACGTAAAGTCGCCAGCATTTAAAGCAAATAAGGAACTTCTGTTTCTAGTTAAAATTCAGTGTGTCACAGCAAGCCAATGTTCCTGCTTCAACCATTAGAAAAATCTGGATACCTTTTTTAAAAAGTATTTTTAGAGGCATCAAATAGCTGTGAAAAAGAAAAGAATGATGAGAATATAAAAATGAAAACTCGAAGGGGGGCCAAGATGGCTGACTAGGTAGCTGCTACCTCGGATCCCTCTTGCAACAAAGACTCGGAAAAACAAGTGAATCGACCATATACATGACAATCTACGAACGCTGAACAACAAACACAGATTTAAAGAGTTGACCTGAGTGACAGAGACAGAGAACGAACAACTACGGGGAAGCAGCGACTGTTTTCAGAGCCTGGAGCCAGCGTCCCTGTCAGGTAACCTTGGCACTGGGCTTAGGACTGGGTGCAGGGGAGCTGAACACAACATCTTGTGATGGTGCAAACATGGGGCGCAGCCCTACCCCCTGAACTGACCCCGGGAGGGGAGCCAGTATGCACAGGGGGTGTAGTGACGCAGATGGTGGGAGGAGAAGCCCCCGGGAGGCAGTGACTGGTTTTGGAGCCGGGAGTGCAGCGTCCCAGCCGGGAACCTTGGCGCCGGGTTTGGACTGGGTGCAGGGGAGATGAACACAATATCTTGTGACGGCACAAACACGGGGCGCAGCCCTACCCCCCTGAACTGACCCCGGGAGGGGGCCCAGCTGGTCCGCACGGGCGGCACGGCCACGCGGCTGGTGGGAGGAGAAGTCCTCGGGAGGCAGCGACTGATTTTGGCGCCAGGAGTGCAGCGTCCCAGCAGGGGAACCTTGACGCTGGGCTTTGGACTGGCAGCGGAGGATCTGACCGTGGCTTCAGCGGGCCAGACCCTCGGGGACAATCTCTACACAGCCAGCACACATAGGCGACATGCCCCTTGGGAATCTCAGATAAAATAGTCATCCCAAGCAAAGATAAGCAACTTTGGCTTTATTCCGGGGTGTACTCTCTCCTGTTTTTCTGAACCCTCCCCTCCCCTTCCCAGGTGGCTTCATTAACATTGGAATTTCCTCAGCCAGAGGGAGAACGGCTCTGGCTCTGAGGCTTTGCTTTTCCCCTTTTTTTTGGTCTTTTCCTAACCTATTCTTCCGGCCTGAGAGAAGCAACCACAAAAACCCGGGGACCAAAAATCCTTCCCTAATTGGACTAAAAACACAGAACCAGCTACAGCCAAGCATATATGATCCAAATCTCGGGCTTTCATCCTTACAGGGAACAAGGAGGCTGTAATAATGCAAAGGCAGTTCTGATAGGGATCTGACTGCATTTTTTTTTTTTAGCAGATTTACTGGAAAAACAAGTTTCCCAGGTCTGATATCTCTGCTTATTCAACAGAGCCCTCACTGACCCACAACAGGGAACTGAGGGCTGAAGCTCCCTCCAGACCACCTAGCCTCTTACCTTAGGGGTCTAAAGAGGGTGACACCTACCAATCAGTAGACGTACTTGCATTGGGGGCCTAAGGTACAGCTGCAGAGCCCTCCCACCAAGATGCTATAGGAATAGAGACACACCTACCTCACAGACACTAGAGGGAAGCCTGTCAGCATTCTGCCCCCCCTGGAGTGTGAACCCCAGCTGCTAATAGAATCTGGTGCACAGAACTATCACCACTACTTCTTGAGGTGAATAGGTGTTAGGGTGCAGCACACACTTGATGACCTGAAATGAGATTCTACTCAAGAATAGAGAATAGACTCAGGCATATATATCTGGCAACAGCCCAAACCAGCTGGTAATAGGTCATAAATAAGTCAAGGGCTACAACAAACAAGACAGCACAATCTAGTAGCCCATCCACATATACTGAAAAAAAAAACAAAACAAGATAAGACTCAGTGAGCAAATGTAGAATAAATCACTATTTTTTTTCTTTTATATCTTAGTGATGGCTCGGAGACAGCAGTCGATATCAAACCACATAAAGAAACAGACCATGACAGCTTCTACAACCCCCCAAACAAAAGAATCAAAATCTTTCCCAAATGAAGATACAATCCTGGAATTATCAGATACAGAATATAAAAAACTAATTTACAGAATGCTTCAAGACATCAGGGAAGAACTCAGATATGAAACAAGGCAAACTGCAGAAAAAGCCAAGGAACACCCTGATAAAACAGTTGAAGAACTCAAAAATATTATTCAAGAACATAGTGCAAAAATTAACAAGTTGCAAGAATCCATAGAGAGACAGCATGCAGAAACTAAAAAGATTAACAATAAAATTACAGAATTAGAAAATGCAATAGGAAGTCAGAGGAGCAGATTCGAGCAATTAGAATGCAGAGTGGGAAATCTGGAGGACCAGGGAATTAACACCAACATAGCTGAAAAAAAATCAGATAAAAGAATTTAAAAAAATGAAGAAACCCTAAGAATTATGTGGGGCTCTACCAAGAAGGATAACTTGAGTGTGATTGGAGTCCCAGAACAGGGAGGGGGGACAGAAAACACAGAGAAAATAGTTGAAGATCTGCCGAGAGAAAACTTCCCTGACATTATGAAAGACGAAAGGATATCTATCCAAGATGCTCATCTAACCCCATTTAAGATTGATCCAAAAAGAGAAACACCAAGACATATTATCGTCAAACTTGCCAAAACCAAAGATAAAGAGAAAATTTTAAAAGCAACCAGGGACAAAAGAAAGGTTTCCTTCAAGGGAGAATCAATAAGAATAAGTTCAGACTACTCAGCAGAAACCATGCAGGCAAGAAGGCAATGGGATGACATATACAGAGCACTGAAGGAGAAAAACTGCCAGCCAAGGATCATATATCCAGCAAAACTCTCTCTGAAATATGAAAGCAAAATTAAGATATTTACAGATAAACACAAGCTTAGAGAATTTGCAAAAACCAAACCAAAGCTACAAGAAATACTAAAGGAAATTGTTTGGTCAGAAAACCAATAATATCAGATACCAGCACAACACAAGGTCGCCGAACAGAACATCCTGATATCAACTCAAATAGGGAAATCACAAAAACAAATTAAGACTAATTAAAAAAAAATGCTCAAAACAGGGAATCATTGAAGTCAATATGTAAAAGATCACAGTAATCAAAAAGAGGGACTAAATACAGGTGGCATAGAACTGCCATATGGAGAGGGATACAAGGCGATATAGGACAATACAAGTTAGGTTTTTACTTAGAAAAATAGGGGTAAATATTAAGGTAACCACAAAGAGGTATAACAACTCCATAACTCAAAATAAAAGCCAAGAAAAACGTAATGACTCAACAAACATAAAGGCAAATACTGTGAAAATGAGGATCTCACAATTTACAAAGAAAAAGTCTCAGCACAAAAAAAGTAAGTGGAAAAATGAAATTGTCAACAACACACATAAAAAGGCATCAAAATGACAACATTAAACACTTACTTATCTATAATTACGTTGAATGTAAATGGACTAAAAGCACCCATAAGGAGACAGAGAGTCTCGGACTGGATAAAGAAACACGATCCGTCTATATGCTGCCTACAAGAGACACACCTTAGACTTAGAGACACAAAAAAAACTAAAACTCAAAGGATGGAAAAAAATATATCAAGCAAACAATAAGCAAAAAAGAAGAGGAGTAGCAATATTAATTTCTGACAAAATAGACATTAAACTTAAATCCACCACAAAGGATGAAGAAGGACACTACATAATGATAAAAGGGACAATTGACCAGGAAGATATAACCATATTAAATATTTATGCACCCAATGACAGGGCTGCAAGATACATAAATCAAATTTTAACAGAACTGAAAAGTGAGATAGACACCTCCACAATTACAGTAGAAGACTTCAATACACCACTTTCAGAAAAGGACAGGATATCCAGTAAGAAGCTCAACAGAGATATGGAAGACCTAATTACAACAATCAACCAACTCGACCTCATTGACTATACAGAACTCTCCACCCAACTGCTGCAAAGTATACTTTTTTTTCTAGTGCACATGGAACATTCTCTAGAATAAATCACGTATTAGGTCATAAAAGAAACCTTTGCAGAATCCGAAATATTACAAAGCATCTTCTCAGACCACAAGGCAATAAAACTAGAAATCAATAACAGAAAAACTAGGGAAAAGAAATCAAATACTTGGAAAATGAACAATACCCTCCTGAAAAAAGACTGGGTTATAGAAGACATTAAGGAGGGAATAAGGAAATTCATACAATGCAACGAGAATGAAAATACTTCCTATCAAAACCTCTGGGACACAGCAAAAGCAGTGCTCAGAGGTCAATTTATATCGATAAATGCACACACACAAAAAGAAGAAAGAGCCAAAATCAGAGAACTGTCCCGACAACTTGAACAAATAGAAAGTGAGCAACAGAAGAATCCATCAGGCACCAGAACAAAACAAATAATAAAAATTAGAGCTGAACTAAATGAATTAGAGAACAGAAAAACAATTGAAAGAATTAACAAAGCCAAAAGCTGGTTCTTTGAAAAAATTAACAAAATTGATAAACCATTGGCCAGACTGACTAAAGAAATACAGGAAAGAAAACAAATAACCCAAATAAGAAATGAGAAGGGTCACATCACAACAGACCCAACTGAAATTAAAAGAATCATATCAGATTATTACGAAAAATTGTACTCTAACAAATTTGCAAACCTAGAAGAAATGGATGAATTCTTGGAAAAACACTACCTACCTAAACTAACACAATCAGAAGTAGATCAACTAAATAGACCCATAACAAAAAAAGAGATTGAAACGGTAATCCCAAAAACTCCCAACAAAAAAAAAGCCCTGGACCGGATGGCTATACTGCAGAGTTCTACCAAACTTTCAGAGAAGAGATAACACCTCTACTACTAAAGGTATTTCAAAGCATAGAAAATAACGGAATACAACCAAACTCATTCTATGAAGCCACCATCTCCCTGATACCAAAACCAGGTAAAGACATCCAAAAAAAGAAAATTACAGACCTATATCCCTCATGAACATAGATGCAAAAATCCTCAACAAAATTCTAGCCAATAGAATTCAATAACATATTAAAAGAATAATTCACCACAACCAAATGGGATTTATACCAGGTATGCAAGGCTGGTTTAATATTAGAAAAACCATTAATGTAATCCACCATATAAATAAAACAAAAGACAAAAACCACATGATCTTATCAATTGATGCAGAAAAGGCATTTGACAAAGTCCAACACCCATTTATGATAAAAACTCTCACCAAAAGAGGAATTGAAGGAAAATTCCTCAACATAATAAAGGGCATCTATACAAAGCCAACAGCCAGCATCACTCTGAGTGGAGAGAGCCTGAAAGCATTTCCCTTGAGAACGGGAACCAGACAAGGATGCCCTTTATCACCGCTCTTATTCAACATCGTGCTAGAAGTCCTAGCCAGAGCAATTAGGCTAGACAAAGAAATAAAGGGCATCCGGATTGGCAAAGAGGAAGTAATATTATCTCTATTTGCAGATGACATGATTATATACACAGAAAACCCTAAGGAATCCTCCAGAAAACTACTGAAACTAATAGAAGAGTTTGGCAGAGTCTCAGGTTATAAAATAAACATACAAAAATCACTTGGATTCCTCTACATCAACAAAAAGAACATCGAAGAGGAAATCACCAAATCAATACCATTCACACTAGCCCCCAAGAAGATAAAATACTTAGGAACAAATCTTACCAAGGTTGTAAAAGACCTATACAAAGAAAACTACAAAGCTCTACTACGAGAAATTCAAACGGACATACTTAAGTGGAAAAACATACCTTGCTCATGGATAGGAAGACTTAACATAGTAAAAATGTCTATTCTACCAAAAGCCATCGATACATACAATGCAATTCTGATCCAAATTCCAATGTCTTTTTTTAAGGTGATAGAGGAACAAATCACCAACTTCATATGGAAGGGAAAGAAGCCCTGGATAAGCAAAGCATTACTGAAAAAGAAGAAGAAAGTGGGAGGCCTCACTCTACCTGATTTCAGAACCTATTATACAGCCACAGTATTCAAAACAGCCTGGTACTGGTACAACAACAGGCACATAGACCAGTGGAACAGAATTGAGAACCCAGAGATAAATCCATCCACATATAAATCCATCCACATATGAGCAGCTGATATTTGACAAAGGCCCAGTGTCAGTTAATTGGGGAAAAGACAGTCTTTTTAACAAATGGTGCTGGCAGAACTGGATATCCATTTGCAAAAAAAGTGAAACAGGACTCATACCTCACACCATGCACAAAAACTAACTCCAAGTGGATCAAAGACCTAAATATAAAGACTAAAACGATAAAGATCATGGAAGAAAAAATAGGGACAACCTTAGGAGCCCTAATACAAGGTATAAACAGAATACAAAACATTACCAAAAATGACAAAGAGAAACCAGATAACTGGGAGCTCTTAAAAATCAAACACCTATGCTCATCTAAAGACTTCACCAAAAGAGTCAAAAGACCACCTACAGACTGGGAAAGAATTTTCAGCTATGACATCTCCGACCAGCGCCTGATCTCTAAAATCTATATGATTCTGTCAAAACTGAACCACAAAAAGACAAACAACCCAATCAAGAAGTGGGCAAAGGATATGAACACACACTTCACTAAAGTAGATATTCAGGCAGCTAACAGATACGTGAGAAAATGCTCTCGATCACTAGCCATTAGAGAAATGCAAATTAAAACTAGGATGAGATTTCCTCTCACTCCAACAAGGCTGGCATTAATCCAAAAAACACAAAATAATAAATGTTGGAGAGGCTGCGGAGAGATTGGAACTCTTATACACTGCTGGTGGGAACGTCAAATGGTACAACCACTTTGGAAATCTATCTGGCGTTATCTTAAACAGTTAGAAATAGAACTACCATACAACCCAGAAATCCCACTCCTTGGAATATACCCTAGAGAATTAAGAGCCTTCACACAAACAGATATATGCACACCCATGTTTATTGCAGCTCTGTTTACAATAGCAAAAAGCTGGAAGCAACCAAGGTGTCCATCAACGGATGAATGGGTAAATAAATTGTGGTATATTCAAACAATGGAACACGACGCATGGATAAAGAACAGTGACGAATCTGTGAAACATTTCATAACATGGAGGAACCTGGAAGGCATTATGCTGAGTGAAATTAGTCAGTTGCAAAAGGACAAATATTGTATAAGACCACTAGTATAAGATCTTGAGAAATAGTACAAACTGAGAAGAACACATACTTTTGTGGTTATGAGGGGGGGAGTGAGGGAGGGTGGGAGAGGGTTTTTTACTGATTAATTAATATATAAGAACTGCTTTAGGTGAAGGGATGGACAATACTCAATACAGGGAAGGTCAGCTCAACTGGACTGGACCAAAAGCAAAGAAGTTTCCGGGATAAACTGAAGGCTTCAAAGGTCAGCAGAGCAATGGTGGGGGTTTGGGGACCATGGTTTAAGGACACTTCTAAGTCAATTGGCAAAATAATTCTATTATGAAAACATTCTGCATTCCACTTTGTAATGTGGCGTCTGGGGTCTTAAATGCTAACAAGCGGCCATCTAAGATGCATCAATTGGTCTCAACCCACCTGGATCAAAGGAGAATGAAGAACACCAAGGTCACATGATAACTTTGAGCCCAAGGGACAGAAAGGGCCACATGAACCAGAGACCTACATCATCCTGAGCCCAGAAGAACTAGTTGGTGCCAGGCCACAATCGATGACTGCCCTGACAGGGAGCACAACAGAGAACCCCTGAGGGAGCAGGAGATCAGTGGGATGCAGACCCCTAATTCTCATAAAAAGACCATACTTAATGGTCTGACTGAAACTAGAGGAATCCCGGCGGTCATGGTCCCCAGACCTTCTGTTGGCCCAGGACAGGAACCATCCCCTAAGACAACTCATCAGAAATGAAGGGGACTGGACAGTGGGTAGGAGAGAGATGCTGATGAAGAGTGAGCTAATTATATCAGTTGGACACTTGAGACCGTGTTGTCATTTCCTGTCTGGAGGAGGGATGGGAGGATAGAGTGAGTTGGAAGCTGGCAAAATTGTCACAAAAGGAGCGACTGGAAGGGCTGACTCATTAGGGGGAGAGCAAGTGGGAATACGGAGTAAGGTGTATATAAACTTATATGTGACAGTCTGACTTGATTTGTAAACGTTCACTTGAAGCTCAATAAAAGTTAAAAAAAAAATGAAAACTCATTAAGTCAGAGAAAGACAATCCACTTAATGACTAACAATTGACTTACAATCTTTTGCAATTACAAACTATACTGGAATATAGTTTATAGTATAAATTCATATGTGCGCATGTTTTATTCATTCAAAGACTAAACATCCCCCAAAAACATTGCTGTCAAATTGATTCCAACTCAAGGAGACCCCAAGCGTTATAGAGTTGAACTTCTCTATAGGGTTTTCTTGACTATATTCTTAACAGAAGCGTATCACTAGATCTCTGTTGTGCTGTGTTGCAGGTGGCTTTGAACTGCCAGTCTTTAAGTTAGTACCCCAAACAACACCAAACCCTTCGCCAACCAGTCAATTTCAACATATAGTGACCATACAGGACACAGTAGAACAGTCCTGAGCTGTTATCCACTGCGCCACCAGAGATCTTTATGTTAGGAGTGGAGCACAAATAATTTGTGCCACCAAAGACCAGATACAATTGTGATATCAGTCAACAGTATCCAATTCCTTTCCACAGAACTTGAACCATTTTACAGTTTTCTAAGCTGTATATAAAAAACATATCTTCCCCAGCAGTTTAAAATTTCATTCTTTTCTATAATGTTGAATGTATTTTCATATGTTTTAGGGATGATTTTACTCCCTTTTTATGGGAAGTGTTAACTTACTTATTTAGTGCATTTTTCTATTTTTATTTTTCACTTCTTCATACTTAAGAATAATGTATTTATAAGGGAAATTAGCACTTTCTCTGAGATATGATTTATAATTATTTTCCCACACTTTATTAATTACTTTGTGACAGCAGTTTGGTGCCTATTTATTTTTAACATGCACAATTATTTATTTTTACACAGTTGAATTTTATCTATCATTTGTGTCCTGCATTCTAAATTTTTAGTTGTAAGTAGAAATCTTTATTACTCCAAAATCATATTCTAAAAAATATTTATCTTAGAATTATTCTACTGTTTAATTTTCTAAAATATCTGAACTAGAGTACCATTTGTAGTCTTTCCTGCTGTAGAATGAAATATTCATAAAAATTTATCTTTTTTTCCTCAAAGATTTCTCAAGTATCCAAATAACAATTATCTTAAAAGTCCAGTTTTCATCTATTCATTTGCTATCTTTATTCTATGATCAATTCTAATTTGTATTTGAGTCTTCCATTTATGGCATTAGAGATCCTGCTATTTATGCACAATATAATCCTGATTATATTGTGAGACTTTAGAATTTCCTTTTATCTGAATTACTCCTGGGATATGCACCTACTGTAGCTCAGGCCTGGCTGGCATTGCATCCCCTGCTGTGCTCTGCCATGCCCGATTCCCATGAGAGAGCTTGCTCGCCACATACTCTTAACTAACCTTCCATGTTTTCAAGGTCATAGTTCCAGATACGCTTCAGTTAACTTCCCCAATAATATTATAGTGTTTTTCTCTCTCCTGGAGATCGATAGATACTTTATACGACCCTTAGATTAGTAATGGAAATATATATAATCCACTGCTAATCTCAAGATTGGTGGTAATTATAAACCCTTAGAAATCACTGTTTACAAATAATAGGAAGTAACATCCTATTTTCACAAGGGGCAATTTAGCTTCAAGCCAATGTTCTTAAACTACTGTCACACAGATTTAAAGTCTTGAAGCAGAAGTATTTTATAACAATAGGCAGACTATTGCCCTGGAATTTTGCCTCTCATCTCCATTGGAATTATATCAGAATCTTATCTTCTCCTAAGTGAAGTTTAATAAGATTCACATCTTAAAAATGGGTTCACAGAAGGAATGAAGTTGGGGAGAGGAGAGAATGCTGCAAGGAAAAGTCCCCATTTTGGGATTAATCTAGGGGGAAAAAAAATATTTTTGACATAGATTTAATATATCCAAAAATCAGCTCTCAGTTTTCCCAGGTAGTCTTGAAGAAACAAATTATATGTTATGTACTTTATAGGTATATATTTTACCTATAAAGTACATAACATATATATACATACATACATACGTATATATATTAGTTTGTTTTCAGAATGTTTATTACAACTTTTACACAAAAGCCAGCTCCTGAATGGGGATCAAGGAACCCATTTCAGAGGAGAAAACAAGCAAAATAACTTCAGGAAAATGTGAAAGGAATTCAGTCAAGTAGCAACAGAGGGTCCATATGAAGCAGCCATAATAAAAAAAAAAGGGGGGGGGGAATTGGATTTGTGTCAATTTTGCATGGCCTCCAATGGTATTGCTCAGTTAGGGGTAATCCAGGACCCTATTCAAGTGTAAGAAATAAAACTTTCTGCACACTCTATTCCATTGAGAGGGCTGCACAGGAAAAGTATTCTGTGTAGAGTGAGAGCTCTCTGGGAAAATAAATAAATAAACCAAATCAGAGAGTGCCAAAGAGATTTGTTTAATTAGAAATTTAACTGCATCAGGTGGAAGAGATCCCAGGGGGAAGAGATTACTCTTTTTTATTTAAAGAGCATTCCCTGTTCCAAAAGAACTCACTGCTTTAAGGGTGGATTGAATATCTATGATGAAATGATGAAATAAATTATTTCAGTGAAAGTAATTTAAATACTTAAGTGTTAAAAACTCTCTTCAGTGAGGGAAAACAAGATTATACCAAAAAAACCAAAACTCAAACCCCCTCCCACTGAGTTAATGTAAACTGATATCGACCCTACAGGACAGAGTAGAAAAGGCTGCAAATCTTTATGAAAGCTGCTGACTGCCTCATCTTTTCCCTGCAGCTTGGCTGGTGGATTTGAACTGCCAACCTTTTCGTTAGCAGTGGAGCACTTTAACAACGTCACCACCAGGGCTGTTATAATCCCAAATGAGAAAGGTAAATATGAAATGTTTTATGTTAATATTCAACTTTAGATCATGATATTATTAGAATTAATATGGAAACCCTGGTGGTGTAGTGGTTAAGTGCTACGGCTGCTAACCAAAGGGTTGACAGTTCAAATCCGCCAGGTGCTCCTTGGAAACTCTACGGGGCAGTTCTACTCTATCCTATAGGTGCTATGAGTCAGAATCAACTCGACAGCACAGGGTTTGGTTTTTTGGTTGGTATAGGGTTGTTTTTTTTTTTTTTTATAGGGTAGCAAATGTGATGTTTTATTAAAGCACCTCCTTAGAATTTCTGTCTGTATTAAATATAATTTACAGTAAACAATGATTTTAAATAATGATGCTACTGTTTTCGTGAAATACTAAATATTATAGGAAAACTGCATTTCTAGTAAAGACATTGTAGCAAATAAGTATTATATTTATGTATTTTAGTGCCAATATTTTAATAAGATATTAAAAGTAAAACAATCCATTAAACAAATTTACAACCATTGAGAAATCCAGCAAATATTTATTTCAAAGAAAATAATATTTTTTAAGTGAAAGGATTTATAAAATAATAAAGTTTGAGGTTCATATTGTTTTTCAATTTAATTTCAGGGGTTAAGTTTCTAATTTATGTCAAAAATACAAGCATAGTGAGGTTTGGTAGATTGGGGACATTGATAATGACTAACATCAAAGTGAAACAAAACGTTGCTAGCCAAAGCCAAACCCATTCCCTTCAAGTGGCTTTTGACTCCTAAGGACCCTATAGGATAGAGCAGGATTGCTTCACAATGTTCCCAAGGCTGTAAATCTTTACAGAAGCAGACTGCCACATCTTCCTCCCACAGAGTGGCTCATGTGTTTGAACTACTGACCTTTGGTTAGAAACCAAGCTCTTAACCACTGTGCCACCAGGACTCTGTCAGAATATTGTTAAGCATTCCTTAACCATTTGGATTTCTCCCAGGGAATTAATGTTTAGATTTCAAATAAAAATACGATAACATCAAGTTTTATTTTCCTTAAGTAAAAAGAACAAACATTTTCAAGAAAGAAGATTTAATATAGTTTTGGGAGAATACACAGGATAAATCTCTGCTCTTTCTATTCTGTTGTCTTGAGAAAAAATAAAGACACATCTTAAATATTTGATGTTATAAATATTTAAGGTGTGTCTTTATTTTTTCTCAAGAAACATGGATAATTTCATCACCAAATAGGTTGAGTTTGTGTAATTGTATTCAATTAATAAAAATTTAATTATTTTTTAATTGAATGGTGTCATTTATAAAACAATACCTAAAGATTTGGCTTTTTTGTCCTTTCATGAGTCTTAATTCTTCTCTTGTAAGAGTTCACTCCTTTTAAGAGTGATGCTTTCATTTTAACAATATCTATTCCTCCATTTGTCTATTTCAACTTGTCTACTAACCAAAAGGTCAGCAGTTCCAATCCACCAGCCGCTCCTTGGAAACCCTATGGAGCAGGTCTCCTCTGTCCTATAGAGTTGTTATGAGTTAGAATTGACTTGATGACAACAGTTCCTGTTTCTTTGTTTGTTTTATTCCTTTATTTCAGTCCAGAATCAAATCCTGAGTACAGTATTAGATGTACACCCAGTTTTTAGAATCTATATTGATTTCTAGTGACAGTCTTTTCCTCTCAGATCATTTAGTATCAGTAAATACCACACAGATAATACAGGCATAGCTTGGACATATCGTAGGTTCAGTTCCAGACTACCACAATAAAGCAAATAATGCAATAGAGCCAGTCACACAAATTTTTTGGTTCCCCAGTGCATATAAAAGTTAGGATAACACTATGCTGTAGTCTACTAAGTGTGCAATAGCATTATGTTTAAAAAAATAAGTACATGCCTTAATTAAAAAAATACTTTATTGCTAACAAATGGTAACCATCACTAAGCCTTTGGCAAGTTGTAATCTTTTTATGGGTGGAGGGTCTTGCCTCAGTGCTGATGGCTGCTGACTGAGTAGGGTGGTGGTTGCTGAAGGTTGGGGTGACTGTGGCAATTTCTTACAATAAGACAACAGTGAAGCTCGCCACATCAACTGACTCTTCCTTTGCAAAAGATTTTTTCTGTAGCCTGTAATGCTGTTTGATAACATTTCACCCACAGTAGAAACTCTTTCAAAATTGGAGTCAATTCTGTCAAATCCTGGCGCTGCTTTATCAACCAAGTTTATGTAATATTCTAAATCTCTTGTGGCCATTTCAACAACGTTCACAGCATCTTCACCAAGAGTAGATTCCATCTCAAGAAACCACATTCTTAATTCACCCCTAAAAAGTGACTCCTCATCCATTAAAGTTTTATCATGAGATCGCAGCAATACAGCCACATCTTCAAGGCCCACTTCTAATTCTAGTTCTATTGCTATTTGCACCACATCTCCAGTTACTTGCTCCACTGAAGTCTTGAAACACTCAAAGCCATCCATGAGGGTTGGAATTGGCTTCTTCCAAATGTTGGTATTTTGACCTCCTTCCATGAATCACCAATGTTTCTAATGGCTTCTAGAATGGTGAATCCGTTCTGGAAGATTTTCAATTTACTTTGCCTAGATTCATCAGAGGAATCACTGTCTATGACAGCTTTAGCCTTACAAAATCTGTTTCTTAAATACTAAGATTTTAAAGTTGAAATTACTCCTTGATCCATGGGCTGCAGAATGGTTGTTGTGCTAGCTAGCATGAAAACATTAATCCCCTTGTACATCTCCATTAGAGCTCTTGGGTGACTGGATGTGTTGTCAAAGAGCAGTAAAATGTTGAAAGGAATCTTTTTTCTGAGCAACAGATCTATAACAGTAGTCTTAAAATATTCAGTGAGCCATGTTGTAAACAGATGTGCTGTCATCAGGTTTTGTTGTTCCATTTATAGAGCACAGGCAAGTCGATTTAGCATAATTTTGAAGGGCTCTAGGATTTTTGGAATGGCAAATTAGCCCTGGATTCAACTTGAAGTCACCAGCTGCATTATAACCTCCCAAGAATCTCGGCCTGTCCTTTGAAGTTTCGAAGCCAGGCATTGATTTCTCTCTAGCTATGAAAGCCTGACTGGCATCATCTTCCAACATAAAGCTGTTTTGTCTGCATGGAAAATCTGTTGTTTAGTGTAGCCAGCTTCATCAGTTATCTTCCGGATAACTTGCTTAGTTTCTACATCAGCACTTGATGTTTTGCCTTGTATTTTTATGTTATAGAGATGGCTTCTTTCCTTAAACCTCGTTAGCCAACCTTTGCTAGCTTGAAAATTTTCTTCGGCAGCTTTCTCACCTCTCTCAGCCTTCACAGAATTTAAAGAATTAGGGTCTGTCTCTGGATTAGGCTTTGGCTTAAGGTAATGTGGGTGGTTTGGTCTTCTATTCAGGCCACTAAAATATCCTCCTTATCAGCAATATATGCCTATTTCACTTTCTCATTGTTCATGAGTACACTGGAGTAGAAATTTTTAATTTCCTTCTGCAACTTTTCCTTAGCATTCACAACATGGCTAACTGGTGCTAGACGCTTAGCTTTAGTTCTTTCTCAGATTTCAACATACCTTCCTTATTAACTTAATAATTTCTGACTTTTGATTTAAAGTGAGAGACCTGTGAGTCTTCCTTTCACTTGAACACTTAGAGGCCATTGTAACATTATTATTAGGCTTTATTTCAATATTGTCATGTCTCAGGGAATAGGGAGGCCTGAGGAGAGGGAGACAGATGGGAGAATGGAAGGTTGGCAGGACAGTCAGAACATATGATTAAGTTCACTGTCTTGTATGGGTGCAGTTTGTTACCCCAAACCTATTACCATAGTAACATCGAAGATCACTGATCACCGTAACGGATATAAAATCACACAAAAAAAATTGAAATAATGGGAGATATACCCAAATATGACACAGAGGCACAAAGAGAGCACATGCTGTTGGAAAAATCACCCAGCTAGTGTTGCTGGATGCAGGGTTGTTATACGCTTTCAGTTTGTAAAGACAAATGCAGTATCTGCAAAGGCTCATAAAGCAAAGTACAATAAAACGAGGTATGCCTGCAAATCATGGAGCTAGGAGTCAAACTCAAGTCCATTAAAAAAGGAAAATAGATACCGACTTGCAGTCACAAATCCTATGGGCAACAGGTCAAGTTATTCACACTTACTGAGTCTCAATACCCTTATAGCTAAGGAAAAGTGAGTTTAGAAACATTTATCTGAAATGTTGCTTTTTGAGGAACAACAAAAATAAAGATGGGCATATGCACCCCAATGAGTGCAACATAACAGCTAATATTTTTCCTTCTTCTGACCCATACACACACACGTTGGTAAAAATACCCCCAACCCTATCCCAGTTTTTCCAAGATGACTACAATTTATTGTTTGTATCTGAATCAATGTACATAGGCTAATTACCCTGAATTAAATCCTCTTATCTTGTCCACTTCATTTCCTACCAAAAGATATTTGTTTTATTCTTCCATGTAAAATGAGATATTCCTTCAATTTTCTTTCTAAACTACCTACTATGAACTGTGTAATATGAACCTATACACTTAAAGTTATCAAGTGATAGGAGAATAAAGTGTTGGAATAGACAGTTGAAAAAGTATGTTGGAAGACAGTTTATGATATAGTGTTTGAGAAAACTTGACTGAAAAAATACATAGGGAAGTACAATAGGATTGTCAAGATGTGAAATTAATTTAAAGTGAGACTAGATGTAACAACTGAGTTTCAATCTCCACCAGTTCCCAATTGTCCCACTGTCTTTGCTGAGTCAGGCATAGCTTGATTTATCCTGGGCTGTGCTATGAAAGTGGAGTGAAATGATCTTAAAATAAATGTGAAGGGACTATTTACTCTGATTTAACAGGAAGATGTGGGACATGCATAAATAGTATCATTCTTAAAGTGCAAACAATTGTAGTAGTCATAAAATCCAACCCAGAGGACACCTCAATAAAATTAACAGAAGAGACAAAGAGATATAAGAAGGTAAAGAAAAATGCACATGTAAATTTCCCTTGTCCACAGATGAATCATCAAGAAAAACCACCAGGAGAAAATCTAACTGAATTGCTTGAATTTGTTCTCTTGGGCTTTGCTGACATGCCCCATCTCCAGTGGTTTCTTTTTGGATTATTTTTAATCATCTATATCATTATCCTGATGAGCAATGGCACCATATTTCTAATAACAAAAATGGATCCTGCTCTCCAGAGCCCTATGTATTTTTTCCTGGCAAATTTTTCCTTCTTGGAAATCTGCTATGTATCCGCTACTCTCCCCAGATTGCTTATGAATCTTGGGACCCAGAGAAGAAGAATTTCCTTAGCTGCCTGTGCTACACAGATGTGCTTTGTCTTTATGTTTGCAGTCACAGAGTGTTTGCTCCTGGCAGTGATGGCCTATGACCGCTATGTAGCCATTTGCAACCCTCTTCAGTATCCTCTAGCCATGAACCGCAGGGTCTGTATCCAGTTGGTGACTTTCGCCTGGACCATTGGAATCCCAGTTCAGATAGGGCAGACGTGTCAGATTTTCTCTCTGCCTTTTTGTGGATCTAACCTAATCAATCATTTCTTCTGTGATATTTTCCCAATGCTCAAGCTGGCTTGTGGGGACACCCTTGTAAATGAGATGTTGGTTTACACAATTGCTGTGTTATTTGCCATGGTTCCATTCCTGCTGATACTTGGCTCCTACAGTAAAATCATCTTCATCATCCTAAGGTTGCCATCAGCCACAAGTCGAGCCAAAGCCTTCTCTACCTGCTCATCCCATCTTATGGTTGTGGTGTTATTCTTTGGATCAGCCATTATTACATACTTAAGACCCAACACCAGACATTCAGAGGGAACTGACAAAGTGCTTTCTCTTTTCTACACTATCCTAACTCCTATGTTTAATCCCATAATATATAGTCTAAGGAACAAAGATGTCATAATGGCACTGAGAAAATTGCTATGTAAATAATTCACTTCGTTAAAGAAACAGTTAAATGTATAAGAATTGCTTTCTTACATATTTTTAATCCAATTTCAATAGATGCATAATTTTAACTATTCCTTGTGATATGGATTGGATTGTGTTCCCAAACATATGAGCCAACTTGGCTAGGCCATGATTCCCAGTGTTGTGTGATTTTTCATTCAATCTCTTTTGAAATGAAAGAGACAAGTGAGCAGAGAGACTGGGGGAACTCCTATCACCAAGAATGAAGAATCAGGAGGGGAGTGCTACCTTTGGACCTGGGTTCCTGCACTGAGAAACTCTTAGACTGGGGAGGATTGATGACAAGGACTTTCTTCCAGAGACAACAGAAAGAGAAAGCTTCCCTGAGCTGTCACCCTGAATTTGAACTTGAACCTCTTAGACTGTGAGAATAAGTTTCACTTTGTTAAGCTACACACTTGTGGTATTTTTGGTATAGTGGCGCTGTATTACTAAGACATCTTGTGTTTCCATACAGTGACAGTTATTTTCAAGTTAAAAATCACTTGTAATGTTGTCAGAGCTTTCTGTTCAAATTATATAAGTAACGTATGTATCAGCATACATACACTTATCTGTCAGTTTGTCATACTGTGGGGGCTTCTGTGTTGCTGTGATGCTGGAAGCTATGCCACTGGTATTCAGATACCAGCAGGGTCACCCATGGAGGACAGGTTTCAGCTGAGCTTCCAGACTAAGACAGACTAGGAAGAAGGACCCACCAGTCTACTTCTGAAAATCATTAGCCAGTGAAAACCTTATGAATAGCAGCAGAACATTGTCTGATATAGTGCTGGAAGATAAGCCGCCCGGTTGGAAGGCACTGAATAGAAGACTGGGGAAGAGCTGCCTCCTCAAAGTAGAGTCGACCTTAATGACGTGGATGGAGTAAAGCTTTCAGGACCTTCATTTGCTGATGTGGCATGACTCAAAATGAGAAGAAACAGCTGCAAACATCCATTAATAATCTAAACGTGGAATGTACGAAGTATGACTCTAGGAAAATTGGAAATCGTCAAAAATGAAATGGAACACATAAACATCAATATTCTAGACATTAGTGAGCTGAAATGGACTGGTATTGGCCATTTTGAATTGGACACTCGTATAGTATACTATGCTGGGAATGACAACTCAAAGAGGAATGGTGTTGCATTCATCGTCAAAAAGAACGTTTCAAGATCTATCCTGAAGTACAACGCTGTCAGTGATAGGATAATATCCATACACCTACAAGGAAGACCAGTTAATACGGCTCTTACCCAAATTTACACAGCAACCAATGGGACCGAAGATGAAGAAATAGAAGATTTTTATCAGCTGCTGAAGTCTGAGATTGATGAAACATGCAATCAAGGTGCATTGATAATTACTGGCAATTGGAATGTGAAAATTAGAAACAAAGAAGAAGGATCAGTCATTGGAAAATATGGCCTTGGAGATAGAAACAATGCCGGAGATCGAATGATAGAATTTCACAAGACTAACGACATCTTCATTGCAAATACTTTCTTTCACCAGCATAAACGGTGACTATACACATGGACCTCACCAGATGGAACACACAGAAATCAGATTGACTATATCTGTGGAAAGAGATGATGAAAAAGCTCAATATCATCAGTCAGAACAAGACCAGAGGCCAACTGTGGAACAGACCATCAATTGCTCACATGCAAGTTCAAGCTGGAACTGAAGAAAATCAGAGCAAGTCCACGAAAGCCAAAATATGACCTTGAATATATCCCACCTGAATTTAGAGACTGTCTCAAAAATAGATTTGATGCATTGAACACTAGTGACCGAAAACCAAACGAGTTGTGGAATGACATCAAGGACATCATACATGAAGACAGCAAGAGGTCACTGAAAAGACATGAAAAAAAAAAAAAGACCAAGGTGGATGTCAGACGAGACTCTGAAACTTGCTCTTGAGTGTCGAACAGCTAAAACAAAAGGAAGAATTCATGAAGTAAAAGAACTGAACAGAAAATTTCAAAGGGCCTCTCAAGAAGACAAAGTATTATAATAACATGTGCAAAGAGCTGGAGATGGAAAACCAAAAGGGAAGAACACGCCCGGGTTTCTCAAGCTGAAAGAACTGAAGAAAAAATTCAAGCCTCGAGTTGCCATAGTGAAGGACTCCGTGGGAAAAATATTAAATGATGCAGGAAGCATCAAAAGAAGATGGAAGGAATACACAGAGTCATTATACCAAAAAGAATTAGTCGATGTTCACCCATTTCAAGAGGTGGCATATGGTGATACCGAAGGAAGAAGTTCAAGCTGCTCTGAAGGCATTGGTGAAAAACAAGGCTCCAGGAATTGATGGAATATCAATTGAGAAGTTTCAAAAACAGATGCAGTGCTGGAGGTGCTCACTTCTCTATGCCAAGAAATATGGAAGACAGCTTCCTGGCCAACTGATTGGAAGAGATCCATATTTATGCCTATTCACAAGAAAGGTGATTCAACCAAATGTGGAAATTATAAAACAATATCATTAATATTACACACAAGCAAAATTCTGCTGAAGATCATTCAAAAATGGCTGCAGAAGTATATTGACAGGGAACTGCCAGAAATTTAGGCCGGTTTCAGAATAGGGTGTGGAACCAGTGATATCATTGCTTATGACAGATGGATCCTTGCTGAAAACAAAGAATACCAGAAGGATGTTTACCTGTGTTTTATTGATTATGCAAAGGTATTTGACTGTGTGGATCATAACAAACTATGGATAACACTGGGAAGAATGGGAATTCCAGAACACTTAATTGTGCTCACGAGGAACCTTTACATAGATCAAGAGGCAGTTGTTCGGACAGAACAAGGGGATACTGATTGGTTTAAAGTCAGGAAAGGTGTGCGTCAGGGTTGTATTCTTTCACCATACCTATTTAATCTGTATGCTGAACAAATAATCTGAGAAGCTGGACTATATGAAGAAGAACTGGGCATCAGGATTGGAGGAAGACTCATTAACAGCTTGCGTTATGCAGATGACACAACCTTGTTTGCTGAAAGTGAAGAGAACTTGAAGCACTTACTAATGAAGATCAAAGACCACAGCCTTCAGTATGGATTACACCACAACATAAAGAAAACAAAAATCCTCACAAGTGGACCAATGAGCAACATGATGATAAATGGAGAAAAGATTGAAGTTGTCAAGGATTTCATTTTACTTGGATCCACAATCAACAGCCATGGAAGCAGCAGTCAAGAAATCAAAAGACACATTGCCCTGGGCAAATCTGCTGCAAAGGACCTCTTCAAAGTGTTGAAGAGCAAAGATGTCATCCTGAAGACTACGCTACACCTGACCCAAGCCATGGTATTTTCAATCACATCATATGCATGTGAAAGCTGGACAATGAATAAGGAAGACCAAAGAAGAATTGATGCCTTTGAATTGTGGCGTTGGCAAAGAATATTGAATATACCGTGGACTGCCAAAAGAATGAACAAATCTGTCTTGGAAGAAGTACAACCAGAACGCTCCTTAGAAGCAAGGATGGTGATACTGAGTCTTACATACTTTGGACATGTTGTCAGGAGGGATCAGTCCCTGGAGAAGGATATCATGCTTGGCAGAGTACAGGGTCAGCGGAAAAGAGGAAGACCCTCAACAAGTTGGACTGACACAGCGGTTGCAACAATGAGCTCAAGCATAACAACGATTGTAAGTAAGGGTGGCGCAGGACCGGGCAATGTTTTGTTCTGTTGTGCATAGGGTCCCTATGAGTCGAAACCTACTCGATGGCAACTAATAACAACAACAACAAAATGTATCAGCAGATAGCAAAATATTCTGTTAGTAATTCTATCATTTAATTTTTTAATATCCTCCCTCAATAAGAGCTTTTGCTTGGGCTGATTTAATTTAGTCGGTTGTAATGTATAATCTGTCACTTATCCTAAACCATGTCAGCCACTTCCATGAGTGTCCACACAGTTGTGACACTCATTTTAAAATACCAGGTTTGCAATATACATGAATTAAAACTATGCATTGTTCCCTCAATATCCATGGGGGATTGGTTCCTGGACCCCAAAAAATACCAAAACATGTTCCTTATATAAAATGGCACAATATTTGTATATAATCTATACACAAACTCCTGTGCAATTTTTAATCATCTGTAGATTACTTATAATACTTAATACAATGTAAATGCTATGTAAATAGTTGTTATAAAGTACCGTTTAGGGCATAGTAGCAAGACATGAGGCAATCAATGCTCAAACAAGTGCTGGAGAGAGTGACTGAGGATCTGTGAAATGGCAGGAGGCTACTGCAGGGTACGCCTACCCATCATTTCATTTGCGAAGATTCTGGGTAGTGCTTGGCACAGTAGCAACAATAATAAGTTCAATGATAAACCTAGCGAGGCCTCTCTGAAGGAGTAACATTTGAACTGAGTCCTAAATAATTTGAAGTAGTAACTCCGTAAAGAACATTCTAGGAAGATGAAAAAGCAACAGAAGACCCTTAAGGTTTATATTCTTAGAAGTCTAGAGACTGATTGCCTGGGGAAAATATGTGTTAGGAGATGAGTTTGGAAATAAAGGTAGAGGCCAAGTTATATAACTGTTTTCAATTCTTGGGAAGACATTTGAATTATTTCAACTACAATGGAAATCCATGAAAGCACTTAAGATTTTTTGTAGAGAACACTTTGAGTTTGAATCCACCAGCCCTTCCTTGGACAGCCTATGGGGCAGTTCTATTCAGCCCTATAGCATCGCTATGAGCCATAATCAACTCAATGGCAAGGAATTTGTTTTTATTTATTCATTTATTTCTAATAGACAACACTTAAGAAATAATTAAAAATGCAAATTCCACAGAAAAATACTGTAGAGCCTGGTGGATGCAGTAATGAATCTTTCAAGTGTTTAAATCACTTAAAATTGTAAACTCAGCCTTGAAACAAGAATCAGATGAGACAGGAAACGTATTAAATAGCAATCTCCTGCATTCAATGACAGTATTGAATTTTACGTCTATATACATATACATAAACTCATAACTCATTGCCGTCGAGTTGATTCTGACTCATAGTGACCCTACAGAACAGACTAGAACTGCCCCATAGAGTTTCCAAGGAGCACCTGGTGGATTCAAACTGCTGAACTTTGGTTAACAGCCATGGCACTTAACCACTACGCCACTAGGGCCACTAGGGTTTCCATATATCTTTATATGTATAGTGGTCTGTTGGTATCTGCAGGGGTTTCCAGGACCCTGTCTGACAGAAAAACCTGAGGATATTTAAGCCCATTAAATAAATTGGCAGAGTATTTGTATATCACATAGGTACATCCTCCCATATACTTTAATTCAATTCTAGATTACTTACAATGCCTAATACAATGTAAATAGTTGTTATACACTACTGTATTGTTTAGGGAATACTGTCGCAACAGCATGCGAACAACGCTCAAACCTCACGTGCTGGAGAGAGGCTGAGGACCTGTGAAACTGTGGGAGGCTACATCGAGGAATGCCTACACATCAATTCATTTGTTTGGATTCAGCGTGGTACTCAGAGTGTGCCAATTTCAAGTTTTGCTTTTGAAACTTTCTTATTTTTTTCTTTTCCTAATACTGCTGATCTTGGTTAAAACTGTGGATGTGAAATGTGCAGATACGGCGGGCCAACTGTATATGCGTATATATATGTATATAATAAATATGTACTTTATAATATTAACTTTACATGGTAATTATATATGATGTTTGAGTCTATATGTACCTATGTGCAATCTCTGTGTATATATATGTCTGTGTGTGTATATATGAGCCCTATTAGTGCAGTGGTTAAAGCACTCTGGGGCTAACAAAAAAAGTTCAGCAGTTCGAACCCACCAGCCATTCTGCAGGAATACGATGTAGCAATCTGCTTTTGTAAAAATTTATAGCCTTGGAAATCATATGGGCAAGTTCTACTTAGTCCTGCAGAGTTTCTATGAGTTGGAATTGACTAGATGGCTGTCCTTTTGATTTTGGTGATTTCCTGGGAAAAAAGGAAATTCCAGAGGAATTAATTGTGCTCATGAGGAGCCTACTGACAGCCAAAGAGGCTATGGTTCAAAGAGAACTAGGGGATACTGCGTGACTCAGTCAGTAAAGTTGTATATCACCATGCTTATTCAATCTGTATAATGAGCAAGTTACTTGAAAAGCTGGACTATATGAAGAAGAATGTGGGAACAGGTTTGAAAGTACTCATTAACAAACTGCCATATGCAGGTTACACAACCTGGCTTCTGAAAGTGAAGAGGACCTGAAGCACTTACTGGTGAAGATCAAACACTGCAGTCTTTAGTATGGATGGCACATCAACATAAAACAAAAATCCTTAAACTGGACTAATAAGCAACAATGTGATAAACAGAGAAAAGTTGAAAGCTGTCAAGGATTTCATTTTACTTGGATCCACAGTCAATATCCATGTAAGCAGCAGTAAAGAAATCAAACCTCATACTGCATTGGGCTAATCTGCCAAAAAAGGCCTCTTTAAGGTGCTGAGAAGCAAAAATGACACTTTGAGGGTACCTACATGTATGGAAACCCTGGTGGCATAGTGATTAAACATTCAGCTGCTAACCAAAAGGCTGGCATTTGGAATCCACCAGGCATTCCTTAGAAACCCTATGGGGCAGTTCTAATGCTCTCAAATAAGTTTATAGATTAAAACAAAACAAAACAAAACAGAAACACAGAGTTTCATAATTTTTCCTACTTCATATACGTGCAAGGATTTTAACTCACTACCCGTGTTCTGGATCCCAGGTGAAGCAGTGGTTAGGAGCTATGGCTGCTAATGAAAAGGTCAGCAGTTTGAATCCGCCAGCCACTACTGGGAAAACCTACAGGGCAGTTCTACTCTGTCCTGTAGGGTCATTATGAGTTAGAATTGGCTTGACTGCAACACATTTTCGGGGGCAGGAGGGGTTTACCCATGTTCTATTTGTTGACCTGAGTTTGATCTAGGCCTTCACCACCTAAGTTTTTGTTTGACTTGGAAAATTATTTAAACCTTCAATGTAACTTGTTTATATTTGACTGAAAATAAATATGAACTTTACAGTTTATTTGAGAATTAATCTATTTTAAAGAGTAGGAGTTCTTTGGATTTAGTTTATCATATGACATTCTTATACTCTGTAATAGTGATGACATTTGTGGCTAAGGAATTTCCTTAATATTTTCCCTTACCTACAGCCTTAGGAACAAAGATATTGCGGAGACAATTAGGAAATTAATTAATCACCAACAAACTGCTTTCACACTCAATGAAATCCAAATAAGTTTTTCTTCATTTACGCCTATTTCCAAACACTTTTCACATAACTTTTCACTCTTTCTTGAGTGTGGTCTAAGTCAATTGTTGTTATCGTTGGCATTAGCTGCCATCGAGTCACAGCCCAAGTAAAGGCAAATCCATGTGTTACAGAGTGGAGCTGGGCTCCATAGGGTTTTATCAGCCATAATCTTTACAGAAGCAGATAGCCAGGCCTTATCTGCAGAGCCACTGGATGGGTTCAATCTGCCAACCTTTCCTCTAGCAGCTGATTACAAACCACTTAAGCTCTCTAGGTTTCTTCTTAAATCAATTAAACACTGCCTATCCAATTATTTTGAATCAAAGACTTAATGAGTCAAAGACTTAAATAGAAAGCCATAAACCATGAAGGTCATAGAAGGAAAAATAGGATCAAGGCTAAAGGCCCTAGTACATGACGTTAAGAGTATACAAACCACAACCAACAACACACAAGCTCCAGAGAATAAGCTAGATAATTGAGATCTCCTAAAAATTAAACATTTAAACACTCATCAAAAGACTTCACCGAAAGAGGAAAAAAGAGAACCTACAGACTGGGAAATAATTTTTGCCTGTTACAAATCAGACAAAAGTCTAATCCCTAAAATCTACAAGAAAATCCAACACCTCTACAACAAAAAGACAAATCAGTTAAAAAATGGGCAAAGGAAATGAACAGACACTTCATCAAAGAACACATTCAAGAAGCCAACAGACACATGAGGGAATGGTCATTGTCTGTACCCATTAGGGAAATGCAAATCAAAATCACAATGAGATACCATCTCACCCCAGCATTACTAAAAAACTAGCACAGATCAATTAAGCAGGAAATAACAAATGTTGGAGAGGCTACAGGGAGATTGGAACTGTTATGCACTGCTGGTAGGAATACAAAATGATACAACCATTTTGGAAAATGATGACGCTTCCTTAGAAAGCTAGGAATAGAAATACCATATGACCTAGTAATCCCACTCCTAGGAATATATCCTAGAGAAATAAGGGTCGTCACACGAATAGAATATGTACACCCATGTTCATTGCAGCATTATTCACAATAGCAAACAGACGGAATCAAACTAGATGTCCAACAACAGATACATGGATAAACTGTGCTACATACACACAATGGAGTATTATGCAATGTTAAATAACAATGATGAATCTATGAAGCCTCTCATAACATGGATGAACCTGGAGGGCATTCTGCTGAGTGAAATAAGTCAATCACAAAAGGACAAACATTGTTTGAGACCACTGCTGTAAATACATATGAAAAGGTTTACATACAAAAAGAAAGCATCTTTGATAGTTACGAGGGAGAGGAGAGGTGGGGATGGAAAAACACTTAATAGACAATAGATAAGTGGTAACCTTTGTGAAGTGTAAGACAGTACACAATACTGAGGAAGCTAGAACAACCTGTACAAGGTAAGGTCATGGTAGCTCCATAGACATATCAAATCTCCCTGAGGGACCTAATTTCTGGACTGAGGGCTGCGGGAACCATGATCTCAGAGAATATCTAGCTCAACTGGCATAACATGGTTTATAAGGAATATGTTCTACATTTTACTTTGGTGAGTAGGGTCTGAGGTCTTAAAATCCTATGAGCGGCCATCTAGGATACTCCACTGGTCTCACCCCTTTGGGAGCAAGGAAGAATGAAGAAAACTAAAGACATAAGGGAAAGATTAGTCCAAAAGACTAAGGGACCACAATTACCACAGCTTCCACCAGACTGAGTCTAGAACAATGAGATGGTGCCCGGCTACCACCACTGACTGCCACGACAGGGATCACAAAACAGGGTCCCAGACAGAGATGGAGAAAAATGTAGAACAATGTTTTAACTCAAAAAGAAAGACCAGACTTGGTGGCTTGACAGATACTGGAGAAACCCTGAGAACATGGCTCGGGGACACACTTTCAGCTCAGTAATGCGGTCACCCTTGAGGTTCACCCTTCAGCCAAAGATTGCACAGGCCCATGGAACAAAAGAAGACTAAAAGGGTGCACCAGCCCTGGGGCAGGGACTGGAAGGCAGGAAGGAACAGGAAAGCTGGTAATAGGGAACCCAGGGTTGAGTAGGGAGAGTGATGACATGTCTTGGGGTTGTTATCAATGTCATAGCACAATGTGTACTAACTGTTTGATGAGAAACTCATTTGTTCTGTAAACCTTCATCTAAAGTACAATTAAAATAAAAGTGAGGGGGAAATCAACGCATTATGAAAGTAACAGAAGCTTTGGGAATTTGCCACTTCCAGAGAAGCTTCCCAAGTTTTAATCAAGTGAGAACTCCAAATGGAAAGGCAAGAGCATTAAATAAATATGTTTATCTATACAAGAGACAAAATAAATAATAAGACAGAGGAAGAAAAATCTCCAAAAATGCAATAATGGGGCATTTACAAGGACCAAGTATGTGATATTTTCAAGGAATAAATACAATAATTAAATAACTCAAAAAACACTACATTAAGTTTCAAAGAAATAAGCACAAAGTAACCTTATCAAATATAGGTTGAATATTGATGTTAATGAAGATATACCAACAGAAACAAGGGAGGGAGGAGCATATTAGGAATACGTTTATTTTGTTAAGGCTGTATGTTAGCTGTTGCTCATATTTTAAACATTTTTGCAATTGTAAGTGGTTTAATGGTGAAGATTATTCAAAAGTGGCTGTAGCAGAATAACGACAGGGAACTGCCAGACATTCAGGCCAGTTTCAGAAGAGGGTGTGGAGCCAGGTATATCATTGCTGATGATAGATGGATCCTGGCCGAAAGCAGAGAATACCAGAAGGATGTTTACCTGAATTTTATTGACTATGCAAAGGCATTCGACTGTGTGGCCCATAACAAATTATGGATAACATTGCAAAGAATGGGAATTCCAGAACACTTAATTGTATTTATGAGGAACCTTTACATAGATCAAGACGCAGTTGTTCAGATGGAACAAGGGGATACTGATTGGTTTAAAGTCAGAAAAGTTGTTCGTCAGGGTTGTATCGTTTCACCATACCCATTCAATCTACATGCAGAGCAATTAATCCAAGAAGCTGGACTGTACAAAGACGGGGGCATAGGATTGGAGGAAGACTCATTAACAACCTGCATTATGCAGCTGATACAATCTTGTTTGCTGAAATTGAAAAGAAGTTGAAGGGCTTACTAATGAAGATCAAAGACCACAGCCTTCAGTATGGATTGCACCTCAACATAAAGAAAAGAAAAAATCCTCACAAGTGGACCAAAGAGTAACATCATGATAAATGGAGAAAAGATTGATGTTGTCAAGGAGTTCATTTTACTTGGATCCGCAGTCAACAGCCATGGAAGCAGCAGTCACAAAATCAAACAATGCGTTGCATTGGGTAAATCTACTGCAAAGGATCTCTTTAAAGTGTTGAAAAGCAAAGATATTACCTTGAAGGATAAGGTGCACCTGACCCAAGCTATGTGTTTTTCTTTGCATCATATGTATGTGAAAGCTGGACAGTGAATAAGGAAGACTGAAAAAGAATTGATGCCTTTGAATTGTGGTGTTGGTGAAAAATATTGAATAAACCATGGACTGCCATAAGAATGAACAAATCTATCTTGGAAGAAGTACAGCCAGAATGATCCTTAGAAGCAAGGATGGTGAGACTGAGTTTTACATACTTTAGACATGTTGTCAGGAGGGATCAGTCCCTGGAGAAGGATATCATGCTTGGCAAAGCACAGGGTCAAAGGAAAAGAGGAAGACCCTCAACGAGGTGGATTGACACAGTGGGTGCAGCAACGAGCTCAAGCATAACAACAATTGTGAGGGTGGTGCAGGACCGGGCAGTGTTTTGTTCTGTTGTGCATGGGGTCGCAATGATTCGGAACCTACTCAATTGCACCTAACAACAACAACATGGTCTATTCTGGAAAATAATCCATATGCGCTGGAGAAGAATGTGCATTGTTCCGATCCTGGGTGGAGTGTTCTATATATGCCCATTAGGTCCAATTGGTTTACTGTTTTATTTAAGTTCTTAGTGTCCTTAGTGATCTTCTTTCAGATGTTCTGTCTATAATCAACCCTACTATTATTGTGGAGTGGCCTATTTTCCTTTTCCAATCAGTCAGTATTTGTTTCATGTGTATTGGTGTATTGCTATTAACTATATATATGTTTATAATTGTTATGTCTTCTTGTTGAACTGACCCTTCCATTATTTTGTAATATAATTTTGTCCACATGCTAGGACAAAATAAGTCTCAACAAATTTTAGCAAAAAATTGGAATCATACAAAGCATCTCCTCTGACTATAACAATATGAAGCTAGAAAACAACAACAGAAAAAGGGAGAGTGAAAAAAAAAGTGAAAACTAAATAATACAGTACTAAAAATTATTGGGCCATAGAAGAAATCATAAATGAAATTACAAAATTCCTAGAATCAAATGAAAATAAAAATACAATATATCAAAATTTTTGTTATGCAACAAAAACCGTACTTCGCAGGAAATTCATACCAATAAATTCCTATATTTAAATAAAAAGAAAGGTCCAAAATCATTAACTTAAATGGACAACTTTAACAAATGGAAAAGAGAGAGCAAATGAAGCCTAAATCTAAGAGGAAAAAAAAAAAAAAACCAGGAATAATAAAGATCACAGCAGAAATAAACTAAATAGAAAATAGAAAGAATAATAATAATAAAAAAAAAAAAACAGAAGTTGTTTCTTGAGAGGATCAATAAAATAGAAAAAACACTAGCTAGATTGAAAAGGGGGTAAAACAACAAACAAACGGAAGAGAGAAGGTAGAAAAACCAAATTCAAAAATGAAATTGATACATAGCAATCTATCCCACAGAGATGAAGATGATCCTAAGTGGTATTAGAAATTGTAGCCCAACAAATTTGAAAACCTAGATGATATGGACAAATTCCTAGAAACACACTACCAACACAAACAGAAGTAGAATATTTACAGAGTCCGATTACAAAGGAAGAGGTTGAAGACATCATCAAAACACTACCAACAACAGCAAAAAGAGGAGGACCAGATGGCTACACTGGATAATTCTATCAAATATTCAGAGAAGAGTTAACACCAATCCTACTCAATCACTTCAGAAACACAAAAGAGAGGGATACTATCAAGCCCTTTCTACGAAGCCAGCATAATCCTGATGCCTAAACCAGGAAAAGACATTATGAAAAAAAGAAAACTACAAACCAATATCCCTTATGAACATAGATGCCAACATTTTCAATTAAATGCTAACCAACAGACTTCAGCCACATATAAAACAATCATATACCATAATCAAGTGGATTCATATCAAGATTACAAGGGTGATTCAAATTTAGAAAATCAGTTTAATCCATTACTTAAATAAAAGAATGACATGATCCTATCAATTGGTGCAGAAAATGCATTGAATAAAATTCAGCACCCTCTTTGGATAAAAACCCTCAGTCAAATAGATGTAGAAGGGAAATTTCTCAACACAATTAAGAGCATTTATGCAAAACCAGTAGTTGACATTACACTCAACTGAGAAAGGCTGAGAGCCTTCTCTTTCAGAACAGGACCAAGACAAGGATGCCCATTATCAAGAATGAACTGGAAGTACTAGCCATAGAAAAAGAATAGAAAGAGAAATAAAAGGTATCCAGGTCAGAAAGGAAGATTGAAAGCTATCTATATTTGCAGATGACATGATCCTATACATAGAAAACTATTCCATGAGAAAACTGCCACAACTAATGGGAGAATTTAGCAACTTTGCAGGATACAAGACCAACACATAAAAATCAGTTGCTTTCCTCTACACTAACAAAGATGGCTCCAAAAAAGAAATCGAGCAAACAATTCTGTTTGCAATAAACCCCAAGATGACAAAATACCTAGGAATTAACCTAACCAGGAACATAAAAGACTTATACAATGAAAATTATAAAACACTACTACAAGAGACTAAAAGAAACTTACAAAAATGGAAATACATCCAGTGCTAATGTATTGTTAGATTTAATATAGTGGAAATGTCAATTCTATCAAAAGCAATCTTCAGATATGTTGCAAACCCAATTTAAACCCCAACAACATTTTTTTACTGAAATGGGATAACTAATGACCAACATCATACGGAAAGGAAAGAAACCCCTGATGGACAAAGCAGTATCGAAAAGAAAGAACAAAGCAGGAGGCCTCACACTTCTCAATATTAAAACACACTTTGCAGCCACTGTAATCAAAACATCGTAGTATGTGTTCAATGATAGAAACATAGAGCAGTGGAATAGAACTGAGGACTTAGAATTAAACTCAGCCATCTACGGAAAACTGACTTTCAACAAGGAGAGAAAATCAATTCAGTGGGGCAGAAACAGTCTCCTTAATAAATGGTGCTGACAAGCCTGCATAATCACCTGCAGAAAATTGAAAATGGATGCATACTTCCCACCATACACAAAAAACTAACTCAAAATGGGTCAAAGAACCTAAATGATAACCTTTTTATTATGAAATTTTGTGGAAGAACACATAGGTGGAAAACTGTGGGACCTACGCTTTTGTAAAAACAGAATAACAAACATAACAAATGCACACACACACACACACAACGAACAAAGTAGATAAATGGTACCTCATAAAAATTAAAAACATGTACTTTATTAAAAGAGTGAATAGAAAGCTGACAGATGGCAAAAAAAAAAAAAAAATCTTCAGAAATGACTTTTCTGATAAGGGTCTAACCTCTAAAATCTGTGGAAAGTTGCAACAAGTCATCCACAGAAAGACAAGCAACACATTCACAAATTAGGTAAAGGAGATGAGCAGAAGGTTCACCAAAGGGTTCACCCAAGCAGGTAAAAAACATGAGAGAAGATATTCACATTAGATGTTAGAGACATGCAACTCAAAAATGCAATGAGATAAGATTTTCTCCAACTAAAATCGTGCTGATTGAAAAAAAAAAGAAACAAAAAAATGGATAACAAGCAACAAATACTGGAACTCATAGGGAAACTGGAACCCACATCCGTAGCTGATGGGAATGTAAACTGGTACACTCACTATGGAAAATGGTATGGCACTTTCTCAAAAATGTAGAAATAAAGCTACCCTAAAAAAAAAAATTTTTTTTTTTTTTTTCTCCAGCAATCCCACTCCTAGGAACATACCCTACATCCTTTGCAGTGTAGTCCATTCCAACACAAAGCTACGCAACGAGACAGAGTAGAACTGCCCCATAAGGTTTCTAAGGAAAGGCTGGTGAATTCCAACTGCTAGCTTTTTCATTAGCAGCTGAGCTCTTAACTACCACATTACCACGGCTCCAGGTATATACCCTGGAGACCTAAAATAATGACATGAACAGATATATGCACACCTATGCTCATTGCTGCTTTATTTGCAATAGCAAATAAATGGAAACAACCGAAGTGCCCATGAACAGATGAATGGATAAGCAAATTTTGGTATATACAAACAATGGAATACTGTACAACCACAGAGAAAAAAAAAAGATGAGACCACAAAACATAATATAACATGGATGGACCTAGAGGGCATAATGCTAAGTGAGCATAGTCAAGCATATAAGGACAAATATTGTATGATTTCTTTGGGTTTTTGTACCTCTTTTATAAGAACACAAGAATAAATATATTCTCATTGATGTTCATTGGTGGTAACCAGGGATGGGTGGTAAGTATATCTCAGATCAAAGAGAATTGTAAATTATTTTTGGTGATGGGAAAACTGACACCGAATGTTGATGTAGTGAGCACAACACAACCAAATTAGACACAAATGTTTGAGCACATATGGAGGGGAATAGTCATATTGGTATACGGGTAGGTACAAGTGTGCACGTAGGTGAGAGAAGACAGAAGAATCTATTAAAAAAAAAAAAAAGTTGTCTTCAAGTCGATTCTGACACAGAGTGACCCGATAGGACAGAGTAGAACTGCCCTATAAGGTTTCCAAGGAATGGCTAATGCATTATAGCTGCCAACCTTTTGGTTAGCAGTCTGAGCTTTTAACTGTTGCTCCACCAGGGCTCCAGAGGTATGCATAAGTCCAAATATGTGAGTATAGGCACATATGTTCATTGGAGAATACAAATACAGATACTCCATAGCTATAACCAAACTCCTTCCCAGACTGGTTTTCTGGATTTTAAAAGCTTAGGACCACAGTCTCACAGGACAACTCAGTAAACTGGTATAACATAGCTCACAATCATGATCTGTATCCTAGTGAAGGGAGTAGTATCTGCGGTCTTAACAAAAACTTGCAAGCAATATTATAAGGCACGATTAAGAGTCTCTACACACCAGGAGTAAGAAAGTAACCAAAACCTCAGAGAAGAAACAAGTCTATATGCGCCACAACTTCATCTATCCCAATACCAGAAGTATTAAATGGTTCTTGGGTCACAATCGATGGTTTTTGGATAGAATGAGATTAAAATGTGGTGCAGAACTCTATTCTTATTTAGAAAAAAAAAAAGAAAAAGTCAGGCAAACTGAAACAGTAGAGAATGGACTCCCTGAGACTGTCACCCTAAGACATCCTTTCAACCTAGAGCCCCAGCCTATCCCCTGAGATTAGCTTTTAGCAAAAAAAGTAGAGTGGCACACACAATAAAAGATGTTACTTGTAAGATTGGTGCTCTGTTTAAAAACCACCAGTATGAGACCACAAGTTTAACAATTATGCAGAAGCAAAGATGTGAAGATAAACAGGCAGGGAAAGTAGACTACTGGAAATGGAACTAACAGAACACAAAAACAATGTTGACATATTATTGTGATAAATGTAACTAATGTCACTGAACAATTTGTGTGGAAATTGTCAAATAGAAACCTAAGTTGCTGTGTAAAATTTTGCCAAAAACACAATAAAATATCATTTAAAATATATATATATTACAAATCAATTAAAAATAATTAAACACCCATGTAACTCGCAAGTAGATTGATTCGTAGAACATAACTAGCACTGTAGAAGTCAATTACCAATCCTTTCCATATCTCCCAAGCCTCATATCCCAGCAATAACTACAAGGTTGACTTTTATTATAACCATGCTCAAGCTTTTCTTGGGAAGTCCCAAATCCCTGGGTCAGGCAACAGGGCATGAAGATCCCAAGACCCACATGTCAGATGGCAGGCTGCTGGCTCACAGCTGTGAAGGCCAACAATCAAGATCAGTAAGTGAGATGGCAGACTGCTGGCCCCAGTCCCAAGAAGTGGAGATCAGATGATGATGAACCAAATACTGGATCTAGGGCAGAGCTAAAGCCAGTGAGCTTTGCCAGAAACTCAACATATATTGGATACAGGTCAGAACCCAAGAAAACTCCCTTTTAAATGATTGGCTACTCACAGCAGATCCCATCGTGGAGATGATCACGTTGTATCAGATCTCATCATGGTGGTGATTACATCATTCTGTGACTGCCAAAGTACATTGTAGCTGCCAAGCCACGAACAATCGTGGCCCAGCCACACTGACATACAATCTTAGAGATAACGCTACCTAAGTGTTACTAAGATTTAAAGTCTTGAAGGGGAAGTATTTTATGACAATAGTCCAACAATTGACAATTGTTCTGGAATCTTGCCTCTAACCTAAGCTGGAATTCTATGGGAATCTTATTTTCTGCCAAGTGAAATTTAATAGGATTTTCAACTGAATAGTGGGTTTGCAGGGGGAATCAAGTAGCGAAAAGAAGAAAGAATGCTGTAAGGAAAAGAAAAAGTTCCCCCGTTGGGATTAACCTTGGGGAGGAGGGGAACGTTTGAACTAAATTCAGAATATTCAAAAGCCAATCCTCGGTTTGTCCGGGTAGTTCTGAAGAAATTACTTATATATTATATAATTTGTAGGTAAAATTTTCTTTGTTGTCAGAACATTTATTATAACTCTTACAGTGGCCAGCTCCAGAACTTGGATCAAGGCACCCATTTCAGAGGAGAAAATAAGCAAAAAACTTCAAGAAAATGTGACAGGAGCTCAGCCTAATAGGAACAGAGGGTCCATATGATGCAGTCATAATAGATAAGAGGAGAGTTGGTTTGCGTCACGTTTGGATGGCCTCCAATGGCATTGCTCGGTTAAGGGCGATCAGGACCCTACTGAAGTCTAAGAAAGGGGAATTTCTGCACACTCTATTCCATTGAGAGGCTGCAGAGAAAGAGTATTCTGGGTAGAGTGAGAGCTATCTGGGCAAATAAATAAATAAACCAAATCAGAGAGTGCCAAAGAGATTTGTTTAATTAGAAATTTAACTGTGCCAGATGGAAGAGATCTCAGGGGAAGGGATAACTATTTTGTACATAGAGACCATTCCATGTTCAAAGTGAACAGACTGTTTTAAAGGTGTATTGAATACCATTGATGAAAGAAGTTGTTTCAGCCAAAGGAATTCGAACACTTAAATATATAAACCCTATTCAGTGAGGAAGAAATAAGATTATCACAGACAAACCCAAACCCAAACCAACTACTGCCAAGTGCATTCTGACCAACAGCGACCCTTCAGGACACAGTAGAACTGCCCCATCCAGTTTCCAAGGCTGTCAACCTTTAAGGAAGCTGATGGCCACAACTTTCTCCCATGGAGCAGATGGTGGATCCTAACTGCAGACCCTTTGGATAGCAGCCGAGCACTTTAACCACTGAGCCACCAAGTCTATTTTTCAAACTAAGAAAGGTAAGTATGAAATGTTTTATATTAATATTTGACTTCAGGTCATATTATTAGAATCAATAATTAATATAAAGTATCAAATGTGCTATTTTATTAAAGCAGCTCCTATTTCTGACTATTGAATATAACTTACTTTGAGTTTAAACAGCAACATTAAATTACATTGCAACACTGAAAATTTGGAAAGTGCTCTTTTTTTAAGAATACTGAATATTCTAGGAAAACATTTTTAGCAAAGGCTTTGTGGCAAATTAGAATTATACTTGTGTATTTTGGCTCTGATGATATCTCAATATTTTAAAGTAAAATAATCCATGAAATAAATTTACAAACATTAAGGAATCCAAGAAACATCTATTTTAAAGAAAATATTTTTATGTTACATAATTCATAAAATAAAGTTTTAAGTTCATATTATTATTAAAATTAATTTCAGGGTTTATGTTTCTAACTTCCATCAAAAATACAAATGTAGCTGAGCTTTAGGTAGGTTGGGGATATTGACAGTGATAAATATGTATCTGAATCAGAATATTTCAACCAAAGTCAAACCCATTTCCTGCGAGTATAATCTGACTCATAAGGACCACATAGGATAGTGTAGAACTGTCTCATAGGGTTTCCACGGCTATATGTCTTTACGGAGAGAGACCGCCACATCTTCCTCGCACACAGTGGCTGTGTGGGTTTGAAGCACCTGCATTTTGATTAGCAGCCCAGCATTTAACCCCTGTGCCACCAGGACCCCTTCAGAATATGGTTAAAAAAGAATATGGTTACACATCCCTTAATCATTTGGGTTTTTTCCAGGGAACAGATTCTTAGATTTGAAATTTATATATATATATATATATATATATATATACACATATGATAACATTAAGTTATATTTTACTTGAAGCAATAAGAAATTAAACATTTTCAAGAAAGAAGAGTAATATAAGTAGTTTCAGGAGAACACGTGGTAAATCTCTGCACTTTTTACCCTGTTCTCTTGAGAAAAACATAGACAAACCTTACCTCTTTAATGTTATACATGGATAATTTCTTCACCAAAAAAGTTGAGTGTGTAAAATTGGAAATTCTATTTCATCTAGTGCTAAAAGTCATTTTATTCAATTAACAAGAATTAATTTTTTTTTATTAAATGCTGTCATTCATAAAGTAATGCATAAAGCTTTGGCTCTTCTGCTCTCTTGTGAGTCTGAATTCTTTTCTCCCTCTTAAGAGTGATGCTTTCATTTTAATAATATCTAATCCTTTGTTTCAGTTCAGAAACAAATCCTGAGTAACATATTAGATGTACACCCATTTTCTAGGATCTATATTGATTTAAAGCAGGAAAACAGTCACAGCCTTTAGCTCTCAGATCATTTAGTACCAGTAAAAAAAAAAAAATGCATAAAAGGCTATTACCCTAATTGCAATTCTAAGGACTGAGCAGTGATGGCTACTACAGGTGTTAGAGCCCATAAAGTAGAAGTAAGGATATAAACCCAAATATCGACAGAATTCATGGTGAAATAACAACTTGAGAGTTGAATGTTTTTTGGAGTTTTGTTTCATTTTGATAATTTCTTTTAAGATCTCACTACACTCCCACAAAAATCCAGTGATACAAAGAAAAATAGGGAGTATTCCTCATGTGCTATAGCATACTGAGTAAAATTCAGAAGAATAAGTTAGAATTAGCTTTAATAATAATAAATGGGTGAAGATAATAAGTAACTTTGATAACAATAACAATAGATAACAATAATAATAACCTTTTATAAATGCCAGGGTTTCTTCAAGGTTTTTTACTTATATTAAATGATAAACTCACCTAACAACACTAAATGTTCCTATAGTTGCTAGCCATTTAACAGCTGAGCAAACCGTGACACTGGAAGATTAATTAACTTTCACAAAGTCATCACACAGGTAGCTGTTGCTGGAGCTATAATTTGACTATACTCCATCTGGAAGCACGGTTTTTAACCATGGGCATATTGCCCTGGTGCACAGTGGTTAAGCACTCCACTGCTAACCAAAAGGCCAGTGATTCAAACCAAACTGTTTTTCTTGGAATGCAGACATGATAGTCTGCTTCCCTAAAAATTTACAGCCTTGGAAACAGTAGCGGGCAGTTCTACTCTGTCCTATTCGGTCACTATGACTCGGGATTGACTCCTCAGCAATGGGTTTGGGAATTTTTAACCTTGGCACAATACTCTTGCTTTGCTTAGTGGACATTAGGATGGAGAGATGAAAAGCAGGGTGAGGCAAGAGGCACTTTGACTTTTACAATATTTAAGGAGGCCCTCACTTTCAGGATTGTGCAACTGCAAGGATGGCCCCGAATGCCTCCTTAAATTTTGTACCTCAGGAGCTTCACTGACTAGTCCTTGTCCTGATCCTGATGAAGGGAATGGTTGGAAAAACAATTGCCAATAAAGGCACTGACAACCACTTCATCAAATACCTATTTTACTAGGCAATTTGTTAAATCCTAGGGCTACAGGTTTAAAGAACTACAGTTCTAATTGTAGAACTGTAACTAATAAGTAAACAATTTAAAATTGGTAAGTGGGTGGAAAATTAAATTATCACATTTAAGCCTCACAAAGAAGTACACCTTAGACTTTAAATAATTGCTTAACATCACAAAGATAATAAATCATGAAGAGTCAAACTCAAGTCTGTTAAAAAAAAGATATTGACTTGCAGTCACAGAAGCTATGTACAATTGGTCAAATTACTCATACTGAGTCTCAATATCTTTATATAAAAGAAAAGTCAGTGCAGAAAGCTATCTAAAGTGCTATTTTTTAAGTAATAACAAAAATTATAAAGGGTGCACATAGCACAGTGGGTATAACAGCCAAAACCTTTCCTCCTCCTAACCCACACATATATACACAGGTAACAGAAACCCTCCATGCTACCGCTGTTTTTCCAGGGTGACTACATTTATTGTTTATGTCTGAATCAGTGTTCCCAGGCTAATTTCCCTGAATAATCCTCCTATCTTACCTACTTAATAACCTACCAAAAGATATTTGTTTTATTCCCCTATGTAAGATGAAATATTGAGAGAATTTTCATTTTTCTTTCTAAAGCACCTAATATGAACTATATAATAAGAACCTCTGTTTGTAAAATGTCAAGTCATGGAAGAATCAAGCTGTGAAATAGGGAGTTAAAAATGTATGTGAAAAGACAGTTTATAATAGAGTGTTTGAGAAGCTTGACTGAGAAAATGCATAGAGAAGTACAACAGGATTACCAAGACCTGTAATTAACTTGAAGTGAGATCATACAGCAAAGCTGAGAGTCCATCTCCAGTAGTTGCCAATTGCTCCAGTGCCCGTGCTGAGTCAGGTATTGCTTGACTTATTCTGGATTGTGCTTGGAAAGTATAGTAAAATGATCTTAAATTTGAGGTGACTGTTTACTGTGATTTAACAGGAGGACGAGGGACATATGTAAATAGTGTCATTCTTAAAGTGTAAACAATAGCAGTGATCATAAAATCCAATGCAGACACCTCAATACAGTTTAGAGAAAAGGCAGAGACAGAGGAAGGTAAAAAAAAAAAAAAAAAAAAATTTTTTTTTTTTAAAGGAAATGCAAATGTTAATTTCCCTTTTCCACAGATGAATCATCAAGAAAAACCACCAGAAGACAACCTAACAGAACTGATGGCATTTGTTCTCTTGGGCTTTGCTGACATGCCCCATCTCCAGTGGTTTCTTTTTGGATTATTTTTAATCATCCATATTATTATCCTGATGAGCAATGGCACCATATTTCTAATAACAAAAATGGATCCTGCTCTCCAGAGCCCTATGTATTTTTCCCTGGCAAATTTTTCCTTCTTGGAAATCTGCTATGTATCAGCTACTCTCCCCAGAATGCTGATGAGTCTAGGAACCCAGAGAAGGAGAATTTCCTTAGTTGCCTGTGCTACACAGATGTGCTTTGTCCTCATGTTTGGAGCCACAGAATGTTTGCTCCTGGCGGTGATGGCCTATGACCGCTATGTGGCCATTTGTAATCCTCTGCACTATCCTCTAGTCATGAGCCACAGGGTCTGCATTCAGTTGGTGACTGGGTCCTGGACCATTGGAATCCCAGTTCAGATAGGGCAGACACATCAGATTTTCTCTCTGCCTTTTTGTGGATCTAACCAAATCAACCACTTCTTCTGTGATATTCCCCCAATACTCAAGCTGGCTTGGGGGGACACCCTTGTAAACGAGATGTTGGTCTACATAGTTGCTGTGTTATTTGCTGTGGTTCCGTTTCTGATGATACTTGGCTCCTACAGTAAAATCATCTCCATCATCCTGAAGTTCCATCAGCCACAAGTCGAGCCAAAGCCTTCTGTACTGGCTCATCTCATCTTACAGTTGCGGTGTTATTCTTTGGATCAGGCATTACTACATACTTAAGACCCAACACCAGACACTCAGAGGGAACTGACGAAGTTCTATCTCTTTTCCACACTATCCTAATTCCTATGTTTAATCCTATGATATATAGTCTAAGGAACAAGGATGTCATAACGGCACTGAGAAAACTAGTATGTAAATAATTCATTTTATTAAATGTATAAGAGTTGCTGTCTTATGTATTTTTAACCAAATTTCAACAGATGTATGCTTTTAATTATGACTTATGTTATGGATTGATTGAGTCCCTTAAAAATGTGTGTCAACTTGTCTAGGCCATGATTCCCAGCATTGTGTGACTGCCCACCATTTTGTAATATGATTCGGAAGGGTCTACAAGGCAATGGGTTTGGTTTGGTGATTTTCTTATGTTTGTAAATCCTACATCGATGATGTTAATGAGGCAGGGTTAGAGGTAGTTATGTTAATGATGCAGGACTCAATCTACAACATTAGGTTTTATCTTGAGTCAATTCTTTTGAGACATAAAAGAGAAACCAACAGAGAGACAGGGGGCTTCCCACCACAAAGAATGATGAACCAGAATGGGAGTGTGTTCTTTGGACCCAGGTTCCCTGAGCTGAGAAGCTCTTAAACCAGGGGAAGATTGATGAAAAGGACCTTGACCAAGAGCCGACAAAAAGAAAAGCTTCCCCTAGAGCCGTCACCTTGAATTTGGAACTCTAGTCCCCTAGACTGTGAGAATAAATTTATCTTTGTTAACCAATATATTTGTGGTATTTCTATTAGAGCAGCACCAGATTCCTAAGACACTTTTGTCTCTCCATACAATTATTTCCAAATTTAAAATCACTTTTAATATTGTCAGAACTTTCTGCTCAAATTATATAAGTGATATATATATCAGCCGATAGTAAATCATTCCTGTAGTAATTATATAATTTTGTTGTGCAGTGTACAATGTGTTCAATAGAACTTTTACTTGGGCTGATTTAATTTAGTCAATTTATATCATTTAGTTTAAACCACGTCATTCACTTCTAGTGTGTCCTAGCAGTTGTGACACCCATTTTAAAAACCAAGTTTGCAATATGCATTAATTAAATATTCACAGGGGATTGGTTCCAGTACCCCCATGAATATCAAAATCCATGGATGCTCAACTTCCTTTTTATAAAGTGGTACAATATTTGTATTAAACCAATGTACAACCTTCTGTATACTTTAAATCATCTCTAGATTACCTGTAATTCCTAATACAATATAAATGCTATGTAAATAGGCATTGTACAGTACTGTATTGTTTAGGGAATACTGACAAGAGGCAAACAATGCTCAAACAATGACTGCTAGAGGGAGACTGAGCATCTCTGAAATGGAGGGAGGCTACATCAGGGAATGTCTACAAATAATTTCATTCTAGTTTTGCTTTTCAGAACTTTCTTTTTTTGGTTTTTATGAATACTTTCAACCTCAGTTAGTTGAATCTCTCAAGGTGGGACCTGAGAAACAGAATGCCAACTGTATCTACCTATCTATTGATCTATCTATCTATCTATTGATCTATTTATCTGTCTGCCTGTCTCTATCATCTATCTATCTGTCTATCTATCTATCTATCTATCTATCTATCTATCTATCTATCTATCTATCTATCTATCTATCTATCTATCTATCATCTATCTATCTATCTATCTATCATCTATCTATCTAGCATCTATCTATATATACACACACACAAGCATATATATATATACATATATATATATTTTTTTTACTTGGATCCACAATTAACACATGTGGAAGCAGCAGTAAAGAAATCAAACGGCGTATTGCGTTGGCCAAATCTACCACAAAAGAGCTCTTCTTAAGGTGTTGGGAAGGAAAGATGACACTTTGAGGGCCCCGATTTATGTATTGTGTGTATTTATATATGTATGTGTGTGTATACATATATATATGTATATATGTTTATATATAAAAACTGTTAATGCTGTCACATTATTTTATACATTAAAAAAAAAAAACCGAGATACAAAGAGTTAGCATAACTTTTCCTCCTTCACAAACATGCAAGGATCGTAACTGACTATGCATATTCTGGATCTCTGGTGGCACAGCGATTAGGAGTTATGGCTGCTAAACAAATGGTCAACAGTTCAAATCCACCAACTGCTCCTTGATAAACCTATGTGGCAATTATACTTGAGTCCCACACGGTCACTATGAGTTGGAAATGAATGGACAGAAGGAGTTTGTTTTTTTGGTTTTTACGCATGTTCTGTTTCTAGGCCTGGGTTTGAGTTAGGTCTTGACCACTTAAGTTTTTTTTTTTTTTTTATAATAACTTTTATTAAGCTTCAAGTGAACGTTTACAAATCCAATCAGTCTGTCACATATAAGTTTACATACATCTCACTCCCTACTCCCACTTACTCTCCCCGTCTTGAGTCAGCCCTTTCAGTCTCTCCTTTCTTGACAATTTTGCCGGCTTCCCTCTCTCTCTATCCTCCCATCCCCCCTCCAGACAAGAGTAGCCAACACAATCTCAAGTGTCCACCTGATATAATTAGCTCACTCTTCATCAGCATCTCTCTCCCACCCGCTGACCAGTCCCTTTCATTTCTGATGAGTTGTCTTCGGGGATGGTTCCTGTCCTGTGTCAACTGAAGGTCTGGGGAGCATGGCCGCCGGGATTCCTCCAGTCTCAGTCAGACCATTAAGTTTGGTCTTCTTATGAGAATTTGGGGTCTGCATCCCATGGATCTCCTGCTCCCTCAGGGGTCCTCTGCTGAGCTCCCTGTCAGGGCAGTCATCAATTGTGGCCGGGCACCAACTAGTTCTTCTGGTCTCAGGATGATGTAGGTCTCTGGTTCATGTGGCCCTTCCTGTCTCTTGGGCTCTTAGTTGTCATGTGGGCTTGGTGTTCTTCATTTTCCTTTGCTCCAGGTGGGTTGAGACCAATTGCTGCATCTTAGATGGCTGCTTGTTAGCATTTAAGACCCCAGACGCCACATTTCAAAGTGGGATGCAGAATGATTTCCTAATAGAATTATTTTGCCAATTGACTTAGAAGTCCCCGCAAACCATGCTCCCCAGACCCCCGCGCTTGCTCCGCTGACCTTTGAAGCATTCGTTTTATCCCGGAAACTTCTTTGCTTTTGGTCCAGTCCAATTGAGCTGACCTTCCATGTATTGAGTGTTGTCTTTCCCTTCACCTAAAGCAGTTCTTATCTACTGATTAATCAATAAAAAACCCTCTCCCACCCTCCCTCCCTCCCCCCCTCGTAACCACAAAAGTATGTGTTCTTCTCAGGTTTACTATTTCTCAAGATCTTATAATAGTGGTCTTATACAATATTTGTCCTTTTGCCTCTGACTCATTTCGCTCAGCATAATGCCTTCCAGGTTCCTCCATGTTATGAAATGTTTCAGAGATTCGTCACTGTTCTTTATCGATGCGTAGTATTCCATTGTGTGAATATACCACAATTTATTTACCCATTCATCCGTTGATGGACACCTTGGTTGCTTCCAACTTTTTGCTATTGTAAACAGAGCTGCAATAAACATGGGTGTGCATATATCTGTTTGTATGAAGGCTCTTGTATCTCTAGGGTATATTCCGAGGAGTGGGATTTCTGGGTTGTATGGTAGTTCTATTTCTAACTGTTTAAGATAACGCCAGATAGATTTCCAAAGTGGTTGTACCATTTTACATTCCCACCAGCAGTGTATGAGAGTTCCAATCTCTCCGCAGCCTCTCCAACATTTATTATTTTGTGTTTTTTGGATTAATGCCAGCCTTGCTGGTGTGAGATGGAATCTCATCGTAGTTTTAATTTGCATTTCTCTAATGGCTAATGATCGAGAGCATTTTCTCATGTATCTGTTGGCTGCCTGAATATCTTCTTTAGAGAAATGTGTGTTCATATCCTTTGCCCACTTCTTGATTGGGTTGTTTGTCTTTTTGTGGTTGAGTTTTGACAGAATCATGTAGATTTTAGAGATCAGGTGCTGGTCGGAGATGTCATAGCTGAAAATTCTTTCCCAATCTGTAGGTGGTCTCTTTACTCTTTTGGTGAAGTCTTTAGATGAGCATAGGTGTTTGATTTTTAGGAGCTCCCAGTTATCGGGTTTCTCTTCATCATTTTTGGTAATGTTTTGTATTCTGTTTATACCTTGTATTAGGGCTCCTAGGGTTGTCCCAATTTTTTCTTCCATGATCTTTACCGTTTTAGTCTTTATGTTTAGGTCTTTGATCCACTTGGAGGTAGTTTTTGTGCATGGTGTGAGGTATGGGTCCTGTTTCATTTTTTTGCAAATGGATATCCAGTTATGCCAGCACCATTTGTTAAAAAGGCTGTCTTTTCCCCAGTTAATTGACACAGGTCCTTTGTCAAATATCAGCTGCTCATACGTGGATGGATCTATGTCTGGGTTCTCAATTCTGTTCCATTGGTCTATGTGTCTGTTGTTGTACCAATACCAGGCTGTTTTGACTACTGTGGCTGTATAATAGGTTCTGAAGTCAGGTAAGGTGAGGCCTCCCACTTTCTTCTTCTTTTTCAGTAGTGCTTTGCTTATCCGGGGCTTCTTTCCCTTCCATATGAAATTGGTGATTTGTTTCTCTATCCCTTTAAAATATGACATTGGAATTTGGATCGGAAGTGCGTTAAATGTATAGATGGCTTTTGGTAGGATAGATATTTTTACTATGTTAAGTCTTCCTATCCATGAGCAAGGTATGTTTTTCCACTTAAGTATGTCCTTTTGAATTTCTTGTAGTAGAGCTTTGTAGTTTTCTTTGTATAGGTCTTTTACATCCTTGGTAAGATTTATTCCTAAGTATCTTATCTTCTTGGGGGCTACTATGAATGGTATTGATTTGGTTATTTCCTCTTCGGTGTTCTTTTTGTTGATGTAGAGGAATCCAAGTGATTTTTGTATGTTTATTTTATAACCTGAGACTCTGCCAAACTCTTCTATTAGTTTCAGTAGTTTTCTGGAGGATTCCTTAGGGTTTTCTGTGTATATAAGCATGTCATCTGCAAATAGTGATAACTTTACTTCTTCCTTGCCAATCCGGATACCTTTTATTTCTTTGTCTAGCCTGATTGCCCTGGCTAAGACTTCCAACACGATGTTGAATAAGAGTGGTGATAAAGGGCATCCTTGTCTGGTTCCTGTTCTCAAGGGAAATGCTTTCAGGTTCTCTCCATTTAGAGTGATATTGGCTGTTGGCTTTGCATAGATGCCCTTTATTATGTTGAGGAATTTTCCTTCAATTCCTATTTTGGTAAGAGTTTTTATCATGAACGGGTGTTGGACTTTGTCAAATGCCTTTTCTGCATCAATTGATAAGATCATGTGGTTTTTGTCTTTTGTTTTATTTATGTGATGGATTACATTAATGGTTTTTCTGATATTAAACCAGCCTTGCATACCTGGTATAAATCCCACTTGATCAGGGTGAATTATTTTTTTGATGTGTCGTTGGATTCTATTGGCTAGAATTTTGTTGAGGATTTTTGCATTGATGTTCATGAGGGATATAGGTCTATAATTTTCTTTTTTTGTAATGTCTTTACCTGGTTTTGGTATCAGGGAGATGGTGGCTTCATAGAATGAGTTGGGTAGTATTCCGTCATTTTCTATGCTTTGGAATACCTTTAGTAGTAGTGGTGTTAACTCTTCTCTGAAAATTTGGTAGAACTCTGCAGTGAAGCCGTCCGGGCCAGGACTTTTTTTTGTTGGGAGTTTTTTGATTACCGTTTCAATCTCTTTTTTTGTTATGGGTCTATTTAGTTGTTCTACTTCTGAATGTGTTAGTTTAGGTAGGTAGTGTTTTTCCAGGAATTCATCCATTTCTTCTAGGTTTTCAAATTTGTTAGAGTACAATTTTTCATAATAATCTGAAATGATTATTTTAATTTCATTTGGTTCTGTTGTGATGTGGTCCTTCTCATTTCTTATTCGGGTTATTTGTTTCCTTTCCTGTATTTCTTTAGTCAGTCTAGCCAATGGTTTATCAATTTTGTTAATTTTTTCAAAGAACCAGCTTTTGGCTTTGATAATTCTTTCGATTGTTTTTCTGTTCTCTAATTCATTTAGTTCAGCTCTAATTTTTATTATTTGTTTTCTTCTGGTGCCTGATGGATTCTTTTGTTGCTCAGTTTCTATTTGTTCAAGTTGTAGGGACAGTTCTCTGATTTTGGCTCTTTCTTCTTTTTGTATGTGTGCATTTATCGATATAAATTGGCCTCTGAGCACTGCTTTTGCTGTGTCCCAGAGGTTTTGATAGGAAGTATTTTCATTCTCGTTGCTTTCTATGAATTTCCTTATTCCCTCCTTGATGTCTTCTATAACCCAGTCTTTTTTCAGGAGGGTATTGTTCATTTTCCAAGTATTTGATTTCTTTGCCCTCGTTTTTCTGTTATTGATCTCTAGTTTTATTGCCTTGTGTTCTGAGAAGATGCTTTGTAATATTTCGATGTTTTGGACTCTGCAAAGGTTTGTTTTATGACCTAATATGTGGTCTATTCTAGAGAATGTTCCATGTGCGCTGGAAAAAAAAGTATATTTTGCAGCAGTTGGGTGGAGAGTTCTGTATAAGTCAATGAGGTCAAGTTGGTTGATTGTTGTAATTAGATCTTCCGTGTCTCTGTTGAGCTTCTTACTGGATGTCCTGTCCTTCTCCGAAAGTGGTGTGTTGAAGTCTCCTACTATAATTGTGGAGGTATCTATCTCGCTTTTCAGTTCTGTTAAAATTTGATTTATGTATCTTGCAGCCCTGTCATTGGGTGCGTAAATATTTAATATGGTTATGTCTTCCTGATCAATTGTCCCTTTTATCATTCTATAGTGTCCTTCTTTATCCTTTGTGGTGGATTTAAGTCTAAAGTCTATTTTGTCAGAAATTAATATTGCTACTCCTCTTCTTTTTTGCTTATTGTTTGCTTGATATACTTTTTTCCATCCTTTGAGTTTTAGTTTGTTTGTGTCTCTAAGTCTAAGGTGTGTCTCTTGTAGGCAGCATATAGATGGATCGTGTTTCTTTATCCAGTCTGTGACTCTCTGTCTCTTTATTGGTGCATTTAGTCCATTTACATTCAGGGTAATTATAGATAAATAAGTTTTTAGTGCTGTCATTTTGATGCCTTTTTATGTGTGTTGTTGACAATTTCATTTTTCCACACACTTTTTTGTGCTGAGGCGTTTTTCTTAGTAAATTGTGAGATCCTTATTTTCATAGTGTTTGACTTTATGTTAGTTGAGTCGTTACGTTTTTCTTGGTTTTTGTCTTGAGTTATAGAGTTGTTATGCCTTTTTGTGGTTACCTCATTATATACCCCTATTTTTCTAAGTAAAAACCTAACTTGTATTGTTCTATATCGCCTTGTATCACTCTCCATATGGCAGTTCAATGCCTCCTGTATTTAGTCCCTCTTTTTGATTATTGTGATCTTTTACCTATTGACTTCCATGATTCCCTGTTATGTGTATTTTTTTTTAATTAATCTTAATTTGTTTGTTTTTGTGATTTCCCTATTTGAGTTGATATCAGGACGTTCTGTTTTGTGACCTTGTGTTGTGCTGATATCTGATATTATTGGTTCTGTGACCAAACAATATCCTTTAGTATTTCTTGTAGCTTTGGTTTGGTTTTTGCAAATTCTCTAAACTTGTGTTTGTCTGTAAATATCTTAATTTCGCCTTCATATTTCAGAGAGAGTTTTGCTGGATATATGATCCTTGGTTGGCAGTTTTTCTCCATCAGTGTTCTGTATATGTCGTCCCATTCCCTTCTTGCCTGCATGGTTTCTGCTGAGTAGTCAGAACATATTCTTATTGATTCTCCCTTGAAGGAAACCTTTCTTTTCTCCCTGGCTGCTTTTAAAATTTTCTGTTTATCTTTGGTTTTGGTGAGTTTGATGATAATATGTCTTGGTGTTTTTCTTTTTGGATCAATCTTAAATGGGGTTCGATGAGCATCTTGGATAGATATCCTTCCGTCTTTCATGATGTCAGGGAAGTTTTCTGTCAGAAGTTCTTCAACTATTTTCTCTGTGTTTTCTGTCCCCCCTCCCTGTTCTGGGACTCCAATCATCCGCAGGTTATCCTTCTTGATAGAGTCCCACATAATTCTTAGGGTTTCTTCATTTTTTTTAATTCTTTTATCTGATTTTTTTTCAGCTATGTTGGTGTTGATTCCCTGGTCCTCCAGATGTCCCAGTCTGCATTCTAATTGCTCGAGTCTGCTCCTCTGACTTCCTAGTGTGTTGTCTAATTCTGTTATTTTATTGTTAATCTTTTGGATTTCTACATGTTGTCTCTCTATGGATTCTTGCAACTTATTAATTTTTCCAGTATGTTCTTGAATAATCTTTTTGAGTTCTTCAACAGTTTTATCAGTGTGTTCCTTGGCTTTTTCTGCAGATATCCTAATTTCATTTGTGATATCATTAAGCATTCTGTAAATTAGTTTTTTATATTCTGTATCTGATAATTCCAAAATTGTATCTTCATTTGGGAAAGATTTTGATTCTTTTGTTTGGGGGGTTGGAGAAGCTGTCATGGTCTGCTTCTTTAAGTGGTTTGATATGGATTGTTGTCTCCGAGCCATCACTGGGAAACTAGTTTTTCCAGAAAATCCGCTAAAAAAAAACTGCAGTCAGATCCCTATCAGAGTTCTCCCTCTGGCTCAGGCTATTCAGATGTTAATGAAGCCGCCTGGGGAGGGTGGGGGAGGGAACAGAGAGATGGGAGAGTAGCACCTCAGAATATAGCCAGAGTTGCTTGTCTTGCTTGGAATGACTGTTATATCTGAGATTCCCGCGGGCGCGTCGCCTATGTGTGCTGGCTGTGTGGAGATTGCCCCCAGGGGGTCTGGCCCGCTGGAGTCACGGTCAGATCCTCCGCTTCCAGCCCCACGCCGAGCGTCAAGGCTCCCCTACTGGGACGGTGCACTCTCAACTCCAGAATCAGTCGCTGCCTCCCGGGGACTTCTCGTCCCTCCAGTCGCGTGGCCGTGCCGCCCCCGTGAACTAGGTGGGCCCCCTCCCGGGGTTAGTTCAGATGGGTGGAGTAGCTCCCCGTGCTTGTGCCGCGACCAAGTGTCCCGGCTGGAACGCTGTTCTCCCCACTCCAATACCAGTCGCTGCCTCCCGGGGACTTCTCCTACCGGCTGCGTCCCACGCCGCCCGCGCGACCCGGCTGGTCCCCTTCCCGGGGTTAGTTCAGGGGGTGGAGCAACTCTCCGTGTTTATGGCGTACCTGCGAGCAGTCCAAATCCCTGCGGGACGGTTCCCCGGCTCGGATGCTGCTCTTTCTGCTCCAAGATCAGTCACTGCCTCCCGGGGACTTCTCCTACCGGCTGCGTCCCACGCCGCCCGTGGAACCGGCTGGTCCCCCTCCCGGGGTTAGTTCAGGGGGGTGGAGCAGGTCTCTGTGCTTGTGCCGTACCTGACTGGTACGCTGGCTCCAGGCTCTGGAAACTATCGCTGCTTCCCTGTATTAGTTCGTTCTCCGTCTCTAAAGCTGTGTTTGTTGTTCAGGGTTCGTAGATTGTTATGTATGTGATCGATTCACTTGTTTTTCCGTGTCTTTGTTGTAAGAGGGATCCGAGGTAACGTCTGCCTAGTCCGCCATCTTGGCTCCGCCCCCCTTGACCACTTAAGTTTTTGTTTGACTTGGAAAATTATTTAATCATTTAAAGTCACTTTTTATATTTGATATATATATATATATGAACCTTGCAGAGTTTTGTGAAAATGAATATCTTGTAAAGAGCACACATATCACTGATTTAGTTATTAATTGTGATCACATTTGTAATTGAGGCATTTCCTTAATATCTTCCCTTATTTGCAGGCTTAGGAACAAAGACATCATGGAGACAATTAGAAAGTTAATTAATCATACCAAACTGCTTTTGCACCCGATATAATCCAAATAGGTATTTCTTCATTTATGCCCTACTTTCAAACACTTTTCATAAATTTTGTTCACTCTTTTTAGATTGTGGTCTAAGTCAGCTGCTGCTATTTTTGGTATCAGCTGTCATCAAGTCAGAGCAGGACTCACGGCAAAGCCATGTGTTGTAGAGTAGGACTGTGCTCTGTAAGGTTTATTTGGTGGTGATCTTTACAGAAGCAGATAGCCAGGCCTTTCTTCTGCAGAGCCACTGGGTGGGTTCAATCTGCCAACCTTTACATTAGCAGCTGATTGCAAACTGCTTGTGCTATCCATGTTCCCTCTTAAATCAGTTCAACTTTGCCTGTTCCATGATTTTCAATCTTTTGCATGCTTTACAACCATCTCTGAGTTAATATAGAAATGATGCATTCTGATTCATTTGCTCTCAGGTGGTGTCAGAAAAATGCATATTAAAAACTTCCTATCGGGCACTATCTCAATCTGAATGGAGCAGTAAAAGACTATATTTAGGGACTCAATACTGATATCATTGCTTGACTTTAACTTGTGCTTAATAATAAAAGAACTGAAGACACTTATCACAACTGCCTTTATTGTATCCTCACAACTAACTCTTTGTGTGTGAGTGTGTTTTTTAGGTGACAGTTACAGCTCAAGTTAATTTCTCATACAAAAATATATACCCATATTGTTTTCTGTCATTAGTTGAAATCCCCATAATATGACAGCACGCTCCTCCCTTCCAACCCAGGTTCCCTGTGTCCATCCAATCAGTTCCTGTCCCTTCCTGCTTTCTCATCCTACTTTTAGACAGAAGCTGCCCATTTGGTCTAGTCTATCTGACTGAACTAAAAAGCACACTCCTCACTTGTATATTTTTTGTTTTATACTCCTGTCTAATCCTTGTCTGAAGAGTGGGTTTTGGTAATGGTTTCAGTTCTGCTTTAACGGAGCATCTGGAGACCATAGTTTCAGGGTTTCTCCAGTCTGAGTCAGCACCTTAAGCCTGGTCTTTTTACATAAATTTGAGTTCTGTTCTACGTTTTTCTCCTGCTCTGTCTGGGACTCTCTGTTGCGTTCCCTGTGAGGGCAGTCTCCCGTGGTAACCGGGCACCATCTAGTTCTTCTGGTCTCAGGCTGGTGAAATTTGGGTTTATGTGGTCCTTTAGTCCTTTGGGATAATATTTTCCTTGTGTCTTTGGTGTTCTTCATTCTCCTTTGCTCCAAGTGGAATGGGACCATTTGATGTATCTCACAAGTTTTCTTAATAAACTCTGTTATGCCAATTGGCCTACATGTCCCCCAAAACTACGGTCCCCAAGCTCCAGCCCCAGCTACTCTGTTCCTCAAAGTATTTGGATGTGCCCAGGAAACTTTTTAGCTTTTGTTTTAGTCCTGTTGTGCTGACTTCCCCTGCATTGTGTGTTATCCTTCCCTTCACCAAAATTGATCCTTATCTACTGTCTAGTTAGTTTCCCTCCCCTTCCCTTTCCACCCTAATAACCATCAAAGAATGCTTTTCTTCTTTGTTTAAACTTTTTCTTGAGTCCTTATTATAGTGGTCTCATACAATATTTGTCATTTTCTGACTGACTGATTTCATTTAGCATAATGCCTTCCAGTTTCATCCAGGTTGTGAAATATTTCAGAGATTCATCATTGTCCTTTATCATTGCCTACTATTCCTTTGTGTGTATTTATCATAATTTGTTCATCTATTCAGTTATTGATGGGCATTTAGGTTGTTTCCATTTTTTTTTTGTTGTTGTTGTTATTGTGAATAGTGGTATAATGAATATAGCTCTGCATTTGTCTATTCACGCAACAGCTCTTATTTCTCTTGGGTATATTCCTAGGAGTGGAATTGCTGGATCATATGGTACTTCTATTTCTAGTTTTTAAAGGAAGTGCCACATTGTTTTCCAAAGTGGTTGTATCATTTTACATTCCCACCAGCAGTGTATAAGCTTTCCAATCTCTCCACAACATCTCCAACATTTGTTATTTTGTGTTTTTTGCATTAGTGCCAGCCTTGGTGGGGTAATGGAGTATTACACTCTAGCTTTGATTGCATTTCTCTAATGATTACCCTAGTGGCATAGTGGTCAAGAGCTACATCTGCTAACCTAAAGGTTGGCCATTCTAATCCACCAGGTACTTCTTGGAAACCCTGTGGGGCAGCTCTACTCTGTTCTACAGGGTCGCTATGAGTTGGAATTAACTCTACAGCAATGGATTGGGAGTGACCAATGATCGTAAGCATTTCCTCATGTATCTGTTACCCCCCTGAATGTTTTCTTTGATAAAGTGTCTGTTCATATCCTTCATCCATTTTTTAATTGGATTATTTATCTCTTTGTTGTTGACAGTTTGTAGTATCTTATAGACTTTACAGATTAGGCCCTAATCGAATATGTCATAGCCAAAATTTTTTTCCTTGTCTTTGGTTCTCTTTTTACTCTTTTGGTGAAGTCATTTGATGAGCATAAGTGTTTGATTTTTAGGAGCTCCTGGTTACCTAGTTTCTCTTTTAGTGTTTGCACATGTTAGTTATGGTGTGTATACTATTTGTGCCATGTATTAGGGCTTCTAGTGTTGTCCCTATTTTTCCTGCCATCATCTTTATCATTTTAGATTTTATAGTTGGATCTTTGATCCATTTTGAGTTCGTTTTTGTGTATGGTTTGAGGAATGGGTCCTGCTTCATTACTTTTAATTTTTTTTTTAATTTGATTTTATAGATGGATATCTGGTTACACCACCATTTGTTAAAGAGACTGTCTTTTCCCTAATTAATGACCCTGGGCCTTTGTAGAATATCAGCAGCTCACAAGTGGATGGATTTACGTCTGGGTTCTCGACTCTGTTCCATTGTCTTGTGTCTGTTATTGTACCAGTGCCAGGCAGTTTTGACTACTGTGGTAGTATAGCAGGCTTTAAAATTAGTTAGTAGAAGGCAAAGCCTCTCACTTTGTTCTTCATTTTCCGTAATGCTTTAGTTATTCCGTGTGAAGTTGGTGATTTGTTTCTCCATCTCATTAAAAACTGCTGTAGCAATTGGGATCAGAATTGCTTGGTATTTGTAGATACTTTCTGGTAAAATTGACATTTTTGTTATGTTGAGTCTTCCCATCCATTCACGCGGTATGCTTTTCCACTCATGTAGGTCTCTTATGGTGCAAGTAACTCTTTTGATTCTGGAATTGCATAAAGCACGATTTTCTACTTCCCCTGAAAAACTTTATTTTATTTCAAGTATTGGAAAAGTTGCAGTTTGCATTATTAAAATGTTATCACATTCTTAAGGAAGAGAACATTAATAATATTAGCTACTATCTATATACAGCCTCATTTTTTGAGTATCAATGTAACACAATTCAATGACATTTTGAAAATAATACTGTGCATGAAGAAAATGTTCAGTTTACTTCAAGTTTTATATGCAAAACTAACGTGATATCAAAATCAAAATTTATACAATGTACTTTTTGATGATCCATTCTCACTCCTAAACCTATTCTCCCTATCAGTGTCCTCCATACTTACTTCTGTATTTACTGAGTTGCTTAAACAAAGGTGTAAAAGATATTTGTTATTCTATCACCTCTCACTCATATCTGTAAAATTTCCAAAATAGAGCCATTTTTACATGTGTTTTCTCTTTGATCAATTATTGTCATTAACTCGATCTTTAGCAGTTATTACCAAAAGAATCTACTTGCCTCATATCATAATCTCCTAAAAAAAAAAAAAAAAAAATCTCCTGTTAGCCATTAATCTAAGGTTACCTCTAGGATTTTTAAGAAATAGATAGTTTATTTCACTTTTCTATTTACAAATATCCAATAGTTTTATATTACATTGAGGGCAAAAATCAAACACTTTACAAAATTTAGAAAATATCAAACTCTTTGGCTTCATCCTTTTTGAAATAAAATATATTGTAGGATTGGGTGGAGCAAGATGGAGAAGTGAGTAGATACTCCCATTTACTCCCCCAGCAAGTTACACACAGAATAATGAATAAAAAGAACTACAGACTGAAATCTCAGAACTCCAGGGGCAGCTGAGGCTTTGGAGATTCTTTCTGAGTATAGAAGCAAGACACAGCAGGAGCAGGGATGGCACAGAAGCTGGGAGAACCTAAATGCTATTATCGGGAGCACTTGCTCATTGCCGCCATTTTGCAACATGCTAAACAGGTAACACAGAAAGGGAGCTCATTTCAGGAAGCTGTAGCCCACTTTTTTGTTGTTGTTGTTGTTAAGGCAGCACAAATTGGCCCTGGGAGTTCATGTGCTATCCAACTGAGAGAGTTTGAAGAGAGATTGTGGCACTATGAGAGCTGTTGGATCTCACTGAGGTCCAGAAAGATGGGTAATAGGCCCAGGGGGATTTGCATGGGCAGCAGTGTGAGAGGAATACTTTAAATTACTGAATGACAAAGAAGGAAATAGTTGGTTCCTACTTACAGTGTGACACCATGGGAGACCTGTGCAGGGGTGCCCATGAAAGAAAGGCATAAAGAGCCCCCCATTTTTGTCACAGGAAAATCAAGCTCCACCCATTATGTCAGCATCTTTAACCAGCTAAACATCCCGTCACCCATGCATGCATTATGAATTCCAAAGATCAAGCATCCTAAACTCCTGATTAACTGTTGAAAAAAAAAAAAAAAAAAACCTATGAATAAGAGTGCCCTCTAGTGGTTCTTAAGTGAAGAAACAAAGATCACTAATGTTGAGTTGATTCTGACTCATAGCAACCCTCTGGAGAGGAGTGTGCTGCCCCAAGGGATTCCTAGGCCTCTGAGTCTTTGTGAACATTAGATGCCACACCTTTCTCCCACAATGTGTCTGGTGGGACAAGTGCCAGACTTTCGGTTGACAGCTGAGCACTTGACCACTGCACCACCAGAGTGCCTAATCAGAAAATTTTCCCACAGAAACCAGAAGACCAAATTTAAGGGAAAAAATTAACAAAAGGCTCAAGCTCTACAAAAAAATAGTAAAACATGCAAAATCACAAGATAAGAAGAACCAGTTAAAAGAAAACATGAAGAAGAGAAAATTTCTCCTATGGACATCAGATTAAAGCAAAAAATTAATAATTTTCAGACTCTGGTGCCCGGTATGTTTAAAGAAAGCTAAAAGCACACAGAATACAAACCACTGGATATTGGGGAAAAAAAAATGGAAGAACAAAATAATATTCCATGAAGAATTTGAAAGCATCAAAAAGAAAGAAAGAAAGAAAGAAAGAACAATTGGAACAGAAGAATAAAGCAACTGATTTAGAAAAAGTAAGAGAAACACTCAACAATAGAACAAACAGACTGAAGATAGAATAAACTAAAAGACAAAATAAATGAACTTATCAAATTGCGAGAGAAAAAAAGACTAAAATCAAACAAACCAAAAAGAAATATGGAATTCAATTAAGAAGCCTAACATTAGAATTATTGAAATCCCAGAATGCTATGACAATAAGAAAAGCATAGAAACAATTTTCCAAGAGATAATCAGAGAGAATTTCTCAGACCTGAACAGAAAATCAATTCTGCAACTACAGGAAGCTACAGGAAATCCAATCAGAACAGACAAAAAACTCCAACTCCACGCCACAGCCAATTAAATTCTTGAAAACAGAAGACAAGGAAGGAATTCTGAAAAGAGCAAGAGAACAACACAATATATTATGCCAAGGATCTTTCACAAGAATCAGTGCAGGTTTCCTCAAAGACTCTAGAGCCCAGAAAACACTGGAGAGACATATATAAAATACTGAATGAAAAGAATTACCAACCAAGAATTCTTTCCCTAATGTCTTAGGCTGGGTTCTCTAGAGAAGCAAAACCAGTAAAGTGTATAAATATATATACAGAAATTTATATTAAGGAAATGGCTCACGTGGTTGTAGAGGGTGGAGTATTCCAAGTGCAAGGGTCAGGATAGAGGCTTCTCTTGATTCACATAACCACAGGGCCTGGTGAACCCAAGATTGGCAAATCAGAGAGCCAGGCACTTGCTCACAGGCAGTGAAGATCAATGAATCCCAAGATTGGCAGGCAAGACCATAAGTAAAATGCTAGCTCAAGTCCCAGGAACCAGAGCTCAGATGACAGGAGCCAGATACAGGATCCAGAAGGGGCAAAAAGCCCCAAACCATTGCAAGAATGTCAGCTTATATTCGAAGCAGGTGGCACACCCAAGGAAGTTCCCATTCAGTAGATTGGTTACTCAGAGAGATCCTATAAATATCAAATCTCAACAGGAAGTGATCTCAACATTGTACAACTGCCAAAACACTGAAAATCATGGTCCAGCCAAGGTGACACACAATCTTAACCATCACAGTCTGTCCCTTGTCTGCTTGGCACCTGTGCACCTTTTTAAATCATACGTAATCTCTGAATAAAGACAGTGATAAAGTCATGCTTGCACCTAACATGATACAACAAATACATATACAACTGAAAATGCACTAGCCCTGTTTACATCTTATGCTTTATAAGTGAAGAAAACAAATATATTTGATGTGTACATACAAAGATGAAATTCTCATAACCATTAAGGTCCTCATTTCTGCAACTGGTCATGCAGGCATTACTTATATTCAGAACTACCTTCTTCTACCATCCATGCCGTATTCCCTTTGTCCTCAGCAAGCACTTCAGCTGGTCATGGTTCTGTGTCTGGTGAGGTGACCCAAACCTTCATTCCCAAAGGGTCTAGGCCATTAGTAGTCATGCTGAAATGGGGTTGCTGTAGGTTTCTACTGACTTTAATCACAGGGCATGGTAGAACTAAGAGAAACCCTAAGGGATCTCCTGCATTCACAGGCATTCCAGGCATACTCCTCTTTATTTCCATTATGTAATGTCAATCTGATTTCCTCTTGGTAATCAGGTTCAATTATGCCAGCCAGTATGGCAACTCCCTTCTTTGCCTGTTGATCCAGAGGCATAAGGAGCCTAAAGTGGCCATATGGTATTCTTAGCTTCCAGTTCAATGGAATCAGTGATGTGTCTCCAGGCAGGAGCACAGATCATGGGGACAGGCAGCAAAATTCTTATGAGTGGGTCACTGGGGGTAATAGTGAGTGGTGCCATGCCCATTTCAATCCTTTGATTCCTGAGTGCATGAATTCTGGCTAAGGGAGAAAGAGCACATAGACCATTTACAACCTTCTGGTGAACATTGCCCAACTCTGCAAAGTATTGCCACATAGCTGGTGCTGTAATTGTGACTTTAGAAGACCATTCCATCATTCTAACAAGCCAGTAAAATCCATGAGCATGCACCCACTGCCAGATTTCATTTGGTACGAAGTCAGTCTTTTGATCTGAGGCTATGCTGTGTAGGGTACCATGATGGTGGATAAGGCATTCTGTAAGTCTACGGATGGCAGTTTTGGCAGAAAGATGGTGTGCAGAGAAAGCAAATCCATATCCAGAGTGTCTATTCCAGTAAGAACGAAACACCTTTCCATGATAGAAAGGGTCCAACGTACTCAACTTGCCACCAGGTTGTTGGCTGATCACCTTGAGGGATGGTGCCATACCAGGGACTCAGGTGTTGATTTCTGCTGCTGGTGGATTGGGTATTCAGCAACAGCTGTAGCCAAACCAGCCTTGGTGAGCAGAAGTCCATGTTGCTTGGCTGGTGCATAATCTCCATCTCTGCCACCATGGCCTCTTTGTTCATGAGCACATTGAGCTATGACAGGAGTAACTGGAAAAGAGGATGAGTGGTTTCCACAGAACAAATGATTCTATTCACTTGATTATTAAAATCATTCTCTGCTGAGGTCACCCTTTGATGAGCATTCACATGAGACACAAATATCTTCACTACTTTGGCCCATTCTGAGAGGTCTATCCACATGCCTCTTCCCCATCAATCCCTGTCTCCAATTTTCTAAGCATGTTCCTTCCAAGTCCCTGACCACCCAGCCAAACCATTGCCCATGAATAAGTATATAATCACACAACTGGCCATTTCTCCTTCCAAATAAAGTGAACAACCAGGTGCTCTGCTCAAAGTTCAGCCCATTGTGAGAATTTCTCTCCACCACTTTCCTTCACGGAGGTCTCAGAAAGGGGCTGTAGGGCTGCCACTGTTGACTTTTGAGTGGTGTCTGCATATCATGCAGAACCATCTGTAAATCAAACATGAGTGTTCTCTTCCTCAGTCAACAAATCACAAGGAACTCCCCATGAGACCATAAGTGCAGGCTAGGAGATATGAAGTAATGTGACAGGAGTGGAGACCATGGGCATTTGGGCCACTTTCTCAGGTAACTTTCTTTTGCCTTCTGGTCCTGCTTGAGCCCAAACTCGTATATACCAATTCCATGTAACGAAGGAGTGCTGCTGGGCACTTCCAATTTTATGATTCTGTGGGTCAGACAACACCCAGTTCATGATGGGCACCTCAGGCCACATGGTGATTTGGTGTCCCATGGTTAAGCTTTCATTATCTACTAATGCCCAGTAACAAGTTAAAAGCTATTTCTCAAAAGGACAGTAGTTACCTGCAGAGAATGGAAAGGCTTTGCTCACAAATCCTAACTGCCTGGGTATGATTCACCAAGAAGGGCCAGCCAAAGGCTCCAGGCAGCATCTGTATTTGCCACTGCCACTTCAGACACAATTGGGTCAGCTGGATCATACAGTTCAAGGGGCAGAGCAGCGTGCACAACAGCCTGAACCTGTTACAGAGCCTTCTCTTGTTGTGGGCTCCACTCAAAACTAGTAGCTTTTTCGAGTCACTTGATAAATAGGCCAGAGTAGCACACTCAAATGAGATATAGGCTGCCTTCAAAACCCAAAGAGATCCACTAGGCATTGTGTTTCATATTTAGTTGTGGGATCAGCCAGATGCAATAGCTCATCCTTCAGTTTAGAAGGAATATCTTGATATGCTCCACACCAATGAAGCCCTAAAAATTTCACTGAGGTGGAAGGTGTCTGAATTTTGTTTGGGGTTAATTTCCCACTCTCTAGCACACAAATGTTTTACGAGTAAGTCCAGAGTCATTGACACTTCTTCCTAAGTCGTCCAATTAGCATAATGTCATCAATGTAATGGCCCAGTGTGGTATCTTGTGGGCAGAATGATGATCAAGGTCCCTGAGGACTAAATTATGACTTAGAGCTGGAGAGTTAATGTAGCTATAAGGTAGGCAACTGAAGGTGTATTGCCAGCCTTGCCAGCTGAAGGCAAACTACTTGTGATGGTCCTTCAAAACAGGTAGGGAGAAAGTCATTAGCCAGATTAATAGTTGCATACCCGGTACCAGGAGATATATTAATTTGCTCAAGCAATGGAACTACATCTGGAACAGCAGCTTCAATTGGAGTTACCACCTGGTTAAGTTTTCAATAATCTGTCTACAAAACTATAACTAGACTCAAGTCCTAGCAAGCCCAAAAGGTGAAGTATAAAGTGTGACCCAGGAAGACATACACTACACTCCAAAAGAAATGCTTGACTTTTCTAATATGTACAAGCAGATATATGGGGAATATGTGTGGGCATGGCTATTAAGGGTGTAGGATAATTGTTTAAGGAACATAAGATGGGTCAGTCTGAGTTGATTGATATGGGTCCACTAAGAACAGTTTCTTCATTCAGTGTGTCAGCTTGAAAAGTTTGGAAAGAATCTAATACTTTTTTGGCTAGATAGCTAAAGCATGGATTATGCAGTGACCTACAATAAATCGAGTCGAAGTACCTGATGTGCCTTGGTATACTGTAGAGAAGGCATCCAAAAGCTTAGGGAAATTGGCTTGCCAGAGTGGATTTATCAGGTTAGACCTACAAACCCATACATATTACCCAGAGGACACACCTTTTACCACAACTGCAAGGAACAAATTCATGAAGGAAGCCCCAGAATCCTTCAAGGATTCTGTGATTTCTGTTTTATGTAAATCAGGTTTGACAGTGCGACTGCCCTAACTGAATTAAGACACCTAACTATGATGGGCCTGATTGGACCTTGTGGTAGTAGGGGCCAAGTGGCTGCCCTCAACTGATAGAAACAAAGTGGTCATGGTTACAGTGATGGATAGCAGAATCAGAGCAGTAATCAGAATAGTCTGACTTATATGGACTTATGGCATTCACTACTTAGTCGTGGTGTCCGTAGGAGTTAAATAAATAGGAAATCTACTAAATATTTACTTGATCTGTAGAAACAGATGAAAATTCTTGGTTAGGTGCACAGCACTCTAACTGGAATCACCAGAATAGAGTCGGAGACCCTTAATCAATTCCCAGACTTGAGTGGGTTTAAAGACTCACAACCCCTGAATGAAGGGGAGGCCAGGCACCCTTGAAGAAGGACTCCAATACACTGCCAGAATTTGGTACCAGAAGTGGGGTGCTACTCTAACAGATATCTAAAATGTGTAAGTGTTATTGAAACTGTGAATGGATAGAGCCTAGAAGAGTTTTAAAATGCCTAGCACTAAAAGCCTAGATTACCTTGAAGAGACTTTTGGTGGAATTATGGACATCCAAGACAATTCTGGCAACTCTATTGGTATAGTGCTTAAGTGCTACAGCTGCTAATCAAAAGTTTGACTGTTTGAATCCACCAGGCGCTCCTTTGAAACTCTATGGAGCAGTTCTACTCTGTCCTATAATGTCACTATGAGTCAGAATCGACTTGACAGCAATAGTTTTGGTTTTCTGGGTAAGGCAATTCTGGTGAGGACTCAGAAAGAAATGAGGAAAGCTGTTACACTGAAGATGCTGCAGTTGTTGAGAAGCAGCAGCAGAGAACTGGCAGCCACAGAGAACCAGAAGGAGCAGAGCCAGGAGACCAGCATGAGACAGCACTGGAGCCGACACACAGGGCGAGACAGCAGAATGCCTGTGTGCAGGAGGTGTGCTGGTGGAGTGGGTTGTCTATGGGCACTTATTAGTGGAGCTAGACTTGCTGACCCACAAAGCAAGACAGATGACTGCCTTCCAGCTGAAGTTTACTGGCAGAGGGGGGTGCCTACAGAAACCTACTGGTGGAGCTACATAGTTGCCCCAGCAGGGCAGATGTGTGCTGAGTGGTCTGAAGTGCTGAGAGGCCAAGGGAGCAGGAAGCAGAAGCTTTTTGTTAGAGAACCAACAATACCAGAGAACAATCCAACTAGAATACAGGACAGATTAAACAGTTATCAGTCCAGACAGGGAACTCATAAAAACAAGTCAAAGCTAAAGGACTGAAAATAGGAAACCAGAGATGTCAATATGTAAATGATGAAAACACCAGAACAAAAAAAGAAGGAATAAACAGTGTAGCCATAGAACTTCCGTATGGAGAGGAAGTTAAGGCAACATCAAGAAATAAAAGATTGTTTTGAACTTAGAAAAATAAAGGTAAGTTTTAAGGTAACTACAAAGTAAGCTAACAAACCTACCCATCAAAATAAAAAAGAAGAAGACATAAAGACTCAGCAAACATGAAATCAACTGTAATGAAAAAAAAATACATTAAGAAAAATGTCTCAGCACAGAAAATTAACTGGAAAAAGGAAACTGTCAACATCACACACAAAAAAAAAAAACATAAAATGACAGCCATGAACTCATATCTATCAATAATTACATTGAATGTAAATGTACTAATGCACCAATAAAGTGACAGAAAGTGGTAGAATGGATTAAAAAAGAAAAAGTCCATCTGTGTGCTGCCTACAAGAGAAACAGTTTATACTCAATGACACAAACTAAAACTCAAAAGTAGCAGAAAAATATATCAAGCAAACAACATCCAAAGAAGAAAAAGATTGGCAATATTAATTTCTGACAAAATAGACTTTAAAGCAGAATCCCCACAAAGGAGAAGGAAGAACAGTACATAATTATTAAAGGGTCAGTACACCGGGAGGATATGACCAAAATATGTATATACACACCAAATGACAGGGCTCCAAAATACATAAAACAAAGTCTAAGAGCATTGAAAAGAGAAATAGGTAGCTCCAAAATAATAGTAGGAGTCTTTAACACATCACTTTCAGTGAAGGTCAGAACATTTAGAAAGAAACTCAATAAACACATTGGAGATCTAAATGCCACAATCAATCAACTTGACTTTATAGATACATATAGAACAGTCCACTGAAGAGCAGCCAAGTATACATTCTTTTGTATTGCACATGGAACACTCTTCAGAATAGACCACAATTTAGGCCACAAAGCAAGCCTTAGAGAATGCAAAACATCAAAATATTACAAAGCATCTTTTCTGAGCATAATGCCATGTAGGTAGAAATCAATAACAGAAACAGCAAGGGAAAGAAATCAAACATACAAAAACTGCTTAAAACTACTGGGTTATAGAAGAAATCAAGAACTGAATAAAGAAATTTATAGAATCAAACGAGAAAGAAAACATTACCAGAACCTTTGGGACACAGCGAAGTCAGTGCTAAGAGATCAATTTATAGCAATAAATGCACACAGCCAAAATGAAGAAAGGGACAAAACCAAAACATTAACCCTTCAACTCAAATAAACAGAAAGAGAGCAGCAAAAAAAGCCCTCAGTCAGCAGAAGAAAGAAAAGAATAAAGATCAGAGCAGAAATAAATGATATAGAGAATACAAAAACAATTGAAAGAGTGAAAAAGACCAAGAGTTAGCTCTTTGAAAAGATCAACAAAATTGACAAACCATTGGTCAAACTGACAATAGAAGAACAGGAGAGAAAGCAAATAACTTGAATAAGAAAAAAGATGGGTGCTATCACAATGGACCCCGCTAAAATAAAAATAATCATACTAGAATAATATGAAAAATTGTACTCCCACAAATTTGAAAACCTAGAGGAAATGGACAAATTTCTAGAAATACACTACCTACTTAAACTAACACGAACTGAGATAGAAAATATAAAACCCATAACAAAAGAAGAGATTGAAGAGGTAAAAAACAAAACAAAAAACTCCCAATGACAACAACAACAAAAACAAAAAAAGCCCTGGACCTGATGGCTTCACTGGAGAATTCTACCAAACTTTCAGAGAAGAAGTAACACCAGTACTGCTAAAGGTATTTCAGAACATTGAAAAGGAAAGAATACTCCCAAATTCATTCTATGAAGCCATCATAACCCTAATACCAAAATTAGGCAAAGACACCACAAAAAGAGAAAACTACAGACAAATATCCCTCAGGAACATAGAGGCAAAAATCCTCAGCAAAATTCTAGCTGATAGAATTTGACAGTATATCAGAAAAATAATTCATCGTGACCAAGTGGGATTCATACTGGGACCTCATAAAAATTAAAAACCTGATCACCAAAGTCTTAGAGTAAATAGACAACTGAGAGAAGGCAAAAAGTCTTTGGAATATAAGGGTCTAATTTCTAAAATCTGTAGAAAGTTGCAACAAGTCAAAGTGCAAAAGAAAATTCATTCACAATATAGGCAGAGGCAGAAAGTTCACCAAAGAGTTCGTACAAGCAGACAAATAACATACGAGAAGACAGTCACGATCATTAAACACTAGAGACATGCAACTCAAAATTACAATGAGATGCTATCTTAAAAAAAAACCCAGCGAAAATTGCACTGATGAAAAAAAAGGAACAAAAACAAAACAGATAACAACAGATGTTGACAAATTTGTGGGGAAATTAGAGCCCATATCCATTGCTGGAGAGACTGTAAATTGTAACACTCACTATTGAAAATGGTATGGCATTTTCTCAGAAAACTAGAAACAGAGCTACCATATGATCCAGCAATCCTCCTCCTAGGTATAGACCTTACAGCCATTGTAGTCTTGTCGATTCCAACTCATAGAGACCCTATGGGACAAAGTAGACCTGTCCCGTAGCATTTTTAAGGAGTGGCCTGTGAATATGAATTTTTGGTTTGAATTCATCAAGCTTTTGATTAGCAGCTGAGGTCTTAACCACTACACCAACAGGGCTCCAGGCATATACCCTGTTGTTGTTGTTAGGTGCCTTAGAGTCGATTCTGACTCATAGCTACCCTGTGTACAATACAAGGAAACAGTACTTGGTCCTGTGCCATCCTCACAGTCAATTGCTATGCTTGAGCTCATTGTTGTAACCACTGTGTCAATCCACCTTGTTGAAGGTCCTCCTCTTTTTCACTGACCCTCTGCTCTACCAACCATGATGTCCCTCTCCAGGGAATGGACTCTTCTGATAACATGTCCAAAGTTAGTGAGATGAAGTCTCTCCCTCCTTGCTCCTAATAAGCATTCTGCCTATATTTCTTCCCAGGTTTGTTCATTTTTCGTGATTTTATCCATTACTGGATAATTCCATATGTGTGTGTGATTTATCGATGCAAAGACTAAATATCCCCCAAAAAACTTTGCTATCAAATTCATTCCGTCTCACGGAGACCCCATGTGTTACAAAGCAGATCTTTTCTACAGGGTTCTCTTGACTGTACTCTTAGCAGAAGCAGACCCCAGACCTTTCTTCTGCTGTGTTTCAGGGTGAGTTCAAACCACCAACCTCTAGGTTAGTTCCAAAACAACACCAAGCCTGTTGCCACTGAGCCGATTCCAACTCATAGCTACCGTATAAGACAGAGTAGAACTGACCTATAGGGTTTCCAAGTAGTGGCTGGTGGATTTGAACAGTGACCTTCTGGTTAGCATCCTGAGCACTTAACCACCACTCCACCGCGGCTCTTTTGGGTTAATAGTGGAGCACAAACCATTTGTGCCACCAAAGACTAGACACATTTGTGATATTAATCAATGGTATCCAATTTCTCTCCACAAGACTTGAACTGTTTTGCACTTCTCCAAGCAGTATATATTTAAAAAAAAATAAGGCGTGCTTTCCCCAAGATATTGTGTATTCTTTATAAACTCAATTCTCTGCAGTTTAAAATTTCACTCTTTTTCATGAAGTTGGATATGTTTTCGTATATTTAAGTGATGATTTTACTCCTTTTTTATGTGAAGTGTTATATATTGGTCCATTTTTCTATTTCTATTTTTCACTTTTCCTTGGTACTTAAGAATATTTTATTTATTAGACAAATGAGCACTTTATCTGAGATAAGATATATTATTATTTTCCCCACTTTATTAATTATATTTTGTCATTATTTTTGGTGCTTTTTTATTCTTAACATGTAGAACTATTTACTTTTACATGGTTGATTATTTTTCAATAATTTTTGTCCTACATTCTAAAATTTTAATCATAGCTAGACAAATAGTCCTTGCTCCAAAATTACATTTAAAAGAATATTTCTCTTAGAATTATACTGTTTAATTTTTTAAAATATTTAAACTAGAGTGCTATTTGGAGTTTTTCCTGCTGTAGTATGGAGTATTGAAAAAAAAATTATCTTTTTTCCAAATGACTGTCCAAGTATCCCAGTAATATTAATTCTGAAAGTACATATTTAAATTATTTCATTTGCTATGTCTATTATGGAAACCTTGATAACATAGTGGTTGAGTGCTACACTGCTAAGCAAAAGGTCGGCAGTTCATATCCACCAGGCACTCCTTGGAAACTCTCTGGGACAGTTCTACTCTGTCTATAGGGTCGCTATAATTCTGAATTGATTAGACGGCAATTTTTTTTTCTTTTTTAATCTTTATTATATGATATATTCTCATGTGTATTTATGTCTTCCATTTACACCATCAGATCTCACTATTTATGCACAATATCAAAAACAAACAGAAAAATGAAACAAATCCTTGAAACTCATAGCAAACCTACAGGAAAAAGTAGAACTGCCCCATAGGGTTTCCAAGGAGAAGCTGGTAAATTTGAACTGCTGAACTTTGTCACTAACAGCTGCAGTCTTAACCATTGGCCACCAAGGCTCCACATGCACAATAAAACCCTGTGCAAATTATGGGACTTTAGAATTCCCTTTTAGTTTAGTTACTTCTGGGAAGGGCACCTACTATAGCTCAGGCCTGGCTGGCATTTCACCCCACTGCTGTGCTCTGTCATACCTTATTCCCGTGGGAGGCCTTGCTCACCACTCACTCTTCCCACTCTCCATGTTTTCAAGGTTGTAATTCCTAACACCTTCCAATTAACTTCCCTAATCACTTTTTGTGATTATAATATTATAGGGTTTCTCTCTCCTGGATACAGAGAGATAGATAGGTGATAGATAGATAGACAGACAGACGGATGGACGGATGGACAGACGGACAGACAGACAGGTAGAGAGATAGAGAGAGAGAGAGATGATAGATAGATAGATGATAGATAGATAGATAGGTAGATAGATAGATAGATAGATAGGTAGATGATAGATAGATGGTAGATACTATATACAACTTTTAGGTTAGTGATGGGAACATATATATATTTCATTACTAATCTCAAATTCTTGCTCTAAGTTTAGAGGACTTGAAGTTTTAATTGATGAAGATCAGAGACTAAAGTCTCTATATGGATTATGCCTCAACATTAGGGAAAAAAAATCCTCACAACTGGACACATAAGCAACATCACAATAAATGGAGAAAAGAATAAATTTGTCAAAGATTTCATTTTACATGGATTTAAAATCGAACAGAAACTCTGGTGGCGTAGTGGTTAAGTGCTATGGCTGCTAACCAAATCCACCAGGCACTCCTTGGAAACCCTGTTGGGCAGTTCTGCTCTGACCTATAGGGTCGCTATGAGTTGAAATCAACTCAACGGCAATGGGGGTGTGTGTGTGTGAAAATCAACACCCATTAAAGCAGCAGTCCAGAAATCAAAAGACATATTCCATTGAGCAAATCTGCTGTGAAAGACCTCTTCCAGTGTAAAAAATCAAAGATGTCACTTTGGAGACTAAGGTGTATCTGACCTAAGCCATGGTGTTCTTAATCATTTCATATGCATGCGAAAGCTGGACAATGAATAAGGAAGACCAAAGAAGAATTAACACTTTTGAATTATGGTATTGACAAAGAATATTGAATATACTATGGAATGCCAAAGTAACAAACAAATCTGTCTTGGAAGATGTACAAACAGAATGCACCTTAGAAGATAGGATGGCGAGAATATGTGTCACATACTTTGGACGTGTTATGAGGAGGAATCAGTCTCTGGAGAAGGACATCATGCTTGGTAGAGGGTCAGTGAAAAAGAGGAAGACACTCAAGAAGATTGATTGTCTCAGTGGCTGCAACAATGGGCTCAAGTATGACTATTGTGAGGATGGCGCAGGGCAGGGCAGTGTTTTGCTCTGTTGTAACAGTGTCGCTATGAGTTGGAACTGACTCAATGGCACCTAACAACAACAAAACAACTAAGGAGGCAATTATCATCCCTTAGAAATAACTACTTACTAAATTATAGTAGGAAACTCTGGTGGCGTAGTGGTTAAGTGCTGTGGCTGCTAACCAAAAGGTCTGCAGTCGGAATCCACCAGGTTTTTGTTAGTTGTTACATGCCGTCTGGTCGGTTTCAACTCATAGTGGCCCTATGAACAACAGAATGAAACACTGCCTGGTCCTGAGCCATCCTTACAATCGTTGTTATGCTTGAACTCCTTGCTGCAGCCACTGTGTCAATCCACCTCATTGAGGGTCTTCCTCTTTTCCCTTGACCCTGTACTTTGCCAAGCATGATATCCTTCTCCAGAGATTGAACCATTCTGACAACATGCCCAAAGTATGTAAGACACATTCTTGTCATCCTTGCTTCTAAGGAACATACTGGTTGTACTGCTTCCAAGACAGATTTGTTCATTCTTTTGGCAGTCCATGGTATATTCAATATTCTTTGCCAACACCGCAATTCAAAGATGTCAGTTCTTCTTCGGTCTTACTTATTCACTGTCCAGCTTTCACATGCATATAATGCAATTGAAAATACCATGCTTTGGGTTGGGTTCACCATAGTCTTCAAGGTGACATCTTTGCTCTTCAACACTTTAAAGAGGCCCTTTGCAGCAGACTTACCCAATGCAATGGATTTTTGATTCCTTGACTGCTGCTTCCATAGCTGTTGATTGTGGATCCAGGTAAAATCAAATCCTTGACAACTTCAACCTTTTCTCTACAACTTACCTTGGACAATATTTCAGTCAGGATGGAGAAGTAAAGGTCTATATTCTGGGACTCAAATCTTATATTATTGTTTGGCTTTAAATTGTGCTTAATTAAAAAAAAAAACTGCAAACACATTATAACTGCCTCTATTGTCTCCTCACAACAATCTCTTTTGATTCAGAAGTTGTGTAAAGCAAAATTTTCTACTTCCCTCCAACAACTTTATTTTATTTCAAGTAATGGAAAAGTTGAGGTCTGAATCATGAAAAATGTTATCAGATTCTTAAGGAGAAAAATGCTAAAAATATTAGCTACTGTCTATATACCTCCTCATTTTTCTGAGTATTAGTGTAATATAGCTCAATTAAGTGTTGAAAATAATACTGTGTGTCAAGAAAAAATTCAGTTTACTTCAAGTCTTATATTCAAAACGATTTTCCAAGTGATAATCAGAGAGAATTTCCCACACCTGAAAAGAGCATCAAGCCTGCAACTATAAGAAGCTACACAACCCCATTCAGGAGAGAAACAAAAAGATCAACTCCATGCCATATCAAAATCATATTCCTGAAATCCAAAGACAGGGAGAGAATTCTGAAAGTAGAAAGAGAACAACACAATGTAATATAAAAAAAGTCTTTCACAAGAATAAGTGCAGATTTCTTGTCAAAAACTCTAGAGCCCAGAAGACAATGGAGTGACATACATGAAATACTGAAGGAAAACATTTGCCAACCAGGAATTCTTTACCCAACAGAGGTGTCATCCAAAAACAAAGAGGAAATCAAGACATTACCAAACAAGCACAAGCTCTGGGAATTTGACACTACCAGGGAAACTTTGCAAGTTTTAATCAAGGGAGAACTCCAGATGGAATTGCAGGAACTTTAAATAAATACTTGCATCTATACAAGGGACAGAATAAATAAATTAATAAAAAGTAAGAGATGGGGAGAAGATCTCCAAAAATGCAACAACATGGGCTATTAAAAGGACCATGTATATGATATTTTCAAGGAATAAGTACAATAATTAAATACCACAAAAAATACTACATCGAGTTTAAAAGAAATAAGCACAAAGTAAACTCATCAAATATAGGTTGAACATTAATGTTAATGGAGACACACCAACAGAAATGGGGGAAGGAGGAGCATATTGGGAATATATTTATTTTGTTAAGGGTGTATGTGAAGTATTGCTCATATTTTAAACATTGTTGCAATTGTAAGTTGTTTAATGTAGTGTTTGTAGTAACCACTAAGAAATCTCCAAGAAAAAAAGCTTCAGAAGAAAAGAAGGATGAAAGCAAAGGGGTTCATCAAAGGAAGCAACAGCAACCAAACACAAAAAGAAAAATCAGAATAAAAAACAAAGAAGTCAGCTAACACTCAAAAACCAAAGAGCAAAATGAGTGAGTGAGACACTAACTTTCGGTAATACCCTTAAATGTGAGTGGCCTAAATGCATCATGCAAAAAGGAGGGAGTGGCAGAATGGATTAAAAAAAAAAAATGTTCCAAACTTTTCCTGTCTGCAAGAAACACACCTTAGATATAAGGATACAGACAAACTGAAAGTAAAAGAATGGGAAAAATATTCCAGGCAACCAATAAAAAAAAAAAAAGTGCAAAATTGGCCAAATTGATATCAGATAAAATGAACATTAAATGAAAATGTGTTAAAAGAGATAAAGAAGGGCATTACAATATAATAAAGGGTCAATTCAGCAAGAGGCATAACAATTGTAAAGATATACTTGTACTTAACAGCAATGCACCAAAATACATGAAACAAATACAGAACATATTGGAAAAGGGAAATAGGCAACTTCACAATAATGGTGGGAGACTTCCGCACACCACTTTCAATTATAGACAGAACATCTGAAAAAATCACTAAGGATGTTGAAAAGTTAAATAAAACCATAAACCATCTGGACCTAACAGACATATGTAGAGCATTCCACCCAGCATCAGAACAATACACATTCTGCTCCAGTACACATGGATCATTTTCCAGAACAGACCATATGCTAGGACAAAATAAAGCTCAACAAATTTAAAAAGATTGAAATCATACAAAGAATCCTCTCTGGCTGTAAAAGTACGAAGATAGAAAAGAACAATGGAAAAGCAAGGGGGAAAAAATGGAAACTAAATAATACACTACTAAAAATTATTGGGTCATATAGAAGAAATCATAAATGAAATTAAAAAAAATCCTAGAATCAAACTAATATAAAAACACAATATATCAAGATTTTTGTTATGCAACAAAAGCAATATTTTGAGGGAAATTCATTGCAATAAATGACTACATTAAAATAAAAAGAAAGCTCCCAGGTCATCAACTTAAACTGAAAACTTGAAAAAATAGAAAGGGAAGAGCAAATGAAGTCTAAAGCTACCAGAAAAAAAAAAACACAAAACAGGAATAATAAAGATCAGAGCAGAAATAAACTAAACAGAAAATAGAAAGAATGGACAAAACCAGAAGTTGTTTTTTTGAAAGGATCAGTAAAATAGAAAAACCACTGGCCAGATTGAAAACTGGTGGGGGGGGGGTGGGAACGGAAGAGGGGAATAACCAAATTAAGAAATGAAATTGATGACATGATAACATACCTAACAGAGATTTAAAATAAGAAAAAAGAAGCCATAACTGATCAGTAGTCCAAAAAATTTGAAAACCAAGATGATATGGACAAATTCTTAGAAACACACTACCCACACAAACTAACACAGAGGTAGAAAATTTACACAGACCCATTACAAAAGAAAAGGTTGAAGATATCTTCAAAACACTACCAATAACAACAACAACAACAAAAAGGCGAGGACCAAATGGCTACAATGAATAATTCTATCAAACATTCAGAGAAGAGTTGACACCTCCAACTTAATCACTTCAGAAATACAGAAGAGATGGAAACACTACCAACCAAGCCCCTTCTATGAAGACAGCATAACCCCAATACCTAAGCCAGGCAAATTACATTACAAAAAAAAATTACAAACCAATATCCCTTATAAACATAGATGCAAACGTTTTCAATGAAATACTAGCCAACAGACTCTAGCCACATATAAAACAATCATACACCACAATCAAGTGTATTCATACCAAGATTCTAAGGGTGATTCAAATTTAGAAAACCAGTTTAATCCATTACATAAATAAAACAAAGAAAAGAAAGATATGATCCTGTCGATTGATGCAGAAAATGCATTCAATAAAATTCAAACCCTCTCCTGATAAAAACGGTCAGTAAAATAAGTGTAGAAGGGAAATTTCTCATCATAATTCAGAGCATTTATGCAAAACCAACAGTCAACATTACACTCAACAGAGAAAGGCTGAGAGCTTTTCTTTCAGAACAGGACCAAGGCAAGTATTCCATTATCACCGCTCTTATTCAACATTGTATTGGAAATACTAGCCATAGAAGAAAAAAAAAAAAGAGAAAGAGAAATAAAAAGTATCCAAGTCAGAAAGGAAGATTTAAAACTATCTATATTTGCACGTGACATGATCCTACACATAGAAAACTTTAAAGATTCCAAAGAAAACTGCTGAAACTAAAGGGAGAATTTAGCAATTTTGCAGGACACAAGATCAACACACAAAAATCAGTTGCTTTCTTCTGTGCTAACAAAGATGGCTCCAAAAAAGAAATCAAACAAAGAATTCCATTTACAATAGCTCCCAAAATGACAAAATACCTAGGAATTAACCTAACTAGGGACATAAAAGACTTATACAATGAAAATTATAAAACACTACTACAAGAGACTAAAACCAATTTATAAAAATTGAAATATATCCAGTGCTCATGGATTGTTAGACTTAATATAGCTGAAATGTCAATTCTATCAAAAGCGATTTTCAGGTATGTTGCAAATCCAATAAAATCCCAACAACATTTTTTTTACTGAAATGGGAAAACTAATGACCAACATCATATGGAAAGGAAAGAAACCCCTGATGGACAAAGCAGTATTGAAGAGAAAGAACAAAGCAGGAGGCCTCACACTTTCCAATATTAAAACATACTAGGAAGCCACTGTAATCAAAACACCCTGCTATGGATTCAATGATGAGAACACAGACCAGTGGAATAGAATTGAGAACTTAGAATTAAATCCAGCCATCTATGGACAACCAATTTTTAACAATGAGTATAAGTCCATTCAGTGGGACAGAAAAAGTCTCTTTAATAAATGCTGCTGGCAAAACTTGATGTTTACCTGCAGAAAATGAAACAGGACCCACACATCACACCATACACAAAAACTAACTCAAAATGTGTCAAAGACCTAAATGGTAAACCTAAAATCATGAAATTGTGTGGAAGAAGAAATTGGAAGATAACTGTGGGATCTAAGCTTTTGGAAAAATAGAGTAACAAACTTAATAAAAAAAAGCATGAACGGAAGAAGACAAAATGGATAAATGATGCCTCATAAAAAATTAGAAACATATGATCATCAAAAGACTTTATTAAAAGAGTAAATAGACAAAGTACAGATGGCAAAAAAGTCTTTGGAAATGACTTATCTGCTAAGGGCCTGTTCCCTAAAATCTGTAGAAGTTGAAATAAGTCAACAACAAAAGACAAAGCATTCACAAAATGGGCAAAGGACATGAAAAGAGCCTTCACCAGTGTTCATCCGAGAAGGCATCAAACATATGAGAAGATAATCACTGTCATTAGATGTTAGAGACACGTAACTCAAAACTACAATGAAATACCCTCTTACCCCAGCTAAAATGGCACAGATTAAAAACAAAAACAAAAAAATAGATAACAACAAACTGTGGTGAGCTTGAGGGGAAACCGGATGCATATCCATTGCTCATGGGACTGTAAAATGGTATACCCACTATGGAAAATGGTGTGGCCTTTTCTCAAAAATCTAGGCTATGATCTAGCAATCCCATTCCTAGGTATATGCCATCGACCCATTGCGGTCCATTAGATTCTGACTTACAGCAACTCTATGGGACAGAGTAAAACTGTCCCATATGCTTTTGAAGGATTTGTTGCTGAATTTGAACTGCAAAGCTTTTGATTAGCAGCCAAGCTCTTTACTACCATGCAATCAGGGCTCTGGGTATATACCCTAAAAAAAAAAAAAAACCCTACAGACCTAAAAATAATGACACAAACAGACATAAGTGCACCTATGTTCATTGCTGCTTTATTCACAATACCAAATAATTGGAAAAAACCAAAGTGCCTATCAACAGATGAACGGATGAGCAAATTGTGGTACACACATACGATGGAACACTACAAAACCATAAACAACAAAGGCAAGTCTGTGAAACATATAACATTGATGGACCTGGAGGCTACAATGCTAAGTGATCTAAGTCAAGCATATAAGGACAAATATTGTATGAAAAAAAAAAAAAAAACTGCCCTTGAGTTGAATCCAACTCATAGCGACCCTATAGGACAGAGTAGAATTGCCCCATAGGATTTCCAAGGAGGAACTGGTGGATTCGAACTGCCAACCTTTTGGCTAGCAGTTTAGCTCTTAACCATTGTCCCACCAGGGCTCAAATATTGTATGGCCGCTACTTTATAAGAACACAAGAATTGATATATAGAGACCAATATTCCTTGGTGGTAACCAGGGAGAGGAGGGAGAAGAGGGGAAATTAAACCTTAGATCATTGACAGAGAAATAGAGGTTTGGAAATTATTATTATTATTATTTTGGGTGATGTGAAAAGTGGCACCTAATGTGGGTGTAGTGAGCTCAGCACAACCAAAGTGAAACAAGTGTTTTGGCATGAAGGGAGGGCTACAGGCATGTTGCATACTGGCAGGTAAAGTAGATATGTAGGTGAGAATAAATGGAAGTATCTATTAAAAAAACAAAGCAAACAAACAAAACAGTTGCCATCAAATCGATTACGACTCATAGTGGCCCTATAGAACAGAGTAGAACTGCCCCATAAAGTTTCCAAGGAGTAGCTGGTGGATTTGAACTGCCAACTTTTTGGTTAGCAGCCTGATTTCTTAACCATTGTGCCACCACGGATCCAGAGGTATATGGAAATCCAAAAAATGTGGGTGGAGGCCACATATATTCATTGGAGACAGGTACAAAGGTACAGATACTCCATAGACATAACCAAACACTTTCCAAGATTGGTTGTCTGGATTTGAAAGCTTAAGGCCGTAGTCTCATGAGGCAACTCAGTAACTTGCATAACATGTTGATGTTGTTAGGTGCCACAGAGTCAATTCCCACTCATAGCAACAGTATGTACAGCAGAAGGAAACACTGCCCAGTCCTGCGCCATCTACACAGTCGTTGTCATGCTTGAGCCCGCTGTTGCAGCTTCTGTGTTAACTCATCTTGTTGAAGGTCTTTGTCTTTTTCCCTGTCCCTCTTCTTTACCAAGCATGATGTCCTTCTCCAAGGAATTATCCCTCCAAAGTATGTGAGGTGTAGTCTTGTCATCCTTGCTTCTAAGGAGCATTCTGATTGTACATAGTTCACAGAAGTCAATATCTGTATCCTACTGAAGTAAGCAGCAACTGGAGTCTTAAAAATTTGCAAGCAGCCATCTGAGGTATAATTACAAGTGTCTACTCTTTTTTTTTTTTTACTCACCAGGAGCAAAACAGTAAGAAAGTAACAAGAAGTTCATATAACAAACAAGTCTACACAGGCCACAACCTCATCTATCCTGACACCAGAAGTAATAAATTGTGCCCGGCTACCACCAGGATCACAATAGATAATCCCAAATAAAATGGGAGAAAAATGTGGAGCAGAGCTCGAATTCTTATTTAAAATAAATAAATAAATAAAGCCAGACAAACTGGAACAGTAGAGAACAGAGGGCTCCCTGAGACTTTCACCCTGACACACTCAACTTAGAATAGAGCTAATCCCCTGAGATCACCTTTTTAGCAAAGAGAGTGGTACACAAAATGAAAGATATTACCAGTAAGATCGATCAGTGCTCTACTTAAAAACCATCACTATGAGAACAAATGATTAACAATTACTTAAAAGCAAAGATGAGAAAATAAGGAAGCAGAGAAAGTAGAGTGCTGGGAATGGAACAAGCAGAACACAGTTAAAGAGAACAACGACTTATTGTGATAAATGTAACTAATGTCAGTGAACAGTTGTACAGAAGTTGTTAAACTGGACCCTAACTGGCAGCGTAAACTGTCAAAAAAAACTTAATAAATTATTAAAAAATATATCTATAGCAAATTAATTAAAAAAAAATTAAACGCACATGTAAGTCCAAAGTAGATTGGTTCACAGAACATCACCAGCACTGTAGAAGTCAATTACCAACCATTTCCTGGTCATAGAACCCTCCCACTCCAGCAATAACCACACGTTTGACTTTTATTATAATCACGCACTTGCTTTTTCAATATATTTTCACTACGTAACTATGCCTACAAAGAAATACATATTAAAACTGCCTTATTGCAAACTTTATGTAAAACAAGTCATGCAGTGTGTATTCTATGCATTTTAATTTCATCAATGAACGTTGTATTTTTTTAAATCATTCTTGTTGCATATACTTACAGTTTGTTCAATTTTATTCCTATTTATTATTTCACGTATAAATATTCAGAGTTTTTCAAAATGCATTCTACTATGATGGACGTTTGGGATGTTTCCACTTTGGGACGTGCACACTATTGCATTGTATATAAGAACTCATTAGAGTGAGGTTTCTACCTAAAACTATCAGGCAATTATTTAGCTCTCAAATAACATTTCAGAGTGGATGTATCAATTTATGCTTGTAATAGCTGCGTTTGAAGGGGCCAATGTGATATTTCGCTTCCTGACCAGCATTTAGCATCATCATCCTTTATGATTTTTACCCATTAACTTGAAGTAGAATATGTCACAGTTGTTTCAATTTGAATAATAATTATTATTATTAAGATAGGGCACATTTTAATATGTTTGTGGATTTTCTCCTTTGTATTGTACCTTCAGGTGTCAATTGATCAATTTTCTTTCGAATTATTTGTCTTCATTCTTATTTATTTGACATTTTCTTTGATATTAGGGATATAATCTCTTTGTGACTTACATATATCAAAACTATTTTCCTATTTATTAGCTTTACTTTTCACTCCATAAATGCCCTTTGATAAATAGCAATCTAAATTTTAATTTAGTCATATAAACTAATCTGAAGAAGCAAACCAAAAGTTTATGAATGAACAGACTTAAAAACAAATCACATAAAGTTCCCAACATTGAAAACAAAGCACTTCCATTTCTGATTAAATTTCAGTGGCTCACAGAAAGACAGTGTTCCTGCTTCAGGAACTTGGAAAACCTGGATACATTTTAAAAAATTATTTTTAGAGGGACTAAATAGCTGTGAAAGGAAAAAAAAGAATGGTGAGAATATTAAAAAGAAAACTCATTAAATTAGAGAAAGACAATCCTCTCAATGATTCATACTTTATTGGCTTATAATCTTTTGCAATTACAGAAAACGTTGCAATATAGATTTCTTGGATAATTTCATATGTGTGTATGTTTTATTGATTCAAAGACTAAATAATCCAAAAAACCGGGGCTGTCAAATTGATTCTGACTCAAGGGAACCCACTGTGGTACAGAGTAGAATTTCTCCACAAGGTTTTCTAGGCTGTATACTCAGCAGAAACAGTGCAGGGTGGGTTGGAAACAACAACATGTAAGTTAGAACCAAAAACCACACCAAACCCATTGCCCTCGATTTCAACTCATAAAGAACCTATGTGACTGAGTAGGACTACTCCAAAGGATTTCCAAGGACTGCCTAGTGGATTTAACTGCCGAATTTTGGTTAGCAGCCTGAGCTCTTAAACTTTTCTGTGCCAAGAGGGCTCCTTTAGTTTAGTAGTACAGCAAAAACCATTTGTGCAACCAAAGGCTAGATGTCGTTGTTGTTGTTGTTAGGTACCAGAGAGTCGGTTCCACCTCACAGTGACCCTACGTACAAACAGAAAGAAACACTGCCCAGTCCTGCACCATCCTCACAATTGTTGCTATCTTAAACCCATCCTTGCAGCCACTGTGTCAATCCATCTCTTTGAGGGTCTTCCTCTTTTTCCCTGACGCTTTAACTTTAACAAGGATGATGTCCTTCTTCAGGGAATGATCCCTTCTGATGATACGTCCAAAGTATGTGAAATGTAATCTTGCCATCCTTGCTTCTAAGGAGCGTTTTGTCTGTTATTTCTTTCAGGATCAATTTGTTTGTTCTTTTGGCAGTCCATGGTATAGTCAATATTCTTCACCAACACCACCATTCAAGGCGTCATTTCTTCTTATGTCTTCTTTATTCATTGTCCAGCTTTCACATGCATATGAGGACATTGAAAACACCATGGGTCAGGTGCAACTTAGGCTTCAAGGGAAAATCATTGCTCTTTAATACTTAAGAGAGGTCTTTTTGCAGCAGATTTGCCCAATGCAATGCGTCTTTTGATTTCTTGACTGCTGCTTCCGTGGGAGTTGTGGATTCAAGTAAAATGAAATCCTTGACAACTTCAATCTTTTCTCAGTTTTTCATGATATTTCTTATTGGTCCAGTTGTGAAGTTTTTTTTTTTTTTTTTTTTTTTTATTGAGCTGTTATCCATGCTGAAGGCTGCGATCTTTGATCTTCGTCAGTAATTGCTTCAAGTCCTCTTCACTTTCAGCAAGCAAAGTTGTGTCATCTATATAACATGGGTTGTTAATGAGTCTTCCTCCAGTACTTGTGTCCCATTCTTTATATACTCCAGCTTCTAGGATTATTTGCTCAGCATACAAATACAACTACCTCTTGGTCTAAGTACAGGTTCCTCAGAGGCACAATTTTAAGTGTGCTGGAATTGCCATTCTTTGCAATGTTATCAATAATTTGTTATCCACATAGTTTAATGCCTTTGTATAGTCAATAAAACATGGGTAAACATCGTTATGGTATGGTCACCTTTCAGCCAGGATCCATCTGACATCAGCCACGATAACTCTGGTTCCAAGTCCTCTTTTGAATCCAGCTTGAATTTCTGGCATTTCCCTGTCAATGTACTGCTGCAGTCGCTCTTGAATGATCTTCAGCAAAATTTTACTTGAGTATCATTTTCGTGATCATCTAGTGCTGCTATAACAGAAATACCACAAATGGCTGCCTTGAACAGAGAGAAATGCATTTCCTCACAGTAAAGTAGGCTAAAAGTCCAAATTCAGGGCATCAATTCCAGGGGAAGGCTTTCTCTCTCTGTTGGCTCTGGAGGAAGGTTCTTGTCCTCAACTTTCCCCTGGTCGAGGGGCTTCTCAGGCACAGGGACCCTGGGACCAAAGGATACACTCTGCTCCTGGTGCTGCTTTCATGGTAGTATGAGTCCCCCTCTCTGATAAAAATAGCTTCCCTTTTTTTCTTCTTTCTTGAGAAATAAAAGATGATGCAGACCACATCTGAGGGAAACTCCCTTGACATTGGATCAGGGATGTGACCTGGGTAAGGGTATTACAATCCCACCTTATTCCTTTTTTTTTTTTTCCTGGGTTGAATGGTAGTTCTATTTCTAACTTTTTTTTTTTTTTACTTTTAGTGAGCTTCAAGTGAACGTTTACAAATCAAGTCAAACTGTCACGTATAAGTTTATATACACTTTATTCCGTACTCCCACTTGCTCTCCCCCTAATAAGTCAGCCCTTCCAGTCTCTCGTGACAATTTTCCCAGCTTCCAACTCTCTCTACCCTCCCATCCCCCCTCCAGACAGGAGATGCCAACACAGTCTCAAGTGTCCACCTGATACAAATAGCTCACTCTTCATCAGGATCTCTCTCCTACCCACTGTCCAGTCCCTTCCACGTCTGATGAGTTGTCTTCGGGAATGGTTCCTGTCCTGGGCCAACAGAAGGTTTGGGGACCATGACCACCGGGATTCCTCTAGTCTCAGTCAGACCATTAAGTATGGTCTTTTTGTGAGAATTTGGGGTCTGCATCCCACTGATCTCCTGCTCCCTCAGGGGTCTTCTGCTGTGCTCCCTGACAGGGCAGTCATCGGTTGTGGCCGGGCACCTACTAGTTCTTCTGGTCTCAGGATGATGTAGGTCTCTGGTTCATGTGGCCCTTTCTGTCTCTTGGGCTCATAGTTATCGTGTGACCTTGGTGTTCTTCATTCTCCTTTGATCCAAGTGGGTTGAGACCAATTGATGCATCTTAGATGGCCGCTTGTTAGCATTTAAGACCCCAGATGCCACATTTCAAAGTGGGATGCAGAATGTTTTCATAATAGAGTTTATTATGCCAATTGACTTAGAAGTCCCCTTAAACCATGGTCCCTAAACCCCCGCCCTTGCTCCACTGACCTTTGAAGCATCCAGTTTATCCCAGAAACTTCTTTGCTTTTGGTCCAGTCCAGTTGAGCTGACCTTCCATGTATTGAGTATTGTCCTTCCGTTCACCTAAAGCAATTCTTATCTACTAACTAATCAGGAAAGAACCCTCTCCCAACCCCCCTCCCTTCCCTCCTGGTAGCCACAGAAGTATGTGTTCTTCTCAGTTTATACTATTTCTCAAGATCTTATAATAGTGGTCTTATACAATATTTGTCCTTTTGCCTCTGACTAATTTCGCTCAGCATAATGCCTTCCAGGTTCCTCCATGTTTTGAAATGTTTCACAGATTCGTCACTGTTCTTTATCGATGCGTAGTATTCCATTGTGTGAATATACCACAATTTATTTACCCATTCATCCGTTGGTGGACACCTTGGTTGCATCCAGCTTTTTGCTATTGTAAACAGAGCTGCAATAAACATGGGTGTGCATATATCTGTTTGTGTGAAGGCTCTTATTTCTTTAGGGTATATTCCAACGAGTGGGATTTCTGGGTTGTATGGTAGTTCTATTTCTAACTGTTTAAGATAACGCCAGATAGATTTCCAAAGTGGTTGTACCATTTGACATTCCCACCAGCAGTGTATAAGAGTTCCAATCTCTCCGCAGCCTCTCCAACATTTATTATTTTCTGTTTTTTGGACTAATGCCAGCCTTGTTAGAGTGAGATGGAATCTCATCGTAGTTTTAATTTGCATTTCTCTAATGGCTAATGATTGAGAGCATTTTCTCATGTATCTGTTGGCTGCCTGAATATCTTCTTTAGTGAAGTGGGTGTTCATCTCCTTTGCCCACTTCTTGATTGGGTTGTTTGTCTTTTTGTGGTTGAGTTTTGACAGAATCATATAGATTTTAGAGATCAGGCGCTGGTCGGAGATGTCGTAGCTGAAAATTCTTTCCCAGTCTGTAGGTGGTCTTTTTACTCTTTTGGTGAAGTCTTTAGATGAGCATAGGTGTTTGATTTTTAGGAGCTCCCAGTTATCGGGTTTCTCTTCGTCATTTTTGGTAATGTTTTATATTCTGTTTATGGCTTGTATTAGGGCTCCTAGGGTTGTCCCTATTTTTTCTTCCATGATCTTTATCGTTTTAGTCTTTATGTTTAGGTCTTTGATCCACTTGGAGTTAGTTTTTGTGCATGGTGTGAGGTACGGGTACTGTTTCATTTTTTTTGCAAATGGATATCCACTTATGCCAGCACCATTTGTTAAAAAGACTATCTTTTCCCCAATTAACTGACACTGGGCCTTTGTCAAATATCAGCTGCTCATATGTGGATGCATTTATATGTGGGTTCTCAATTCTGTTCCATTGGTCTATGTGTTTGTTGTTGTACAAGTACCAGGCGGTTTTGACTACTGTGGCTGTATAATAGGTTCTGAAATCAGGTAGAGTGAGGCCTCCCACTTTCATCTTCTTTTTCAGTAATGCTTCTTTCCCTTCCACATGAAGTTGGTGATTTGTTTCTCCATCACATTAAAAAATGACATTGGAATTTGGATCGGAAGTGCATTGTATGTATAGATGGCTTTTGGTAGAATAGACATTTTTACTATGTTAAGTCTTCCTATCCATGAGCAAGGTATGTTTTTCCACTTAAGTAGGTCCTTTTCAGTTTCTTGTAGTACTACTTTGTATAGGTCTTTTACATCTTTGGTAAGATTTATTCCTAAGTATTTTATCTTCTTGGGGGCTACTGTGAATGGTATTGATTTGGTGATTTCCTCTTCGATGTTCTTTTTGTTGATGTAGAGGAATGCAAGTGATTTTTGTATGTTTATCTTATAACCTGAGACTCTGCTGAACTCTTCTATTAGTTTCAGTAGTTTTCTGGAGGATTCCTTAGGGTTTTCTGTGTATAAGATCATGTCATCTGCAAATAGAGATAATTTTACTTCCTCCTTGCCAATCCAGATGCCCTTTCTTTCTTTGTCTAGCCTAATTGCTCTGGCTAGGACCTCTAGCACAATGTTGAATAAGAGCAGTGATAAAGGGTATCCTTGTCTGGTTCCCATTCTCAAGGGAAATGCTTTCAGACTCTCTCCATTTAGAGTGGATGTTGGCTCAGCTGTTGGCTTTGTATAGATGCCCTTTATTATGTTGAGGAATTTTCCTTCAATTCCTGTTTTGCTGAACATTTTTATCATAAATGGGTGTTGGGCTTTGTCAAATGCCTTTTCTGCATCAATTGATAAGATCATGTGGTTTTTGTCTTTTGTTTTATTTATATGGTGGATTACATTAATGGTTTGTCTAATATTAAACCAGCCTTGCTTACCTGGTATAAATCCCACCTGGTCATGGTGGATTAATTTTTTGATATGTTGTTGAATTCTATTGGCTAGAATTTTGTTGAGGATTTTTGCATCTATGTTCATGAGGAATATAGGTCTGTAATTTTCTTTTTTTGTGATGTCTTTACCTGGTTTTGGTATCAGGGAAATGGTGGCTTCATAGAATGAGTTAGGTAGTATTCCGTCATTTTCTATGTTTTGAAATACCTTTAGCAATAGTGATGTTAACTCTTCTCTGAAAGTTTGGTTGAACTCTGCAGTGAAGCTATCCGGGCCAGGGCTTTTTTTTGTTGGGAGTTTTTTGATTACCGTTTCAATCTCTTTTTTTGTTATGGGTCTATTTAGTTGTTCTACTTCTGAATGTGTTAGTTTAGGCAGGTAGTGTTTTTCCAGGAATTCATCCATTTCTTCTAGGTTTGCAAATTTGTTAGAGTACAGTTTTTCGTAGTAATCTGAAATGATTCTTTTAATTTCATTTGGTTCTGTTGTGATGTGGTCCTTTTCGTTTCTTATTCGGGTTATTTGTTTCCTTTCCTGTATTTCTTTAGTCAGTCTGGCCAATGGTTTATCAATTTTGTTAATTTTTTCAAAGAACCAGTTTTTGGCTTTGTTAATTCTTTCAATTGTTTTTCTGTTCTCTAATTCATTTAGTTCAGCCCTAATTTTTATTGTTTTCTTCTGGTGCCTGATGGATTCTTTTGTTGCTCACTTTCTATTTGTTCAAGTTGTAGGGACAGTTCTCTGATTTTGGCTCTTTCTTCTTTTCGTATTTGTGCATTTATCGATATAAACTGGCCTTTGAACACTGCTTTTGCTGTGTCCCAGAGGTTTTGATAGGAAGTATTTTCATTCTTGTTGCATTCTATGAATTTCCTTATTCCCTCCTTGATGTCTTCTATAACCCAGTCTTTTTTCAGGAGGGTATTGTTCATTTTCCAAGTATTTGATGTCTTTTCCCTAATTTTTCTGTTTTGATTTCCACTTTTATGGCCTTGTGGTCGGAGAAGATGCTTTGTAATATTTCGATGTTTTGGATTCTGCAAAGGTTTGTTTTATGACCTAATATGTGGTTTATTCTAGAGAATGTTCCCTGTGCGCTAGAAAAAAAAGTATACTTTGCAGCAGTTGGGTGGAGAGTTCTGTATAAGTCAATGAGGTCAAGTTGGTTGATTGTTGCAATTAGGTCTTCAGTGTCTGTGTTGAGCTTCTTACTGGATGTCCTGTCCTTCTCCGAAAGTGGTGTGTTGAAGTCTCCTACTATAATTGTGGAGGTATCTATCCCACTTTTCAGTCCTGTTAAAATTTGATTTATATATCTTGCAGCCCTGTCATTGGGTGCATAAATATTTAATATGGTTATATCTTCCTGATCAATTGTCCCTTTTATCATTATGTAGTGTCCTTCTTTATCCTTTGTGATGGATTTAACTTTAAAGTCTATTTTGTCAGAAATTAATATTGCTACTCCTCTTCTTTTTTGCTTCTTGTTTGCTTGACATATTTTTTTCCATCCTTTGAGTTTTAGTTTGGTTGTGTCTCTAAGTCTAAGGTGTGTCTCTTGTAGGCAGCATATAGACGGATCGTGTTTCTTTATCCAGTCCGAGACTCTCTGTCTCTTTATTGGTACATTTAGTCCATTTACGTTCAGCGTAATTATAGATAAGTATGTGTTTAGTGTTGTCATTTTGATGCCTTTTTATGTGTGTTGTTGACAATTTCAATTTTCCTCTTACTTTTTTGTGCTTAGATTTTTTTCTTTGTAAATTGTGTTTTCCTCATTTTCATAGTATTTGAATTTATGTTTGCTGAGTCTTTAAGTTTTTCTTGGTTTTTATATTGAGTTATGGAGTTGTTATACCTCTTTGTGGTTACCTTAATATTTACCCCTATTTTTCTAAGTAAAAACCTAACTTGTATTGTTCTATATCGCCTTGTATCACTCTCCATATGGCAGTTCTATGCCACCCGTATTTAGTCCCTCTTTTTGATTATTGTGGTCTTTTACATATTGACTTCAATGATTCCCTGTTTTGAGCATTTTTTTTAATTAATCTTAATTTGTTTTTGTGATTTCCCTATTTGAGTTGATATCAGGATGTTCTGTTTTGTGACCTTGTGTTGTGTTGGTATCTGATATTATTGGTTTTCTGACCAATTTCCTTTAGTATTTCTCGTAGCTTTGGTTTGGTTTTTGCAAATTCTCTAAGCTTGTGTTTATCTGTAAATATCTTAATTTCGCCTTCATATTTCAGAGAGTTTTGCTGGATATATGATCCTTGGCTGGCAGTTTTTCTCCTTCAGTGCTCTGTATATGTCATCCCATTGCCTTCTTGCCTGCATGGTTTCTGCTGAGTAGTCTGAACTTATTCTATTGATTCTCCCTTGAAGGAGACTTTTCTTTTATCCCTGGCTGCTTTTAAAATTTTCTTTTTATCTTTGGTTTTGGCAAGTTTGATGATAATGTGTCTTGGTGTTTTTCTTTTTGGATCAGTCTTAAATGGGGTTCGATGAGCATCTTGGATAGATATCCTTTCGTCTTTCATGATGTCAGGGAAGTTTTCTGTCAGCAGATCTTCAACTATTTTCTCTGTGTTTTCTGTCCTCCCTCCCTGTTCTGGGACTCCAATCACATGCAAGTTATCCTTCTTGATAGAGTCCTACATGATTCTTAGGGTTTCTTCATTTTTTTAATTCTTTTATCTGATTTTTTTTCTGCTGTGTTGGTGTTAATTCTCTGGTCCTCCAGATTTGCAACTCTGCATTCTAATTGCTCGAATCTGCTCCTCTGACTTCCTATTGCGTTGTCTAATTCTGTAGTTTTATTGTTAATCTTTTGGATTTCTGAATGCTGTCTCTCTATGGATTCTTGCAACTTATTAATTTTTCTACTATGTTCTTGAATAATCTTTTTGAGTTCTTCAACTGTTTTATCAGTGTGTTCCTTGGCTTTTTCTACAGATTGCCTTATTTCATTTCTGAGGTCATCCCTGATGTCTTGAAGCATTCTGTAAATTAGTTTTTTATATTCTGTATCTGATAATTCCAGGATTGTATCTTCATTTGGGAGAGATTTTGATTCTTTTGTTTGGGGGGTTGTAGAAGCTGTCATGGTCTGCTTCTTTATGTGGTTTGATATCGACTGCTGTCTCCGTGCCATCACTAAGATATTGTAGTGATTTATTCTATATTTGCTCACTGAGACTTATCCTGTTTTGTTTTCTTTCAATATACGTGGATGGGCTACTAGATTGTGCTGTCTTGATTGTTGTAGTCCTTGACTTACTTATGACCTATTACCAGCTGGTTTGGGCTTTTACCAGATATGTATGCCTAAGTTCATTCACTATTCTTGAGTAGAATCTGATTTGGGGTCATCAAGTATGTGATGCACACTGTCACCTATCCACCTTGAGAAGTAGTGGTGATAGTTGTGTGCACCAGATTCTAGTAGCAGCTGGAGTTCACACTCCAGGGGGGGCAGGATGCTGACAGGCTTCCCCCAAGTGTCAGTGAGGTAGGTGTGTCTCTATTCCTAAAGCATCTTGGTGGGTGGGCTCTGCAGGTGTACCTTAGGCCCCAATGCAAGTACCTCTACAGATTGGTAGGTTTCACCCTCCTTAGACACCTAAGGCAGGAGGCTAGGTGGTCTGGGGGGAGCTTCAGCCCTTAGTTCCCTGTTGTGGGTCAGTGAGGGCTCTGTTGAATACCAGAGATATCAGACCTGGGAAACTTTTCTTTCCAATAAATCCGCTAAAAAAAAATGCAGTCAGATCCCTATCAGGAATGGCTTTGCATTATAATAGCCACCTTGTTCCCTGTAGGGTTGAAAGCCAGAGACTGTGGATCACATATGCTTGGCTGGAGGTGGTTCTGTGTTTTTAGTCCAATTACGGAGGGATTTTTGGTCCCTGGGTTTTTTGTGGTTGCTTCTCTCAGGCTGGAAGAATGGGTTAGGGAAAGACCAAAAAAAAAAAAAAAGGAAAAGAAAAACCACGGAGCAGTTCTCCCTCTGGCTCAGGAAATTCCAATGTTAATGAAGCCGTCTGGGAAGGGGGGGAGGGTTCAGGAAAACTTTAGAGAGTAGCACCCCGGAATATAGACAAAGTTACTTGTCTTGCTTGGGATGACTTTTTTATCTGAGATTCCCGAGGGGCGTGTCGCCTATGTGTGCTGGCTGGGTAGAGATTGCCCCCGAGGGTCTGGCCCACAGAAGCCGTGGTCAGTTCCTCCGCTGCCAGTCCGAAGCCCAGTGTCAAGGCTCCCCAGCTGGGACGCTGCACTCCCGGCTCCAAAACCAGTCGCTGCCTCCTGGGGACTTCTCCTCCTGCCAGCCACATCCCCGCGCCACCCGCGGGGACCAGCTGGGCCCCCTCCCGAGGTCAGTTCAGGGGTGTAGAGCTGCACCCCGTGTTTGCACCGTCACAAGATGTGGTGCTCAGCTCCCCTGCGCCCAGTCCGAAGCCCAGCACCAAGGTTACCTGACTGGGACGCTGGCTCTAGGCTCCGAAAACAGTCTCTGCTTCCCCATAGTTGTTTGTTCTCGGTCTCTGTCACTCAGGTCAACTCTTTAAATCTGTGTTTGTTGGTCAGGGTTCATAGATTGTCATGCATGTGATCGATTCACTTGTTTTTCCGAGTCTTTGTTGCAAGAGGGATCCAAGGTAGCGTCTACCTAGTCAGCCATCTTGGCCCTCCACCTTATTCTTTTTTCATATAAAATTTAATCACAAAATGGAGGACAACCATACAATACTGGGAATCATGGCCTAATGAAGTTGATACACACATTTTTTGAGGGACATAATTCAATCCATGACAGTCATATTAACAATATTCTTTGGTAATTTCCACATTTGGTTGGATCATCTTTCTTGGGAATAGTCATAAATATAGAACTCTTCCAGTTGGTTGGCCAGGTAGCTGTCCTTCAAATTTCTTCCAGTGCTGCATCTGTTTGTTGAAATATCTCAGTTGGTGTTCTATCAATTCCTAGAGGCTTGCATTCAGTGCAGCTTGGACTTCTTCCTTCAGTGCCATCCATTCCTGATCATATGCTGCTTCCTCAAATGGTCGAATGTCTGACCAATTCTTTTTGGCCTTGTGACCCTGTGTATTCCTTCCAAGTTCTTTTGATGCTTCCTGGGTCATTTACTATTTTTCTTATAGAATTCTTCGATATTGCAACCGGAGACTTGGATTTTTTCTTTAGTCTTTTCAGCTTTAGAAATGCCAAGCATGTTCTTTCCTTTCGGTTTTCTATCTCCAGGTCTTTATGCTTGTCATTATAATACACTGTCTTCTCAAGCTATCTTTGAAATCTTCTGTTCAATTTCTTTCTTCATCATTTTTTTCCTTTTGTTTTAGCTACTGGACTTTCAATAGCAAGTTTCAGAGCCTCTCCTGACATCCATTTTGGTCTTTTCTTTCTTTCCTGTCTTTTTAATGACCTCCTGCTTTCTTCCTGTATGATATCCTTGATGTTATTCCACAACTTGTCTAGTCTTTGGTCATTAGTGTTCAGCACGTTAAATCTATTCTTGAGATGGTCTCTAAATTCAGGTAGGATATACTCAAGACTCTTGTTGGCTTATTCTAATTTTCTTCAGCTTCAACTTGAACTTGCATGGGAGCAATTGATGGTCTGTTCCACAGGAGGCCCCTGGCTTTGCTCTGACTTGATTATATTGAGTTTTTACATCATCTTTTTTCTACAGATGTAGTTGATTTTATTCCTGTATATCCCTTCTGGTGAGGTTCACATGTTGGTGAAAAATGGTATTTGCAATGCAAAATTCTTGCAAAATTCTATCATGCAATCTCCAGCATTATTTCTATAACCAAGGCCATATTTTCCAACTACAGATTCTTCTTCTTTGTTTCCAACTTTTGCATTCCAATAACCAGTAATTACCAATGCATTCTGATTGCATGTTCAATAAATTTCAGACTGAAAAATTTGGTAAACCCTTCGATTTCTTTATCTTTGGCCTTAGAGGTTGGTGTGTAAATTGGAGTATAATCATATTACTGGTCTTCCTCGTAGGAGTAGGGATATTATCCTATCAATGACAGCATTGCGCTTCAGGATAGATCTTGAAATGTTCTTTTTGATGAGAAATGTAATATCATTCCTCTTCAAGTTGTCATTTCAGCATATTAAATCATGTGATTCTCTGATGCAAAATGGCCAATACCAGATCATTTCAGCTCTCTAATATCTCAGATATTGAAGTTTATGGGGGCCATTTCATTTTTGATGACTTCCAGTTTTCCTAGATTCATAATTTGTACATTTCACGTTCTGAATATTAATGGATGTTTCCAGGTTTGCAGCTGTTTCTTTGGCTTTTATGTCACACCACATCAGCAAATGAAAGCTTGACTCCATCCATGTCATTAAGGTTGTCTGCACTCTGAGGAGGCAGCTTTTTGCCAGTTATCTTTTGAGTGCCTTCATACCTGAGGAGCTCATCTTCCAGCACTATATCAGGCAATATTCCAATGTTATTCATAAGGTTTTCACCAACTAATTCTTTTCAAAGTAGACCGCATGTCCTTCTTCCTAGTCTGTGTTAGTCTGGAAGCTCAGCTGAAATCTGTCTGCCATGGGAGACCCTGCTGGTATTTAAATACTGGTGACATAGCTTCCAGCATCACAGCAACAGGCAAACCCCCACAGTATGACAAACTGACAGTCATGTCAGAGGAGAGAGAGAGAGAGATTTATTTCAAGGAAATTGTTCTCATGGTTGTAGAGACTGGCAATCCCAAGTCCCTGGGTCAAGCATCAGGAGCTGATGAACCCATGATCCACAGGTCAGAGCACAGGCTGATGGCTCATGGCTGGGAAGACTGATGAATCCAAGATCAGCAGGTATGTAGGCAGGCTGCTGGCCCAAGTCAAAAGAATAGGAGGTCAGATGCTGATGAGCCGAAAGCTGGGTCCAGGACAGAACAAATGCCAGCTAGCTCTGGCAGAAAGTCCACAGATAGTGGATGCAGGCCACTCCCCTAAGAAAAGTCCTTTTTAACTGACTGGCTACTCAGCAGATCTCATCATGGAGATGATAGCATTATATCAGATCTCTCTATGAAAGTGATTACATCATTGTACAACTGCCAGGCTACAGTATAACTGCCAAACCACTGACAATCATGGCCCAGTCAAGTTGGCACGCAATCTTGAAGATCATATTACCTAAGTGTCACTCAGAGTTTAAGTCTTGAAGGGGAAGATTTTATAACAATAGACTGACTATTGTCCTGGAATATTGCCTCTCATCTCAGCTGGAATTATATCAGAATCTTATTTTCTCCTAAATGAAGTTTATTGTGATTCACACCTTAAAAGTGAGTCCACAGACGGAATAAAATTTGGGGAAAGATGGTAGAATGTTGTAAGGAAAAGTAAAAGTCTCCTTGTTGAGTTAATCTTGGGGGAAAAAATACTTTTGAACTTGATTTACTATATCCAACAGCCAATTCTCAGTTTACCCAGGTAGGCTTGAAGATATGAATTATATAGTACATTATGTAGGTAAAAAATTCTTTATTGTCAGAACATTTGTTACAACTCTTACAGAGGCCAGCCACTGAATTTGGATGAAGTCACCCATTTCAGAGGAGAAAATTAGCAAAATAACATCAGGACAATGTGATAGGAGCTCAGTCTATTAAGAGCAGAGCGTTCATAATAGATAAGGTGAGAATTCGAATTGTGTCAGTTTTTCATGGGCTCCAATGTACTGCTCAGTTAAGGGCAATTCAGGACCCTATTCAAGGCTAAGAAATAAAACTTTCTATACACTCTATTCCATTGACAGGCTGCAGAGGAAGAGTATTCTGGGTAGAGGGAGAGCTCTCTGGGAAAATAAATAAATAAACCAAATCAGAGAGTGCCGAAGAGATTTGTTTAATTAGAAAAATTACTGTCAGGTGGAAGAGATCCCAGGGGGTAGAGATAGCTATTCTGTATTTAAAGAGCATTCCAGTATCAAACTGAATAAAAACAGTAGTATCAAACTGAATAGACTGTTTTAATGGCAGATTGAATACCATTGTTGAAACAAGCTATTTCAGCCAAAGTAATTTAAATGCTTAAGTATGTAAACCCTCTTCATTGAGGAAGAAACAACATTATCTCAGACTAACCAAAACCCACACCCACTCCAGTCTAGTTGATTCTGACTCAGCAACCCAACAGGACAGAGTAGATCTGCCCTATTGGGTTTCCAAGGCTATAAATGTTTAAGGAAGCAAACTGCCACAGCTTTCTCCAGTGGAACAGCTGGTGGGTTCTAACTGTAGACCTTCTGGATAGCAGCCTAACACTTTAACCACTGTGCCACCAGGGCTCCTGTGATCCAAATTAAGAAAGGTAACTATGAAATGTTTTATATTAATATCCTACTTTATGTTATTATTAAAATTAATATTTAACAAGAGTAGCAAATATGCTATTTTATTAAAGCAGTACTTTTACATTTTTGACTCTATTGAATATAATTTGTCTTAAACAATGATTTTAAGTAGTGATATTTAGTTACTTTGACAGTAAAAATTTGAAAAACTCCTATGTTTTTGTAAGAATACTAAATAATATTCTAGGAAAACTTCATTTCCAACAAAGACTTTGTAGCAAATAAGCATCATATTTATGTATTTTAGTTCTGATGATATGTTAGTAAGATATTCAAAGTAACACGATCCATGAAATAAATTTACAACCATTGAGGGATCCAAGAAACATTTATTATAAAGAAAAACAAAATGAAACAACTTATAAAATAATAAAGTTTTAAGTTCATATTGTTTTTCAAATTAATTTCAGGGTTTATGCTTCCAATTTATGTTAAAAACACAAACATGGCTGGGCTTTAGGTAGACTGAGAACATTGACAGTGACTACAGCAACTGATAACTAACTGAATTAGAATGCTGTTAACCGAATCCAAACCCTTTGTCTTTCAGTGGATTCCAGCTCATAATGACCGTACAGGACAGAGTAGACATTCCTCAGAGGTTTTCCAAGCTGTAAATCTTGATGGAAGCAGAATACCTCATCTTCCTCCCACAGACCTTTTGGTTAGCAGCCTACATTTAACCCTTCTGCCGCCAGGACTCAGTCAGAATATTATTATGCATTCCTTAATCTTTGGGATTTTTTTCCCAGGGAATGAATGCTTAGATTTCAAATAAAAGTATGATAACATTAAATTTATTTCCCTTAAGTAATAATAAGAGTAATATAGCTTTGGGAGAACACACAGGATAAATCTCTACTCTTTCTACCCTGTTCTCTTGAGGAAAAACGTAGGCAAATCTTACATATTTCATGTTATATGTGGATAATTTCGTAACCAAAAAGTTGAGTTTGTATAATTAGAAATGCTATTTCAATTAGTCCTCAAAGTCAGAGTATTCAATTAACATAATTATTTTTTATTAAGTGCCATCATTCCTAAAGCGTTACATAAAGAAGTCTTTCTTTTGTCCTGTTGTGAGTCTTAATTCTTCTCTCCCTTTTAAGAGTGACACTTTCATTTTAACAATGTCTATTCCTTTCTTTCCAGTTCAGAATCAAATCTTGAGTACCATAATTGGTGTACACCCATTTGTTAAGATCTATATTGATTTCAAGTAGGAAAATTGTCAGCCTTTACCTCTCACATCATTTAGCATCAATAAAGGAAATGCATACAACTGGTATTAATTGCAGTCCTAAGTGCTGAGCAGTGATGGGTAATATAGGTGTTACAGCCCACAAAGTAGAGTTGATGATATAAACCCAAATATCAGCAGAGAATTTCTGGAGAAAGTGCAACTTGAGAGTTGAATGGTTTTTGAAGTTCGGTAACACTCTGATAATTTCTTTTAAGATCTTACTTTATTCCTTCCTTAGATACAAAAGAAAAATAAATAAGAGAATATTATTCATGTTGTATAGAATACTGAGTAAAACCAGAAGAATTATTTAAATTTAGCTATAATAATAATAAATGGATGATAGTAATAATAAGTAACTGGTAATAATAGTCTTTCATAAATACGAGAACTTCTTCATGGTGTTTTACTTATATTAAATGATTTAATTCACATAACAACACTCAATGTTGGTATAGTTGCTAGCCATTTTGCAGATGAGCAAGAAGAGACAAGGTCAGATTAATTAACTTGCAAAGTCATCACACAGTTAGATGTTGTTAGAGCTATATTTCAATTCCAGTTCTTTAGGGAAATACTATTCTTTAACCTTGGCACAGATCACTGGTGATAGAGTGGTTAAATACTCAGCTGCCAACCCAAAGTTCAGAGGTTTAAACCCACCAGCTGCTCTATGGGAGAAAGATTTGGCAGTCTGCTTCTGCTTCTGTAAAGATACACAGACTTGGAAACCCTATGGAGCAATTCTACTCTGTCCTATAAGTTTGCTATGAGTCGGAATTGACTCTTCTGTGAAGGATTTTTTTTTTTTTTTAAATCATGGCACCACACTTGTGGCTCTGCTTAGAGGACAAGGTGTGAATCTGTTAGGATGGAGAAATGAAGAGCAGGGTGAAGTAAGAGGCACCCAGGATACGAAGTATATGTAGGTACTCACTTTCAGGATTGTGGAAGTACAAGGATGGCCCTGAATGCCTCCTTAAATTTTGCACCTTAGGTACCTCATTGACTAGTCTTTGCCCCGGCCCTGATGAAAGGAATGGTGAGAGAAATAATTGCCAACAAAGGAAATTAAAAGTGCTTTATCAAATACTTATTTTACTAGGCAATATGTTAAATCCTGGAGCTATAGGCTCAAAGAACATATTATCATTATCATAATCATAATTATAATTATAGAGCAATAACTAATAAGGAAACTGTTTAAAATTGGAAGGTAACTGATACATTTTATCAATATTGTCTCATTTAATCCTCACAAAGAAGCAAACCTTAGAAACTTTAAATAATTCTTTAACATCACACAGATAATACAGGCATACCTTGGACCTATTGCGGGTTCAGTTCCAGACCACCACAGTAATGCAAATATCACAATAAATTAAGTCACATAGATTTTTTGGTTTCCCAGTACATATAAAAGTTATGTTTACACTACACTGTGGTCTGTTAAGTGTTGAATAGCATTACGTCTAAAAATTAATGTACATACCTTTATTAAAAAGTACCTTATAGCCAGCAAATGCCAATCATCATCTAAGCCGTCAGGGAGTTGTAATCTTTTTGCTGGTTGAAGGTCTTGCTCTGATATTGATGACTGCTGACTGATCAGGGTGGTGGATGCTGAATGTTGGGGTGGCTGTGGAAATTTCTTAAAATAAGACAACAGTGAAGTTTCCCTTATCAATTGACTCTTCCTTTCATGAAAGATTTGTCTGTAGTGTGCAATGCTATTTGATAGCATTTTACTCACAGTAGAACATCTTCCAGAATTGGAGTCAATCCTCTCAAACCCTGATGCTGCTTTATCATCTAAGTTTATGTAATATTCTAAATCTTTTGTTGTCATTTCAACAACGTTCACATCATCTTCCCAAGAAGTAGATTCCATTTCAGAAACCACTTCCTTTGCTCATCCCTAAGAAGTAACTCCTCATCTGTTTTTATCATGAAATTGCAGCAATTCAGTCTCATCTTCAGGTTCCACTTCTATTTCTACTTCTTTTGCTATTTCCACTTCTTTTGCTATTTCCACCACATCTGCAGTTACTTGCTCCACTGAAGCTTGAAACCCTCAAAGTCATCCATAAGTGTTGGAATTGACTTCCTCCAAATGCCTCTTAATATTGATATTTTGACCTCCTCCCATGAATGAGTTGAACTCTACTGGGAGGCAAAGGGTTTGGAAACCCTGGTGGCATAGTGGTTAATTGCTACTGCTGCTTATCACAAAGGTTGGCAGTTGAAATCCACCAATTGCTCCTTGGCAACTCTATGAGGAAGTTTCTACACTGCCCTCTAGGGTTGCTATAGGAATCCACTAAACGGCAATGTTTTTTTTTTTTTTTTTGGTTCCATGAATCACCAATGTTTCTAATGGCTTCTAGAATTATGAATTCTTTCCAGAAGATTTTCAGTTTACTTTGCCTAGATCCATCAGAAGAATCACTGTCTATGGCAGCTATAGCCTTGTGAGACGTATCTCTTAAAAACTAAGACTTGAAATTTGAAATTACTCCTTGATCCATGGGCTGCAGGATGGGTGTTGTGTTAGCAGGCATGAAAACACTGTTCTCCTTTTACATCTCCAGCAGAGCTCTTGGGTGACCAGGTGCATTGTCAAATAGCAGTAATATTTTGAAAGGAATCGTTTTTTTTCTAAGCAATAAGTCAATAACAGTGGTCTTAAAATATTCAGCAAACCATGTTGTAAACAGATGTGCTGTCATCCAGGTCTTGTTGTGCCATTTATAGAGCACAGGCAAAGGAGATTTAGCATAATTTTTAAGGATTTTTGGAATTGTAAATGAGCACTGGATTCAACTTACAGTCACCAGCTTCATTATCCCCTAACAGGAGACTCAGCCTGCCATTTGAAGCTTTGAAGCCAGGCATTGACTTCTCCTCTCTCCCATCTAGCTATGCAAGGCCTAGTTGGCATCTTCTTCCAACATAAAGCTGCTTTATCTGCATTAAACCTCTGCTGTTTACTGTAGCCCCCTCATCAGTTATCTCAGCTGGGTCTTCTGGATCGTTTCCTGCAGCTTCCACATCAGCACTTTGTGCTCCACCTCCCATTCGTTTATGTAATGGAGAGAGCTTCTTCCTTCAACCTCATGATTGGACCTCTTCTAGCTTCAAACTTTCCTTCTGCAGCTTCCTCACCTCTCTCAGCCTTCATAGAGTTGAAGAAAGCTAGGGCCTTGGTCAGAAATAGGCATTGGCTTAACAGAATGTTGTAGCTGGTTTTATCTTCTATCCAGACCACTAAAATATTGTCCTTATCAGCAATAAGTCTGTTTCGCTTTCTTATTGTTCATGAGTTCACTGGAGGAGACATTTTAATTTCCTTCAAGAACTTGTCCAGCATTCACAAGTTGGCTAACTGTTTGGTGCTAGAGACCTGGCTTTTGGCCTATCTTAGCTTCCAACATACCTTCCTTACTAAGTTTATGCATTTCTAGCTTTTGATTTAAAGTGAGAGATGTGCAACTTTTCCTTTCACTTGAACGTTTTTAATAACGTACAGTTATTAATTGGCCAAATTTCAATACTGTCATTGTTAACAAACCCTGGAATGTGTCTCTTTGTCCAGTGTGCTCAGACTTGCCAATTATCTGGACACTGGTCTTTGAGAAAGAGAAAGTATGGCAGTGCACAGAGCAAGGAGCCCAGAGGAATTTTCTCAGATCTGAACCCCCGAGTTGCAGGGAAGCAGGGCTTTTAAGTAATTTGCACAGCAAGATGATGGCTGCTCAGGCATACTGAAGAGGGAAAATTCTAGAAGGTATCCAGGAAACAGGAGATGATGTGGTTCTTATCAGACGTTTTGCTTCAGAGTAGGTCTGGGTGGTAGTTTTCCTTCGGATTCATTCCTCCTGTTGCTGTGTCCTCTGTTGAGGTCAATTATGGTCACACCTGGCCCTTAGGCAGATGTGGGGAAGGCCAAATCTGGCTTGGGCTAGTTTTAGGACAAATGAAAATTTACTGGCATTTGCAGTGTCAGGTTACATCCTGTCTCAGGGTATAGGAAGTCTCCAGGAGCAGGAGATAGACAGAGTAATGGCTTGTCAGTGGAGAAGTCAGAACACATACAACATTTATCCATTAAGTTTGCTGTCTTGCAAGAGTGTAGTTCGTGGCACCCCAAAACAATTACTATAGTAACATCAAATATCACTGATTACAGATCTAATAATAATTTAAAAAGTTTGAAATATTGCAAGAATTACTCAAATGTGACACAGAGCCAGAAAGTGAACACATGCTGTTAGAAAAATGACTCTGTAGAGTTGCCGGATGCAGGGTTTCCACAAACCTCCAATTTGTAAAAAAAAAAAAAAAAGGACAATATCTGTGAAGTACAATAAAATATGGGACAATACAATGTGATAAGCCTGTAAATCATGGAGGTAGGAGTCAAACTCAAGTCTATAAAAAAATAAAAATACATACTGAACTGCAGTCACAAAACCTATATGCGATTAGCTGAATTATCCACACTTAGTAAGTCTCAGTATCCTTAAATCTAAAGAAAAGTGAGTTTAGAAACAATTACCTGAAGTGTTATTTTTTGAGGAACAGCAAAAATAAAGGCAGGTGCACACAGCACAATGAGTATAACGTAACAGCAAATATTTTTCCTCCTCCTGACCACACACATACGCACAGGTAACAAATACCCTCCATGCTCTCCCAGTTATCCCAGGGTGGCTACATTTATTATTCATGTCTTAATCAATTTTCCCAGGATAATTCCCCTTAATAAAATCCTTTTATTTACCCACATAATATCATACAAAAAGATATTTATTTTATTTCCCTATGCAAAGTGAAATACTCTCACAACATTCTTTCAAAACTATCTGGTATGAATTGTGTAATAGGAACCTATATGTTTAAAATCATCAAGTAATGGGAGAATGAAGTTGAAAGAGGCAGTTGAAGAAGTATGTTAGAAGGCAGTTTATGATATAGTGGTTGAGAAGCTTGACTGAGAAAATGCATAGAGAAGTGCAATAGAATTCTCAAGACATGTAATCAGTTTAAAGTGAGATTAGATGGCAAAGCTGAGAGTCCATTTCCACCAGTTGCCAATAGCTCCAGTGCCTGTGCCAAGTTAGGTATAGCTTAATCTATTCTGGGCTGTGCTCCAAAACTATAGTGAAAAGATCTTAAAATAAATTTAAGGGGACTGTTTGCTGTGATTTAACAGGATGATGTGGAACATACATAAATAGCATCATTCTTAAAGTGCAAATAATTGCAGTGATCGTAAATCCAATCCTGACACCTCAATACAATTTAGAGAAGAGGCAAAGAGATACAGGAAGGTAAAGGAAATGTACGTGTGAATTTACATTGTCCACAGATGAATCATCAAGAAAAACCTCCAGAATACAACCTAACAGAACTGATGGAATTTGTTGTCTTGGGCTTTGCTGATATGCCCCATCTCCAGTGGTTTCTTTTTGGATTATTTTTAATCATCTACATCATTATCCTGATGAGCAATGGCACTATATTTCTAATAACAAAAATGGATCCCGCTTTCCAGAGCCCTGTGTATTTTTTCCTGGCAAATTTTTCCTCCTTGGAAACCTGCTATGTATCAGCTACTCTCCCCAGAATGCTGATGAATCTTGGGATGCAGAGAAGAACAATCTCCTTAGGTGGCTGTGCTACACAGATGTGCTTTGTCCTTATATTTGGAGGCACAGAGTGTTTATTCCTTGCATTGATGGCCTATGACTGTTACGTGGCCATTTGCAACCCTCTTCAATATCCTCTAGTCATGAACCACAGGGTCTGTATCCACTTGGTGACTGGCTCCTGGACCACTGGGATTCCTGTTATGATTGTGCAGACGTATCAGATTTTCTCTCTGCCTTTTTGTGGACCTAACAAAATTAACCACTTCTTCTGTGACATTTTCCCAATACTCAAACTGGCTTGTGGGGACACTTTTGTAAATGACATGTTGGTCTACACAGTTGCTGTGTTATTTGGCATGGTTCCATTTCTGTTGATACTTGGTTCCTACAGTAAAATCATGTCCATTATCCTGAAGTTGCCATCAGCCACAAGTCGAGCCAAAGCCTTCTCTACCTGCTCGTCTCATCTTATGGTTGTGGTGTTATTCTTTGGATCAGCCGTTATTACATATTTAAGGCCCAACACCAGCCACTCAGAGGGAACTGACAAAGTACTTTCTCTTTTCTACACTATCCTAACTCCTATGTTTAATCCCATGATATATAGTCTAAGGAACAAGGATGTCATAATAGCACTGAGAAAATTGCTATGTAAATAATTCACTTCATTAAAGAACATATTAAATGTATAAGAATTGCTTTCTTATATATTTTGTATCAAATTTCAACCGATGTACTATAAGTGTGTTATGGATTGAACTGTGTCCCCCAAAAACATGTGTCAACTTGGCCAGGTCATCATTCTCAATGTTGTTTGATTGCCCACCATTTTATTATATGAATTGGAATCCTCTAAAAGGCAACTGGTTTGGTGTGGTTATGTTCTTATGTGTTGTAAATCCTACCTCTGTGATGTTAATGAGACAGGATTAGAGGCAGTTATATAACAAGTCCCCCACGCATCTATCGGTTTGTTGTATTGTGGGGGATTGTGTGTTGTTATGATACTGGCAGCTACGTCACTGGTATTCAAATATCAGCAGGATCATCCATGGCAAACAGGTTTCAGATGAGCTTCCAGACTAAGGCAGACCAGGAAGGACTCAGTGGTCTACTTCTGAAAAGAATTAGCCACCAAGAAACTTATGAATAGCATCAGAACATTGCCTGATATAGTGCAGGAAGATGAGCCATTTCTCAAGCTGAAAGAACTGAAGAAAACATTCAAGCCTCGAGTTGCAATACTGAAGAATTCTGTGGGGAAATTATTAAAAGATGCAGGAAGCATCAAAGGAAGATGGAAGGAATACACGGAGACACTATACCAAAAAGAACTGGTTGACTTTCAACCATTTCAGGAGGTAACATATGATCAGGAACCCATGGTACCAAAGGAAGAAGTCCAAGCTGCATGGAAGGTATTGGGGAAAAACAAAGCTCCAGGAATTGATGGAATACCAGTAGAGCTGTTTAAACAAACAGATGCAGCACTGGAAGTACTCATTCGTATATGACAAGAAATTTAGAAGACAGCTACCTGGCCAACTGACTGGAAGATTTCAGTATTTATACCATTCCCAAGAAAGATGATCCAATCGAATGCAGAAATTATGGAACAATTTCTTTAATATCACATGCAAGCAACATTTTGTTGAAGATCATTCAAAAATGGATGCAGCAGTGTATCGACAGGGAACTGCCAAAAATTCAAGCTGGATTCAGAAGAGGACTTGGTACCAGGGATATTATTGCTGATGTCAGATGGATCCAGGCTGAAAGCAGTGAATACCAGAAAGATGTTTACTGGTTTTTTATTGCCTATGCTAAGGTATTTGACTGTTTGAGTCATAGCAAATTATTAATAACATTGTGGAGTAGGAAAATTCCGGAACACTTAATTGTGTTCATGAGGAATCTGTACATGGATCAAGAGGCAGTAGTTCAAACAGAACGAGGTGATACTGCAGGGTTTAATGTCAGGAAAGGTGTGTATCAGGGTTATGTCTGTCAACATACCTATTCAATTTGTAAACTAAGCAAATAATCTGAGAAGCTGGACTATGTGAAGAGGAAAAGCGCACCAGGTTTGGAGGAAGACTCATTAACAACCTGTGTTATGCAGATGACGCAACCTTGCTTGCTGAAAGTGAAGAAGACTTGAACCACTTACTGACGAAGATCAAAGACCACAGCCTTCAGTATGGATTAAACCTGAACATAAAGAAAACAAAAATCCTCACAACTGGACCAATAAGAAACATCATGATAAATGGAGAAAAGATTGAGGTTGTCAAGGATTTCATTTTACTTGGATCCACAGTCAACACTCATGCAACAGCAGTCAAAAAATCAAAAGGCACATTGCATTGGGCAAATCTGCTGCAAGAGATCTCACTTGAGGACTAAGGTGTGCCTGGTCCAAGACATGGTGTTTTCAGTCACCTCTTATTCTTATTCATGAAGAATTGATGCTTTAAATTGTGGGGCTGGCAGAAAATATTGAATGTACATACCATGGAAATCCTGGTGACATAGTGGTTAAGTGCTACAGCTGCTAACCAAAGGGTCGGCAGTTTGAATCTGCCAGGCACTCCTTGGAAACTCTATGGGGCAGTCCTACTCTGTCCTATAGGGTTGCTGTGAGTCTGAATTGACTCGACAGCACTGGGTTTTGGTACTGGGTTGGACTGCCAAAAGAACGAACAGATCTTTCTTGGAAGAAGTACAACCAGAATGCCCCTTGGAAGCAAGAACAGCAAGACCGCTTCTCACATACTTTGAACATGTAGTCAGGAGGGCTCAGTCCCTAGAGAAGGACATCATGCTTGTAAAGTAGAAGGTCAGTGAAAAAGAGGAAGACCTTCAGTGAGAAGAATTGACACGGTGGCTGCAAGAATGGTCTCCAGCATAGCAACTGTTGTGAGAATGATGCAGGCCTTGGCACTGTTTCATTCTTTTGCGCATAGTCACTATGAGTAGGAACCAACTCGAAAGCGCCTAACAACAACAACATGTAATGAGGCAGGACTCACTCTACAACATTAGGTTGTTTCTTGAATGACTCTCATTTGAAATAAAAGAGAGAAGTGAGCAGAGAGACTGGGGGAACTCCTATCACTAAGAATGAAGACTAGGAGGGGAGCAGGTCCTTTGGACCTGAGATCCCTGTGCTGAGAAGCTCCTAGACCAGGGGAAGATTGATGACAACAACCTTCCCCAGAGCCAACAGAAAGAGAAAGCTTCTCCTGGAGCTGTCACCCTGAATTGGGACTTGCAGCCTGCTGAACTGTGAGAATAAATTTCTCTTTGTTAAGCTGCACACTTGCAGTATTTCTGTTATAGCAGCATTAGATTACTAAATCGCTTTGCCTTTGCATACAGTGACAATTATTTACAAGTTAAAAATCACTTGTAATGTTGTCAGAACTTTCTGCTGAAATTATATAAGTAAAATGAGTACCAGCAGATAGCAAATCGTTCCATTAGTCATTTCATAATTTCATTGTGCAATGTCCTCCCTCAGTAAGAACTTTTGCTTGAGCTGATTTAATTTACTCAGTTTTTTAATGTATAATCTGTCATATCACTTCTCCTAAACCACACCATTCATTTCCATGAGTGTCCATACAGTTGTGATACTGATTTTAAAAATCAGACTTGCAATATGCCTTAATTAAAACTTTGCAGTGTTCCCTCAGTATCCATGGGGAATTGATTCCAGGACTCCCATGAATACTAAAATCTGTGGTAGCTCAAGTCTCTTATATAAAATGGCACAATATTTGTATATAAGCTATGCACAAACTCCTGTACACTTTTAGTCATCGCTTGTTGTTGTTGTTAGGTGTCATTGAGAGGGTTCCAATTCATACCAACCCCATGCACAACAGAATGAAACACTACCCGGTCCTGCGCCATCATCACAATGGTTGCTATGCTTGAGCACATTGTCGCACCCACTGTTTCAATCCATCTCATTGAGGGACTTCCTCTTTTTTGCTGACCCTCTACCGTACCAAGCATAATGTCCTTTTCCAAGGACTGATCCCTTCCGACATGTCCAAAGTATGTGAGATGCAATCTCGCCATCCTTGCTTCTAAGTAACATTCTGGTTGTACTTCTTCCAAGACAGCTTTACTCATTCTTTTGGCTCTCCACAGTATATTCAATATTCTTCACTAACATCACAATTTAAGGAATCAATTCTTCTTAGGTCTTCTTGATTCATTGTCCCAGCTTTCACATGCATATGAGGTGATTGAAAAGACCATGGCTTGGTTCAGGAGCACCTTAGTCCTCAAGGTGACGTCTTTGTTTTTTAACACTTTGAAGAGATTTTTGCAGCAGGTTTGCCCAATGCAATGCACCTTTTGATTTCTTGACTGCTGCTTCCATGGGCGTTGATTGTGGATTCAAGTAAAATGAAATCCTTGACAACCTCAATCTTTTCTCCATTTATCGTGATGTTGCTTATTTGCTCAGTTGTGAGGATTTTTGTTTTCTTTATGTTGAGGTTTAAACCATACTGAAGGCCGTGGTCTTTGGTCTTCATCAGTAAGTGCTTCAAGTCCTCTTCACTTTCAGCAAGCAAGATTGCGTCATCTGCATATCAAAGGTTGTTACATAGTCTTCCTCCAATTCTATACCCCGTTCTTCATATAGTCCAGCTACTCGGATTATTTGTATTAATCTTCTCTAGATTACTTATAATAGCTAATACAATGTAAATACTATGTAAATAGTTGTTAGAAAGTGTTGTTAGGGAATAGTGACAAGACATGAGACAAACAATGCTCACACACATAGTGCTGGAGAGGAAGAGTGAAGATGTGAAGTGTTTGGACGCTACCGCTGAGGATGTCTACACATCATTTCATTTGTGAGGATTCCAGGTAGTGCTTGGCACAATAACAACAATAATATAACCTCCATGATAAGCCTGGAGAGCCCTCTCTGAACAAGTAACATATGAGCTGAGCCCTAAACAATTAGAAGTAGCAACTATGTGTAAAGAACATTCTCGGCAGATGAAAAAACAACAGAAGACCCTTTAGGTTTACATTCTTAGAAGCCTAAAAAACTGATTGCCTGGGGAAAATATGTGTTAGCAGATGAGTTTGGATATAAAGATAGGGGCCAAGTTATATAGCGATCTTCAATTCCTGGGAAGAAATTTGAATTTTTTCAACTACTGTGGGAATCCATGAAAGAGCTTAAGATTTTCTGCAGAGGACACTTTGGCAGTTTAAATCCACCAGCACTTTCTTGGGAACCCTATGGGGCACTCTATTCTGTTCTGTAGGGTTGCTGTGAGCCAGAATCAACTCAATGGCAAGGGATTTGTTTTTATTTATTCTTTTGTTTTTAATGGAGAACACTTAAGAAATGATTAGAAATGCAAATGCCACAAAAACGGACTATAGAGTTTTGTGGGTGCGGTAATGAATCCTTCAAGTGTTTAAATCACTTAAAATTGTAAACCCAGCCTTGAAAGAAGAATCAGATGGGACAGAAAGCATATTATGTAGCAGTCTACTGCATTCTATGATGGTATTGAATTATATATGTAAATATATAGGCACCCATCCGTGTCTGCAGGAGTTTGGTTCCAGGACCCTATCTGACACCAAATTCCAAGGATGCTCGAGTTCATTCTACAAAATGGCATAGTATTTGCATATCATATAGGCACATCCTCCCAAACACTTTAAATCATCTCTAGATTACTTACAATACCTAATACAATGTAAATGCAATGTAAATAGTTGTTGTACATTACCGTATTGTTTAGGGAATAATGTCAAAATGAGAGATGAACAATGCTCAAACAACAAGTGCTGATGAGAGAAAGGATCTGTGAAACTCTGGGAGGGCTGATGAATCCAAGATCAGAAAGTATGTAGGCAGGCTGCTGGCCCAAGTCAAAAGAATTGGAGGTCAGATGTTAATGAGCCAAATCCTGGATTCAGGATGGAGCAAAAGCCAGCTAGCTTTGGCAGGAAGTCCACAGATATGTGATGGATGCATGCAAAACTCCCTTTTAACGGATTGGCTACTCACAGCAAATTCCATCTCGGAGATAATCACAGTATATGGATCTCATCATGAAAGGATTACACCATTATATAACCCCCAAACTACAGTATAACTGCCAAACCCCTGACAATCAAGGCCCAGAAAAATTGTCACACAATCTTAAAGATCACACTACCTAAGTGTCACTCAGATTTTAAGTCTTGAAGGGGAATTTTTTTGACAATTATTTTACAACAATAATTTATGACAGACTACTGTCCTGGAATTATGTCTTTCATCTTGCCTGGAATTATTTTAAAATCTTATTTTGTCTTAAGTGAAATTTAGTAGGAGTCACACATTAAAAATTGGTTCACAGAAGGAATAAAGTTGGGGAAAGATGGTAGAATGCTGCAAGGAAAAGAAAAAGTCTCTGTGTTGGATTAATTTTGGGGAAAAAAAACATATTTTTGAACTAGATTTACTATATCCAACAGCCAGTTCCTAGTTTTCCCAGGTCCTTTTGAAGAAATAATTTATATATTATATGATACGTAGGCTGGGCCATGATATGTAGGAAAAATGTTCTTTGTTGTCAGAACATTCACTACAAATCTTACAGAGGTCAGCCTCTGAATTTGAATCAAGGCACCCATTTAAGAGGAGAAAATAAGGAAAATAACTTGAGAAAAATGGGACAGGGCCTCAGTCTAATAGGAACAGAGGGCCCATATGAAGCAGTCATAATAGATAAGGTCAGAATTGGATTTGTGTCAGTTTTCTATGGCCTCAAATGCGTTGCTCTGTTAAGGGCAGTTCGGGACTCTATTCAAGCCTAAGATATAAGACTTTCTGCATACTCCATTCCATTGAGAACCTACAGAGGAAGCATATTCTGAATAAAGTGAGAGCTCTCTGGGAAAATAAATAAATAAACCAAATCGGAGAGTGCCAAAGAGATTTGTTTAATTAGAAAGTAACTGTCAGGTGGAAGAGATCCCAGGGGAGTAGAGGTAACTATTTTGTACTTAAAGAGCATTCCAGTGTCAAACTGAACAGATTGTTTTAAAGGCAGATTGAATACCATTGATGAAATAAGCTGCGTCAGTCAAAGTAATTTAAATACTTACTTAAGTGTGTAAACCCTCTTCTGTGAGGAAGAAACAAGATCATTGCAAAACAAACCAAAACCCATACCCACTCCAGTCTAGTTGATTCTGACTCAGCGGCACTGCAGTACAAAGTGGAACTGCTCCATCGGGTTTCCAAGCTATAAATGTTTAAGGAAGCCAACTGCCAGAACTTTCTCCATTGCAATAGCTGGTGGTTTCTAACTGCAGACCTTCTGGAGAGCAGCCAAGCACTTTAACCACTTTGCCACCAGGGCTCCTGTGATCCAAAATAAGAAAGGTAAATATGAAATGTTTTCTATCAATATTCTACTTTAGTTCATATTATTAAAATTAATATTTAACACAGAGTAGCAAATGTGCTATTTTATTAACGCAATGCCTTTATATTTCTCATATATTTAATATATAATTTACCTTAAACAATAATTTTAAGTAGTGATATTAAATTACTTTGCAACACTGAAAATTTGAAAAACTTCTATATTTTTGTAAGAATACTAAATAATATTCTAGGAAACTTCATTTCTTGCAAAGACTCTGTAGCAAATAAGCATTATATTTATATATTTTAATTCTGGTGATACTTTAATAAAATGTCAATGTAAAAGAATCCATGAAATAAATTTACAAGCATTGAGAAACCCAGGAAACATTTATTATAAATAAATAAAAAAAAATACTAGTTTAAATGATTTATAAAAGAATAAACTTTTAAGCTCATATTGTTTTTTGAATTAATTTCAGGGTTTATGTTTGTAATTTATATTAAAAATACAAACATAGCTGAGGTCTAGGTAGTTTGGACAAATTGACAGTGACTAATATCTAATAGAATCAGAATATAGTTAACCAAATCCAAACCCATTGCCTTTGAGTGGATTCCAACTCATAAGGACCATATAGGACAGAATAGAACTTCCTCACAGACTTTGCCAGCTGTAAATCTTTACAGAAGCAGAATACTACATCTTCCTCCCACAGACCTTTTCGTTAGCAGTCAAGCATTTAGCTACTTACTGCACCACGACTCAGTGAGAATATTGTTATGCATTCCTTAATCATCTGGAATTTTTTCAGGGAATGGTTACTTAGATGTCAAATAAAAATATTATAACATTAAGTTTGATTTCCCTTAAGTAATAAGAACTTAAACATTTTCAGGAAAGAAGAATAATATAGATAGTTTTGGGAGAACACACAGGGTAAATCTCTACTTTTTCTACCCTGTTCTCTTCAGAATAACATAAACAAATTTTATATATTTCATGTTATACATGGATAATTTCATCATGAAAAAGCTGAGTTGGTATAATTAGAAATACTACCTCAATTAGTACTCAAGGTCATAATATTCAATTAATAAGAATTATTTTTTATTAAATGCCATCATTCCTTAGGCAATACATAAAGATACGATTCTTTTGTTCCCTTGTGAGTCTTAATTCTTCGCTCCCTTGTAAGCGTGATGCTTTCACCTTAAATATGTTTATTCCTTTATTTGGAAATCCTGGTTGCATAGTGGTTAAGTGCTATAGCTGCTAACCAAAAGGTTGTCAGTTTGAATCTGCCAGGTGCTCATTGAAAACTTTATGGGGCAGTTCTATTCTGTCGTACAGGGTTGCTATGACTCAGAATCTACTCCACGGCAACCTTTTTTTTTTTTCTTTCAGTTTTTATTTCTTTATCTCAGTTCACAAACAATCCTGAGTATCATATTAGGTGTACACCATTTTCTAGAATCTATATTGTTTTTTTTACATTGATTTCAAGTAGGAATGTGGTAACAGCCTTTACTTCTCAAATCATTTCATATCAGTAAATACCACACAGATAATACAGGCATACCTTGGACACATTGTGGGTTCAGTTCCAGACCACTACAATAAATCGAATAATGCGATAAAACAAGTCACACAACTTTTTTGGTTTCTCAGTGCATATAAAGTTATGTTTACACTATGCTGCACTCTATTAAGTGTGCAATATCATTATGTCTAAAAAACATAATTAATTTAAAAAATACTTTATTGCTAACAAATATTAGTCATTATCTAAGCCTTCAGCTAGTTGTAATTTTTTTTTTGCTGGTGGAGGGTCTTGCCCTGATGTTGATGGCTGCTGACTGATCGTGGTGGTGGTTGCCAGAAGTTGGGGTGGCTGTGGCAGTTTCTTAAAATAAGACAACAGTGAAGTTTGCCTCATCAACTGACTCTTCCTTTCATGAAAGGTTTCTCTGTAGCGTGCAATGCTCTTGGATAGCATTTTACCCACAGTAGAACTTTTTTAAAAATGGAATCAGTCCTCTCTAACCCGGGCACCACTTCATTAACTAAGTTTATATTCACAGCATCTTCACCAGGAGTAGATTCCATCTCAGGAAACCACCGTCTTTGTTCATCACTAAGAAGTAGCTCCTCGTCCTTCAAAGTTTTATCGTGAATTTGCAGCAATTCAGTCACGTATTCAGGCTCCACATGTAATTCTAGTTCTCTTGCTATTTCCACCACACCTTCAGTTTCTTCCTCCACTGAAGTTTTGAATTTCTCAAAATTGTCCATGAGAGTGAAATCAACTTCTTCCAAACTCCTGTTAATGTTGATATTTTGACCTCCTCCCATGAATCACCAATGTTTCTAATGGCTTCTAGAATTATGAATTATTTCCTCAAGGTTTTCAGTTTACTTTGCCCAAATCAATCAGAGGAATCACTGTCTGTGGAAGCTATAACCTTATGAAATGTATCTCCTAAAAACTAAAACTCGAAATTCCTCCTTGATCATGGGCTGCAGAATAGATGTTGTATTAGCAGGCATGAAAACATTAATCTCCTTGTACATCTCCATCAGAGCTCTTGGGTAACCAGGTACATTGTCAAGGAGCGATAACACTTGGAAAGGAATCGTTTTTCTGAGCAATAGATCTATAACAGTGGTCTTAAAATATTCAGCACACCATGTTGTAAACAGATGTCCTGTCGTCTAGGCCTTGTTGTTCCAGTTATAGAACATGGGCAGAGTAGATTAGCATAATTCTTAAGGGTTCTGGGATTTCCGGAACTGTAAATGATCACTGGCTTTAGCCTAAAGCCCCCAGCTGCATTAGCCCTAGCAAGAGAGTCAGCCTGTCCTTTGAAACTTTGAAGCCAGGCATTGACATCTCCTCTCTAGCTACGAAAGTCCTAGTTGGCACCTTCTTCCAATGTAAGGCTGTCTCGTCTACACTGAAAGTTTCCAGTGTACCACCTTCATCAACTATTTTAGCTAACCCTTCTGGGGAAACCCTGGTGGTACAGTGGTCAGGAGCTACTGCTGCTAACCAAAAGATCGGCGGTTGGAATCCACCAGGCTCTCCTTGGAGACCAGAAGGGGCTGTCCTGCTCCACCCGGTAGGGTCTCTGTGGGTCAGAATCAACTTGAAGGAAGTGGGTTTTTTATTTTCAGACCTTTTGGAGCACTTGCTGCTTCACCTTGCTTTTTTGTTGTTGTTATGGAGATCGCTTCTTTCCTTAAACCTCATGAACCAACCTCTGTTAGCTTCAAACATTTCTTCTGCAGCTTCCTTAACACTCATTCTTCATAGAATTGAGGATAGTTAGATTCTTGCTCTGGATTAGGCTTTGGCTTAAGTGAATGTTGTGGTTGGTTTTGTCTTCTAGTCACACCACAAAAACATGCTTGGTATCAACAATAAGGGTGTTTTGCTTTCTTATCATTCTTGTGTTCACCGGAGTAGCAGTTTTAATTTCCTTCAAGAACTTTTCCCTAACATTCACAACTTGGGGAACTGTTTGGTGCTAGAAGCCTGGCTTTAAGCCTATCTCAGCTTTTGACATACCTTCCACACTAACTTTAATCATTTTTAGTTTTTGATTTAAAGTGGGAGATGTGCGACTCTTCCTTTTGCTCGAACACTTAGAGGCCATTGAAGGGTTATTAACTGGCCTAATTTCAATATTGTCGTCTCTCAGTGAAGAAGGAGGCCTGAAGAGAGGGAGAGAGATGGGGCAATGGGCAGTTAATGGAACAGTCAGGACAGAGACAACATTTATTGATTATGTTTGCCATCTGGCAGGGGTGAGGTCTGTGGCACCCCTAGAACAGTTACAATAGTAATTTCAAAGATCACTCATCACAGATCATCATAATAGATATAATAATAATGAAAAATGTGAAATATTGTGAGAATAAACCAAATATGACACAGAGACAGGAAATGAGCACATGCTGATAGAAAAATGGCACCAGTGGAGTTACTGGATGCAGCGTCCCCACAAAACTTCAGTATGTGAAAAATGAAATGTCTGGTGACCACAATAAAATGAGGTATGCCTATAAATCATGGAGATAGGAGTCAATCTCAAGTCCATTAAAAAAAAAAATACATACTGACTTGCAATCACAAAACCTATGTGTAATTTGTCAAATCATCCACACTTAGAGAGTCTCAATATTCTTTATTCTGAAGAAAAGTGGGTTTAGAAACAATTATTTTTGAAGTGTTGTATTGTTGAGGAACAATAAAAATAAAGGTGGGTGCACACAGCCCAATGGGTACAACACAACACCTAATATCTTTCCTCCTCCTGTCCCATACAAATACATACAGGTAACAAAATACCCTCCATGCTATTTTTGTTTTTCCAGGGTAACTACATGTATTGTTCATATCTGAATCAATGTTCCCAGGTTAATTCCCTGAATAAAATTCTCTTATCGTACCCAATTGATATCCTACCAAGAGTTATTTGTTGTATTCCCCATGAAAATAAAATATCCTCACAATTTTCTTTCTAAACTATCTAATATGCACTCTATTTTAATAGGAACCTATAGGCTTAAAGTCATCGAGTCATGGGAAAATGAACTGTCAAAAGAGAGAGTTGAAGGTGAATGTTAGAAGATAACTTATGACGTAGTGTTTGAGAAGTTTGATGAAAAAATGCATAGAGAAGTACAATAGGAGTGTCAAGATGTGTAATTAATTTAAAGTGAGATTAGATGACAAAGCTGAGTGTCCATCTCCAGCAGTTGCCAATTGCTCCAGTGTCTGTGTTGAGTCCGGTATAGCTTGATCTATCCTGGACGGTGCTTGGAAAGTATAGTAAAATGATCTTAAAATAAATGTGAGGAGACTGTTCACTGTGATTTAACAGAATGATGTGGGACATACATAAATAGTATCATTCTTAAAGTGCAAATAATTGCAGTGATCATTAAATCCAACCCGAGCACCTCAATACAATTTAGAGAAGAGACAAAGAGATACAGGAAGGTAAAGGAAATCCACATATAAATGTACCTTTCCCACAGATGGATCACCAAGGAAAACCGCTAGAAGAAAATCTAACTGAACTGATGGAATTTGTTCTTTTGGGCTTTGCTGACATACCTCATATCCAGTGGTTTCTTTTTGGATTATTTTTAATTATCTATATCATTATCCTGATGAGCAATGACACCATATTTCTAATAACGAAAATGGATCCTGCTCTCCAGAGCCCTATGTATTTTTTCCTGGCAAATTTTTCCTTCTTGGAAATCTGCTATGTATCAGCTACTCTCCCCAGAATGCTGATGAATCTTGGGACTCAGAGAAGAAGAATTTCCTCAGTTGGCTGTGCTACACAGATGTGCTTTGTCCTTCTGTTTGGAGGCACAGAGTGTTTGTTCCTGGCAGTGATGGCCTATGACCGCTATGTGGCCATTGGTAACCCTCTGCACTATCCTCTAGTCATGAACCACAGGGTCTGTATCCAGTTGGTGACTGGCTCCTGGACCATTGGAATCCCAGCTCAAATAGGGCAGACGTATCAGGTTTTCTCTCTGCCTTTTTGTGGACCTAACCAAATTCACCACTTCTTCTGTGATATTCCCCCAATACTCAAGCTGGCTTGTGGGGACACCTTTGTAAATGAGATGTTGGTCTACACAGTTGCTGTGTTATTTGTCATAGTTCCATTTCTATTGATACTTGGCTCCTACAGTAAAATCATCTCCATCATCCTGAAGTTGCCATCAGCCACAAGTCAAGCTAAAGTGTTCTCCACCTGCTCGTCTCATCTTATGGTTGTAGTGTTATTCTTTGGATCAGCCATTATTATGTACTTAAGACCCAACACCAGACATTCAGAGGGAACTGACAAGGTACTTTCTCTTTTCTACACTATCCTAACTCCTCTGTTTAATCCCATGATATATAGTTTAAGGAACAAAGATGTCAAGATGGCACTGAAAAAATTGCTGTGTAAATAATTCACTTCAGTAAAGAATGAGTTAAATGTATAAGAATTGCTTTCTCACATATTTTTCATTAAATTCCAATGTAGGTATACCTTTAACTATACCTTGTCTTTCCATACAGGGACAATTATTTCCAAATTAAAAATTACATTTATTATTGTCAGACCTTTATATAAGTAATATATTCAGTTAGATAAGTAATATATGTGTAAGCTGATAGCAAACCATTCCATTAGTAATTCTATATTTCATTGTGCAGTTTTCTTCCTCAGTAAGAACTTTTATAGGGGCTGATTTAATTTAGCCAAATGCAGTTTATAATCTGTTATATCACTTATTGAAATGCATTTAATTCCTTTCCATGAACGTCCATATAGTTATGATAAAAAAAAAAATTCGAAAAACCAGGTTGTTAATATGCTTTAATTAAAGCTATAGAGTGATCCCTTGCTATCCACTGGGGATTGGTTCCAGGATCCCCTGGAATACCAAAATCTGCTGGTACTCAAGTCCATTTTATAAAATGGCTTAGTATTTGCAGGTAAACTATGCTCAACCTTCCGTTTACTTTAAATAATCTCCAGATTACAGTGAATAATTAATACAATGTAAATGCTGTATAAATAGGTATTATACAGTATTGTAGTGTTTGGGGAATAATGACAAGACATGAGACCTCCGACAAGGAGTGCTGGAGAGAGACTGAGGGTCCTTGAAATGGTGGGAGGCTACAGTAGGATATGCCTATACATCTTTTCATTCATGTGGATTCAGCATAGTGCCGGATGTGGGGCAAATTCAAGTTTTGCTTTTGGAACTTTCTTCCCTCCCCTGCCCCACGCATATTTTCATTCTGTGGTTGGTTGAATTGGCAGAAGCAGATCCTGTGTGTCATGGATTGAACTGTGTGCCCCAAAATGCCTATCAGCGGGGCTAAGTCATGATTCCCTTCTATGATAGTATGATTGTTTACCATTTTACCATCGGATGTGATTTTCCTAAGTGTTGTAAATCGTATCATTATGATGTAGTAAGATGGATTAGCAGCAGTTATATTGATGAGGTCTACAAGATTAGGTAGTGTCTTAAGCCAGTCTCTTTTGAGGTATAAATAAGAGAAGTGAACAGACAGACTGGGGACCTCACACCACCAAGAAAACAGCTCCAGGAGCAAAGCGCCTCCTTTGGAACTAAGGTTCCTATGATGAGATTCTCCCAGACCAAGGGAAGACTGATGCATCAGAAGAACCTTCTTCCAGAGCCAAAAGAGAGGGGAAGCCTTCCCCTGGAGGTGACACCCTGAATTTGGACTTGTAGCATAGCAGACCGAGAGAATAAATTTATGTCTGGTAAAGCCATCTCCTTGTGGTATTTCTGTTATAGTAGCACTAGATGACTAGGACACTGTGGATATAGAGGGTTGACTGTATACATTTTGGCCTTACAATGGCTTTCCAGGGAAAGAATTCCTTAGAGGGAACAGAACACCTTTCCGTGAGGATGTATTTTATAAATTATGATGGTATATCAATGCTATTGAACATTAGACATGATTTATGTGCACATCAGATTAAAGATTTCTGTATAGTAAAATCCTATGGTTTGTTAAAATAGATATTATTGTTATAATGTGTACATATATTTAGAAAATCATAGTTATTGACAAGTTTCCATCTTTGCTTTGTTTTGCTTTTTAGTTTTCTGGAGATGACAGGAGGCATGAGAAAATTGTAAGAGAGGGAATTCATTTTAAAAAAGATAGGTATCTGCTATAAAATAATAAATATCACACACATACATTGTACACAGAATACACACACATAGAGATACACATTGAACATGATGAATGGAAGTATTTCATCAAATGTTAATTATGAATATTCCAGAGTAAGTGTTCTATTATTTTTCTTCAGTTTTCCTGAATTTTTGGTGTTTATTACAATGAACCTGCATTATCCATGTAATCAAGAAAGTGGAACACTAAATCTGTATTCACGTGGATAATAAAATGACAGCAGTTAGTTACTTGTGCTGTTTCCCTACTTCTGTTTTGTAATTGGCCTTATTCCGTTTCAGTATTTTAAGCTTATCTAATGAATCTTTCCTATATGAAACCAAAAGATCCAAAACAAAACAAAAAAACTACATCCTGTCACCAGGCTGACAGTTTAAAAAGAATGTACTGAAGCTTTCATCTGCTTTTAAAGTTTTTGCCCAGAAGTAAAAGGAGTCAGTTATGTCCGCATTTACATGGGCTAAGCTGGCTCTAGCGGGGAGGGAGGTGCAGGACTACTCCCTGCTCAGAACAAAATAGAGAGAATATGTAACATATCTGATGACAAACTCAAGAGGAAAACAATCTACCCTGACCAAAGGGAAAGAAATTAATCACCAATATTCTCCAATAATATGCCTATCAAATACTATAAAAAATCTAATGGGAATTATTAGAGACAAGAGAAGTATAAAAGAAATGAGAATATAATTAAAAAATAATAATAATTCCATGAAAATTTCCGAGCAGAAACTGGGTCAGTCCTGAATCTATGAGAAGTGGAATGTGGTGAGAGAGGAACTGGGAAGTCCTTTCATTCTCACTGGCTCATACAGGGGAGAAAGTTTGGGAGATGAGGCCCTTTACCAAGAATGATGTAGCTCTCCAGGGATTGGTCCTTCCTGATAACATGTCCAAAGGAAGCAAGACAAAATCTTGCCATTTTCATTTCTAAGGTGCATCCTGGCTGTATTTACTCCAAGACAGGTTTATTTGTTCTTCTCCCAGTCCATGGTATATTCAGTATTATTCACTAACACCACAATTCTTTTGTATCAATTCTTCGGATTTCCTTTTTCATTGTTCAGTTTTCGTGTGGCCCTGTATGACAGAGTAGAACTGTCCCATAAGTTTTCCGGGGCTGTAATCTTTACGGGAGCAGAGATGCTTTTCTCCCACAGAGATGCTGATAAGTTTGAATCCACAACCTGACAGTTAGCAGCCAAGTACTTAACTGTTGTGCTACCAGGGCTCGTTAGAATATGTATAGAAGTTCTAAAACTCAATAATAAGAACAACAACAATAAAAAAAAAAATTAATATTGGCAAAGGTTTGAACAGACAGTTCTTAAGGAACATATACAGATGAAAATAAGGCCATGAATGATAATGGCATTAGTTTTTGATTAAGGAAAAGAAAATAAAAAATGAAATAACGTACCACTAGACACTAACTAGGAAACTTTGGTGGCGTAGTGGTTAAGTGCTATGGCTGCTAACCAAAGGGTCAGCAGTTCGAATCTGCCAGGTGCTCCTTGGAAACTCTATGGGACAGTTCTATTCTGTCCTATAGGGTCGCTATGAGTTGGAATCGACTCGACGGCACTGGGTGGTTTTTAGACACTAACTAAGGTTCCAAATGGTTTACATTTGACTATTAACCTAAAGATTTTTGGTTCAATCTGGTGCCATGTGCCATTTCTGCCCCTTCTTGACAAGCTGTGCAGTGACGCTCAGCTGGGGACCTGCATATGGTGGGCTCCCTTAGGGCATTCTTTTCTTCTTCTTTTTTTTTCTCAGTTTCTTGTCTTTCTCTACCTTCCTTCCTTGCCCTTCTCCTGAACACCTACCTGATGCTGTTTGGCATCTCTGCTCCTTGACAGGCTGTGCAGTATTGCTCAGCTGGGGACCCGCTTCTGGTGGGCTCTGCAGAGGCATTTTTTCCTCTTTTTTTTTTCTCGGTTTCTTATCTCTCTCTAGCTGCCTTCTTTTCCTTCCTCCCAACCACCTGACATCTTTTTTTTTCTCAGTTTCTTGTCTCTCTCTACATTCCTTCCATTCTTTTTCCCTGACCACCTGACCACACATGCCTTTCTCTCTCTCTTTTTTAAATCTAGAATATTGTGGATACTACAATCAGTAATTATTTGACTTTACCCAGTTACATAAAACTTACAGGATGTTCAAGTATTGCATGGATTGTTGTTCCTGCCACAGTTCTGTCACCTCTAGGACCTTCTCCACAAATAACACCCTTATGATATGATTTAAAATGATTCTCTACTTCTTTGTGAGTTAATATCTATTGACTTTAAAATTGTTGTTCTTCTCAGATACCTTTGAGTCAGATTCCTACTCATAGTGACCCAGTGTACGACAGAACAAAACAGCGTCCTGCCCTGCACAATTCTCACAATTGTGCTACGTTTGAGTCCATTATTGCAGTCACTGTGTGTCAATCCTTGCTAGTTGAGGTTCTTCCTCTTTTTCCCTGTTCCTCTCCTTTTGTCAAGCATGGTATCCTTCTCCAGGGACTGGTCCTTCCTGATAACATTTTCAAAGAACATGAGACATATTCTTGCCATCCTCACTTCTAAGGAACATTTTGGCTGTACTTCTTCCAAGACAGATTTTTCATTCTTCTGGTATATTTATGTAAATTCAGTATTATTTGCCAACACCATAATTCAAAGGCATCAATTCTTTTTTGATCTTCATTATTCATTGTTCAGCTTTTGTGTGCATGAGGTGATTGAAAATACCATGACTTGGGTCAGGTACATCTTAATTCCTCAAAATAACATCTTTGCTTTTTAATACTTTAACAATGTCTTTTCCAGCACATTTGCCCAAAGTATAATGTCGTTTGATTTCTTTGCTGCTGGTTCCATGGGTGTTGATTGTGGATATAAATAAAATGAAATCCTTGACAACTTCAATATATTCTCTATTTATCATTATATCGGTTATTGGTCCAGTTGTGAATATTTTTGTCTTCATTATGTTGAGGGGTAATCCATACTGAAAGCAGGAGTCTTTGATCTTCATCAGTAAGTGCTTCAAGTCCTCTTCTCTTTCTGCAGGCAAAATTGTGTCATCTGCATATCTCAGGTTGTTGATGAATCTTCCTCCAATCCTGATGCCAGGTTCTTCTTCATATAGTCCAGTTTCTCAGATTATTTGCTCAGCATACAGATTGAATAAGTACAGTGAAAGGATACAACACTGACACACACATTTCCTGATTTTGAACCACAGAATACCCCCTTGTTCTGTTTGAATGACTGCTGCTTCTCCTAAGTACAGGTTCCAGATGACTGTAATTAAGTATTCCAGAATTTTCATTCATCACAATGTTAGCCATAATTTGTTATGATCTACACAGTCAAATGTTTTTTCATGGTCAATAAAACACAGGTAAACATCTTTCAGGTACTGTCTGCTTTCAGCCAAAATCCATCTGACATCAGCAATGATATCCCTCATTTCAATTCCTCTTCTGAATCCTGCTCGAATTTCTGTCAGTTCCCTATCAATGTACTGCTACAACCGCTTTCAAATTAACTTTAGCAAAATTTTACTTGCATGTGATATGAATGATATTGTTTGATAATTTCTGCATTCTCTTGGATCACTTTTCATTGGAATGGGCACAAATATGGATCTCTTCCAATCAGTTGGCCTGGTAGTTATCTTCCAAATTCCTTGGCATGGACCAGTGAGTGCTTCCAAAATTGAATCTATTTGTTGAAACATCTCATTTGGCATTCTGTCAATTCCTGCAGCCCTGTTTGTTTCCATTGCCTTCAGGACAGCTGGACTTCTTCCTTCAATATCATCAGTTCTTGATCATTTTCTACCTGCTGAAATGGCTGAACACTGACCATTTCTTTTTGATATATTGACTCTGTGTATTCCTTCCATCTTCTTTTGATGCTTCCTGAGTTGTTCAATATTTTGTCCATAGAATTCTTCAATATTGCAACTCAAGCTTTGAATTTTTTCTTCAGTTCTTTCAGCTTGAGAAACACCACATGTGTCTTTTCTTCTTCTTTTCTAACTCTAGGTTTTTACACATTTCATTACATTATTTTGTCTTCTCAAGGCACCATCTGAAATCTTTGTTTAGCTCTTTTAATTCATCATTTTTTTTCCATTATCTTTAACTGCTCTATGATCAAGAGCAAGTTTGAGAATCTCTCCTGACATCCATTTTGGTATTTTCTTTCCTTCCTGTCTTTTTAATGATCTTTTGCTTTCTTCACATATGATGTCCTTGATGTTATCCCACAACTAGTCTAGTCTTCTGTCTCTAGTGTTGCATGTATGAAATCTATTCTTGAGATGGTCTCTAAATTCAGGTGGGATATTCTCACGGTCATATTTTCACTCTTGTGGACTTGTTCTATTTTTTTTCAACTTGAATTTGATTATGAGTAATTGATGGTTTGTTCCACAGCCGTACCCTGGCCTTATTCTGACTGATGATATTGAGCTTCTTCATCATCTCTTCCCACAGACATAGTCGTTTTGATTCCTGTGTATTCCGTTCAGTAAGAACCATGTGTAAGGTTGCCATTTATGATATTGAAAAAAGGTATTTGTAGTGAATAGGTTATTGGTCTATCAAAATTCTATCACACAAGCTACAGCATCATTGCTATCACCAAGGTTGTATTTTCCAACTACCAATCCTTTTTCTTTGTTTCCAACTTTCTCATTCCAATTATCAGTAATTATCAATGCATCTTCATTATAAGTTTGATCATTTTTAGACTGCAGAAGTTGGTAAAGTCTTGAATTTCTTCAACTTTGGCCTTAGCGGTTGACAGGTAAATTTGAATAATAGTCGTATTAACTGGTCCTTCTTATAGGCGTATGGATATTATGCTATCAGTGACAGCCTTGTACTTCAGGACGGATCTTGAAATGTTCACTTTAAAGATGAATGTGACACCATGTCTCTTGAATTTGTCATTCTTGGCATAGTAGACCATATGATTGCCCATTTCAAAATAGCCACGACCAGTTCGTTTCAACTCAGTAATGCCTAGGATATCCATTTTTATGCATTCCATTTCTTTTTTGTCCACTTGCAACTTTCCAGATTCATACTGCATACATTCTGCATTCCGATTTTAAAGGATGTTTGCAGTTGTTTCTTTTCAGTTTGAATAGTGTTACATCAGTAAATGAAGGTACCAAGAGCTTTATTCCATCCATGTCATTAAGGTCGACTCTACTTTGAGCAGACAGCCCTTCCCCAGTCATATCTTGAGTGCCTTCTAACCTGAGGGACTCATCTTCTGGCACTATATGAAACAATGCTTAATTGCTATTCATAAGGTTTTCACTGGCCAATTTTTTTAGAAGTAGATCACCAGGTCGTTCTTAGTCAGTCTTAGTCTAGAAGCTCTGCTGAAACCTGTCCACCATGGGTGACACTGTTGGTATTTGAAATACCAGTGGCATAGCTTCCAGTGTCACAACAACACAAAAGCCACCACAGTATGAAAAACTGACAGATGAGTGGTGACAGAAACTGTCCAATCTTAGATAAAATGGGTGTTTGTTGAATAAGTGATTAAAGGAGAGGATGGATAAATGCATATCACTATGCCTTTCTTCAAATGCTTTGAAAAATCAAGAAATTTTAGAACATTAATGACCATTGAGAGAATATTTATTTAATCTGCCTAGCATCCATGTGGAATTACTCCAACCTTGCTCCTCCAAAAATATGTACATTCACTTAGCCCTCTCCCTGGTAAGTTTCTGCCAGAGCACATGATTCAACAGAAAAAATTCTACTTGTCTCAACCAGTTTACTTTGCAGAGGTTTCTTTTTTAGCAATATGGTCTATAATTTGCTTATGCCTATTTCATGTCTTGCATGCCTGCACTCTAAACAGCAACTCCTACATTATTTCCGATTAAAAAAAAAAAAAAAAGATCAATGAGATAAAAAGGGAAAGAAAAAGTTGAAGGTTATTTCATGATTCCCCTAAGTGCACACCGTTGTGTTTACATTATCGTGTCTAATCCTTGCCACCTGTAGCCCTTTCTAAAGTGTTTGAAATTAACCCTTTAAACTAACATTATCAAGAAAAGTCAGCATCTGTCAACACAGTCATTAATGCCCAACCCCCCAATTCCAGATTCTCAAATCAACAACTCACATAAAGAGATTATTCAGGTCATTTCTCCCTAAAAACTTTTGTTGGCAGTTCTTGTGATTATTATGTCATTGTCTAGTTTTAGTTATGATTGTACCATGTGTAAAAAACACAATTTTAGTTCCTCTTTTATGTTTATATTTCTACATCATCAAGGCCTTTTTCTATCATCTGATATGATGTCCTACTTTCATGCATTTACTTTTTTTGTTTATGGTAGTAAACATGTGTATATTCCTTCTTATTTAATATTTTATATGTTATAAGAATTTGATACATATTTGTAATGAACATGATAGTGATGATAATGATGAAGATTATGATAGTGATGGTGGTGGTGCTGGTATTTTTCTTTTCTGAAATTTAGGAAAGCAGGAATCACAATGTCATGGGACAGTGATGTCTCAAAAGTTCAGATAACCGATTTTTATTCTTTCCTTTATCAAAATCTTGAGCAAGTCAGTTCACGATCTTTCCCATCACTTTCACAGTTAATAAAATGGTAATAATGATAATACGTCCTAACAACTCACAGAATTATTAAGAATCTCAAATATCTGCCTAGGATGGAAAAGCATTTGGAAAAATTTAAAGCATCCCAAAATTGGTATGTTGGTTTTATTTACATAAAATGTATGGTGAAATCACTAGCTTTCTATATTTTATATTCAACTTTCTTGAGGGTATTTGTTCCAATTTTTTTTTTTTTTTGAGGGATGGAACATTCCACAATTTTAATTATCTAGAGAAGAAAATCTGCTTGCTTGAATGTTGGAATTATTTTCCTTCAGAAATGTAATGTTATTTTTTCTAATATGTGTTTCTCATATATTAGCCCACTGAACAGATATTATAAACGACAGTTAAACCTTACTTAATAGTCAAAGAAGACATTAAATAACCATTATATTATTTACTCAGGACCAATCAACAGTTACAGGATTATGGCTTCTTTTACACTTGTACAAAATTTGTTCAGAGCTTCGCATTTATTTTTTTCTTCTGTTTCTCTACTCCCTATCTTTTCCAACAAGTTATTATGTAACTTTTAGAACTTATTTTCTTGGCACAATTACTTATATGATATCTAGTATCAGCTAACATAATTGAAGTTGACTAGAAAATAAAATCTGATAACATACTTTATAACAATAGGCATTTGATTTTGCATATAATTTATTGATCTGTACATGAATGCCAGACAGAGCTCCATACTTTTCTTGAGCAAAGATCAATTATTTATTCTATTTTTTTTTCTTGTTTTTTATATTGTCCCCATTTTCTGAGTAGTGGCATTTATTAAGGTCTGGCCACTGAATGTAAGAGGTATCTAACATATGATTCGATGAACCATTTGCTGAAGATTTATACTGTCTTTTTATCATAATAGTGGTATTAATTCATACAACCTCAAGAAGATTTATTTAATAATATATACTGTGCATTCCTATTTGAATCCATTTTGAATGATTATGTATATATATGTATGTATATATACACACACATTGTTTATATATTTTTTTTATGTGTGTGTGTATATATATATATATGATTGACTGGAAACTGCCAGAAATACATGATGGATTCAGAAGATGACATGAAATGAGGGATAACATTGCCAATCTCAGATGGATCTCAGCTGAAAGCAGAGAATACCAGAAAGATGTTTACCTATGTTTTATTGACTATGCAAAGGAATTCGACTCTGTGGATCAAATTATGGATAATATTGGGGAGAATGGGAATTCCAGAACACTTGATTATACTCACAAGGAACCAGTGCGTAAATCAAGAGGCAGTCCTTCATACAGAACAAGGGGATACTGCATGGTTTAAAGTCAGGAAAGGTGCACATGAGGGTTGTATCTTTTCACCATACTTAATCTTTATGCTGAGCAAAAATCTGAGAAGCTGCACTATATGAAGAAGAACGGGGCATTAGGACTTGAGGAAGACTCATTAACATCAAAACGATATGCAGATGACACAACGTTCCTTGCTGAAAGTGAAGAGGAATTGAAGCACTTATTAATGAAGAGCAAAGTCTATAGCCTTCAGTACGGATTTCTCTTCAACATAAAGAAAACAAAAATCTTCGCAACTGGAGCAATAAGCAACAATATGATAAAGGGATAAGTGATTGAAGTTGTCAAGGATATCTTTTTTTTTTATTTCATGGGTGTAATATTTTGTGTTATCTTTTTTTTAAATAATTTTTATTGAGCTTTAAGTGAACGTTTACAAATCAAGTCAGTCTGTCACATATAAGCTTATATATACCTTACTCCATACTCCCACTTACTCTCCCCCTAATGAGTCAGCCCTTCCAGTCTATCCTTTTGTGACAATTTTGCCAGTTTCTAACCCTCTCTACCCTCCTCTCTCCGCTCCAGACAGGACATGCCAACACGGTCTCAAGTGTCCATCTGATACAAGTAGCTCACTCTTCATCAACATCTCTCTCCAACCCATTGTCAAGTCCCTTCCATGTCTGATGAGTTGTCTTTGGGAATGTTTCCTGTCCTGGGCCAACAGAAGGTCTGGGGACCATGACCGCCAGGATTCCTCTAGTCTCAGTCAGACCATTAAGTCTGGTCTTTTTATGAGAATTTGGGGTCTGCATCCCACTGATCTCCTGCTCCCTCAGGGTTTCTCTGTTGTGCTCCCTGTCAGGGCAGTCATTGGTTGTGGCCAGGCACCATCTAGTTCTTCTGGTCTCAGGATGATGTAAGACTCTGGTTCATGTGGCCCTTTCTGTCTCTTGGGCTCATAGTTGTCCTGTGACCTTGGTGTTCTTGTTCTTCGTTCTCCTTTGATCCAGGTGGGTTGAGACCAATTGATGCATCTTAAATGGCCGCTTGTTAGCATTTAAGACCCCAGACGCCACATTTCAAAGTGGGATGCAGAATGTTTTCATAATAGAATTATTTTGCCAATTGACTTAAAAGTTCCCTTAAGCCATAGTCCCCAAACCCCCGCCCTTGCTCCGCAGACCTTTGAAGCATTCAGTTTATCCCGGAAACTTCTTTGCTTTTGGTCCAGTCCAGTTGAGCTGACCTTCCGTGTATTGAGTATTGTCCTTCCCTTCACCTAAAGTAGTTCTTATCTACTAACTAATCAGTAAATAACCCTCTCCCACCCTCCCTCCCCTCCTCATAACCACAAGAGTGTGTGTTTTTCTCAGTTTATACTATTTCTCAAGATCTTATAATAGTGGTATTATACAATATTTGTCCTTTTGCCTCTGACTCATTTCACTCAGCATAATGATTTCCAGGTTCCTCCATGTTATGAAATGTTTCACAGATTTGTCACTGTTCTTTATCGATGCGTAGTATTCCACTGTGTGAATATACCACAATTTATTTACCCATTCATCCGTTGATGGACACCTTGGTTGCTTCCAGCTTTTTGCTATTGTACACAGTGCTGCAATAAACATGGGTGTGCATATATCTGTTTGTGTGAAGGCTCTTATTTCTCTAGGGTATATTCCGAGGAGTGAGATTTCTGGGTTGTATGGTAGTTCTACTTCTAACTTTTTAAGGAAATGCCAGGTAGACTTCCAAAGTGGTAGTACCATTTGACATTCCCACCAGCAGTGTATAAGAGTTCCAATCTCTCCGCAGCCTCTCCAACATCCATTATTTTGTGTTTTTTGGATTAATGCCAGCCTTTTTTTTTTTGTTGGAGTGAGATGGAATCTCATTGTAGTTTTAATTTGCATTTCTCTAATGGCTAATGATCGAGAGCATTTTCTCATGTATCTGTTAGCTGCCTCAATATCTTCTTCAGTGAAGTGTGTGTTCATATCCTTTGCCCACTTCTTGATTGGGTTGTTTGTCTTATTGTGGTTGAGTTTTAACAGAATCATATAGATTTTGGAGATCAGGCACTGGTTGGAGATGTCATAACTGAAAATTCTTTCCCAATCTGTAGGTGGTATTTTTACTCTTTTGGTGAAGTCTTTAGATGAGTATAGGTATTTGATTTTCAGGAGCTCCCAGTTATCTGGTTTCTCTTCGTCATTTTTGGTAATATTTTGTACTCTGTTTATGCCTTGAATTAGGGCTCCTAACGTTGTCCCTATTTTTTCTTCCATGATCTTTATCGTTTTAGTCTTTATGTTTAGGTCTTTGATCCACTTGGAGTTAGTTTTTGTGCATGGTGTGAGGTATAGGTCCTGTTTCATTTTTTTTGCAAATGGATATCCAGTTTTGCCAGCACCATTTGTTAAAAAGACTATCTTTTCCCCAATGAACTGACACTGGGCCTTTGTCAAATATCAGCTGCTCATATGTGGATGGATTTATGCCGGGGTTCACAATTCTGTTCCATTGGTCTATGTGCCTGTTGTTGTACCAGTACCAGGCTGTTTTGACTACTGTGGCTGTATAATATGTTCTAAAATCAGGTAGAGTGAGGCCTCCCACTTTCATCTTCTTTTTCAGTAATGCTTTACATACCCGAGGCTTCTTTCCCTTCCATATGAAGTTGGTGATTTGTTTCTCCATCACATTAAAAAATGACATTGGAATTTGGATCAGAAGTGCATTGTATGTATAGATGGCTTTTGGTAGAATAGACATTTTTACTATGTTAAGTCTTCCTATCCATGAGCAAGGTATGTTTTCCACTTAAGTAGGTCCTTTTTAGTTTCTTGTAGTAGTACTTTGTAGTTTTCTTTGTATAGGTCTTTTACGTCTTTGGTAAGATTTATTCCTAAGTATTTTATCTTTTGGGGGGCTACTGTGAATGGTATTGATTTGGTGATTTCCTCTTCGATGTTCTTTTTGTTGATGTAGAGGAATGCAAGTGATTTTTGTATGTTTATCTTATAACCTGAGACTCTGCCAAACTCTTCTATTAGTTTCAGTAGTTTTCTGGAGGATTACTTAAGGTTTTCTGTGTATAAGATCATGTCATCTGCAACTAGAGATAATCTGACTTCCTCCTTTGCCAATCCGGACGCCCTTTGTTTCTTTGTCTAGCCTAATTGCTCTGGCTAGGACCTCTAGCACAACGTTGAATAAGAGCGGTGATAAAGGGCATCCTTGTCTGGTTCCGGTTCTCAAGGGAAATGCTTTCAGGCTTTCTCCATTTAGGGTGATGTTGGCTGTTGGCTTTGTATAGATGCCCTTTATTATGTTGAGGAATTTTCCTTCGATTCCTATTTTGCTTAGAGTTTTTATCATGAATGGGTGTTGGACTTTGTCAAATGCCTTTTCTGCATCAATTGATAACATCATGTGGTTTTTGTCTTTTGTTTTACTTACATGGTGGATTACATTAATGGTTTTTCTAATATTAAACCATCCTTGCATACCTGGTATAAATCCCACTTGGTCGTGGTGGATTATTTTTTTGATATGTTGTTGAATTCTATTGGCTAGAATTTTGTTGAGGATTTTTGCATCTATGTTCATGAGGGATATAGGTCTGTAATTTTCTTTTTTGTGATGTCTTTACCTGGTTTTGGTATCAGGGAGATGGTGGCTTCGTAGAATGAGTTAGGTAGTATTTCGTCATTTTCTATGCTTTGAAATATCTTTAGTAGTAGTGGTGTTAACTCCTCTCTGAAAGTTTGGTAGAACTCTGCAGTGAAACCGTCTGGGCCAGGGCTTTTTTTGTTGGGAGTTTTTTTATTACCTTTTCAATCTCTTTTTTTGTTATGCGTCTATTTAGTTGTTCTACTTCTGATTGTGTTAGTTTAAGAAGGTAGTGTTTTTCTAGGAATTCGTCCATTTCTTCAAGGTTTGCAAATTTGTTAGAGTACAATTTTTTGTAATAATCTGATATGATTCTTTTAATTTCAGTTGGGTCTGTTGTGATGAGGCCTTTCTCGTTTCTTATTCCGGTTATTTGTTTCATTTCCTGTATTTCTTTAGTCAGTCTGGCCAATGGTTTATCAATTTTGTTAATTTTTTCGAAGAACCAGCTTTTGGCTTTGTTAATTCTTTCAGTTGTTTTCCTGTTCTCTAATTCATTTAGTTCAGCTCTAATTTTTATTATTTGTTTTCTTCTTGTGCCTGATGGATTCTTTTGTTGCTCACTTTCTACTTGTTCAAGTTGTAGGGACAGTTCTCTGATTTTGGCTCTTTCTTCCTTTTGTATGTGTGCATTTATCAATATAAATTGACCTCTGAGCACTGCTTTTGCTGTGTCCCAGAGGTTTTGATAGGAAGTGTTTTCATTCTCATTGCATTCTATGAATATCTTTATTCCCTCGTTAATGTCTTCTATAACCCAGTCTTTTTTCAAGAGGGTATTATTCGGTTTCCAAGTATTTGATTTCTTTTCCCTAATTTTTCTGTTATTGATTTCCACTTTAATGGCCTTACGGTCTGAGAAGATGCTTTGTAATATTTCGATGTTTTGCATTCTGCAAAGGTTTGTTTTATGACCTAATATGTCTTCTATTCTGGAGAATGTTCCCTGTGCGCTAGAAAAAAAAGCATACTTTGCAGCAGTTGGGTGGAGTGTTCTGTATAAGTCAATGAGGTCAAATTGGTTGATATTAGCAATTAGGTCTTCCGTGTCTCTATTGAGCTTCTTGCTGGATGTCCTTTCCTTCTCCGAAAGTGGTGTCTTGAAGTCTCCTACTATAATTTTGGAGGTGTCTATCTCACTTTTCAGTTCTGTTAAAGTTTGTTTTGTGTATCTTGCAGCCCTGTCATTGAGTGCACTCCTGGCTCCAAAACAAGTCGCTGTCTCCTGGTGACTTCTCCTCTTGTCAGCCGCATCGCTGCACTGCCTGCGTGCACTGGCTGGGCTTCTCCTGAGGTCAGTTCAGGGGGCTAGGTCTGCGCCCCATGTTTGTCCCGTCTCAGGATGCCGTGCTCAGCTCCCCTGCGCCCAGTCGAAAGCCCAGCACCAAGGTTTCCTGACTGGGACGCTGGCTCAAGGCTCTGAAAATAGTCGCTGCTTCTCCATGGTTGTTTGTTCTCAGTCTCTGTCACTCATGTCAACTCTTTAGATCTGTGTTTGCTTGTCAGGGTTCGTAGATTGTCATGTATGTGATCAATTCACTTGTTTTTCCTAGTCTTTGTTGCAAGAGGGATCCGAGGTAGCTTCTACCTAGTCAGCCATCTTGGCCCCTCCCTCAAGGATATCATTTTACTTGTATCCATAATCAACACCCATGGAAGCAGCAGTCAAGAAATCAAATGACACACTGCATTGGGCAAATCTGCTTCAAAAGACCTCTTTGATGCCTTCAAAAGTAAAGATGTCAATTTAAGGACTAAGGTGTGCCTTACCCAAGCCATGGTGTTTTCAATCATCTCATATGCATTTGAAAGCTGGGCAATGAATAAGGAAGACTAAAGAACTGATGCCTTTGAATTATGTTGCTGGCAAAGAGTATTGAATATACCACAGACTGCCAAAAGAAGGAACAAATCTGTCTTGGAGGAAGTACAACCAGAATGCTCCTCAGAAGCAAGGGTGGTGAGACTCTATTTCACATACTTTGGGCATATTTTCAGGAGGAATCTGTCCCTGGAAAAGGACATCATGCTTGATAAGTAGAGGGTCAACAAAAAAGAAAGGACCCTCAACAAAATGGATTGACTCAGTAGCGCAACAATAGGATCAAGCATAACAATAATCATGAGGATGGCACAGGATCAAGCAGTGTTTCAATCTGTTTGCTATGGTTCACATAGGTTCACTATGAGTTAAAAATAACTCAACAACACCTAACAACAATGATTGTCTGTATACACACACACAGACACACACTCACAAGTGTGATTATCTACTCTGTCCCCTGCACAAAGACCATTTATGCATTATCCTATTAATAATAGTAACATCTTAGGCATAATGCCTCTCTGGAAAAATACGTGTGGAAACTAAGCATGATTATCTGCAAGATTGTAATAGTCATTAGGTTGTACTAAAACTCATTTTACCAAAGAGCTTTATGAGTTAAGGGAAGTATGTGTTCTTGGAGCATGTATCAAGAATCAACTCGACGGCACCTAACAACAGTAACAACGCAAAATGAAGTCCTGATACAAGTTACAACGTAGATGAATCTTTTAAACATTATACTGAGTGAAATAAGTAAGTTACAAAAGGAAGGATATTATATAATCCTACTTACATAAAATATTTAGAATGGTCATGTGTATAGAGACCAATGTTTATTAGTGGTTTCCAGGGTTGGGCAAAAGGGAGGGGAAAGGGGGGGATTTCATTCCTTATGGGACGTTAAGCTTCAGTTAAGGATGATGGAAATACTTGGCAATCGCTTACGGTGAAGGTTGAATAACAGAACAAACATGATCGATGTCACTGAGTGTTGCATGTGAAAAATATTGAAATGGGCCATTCTAATACCTTTCTTGTTATTACCCCCATTGTTACTTTAAGTATATTAAATTCTGCAAAAGACTAATGAGATATGTCGAGCTGTCCCTATCCACAGAATTTATACATCGTATGAGAGCATGTTAAATACTTGCCATACCATACTCACTAAGGTACCAAAACCTACATTCCTGAGAACACATTTCACATCACAATAGGAATTCTAGGCTAATCTCTCCATCTCAAGATTCATAACTATTCACATCTGCAAAGTCCCCTTTAAGTAACATATTCACAGTTCCTAGGGATTAAGATGTGGCTATCTCTTGGGGACCATTATTCTATCACTATATACCAATAAAAAAACTAATGGGTTTTCTTTGAGACAGTACAGAACACCATAAAATATAAGTATTTAAATATTGAACCAGCAGTTATATGCCAAATACCAGTGCTAAAGAGAATGGACTTTATCACACATGGCTGGGAAACATGACATATATGTTCACATAGGAGAGCGAAGTTTTCTTCCTCTTGCAATACGATCAGTAGCAGTACAAGAATAAATAAAATGATAAGAAGTGGCACATATACTAAGACCCAAACTGTTGAAATGGCCAAGTAGAGCATTCAGAGGCTTAGAAAATATGGGAAGTAAGATCATAGGACTTTTTTTCTTTTTATGGAGAGAAATTAAGATTATATTCATATAAAACTGATATGTGTTAAAATGCTTTTTGGATTTTAAAATATAATTTATACAAAGACATATCTTAAAGTGAAGCAATAGATGTGCAAAGAAATATTGAGAACAGTATTAGAAAATAATTGGAAGGAGAAGATATAAATCTAAATACTAAACTAGAATTAGAAAAAATGCTAAATCAAAATCACATAGATAATTGAACAAATTAATTAATTATTAACTAAATATTTCAGTCTATAATCAAGTTTGGGCTAGACAAAATAGGAAGAGAGAAAGTTTTACATACCACTTTTGCCAATGCTTTTTACGCTTATGGGAGTCAACCTATAAACCTTACTGGGAACAAAGAAAAATTTATTAAAACTGTATTTTACCATTTGTTGTTAAAAAGTTGTAATTGTTACACTATAATTATCAGTGCTTTCATAGAGTGGTGGAAGAAAGTTTTCGTTATGTAGTCTTTTTTTTAACTTTCTACCTTTCCAAAAAAAAAAATCCTTGGAATACTAGTAAAGAAATGAAATGTCCCATGTATCTGACCTAAATACATCTCAATAATGATGTGATTATTAGTATGATTTTTGCTAATTATCAAGTATTGAAATTTTATTCATTCCAAAACATAATTTTCAGTCTTTTGAAAATTTTGTAAGCTTACCTCAATAACAGGGGAAAGGATTGAGCCCGTTGTTGCAGCCACTGTGTCAGTCCATTTCGTTGATGGTCTTCCTCACTTTTGCTGACCTTCTGCTTTACCAATAATGATGTCCTTCTCCATGGACTGATCCTTCCTGACAACATGTCCAAAGTATGTAAGGTGCAGTCTCACCATCCTTGCTTCTAGGTAGCATTCTGATTGCACTTCCTCCGAGACAGATTTGTTCAATCTTTTAGCAGGCCATGATATATTCAGTGTTCTTTGCCAACACCAAAATTCAAAAGCATCAGTTCTCCAGTCTTCCTTACTCATTGTTCAGCTTTAGCATACATATGATGCCATTGAAAATACTGTGGCTTGGGTCAGGTGCACTTTAGTCTTCAAGCTGACATCTTTGCTTTTCAACACTTTGAAGAGGCCTTTTGCAGCAGATTTGCCCAATGCAATGCATCCTTTGATTTCTTGACTGCAGTTTCCACAGGTGTTGATTGTGGATCCAAGTAAAGTGAATCCTTGACAACTTCAATCTTTTCCTGTTTATCATGATGATGCTTATTGGACCAGTTGTGAGGATTTTTGTTTTCTTTATGTTGAGGTGTGAACCATATTGAAGGCTATTGTCTTTGATCTTCATCAGTAAGTGCTTCAAGTCCTCTTCATTTTCAGCAAGCAAGGTTGTGTCATCTGCATAACACAGGTTGTCAATGAGTCTCCCTCCTATCCTGATGCCCCTTTCTTCTTCATATAGTCCAAATTCTGGGATTATTTGCTCAGCATATAGACTGAATAGGTGTGGTGAAAGGATACAGCCATGACACAATATTTGCTGACTTTAACCTACACAGTATCCTCTTGTTCTGTCTGAACAACTGCCTCTGGATATATGTACAGGTGCCTCATAAGCACAATTAAGTGTTCTGGAATTCCCGTTCCAATTCCTATTCATTTCTCTTTATGGCTGAGTAATCTTCCATTTTATGGATGTACCAAGCCCATCTGCTTGTGGTCATTAAGGTTGTTTCCAACTTTTAGCTATTACGAATCATGCTGCAATAAACACTGGTATAAAATTATCTGTTAATAGTCTTGCTTTTAGTAATTTTGAGTATATACTTAGTACTGGAATTGCTATATCATATGGTAATTCTATATGTGACTTTTTGAAGATCTAACAAATGTGTTTCCTCAACAGCTGTACCATTTTACAGGCAAGGGGTAAGTGTCCTGATTTCTTCCACATCATCACCAAAACCTATTGATTTTCAGTTTTTTTAAATCATAACCATCTTTGTGGGGCTAAAATAATATCTAATTGTCATTTTAGCTTGCGCTTGACTATTAACTAATAATGTTAGGCACCTTTTCATTTTCTCATTGACCATTTGTATCCCATTTTCGGTGAAATACCTGTTGAAGTCCTTTTCCATTTTTTTTGGTTGAATTGTGTTTTTGTTAAGTTGTAGGGGTTATTTATACATTCTAGACATTATACCCTTATCAGATATATGGCTCCCAATAATTTTCTCCCAATCTGTAGGTTGCTTCTTCACTTTGTTGGTAAAATCCTTACAGAAAAATCAATTGGGTTTTTGTACACCAGCAATGAGCAATCTAAAAAAAAATCAAGGAAACATTTCTATTTGTAATGGCATTTAAAAGAATAAAATAACTCGGGATAAATTCAACCAAGGGAGTAAAAGACCTGTATAGACCTGGATAGACATTAAAGAAGACCTAAATAAAAGGAAGGATATCCTGTGCTCATGCATTGAAGACCTAATGCTGTTAAGATGTTAATACTACCTAAAACAATCTATCCATTCAGTAGAATTCTCAACAAAATTTCAACACATAAGTTTTTGATTAATGTAGCAAACTGCTTGAGTGGCAGACAAAATGGCTTAGTTCCATTAGAAAGTAACCTGGGAAAGAAGTTGTTCCCCAGGGCAGAGGCAATTTCCTATTTAAAGAGGACTATTATAAAAAAAAAAAAAAAATTTTTTGTTCTGGAAGTAGAATACATTTTAGAAGGTGGTTAACCTGTTCTAATAAAAGTGAATTACTTAACTGTTACAAAAATCTTATTTGTCGTTTTCTGACTTTGAACTCAATCACTAAAGGTAAGCATGAAATTTACCTTAATCAAACAGGTAAGCATAAACTATTTCTGTCCAATATCAAATTTATTTTTATGTGTATCTTTGCCTTTTAAGCATCAGCAGAAAGCATTCAATTTTATAAAACTAAAAATTTTTTTTTCTTTTGTTTAACTTCATACACTGCTCAGATAGTCATTTTACTTTCCTTATTTTCATGATTACAGGATGAAATGAGAATAAAAGGAGAAGAGCTCGATAATACAATGGGCCAATCTATCAAAACTTACAGTCTTCATCATTATCATCATTATCCTAAGTACTAACATTTATTGATTGATTACTCTATGGTAAGCATGGTTTTAAATATTTTACAAGTATTAAATCTATGGATCATATCTCAAAAAATATATATACGTATAAAGGACAAGGTAGTGAATGAATATAATTGAAATGTGTTTGTATCCTACTGCCATCTAAGGAATTATTTGTTTACTAAGAGTATCTGAAAATACTAAAGGTATGTTGTTTTCTTTTTATCATTAGAGACTTCTACTAGAGGAAAAATTCCCCTGAATTGCATTCACCAATTTCTAACATTTATTTCCTATCTTCTATTTTTAAACCCTGGTGACATACTGGTTAAGAACTATGGCTACTAACGAAAAAGTCAGCGGTTGGAATCCATCAGGCACTCCTTGGAAACCCTATGGGGCAGTTCTCTCTGTCCTACAGGGTCACTGTGAGTTGAAATTGACTCGATGGGAATGGGTTTGGTTTGGTTTTTATTTAGTTTTAAACTTGCTCTTAAATCAAGGTATAGATACGTGTGTGTGTACATATATATATATATTATATATGCATATTTATATAATATATATATGTATACACTCCTCTGGCGAATATGTATATATACTCTGATGAAGCTTGGAAACCCTGGTGGTTAAGAGCTCCGGCTGCTATCCAAAAGTTAGACAGTTTGAATACACCAGACACTCCTTGGAAACTGTGTGGGGCAATTCTATTCTATTCAATAGGGTCACTAGGAGTCAGAATTGGCTCAATGGCAATGGGTTTAGGTTTGGTAATGATATTTTAGTTGATAACAAAATCTCTACCCCAAACAAAGTATGAAGATCACAAAACTAAAGTGTTTGAATAAAAATAGAAATGCCAACATGTGTATCTAGTTATTTTCTTTCTGAGTAGTATAAATAATAGCTTCTAAAGATTTGCAAAACCCAGATAGAATGTGAATGATTATATTTCTTACTTTAAAAGTGGCTTTACATTGAGAATCATTTTTAGTGTTCATAATAGTTTTCTCCTTTTTATAGAATAAAGATTTCAGTAGCTGTAGGAGATACAGAACACTAGATTCCTGTTTGCAAGCTTAGCTGTTTCCTTTTCTTGTTTCTTCAGACCTTAATTTCAGGTTTCTTTTCAGTTTTTTTTTTTTTTTTTTTCAGGTGTACTGCTCTGCTTGATCAGTGGGAATAATGCAGACAGGGAGTCTAAGATTGAGAGGAGAGTTTATGAAATAATCAGACAAAATAACGGGGATACAGTTTCTGAGGGCAATGGTCAGATCAAGTGTGGTTGGGGGATGCACGATGGTGACAAAAATTCAAAAAAATTTTTGACCATTTTCCATGCATTAGGCTCTAGATTGAATAACAAAGGTGACTGAAATGTGATTATAGTTTTGTAGAACAGTGAAGTGAAAGAAAGTGTGGGCTGTGTAATCTAAAAAATGAAATCATATCATATTAACATTGTGTGTTAGACACTAGTTTCTGACCGTCCTGAAGATTCACAGGACCTTTAACATCCTCTACAATCCAATTTTCATTGGGAGAACTGTGCCAGATAATGATTGTGAAAATCCCTTTAATGCTCCACTATTTAATCTAGAATATTGTAGATGCTAAAATAAGCGGTTATTTGTTTTTCCTTTACTTAGTCACAGAAAATCCATAGAATGTCCAAATGTTCCTATTGTCCCAATTGTGTCTCCTGTAGGACATGATACAGGCCAACTCACGGCAACCCTATGGGACAGAGTAGAACCGTCCCAGAGGGTTTCCAAGGGGTGTCTGGTAGATTCGAAATGCCAACCTCTTGTTAGCAGCTGTACTTCTTAACCACTATGCCACCAGAGTTTTAATAACTTTAGTGTATAGACATAAGTGAGTCTCCTTTTTGTAAATGCTTAATCTCTATTGAGAGGTCCCAGGGAGGTTCAGACAGTTAAGTGCTGGAATACTAGCCAAATGGTTGGCAGTTTGAATTCACCCTGAGGTGCCGTGAAAGATAGGCCTGGCAATCTGCTTCCAAAGGGTCACGGGCTTAAAAATCCTATGGAGCAGTTATACTCTGAACACATGGGGTCGCCGTGAGTTAGAATGGACTCAACGCAACTAACCACTAAAAACAACCATCTGTGTTCACTTTCAAATTAATTTATACATAATACAGAAGTTATCTAGCATTCACTGAAAACAATATATCAATGTGCTAATTTTTTAAGAGGGAATAAAGTGAGTATTATTCTTTAACACACACACAAAGGAACAAAAAAAAATTACATCCTTTAATCTAGTAATGGTGGGAGTCAGGTCACCTTTAGGTAGGAGGCCAAACTTACTACCTGGAAATTATTCTAAAGACTCAATCAATTTGATTCATTTATATAATCTAGCAAGTAAGTTATTAAACCAAGTTATACGACTGCTAACTGAAAGGTCAGCAGTTCAAACACACTAACAGTCTGCTTCTGTATAGATTTCAGCCTTAGAAACCCTGTGGGGCAGTTCTACTCTGTCCTATATGATCTCTATGAATTGGAATCAACCTGACGGCAACGAGTTGGTTTTTTAGTTACACGGATATTAATAAATCATGTTTTGTTGAACAAAATACTAAGCATTGCATAGAAAAAAATATTGAATCCTATAAGAAACAAAGTAGGAATAGGGGTAAGAAAAGTACATAATAGAAATTGACAGTCACAGCCTAACACACTCATGTGTGTGCAACATGCACTGTGTGCAAGAGAGAAGACCGAACGGCACAATTGAGGTCGGCAGGAAGACAGCAAGTAGTAAGGATGGAATGATTTAGGAAAATATTATGGCTGAGTTGTGGTTAATGTTTCTCTTACACAGCAGGTGTGTATAAAGAATAAATAAGTGAACATTCTAGTTAAATTGCTTTCTTAAGCATAAATGCTAGGTGAACTTGTTTCTAACTTATGCCTGACTACAAAATGTGAATAAAAATGATGACTTCTGACTTCGCAGACCTTACATTGAAATATAAACAGATATTTAAAGTTTAAATATCAGTTCATAACATTTGGCATTAACTCATCATCATGTTTTATAACAAAAAAGCCTCAATTTAAGGTATGTTATTTTTTTTTTTAAAGCAAAACAAGGCTTTTGAGATACCATAGGAAAAACACCGTTTTCTATTAACTGCATTTAAATGGTTCAATACTATAACAGATTACTTACAGAGTATTTCTTTGGGTAATAAGAATTAATTTTCAGTTGATGACACTGGAAAGCAGAGTTGAGAGGGAAGCATGCCAATAAAGGGATGAAATAATTGCTATCATTGAACATAATTTCAAATTTAGAGATTTTGAATGTTTATGTGAATACCAAAATTTAAAATCACGTATGCCATCAACAGAAACAAGGAAATATAAGGAAACCCTTAGCAGAGGAAAAAAAAAAAAAATGTTTCTTATGGATTTGTTGACCAATAATTTAAAAATACACTTGACCATCTTTTTAGAGTAACTGTCATTTGTAGGATTTGTGCTTATAAGAACTGGCAAAATTGTAAGGTGTACTATCCCCGGTTTGCAAGTGAGAGTACAAAAGCCAAGAAAAGTGAAGTAACTTGTATTTCTGATTTAATCTTTCCTACAGATGAAACACGAACTGAAAAAACCTGAAGGCAATGTCTCTACAGTGATGCGATTTGTACTGCTGGGATTTTCTGACCTTTCAAACCTCCAAGGATTTCTTTTTGGAGTGTTCTCCATCATTTACCTAATTATTATAATTGGAAATAGCCTAGTAATAATACTAACCAGACTCGATCCTGCATTACAGAAACCCATGTATTTTTTCCTGGCAAATTTTTCCTTATTGGAAATTTCTTATGTAACTGTCATTCTCCCCAGGATGCTAGTCAATCTTTGGACTCAGGACAGAAGCATTTCTGTGCTGGGATGTGCCACCCAAATGTGCTTCTTTCTTATGCTGGCGGCCACTGAATGTTTCCTCCTGGCAGTGATGGCTTATGACCGCTATGTGGCCATTTGTAACCCTCTGCACTACCCTCTAGTCATGAACCAAAAGCTGTGTGTCCAGCTAGCAGTTGGCTCCTGGGTCATCGGCATCCCAGTCCAGATAGGGCAAACAGCTCAGATTTTCTGTCTGCATTTTTGTGATTCTAACAAAATCAACCACTTCTTCTGTGATATCCCTCCAATTATCAAGTTGGCCTGTGGGGACACTTTTGTTCATGAGATGTCAGTCTATACAGTAGCTATGTTGTTTGTTGCTCTTCCTTTTATGTTGATACTTGCCTCCTACAGTAAAATCATTTCCGCCATTCTAAAGTTGCCAACAGCCTCAGGACAGGCTAAAGCCTTCTCCACATGTTCTTCCCACCTGCTGGTTGTTGTTTTATTCTTTGGATCTGCTACCATCACCTATTTAAGACCCAAGTCCTATAATTCTGCAGGAGCAGACAAGCTGCTCTCTCTTTTCTACACCATAGTGACTCCGATGTTTAATCCCATGATATATAGCCTTAGAAACAAGGATGTTGTTGCTGCACTGAGAAAATTCTTTCTTAAAAAGTAGCATGATGAGGTAGCCAAAACAAAACCGAACCCAGTGCCGTCGAGTCGATTCTGACTCCTAGCGACCGCATAGGACAGAGTAGAACTGCCCCATAGAGTTTCCAAGGAGCACCTGGCGGATTCAAACTGCTGACCTTTTGGTTAGCAGCCATAGCACTTAACCACTACGCCACCAGGGTTTCCATGATGAGGTAGAGAACAACCTAAATATCCATCAGTAGATGAATGTGGTGTAGACAATATTATGCAGTCAGAAAGAGAAATAAAGTCCTGATACACACAACACATGGGTGAAACTTGAAAACTTTATTCTGAGTGAAATAAGTCAGTCGCCCAAGGACAAAGACTTCAAGATCTCACTTATAAAACATGGAAATATATAGCAGCCAAAGGTTAGTAGTAATTAAGGGGGTGAGGAATAGGATAATTTTTGCCTAAGGGGCATTGAGTTTATGTTAATGGTGGTGGAATATTTTGTAAAAGGGTAATGATAGTGGTTGCCCAAATAATGTCACTGAATTATGAATGTAGAAATTGTTGAATTGACAAATATTTTTGTGTTTTTTTACTACATTTTTAAAGTAGTATGATGAGCTTAATTATTAATGTTTTAAGTGTGTGTCAAACACAGTTATGAAATATTTCAAGTCTCTACATTTCCCCATTGGCAAGTCAATCACTTCAGCTTATGATGTACTTTGAGATACCTAGCTTCAAGTTTACTATGCTTGAGTATATACTTGTAAATTGGTCTAATTTCCTGTTCCATGTCTAAACAATAATCTTGTTGTATAAATAAAAGTGTGATCTGTTCCACATTTTCTTTATAAAAAATAAGAATAGAACTCAAGCTATTAAAATTTTTGGTTTAAATATTCTTGCAAGCATACAAGATTAGTTGCCTTAATGAATTAGTCATCTAAATCTTCATACTTGTGTTTACCAACATCCTTTTATGATTCTACATCACAGATACTGGACAATAAATTAATTACTTAAAAATAAAAACACTGGAGTCGATTTCTCTGGACAATAGTGAATCAAAAATGAGTGTTTATTGAGTGAGTAACTCAATGAGAGCATGGATAAATGTATACTATTTTAGAGCATCAATGAGCATTGAGAGCATATTTATTAAACCTACTATGTACCTATGTGGGACTGTTGTTAGCTGCTGTACAGTTAGCCCCACTCATGGTGAACCCATAAAGAAAGGAACGGAACTCTCCTCTTCCTGTGCCAGCCGCATGACTGGTTGTGTGGGTCAGTCTATTCTGATCCATAGGATTTTCATTAGCTGATTTTCAGAAGTAGAGAGCCAAGCCTTTCTTTCTAGTCCATCTAAGTCTAGAAGCTCCACTGAAACCTGTTCAGCGTCATAGTAACATTCAAACCTACACTGACAGATGACTGGTGGCTATGCTTGTGGTGTATTGGCCAAGAACCGAACCCAGGTCTCCTGCATCAAGACAAGAATTCTAACACTGAACCACCAATGCCCCCCATATAGAGTGTTTCAAATCATATTCCCAAAAGAAAGCTTACTTACACTTAGTTCTCTCCCTAGTAACTTCCTGCCAGAGCACAGGATGTAACAGAAAACTCCTACTCACCTCAAACAGTTTAATTTACAGATATTTTTATGTCCTTTTTAGCAATTATGGCCAAATGCTCTGGCATATTTCATCTCTTTCACGACTGCACTCCAAACAGCAACTCCTAAACCACTTCAGATTTTAAAAGAAAAAAATCTTTGAGATAAAAGGGGAAGAAAAAGTTGAAAATTATTTCTTGATTCCCCAAAGCCACACCATTGTGACTATATTAGTTTGGCTAAAGTTTGCCAATTTTAGTCCTTTCTAACGTGTTTGAAATGATTAAACCTTTCAACTGGCATTATCAAGAAAAGTGACCATCTGTCAACAGAGCCATTAATGCCCATCCTGCCAACTCCAGATCCTCAAGCCAACAATTCTCATGAAGGGATTATTTAGGGCATCTGTCCCTAAGAACTTCTACTAGCAGCTCTCTTGACATCGTGACATTCTGTAAATTAGTTATGATTGTACAGATGTATACAAGGCAATTTTAGTTCCTGTTTTATAGTTATATTTCTGCATCATACAGCTGTTTACATCTTCTGCCATCTGACATGATGTCCTACAGTTATGTACTTATTTTTTTTTCTTTATGAGTAAAATGCATGTATCAAACACCTTATGTGTGTATGCGAAACACCTCAGAGGATTTGGTTCCTTAGTTTGGAGGTATAGGCTCATGGTTTTATTGGATATCCCAGTTACTTGGCCTAATAACATGTTTACTGTGTCTGTTCTACGTCGTAGTTCATTGTGTAGTGCCTTGTGTCTTAAAGCTTGCAAGCAGCCACCCAATACACAGCAATTGGTCTTTATTTATTTGGAGCAACAGAGGAAAAACGACAGTCACGAATAGAAGGAGGATATGGAATGTGTGGCTACTTGCCTCCATAAACAATTGCTTCCTTTGGCTTGAGAACAGAAGAACTACCTGATGCCTGGCAACCATTTCTGAACATTTTGACCAAAGATGCCATAGAGGAGTCCTGAACAAAATGCAGGATAGAATTTCAAATCCTCATGGACTCCAGACTTTCTGGAGCCATGAAGATTGGATGAACCCCTGAAAGATATTACCTATTACCCTGAAGATAACCTTTAAACCTTAAACCAGAAATGTCCCCTGAAGTCATCTTGAGCCAGAACAATAGTTTAGCTTACTTGCTAAAAAGGTCTGTCTTGAGCATTATGCTCTTTTAAGAACTATCTATATGGGATCAAATTGACAGTAGCAACTCAAAGGTTAGATAAGAACCGTAGGGGGCAGTGAGCTTATGTTAATGCGGGAGAAACAATTTAGAAAAGTAGGGTGAAAATGTTTGAACAAGTTGAAGAACGTAATCAATGTCACCAAATTGTACATGTAGAAACTTGTTGAATTGGTGTATGTTTTACTGTGTATATTCTCAACAACAATAACAAAAAAATTTAGAAAAATGCGTATACCCTTCTCACTTAATATTTTATATGTTACAAGAATTTGATACATAGTCCATGATGATGATGATGATAGTGATGATAGGAATGATGATTATGGCGTTGACTGTGTTGGTAACTTTTTTTTTTTTTAATTGAGTAAAGGAGGATCACAATATAAATGGGACAATGCTATCTCAGCAGTTCAGATAACAGATCTTTAATCTGTTTATTACTAATATGTCAAACAAATAATCTAACAAATGCTTTTATCATATTCACAATTAGTAAAATGATAATAATAATAAGCTATCCTATTAACTGTCTAGGTTGTAATAAGTTTTCAAATATCTATGTGGGATGGAAAGCATTTGGAAAAGTTTAAAACACCACAAAATCGAGATGTTGGCTGTATTTGGATAAAATTATTGGTGAAATCAGTAGCTTTACTGTACTCAAATTTTATGAAGTTAGTTATTCCAGTGTTATTTTTGAGGAGATGAACACCACACAATTTCTATTACCTGGAAAAGGAAACTCAGTTGATTAAACATTCAGATCATTTTCCTTTCACAAATTGTATTATGTTTAGTTTTTCTAAAACTTATGGCTCATATTCTTGTCCAATGAACCAGTACTATGGAAGAGAGTTAAATATTTCTTAATATTCAAAGACTGTATTAATTAACCGTTATAATTTTTTAAACTCAAGGTCAATTAACAAGTGTAAGATTAGGGCTTCCTTTATACTTTTGCAAAGTACCTTCAGACCTCTGCAATTTTTCCTTCTATGTCTCTACTTCTTGGCAACCCAATCTATTAATTTTCAGTGAATTAGCCTTTAGTAACTCTCTGGACACAATTATTTATCTGTTATTCGTTATCAACTAACATAATTGAGACTGACTGAAAAGAAACTGATGACGCAGTTCATGAACCTAGGTATGTGACTAGTCTAGTTTTTTTGGCCACCCAATATGTGAGAAATCTAATATATGATTTGGTGGACCTTTTCCTGGAGATTCAGGTTCTCTCCTTATAATAGGGGATTTAATATATCCATCAACCGAAATATGCATTTAATAAAGAAGAAAACATATATACTCCTGCCTATATCCAATTTGGATGATCATTCACACCCCCGCACCCACACACACACACTCACGCACACATGATTTCTTCTTCTATTGCCTTAATTGTTGTTATTGTTGTTACCTGCCCTCAAGTCAGTTCTGACTCATAGCGACCGTATGCACAACAGAACAAAACACTGCCCGATCCTGTGCCACCCTTACAATACTTGTTATGCTTGAGCTCACTGATGCAGCCACTGTGTCAATCCACCTCGTTGAAGGTCTTCCTCTTTTCCACTGACCCTGTGCTCTGCCAACCATGATGTCCTTCTCCAGGGACTGATCTCTCCCAACAACATGTCCAAGGTATGTTAAACCCAATCTCACCTTCCTTGCTTCTAAGGAGCATTCTGGCTGCACTTCCTCCAAGACAGATTTGTTCCTTCTTCTGGCAGTCCATGGTATATTCAATATTCTTTGCCAACATCACAGTGCAAAGCTGTCAATTCTTCTTCGGTCTTCCTTATTTGTTGTCCAGTTTTCACATGCATATGATGCAATTGAAAATACAATGGCTTTGGTCAGACGCACCTTAATCTTCAAGGTGACTTCTTTGCTTTTTAATGCTTTAAAGAGGCCCTTTGCAACAGATTTACCCAATGAAATGTGTCATTTGATTTTTTCACTGCTGCTTCCATAGGCGTTGATTGTGGATCCAAGTAAAAAGATATCCTTAATAACTTCAATCTTTTCTCCGTTTATCATGATGTTGCTCATTGGTCCAGTTGTGAGGATTTTTGTTTTCTTTTTTTTTTTATGTTGAGGTGCAATCCATACTGAAGGCTGTGGTCTTTGATCTTCATCAGTAAGTGCTTCAAGTCCTCTTCACTTTCAGCAACTAAGGTTGTGTCATCTGCATAACATAGGTTGTTAATGAGTCTTCCTCCAATCCTGATGCCCTGTTCTTCTTCATATAGTTCAGCTTCTCGGATTATTTGCTCAGCATACAGATTGAATAGGTATGGTGAAAGGATACAACACTTTGCACAACTTCCGTGATTTAAACCAATCAGTATCCCCTTGTTCTGTCTGAACAGCTGCCTCTTCACCTATGTAAAGATTCCACATGAGCACAATTAAGTGTCCTGGAATTCCCATTCTTCACAATGTTATCCGTAATTTATTATGATCCACACAGTCGAATGCCTTTGCGTACTCAATAAAACAAAGGTAAACATCCTTCTGGTATTCTCTGCTTTAAGCCAGGATCCATCTGACATCAGCGATGATATCCCTGGTTCCACGTCCTCTTCTGAAACCAGCCTGAATTTCTGGCAGTTCCCTGTCGATATACTGCTGTAGCCGTTTTTGAATGATCTTCAGCAAAATTTTGCTTGTGAATGATTTTAATGATATTGTTCTATAATTTCCACATTCAGTTGGATCACCTTTCTTTGGAATAGGCATAAATATGGATCTCTTCCAGTCAATTGGCTAGGAAGCTGTCTTCCATATTTCTTGGCATAGACAAGTGAGTACCTCCAGCGCTGCATCCATTTATTGAAACATCTCAATTGATATTTGGTTAATTGCTGGAGCTTTGTTTTTCACCAAGGTCTTCAGAGCAGCTTGGACTTCTTTCTTTTGTACCATCCATCCTTAATCATATGCTACCTTTTGAAACAGTTGAACATCGACTAATTCTTTTTGGTATAATGACTGTGTGTTCCTTCCATCTTCTTTTGATGCTTACTGTGTTCTTTAATATTTTCCCCGTAGAATCCTTTGCTATTGCAGCTCAAGGCTTGAAGTTTTTCCTGAATTTTCTTAGCTTGAGAAACTCTGAGCAAATGCCTTCTTTCACCAACATAAATGGTGGCTACACACATGGACCTCACCAGCTGGGAAACACTGAAATCAAATTGACTACATCTGTGGAAAAAAACGATGAAAAGCTCAATATCATCAGTCAGAACAAGGTCAGGGGCTGACTGTGGAACACACTATCAATTGCTTATGTGCAAGTTCAAGCTGAAACTGAAGAAAATCAGAGCAAGTCCATGAGAGCCAAAATACGGCCTTGAGTATATATCTCACCTGAATTTAGAGATCATCTCAAGAACAGATTTGATGCATTGAACGCTAGTGACTGAAGACCAGATGAGTTGTGGAATGACATTAAGGACATTGTGCATGAAGAAAGCAAGGGGTCATTGGAAAGATAGGAAAGAAGGAAAAAACCAAGATGGATGTCAGAGGAGACTCTGAAACTTGCTCACGAATGTCAAGCAGCTAAAACAAAAGGAAGAATTGATGAAGTAAAAGGACTGAACAGAATATTTCAAAGGGCAGCTCAAGAAGACAAAGTATTATAATGACAAGTGTAAAGAACTGGAGATGGAAAACCAAAAGAGAAGAACAGGTTCAGCATTTCTCAAGCTGAAAGAACTGAGGAAAAAATTCAAGCCTCTAGTTGCAATAGCAAAGGATTCTTTGGAAAAAATATTAAAAGATGCAGGAAGCATCAAAAGAAGATGAAAGGAATACACAGAGTGAATTAAAAAAATTGCCTTAATTAGGACAATTTATGTATTAATTGTATATATAATTTATTTATTAAAATTATAGTAAATTTGTTCACATTTCTTTATAGTACCATTACTTTCCTTCCACTACAATCTCATTTGCCTTTGAAGTAAGCTTATACAAAATTCTTATGGCTAAAATTTATATTTTGGAGTTAATGAGATTTTAATAGCAGCGCTGTTTTCTGAGGCACCTCTGAGTGGATTTGAACTGTCTTTCGGCTGTTATTCGAGCACTGAACCTTCTAGAACTTCTATATATACATGTATATGTACAAATAAAATATAATAGATACAAAGTAAAAATAATATAATTATATGGGTTGTGTTGTTTTATTTTCTTGCTGGCTGTATATGAATCATCATGTTTCTGAAATGTTATATTTTCTGTTAGGTCAGGGTCTCTTACATTCCTAAAAGAGATGCTTCATAGACAAATGTGACAATTCCTTAGCACTGTTAATAAAGTCCCCAGGTGGTACAAACATTTAAGCGTTCAACTACTAGCCAAGAAGTTGGTGGTTTGAGCCCATCCAGCGGTGCCTCAGAACACTTGTGTGGCAATCTGCTTCTGAAAGATCACAGCCTTGAAAACTCTGTGTACAGTTCTTTTCTGCACACAAGGGGTCACCATGAGTAAGAATCTACTTGATGGCAATGGGTTTTTTGTTGTTTGTTCCTTTTTTGTTGTTCTTGAAAGTTCACTTTTATTTTGGCCTTGTACAACAAGTATTTTATATATCTCTATTCTCTGAAGAATTTTGCATAATTTGATGTTGTTCCTTGCTAAAATTTTTATAATTCACCCATGAAGTCCTTTGTGCCTGGTGGCTTTTTTTATAACAAAGTTTTGAGAGTTTTTTTTTTTTTTTTCTGGATACAAGGTAATGTTTTTAGTTGCCATTGAGTCAGTTCCGACTCATAGAGACACTATGTACAACAATATATCACTGCCCGGTCCTGCACCATCCTCACAATTGTTGTTATATTTGAGCCCATTGCTGTCGCCACTGTGTCAATCCATTTCATTGAAGATCTTCTTCTTTTTAACTGATGCTCTATTTTACCAAGCAAGATTGACGTCCTTCTCAGGGGCTGGTCCCTCCTGATAACAAGTCCAAAGTATTTGAGTCAAAGTCTCACCCTCCTTGAGCATTCTGGCTGTACTTCCAAGACAGATTTGTGTTGACCTTGGTCTGGGTTTTGTTGCAATATTAATTAGAGTCATTTTCACTACTGGCTCCAAATATTTGTATTATTTACACATTGTAAAATGATGAGAGTATTTTCTTCTTTGATTCTTGCTCTAACAGTAACTAAATATCTTGTCAGTCCTTTGATGCTTTTGAATAGATTTAAAACACATTTATATATTATTTTATTTGTTTCCCATAAGAGAGTTGGTCTAAATATTTTAACTGGCTATATACTCAAAAAGAGAGTCTCCTCTCTTAACAAATTTTTGGTAGTTCCTGAAAATGTCATTTTTCTCTTGCTTTTACAGTTTCTCTAATCTTTATTTATCGGGAAATTATCATTAGCTTTTTTTTTTTTTTTTTGCCAGTATGATACTTGTCAAAAACGTGATTTCAATATTTATTCAACTTTATTTTAAGTGATTAGCCAGAAAACCAATCCAACCTATTGGGGTATTGACCCCAAGGGTAGGGAAATTCAGAAGTCAGGACGTTTTATTTGATGATGGTTTCCTTAGATTTGAAGGACAAAGTATCATGTGCATAGAGAGGTGTGGTATCAGCCTACCAAAGTAATAAAAAGGGGCTTACAAGAAAATGAGCAAATTTGAAAAAGATGTGTACAGAATGAGAAACAGGACATTGTCTAGCCTAATGAAAGATCTGGGTTGTACCAAGGATCTCTAAGAACACTGAAAGATTAGGGAACTTTTGATGATTTGAAGAAGCTTGCTTACTAATTTTGTGTTTAGGTAATATTCCCTGGTACCATCTAGTGTGTGAAAGATGTAAAACTCTGTAGGTTCTGTGATAAAAAGAAACCATTTTGAAATCATTCAGCTAAGCAGCTTCATAGTGAAAGAGTAGTGACTGGGAAAGTCTAATTTTTTAAGGCTCAAGATGGATATTCTAGATATTTTGGAAATAGCAGCATATATTTTTTCTGAAAAGTTTCCTATATCACATTAGTTGCAAACTCCAAGACAAATGCTTAATATAGACTCTTCTGACACCCCTTTTCCACCCAACCTCCTGATCTCTAATATTCAGTCTGATGTTAAAACTCATTCAATAAGTTGCCAAATATAAATATTGTATTTTTCAATTTTAGAATGCTCATTTGATTCTTTTCTATGAATTCCAATTTGAGTTGGGTGAAAAAAATTATACTCTTTTTATTTATATCTAACATTTTATTATTTTATTTAATACAATATTAGTTATTTTAAGGCTTTTGCTTCCCAAATTTAAAAGGCAATCATTACATTTTTAAACATTTGAACTATTTTCAAAGAACCTCTTAAAGTAGGTCTTTCATAGAAATCTAAGTACCATTAAAAGTAATGCCAAAATCAGTAAGAATGAAAATTAGCTATTTAAGCCAATGCTAACAATGTTTTTCTAATAATTAATTATAACACTAATTAAAAAAAGAAATTAACACAATGTCAATACTCTTATAAATTATTCCCTAGGTGTCCCTTTAAAATGAGTATATTTGGAAACTTTCAGTTATTAGGTCCCCAATGCCATGAGAATGTATTTAAAAGACCTTGGATCTATTGACAAAAGTATTCATCTAGGTTCTTTAAAAACAGTTCTTTCCTTGGTAAGTAACTCCTGTGACTATTAGACTGGTTTTAATGGTGCATAAATTAACTTTTGTGGATCTAAGAGAGAGAACCATTGATTTATGTCCCAAAAAGTGGGAAAGCACCTTTATCAGTCAGTACTGTACCCACACAGGTAATCCATCCTACATCGCCCTTTCTGATACAGCTTCTCTGTAAATGTAAAATATCTTTTGTTTAAATAAGCTTTTATATATGTATTACAGATAAGAGAACTGAAGCTTGACTGGTTACCTCATATTTTGAATTAATTTAAACTTATTTTCTGTCATAAGATTGTGTTGCTATCATCTTTGGAAAAAAAATAGTGAATCATAGCACTTTGATTGGATCTTTTCATTGATTACTACTTGAAGCAAGGATCTCAGGGCTGCTGTCTTCTCCTACCAAGACACTTATGCCTCTTTACTTCCCTCTCACCTTTGTGTAAACGGAATTTTTAGACTATTAGAAGGAATGATCAATGTGAAGTTTCAAGAAGTACCTGCCCTGTTCAGTAAATAGGTGAGCCATTTATTCCTTCCTTCAGCTTCCCTGTGCCCCTTACCCTGTCTCACGGTGGCCACACTATTCACACTCTAATCCCCTTCAAGGCTACTGTCATAGGCCTTGATTTTGGACACATCTGAATTTTAATTGCAGCTGCCAACTACCTGACCTTATATTATGCTAAGACTCAATTTTCTCATTCAAAATAAAAAAATTAATAATGGTGATCTACCAACTAAAGAGCCTGTGTACCGTAAGGCTTTGGATTCAGGTTCTTAGATTCCAATACTGTCTCTATTACATCCTAGCTCTCTAATTCCAAGTGCCTTAGTTCCTTATCTGTAAGAGAAAAATGGTAATAATAGTATGTAGTTCAAACGTTTGTTGTTTTTTTGTGACAATTAAATGAGATACATGTAAAGTGTTTAGAACAACACCTTGAAGGTAACAATCACTATATAAATGCTAGCCATTATTAATAAAACCTTGGCATACAGCCCTAGCTATAAAATATGATTCAATGAGAGCAGTGTGGCTATTGAGACAAATCTTTGATATCTTCCTAACTGTGTCAGTCTCTCTAACTTACCCAGACAGATAGGTAAGTAGGTAGGTAGGTAAGTAAATAAATGGATGGTTGGATGGTAGGTGGACAGGGAGAACATTTTTTTTTTTACTTGATCAATACAGCAACCCTGTGAGATATTTGTTTTTATTCATATATATAAATAATACTAGAATTTATATTAATTTGTCCAAGATCCCACAATACTCTTGTAGTCAAGATAAAATTCCAACCATATTTTTTTCTAAGTTTAAAGCAAAGGTCTTATCTTTTCTAAATAACCTGATTATGTTGAAAACAGGCCAACTAAGAGTAAGTTAACTGCTGTCCTGCTGTAGTGCTTCATCTCATTCACACTCGGATACAAAAATGTGACCACACGTTGAAAAAGTAATTAACCCTTCTGATTTTCAGTAGATTCTCTGTGCCTGTGCCATAAAAAAAAAAAAAAAAAAAAAAGTTGTTTTAATTACTGAAAGAGATAAAGTTGATAGCACCGTCACTGACAGAGTTTTTATATTTGTGATGAGCTAGTGACCCAAAAACATTTTTAATTCCCTTCCTGGGATCTCTGTGGCAACACTAACATGGCTCATTGGGTGCGTTGCTCGTTTGTTTTTCTATATTTTCAAGCCCATCCTTCAATGTTAGCTTCAAATTTCTTACACTTCCAGGTTAAGTTCAATTTTTTTCTACTGTTAGAAGTATTCTGAAACCCCAGGGACGGTGGTTGACAAAGTTCTCAAAAAAAAAAAAAAAAAAAAACCCTGACTTATACAAGCATAAAGAGTACTAGCAACTAACTATATTTCAGTGAGAAGGCCATATAGAATGACTTAATTTAATTTGAAGTCAACATGTAACTCTTTTTTTTTTTTTTTGTCTATTTTACTCATTTAATCAACTAATATTCATTCTGTCCTCACTGGAAGCTGGGCATTGTGATAGATGGAAAAATACATATTTAACTAATTTAATCAGCTTGGCCAATATCTTGATGGGGTTTATTGAATTACCCTAAGTCCTTTAAAAAATATACTCACAGGTGGTAATTAGTGACATTTATTTTTATTTTACTAATATTACTTTTACTTTATATTACAAAAAAAAAACAAGGAAAAAAAAAACATGTAGCTGGTGTATTTATTATACCATTCCATCCATTTTGTAATGAGATATTGGATGCAGTGACTAAAATATCTTGAGAGAAAAAACAAATGGTGCCATGATTCTCCTCATTCCAAGGCACGTTCAACAAGTCAATTTCTGTTTAATAAATATTGATATTTCTTCTTTCCTTTATACCATCCTCAGTCCATTCATTAATCCACCTAATCCTGTATGACAAATATTGTGTTACATTTCGGGTACAAAAGGGTAAGCAAACTTCAACATGCCCTCTGCACCCATGGAGCCAACCATCCAATGGAAGAAATCATCATTAAATCAAACAGATTAAATGAAACTTGCAATCATTTGCAATCATGAGATTTAATAGCTACTAAATTCTGATATACATCTGTCAAATTTTATATCTGAAGAAAACTTTGAACTTTGGTTTCTTTATTTGATTATTTGTTTGTTGAAATAAAAAACTTACAATAATATCTAATTTTATTTCTCTTTCATTATTATGATATTTTAGGATATTAGGATTCTCAAAACAGGAAAAAAAAAACACATATAATATGGAACTGATAGAAGAAAACTACACTTTGGTGACTGAGTTTATTCTATTAGGGTTTCCACCTCTCCCTGAACTGCAGATTGTCCTATTCCTGGTGTTTCTGATGTTGTATGGTGTGATTCTAATGGGGAACATTGGCTTGATAATGTTAATCAGAATAGATTCCCATCTTCAAACCCCCATGTATTTTTTTCTCAGTAACCTATCCTTTGTAGACCTTTGTTATTCCTCAGCCATTGTTCCCAAAATGCTGGCCAACTTCCTCTCAGAGAACAAATCCGTTTCCTATTATGGCTGTGCCCTGCAGTTCTATTTTTTCTGTACTTTTGCAGATACAGAATCCTTTATCTTGGCTGCCATGGCCTATGATCGCTATGTCACCATCTGTAACCCTTTGCTGTATACAGTTGTGATGTCCCGGGGCATCTGTGTATGGCTGATTGTCTTGTCCTATATTGGTGGCAACATGAGCTCCCTGGTTCATAAATCCTTTGCCTTTATTCTGAAATACTGTGACAAAAATGTGATTAATCACTTTTTCTGTGACCTCCCCCCACTGCTTAAGCTCTCCTGCACAGACACCTCAGTTAATGAGTGGCTCCTCTCCATGTATGGCAGCTCTGTGGAAATCATCTGCTTCATTATCATCATTATCTCCTACTATTTCATTCGTCTCTCTGTCTTAAAGATCCGCCCTTCCAGTGGGAGGAAGAAAGCCTTCTCCACATGTGCCTCTCACCTGACTTCTGTGGCCATTTATCAGGGGACTCTACTGTTCATTTACTCAAGGCCCAGCTCCCTGTATTCTCCCAACACTGATAAAATCATCTCGGTGTTCTACACCATTGTCATCCCAGTGCTAAATCCACTGATTTACAGTTTGAGAAACAAGGATGTAAAAGATGCAGCTAAGAAAGCTCTAAGATCAAAGACAGATTCCTCATGAGATGTTCAGCTCCGGGGACTCACCCAATTCCCCAATTATAAACTCTGATTGCGAACCTGCAATGACTTTACCAGCACACATACAACTTCTCACACAAGGGATTTTACCAAGCAGCCAAATGCATTTTCTTTTACACGCAGTCAAAAGCATTTCATAAGACTCCATTTAAAAGTGTCACAATTGCCACCAAATAAGTCAGACTAGTGTTTAAATGTTTCTAGCTTGGGGTTTATGCTCAAACAGGTTGCATCAGGCTGTCTTAGCAGATATAGTAAACACATTGTGTGTATACATGTGTGGGGGGTGTCTCTATACAATATCCCATATACAAGGGTAGATTACTGGATGACAAAAGGAGCCAGATTGCTTTGGTTTACAAGTCAACTGTGTGCCCAATTAATAAATAGCACCTTGAGCAAGCTACTTAATTTTCATATGCCTGGGTTTCTTGTATGTGAATGGAGAGAATATAGTGACTACATGGTTGATTGTTGAATGACAAAGTGAATTCAGTGCTGACAATAGCACTTGAACCATTTTAAGCACTGAATAGATGTTAGTTATTGCATGTATATCTTTATATAATATGCTCAATTTAATTAATAAAGGCATATCATACAATGAGACAGTGAGAGGCAGGACTGCTAGGAAAGCAGTAATGGAAATATCAAATCCCAAATTTGCTGAATAGCAATCCAATTCCTTGTAGATAACCTTCTGTGTCCAATCCACTCCAAAGTGCTTTGGGAATTTTTTTCTAAGTGGGAGTGGAAGAATATAGGTTAGTTACAACATAAAACATTAGTTTTTCCTTTCTTCTGTTACTCTTTTTATGCACCAAAGTATTACTGAAAGTGTAAGTCATCCTTCTATAGCATCTCAGAAACAGAAGAAGCCATCTAATGTCTCACATGGTCCTGCCTGCATCCTCATGAGGAAGTCAACCCACAGACCAGGGTAGAAAACCCAGGAAAACTGAGTTTGAAAATGGAAATTGAACTATGTGCTCATTGAAAAATGTATTTCAGTAATTGATGTTTTTCTGTATATGAATATTGTTGCATAATAATACATTTTATAATCAGTGTTCTAGTAACATCAGCATTTAAAGGTATTTTTAAATCCATATACTCTTTGTTGTAAAAGCCCTCAAGATACAGCCAAAGTCAATTATCAATTTCTGTCAATTATCACTATTCCTGGGAGTTTTTCTTGAGATTTCTGGCCAACAATGCTTCTCTTGAGCACTTCTGTTGCTTAATTTGGAAAAGAACACACTCACATCCATCTATAAAACATACACACATACTTTAATATTAGATTCCGTTTTAAGTTTAGTTAGCCAACATTATAGAGGACCACGCCAGTCACACAGAGCAAGATCAGATATAGTATATCTCAACACAGCTTTTCATTTCCCCAAATTATTAACATATGCAAGCATCTACTTGTGATAACTTTTGTATTGGAGTGCATCAAGCTGAATATAAAAATCTCATCTTTGCTAAAATGTGGTCTTTTCACACTCAAGAATTATACCACAAAGTTAACATCTCTTATGGGAAAATATAAATGTTTTCAATTAAGGGATTGACTAAAAATAGAGGGTGTCAGTATTTTTTCAATGTCTTCAAGTAGAAGCATTTATAGCGATGAAATCTTCACGCAGGATATGAGGTGGCTATCATCTGCTTAGCTTCCCATATGGCTTGCACTATTTATTCTATCAAAACCAAAAGCAAACCGGTTGTCATCAAGTCAGTTCTGACTCGAGGCAACCCCATGTTTTTCAGAGTTCACCTGCACTAAATAGGGTTTTGAATGGTAGTGACCTTTTGAGGTAGATTGCCAGGTCTTTTTTCCAAGGTACCTGGATGAACACAAATCTCCAACCTTCCAGTTAGCAGCAGAACATATTAATCCTTTGTACCACCTTATTAGTGACACAAAGATTCATTGAAGCAATATTCATAATAGCCCAAAAGTGTAAACAACCCAATTGTCCACTAAGTGATGAATGGATAAAAAAAAATATGGTATGCAATGGGATACTATTCAGCCATGAAAAGAATGGAGTATTGACTCATGTTAGAATATGGATGAACATTGAAAATAGTATGCTAGAGAAAGAAGTCCAACACAAAAAACTACATAGTGTATGATTCTATTTTTATGAAATGTCATGAATAGACAAATTCACAGATTCACAAAGTAGACTATGGTTTCCAGGATCTGGAGGGGAGATGGGAAGGGACAAAGTTAATGGGTAAATGTTGCTTCCTGGAATGACGAAAAGGTTCTGGACCTAAATGGTTTTAGTCATTGGTCAATCTTGAGGACATGCTAAAAAACCGTAAGTTGTACACTTTAAGGGCATAAATTCCGTAGTATCTAAAACATAGCTCAGCATAAAAAAGAAAAACAGAGTTGTCACTGAAGAGAAATATCACTTCTAAATCAGTAAGTGAATGAGAGTGTTTCAGAAAGGAAAAAGAACAATAGGAAAGAGTTGGGAATGATGAATTAGAGGATGTATTTGAGTTTCACCGGATTTCTGATTTGACTGGAGAAGGAGGTATAGATTCAGGTAGCTGAAAAGCACAACACAAAAATAAGTTGCAGTCACTTTCCTGACACTGATTAATTTCGCGACGGAAGTAAAGAATTGAGAGCTTAGCCTTTGCCAAAGTAATTTCAGTATTCACAGGATGTTCTGGATTGAATTGTATCTCTCAAAAATATGTGTCAACTTGGCTAGGCTGTGATTCCCAGGATTGTGTGGTGTTCCACCAATTTGTGATCTAATGTGTTGTAAATGCTCTCTATGACATTAATGAATCAGAATTAGAAACAGTTATGTTAATGAAGCAGGACTCAATCTCTAGAATTGGGTTATATTTTGAGTCAATTTCTTTGGAGATATAAAAGAAAGAATAGAGCAAAGAGGAGAGGGATCTCATGTCATCAAGAAGGAAGAGTCAGGAGAAGAGTGTGTTCTTTGTCCCTGGGGTGCCCAAGCTGAAAAACTCCTAAACCCAAGAGAAGGTTGACAAAAAGGACCTTACCCCAGAGCCGAGAGAGACAGAAAGCATTTCCCTGGAGTTGGTGTCTTGAATTTGGACTTCTAGCCTCCTAAACTATGAGAGAATACATTTCTGATAGTTAAAGCCATCCACTTGTGATATTTCTGTTACTGAAGCACAAGGTAACTAAGACAGGATCTGGTACTAGGAGAGTGGGGTGCTGCTCTAACAGTGGCGTGCTACAATATGGAAGTGGCTTTGGAATTGGGTAGAGGCTGGAAGAGTTTTAAAATGCTTAATAGTTAAAGCCTAGATTGCCTTGAAGAGACTGTTGGTGGAATTATGAACAACGTACACAATTCTGGTGAGGACTCAGAAGGAAGTGAGGAGAACTATAATACCAGAGATGGTGCAGACAGTGAGAATCAGCAGCAGAGAAATGGTGACAGCTGAACCAGGAGGCCAGTGCAAGACAGCAAGGAAGACAACCCGCAGAGCAAGAGAGCTGACTGACTTCCAACTGGGGATTACTGGTTCAGTGTGGTGCGTCCAGGCACTTACTGGTAGAGCTAAAGAGCTTTGGAACACTTCCATGAGTAAGGCAAAGGCTAGGCTGGCCTAAGAGGTTCTGAGAGCCCAAGATGCCAAGGGACCAGGAAACATAAGCTGAAGATAGAAGGAACACAGAAAGCAGAGCTGCTTCTCTCTCAAAGGGTAGGATCATAACCTCTGGGGTCTAATGTGTGGAGCCATGGTCTCTGGGGTTTCAAAGGGTGGCCACACCCATCTAGGTTTCAAAGAGTCTGATCTTCATCAGCTCAGTTCTGGAGTATGGGACTGCCTTTCATGAGCACTAGTGGATGGGGTCAGATCCATTGCCCAAAGCTGAGAGGGTGGGACTGCCATGCCCAAGTGGCAGAAGAACGGAGCCTGTGAGGTTCAAGGGGGTAGGGTTGCCACTGAGACAAACTAGGAGAATGGAGCTGCCCAAATGCAAGGGAGCAGTTGCTTTCCCAGTGGGCCTGGAAGGTGAGCTCCACCTCTAGGGTCAGGGAACTCCACCCAGAATCTGGAAGGAGTGGACGATACCCAGAGCCTAGAGGGGAAGGTCATTACCTGAATGGTCTCAGAGAACAGAGGATTAATTTCAAGCCTTGAGAGATAATTTAATGTGTGCTGCTGACTCGTTTGGTGCTTTTTATCACTTTGTTCCCTTCAATTCCTCCTATTTGTAATGGAAATGTCTAATTTGTGTCTGGTCCACTGTTGCTGTTTGGAAACAGATAACTTGTATTCTGGATTTCACAGATGAGAATATTTTGCCCCAGGATTGACTTTGGATGCGGAATTGATTTAAGGCTTTTGGGATGATATGATGTGGTTAATGTGTTTTACATATGTTGAGGACGAGAATTTTTGGTGGCGAAAGGGTGGAATGTTATGGATTGAATTGTGTGTGCCCAAAATGTGTGTCAACTTCTCTAGGGCGTGATTCCCAGGATTGTGTGGTTGTCCACCATTTTGTGATCTGATGTGATTATCCTTTGTGTTGTAAATCCTATTTTTTATGATACTAATGAAGCAGAATTAAAGGTAGTTACGTTAATGAGGCAAGAATCAATCTACAGGATTAGGCTCTACCTTCAGTCAATCTCTTCTGAAATATAAAAGAGAGAATTGATCAGAGGGGAGAAGAACCTCATACCACCAAGAAAGAAATGCCAGGAGCAGAGCGGGTCCTTTGGCCCTGGGCTCCCTCCACTGAGATGCTTCTAGACTAGGAAAAGACTGGTGACAAGGACCTTCCCCCAAAGCCAGCAGAGATAGAAAGCCTTACTGGAGCCTGCTCCCTGAATTCAGACTTCTAGCCTCCTAGGCTGTGAGAGAATACATTTTTGTTTGTTAAAGCCATCCACTTGTGCTATTTCTGTTACAGGACCCCTAGATAATGAAGGCACAGGTGAAAATACAGAATTAAAAATCTAATCACATGCTTGCATAACACAGAATATGAGGGCAGCAGCTTCAGAGATTTAAGTCCCAGACGTGACTGAGTAAGATAAAATGCAATCTATTGCTCATCTACCAGAGGAAAGAACAGAAAGATCTTCTCATCTCAGGTAGGTTTCTGAGGCTCCAGATTTAAATAACATAGAAAGACAAGGCTAACATTTTTGGAAAATAAAAAATGAGAGATTTGTTAATAAATCATTTTATAACTGCTTATTTGGTTTACAAAACTTGCAACAGCCAAAAAGTCAACATGTTCTTCCCAGAACAAGAGAATCTGACTGAAAAAATTACTATTTAAAAATAACAGGTTTTGCAGCTTTGTTTTATTTTAATCCAGGTTCATAAGAAAACTATGTACCCCTTTCATCATTGTGCAAGATTGTACATGAGTTTAAGATTTTTTTTTAGTTCCTTTAAAAAATATTTAAACTATTACTTTGCAAATGTAAGCATGTCCAAATGTGAACCATAAGGCATATTTACTTAAGTGTAAAAAAAAAAAGTTGAACCATCATCCATATTTCAATTCTTATATATCACCCGAAAGACATGGACGCATACAAATACATGTCACACACACATAAGTACACACATGCACAAGAAACAAAGTTAATCTATTTCAAAATATTTTATTGGCCCTCTTCTCACGACCATTTTATAAGGAAAAAAATCAACTTAAAATCCAAACAGACGCAAAGGTATGTGTTAGATTCTGTTGTTTCCACTTATTTTAGCACTTTTCTTTGAATGTCAAGAAGCTTACACTTGTGCACCAGGCTTCTCTACAAATCTTAATGAATATTGTGGCAAAGCAGTTATGCAATTCTAGAGAAAAATGCAGTACACACATTCATGTCTCACTAAATATTGAGATGGTTTAGACCAAGATAAGTAAAAATGCCTTTCATTGCTATGAAGTCTGTAGTGCGCTCACTGATTATGGATCTAAAATGCAAGCTTTTAAACAAACATGGTTCCTGAGGAACACATTGTTATCATTTTTTTGACATTATGAATATTTGCAAGCAAACAAGATGTTTAGTCATTTATTGTCCAGGATTGTCTTTCTAACATTAATGTTTTTTCCATATCATTTTTTTTTTTTTTTACAAAACAATAAATGAACCCTCGACCCACATTATTTTGAAAATGGGATTTCGATTTCAAGTCATTAAACTTCACTTCCTAAGATAAGGAAGTGAACTCCAGTAAAATTAGAAGCAAACACTAAGTCACATGCCTCAAGAAACCTGGTGGATTAGGTCAAAGTTTCCCAGCTTCCTATCCCACATGTATATTATTGTCAACAAACAAACCCAAATCTTTAGAGAGTAACACCTGTCTCTTCATATTCTGAGCATAAAGAAGACATTTTACAGAACAAATCTCTTTCTGCTTTATAGGTAATATTTTGTGGATGTCTAGAAGAGTTAAACATGGATCTACCATTTTCTTGATCATTTATCAACAGTTTAAAATAGGAACAAAAGAGAGCGGAAAGGGAAGATTGTTCCCCCTTGACTGAGTTCTTTTTTCTTTGAATTTCTAATATGAGAGATCGAAGTGAGGCTCTGCAACATGTTTCTAGTTATTTATGTTATTAACCGCCTGGCAGAGAAAATATCGCATTTCCAAGATTTCATTATGCTTGGATCCGTAATCAACATCCATAGAAGCAGGGGTCAAGGAAAGAAAGGATATATTGCACTGGGCAAATGTCTTGCAAAGGACCTCTCTAAAGTGTTGAAAAGCAAAAATGTCACCTTGAAGACTAAAGTTTGCCTAACCTAAGCCTTGGTGTATTCAATTGCCTTCTATGCATACAAAAGCTGGGTAATGAGTAAGGAAAGCCAAAGAAGAATTGATGCCTTTGAATTACGGTGTTGGAGAAGAATATTGCACATACTATGGACTGTCAGAAGAACAAACAAATCTGTCTTGGAAGAAGTACAGCCAGAAAGCACCTAAGAAGTCAGAATGGCAAAATTTTGTCTCACTTTGGGCATGGTTACTAGGAGAGACCATTCCCTGGATAAAGACATCATGCTTGGTAAACTCCAAACCAAACCAAAGCCAGTGCCATCGAGTAGATTCCATCTCATAGCGACCCTATAGGATAGAGTAGAACTGCCCCATAGAGTTTTCAAGGAGTGCCAAGTGGATTCAAACTGCTGACCCTTTGGTTAGCAGCCATAGCATTTAACCACTATGCCCCCAGGGTTTCCCCCCTTGGTAAACTAGAGGGTCAGAAAAAAGAGGAAAACCCTTAATGAGATGGACTGATCAGCAGCTGCAACAATGGGCTCAAACATAGCAACAATTGTAAGGATGGCACAGGACTGGGCAGTGTTTCCTTCTGTTCGTTATGAGTCAGAACTGACCCAATGGCTCCTAACAACAACAACCTCCTGGTAAATCTTGGAATGATCATTTTAGTTATAATGGACTCCCAGCTTAAAACACAAATGTGCTTTTTCCTCAGCCACCTCTCCTTCTGTGACTTCTGCTATTCTACAGCAATTGGGCTAAAGATGCTGGCTGACCTCTTAGCAAAAGACAAATCCATTTTCTCCTATGGCTGTGCTCTACAATTCTTCCTCTTCTGTATCTTTGCAGATTCTGAGTGTCTTCTGCTGGTGATGATGGCCTTTAATATGTACAAGACTATTAGCAATCCCTTGCTCCATACAGTCTACATGTCCAGCAGTGCGTGCACTGTGCTCATGGCTTGGGTTTACCCAGGGGCATGGTGGATGATTGGACACATACCATGTTAACTTTCTTTTTATGTTTCTTTGAGTCAAATGAAATTAATCATTTCTCCTGTGACTTACCTCCACTTTTCCTTCTTTCCTGTTCTGATATTCAGGTCATTGAGCTGGCATTATTCACTGTTTTTGGCTTCATTGAACTGAGTACCATTTCTGAAGTTCTTCTCTCTTAAACTGTTACATCATTCCCTGTCTTCAAGATCCACTCTGCTGAGGGGAGATTCATAGCTTTCTACATCAGCACCTCCCATTTAACTGCTGTTGCAATTTTCCAGCAACTGCACTGTTCATGTACTTCTCATGAAGTTCTGCCTACAATCTAGAGCAAGACAAAATGACTTCATTGTTTCACACCCTTGTGATTCCTTTGTTAAACACTATGATATACAGCCTAAGAAATAAAAATGTGAAAGAGACTCAGGAAAAACTTAAAAATAAAAGGGGGTTTTAAAATTTATATTAAATACATACACAGCTGTCCTCCTAAAATCATGTGTTAAAATAGCATATAAGAAACAAATTTGTCTCAGATACATTAATAACATGTATATTTTAACTAAAATCAAATTACAGGCCTGCTGAAATGCTTCTCTTTGTGGTTCAGATACAACCCTCTCTTCAAGGAATTGTTTTCATATCACTTTGTGTATGCCAATCATTGCTTCTCAAATGAGATTTTAAGCATTCGTAGCAAAATTTGATCTTCAGTAAAATTTTACTTGTGTGTGATATTAATGATATTGTTTGATAATTTCCACATTGTGTTGGATCACGTTTTTTTGAATAGGCATAAATATGGGCTCTTCCAGTCAGTTGGCCAGGTAGCTATCTTCCAAATTTCTCCCAGTGCTACATCCATTTGTTGAAACACCTCGACTGGTATTCTGTCAATTCATGGAGCCTTGTTTTTGGCCAATGCCTTCAGTGCAGCTTGGTCCTCTTCTTCCAGCATCATCAGTTCCTGGTCATACACTACCTCCCGATATGTTTGAAAGTTGACCATTCCTTTTGATATAGTTACTGTCCTTCCATCTTCCTTTTATGCTTCCTGTGTTGGTAAATATTTTCACCGTAGAATCCTTCAATATTACAAAGCAAGGCTTAAAGTTTTACTTCTGATCTTTCAGCTTGAGAAATGCCAAGCATTATCTTCTCTTTTGGTTTTCTATCTTCAGATCTTTGCCTATGTCATTATAACACTTTACTTTGCCTTCTCGAGCTACCCTTTGAAATCTTCTGTCCAGCTCTTTTAAGTCATCATTCTCACATTTGCTTTAGCTCCTTGACATTCAAGAGCAAGTTTCAGAGTCTCCTCTGAAGTCCATTTTGGTCTTTTATTTCTCCCCTGTCTTTCTAATGACCTCTTGATCCTCCATGTGTGTGATGTCCTTGATGCTGTTCCACAATATACGTCTGGTCTTCGGTCATTAGTGCTCAGTGTGTCGAATTTATTCTTGAGATGGTCTCCAAATTCAGGTGGGACATCCTCAAGGTCATACTTTGGCTCTTGTGGACATGTTCCAGTTTTCTTCAACTTCACCATGAACTTGCGTATGAGCAACTGATCATCTGTTCCATAGCCGGTCCCTGTCCTTGTTCTGACTGATGATATTAAGCTTTTCCATCATTTCTCTCCACAGATGTAGTCAATTTGATTTCTGTGTATTCCATCTGGCAAAGTCCAAGTGTATAGTCAACATTTATGTTGTTGAAAAACGGTATCTATAATGAAGTCATTGGTCTTGCAAAATTCTATCATTAGATCTCCAGCATTATTTCTATCACCCAGGCCATATTTTCCAACTACCTATCCTTTTTTTGTTTCCAACTTTGCATTGCAATCACAGTAATTTTCAATGCATCCCAATTGCATATTTCATAAATTTCAGGCTGCAGAAGTTGGTAAAAAGTCTTCGATTACTATATCATTGGCCTTAGCAGTTGGCGTCTAAATCTGAATAATAGTCACATTAACTGGCCTTCCTTGTAGGTGTATGAATATTATCCTGTCACTACGGCGTTGCACTTCACAACAGATCTTGAAATGTTCTTTTTGATGATGAATGCAGCACCATTTCTTTTCAAGTTATTACTCCTGGCATAGCAGACCATACGAGTGTCCAATTCAAACGGCCAATACCATTCATTTTGACTCACTAATGCCTAGGATATTGATGTTTCTGATGATTTCCAGTGTTCCTAGATTCATACTTCATACCTTCCACATTCCAATTATTAATGGATATTTGCAGCTATTTCTTCTTATTTTAAGTCATGTGACATCAGCAAATGAAGGTTCTAAAAGCTTGACTCCATCCACGTCATTAAGGTGCACTCTACTGTAAGGAGGCAGCTCTTCCCTACTCGTCTTTTGAGTGCCTTCCAACCTAAGGAGCTCCTCTGCTGACATTGTATCAGACAATATTTCACTGCTGTTCATAATATTTTCACTGGCAAACCTTTTTCAGAAGTGGCCTGTCAGGTTTTTCTTCCTAGTTTGTCTTAGTTTGGAAGCTTAGCTGAAAACTTCTTGCCATGGATGACCCTGCTGGTATTCGAATACTGGTAGCATAGCTTCCAGCATCACAGCAACATGCAAGACACCACAGTATGACAAACTGACAGACGTGTGCAGGTTTTAGTAACATGGCTTATAGTAATTTGCTTACACCTATTCCGTCTCTGTCATGACTGCTCTCTAAACAGAAACTCCTATACCATTTCAGATTTAAAAAGACAAGTTCGATGAGATAAAAAGAGGGGGGAAAAGTGGATATCATTTCATAATTACTCTAAGTCCACAACATTTTGTATATTAGTATCCCTCTCCTTTTCCACTTTTAGCCCTTTCTAAAGGGTTTAAAATTAACCCTTTGAATTGACATTTTCAAGAAAAAATGACCATCTGTCAACCCCCCAATTCCAGATGCTCAAGTCAATAGCTTACTTAAAGAGATTATTTAGTTCATTTTCCCCTAAAAACTTCTGTTGACAGTTATTTTGGTAGTTATGTCATTGTGTAGCTTTAGTTATGATTATACCCATGTGTTAGAAACAATTTTATTTCCTCTTGTGTGTTTATATTTCTACATCGTAAAGCCATTTACTTCTTCTGTTGTCTGACATGATGTTCTAAATTCATACATTTACTTTTTTTGTTTATGGAAGTAAATATGTGTATATCCCTTCGCAATTAATATTTTATATGTTATAAGAATTTGATACACGGTTCATAATGATCATGATAGTGTTGAGAAAGATGAATATTATGATAGTGATGGTGGTGGTATTTTTCTTTTTGAAATTTAGCAAAGCAGAAATTGTAATGTCATGGAACAGTGATGTCACAAAGTTCAGGTAACTGATTTTTACTCTTCCCTGTACCAAAACCTTGAGGAAGTCAATTCACTACTTCTCCCATCATATTCACAGTTAATACAAGGTAATAATGATAATATTTTGTAATAACTCACAGGATTGTTATAAGTTTCAAATATCTACTTAAGATGGAAACGTATTTGGAAAAATTTAAAACATCACAAAATTGAGATTTTGGCTTTATTTACATAGAACTCATGATGAAATCACTAGCTTTCTTATATTTTATATTCAACTTCTCAGAGATAATAATTCCAATTTACTTATTTTTTTATTCATTTTTGAGGAGTGGAACATTCCACAATATTAATTATCTAAAGAAGAAAACCTACTCACTTAAAAAACATCAGAATCATTTTTCTTTGAAAAATGAAATAAATTATTTTTTTTTCTAAAATGTGTTGCATTAGCCCACTGAACAGGTACTCTAAAAGACAGTTAAACCTTCCTTAATATTCCAAAAAGATAATAAAATAATTATATTATTTACTGAGGACCAATCAACAAGTACAGGAATATGAATTCTTTTACACTTTTACAGAATTTGTTCAGAGCTTTTCATTTTTTTCTTCTTTTTCTCTGCTTCCTATCTTCCCCAGTGTGTTAATCCCCAGTGAGGTAATCTCTAGAATTTACTCTCTCGACACATTTATTTATGCTATCTATTATCAGCTAACACAACTGAGGTTGACACGAAAAAAAAAATCTGATGGCATACTTCATAACAATAGGCATCTGATTTTTCTCGTAATTTGTTGACCTGTACGTGAATGCCAGACAGAGCTCCATACAATTCCTGAAGCAAAGACCAATTATGTATTCTTATTTTTTAATACTTTTTATTGTTTTTTATATTGCACCCACTTTCTGGTGGTGACATTTACTAACCTCTGACCACCAAATATAAAGGGAATCTAATATAAGATTTGATGGACCATTTGCTGAAAACTTAGACTGTCTCCTTTACAGTAATAATGGTTTTAATTCATACAGCCTCAGGAACATTTAATAATAAAGAAAACATGTGTGCATACCTATCTAAATCTATTTTGAATAATTGTATGTGTGTGTACATATATATATATATATTTAAAACCAAACCTGTTGCCGTCAAGCCAATTCCGACTCATAGCAACCCTATAGGACAGAGTAGAACTGCCCCATAGGGTTTCTGAGGAGCGTATGGTGGATTCGAACTGCTTACATTTGGTTAGCTAGCTCTTGAACACTATGCCACCAGGGTTTCCATATATATATATATATGTGTGTGTATTTATATATACACACACATTGTATGTATATGTACATTTGTATGCTTTTCTCTATATATGTGTGTATATATGATTGTCTATAGACATGTATAAATAAGTGTATATATACATATACATAAATATGTTTATACACATACAAACACACACATAGAATTGTTTATTCTATCCCCTACAGTAGGACCACTTATGCATCATTCTGTTAATAACAGTAACATCTTAGGCATAATGTGTCTCTCAAAAAACTACAAGTGGAAAGTAAGCTTGATTATCTATAAGATTGCAATAGTCATTAGATAGTACTAAAATTCATTTCACCAACGAGCTTTATAAGTTAAGGGAAGTATGTGTTCTTGGAAAATATATCAATGATTTTCACATTATGACTCTGAAGTCACAAAATAGTATGTGGCCTATTTTCTCTGAACTACAATTTCCAGCACTCTCTACATGTTGTTTGTCTCATTCAAGATGCCATTATGTGTCATGAAAGTAATAAATTCTAGCAATGAGAATTAAAATTATTGTATGTTCAATTTTTTTTTTTTTTTTTTTTTACTCTCTTGCCATAAGTCTGTTTAGTCTCTGGTGTCATTTTCCTCTGCTACTGGAGTAAGCTTACAAAATTTTCAAAGGCTGAAAATTATGTTTTGGAGTGGATGGAATTTTAACACTTGATAATTAGTAAAAATAACACTAATAATTATGTAATCATGAGAAGTATTTAGATCAGATATGTGGGGCATTTTATTTTGTTACTAGTATTCCAAGGATTTCTTTTGGAAAGTTAGAAAGTTCAAAACCAAAAAAAACTATGTAATGAAAATTTTCTTTCTTCACTCTATGAAAGCATTGATAGTATTAGTGTAGCACTTACAATTTTTAGCAACAAAAGGGAAAATGCAGTTTTAGTACATTATCCCTGTCCCTAGTAATGTTTGTAGGTTGACTCCAAGAAGTATGAAAAGCATTAGGAAAAGTGCTATTGGACTTGAAAAACAATACTTTTTGTAATATAATACTTTCTAACCTCCTATTATGTCTAACTGAAATATGATTACTGACTCAATCATTTAGTTAATAATTAATTCATTTGCTCAACTATTTATCTGATTTTGATTTAGCATTTTTTAAAATTCTGTCTTAGCACTTAGATTTATATCATTTCCACTCAATTATTTTCTAACTCTGTTCTCAATATTTCTTTGTATGTTATCTGTTGCTTCTTTTTAAAATAAGTCTTTGTATGAATTATTTGTTTTACAATCCAAAAAGCATTTTAACATCATATCAGTTTTACAGAAACATAATGCTAACTTCTCACTATAAAAAACATCTCCTATGATTTAACTTCCCATATTTTCTAAGCCTTGGAATGCTCTACTTGGCCATCTCAAGAGCTTGGGTCTTGAAAATATGTGCCACTTCCTCTTATCATTTCATTTCCTCTTGTAGTGCTACTGACTACTGCAAGAGGAAGAAGACAGTATTTCTCTCCTATATGAACATATATGTCATGTTTCCCAGCAACGTGTGATAAGGGCCGTTCTGTTTAACAGTGGTATTTGACATATAACTGCTGAGTGAACATTTAATACAACATATTATGGTGTTTTGTACCGCCTCAAAGGAAATACTTGAGTTTTGTTTTTTTTTGTGTGTGTGTGTATGTGTGTGTGTGTTTATTGGAATATTGCGATAGAAAGAACAGTGGGCACCCAGAGGTGGCAACATCCTAATCCTTGGGAATGGTGAATATGTTACTTAAAAGGGACTTTGCAGATGTGATTAAAGTTATGAATCTGAATCTGGGGATGTAGAGATTAGCCTACATTACTCTAGGTGGGATCAGTCCAAACACATGAGTCCTTAAAAGAATAAGAGGAAGAAAGAAAAGTAGGTCAGAGAGATGCAATGACAGAAGAAGAAGCAGGAGAAAAGAGCCATGAGAAGGACTCAATTTGTTATCGCTGGATTTGAAGACTGATGGGGTCACAAGCCAAGGTACTTGGTGATATCTAGAAGCTGAGAATGACCTTCAGCTGATAGCCAGCAAGAAAATCGGGGCCTCAGTCCTACAATATCAAGGAACTGAATTCTCCCAACATTCTAAAATGACCCTTCCCCCAAAGACTCCAGAAACAAAAGCAGCCCTAATAACACCTTAACTTTAGTCCCGTGAGGCCAGTGTTGGACTGCAGCCTACAAAGCTATAAGAAAATGAATTTGTGCAGTTTTAGGCCACTTGGCCTCTGGCAATTTGTTGTAACAGGAAAAGAGAACTAATAAATGGATTCACATAAAATGATGTGTGAGAAGTTGCAGACCAGCTCACAATACACCAGTCAAACCCACGACCACTTCCACTGTAGAAGGCAAAAGTTTGAAATATTCAACTTCCTAGCCTCCCTTCCAGTGAAATATAGGTAGACAACTCAGGTCTTGCTACTGCGATGAACGTAAATGTTAGCAAGTGTTATGCCTTTTGTTTTCATTTTATTTCATTTTTGGAGGGTTGAAACATTCATATCTAAGAATAGAAAAATAGAAAGATGTGAGAGATTTGTCTCTGTCCTTTGATAACTGAGTTATTTCACTCAGCATAATGTTTTAAAGGTTCGTCTATATTGTTACATGTGTCAGGACTTCATTTCTCTTCATGGCTGAGTAATATTCCATATTATGGATGAATCGTGTTCTTTTTCTACATCCGTCTGCTTGCGTACATTTAGTTTGTCTCCATCTTTTGGCTGTTATGAATACTGCTGCAAACAGCATTGATATACAAGTATCTGTTAACACTCTTGCTTTCATTTCTTTTGGGAATATTCTTAGAAGTGGTATTGCTGGATCATATGGGCATCAGGATTGGAGGAAGACTCATTAACAACCTATGTTATGCAGATAACACAACCTTGCTTGCTGAAAGTGAAGAGGACTTGAAACACTTACTAATGGAGATCAAAGACCACAGCCTTCAGTATGGATTGCGCCTCAACATAAAGAAAGCAAAAATCCTCGAAACTGGACCAATGAGCAACACCACGATAAATGGAGAAAGGATTCAAGTTGTCGAGGATTTCATTTTACTTGACCCACAGTCAACACCTATGGAAGCAGTAGCCAAGAAATCAAAAGACTCATTGCATTGGGTAAATCTGCTGCAAAGGACCTTTTTAAAGTGTTGAAGAGCAAAGATGTCACCCTGAAGACTAAGGTGCGCCTGACTGAAGCCATGGTATTTTCAATTGCATCATATGCCTGTGAAAGCTGGACAAAGAATAAGGAAGACCGAAGAAGAACTGACGCCTTTGAATTGTGGTGTTGGCAAAGAATATTGAATATACCATGGACTGCCAAAAGAACGAACATATCTGTCTTAGAAGAAGTACAGCCAGAATGCTCCTTAGAAGCAAGGATGGGGAGACTGCTTATTACATACTTTGGACATGTTGTCAGGAGGGCTGAGTCCCTGGAGAAGGACATCATAATTGGCAGAGTACAGGGTCAGCGGAAAAGAGGAAGACCCTTAATGAGGTGGATTGACACAGTGGCTGCAACAATGAGCTCAAGCATAACAATGATTGTAAGGATGGCAAAGGACTGGGCAGTGCTTTGTTCTGTTGTGCATAGGGTCACTATGAGTCGGAACTGACTCGACGGCACATAACAACAACAACATGGTAATTCTATGCATAACTTTTTGAGGGACCATCCAACGTTTTTTCTCAGCAGCTGTACCATTTTACAATTACACCAGCAATGGATAAGTGTTCTGATTCCTCCACATCCTCACCAAAACCTGTTCATTTTCACTTTTTTAATCATAATCATCTTTGTGGGTCTAATGTAATATCTAACTGTAGTTTAGTTTGCATTTGGCTACTAACTGATGATGTTGAGCATCTTTTCATATACTTGTTGACGTTTGTATCACCTTTGAGAAATATCTAATGAAGCCCTTTTCCTATTTTTTGATTGTTTTTGTTAAGTCGCAGGGGTTATTTATATATTCTACGTAGTAAACCCTTATCAGATATATGGTTTCAATAACTTTTCCCCAGTCTGTAGCTTGTCTCTTCACTTTCTTAATACAGTCCTTACACAAAAATCACTTGGATTTTTATACACCAGAAATAAGAAATCCAAAAAGGAAATTAAGGAAAGAATTTCATTTGCAATGGTATTTAAAAGAATAAAATATCTAGCAATAAATTTAAACAAGGAAGTAAAAGAATTGTAAACTGTAGACTATAAAATGTTATGGATAGATATTAAAGAAGACCTAAATAAATGGGAGGATATTCTGTGCTTATGAATAGAAGACCAAACGTTGTTAATATGCTGATACTACCTATATGATCTGTAGATCCAAGAGAATTAAAAAAAAAAAAATTTAACAGATATGTTTTTAATTATTGTAGGAAACTCTTGAGTGGCAGTCAAAATGGCTTAGTTCAATTAGAAAATAACCTGGGAGTGGAGTTGTTCCCCAGGGCAGAGACTTTCTCCTATTTAAAGAAGACTAGGTTCCCTAATGAGTTGGAATCAACTCAGATGGCAATGGGTTTAGTTTTGGGTTATATGTTCTGAGAATAGAATATCTTTTAGATGGTGGTTAACTGCTGTTCCAATAAAAGTGAATTATTTACCTGTTTCAAAAAGCTTGTCATTTTATTTCAATCCCTAAAGGTAAGCATGAAATTTTCCTTAATCAAACAGGTAAGCATGCACTATATTTATCCAAAATCAGTTTATTTTCATGTGTATCTTTATTTTATAAGCAATGGCAAAGGGCATTCAATTTTAGAAAACAAAAAAAAGTAATTTTTTTTTTCAATTTTGAACACTGTTCAGATGTCATTGTACATTTCTTATTTTCATGATTATGGGATGAAATGAGAATAAAATGAGAATTCAGTAATACAGTAAGCCAATATATCAAAACTTACTGGCTTCATCATTATCATCATCATCCTAAGTGCTAACATTTGTTGATTGATTGCTATATGTTAAGGATGGGTGTAAATATTTTACATGTATTAAATCTATGGATCATATTTCATAAAAACCAAACAATACATGTATAAAGAACAAGATTGTGAATGGACATAATTGAAATGCATTTGTTTCCTTCTGGTATCCAAGAAAGTATTTGTTTGTTAAGAGTTAAGTTCCATTATTAATCTGAAAATACTAGGGATATGTTGGCATAGTTTTCTTTTTATCATTAGAGACTTCTACTAGAGGAAAAATACCTCTGAATTGCATACATCAATTTCTAACATTCATTTCCTATCTTCTATTTAATTTTAAACTTGCTGTTAATTCAAGCAATATGTTAATATATTATTGCTTGAACCAAGGAGGTTAGAACAGTTAAGCCCTGGGGCAAAGGATTGTGATGAGATTTTATTCAATAACAAGATCTCTGCCCCAGAGTGTGGAGATCAGAAAAATAAAGTGTTTGAATAAAAATAGACATGCCAGCATGTATATCTAGTTATTTTCTTTCTGAGTTGTATAAACAGTAGTTTCTAAAGATTTGCTGAAGTCGGATAGAGTGTGAATAATTATAATATTTCTTGCTTTAACACTGCCTTTACATTGAGAATCGTTTTTAATTTTCATAACACCCTTTCTTCTTTTCACCAAAAGAAAAAACGGTCTCAGTAGCTGTAGGAGATGTAGAACTCTAGATTCATGTTTGCAGCTTCAGGTATTTCTGTTTCTTGTTAACTGTTTCTTCCCAGCTTAGTTTTAGGTTTCTTTTCAAATGTATTGCCTTGCTTCAACAGTGGGAATAAGGCAGAGGGGAAGTCTAAGATTGAGAGAAGAGTTTAGGAAAAGATCAGGCAAAATAATGAGGGTACAGTTTCTGAAGACGATAGTCCGATCAAGTGTGTGTACACGATGCACGGTGTTGAAAAACATTCAACAAACAATTTTGATTGTTTTCTGTGCCTTAGGCTCTAGATTGAATTACCAGGTGAATAAAACATGGTTATAGTTTTATAGAATGGAGAAGTGAAAGTATGGGTTGTGTAGTCTAAAGAATTCAAACCATATTAATATTATGTGTTGTTAGACGCTAGTTTCTGGCCATCCTTAAGACTCACTTATAGTATCTTTAACATTCCCTACAATCTAATTTTTATTGGGAGAACTGCATCAGATGATGATTGTGAAAATAACTTTAGTGCTTTACTATTTAGTCTAGAATATTGTAGGTGTAACAGTAAGTGGTTATTTGATTTTCCTTTACTTAGTCACAGAAAATCCATAGAATGTCCAGATTTTGCTACTGTCCCAATTGTGTCTCCTCTAGGACATAATACATGCTTGACATCCTTAGTATATAGTTGTAGGTGAGTCTCCTCTTTGCAATGAGTTAATCTCCATTGACAGGTCCCAGGGAGGTTGGAACAGTTAAGTAGTATAAACCCACTGCCATCGAGCTGATTCTGACTCATAGTACAAGCCAAATGGTTGGCAGTTTGAGTTACCTTGGCGTGCCTTGGAAGATAGGGCTGGTAATCTGCTTCCAAAAGGTCACAGCCTTAAAAACCATATGGAGCAACTCTACTCTGACCATGTGGGGTTATCATGAGTTAGAATGGACTCAATGGCAACTAGTCACAAAAAGCAACCATCTGTATTTACTTTCAAATTAATTTACACATAGAAGTTATCTAGCAATACTGAAAACAATGAGGTAATGTGCTAATTCTGTAAGTGTGAATAAAATGAGTATTACTCTTTAACATACAGAAACCGAAAAAAAAAGCACGATGAGATCCTCTAATCTAGTAATGTTGGAAAGCAGGTCAGATACTAAGTAGGAGCCCATCCTTACTTAGTACCTGGAAATTATTCTAAACACTCAATTTGGTTTGTTTATATAATCGATCAAATAAGTTACTAAATCAAGTTCTGTGGCTGCTAACTGAAAGGTTGGCAGTTCATAGCCACTAGCAGTCTGCTTCTGTAAAGATTTCAGCCTTGGAAACTCCATGGGTCAGTTCTACTCTGTCCTGTAAGAGTCTCTATGAGTTGGAATCAACTCGACAGCAGCAGGTTTGGTTTTTTTGATTACATGGGTATTGATAAATCATGCTTTGTTGAACAAACACTATGCACTGCATAGGAAAAATATATTGAATTCAATAAGAAGCTTATAATGTAGGAATAGGGGTAAGGAAAGTGCATAATAAAAACTGACAGTCACAATTTAACACTCACGTGTGTGCAGCATGCAGTGTGTGCAAGAGAGCTGACTGAAGGGCACAAATGAGGTTGGCACAAAGACAGCAAGCAGTGACTGTGGGATGATTTAGGAAAAGATGAATGAGTTGTGGTTAATGTCCCTCTTATAGAACAGGTGTGTATGCAGAATAAAGAGGTGGGCATTCTATTTCAAATTGCTTTTGCAAAAATCCTAGGTGAACTTGTGCCTAACTTATGCCTGACTACAAAATGTGCTTACAAATATCACTTCTGACTTCACAGACCTTACACTGAAGCATAAACACAGATTTTAAGATCAAATGCCAGCCCATAACATTTGGTGATTAGCTCGTCATCACATTTTATAACAAAATAACCTCAATGAATGGTATGCTAAAGCAAAATAAGACTTTTTGAGATACCACAGGAAAACCAACATTTCCTATTAACTACATTTAGATGGTTCAAAACTGTGATAAATGACTTAGAGAGTCTTTATTTGGACAATGAAATTAATTCGCAACTGATAATATTGGAAAACAGAGTGGAGAAGAAAGCATTCCAAGAAAAAAAAAATGGGGTAATCACTACCATTGAATATAATCTCAAATTTTGAGATCTTGACTGTTTAGATGAAGAGCAAAATTTAAAATCACATATGCCATCAACAGGAACAAAGAAATATAAGGAGACCCTTATCAGGGGAAAAGAAAAAAAAAAAAAAAGGAAACATTTCTTGTGGATTTATTGAGCAATAATTTAAAAATACACTTGACTATTCTTCTAGAGCAACTGTCATTTATAGTGTTTTTTCCTATATGGAATTGGAAAAATTGTAAGATATACAATCCCCAGTTTGCAAGTGAGAATGTAAAAGCCAAGAAAAGTGAATAACTTGTATTTCTAATTTAATCATTCCTACAGATGAAACATGAAGTGAAAAAAGCTGAAGGCAATGTCTCTACAGTGATGCAATTTGTACTGCTGGGATTTTCTGATCTTTCACATCTCCAAGGATTTCTCTTTGGAGTGTTCTCCATCATTTACATAATTATTATAATTGGAAATAGCCTCATAATAATACTAACCAGTCTCAATCCTACATTATGGAAACCCATGTATTTTTTCCTGGCAAATTTTTCCTTATTGGAAATTTCTTATGTAACTGTCACTCTCCCCAGGATGCTAGTGAATCTTTGGACTCAGGAGAGAAGCATTTCTGTGCTGGGATGTGCCACCCAAATGTGCTTCTTTCTTATGCTGGGGGCCACTGAATGTTTCCTCCTGGCGGTGGTGGCTTATGACCACTATGTGGCCATTTGTAACCCTCTGCACTATCCTCTAGTCATGAACCAAAAGCTGTGTGTCCAGCTAGCAATTGGCTCCTGGATCATTGGCATCCCGGTCCAGATAGGGCAAACAGCTAAAGTTTTCTCTCTACATTTTTGCAATTGTCACCAAATTAACCACTTCTTCTGTGACATCCCTCATATTATCAAGCTGGCCTGTGGGGACACTTCTGTTCATGAGATGTCTGTCTATGTAGTAACTATATTGATTGTCGCTGTCCCTTTTATGTTGATACTTGCCTCCTACAGTAAAATCATTTGCACCATTTTAAAGTTGCCAACAGCCTCAGGACAGGCTAAAGCCTTCTCCACATGTTCTTCCCACCTGCTGGTTGTGGTTTTATTCTTTGGATCTGCTACCATCACCTATTTAAGACCCAAATCCTATCATCCTGCTGGAATGGACAAGCTACTGTCTCTTTTTTACACCATAGTGAGTCCACTGTTTAATCCCATAATATACAGCCTTAGAAACAAAGATGTTATTGCCACACTGAGAAAATTCTTTCTTAAAAAGTAGCAGGATGAGGTAGAAACAACCTAAATCCCCATCAATATTGCTCAATCATAAAGAGAAATAAAGTCCTGATACCACAAACCCAAAACAAACCACAACATGGATGAAATTTGAAAATTTTATTTTTAGGGAAATAAGTCAGTCACACAAAGACAAATGTGTTGTTTCCTCACTTATAGGAAATATGCCAATATATAGAAACCAAAGGTTAGCAGTGATTATGGGAGCAGGAAGAAAAGGAGAGTTTTTACCTAGGAAGCATTGAGTTTATGTTAATGGTGGTGGAATAATTTCTAAAAGGGTAATCATAGCAGTTACACAAGAAGAAGGTATTTACTGTCACTCAATTATGCATGCAGAAATTGTTGAATTGGCAAATGTTTTGTTGTGTTTATTTCACTCCATTTTTAAAGTACTATGATGAGCTTAATTATTAACACTTTAAGTGTGTGTCACACAGTTATGAAACATTTCAGGTCTCTACATTTCCCTGTTAACAGGTTACTTCTAGCTTATGACGTACCGTGAGATACCTAGCCTGAAGTTTACTGTGCTTGAGTGTATACTTGAAAAACTGGTCTAACCTCACTGTTCCATATCTATACAATAATCTTCTTGTATGAAGATAAAAGTGTGATCTGTTCCGCACTTTCTGTATAAAAACTAAGAGCATAATTCAAGCTAAATTTAATATATTTACATATTCTGGCAAGTATACAAGGTTAGTTTCCTTAATTAATCAGTTGTCTGAATTTTCATACTTGTATTTTTTAGTATCCTTTTCTGTTTCTATTTCACAGATACTGGGCAATAGGAAACAAAGTCATTGTGTTGTTTCTGATTGGACAACAAACCAAAAAACCGATCCCGTTGCTGTCGAGTCGATTCCTACCCATAGCAACCCTATAGGACAGAATAGAACTGCACCATAGAGTTTCCAAAGAGCACCTGGGGGATTCAAACTGCCGACATTTTGGTTAGCAGCTGTAGCACTTAACCACTATGCCACCAGAGTTGCTGACTGGAAAATAGTAAATGAAAAATGAGTGTTTGTTGAGTGAGTAATTAAATAAGTTCATGAGTAGATGGATACTGCTGTCTCCTACCTCAAACTTTTGTGTAAATCTAGAGGTTTTCGTGCATCAATGAATATTGACAACTTTAATGTTATTAATTATTAAATTATTAAGCCTACTATGTACCTACGTTGGATTGTTGTTGTCAGCTGCTGTCCAGTCAGCTCTGACTCATGGCCACCCCATACACAAAGGGGAAACACTGCTGGTTCCTGTGCCATCTGCATAATCAGTTGTGTGGGTCAGTCCATTCTGATCCACAGGGCTTTCATTAGCTGATTTTCAGAAGTAGAGAGCCAGGCCGTTCTTGCTGGTCCGTCTTAGTCTAGAAGCTCCACTGAAACCTGTTCAGCGTCACAGTAACATTCAAACCTACACTGACAGATGAGTGATGGGTGTGCTTGAGGTGTATTGGCCAAGAACTGAACCTAGGTCTCCTTCCTGAGGACAAGAATTCTAACACTGAAACACCAAAGCTCCCCATGTAAAAAAAGAGTGATTCAAATCATATCCACAAAAGAAAGCTTAGATACTCTTAGTTCTCTCCCTAGTAACTTCCTGCCAGAGCACACAATGTAAGAGAAAACTCCTACTCACCTCAACCAGTTTAATTTCCAGGTATTTCTACCTTCTTTTTAGCAGCTATGGCCTAATGCTCTGGTTTATTTCATCTCTTTCATGACTGCACTCCCAACAGCAACTCCTAAACCACTTCAGATTTTAAAAGAAAAAAATCTATGAGATAAAAGGGGAGGAAAAAGTCAGGAGTTTTTTTCTTAATTCCCTAAAGTTCGCACCCATTGTGACTATATTAGTTTGGCTAATATTTGCAAACTTTAGTCCTTTCCAACGTGTTTGAAATTATCAAACCTTTCAAGTAGCTTTATCAAAAAAGATGACCATCCATCAACAGAGCCATTAATGCCCATCCTGCCAACTCCAGATCCTCAAATCAACAGTTCACATAAAGATATTATTCAGGGCATCTGTCCCTGAGAACTTCTATTAGCAGTTCTCTTGACAATTTTGACATTCTGTAATTAGTTATGATTGCACATATGTATACAAGGCAATTTAAGTTCCTGTTTTATAGTTCTACATTATATAGTTATTTACAATTATGCATTAATTTTTTTCTTTATGGAAGTAAAAATGCATGTATCAAACACCTTATACGCATATAGAAAACACCTCAGAGGATTTGATTCCTTGGCATGGAGGTATAGGCTCATGGCTTCATGGGCCATCTCAGTTAACTGGCATAATAATGTGTTTAGTGTGCCTGTTCTATCTTGTAGTTCATTGCGTAGTGCCTTGGGTCTTAAAAGCTTGCAAGCAGCCATCCAAGGGACAACAGTTGGTCTCTATTCACTTGGGACAACAAAGGAAAAAGAAGAGTCAAGAACAGAAGGAGGGTATGGAATGTGTGGCTACTAGCCTCCGTGAACAACTGCCTCCTTTGGCATGAGCCCAGAAGGACTGCATGGTGCCTGGCTATCATTACCAAATATTTGGATCCAAGATTCCATAAAGGAATCCTGATCAAAAGGGGGAAAATGAAGAACAGAATTTCAAATTCTCATAGGCTCCAGACTTCCTGAAGCCATGAAGGTTGGGTGAACCCCTGAATTATTACATAGAGAAAGTCTTTAAACATTAATCCAGAAATGTTTCCAGAAGTTATCTTGAAATAAAAAAAAAAAAAACTCAGAAAAAGAGAGTGAGAATCCTTGCACAAGTTGAACAATGTAATCAATGTCACTAAGTTGCACATGTAGAAGCTGTTGAATTGGTATATGTTTTGCTGTATATATTTTCAATGACAACAACAAATTAAATGAAATTTAGAAAAAATGCATGCAGCCCTTCTCATTTAATATTTTATATTTTACAAGAATTTGATACATAGTCCATGATAATGATGATGATAGGAATAATGAATATGGTTTCAATTGTGGTGGTATTTTTTTATTTTAATAAAGGTGTATCACATTGTCATGAGACAACACTATACCAGCAGTTCAGATAACTGATTTTTATTACTAATATCTTGAAGAAGTCATTTAGCTAATTTTTTCATCACATTTACAATTAGTAAAATGACAATTATAACATTTCCTGACTATATAATTCCCTCACTAGTTCATGATTGCAGTAAGGTCTCTATACACTTCTTGAAGCAAAATCTGTAATTCACTTGCATTTATCATGTCTTTTTTTCCCCTGATTTTTTATTGTTCCAGCTTTCTCGATGACGTCATTTACTGACCTCTGGCCACATAGTGGAGCCCTGGCGACCCAGCGGTTAAGAGCTCGGCTGCTAACCAAAATGTCGGCAGTTTGAATCTACCAGCTGCTCCTTGGAAACCCTGTGGGCAGTTCTACTCTGTCCGATAGGGTCGCTATGAGCCGGAATCAACTTGACGGCAGTTGAGTCCGGTTTTGCTTTTTTTGGCCGCATATGAGGAATCTATGATTTGGCGGATCTTTTTCTGAAGATTCAGGTTCTCCTAACAGAATGTGTCTCTAAAAAAATACATGTGGAAACTAAGTATGATTATCATAAGATTGTAGTAGTCATTAGATATTGTACTAAAACTCATTTCACCAAGGAGTTTTACAAGTTAAGGGAAATATGTGTCCTTAGAGCGTATATCAAAGATTTTCACATTGTGACTTTGAGTCACAAAATAGTATGTAGTCTATTTTCTCTGAACTACGATTTCCAGCACCCTCTACGTGTCGTTTGTCTCATTCAAGATGCCATTATCTGCCAGGGAAGTAATAAATTCTAGCAATGAGGAGTAAAGTTGTCATGAATACATTCAATTTTTTTTTACTCTCTTGCCGTTACCTCTTTAGTCTCTGGTATGATTTTCCCCTGCTTTTTTTTTTTTTTTTATTATTGGCGTAAGGTTACAAAATTTTCAAAAGGCTGAAAAATAAGTTTTGGAGTGGATGGAATTTTAATAGCTGATAATTAGTATAAATAACACTAATAATTACATAATTATTGAGACTATCTAGATCAGATATGTGGGACATTTTATTTCATTACTAGTAATACAAAGATTTTTTTAGAAAGTTCAAAACCAAAAACAACTATGTCATGAAAATTTTCTTTCTTCACTCTATGAAAGCACTGATAGTGTTAGTGTAACAATTACAACTTTTTAGCAACAAATGGGAAAATGCAGTTTTAATACATTTTTCAGTGTTCCCAGTAATGTTTGTAGGTTGACTCCCCCAAGTATCAAAAGCATTAGGAAAAGTGCTATAAAAAAAAAAAAAATAGTACTTGAAAAACAATGTTTTTTCTGGTATAATACTTTCCGATTCCTATTATGTCTAACTAAAATATGATTACTAGCTCAATCATTTAGTTAATAATTAATTCATTTGTTCAACTATTTATTTGATCTAGCATTTTTTGTAATTCTGTCTTAGCACTTAGATTTATATCATCTCCACCCATTTACTTTCTAATTCTGTTCTCAATATTTCATTGTACGACACCTATTGATTCTTTTTAAGATATGTCTTTGTATAAATTATTTGGTTTAAAATCCAAAAAAGCATTTTAACATCATGTCAGTTTTATATATACATAATGCTAGTTTCTCACCATTAAAACATGTCCTATGATTTTACTTCTCATATTTTCTAAGCCTCTGAATGCTCTTCTTGGCCTTCTCAAGAGTTTGGACCACTTCCTCTTATCAGTTTATTTATTCTGGTACTGCTACTGACTATTGCAAGAGAAAGAAGACATTACTTCTCTCCTATATGAACATATATGTCATGTGTCCCAGCCATGTGTGATAAGGCCCATTCATTTAGCAATGGTATTTGGCATATAACTGATGATTGAACATTTAATACATATATATTATGGTGCTTTGTACTGCCTCAAAAGAAATCCTTTTTGTGTGTGTGTGTGTGTTTATTGGAATATTGTGATAGACAGAATAGTGGCCACCCAGAGATAGCCACATCCTAAACCCTAGGAATTGTGAATATGCTCCTTAAAAGGGACTTTGCAGGTATGATTATAGTTATGAGTCTGAGGATGGAGAGATTAGCCTAGGTTACCCTGGAATGCTCAATCCAATCACATGAGTTCTTAAAAGAATAAGAGGAAGAAAGAAGAGTATCTCAGAGAGCTACAATGACAGAAGGGGCACGAGAAAGGAGCCATGAGAAGGACTCAATTTGCTATTGCTGGATTTGAAGGCTGATGGGGCCACAAGCCAGGAACTTGGTACCATCTAGAAGCTGAGAACGGCCTTCAGCTGACAGCCAGCAAGAAAGTAGGGGTCTTAGTCCTACAGTGTCAAGGAACTGCATTCTCCCAATAATCTAAAATGATCTTTTCCTCACAGCCTCCAGAAACAAAGGCAGTCCTGATAATAACTTAACTTTAGTCCTGTGAGGCCAGTGTTGGGCTGTGGCCTACAGAGCTGTAAGATAATGAATCTGTGCAGTTTTAAGCCATTCAGTATATGGCAATTTGTAACAACAGTCAAAGCAAACTAATACGTGGATTCACATAAAATGATGTGTGAAAATTTGCAGACCGACTCATAATACACCAATCTAATCCATGACCACTTCCACAGTACAGGGAAAAGGTTTGAAATATTCAACTTCCTAGCCTCCCTTCCAGTTAAGTATGGGTAGACATCTCAGGTCTGGCTACTGTGATGAACTTAAATGTCAGCAAGTGCTGTGTCTTTTGTTTTCACTTTATTTCATTTTTGGAAGGTTGAAGCATTTATATCTAAGAATAGAAAAATAGGAAGATATAAGAGACTTGTCACTGATATAATACTTTTTAAAGCCTTGGACTAGCTAACTCATCCCCCCAGATGTTTTGCTGTGTGAAATATATAACTAAGTTTTATTTTATATATCTGAATGTAATTCTGAAAGAGATAATATCAACAATATTAATGTTCTACAGTATTTGGGGACAGACAACTTCTCCTTAATATGTTTTCCAAGTGATGCAGAAGACCTTTTGTGATAGGAAGTGTGTTCTCAGGAATGCAGGTTTTGGTACTTGAATGAACATGGTATGATTGAACACATCAAGGGTTCAAAAGATGATTTTCTGTGATATGTAAATATTTAACATTCTCTCATATGATGTATAAACTTTTGTGGATATAGACAGCTTGAAATATCTCAGTCCTTTACAAGAATTTAATATACTTAAAGTAGCAATGGGGGCAGTAATAAGAAAGGCCTTAGAATGGTCCATTTCAACATTCTTCACAGGCAACATTCAGTGACATTGATTTTGCTTATGATGTCACTCAACCATCACCACAATCAATTTACAGATATTTCCATCACCCTTAACAGAAGCTCTTTGTTCCCTAAGGAAACTGCCCCCCCCCCCCGGCTTTTCCCTCCCTCTGCCCATCCCTGTAACCACTAATAACATTGGTCTCTACACATGACTATTCTAAATATTTTTTGTAAGTGGGATCATACAATATTTGTCCTTTTGTGACTGAATTATTTCACTCAGCATAATATTTTAAAAGGTTCATCTGTATTGTAACATGTATCAGGACTTCCTTTCTCTTTATGGCTGAGTAATATTCCACTTTATAGATGAATCACATTCTTTTTATATATCCATCTGCTTATGGACCTATAGGTTGTTTCTGTCTTTTGGCTATTATGAATGTAGCTGCAACAAATATTGGTATATAAGAATCTGTTAACACTCTTGCTTTCAACCCTTTTGGGTATGTACTTAGAAGTGGAATTGCTGGATCATATGGTAATTCTATGCCTAACTTTTTGAGGAAGCACCCAACGTTCGTTCTCAGCAGCTGTACCTTTTACAATTCCACCAGCAGTGGATAAGTGTTCTGATTCCTCCACATCCTCGCCAGAACTTGTTGATCTCCACTTTTTTATTCATAACCATCTTTGTGGACCTAAAGTCATATCTAACTGTAGTTTTAGTTTGCATTTGGGTATTAGCTGATGATGTTGAGCATCTTTTCATATGTTTGTTGGTCATTTTTATCATATTTGTTAAATGTCTATTGAAGCCGTTTTTGTATTTTTTGATCGAGTTGTTTTTGGTAAGTTGTAGGGGTTATTTATATATTCTAGATGTTAAGCCCTTATCAGATATATGGTTCCCAATAATTTTTCCCCAGTCTGTAGCTTGTCTCTTCACTTTGTTAATACAGTCCTTACACAAAAATCACTTGGCTTTTTATACATCAGCAAGAAGAAATCCAAAAAGAAAATTAAGGAAACCATTCCATTTGCAGTGGTATTTAAAGAATAAAATATATAGCAATAAATTTAAACAAAGGAGTAAAAGACTTGTACAGTATAGACTATAAAATGTTATGGAAAGACATTAAAGAACACCTAAATAAATGGAAGGATACTCTGTGCTTATGGATCGAAGATCTCACGTCGTTAAGATGTTGATACTACCTAAACAATGTATAGATTCAAGAGAATTCTCAAAAATTTAACCAGATATGCTTTTTATTATAGTAGCAAACTCTTTGAGTGGCAGCCAAAATGGCTTAGTTCAATTAGAAAGTAACCTGGGAATGGAGTTGCTCCCTGGACAGAGACCTTCACCTATTTAAAGAGGACTAGGTTTGCTATGAGTTGGAATCAACTCAATGGCATCGGGTTTAGTTTTGGGTTATTTGTTCTGAGAGTAGAATATCTTTGAGATGGTGGTTAACTGCCATTCCAACAAAAGTGAATTATTTACCTGTTACAAAAAGCTTATTTGTCATTTTATCACAATCACTAAAGGTAAGCACGAAATTTTCCTTAATCAAACAGGTAAGCATGAACTATATCTGTCCAATATCAAATTTATTTTCACAGGTATCTTTATTTTATAAGCATTCAATTTTAGAAAACAAAAAAGTATTTTTTTTTTCAATTTGAACACTTTTCAGATAGTCATTGTATATTTCTTATTTTCATGATTATGAGATGAAATGAGAATAAAATAAGAATTCAGTAATATAATGGGCCCATATATCAAAACTTATTATCTTCATCAATATCATCATCATCCTAAGTGCTCACATTTATTGACTGATTACTATATGTTAAGGATGGGTATAAATATTTTACATGTATTAACTCATAAAAACCAAATAATGTATGTATAAAGAACAAGATAGTGAATGGACATACTTGAAATGTATTTGTTTTCTACTGGTAATTAAGAAATTGTTTGTTAGGAGTTAGGTTCTATGATAAAGCTGAAAATACTAGGGATATGGTGCTATAGTTTTCTTTTTATCATTACAGTCTTCTACTTGACAAAAAATTCCTCTGAATGGCACTCGTCAATTTCTAATATTCATTTCCTATCTTCTATTTAATTTTAAACTTGCTGTTAATTCAAGAAATATAATTAATATATTATGGCTTGAACCAGGGAGGGTAGATCAATTAAGCCCTGGGATACTAGCCAAAAGGTTGTGATGATGTTTCGATTGATAACAAAATCTCTGCCCCAGAGTGTAGAGACTAGAAAAATAAACATAAAGTGTTTGAGCAAAAATAGACATGCCAGCATGTGTGTCTAGTTATTTTCTTTCTGAGCTGTATAAACAGTAGCTTCTAAAGATTTGCGGGAGTCAGAAGGAATTTGAATAATTATGATATTTCTTACTTTATTACTGGCTTTACATTGAGAATCATTTTTGATGTTTATAACACTGTTTCTCCTTTTTATAGACAAAAATTGAGGAAAAAAAAGGTTTCAGTAGCTCTAGGAGACACAGAACACTAGATTCCTGTTTGCAGATTTAGCTGTTTCCTTTTCTGGTTTTTCCTTCACATTTTAATTTCAGGTTTCTTTTCAGATGTCCTGCTCTGCTTGATCAGGGGGAATAATGCAGAGAGGGAGTCTAAGATAGAGAGAAAAAAAAAAAGATAGAAGAGTTTATGAAAAGATCAGAGAAAATAACGAGGCTATAGTTTCTGAGGACGATGGTCAGATCAAGTGTGGCTGTAGGATACATGGTGGTGACGAAAAGTCGACAAACAGTTGTGATCATCTTCCATGCATTAGGCTCTAGATTGAATTACAGAGGTGGATAAAACATTGCTATTTTTATAATTTTGTAGAATGGTGAAGTTAAAGAAAGTATGGGTTGTATAATCTAAAGAGTTAAAATCATATTTTATTAATATGTGTTAGATGCTAGTTTAAGACCATCTTAAAGACTCCTTACAGTATCTTTAACATTCCCTATAATCTAATTTTTATTGAGAGACCTGTGTCAGATAATGACGTGGAAATAACTTTTGAGCTTTACTGTTTAGTCTAGAATATTGTAGATGCTACAGTAAGTGGTTGTTTTTCCTTTACTTAGTCACAGAAAATCCCTAGAATGTCCAAATTTTGCTACTGTCCCAATTGTGTCTCCTCTAGGACATGATACACGCTTAACACCCTTAGTATGCAGTTATAGGTGAGTCTCCTCTCTGCAAGGAGTTAATCACTATTGATGGGTCCCAGGGAGATTGGAACAGTTAAGTGCTGGAATACTAATCAAATGTTTGGCACTTTGAATTTACCCTGATGTGCCTTGGAAGATAGGCCTGGCAATTTGCTTCCAAAAGATCATAGCCTTAAAAACTCTATGGATCAGTCCTACTTTGACCACATGGGGTTGTCATGAGTTAAAATGAACTCAAAGGCAACTAACCACCAAAAAACAACCAGTTGTATTTACTTTCAAATTAATTTACACATATTATAGAAGTTATCAAGCAATACTGAAAACAATGTGGCAATGTACTAATATTTTAAGAGTGGATAAAAAGAGTATTATTCTTTAACATACACACAAAAAAACAAAAACATGATTAGATCCTTTATTCTAGTAATGGTGAGAGTCAGGTCACATTTAGGTAGGAGCACATTCTTACTACTTGGAAATTATTCTAAAGATTCAATCCATTTGATTCATTTATATAATCTATCAAATAAGTTATTAAATCAAGTTATGTGACTGCTAAACAAAAGATCGGCAGTTGGACCCCACTAGCAGTCTGCTTCTGTAAAGCTCTCACCTTGGAAACCCTATAGGTCCGTTCTACTCCATCCTATAGGGTTGCTAAGAGCTGGAATCAACTCGAAGCCAAAGAGTTTGGTTTTCTTGTGATATGGATATTAATGAATCGTGTTTTGTTGAATAAAATGCTATGCATTGCATAGAAAAATGTACTGAATTCTCTAAGAAGCTTATAATGTAGGAAGAGGGGTAAGAAAAGTACGTAATATAAATTGACAGTCACAGGCCAACACACGCGTGCGCAGTATGCAGTGCCCGCGAGAGAGAAGACTGAACGGCACAAACGAGGTCGGCAGGAAGACAGCAATTACTGAACATGGCATGATTCGGGAAAACATGGATCATTTGTAGTTAATGTTACTCTTAAAAAATGCGTATGTGTGAGGAATAAAGAAGTGGACATTCTATTTAAAATTGCTTTCTTGAGCATAACAGTTGGGTGAACTTGTCTCTAACTTATGCCTGACTATAAAATGTAAATAAAAATGATGACTTCTGACTTCACAGACCTTACATTGAAATACAAGCGGATTTAAAGTTTAAATGTCAGCCCATAATATTTGGTGGTTAACTCATCATCATGTTTTATAATAAAATAGCCTCAATTTATAGTATGTTAAAGGAAAACATGACTTTTGAGATATCATGGGAAAATCATCATTTTCTAATAACTATATTTAAATGGTTCAAAACTAGGATAGATGACTTACAGAGTATTTATTCCCACAATGAATTTAATTTTCAATTGATAGTACTGGGAAACAGAATTGAGAGGAAAGCATGCCAACTAAAAAAAAATGGAATAATTGCTATCATTGAATACAATTCCAGATTTTGAGGGTTTAGATGAATAGCAAACTTTATTTTTTTATTTTATATTTTTATAATTTTTATTGTGCTTCAAGTGAGAGTTTACAAATCAAGTCAGTCTCTCACACAAAAACATATGCACCTTGCTGCACACTCCCAATTACTCTCCCCCTAAGGAGACAGCCTGCTCTCTCCCTCCACTCTGTCTTTTTGTGTCCATTTCACCAGCTTCTAACCCCCTCCACCCTCTCATCTCCCCTCCAGGCAGGAGATGCCAACATAGTCTCAAGTGTCCACCTGATCCAAGAAGCTCACTCCTCACCGGCATCCCTCTCCAACCCATTGTCCAGTTCAATCCCTGTCTGAAGAGTTGGCTTTGGGAATGGTTCCTGTCCTGGGCCAACAGAGGGTCTGGGGGTCATGACTACCAGGGTCCTTCTCGTCTCAGTCAGACCATTAAGTCTGGTCTCTTTATGAGAATTTGGGGTCTGCATCCCACTGCTCTCCTGCTCCCTCAGGGGTTAGGCGAACAGCAAACTTTACAATCACGTATGTGATCAAAGAAACAAGGAAATACAAGAACACCCATAGCAAAAAGAAAAAAAAAAATATTTTGTATGGATCTACTGAACAAGAATTTAAGAAAACACTTGACCATCTTTTTAGAGCAACTGTCATTTATAGGAATTGTTCTTATAGAGAACTGGAAAAATTGTAAGACATGCCACCCACAGTTTGCAAGTAAGGGTGCGAAGCCAAGAAAAGTGAAGTAAATTGTACTTCTGATTTTATCATTCCAACAGATGAAATGTGAAGTGAAAAAAGCTGAAGGCAACGTTTCTAAGGTGATTCAATTTGTACTGCTGGGATTTTCTGACCTTTCAAATCTCCAAGGGTTTCTATCTGGAGTGTTCTCCATCATTTACATAATTGTTATAATTGGAAATAGCCTCATAATAATACTAATCAGACTTGATCCTGCATTACAGAAACCCATGTATTTTTTCCTGGCAAATTTTTCCTTATTGGAAATTTCTTATGTAACTGTCATTCTCCCCAGGATGCTAGTCAATCTTTGGACTCAGGACAGAAGCATTTCTGTGCTGGGATGTGCCACCCAAATGTGCTTCTTTCTTATGCTGGGGGCCACTGAATGTTTCCTCCTGGTCGTGATGGCTTATGACCGCTATGTGGCTATTTGTAACCCTCTGCACTACCCTCTAGTCATGAACCAAAAGATGTGTGTCCAGCTAGCAGTTGGCTCCTGGATCATTGGCATCCCAGTCCAGATAGGGCAAACAGCTAAAGTTTTCTCTCTGCATTTTTGCAATTGTAACCAAATTAACCACTTCTTCTGTGACATCTCCCCCATTATCAAGCTGGCCTGTGGGGACACTTCTGTTCATGAGCTGTCTGTCTATGCCGTAACTATGTTGTTTGCTGCTGTCCCTTTTATGTTGATACTTGCCTCCTACAGCAAAATCATTTCCGCCATTCTAAAGTTGCCAACAGCCTCAGGACAGGCTTAAGCCTTCTCCACATGTTCTTCCCACCTGCTGGTTGTGGTTTTATTCTTTGGATCTGCTACCATCACCTATTTAAGACCCAAATCCTATCATTCTGCAGGAGCGGACAAACTGCTATCTCTTTTCTACACTATACTGACTCCGATGTTTAATCCCATGATATACAGCCTTAGAAATAAGGATATCATTGCCGCACTGAGAAAATTATTGCTTAAAAAAAAGTATGACAGGTGGAAACAACCTAAGGGTCCATCAGCAGATAAATGTGTTACATTTAATATTGCTCGATCCTAAAGAGAAATAAAGTCCTGATACACAGCACAACATAGATGAAACTTGAAAACTTTATGCTGAATGAAATAAATTAGTTGCACAAAGACAAATATTTTATGACCTCACTTACGAGAGTAGGGAGAAAAGGAGAATTTTTACCTAGGAGGCATTGTGTTTATGATAATGGCGGTGGAATAATTTGTAAAATGGTAACGATAATGGCTGTACAACATGAAGAATATATTTAATGTCACTCAATTATGCATGTAGAATTTGTTGAATTGGCAAATGTTCTGTTGTGTTTATTTCACTACATTTTGAAAGCAGTATGATGAGCTTAGTTATTAACATTTTAAGTGTATGTCACACAGTTATGAAATATCTCAAATCTCTACATTTCCGCATTGACAAGTCAACCACTTCCAGCTTAGGAGGTGCTTTGAGATACCTAGCTTAAAGTTTACTGTGCTTAAGTGTATACTTGAAAAACTGATCTAACTTCACTGTTCCATATCTATACAATAATCTTGTTGTATAAATAAAACTGTGATCTCTTCCACACCTCCTTTATTAAAACTAAGAACAAAATTCAAGCTATTAAAATTTTTAGCTTAAATATTCTTCCAAGTATACAAGATTAGTTGCCTTAATTAATTAGTTGTCTAAATTTTCATACTTGTATTTGCTAAAATTCTTTTCTGATTCTATATCAGAGACACTGGACAATAGAAAAAAAAAACATTGTTTTGTTTGTGGCTGGATAGTAGTAAATGACAAATGAGTGTTTGTTGAGTAATTAACTGAGTGCATGGACAAATGGATACTGCTACCTCCTACTTCAATCTTTTGGGTAAACCTAGAGATTTTAGAGCATCAATGAGCATTGAGAGCACATTTATTAAACCTACTATGCACGTATGTGGGACTGTTGTTGTTACCTGCTGTCCAGTCAGCCTGACTCATGGCGACCCCATACACAATGGACGGAAACACTGCCTGTTCGTATCCCATCTGCATGATCGGTTGTGTGGGTCAGTCCATTCTGATCCATAGGGTTTTCATTAGATGATTTTTCAGAAGTAGATAGCCAGGCCTTTCTTTCTAGTCCATCTTAGTCTAGAAGCACCACTGAAACCTGCTCAGCATCATGGTGACATTCAAACCTACACTGACAGATGGGTGATGGCTGTGGTGGCGGTGCACTGGCCAAGAACTGAACCCAGGTCTCCTGCGTGGAAGACAAGAATTCTAACACTGAACCACCAATGCCCCCCATGTAGAGTGATTCAAATCACATTTGCAAAAGAGAGCTTACATACACTTAGTTCTCACCCTCGTAACTTCCTGCCAGAGCACACAATGTAACAGAAGACCCCTACTCACATCAACCAGTTAAATTTCCACATATTTCTATGTTCTTTTTAGCAATTATGGCCGAATGCTCTGGTTTATTACATCCCTTTCATCACTGCACTTCAAACAGCAACTCTTATATCACTTCAGATTTAAAAAAAAATAAAAGCCTAAGAGATAAAAGAGGAGGAAAAAGTTTGAATTTATTTCTTGAATCACCATGGTTCACACCATTATGATTATATATATTTGGCTGATGTTTGCAAAATTTAGTCCTTTCTAAAGTAATTGAAATTAGTAAACTTTTTAACTGGCATTATCAAGAAAAGTGACCATCTGTCAACACAGCCATTAATGCCCATCCTGCCAACTCCAGATCCTCCAATCAACAACTCACATAAAGATATTATTCAGTACATCTGTCCCTGAGAATTTCTATTAGCAGGTCTCTTGATAATTGTGACATTCTGTAAGTTAGTTATGATTGTACACATATATGCAAGACAATTTTAGTTCCTCTATTGCAGTTATATTTCTCCTTCATCAAGCTATGTACATCTTCTGCCATCTGACATGATGTCCTACATTTATGCACTTATTTGTTTCTTTATGGAGTAAAATGCATATATTAAACACCTTATATGCATATACCAAACACATCAGAGGACTTGGTTCTTTGGTATGGAGGTATAAGGTCATGGTTTCATGGGACATCCCAGTTAACTGGCCTAATAACATGTTCAGTGCGTCTGTTCTACTTCATAGTTCATTGTATGGTGCCTTGAGTCTTAAAAGCTTGCAAGCTGCCATCCAAGGCACAACAATTAGTTTCTATTCATTTCAGACATCAGAGGAAAAAGAAGAGTCAAGAATAGAAGGAGGATATGGAATGTGTGGCTACTTGCCTCCATGAACAATTGCCTCCTTTGGCCTGAGCCCAGGAGAACTGCATGGTACCTGGCAAACATCACTGAATATTTTGATCAAAGATTCCATGGAGAAATCTTGATCAAAAGTGGAAAAATGCAGAATGGATTTACAAATTCTCATGGACTCCAGACTTTCTGGAGCCACTAATGTTGGATGAATCCCTGAAAATATTACCCTGAGATAAACTTTAAACCTTAAACCAAAAATGTCCCCTGAAGTCATCTTAAAATGGGATGTAGTTTAACTTAACTACTAAAAAAGGTCTGCCTTGAGCATTTGGCTATTTTAAGAACTGTTCAAATGGGATCAAAATAATACCAGCAACTCGAAAGATTAGATAAGAATCTTCGAGGGTAGTAAGTTTATGTTAATGAAGGGGGAACAACTCAGAAAATGAGGATGAATATAATCAATGTCACTAAACTGGACATTTTGAAACTGTTGAATTGGAGTATGTTTTGCTGTGTATATTCTCAAAAAAACATAACAAAATGAATAAAATTGAGAAAAAAATGCATACATCATTTTTCATTTAATATTTTATAAGATACAAGAATTTGATAAATAGTCCATGATGATGATGATGGTAGTGATGACAGAAATGACTATTATGGTGGCAGTTTTGGTGGTAATTTTTTAAAATTTAATAAATGTATATCACAATGTTATGAGACATTGCTATCCCAGTAGTTCAGATAACTGATTTTTAACCTTTTTATTACTAATATCTTGAACAAATCATTTAACTAATTTTTTCATCACATTTACAATTAGTAAAGTGACAATTATTATAACCTTTCCTGATTATATGATTCACTGACTAGCTCATGATTGCCACTAAGATCTCTATACATAATTTCTTGAAGAAAAACCTATAATTTACTCTCTATACATAATTTCTTGAAGAAAAACCTATAATTTACTTTTATTTATCATATCTTTTTTTCCACTGAATTTTATGTTGTTCCAGCTTTCTGGATGGTGTCATTTACTGACCTCTCACCACGCAGTGGAGTCCTGGTGACCCAGTGGTTAAGAGATTAGCTGCTAACCAAAACATCAGCAGTTTGAATCCACCAGTCACACTTTGGAAACCCTGTGTGGCCGTTCTGCTCTGTCATATAGGATCACTATGAGTTGGAATTGACTTGATAGCAATGGGTCTGGTTTTATTTTTTTTGGCCACATATGAGGAATCTAATATATAATTTGTTGGACCTTTTTTTTTTTGAATATTGAGGTTCTCTCTTTCATCGTAAGGGTGTATTTAATATACTCATCCTCAGATATACATGTTTAATAAAGAAGAAAATATGTGTGCATTCCTGTCTACATCCAAATTGGATGATTGTTGATACACACACAGGATTGCTTCTTCTATTGCTTTGACAAAGACCATTTATGCATTGTCTTTTATACATCATTTATATATTAAAATTTTGGTAAACTTGTTTACATCTTGTTACTCTATAGTGCCGTTACTCTCCTTCCTCTATATTGTCATTTTTTTCTGCTGTTGGAGTAAGATTATACAAGATTCATATGCCTAAGATTTATCTTTTGAAGTTAATGGGATTTTAACTTCCAAGGCACCTCTGGGTGAGTTTGAATTGACTACCTTTAGGCTAGTATTCTAGCACTGAACATCCAAGAACTCCTATATATACACTTATATATACAAATAATTTAATTAACAAAAATTAAAAATAATATAATTATGTGAGTTTTGTTGCTTTTCCTTGCAATCTCTATATGAATTAACATGTTTCTGAAATGTTAAAAGTGCTAGATTTTTTTTAGGTAGGTCAGAGTCTCTTACATTCCTAAAAGAGGCGGCTTCACAGACATATGTGCAAATTCTGTAGCAGTATTCATATATTAAAAAGTCCTCGGGGAGTGCAAACATTTAAGAGTTCAACTACTAGCCAAAAGGTGGGTGGTTTGAACCTACCCAGAGATGCCACAGAAGACCTGACTGGTGATCAGCTTCTGAAAGATCACAGCCTTGAAAACTCTATGTGCAGTTCTATTTGGCACACATGAGGTTGCCATGAGTCAGAATCTACTTGATGGTAATGGGTTTGATTTTTTTGTATGTCTCTTTTTTGATGTTGTTGAAAGTCCTTCTCAAGTTCCCTTTTAGGTTTATTTTGTCCTTCTACAACAAGTAAGTATTCTGTATGTCTCTATTCTCTGAACAATTTTGTATAATTTGATATAGTTTCTTTCTAAAATATTTGTAATTCACCAGTGAAGTCCTTTGTGATCTGAGGTTTTTTTTGTAACAAAGTTTTGAGGGATATTTTTTTCTGGATACAAGATAATGTTGTTAGGTACCATTGAGTCGGTTCTGACTCATATTGACTTTAGGTACAACAAATAACACTGCCCCATCCTGCACCAGCCTCACAATCTTTATGTTTGAGCCCATTGTTGTAGCCACTGTGTCAATCCAACTCACTGAGGGTCTTCTTTATTGCTGACCCTCTATTTTACCAAGCATAATGTCCTTCTCCAGGGACTGGTCCCTCCTTATAACATGTCCAAAGTATGTGACTCAAAGTCTCACCATCACTGCTTCTAAGAAGCATTCTAGCTGTACTTCCAAGGCAGATTTGCAGCTGAGCTGGGTCTGGGTTTTCTTGCAATGTTCATTAGATTCATTTTAACTTATGGCTCCAAATATTTGTATTATTTACACATTATAAAGTGATGAGAATATTTTCTTCTTGATCCTTGCTCTAATGGTAACTAAATAACTTGTCAGTTCACTTATGTTTTTGAGTGGATTTAAAGTAGCTTTCTGCATTATTATTTTTTTTTTTCCAGGAAGGGAGTTGGTCTCAATATCTTAACAAGCTATATACACAGAAAGAGAACCTCTCCTCTTACAAATTTTTTTTGCTAATTCTTAGAAATATCATTGTTTCTCTTACTTTTACAGCTTCTCCAGTATTTATTTATTGGAAAATTACCATTAGCCTTTGCTAGTTTGATACTTGTTAAAAACACAAGTTCAATATTAATTCAATTTTATTTTAATTAATTAGAAAACCAGTTCGACATATTGAGGTATTGACACCAAGGGAAGGGAAATTCAGAGGTCGGGGTTTTTTGTTTGATGATGGTTTACTTGGATCTGAAGTATAAGAGTATCATGCGCAAACGGACATGTGATATCAACCTGTCAAAGTAACAGAAGAGTGGCTTAAATGAAAATAAGCAAATTTGAAAAAGATATTTACAGACTGAGAAACAGAGCATTGTCTAGCCTCATGAAAGATCTGGGTTGTGCCAAAGATCTCTAAGAACACTGAAAGATTACGGAATTTTTGATGATTTGAAGAAACTTGCTTACTAATTTTGTGTTTGGGTAATTTGCCCTGGTAACATCTAGTGTGTGAAAGATGTAAAACTCTGTAGGTTCTGTAATACAAAGAAAGCATTTTGAAATTATTCAGCTGAGCACCTTCTAAATGAAAGAGTAGTACCCAGGAAATTCTGATTTTTAAGGTTCAAGATGTATATTCTAGATGTTTTAGTGATAGTAACATATATTTTTCCTGATGATTTCCTATATCACGTTAGTTGCAAACTCCAAGACAAAGCCTTAATATAGACTCTTCTGACAGTACTTGTCCACCCAATCTCCTGATCCCTAGTATTCAAAGTGATGTTGAAATTCATTCAATAAGTTGTTAAATATAAGTATTTTATTTTTCCAGTTATAGAATGTTGATTTGATTCTTTTTTGTGAATTCTAATTTGAATTGGATGAAAAAATTTTCCACTCTTTTTATTGATAGCTAACATTTTATCATTTTATTTAATAAAATATTATTTTTGTTTTTGCTTGCCAAATTTAAAAGACAATCATCGCATTTTTTAATATTTGAACTATTTTCAAAGAACCCCTTAAAGTAGGTCTTTCATAGAATTCTAAGTATCATTAAAAATAATCTCAAAATTAGTAAGAATTAAAATTACTATTCAAATTGATGCTAACAGTGGTTATCTAATAATTACTTATGCAACTAATTTAAAAAAAAAAAACCTAACACAATGTCAGTAATCCTGCTAATTATTCCCCAGGTTTCTCTTTAAAATGAGCATGTTTGGAACCCTTCAATTGTTAGGTCCCCAATGCCATGAGAATGTATTTAAAAGCCCTTGGATCTATTGACAAAAGTATTCATCCAGGTTCTTGGAAAACAGTTCTTTCCTTGGTAAGTAACTTCTGTGGCTACTAGACTGGTTTTAATGGTGTATAAATTGGCTTTCATGGACCTAAGAGAAAGAACCATTAATTTATGTTCAAAAATGTGGAAAAGCACCTTTATCTGTCAGTACTGTACCCACAAGGTAATGCATCATACATCACCTTTTCTGATACAACTTCTTTGTAAATGTAAAGCATTTAAAAAAGCTTTTACATATGTATTACAGATAAGAGAGCTGAAGCATGACTGGTTCCCTGATATTTTGAATTAATTTAAACTTATTGTCTATCTTAAGATTGTGTTGTGATATCTTTGGGGAAAAAAATAGTGAATCAAAGCATATTGATTGGATCTTTTTGTTAACTTCTGTTTAAAACAAGAATCTCAGGACTGCTGTCTTCTCCTACCACTATACTTAATGCCTCTTTACTTCCCTCTCACCTTTGTGTAGATGAAATATTTTTAGACTATAAGAAGGAACGATCAATGTGAAGTTTCCAGAAGTATGTGCTCTGTTCAGTAAATATGTAAGCCACTTATTCCTTCCCTCAGCTTCCCTACGTCCCGCACCCTGTCTTATTGTGGCCACATTATTCATAGTCCAATCACCCTCAAGGTTACTGTCACAGGCCTTGACTTTGGACACATACAAATTTTAATTTGCAGCTACCAACTACAAGACCTTATATTATGCTAAGCTTTAAGTTTCTCATCCAAAATAAAAAAATGAATAATGACGATCTATCGACGAAAGAGCCTATTTATGTATCATAAGGCTTTGGATGCAGGCTCTTAGGTTCCAATGCTGTCTCTATTACATCCTAGCTCTCAAATCCCAAGTGTCTTATTTCCCTTATTTGTAAGAGAAAAATGATAATAATAGTATGTAGATCAAACCTTGGTTATTTTTGTTGTGACAATTTAATAAGATATATGTAGTCTTTAGGATATCACCTTGAAGCTAACAATCACTATATAAATGCTAGCCATTATTAATAAAACCTTGGCTTACAGCTCTAGTCATAAATATGATTAAGTGAGAGCAGTGTGGCTATTGAGACAAGTTTTTGATGTTTTCCTAACTGTGTCAGCCACTCTGAAAAGTAACTACATGGATGGACAGATAGGTAAGTGTGTAGGTAGGTAAGTAGATAAATGGATGGTTGGATGGTAGGTGGACAGGGAGATCATTTTTTTTTTATTTGATCAGTACAGCAACCCTGTGAGATATTTGTTATCATTCATATGTAAAAATAATATATTTTATATTAATTTGCCCAAGATCCCACAGTACTCTTGTAGTCAAGATAGAATTCCAACCATATTTTTTCTAAGTCTAAAGCAGAGGTCTTATCTTTCCTAAATAACCTGATTATAGTGAAAACAGGTGAACTAAGAGTAAGTTAACTGCTGTCTTGCTGTAGTGCTGCATCTCATTCCCACTCTTGGATACAATAACGTGACCACACAAGTAATTAACCCTTCTGATTCTCAATAGATTCTCTGTGTCTGTGCCATAAAAAGTGGTTTTAGTTACTGAATGAGATAAAGTTGATAGCACCGTCGCTGAGTTTTTATACATGTAATGAGCTAGTGACCCAAAAACATTTTTAATTCCCTTCTTGGGATCTCTGAGGCAACACTAACATAGCTCATTGGATGCTTTGCTCATTTGTTTTCATATATTTTTCAAGTCTATCCTTCAAGGTTAGCTTCAAATTTCTTACTGTTCCAGGTTGTTAAAATTCTTTCAACTGTTAGAAGTATTCTGAAACCCCAGGAAAATTGATTGACAGATTTCTCAGTATAAATACCCTGAATTATAAAAACATAAAAAGTAATAGCGGCTACTATATTTCAGTGAGAAGGACATATAGAATGATTTTATTTCATTTGAAGTAACTTAAACCTTTTTTTGTGTGTGTGTCTACTTACTTATTTAAACCAAAAACAAACACAGTGCCATCGAGTCGACTCCGACTCCCAGCAACCCTATAGGAGAGAGTAGAACTGCCCCATAGAGTTTCCAAGGAGCACCTGGTGGATTCGAACTGCTGACCCTTTCATTAGCAGCTATAGCACTTAACCAACTACACCAGCAGGGTTTCTACTTACTTATTTAATATTCATTCTGTGCTCATTGGAAGCTGGGCACTGTGATTGATGGAACGATATATATTTAACAAATTTAATCTGCTTGGCTAATACAGGGTTTATAGAATTACCCTAACTTCTTTTAAAAATATACTCATGGTAGGTAATTAGTGACATTGGTTTTATTTCACTAATATTACATTACTTTATATTAACAAGAAATAAGTACAAAAAACAATTAGCTGGTGTATGTTTTATTATACCTCTCTATCTTTTGACTATAATTTCTTGAGAGAAAAAGCAAATGCCTCCATAATTCTCCTCATTCTAAGGCATGTTCTACAAGTCGTTTTCTGTTTAATAAATATCGATATTTCTTCTTTCCTTTATACAATCCTCAGTCCATTCATTAATCCATCTAATCTTGTACTGTAACTATAGTGTTACATTTCAGGTACAAAAAGGTAAGCAAACTCCAACATGCCCTCTGTACTATGGAGCCAACTGTTCATTGGAAGAAATAGTCATTAATGAAAGAAATTAAATAAAACTTGCGACCATGGAATTTAACAGCTATTGAATTCTGAAATATATCTCTCAAATTTTGTATTTGAAGAGAAGTTTCTTTACTTGACTGATGGCTTGTTGAACAATCAAACTAATTTATGATTACATCTAATTTTATTTCTCTTTCATTATTATAATGTTTTAGGATATTAGGATTCTCAAAAAAGGAAAAAAAATTAATAATATGGAACTGATAGAAGGAACAATCAAACTAATTTATGATTACATCTAATTTTATTTCTCTTTCATTATTATAATGTTTTAGGATATTAGGATTCTCAAAAAAGGAAAAAAAAATTAATAATATGGAACTGATAGAAGGAAACTACACCTTGGTGACTGAATTTGTTCTATTAGGCTTTCCAGCATGCCCTGAACTGCAGATTGTCCTATTCCTGGTGTTTCTGATGTTGTATGGTGTGATTCTAATGGGGAACATTGGCTTGATAATGTTAATCAGAATAGATTCCCGTCTTCAAACCCCCATGTATTTTTTTCTCAGTAACCTATCCTTTGTAGACCTTTGTTATTCCTCAGTCATTGTTCCCAAAATGCTGGTCAACTTCCTCTCAGAGAACAAATCCATTTCCTATTATGGCTGTGCCCTGCAGTTCTATTTTTTCTGTACTTTTGCAGATACAGAATCCTTTATCTTGGCTGCCATGGCCTATGATCGCTATGTCGCCATCTGTAACCCTTTGCTGTATACAGTTGTGATGTCCCGGGACACCTGTGTATGGCTGATTGTCTTGTCCTATATTGGTGGCAACATAAGCTCCCTGGTTCATACATCCTTTGCCTTTATTCTGAAATACTGTGACAAAAATGTGATTAATCACTTTTTCTGTGACCTCCCTCCACTGCTTAAGCTCTCCTGCACAGACACCTCAGTTAATGAGTGGCTCCTCTCCACATATGGCAGCTCCATGGAAATCATCTGCTTCATCATCATTGTTATCGCCTACTATTTCATTCTTCTCTCAGTCTTAAAGACTCGCTCTTCCAGTGGGAGGAAGAAAGCCTTCTCCACATGTGCCTCTCACCTGACTTCTGTGGTCATTTATCAGGGGACTCTACTGTTTATTTACTCAAGGCCCAGCTCCCTGTATTCTCCCAACGCTAATAAAATCATCTCGATGTTCTACACCATTGTCATCCCAGTGCTAAATCCACTGATTTACGGTTTGAGAAACAAAGATGTAAAAGATGCAGCTAAGAAAGCTCTAAGATCAAAGACAGATTCCTAATGAGACGTTAAGCTCCGGGGACTCACCAATTCCCCAATTATAAACTCTGATTGGGAAACTGTAATCATTTTACCAGTACACACACAACTTCTCACACAAGGGATTTTACCAAGCAGCTAAATGCGTTTTCTTTTATACACAGTCGAAAGCATTTCATAACCCCAGTATATAAGACTTCGTTTAAAAGTGTTACAATTGCCACTAAATAAGTCAGACTAGTGTTTAAATGTTTCTAGCTTGGGTTTCATGCTCAAACAGGTTGCATCAGGCTGTCTTAACACATACAGTAAATACATTGTTTTTGTGTGTGTGTGTGTGTGTGTGTGTGCTGTAAAAAAAAAACAGAATATCTCATATACACGGGTAGATTACTGGATGACAGAAGGAGCCAGATTGCTTTGGTTTACATGTCAACTCTGTGCCCGACTAACAAATAGCACCTTGAGCAAGCTACTTAATTTATGTGTGCCTTGGTTTCCTCATATGAGAAATCGGGAGAATACAGTAACCATGTCACTGGTTGTTGAATGATAAAGTGCATTAGTGCTGAGAGTAGCGCTTAAGCCATTTTAGGCACTGAACAGATGTTAGTTATTGTGTGTGTATGTTTATACAATATGCTCACCTTCATTAATAAAGGCGTATCATGCAATGAGATAGTGAGAAGCAGGACTGCTAGGAAAGCAGTAACAGAAAAATCAAATCCCAGTTTGCTGAATAGCAGTTCAGCTCCTTGCAGAGAACCTTCTGTGTCCAATCCACTCCAAAGTACTTTGGGAATTTTTTTTAAGTGGGAGTGGAAGAATAGGTTAATTACTACACAAAACATTTGTTTTTCCTTTTTTCTGTTACCTTTTTCTACACCAAAGTATTACTGACGGTGTAAACCATCCTCCTACAGCATCTCAGAAACAGAAGAAGTGCTGATGCCTCACAGGGTCCTGCCTGCATCCTCATGAGGAAGTCAACCCACAGAGCAGAGCAGAAAACCCAGGAAAAGGCGTTTGACAATGGAAATTGAACCACGTGATTATTGGGAAATGTATTTCAGTAACTGATGTTTTTCTATATATGATTATTATTGCATAATAATGAATTTTATAATCCATGTTCTAGAAATGTCAGCATTGAAAGGTATGTTTAAATCCATGTACTCTTTGTTGTAAAAACCTGCAAGATGTAGCCAAAGTCAATTATCAGTTGTTGATTTCTTTCTATTATCAATTTTCTCTGGAGGTTTTCTTGAGATTTCTGACCAACAGTGGTTCTCCTGAGCACTTCTGTTGCTTAATTTGGAAGAGAACACACTCACATCCAGCTACAAAGACAATCGCACTGTTTAATATTAGATTAAATTTCAGATTTACTTAGCCAAGGTTGTAGAGGATCATGCCAGCCACGGAGAGCAAGATTAGATATATTATCTCAACACAGCTTTTCATTGCTCCAAATTATTAACATATATAAGCATGTGATAATATTTGTATTGGAAAGTATAAAGCTGCATATAAAAATCTCATTTTTGATACACCACTGTCTTTTCGTACTCAAGAAAAGAGATTATATCTCTTATGGGAAAATATAAATGTTTTCAGAGAAGGGACTGACTGAAAATAGAGGGTGTCGGTATTTTTTCAATGTGTTCAAGTGGAAGCACTTACATAGATGACACCATGACTCTGTATATGAGGTGGCTATCATCTTTTCAGCTTTCCACATGGCTTATGCTACTTTTCTACCAAAACCCAAACCATACCGATTGCTGTCAATTCTGACTCATGGCAACATCATGTGTTTCAGAGTAGAACTTCACTACATAAAGTTTTCAATGGTTGTGGCCTTTTGGAAGTAGATTGCCAGGTCTGTTTTCCGAGGCACCTGGGTTGACTCAAACCTCCAAGCTTTCAGTTAGCTGCAGAGCACGTTAATCTTTTATACAACCCAGGGATGCCATGGTGAAGAAAGCATCACTTAACACTAATACTGATACAAATATTTATAGCAGCAAATATTCGTAATAGCCCAAAACTGTAAACAACCCATGTGTCCATTCAGTGATGTATGGGAAAACAAAATATAGTATATAATGGGATACTATTCAGCCATGAAAAAGGATGGAGTATTGATACATATTACAATATGGATGAACATTGAAAATAATATGCTAAAGAAAGAAGTCCAGCAAAAAAATTCACTTATTACATGATTCTACTGTTATGGCTGTTATGAAATGTCCAGAATAGACAAATGCATAGATTCACAAAATAGGTTGTGGTTTCCAGGATCTGGGGGGATTGGTGAAAGTACAATGTTAATGGGTACAGGCTGCTTTTTGGGATGATGAAAAATGCTATGGACTTAGATAGCTGTAGTGGTTGTACAAGCTTGTGGACATGCTACATAACACTAAAACGTACAATTTAAAGGGATGAATTTTATAGTGTGTGGAACATAAAAAAGAAAAAAAAAACTACCACTGAAGAGTAATAACATTCCTAAGTCAGTAAGTGAATGAGAGTGTTGTAGAAATGGAAGAAACAAAAACAAGAGTAGAAAAGAGTTGGGAGTGATGAAGTAGAGAATCTATTAAGTTTCAATGGATTTCTGATTTGACTGGACAGAAGGAGGTATAGATTCAGGGTAGCTGAAAATCATAACATAAAAATAAGTTTCGGTCATCTTCCTAACATTAATTTGATGACAGGAGTAAAAAATTGAGAGCTCAGCCTTTGCTAAATTCTTTTAGGTATTCACAGGGTGTTATGGATTGAATTGTGTCTCCCCAAAATGTGTATCTACTTGACTACACCATGACTCCCAAGATTGTGTGGTTGTCCATCATTTTGTGATCTGATGTGATTATCCTATGGGTTGTAAATCCTACCTCTATGTTGTTAATGAGGTGGGATAGGTGGCAGTTATACTAATGAGGCAGGACTCAATTTATAGGATTAGGTTGTATTTTGAGTCAATCTCTTTTGAAACATGCAATTCCCTGTGAACCATATGACATAGTTACTTAAGTGTACAAAGACTGGACCATCATCCTCATTTCAATCCTTATGTATCAGCAGTGAGACACGCACACACACGAACGCGTTACACACATATAAATACACATATGCATAAGAAACAAAGTTTATATATTTCAGAAATTTTATTAGCCCTCTGCTCACTTCCATTCTGTAATGAAACAGTTAATTTAAAATCCAAAGATATGCGAAGTATGTGTTCTATTCTGTTGTTTCCATTTATTTTTGCATTTCTGTTTGAATGTCAAGATTTGTAACTTTGCATCCAAGCTCTTTACAAATCATAAGAACATTGTGGCACAGCAGGGATACAATTCCAGAGAAAACTTTAGTAAATGTACTTCATGTCTCTCCAAATAGTTGATGTAGACCAAGATTAGTAACAACAATTTTCATTATTATCAACTCAGTGGTATGCTCACTGATTACAGATCTAAAATGCAAGCTTTTAAGCCAATCATGATTTCTGAGGAGCACATTAATTGTGATCACTTTTTCTGGCACTGTGAATATATGCAAGAAAACCAGATGCTTAGTCATGTGTCTTTCAGGTTTGCTCTCTAACACTGGTATTTTTTCCATATTGTTTTTATTTTTTTCATGAGCTAATAAATGCACTCTTGGCAGGCATTATTTTGAAAATGGATCGAGATTTCAATTCATCCAACTTCACTTCCAGAGATAAGGACGTAAAGTCCAAAAAAAAAAAATTAAGAACTAGGAAGTCACATGCCTCATGAAACCTGGAGGTTTAGATCAAAGTTTCTCGACTTCCTATCTGACATATAAATATTTTTTATTATTGTCAAAAAAAAAATGCCTCTTTAGGGAGCAACACATCTGAATATTGTGAAGATAAAAAAGATGTTTTACAGGAACAAATTTATTTCTACTTATAGACAATATTTTGTGGATGTCCAGAAGTGTTAAACATAAATCTACCAATTTCTGGATCATTTTATCAACAGTTTAAAATAAGAACAAAGGACAGTAGAAAGGAAAAATTGTCCCTCCTTGAGTGAATTCTTTTTTTTCTTCTTTGAATTGCTAATAGGAAGAGATCAAAGTGACCCTCTTCAGCATGTTTCTAGTTATTTATGTCATTAACCTCCCGGCAGAGAAACTATTGAAGTTTGTCAAGATTTCATTTTACTTGGATCCATATTTAACACCCATAGAAGCAGATGGCAAGAAATAAAACAATTTATTGCACTGGGAAAATCTGCTCAAAAGGCCTCTTTAAAGTGTTAGTAAGCAAAGATGTCACCTTGGGGACTAAGGTGTGCCTGACCTGGGACATGGTGTATTCAGTTGCCTCTCATGCATATGAAAGCTGGTTGATGAATAAGGAAGACTGAAGAAGAATCGATGCCTTATGAATTATGGTGTTGGAGAAGAATATTGAATATACTATGGATTGTCAGAGGAACAAACAAATCTGTCTTGGAAGAAGTACAGCCAGAATGTTCCTTTGAAGCGAAGATGGCAAGACTTTCTCTCGCGTACTCTGGGCATGTTATCAGGAGACGCTAGTCCCTGGGGAAGGACATCATGCTTGGTGAAGTAGAGGGTCAGTGAAAAAGAGGGAGACACTTGAGGAGATGGGTTGACACAGTGGCTGCAACAAAGGGCTAAAAAATTGCAACAATTTGAGGATGTCATATGACTAAGCAGTGTTTGCTTCTATTGTATATAGGGTCCATATGAGTCAAAGCCAATTCAAAGGCACCTAACAATGACAACCTTCTGTGGAATCATGGAATGATTGTTTTAATTAGAATGGACTCCCAGCTTCAAACGCCAATGTACTTTTTCCTCAGCCACCTATCCTTCTGTGACCTCTGCTATTCCACAGCAATTGAGTCCAAGATGCCGGTGGACATATTAGCCAAAGACAAATCAATTTCCTTCTATGGCTGTGCTCTGCAATTCTTCATCTTCAGTCTTTGGAGATTCTGAGTGTCTCCTGCTGGTGGCTCTAACCTTTGATCAGTACAAAGCCCTTAGCAACCACTTGCTCTATACAGTAAACATGTCCAGTAGTGTGTGCTCCATGCTTATGTTTGGAGTTTACCTGGTAGGCATGGTGGATGCTTTGATATATACCACATTAAATTTCCATTTATTTTTTTGTGAGTCAGATGAAATTAATCATTTCTTCTGTAATTTGCCTGTACTTCTCCTCCTTTCCTATTCTGATATTCAGGTCAATGAGCTGATATTATTCACGGTTTTTGTTTCATTGTACTGAATACTGTTTCTGCTGTTCTTGTCTCTTATGGTTGTATTATCTTCTCGGCCTTAAAGATCTACTTTTCTGAGGGAAGATTCAAAGCTTTCTCCACCTGTACCTCTCACTTAACTGCTGTTGCAATTTTCCAGGGTACTATGCTCTTTATGTATTTCTGGCCAAGTTCTGCCTACTCTCTAGATGGCATTTCCTTAAAAAGCTAGAAATAGAGATACCATATGATCCAGTAATCCCATGCCTAGGAATCAACCCTGGAGGAATAAGAGCTGCCACATGGATAGATATATGCACACCCATGTTCATTGCAGCACTATTCACAATACCAAAAAAAATAGGAACAACCTAAATGACCACCAACAAATGAATGAATAAGCAAATTATGTTATATACATATAATGTAACACTACACAGCAATAAAGAACAATGATGAACCCACAAAGTATCACACAACATGAATGAATCTGGTAGAAATTATACTGAGTGAAACAAGTCAGTCTCAAAGGACAAAAATTGTACGAGAACACTCTTATTAGAACTCTAGAAAAGGTTTGCACACAGAAATAAACATTTTTTGATGGATACGAGAAAGAGGAGAAAGGGAGAGGGGATATCACTAACTAGATAGTAGACAAGTGTCAACTTCGGTGAAGGGAAAGACAACACACAAATTGTAGGGAAAGTCAGCACAACTGGACCAAAGCAAAAACATAGAAGTTTCCTTGACACATCCAAACACTCTGAGGGACTGAGTACCTGGGTCTGGGGCCTGGGGATCATAATCTTAGGGAATGTCTAGGTCAATTGGCATAACAGAGTTCATAAAGAAAATTTTCTACATCCCGCTTCGGAGAACGGCTTCTAGGGTCTTAAAATCTTGCAAGTGGCCGTCTAAGATACAACTATTAGTCCCATCTTGTCTGGAGCAAAGGAGAATGAGGAATACCAAAGACACAACGAAAATATTAGCCCAAAGGTCTAAAGGACCACATGAACCAGAGACTCCACCAGCCTGAGCCCAGAAGAACTAGATAGTGTCCGGTTACCATCATACAGTGCTCTGAAAGATATCACAACAAAGAATTCCGTACAGAATGGGAGAAAAATGTAGAGTAGAATCCAAATTAAAAAAAAAAAAAAAGATCAGACTTACTTATCTGACAGAGACTGAAGGAACTCTCAAGACTATGGTCTCCAGGCAGTCGGCTAACTCAGAACTGAAACCTGCAGTCTACTACTTTTCAGACAAAAATTAGACAGGCCTATAAAACAAAAATAACACTCATGAAGAACATGCTTCTTATTTCAATCAAATATACAAGACCAAATGGCCAAAAGCAAGATGACATGGCAGGAAGGGACAGGAACTTGTTAATGGACACAGGGAACCCAGGGTAAGGATGAGTATGCTGTCACATTGTGGGGACTGCAACCAATGTCACAAAACAACGTGTATAAATTTTTAAATGAGAGATTAACTTGAGCTGTAAGCTTTCATCTGAAGCTCAATAAAATTAAAAATACGTATTTTGGTAAAATGTATATATTTCAAAACATATGCCAAGTAAACAGGTTTTTCATGTACAATTCGGTGACACTTATTACATTAATTATATTGAGGAATCATCACCAGTATCTGTTGCAAAAAGTAATTTTTAAAAATAAACAGCAGTCACCTATTCAATGTTTATTGCAGCACTTTTCACAATAGTCAAAAGGAGGAAACAACTGAAAGGTTCGTCAACAAATTAACAGATAAACAAATTGTGCTATATACACACAATGGATCACTACTCAGCCTTAAAGAGAAATGAAGTCCTGATCCAAGCCACAATATGGATGAACCTTGTAAACCTCATGCTGAGTGAAGTCAGTCAGTCTCAAAAGTATAAATGCTGTATGATCTCATTTATAAGAAAGACACAGGTATATGGAAACCAAGGAGCCCTGGTGGCACAGTGGTTGAGTTCAACTACTAACCAAAAGGTTGGCGGTTCAGATTCACCAGCCACTAGGTGGAAACCTATGGTGCATTTCTACTCTATCCTATAGTGTTGTTATGAGTGGGAACCAACTTGGCAGCAAAGAGTTATTTTTTGGTTTTATAGAAACCAAAGATTAGTGGTTATCAAGGGTGAGAGGGAAGGTGAAGAGGGAATTTTTGCTTATGAGGAATTGCGTTTACGTTAATTGTAGTGGAATGACTTGGAAAAGGATAGTGAGAATGGTTGTACAACTTGAAGAATGTAATTAATTTTACTGAATTATACATTTAGAAATTGTTGATCAGGTATATATTTTGTTATGTATAATTTCGCTACTATGTATAGACAGGTCAATAGAGAAAGACTATAGAGATTTTTTTTTCGTGAAAGCATTACCCTAACACGTGTTTTCTTAAAGTCATTTTTTTAACCTATGAACTAAATGAGAAGAAACAGCCCTCAAAGTCTGTTTATTTCTACTTTTTGTTCATTATCCACCAAAAAAAAAAAAAAACGGAAGACAATTAAAAGCAAACATTTAATAGTCTATTACTTTTAAAACATCCTTGTTCTAGAGACTGAGAATTTTGGGAGAAACAAATACGAACAGAAAAAAAAAAATTAAGATAGAGTGGGTTATGTGTAATGAATGTTATACAGTCATAAAATCATTGGGTTGGGGGTGGTTGACGTGGTTGGGGGAAGGGAATCAGACCGTGATTAATGACAATAAAGGACAACCATTAAAGGGAGGTCATATTTCTAAATGAGGAAGTAAAGAAGGTGGCTTTAGAAATGGAAGAAACAGGATAAGCAATGGAAAAGAGATTAGAATCATTTAGTAGAGATTGTATCTGAGCTTCATTACATGTGTGATTTGACAGGAGGATGGTAGCCATAAAGCATGGCATTAAAAAAAATAAAATATTTCTTTTTTTTTTTTTTTGCATGGTATTAGACTCAATTATTGTTACAGGATACTGATCATTTTGAATGAAAACTTCAGGCTTTGCTAAAGTTGCTGCCGAATTCACAGGGGAAAAATACAGAATCAGAAATTTAATTAATCGCATGTTTGTATAACACAGAAAAATGAGGCAGAGACTTCAGAGATTTAAGTCCCAAATGTCACTAAGTAACAATAAGATGTGACCTTCCTTGTGCTCGCCTACCTAAAACCAGAACAGAAAGACATGCTCATTTCAGGTAGGATTCTGAATTGCCAAATTAAAAGAATACAGAAAAAAAATTTTTCTGAAAAATGAGGAACCAAATATTGAGGAATTTGTAAATGAATAATTTTATACTTAATTATTCAGTTAAATAAACTCGGTAATCTAATAGCCAAACCATAATGTTTTATGGTTGAAGCTGTGAAAATTTGACTGACATCATTAGTATGAGTAAGTAGATATTTTATTAATTTATATTTTAACTAAAATTCATTAGTAAATTATTAGTTTTATTACTGTTCGAGTGATTTCACTACATACGTGAATTTTAGATTTTTCTAGTGCTATTCCAACCATAATTGATGTGTCAAATTAAAAATGCCAATTTGTATAAATTTGAATTCATATGAACCAAATACTATAATACCTAAGTACAGAAAAAAAAAGAACTCAGACTACCATTCGCATTTCGATTTTTATATACCAACCAAAATATTCACACAAACACATACATACACACACAAGAAAATGAATCCTTTATAATTCTTAAACATTTGCTATTCCTCTTTCCTTTCTTAATTTTTACAGAAAATTCAACTTAGAAATCCAAAGAGATACAAATACATGTGTTAAATTCTGTTTTTCCCACTTTGTATCACTTCTCTTTAGTTTGTCAACGGACACATCCTTCGGGTTCAGATCAGTCACATAACTTGGTTGTAAATGCTCGTCACAGAGGAAGTGTGACAGAAAAGTTGAATAAAACATGTTTCATTCATGCTTCATTATTCAGTTAAAAATCAAGGCGTCATAGACCAAAACAGTAACATGATCATTTTCATTTGTTAATTTCTGTGCAATATTATTGCTGAATCTTTAAAGTCAATTGTATTTCAGGACAAATACAATAAAAGTGATTGCTTTTTCCTCCAATGGGCCATTTATCTGTATACGTCCGACGTTGAGGCCTGTGCCCTCTGGCTGTGTGTCTCTGACTACTGCGGTGTTGTGTATCACTCTCAATCTGGAATGGGCCTTAGGTTTATTTCAAACCCACTGTCTAAGATAATACAGTGGAGGACAATACAAATGACAGATATCATGAATGACACATGGACTTAGAATCGAAGTTTCCAAACTTTGTGTTCCAGACATTTTCATTATATATATTTTTTTCAATAAACCCCAGACCAAAAACCCATTGCTGTCAAGTCAGTTCTGACTCATAGCTACCCTAAAGGACAGAGCAGAACTGCTTCATAGAGTTTCCAAGGAGCACCTGGTGGATTCGAACTGCAGACCTTTTGGTTAGCAGCTGTAGCTCTTAACCACTATGCACACCACCAGGGTTTCCAATTACACTGCCTCTTTAAGAGTTACATTTATCTGGGCTTCTTTCTGTGGATGAAGACAATTTACAGAAAGAAAGACTGCTGTCTTAAAAGATAATATTTTGTGAATGTCCAGAAGAGTTAAACCCTGATGTATCATTCTCTTGATCATTTTTTGTAGCTGTTTAGAACAAGAACAAAGGAAAATGGATGGAGAAAATTGCTCCTCTTTGACTGAATTCCACCTCTTAGGAATTACTAATAACCCTGTGATCAAAGCAGCCATATTCATCATGTTTCAGGTTGTTTACATCATTATTCTTGTGGCAAATCTTGGAATGATCATTTTAATTACAATGGACTCCCAGCTTCAAACACCAATGTACTTTTTCCTCAGCCACCTCTCCTTCTGTGACCTCTACTATTCCACAGCAATTGGGCCCAAGATGCTGGTGGACCTCTTAGCCAAAGACAAGTTGATTTCATTCTATGGCTGTGCTCTGCAATTCTTCATCTTCTGTATCTTTGGAGATTCTGAGTGTCTCCTGCTGGCAGTGATGGCCTTTGGTAGGTACAAGGCCATAAGCAACCCCTTGCTCTATACAGTCAACATGTCCAGCAGGGTGTGCTCCGTGCTCACGGCTGGGGTTTACCTGGTGAGCATGGTGGATGCTTGGATACATACAACCCTAACTTTCCACTTATGTTTCTGTGGGTCAAAAGAAATTAATCATTTCTTCTGTGATTTACCTCCACTTTTCCTCCTTTCCTGTTCTGATATTCAGGGCAATGAGTTGGCATTATTCACTGTTTTTGGCTTCATTGAACTGAGTACCATTTCAGGGATTCTTATCTCTTACTGTTACATCATTCTCTCAGTCTTAAAAATCCACTCAGCTGAGGGAAGGTTCAAAGCTTTCTCCACCTGCAGCTCTCACTTAACGGCTGTTGCAGTTTTCCAGGGAACCCTACTCTTTATGTATTTCTGGCCAAGTTCTGCCTACTCTCCAGATCAAGATAAAATTACCTCTTTGTTTTACACCCTTGTGATTCCCATGTTAAATCGGCTGATATACAGCCTAAGAAATAAAGACGTGAAAGGGGCTCTGGAAAAACTGAAAAATAAAAGATGGTTTTAAAACATAAAACACACAGTTGTTTTTGTAAAATCATATGGTAAAAAGCTGTATAAGACACAAAGTTGTCCCAGATACATTAATTTAATAACATATGTATTTTACCTAAAGCCATATCATATGAAAGTTTTGCATTTCCTGAAACACGCCTTGCTTCATGATGTGTCTTAAATTGACATAATTTTTTTTTTTTTTACTGCCTCTTTGTGGAGAACTTCGCAGACATTTCTTAGTGTGCTGACTTTTCTTTGCTCATTGTATCATTCATGGATTATTTCAGTTATTCTAAGATTTATTGATTTTTTTTCCTAAGTGCTTATCGTGCGTTTTGGTACACCGTATTTCATGGTGAATCTAGCAGTTTCTATACTAATGAATTTTATAATCTAGTGGAAGTTTTTTTTTTAGTGGAAGTTATAAACATTAACTAAGCATTCAACTAACTTATCATAAATTATAAATCTTCATGAATTAAAAAGACTGGGCACTATTAATCCAGAGCAAAATTCTAAGTCTGGTGTGCTGAAGAAAGGCTTCCCTGGAATGGAAGCATTTAATCTCTGATCTAGGAGTCCTGTATGGTGTAAATGGTGCTTATTAGACATCAGTCAAAGGAATATTAACTGAGTATAAAACATGTATCTTGGATGTATTATCTTTGTAGCTTATGAGGAAGTAAACTAAATTATTGTGGTTACTAGAGATAATCTATAAAGACGTGTATTAGTGACACTGTTGTTGTTAGCAGCCATGGAGGCAGTTCTGCCTCACAGTGACCCTGTGCACGACAGAACAAAACTCTGCCTGGTCCCACACAGTCTCACAATTTTTGCTGTGCTTGAGCCTACTGTTGCAGCCACTGTGTCAATTCACCTCGTTGCGGGTCTTCCCCTTTTCCGCTGACCCTGTACCTTACCAAGCATGATGTCCCTCTCCAGGGACTGACCCCTCCTGACAACATATCCAAAGTATGTGAGACGTAGTCTCACCGTCTGTTTCTAAGGAGCATTCTGGTTATACTTTTTCCAGGACAGTTTTGTTCGTTCTTTTGGCAGCCCATGGTATATTCAATATTTTTGCCAACACCACAATTCAAAGGCATCAGTTCCTCTTTGGGCTTCCCTATTCGTTGTCTTGTTTTCCCATGCCTACGATGCAATTGAAAACACCACGGCTTGGGTCAGCTGTACCTTAGCCCTCTAGGTAACATCTTTGCTCTTCAACACTTTAAAGAGGTCTTTTGCAACAGATTTGCCCAATGCAATGTGTCTTTTGATTTTTTGACTGCTGCTTCCATAGCTGTTCATTGTGGATTCAAGTAAAATGAAATCCTTGACAACTTCAGTCTTTTCCCCATTTATCATGATGTTGTTTTTTTTGTTTTGTTGTGAGGATTTTTGTTTTCTTTATGTTGAGGTGTAATCCATACTGACGGCTGTGGTCTTTGATCTTCGTCAGTGAGTGCTTCAAGACCTCTTCACTTTCAGCAAGCAAGGTTGTGTAATTTGCATAACAGAAGTTGTTATTGAGTCTCCCTCCAATCCTGAAGCGCTGTTCTTCATATAGTCCAACTTCTTAGATTATTTGCTCAGCATACACCTTGAGTGGGCATGGTAAAAGGATACAACCCTGAAAACATACCTTTACTGACTTTAAACCATGCAGTATCCCCTCGTTCTGTCTGAACAACTGTCTCTGGATCCATGTACAGATTCCTCATGAGCCATTCTTTGCAATGTTATCCATAATTTGTTATGATCCACATAGTTAAATGTCTTTGCATAGTCAATAAAACACAGGTAATCGTCTTTCTGATACTCTTTGCTTTCAGCCATGATACATCTGGCATCAGCAATGATATCCCTGGTTCCATGTCCTTTTCTGAATCTGGTTTGAATTTCTGGAAGTTCCCTGTCGATATATTGCTGCAGCCACTTTTGAACGATCTTCAGCAATATTTTGTTTGTGTGTGATATTAATGATATTGTTCGATAATCTCTGCATTCGGTTGGATTATCTTTCTGGGGAATAGGCATAAATATGGATCTCTTCCAGTAGGTTGGCCAGGTAGCTCTCTTCCAAATTTCTTGGCATAGACAGGAGAGTACTTCCAGCACTGCATCCGTTTGTTGAAACACCTCAGTTGGTATTCTGTCAATTCCCGAAGCCTTGTTTTTCACTGATTCCTTCAGTGTAGCTTGGACCTCTCTTCCTTCAGTACCGTTGGTTCCTGGTCATATGTTACCTCCTGAAATGGTTGAAAGTAGACCAGTACTTTTTGGTATAGTGACTCTGTGTATGCCTTCCATCTTCTTTTGATGCTTCCTGCATCATTTAATATTTACCCTGTAGAATCCTTCAGTATTGCAACTTGAAGTTTTTCTCCAGTTCTTTCAGCTTGAGACATGTCTTCCGTGTTCTTCCCTTTTGGTTTTCTATCTCCAGATCTTTGCACATGCCATCACAATACTTTATTTTTCTTGACAAGCCACCCTTTTAAATCTTCTGTTCAGATATTTTACTTCATTTTTTTCTTTTGCTTTAGGTACTCGATGTTCAAGAACAAGTTTCAGAATCTCTTCTGACATCCATTTAGGTCTTTTCTTTCTCTCCTGTCTTTTTAATGACCTCCCGCTTTCTTCATATATAATATCCTTGATGTCATCCCACAACTGTCTTTAGGTTATTAGTGTTCATTGCATCAAATCTATTCTTCAGATGGTCACTAAATTCAGGTAGAATGTACACAAAGTCATATTTTGACTCTTGTGGACTTGTTCTAATTTTCTTCAGTTTCAACTTGAACTTGCATATGAATAATTAATGGTCTTATCCGCAGTCATGCCTTGCCTTGTTCTGACTAATGATATTGAGCTTTTCCATGGTCTCTTTCCACAGATGTGGTCAATTTGATTCCTGTGTATTCCATCTGGCAAGGTCCATGTATATCATTGCCATTTATGTTGCTAAAAAATGGTATTTGCAATGAAAAAGCCATTGGTCTTGCAAAATTCGGTCATGTTATCTCCGATATTGTTTCTATCACCAAGGCCATATTTTCGAACTACTGATCCTTCTTTGTTTCCAACTTCTGCATTACAATCACCAGTAATTATCAATGCATCCTCATTGCATGTTTGATCTATTTCAGACTGAAGTTGGTAGAAATCTTCAGCTGCTATGGTAAAATTCTCTTGTGAGAAAACATTTCTGAATTCTGGTAAATCCTAAAAGCCCCTCTGCTTTTCTAGGTGGCATTTCCTTGTGGAACACTGTGACATGTTAGGGGAAGATATGTTGGAAAAATCCTGTGGAAAATCCTTGTTTTAGATGAGTTTTATGATTTTCTCCTCCACCATGTTTTCTCAATTACCCATGCTTTTGTCAAATTGGTGCTTATAAACAAGTACTCAGGGAATCACTCCATTATCTCTACTCAGAAGATGTAAACATAATATATAATTATTTCCTTTCCATAAGACTGTTTTATATTACACTATCAAAAGACTGATTTTATTTGTGTAATGTCCCTTCTAATCACACCTACTGGGTGTGATCTATAGTGAAGGAAATTTTAAGCTCAATAAATGAGAAATTTGAAGTTCAATAAATGGATATCCAAAAATGTAATAAGTGAACTTAATTAATTGCACCCTAAATCTCCCTAAAACCACTTTCTGGAATTATAGTTTGAGGGTTTCACGGTTCTGCCATCTGGGCCAGATGGCCTGAACTGACCCTTCTATCTTGGGATTCCACACAAATGGAGAAAACATAACATTAATAGACTTCTAACAATACAAATCTGTTTACTTCAATTCTAACAACCCCTGTGTGTAGTTAGTGAATTTTATAAGAAAATTCCTCAACCTTCCCTCCTTCCTTCATCCTCAACACTGAAATTCCTAAACATAAGAATGACATATGGTAGTAGATTAGGGTAAGCATACAACACAGTGAACATATAAATACATACTGGTGCTGTTATCTTTAACTACATTTGTATGGATAAAGCAGAAATAATGCTCAATGATCCAAAAAGATAGAGGTCGTATGTTAAAGCCACAGACAGCAATCTTTAAACTCCCTGGAAACTCCTTTCCAGATGCATGCTTTGAAGAGGGAAACAAAAGCATTCTAAATCACTGGGCCATTTAAGAAGTCACTATTCTTCTTTACCAGCTCTTAGGGCCCTGTATGTAATCATCCCTGTAGGTGGATGATTAGGGTGCACACAGACCCTGTCTCCCCTATTGGAGAGATTGTGAAAAAGAAAACAAGTTTTGTGGCTCATCGTCATTCAAAAGGATTGCACTGTGTCTCTAGGCTGAATTACCTGAAATGTCGGTAACAATGATGCCTGGCTGGATATGATGAGTTTCAGAAGGCCAGATACTTGTAAGTACAGCCCTTCTGATACCCTCTTATTCACATTCAGACTCTCATAAATACTTAATAGAAATAGATATGCAACTTTATTAATGCTCAAGTAAATAAAATTAAAATATCTGTGCATAACTCACCTACAGAATGGCCCAAACAAAAGTGATGGACAACAGCCAGTATTGGTGGGATGTGGTACAACTGTAGCTCTCATACATTTTTATTAGAAGTGGGAATTGGCATTCTTTTTGGTGAACTGTATGGAAGTATCTACTACAACTGAACATACAGTTTTATACCCAAGAGAAATGAAGGTACTTTGACATTTGTATCTGTCAGGTCAGGGTACAAATATGGTGTCCAGACATGGACCAATAACTTTAAATTTCCTTCCAAAATTGAACGGTGCCAAGGGGTTAAAGATAGAGAAGGGCAACTCCAGTGTGGCCTTGAAAGAACTTTACTAGGTGGAGGCAGGGTCAAAGCAGGTCTCCCCATCAAGCAGTAGAAGGTGAACGTTTTATAGTGGTCAAAGTCACAAGCGGCTACACACCAGGTAGTTACATCAGACTGCCTCAGCAAGATCACATGACAGGGGCTTGGAAAACAGCAGTGAACTAACAGACACAGTGGTGAACTAATGGAAAGCATGAGAGCAGCCGTGATCGGCCACTGAAAGCCTATTTTCCACTTCAGACCACCTCCTGAGGCTGGCTGTTACAATTTAATGTGTTCCTCCTCTTCTGCAAAGTTCCTGAGGGCCCCAAAAGGAGGTGTCACTGTAGCGACAGATAGCATTGTTGTAGCTGGAGGCACAGACCATACAAGCAGTATAGGAAAACACAGCAGACAATCCCTACACCCAGGAAAATACCAAGACCCATCAAAATACCCTGTCAACTACTGAGTTGCCTAATCGATTCATATCAGGGCACCATTCTCAAAGGCATGCTTTCGGGGCTTGAGAAGGGGAGATTCCCATGGACCCAGCACCTCCTTTTGTTCTGGACTGTGATGAATCTGTGAGCCCACACTAGGAAGACATTGGCTGCCTCAAAGTGAAGAAAGCAGAGTAGGCCATCTGTGTACCAGGCAGCTGCTGGCAGCGGGTCTTCTTGTCTTGGAGGAGAGGGGAGGTGACTCTGGTGGTGCACTAGCCTGTGCGCGGGAAGGGGAATAATCTTGATTTGTTCCTGGACCAATTACAGCCTGTAAATCTTGGGACAACAGACTGGCAGCAAGGGCACTACCCTTTTACAGGTGTACATGCCATCTGGTCAGCATAGCTATCTGGGCTATAGTTGATGATGGAATGAAATACAGCCCATTGAACCACTCATTTATGGGCAAAGCTGTGCAAAGGGTGAGAGCTATTGCCCCTGCTACTGAGTCTACCTGGCAGAGAGTGTCATAGGCTGCTAACAAGTGCTTCTTCATGGGATTATATCAGTTTTCTGTCCCCTTCCACAGTTGAGACCAAAAATCTAGGGGGACTAGTTTCATCCTGGTCTTGCCACAAGGCCCAGCAAAGGCTATCCTTGGTGCTGCTCACATCTCCAGAAGGATTAAAACTTTCCGTATTGTGCCCAGCTCTGTCACTTGTGCAACCAACACCTTTTCTTTCTCAAAAGCTTGCTGTTGTTCGTTTAATCAAGTTCCAAGATGTACCCTTTTTACCAGTCGATAGAGTAGTCTCAAGCACTAGGTCAAATGAGGAATGAATACTTTTCAATACTCCCAAAAGACTCACAAACCCTGCACTTCCTTGGGCATTCTAGAGGTGGAGTAAGATTGTATCATATCAGTTATGGCTTCAGGCAACACAAGGTTCTTACCAGACCAGACGACCCCCAGGAATTTTACTGATGTTCATGGTCCCTGCACCTTATGTGGATTTGCAGATCATCCTCTCCCCCTTAGGTGGCTAATTAGGGTGTCCAGACACCCCTGTAACAGAGAAACATCTTCAGCAGTTAACACGACGTCTTCAATGTAATGAAACTGATGGGCAGTTGTGAGGAAGGTGAAAAGAGCCAGATCTCTAGCCACCATACCAAGGCAAATGGTGGAACTATGTAAATATCCTTGACGGAGCACTTGAAATGTCCATTGCTGCCCCCTCCCAGATAAGACAAGCTGGTCTTGGGCAGATAGGGCCAGAGGGATCTAAAGAATGCATTGGCCAGATCTAACACAGCATGATACATGCCTAGGTCTCTACTAAGGGTTTCTAACAAAGAATTTATGCTTGGAACTGCAGCATGTAGAGGAGGGATCACTATGTTAAGTTTCTTATGATCCACAGTCACACACCAGGACCCATCTGGTTTCTTCACAGGACACACAGGGCTATTAAAAGCACTGTGGGCTTCCTGGGGGATACCTATACTTTTTAATTCCAAAATAGTTTCACTAAATTCATTGTCATCCCTGCAACTTATATTGCTGGATGTCTACCAAACTTCGTGGTGAGGACAGGGTCACTGGTTGCCATGCTACATTTCCCTTCAGAACTGTCTTTACTGTCCTCACTTGAAGTTGGAATTCTCCCACAGATGTGGTCAAAGTCGGTCCCATGATGGCATCCACCCGTAGAATGCATTCTGGTACTGGGGAAATATAACTTGATACGGTGTAGGGGAATGGGTTCTACTGCAGGGTCAGAAGTACCTGTCATACATGGATGGACTTTCCTTCATACCCATCAATTGCCAAGGGGGCTCTTGAAACCGCTCAGGTTTTCCAAAGATAAGGGTGTACTGTTCCTGAGTATCAACCAGAGCTAGCACCCGCTGCCTGTTTCTTCTTGACCAATGACCTACAGGTGATCTTAACCCCACTCCTAGTCCCAGAGGGTAGGTGAAGTCCATCTGGGGGCAAGAGGCAGTTCCCCATGTGGGGCAGTAGGACACAGAGGGTGATATTGTTGCTCAGGCTTTAGTTCCTTCCAAAGGCTAACCAAAACAACATTCAGTTACTTATCCGCCTTGTGCACTGCCATTCTGGCAACCACTAAGTTCACCCATATCTGTTTTTAGGTTACTTTCAAGAAGCCCTTGGACGGTCGTCTTGCAAGTCTCTCAGTCTTTTTTTTTTTTTTCTCTCTCTCTCTTTTTCCAAGTTTCACACCCCCTTATCTCTAGCCTTCTCAGTTTCACCCAAATCAGCTATGGCTTGTCCCACCTGGTATTACAGTGACATGTGCAAAGACCTGACCATGGAAAACCAAAAGGAAAGAACATGCTCTGCATTTCTCAAACTGAAAGAAATGAAGAAAAAATCAAGACTCGAGTTGCAATATTGAAGAATTCTACAGGGAAAGTATTAAATAATGCAGAAAGCATCAAAAGATGATTGAAGAAATACACAGGGTCATGTACCAAAAAAAAAAACCATTTGACATTCAATGATTTCAGGAGGTAGCACATGATCAAGAACTAATGGTACTAAAGGAAGAGGTCCAAGCTGCACTGATGGCATTCGTGAAAAACAAGGCTCCAGAAATTGACAGAATACCAATTGAGACATTTCAACAAACAGCTATAGCGCTTGTGATGTTCAGTCCCCTATGTCAAGAAATTTAGAAGACAGCTACTTGGACAAACGACTGGAACATATTCATATTAGTTCCCATTCCAAAGAAAGTAATCCAACAGAATGTAGAAATTAACAACATCGTTAATATCTCCCACAGGTAAAATTTTGCTGAAGATTTTTCACAAGGGATTGTAGCAGTATGTGGACAGGAAACAGCCAGAAATTCAAGCTGGATTCAGAAGATCACACGGAATAAGGGATATCATTGCTGATGTCAGATAGATCATGGCTGAAAGCAGAGAATACCAGAAAGATGTTTACCTGCATTTTATTGACCATACAAAGGCATTTGACTGTGTGTATCATAAAAAATTATTAATAACATTGTGAAGAATGGGAATTCCAGAGCACTTAATTTTGCTCTTGAGGAAACTGTACATAGACCAAGAGGCAGCCTTTTGAACAGAACAGCAGGATACTAAGTGATTTAAGGTCAAGATATGCATGAGTTATGGTTGTGTCCTTTCACCAGACTTACCGAATCTGTATTCTGAGCAATTAATATGAGAAGCTGGACTATATGAAGAAGAATGAGCCTTCAGGATTGGAAGAAAACTCAATCACAACCTTCGATATGCAGATGACACAACCTTGCTTGCCAAAAGTGAAGAGGAATTGAAGCAGTTACTGATGAAGATCAAAAACCACAGCCTCCAGTATGGATTATACTCCAAAATTAAAAAAAAAAAAAAAATCCTCACAACTGGACCAATTAGCAACATCATGATAAACGCAGAAAAGATTGAAGTGCCAAGGATTTCATTTGACTTGAATCCACAATCAACTTTCATGCAAGCAAAAAAGAAAACAAATGGTGCATTGTATTGGGCAAATTGGTTACAAAGGAGCTCTTTAAAATGTCATTTTAAGGACTCAGGTGAGCCTGACCTAGCCATGGTGTTTTTAATGGCCTCATATGCATGTGAAAGCTGGACAATGAATAAGGAAGAGGAAAGAAGACCAATGGCTTTGAATTAGACGTTGGCGAAGAACGCTGATTATGCCATGGACTGCCAGACATACAAATCCATCTTGAAAGGAGTACAACCAGGATCCTCCTTAGAAGCAAGGACAGTGAAACTACATCTCACTCACTTTGGACATATTGTCAGGAGGGGCCGGTCCCTGGAGAAGGACATCATGCTGGGTAGAGGGTCAGCGAAAAAGAGGAAGACCCTCCATGAGATGGCTTGATACAGGGGCTGCAACAATGGGCTCAAGCACAACAAAGATTGTGAGGATGGTGCACGACCAGGCAGTATTCTGCTCTATTGTACATAGAGCGTTGCTATGAGTCAGAACTGACTTGATGGCCCCCAACAACAACTCGTCCCTGAGATCCACTATAATCTTTTGTTTCTATGTATTTGCTTGATTCATATTAATGAGATCATGCAGTATCTGTTCTTCTGAGAGTGACTTATTTCTCTCAGCATGATGTTTTCATTATAAAAATGTGGAAAATGATATCCAGAGGTAATAAATAACCATGTGGATTTGAGTTTGCTCTCAATTGGTTCCTGACTGCAGTGTAATAAAGCAAATCTCTCTATAAAAGCTAACTTTCTTTGCTACTCACGTGGAACATTACAGTGTTTTTATGTTAAAACCAAGTTTGGAAATACAGAAAAATAGCAATGCACAGATTTTCAGAGATCTAAGAGAACTTAGGGGTCCTCTAAGTCCTACTTTTAAATCATGACAGGATTCTAGCAATGCTTGAGGCCCAAGAAGAGCAAATAGAAAGTGTCAAAACATTTGAAACACAATTTGTTTTATTTATCTTAGCTGAACACTTAAATGTTATTAACTTTGATGTGAAATGGGTGACTATATTGCACAATTCCTGGGAGGCCATAGAAAATAAAAACAGTGTCACCTAAAGTTGGGAAGATGGCAGTCCTATGGACAGCTTAGTATATTGGCTTTGGTCCAAGTAAAATTTGATAATTGTGAATTGTTACAGGACACTGAAAAGTACAGATTTCTATGTTTATTAAACATCTACTTTCAACTGATATTTTTAGGTTATGCATAATAATTATGCACATCCATGGCACATTACATCTTAATGCAAATAAAGTATATGGAGCCTGTGATGGTTGGGGTATGTGTTAACTTGGCTAGGCCATGATTCTCAGTATTTTATAGTGTCCTCCATTTTATGTGTTATAAATCCTAACCTCTACATGTTAATGAGGCAGGATTGTTGTGGGGTGTATCTTGAGTTACAACCTTGCAGAAGGGGGCAACTCAATTTCCATGTCATGCCCTTCTCTAGGACGTGGCCTGCTTCTGAGGTATATATATAGGAGCCCCAACAGGGCTCTCTCTCTCTACATCTGGATTCCATGTCCAGTTCATGATTATCTAACTTCTGGTTTGGGGGACTAGAGACAGAGGCCTGCTGTCTGACCTGCCGATGCTGGGATTTGCTAGACTTAGCAGCCCTGTGGGGCTGGGGCCTATTGCCTGACCTGATCTGCCAGCTTCTGAAGGCTTCTGAGCCAGCAGCCTATGGTCTGACCTGCCTGTTTGGGCTTACTAGCCCCTGCAGCAACGTGGATTGGGAGAAGCCTAAGCCTGGCCCACAGATTTGGAACAGTGTCATACTTCAGGATACATCCTGAAGTGTTCTTTTTGCCCATGAATGCAAAGTCATCCCTCTTCAATATGTTATTCCAGGCATAGTAAACCATATGTTTGTCTGATTCAAATTGGCGAATACTAATCCATTTCAACTCACTAATGCCTGGGATGTTGATGTTTATGCATTCCGTTTCATTTTTGATTATTTCTAATTTTCCTAGATTCATACTTTGTATGTTCCATGTTCTGATTATTAATGTTTGTAGCTGTTTCTTTTCATTTTGAGTCTTGCGAGAGAGAAAAAGAAAGAGGGAAGGGGAAAGACAGAATTTTTGTTTCGAGGGTGTCTTAGTTATCTAGTGCTGCTGTAACAGAAATACCACAAGCGGATGGCTTTAGCAAACAGAAATTTATTCTATCACAGTCTAGGAGGTGTCCGAATTCAGGGTGCTAGCTTTAGCAGCAGGCTTCCTGTCTTGGTCAGCTCTAGGGGAAGGTCCTTGTCATCAATCTTCACCTGGTCAAGGAGCTTCTCAGTGCAAGGATCCCAGGTCCAAAGAGCATATTCTGCTCCTGGCACACCCTGGTGGCTTAGTGGTTAAGTGCTACGGCTGCTAACCAAAAGGTCAGCAGTTCGAATCCGCCAGGCGCTCCTTACAAACTCTATAGGGCAGCTCTGCTGTGTCCTATAGGGTTGCTATTGACTTGATGGCAGTGGGTAGTAGGTATTCGGTCCCTCTCCTCTCTGTTCAACTCTCTTTTATATATAAAAAGGAATTGACTCAAGATACAACTTAATTCTGTATAGAGTCCCGATTCATTAACATAACTGCCTCTAATTCTGCCTTATTGACATCACAGAGGTGAGGATTTACAATGCATTCAATAATCACATCAGATCACAAAATGGCGGACAACCACACAATACTGGGAATCACGGGCTTGCAAAGTTGATGAATATTTTTGGGCAACACAATTCAATCCATGACAGGGGGCATCGAGTTTATGTTAATGGTGGTGGAATGATTTGGAAAAGGATAGTGACAATATTTGCACAACTGGAAAAATGTAATTAATTTCATTATTTGAAAGTGTGGAAATTGTTGACTTTTTGTATGTTTTGTTATATGCAATTTCACTACTATATATATACATAAAGTGGGAGAGAAAATAGAATTGTTTCCTTTTTCTTTTTATTTATTTTTATTGTGCTTTAGATGAAGGTTTACTGAGCAAATTAGTTTCTCATTAAATAATTAACACACTGTTTTGTGACATTGGTTGCCAACTTGACAACATTCTCGCCTTCTCAATATTGGGTTCCCCATTTCCGTATGTCCAGCTTTCCTGTTCTCTGCTGTCTTCTCATCCTCGCTCCTGGGCTGGGGTGCCCATTTAGTCTCACACATGATTGAACTACAGGTATTATTGTTTGTTTTATGGGCCTGTCTAATCTCTGGCTGAAGGATAAATCTCAGGAGTGACTTCTGTACTAATTAATCAGTACAACACAAAAAATTGAGGCCAGAGGCTTTAGAGGTTTAAGTCCCAAATGTCACTAAGTAAAGATAAAATGTGACCTGCCTAGTGTTCACCTACCCAAAATCAGAAGAAGAAAAATATGCTCATCTCAGGTAGGATTCTTAATTGCCAAAGTACAAGACTATAGAAGAAAAATATTTTTTTGGAACCAAATATTGGCAAATTTGTAAATGAATCATTTTATACCTACTTATTCAGTTAAATAAACTCTATACTGTAGAAAACCATAATATTTTATGGTTGAAACTGTGTGAATTTGACTGACTTCATTTGTTTGAGTAGGTATTATATTAATTTATATTTTAACTAAAACTTATAAGTAAATCATTACTTTTTATTACTGTTCAAATGCTATCACTATAAATATGAATTTTAGATTTGTTCTAATGTTATTCCAACCATAACTGAGATATCATATTAAAAATACCGATAAGTATAAATTTGAGTTCATATGAACCACATACTATTGTATAGGAAAAAAAAAAGACAATAATTGACATTTCAATTTTTATGTACGAACATAAATATTCACACACACACATATGGACACACACACATAGAAAATGAACCCTTTATATTTCTCAGTTATTATTTATTATTATTCTCCCCATTTTTTCTTTTTTGGAATATTCAATTTAAAATCCAAAGAAATGCAAGTATATGCATTAAATCCTGTTTTCCCCAGTTTTATCAGTTCTCTTCAGTTTGTCTGCAGACTTATCTTTGGGTCTCAGATTAGTAATATAACGGGGTTACAGACAGTAGGAAAAGAATAGGTGCAGTGCGGTAGAAAAGGTGAATAAAATGTGTTTCTCTCCTGTTTAGCTGTTCATTTAAAACTCAAGACCTCAGAGACCAAAACAGTGACATGATAATTTCCATTTGTTAATTTATACACACTAACGCTCATTGTTGCTGAATCCTTAAAATCGATTATATTTCAGGAAGAATCCAATGATGGCGGTTTTTTGTGGCCAGCGGAGGATTTCCCTTTACCCACCGGGAACCCAGGCCCGCGTCCTCCGGCTCTGTCTCCCAGCCCCAGATTATCGTTATTAGTTTAATGCCGTTTTGAATCTGGATGAGCTTCAGGTTTATTCAAACCTGCCGTCTAAGGTGAGACAGACGGGAGAAGACAGCACAAATGACAGACGTTAAGGATGACATCGATTTAGGATTAAAGTCCCTGAGCTTTGTGTTTCAAACACTTTAGTGTTTTTTTTTTTTTCAGTAACATAACGGTGCCTCTTTAATACTGACATTTATCTGGGCTCGTTTCTGTGGATAAAGGAGACAATTTACGGAAAGTGTTCTGCCTTAAAGATAATACTTTGCGGGTGTCCAGCAGAGTTGAACCCTGATCTGTTGTTGTCTTGATCACTTTTGTAGCCATTTAGAACAAGAACAAAACAGAATGGCTGGAGAGAATTGCTCCTCCTTGACTGAATTCCACTTCTTGGGAGTTACTAATAAGCCTGAGATCAAAGCGACCATATTCACCATGTTTCTGGTTGTTTATCTCATTATTCTTGTGGCAAATCTTGGACTGATCATTTTAATTAGAAGGGACTCCCAGCTTCAAACACCAATGTACTTTTTCCTCAGCCACCTCGCCTTCTGTGACCTCTGCTATTCCACAGCAGTTGGGCCCAAGATGCTGGTGGACCTCTTAGCCAAGGACAAGTCAATTTCCTTCTATGGCTGTGCTCTGCAATTCTTCATCTTCTGTTTCTTTGCAGATTCTGAGTGTCTCCTGCTGGCAGTGATGGCCTTTGATCGGTACAAGGCCATTAGCAACCCCTTGCTCTATACAGTCAACATGTCCAGCAGGGTGTGCTCTGCGCTCATGGCTGGGGTTTACCTCATGAGCATGGTGGATGCCTTGATACACACCACGTTAACTTTCCACTTATGTTTCTGTGGGTCAAATGAGATTAATCATTTCTTCTGTGATTTACCTCCACTTTTCCTCCTTTCTTGTTCTGATATTCAGGTCAATGAGCTGGCATTATTCACTGTTTTTGGCTTCATTGAACTGAGTACCATTTCAGGGATTCTTGTCTCTTACTGTTACATCATCCTCTCAGTCTTAAAGATCTGCTCTGCTGAGGGAAGGTTCAAAGCTTTCTCCACCTGCACCTCTCACTTAACTGTTGTTGCAATTTTCCAGGGAACAGGACTTTTCATGTATTTCCGATCAAGTTCTGCCTACTCTCTAGATCAAGATAAAATGACCTCATTGTTTTATACCCTTGTCATCCCCATGTTAAACCCTCTGATTTACAGCCTACGGAACAAGGATGTGAAAGAGGCTCTTAAGAAACTTAAAAATAAAAGTTGGTTTTATTGAAAAATTATATATGTATTTTCTCACAGTGTTTTACTATAATATGTGGAAATCAAATTTGTTTCAACTAATTTGGTATATTCTAATAAGTATTTATATTGTACCCCACGTGTATACCCCCTACAGTCACCAGATACCCAGTGTACCATTACGTGCCTTGAGTTGAGATATATATATAGATAGATAGATATATAGATATATATAGATATAGATATTCTTTCTTTTTGGAAAACTTTCATATTTTTTCTTAGTGTGTCAAGTTTTTATTTGTTCAAACTTTTAGTCATGCATTAATTTACTTTTCCTAAAATTTATCAAATGTTGGCTAAATGCTTATTACACATGTAGGTGCTTTGAATTTTATGGTAAATTGAGTAGATTTTTATAACAATGAAACTAAGTATCTAATAGAAATTACAAACATTAATTAAATACCTTAATCATTGAAATTATTTGCTATTTATTAATAATAATGCCACGAAGTGGAAAGACTGAGCATTACAAATATAAAGCAGATTAATCAAATCTGGTGCGCATAGTTAATAAGTCCTCCACTGAAATGGAGGCATTTAGTCTGGTATCTGAACAATGAGTAGGCATTAACTGAGATGCTAGTGGTAGTAATAGTTGAACCAGCAATTGGACAGGTCTTGAAGTGAACAAGATTGTGCTATTTCTGCAGAAATTAAAGAAGGTCAACATAACTAGCTTACAGAGAGCGAAAGTTAAGACCTTGTACTGCTGTTCTCAACTCAGTCAGTTCCTTCAGGGAACATTTCTTACCTCTTGAATCCTCTAAGCCCTGATTAAATATCCCTTTCTTTGGTTCACACACCACCATGTGCCTCAGGATATTGTTGAATCTATGACTCTATTTTCCAAATCATTGTCTCCAGTTGGGGGTTATGGAAACTCTGAGGTCAAGGACCATGCGTTGTATCTCCTTTACTCAAGTACTAACATAACATCTGAGTAAACATATAAATAAAACAAGAAATCACCTAATTTTTGTTGAGTGTTCATTACCTATAAGGCAAAACAGGAAATATCACTAAGGGTCTAGTGTATGCCTTGAATATAGTTTTTGTGTCTTATGAGTAATTACATAAACAGGTGGTGAATACTAAAAGCAATGGAACTTTTATTGTTTTTGTCAGCTGTCAATTCAGCTCCAAATCATGGTAACCATAAGTACAAAGAAACACAAATTATTATTTGGAAAATAAATAAAAGACCATTTACAAGATAATTGAAAACTTCATATGGATCTACTCTATTTTTCTGATGGCAAAAGCCTTCGAACATGAGGTTGTTTCACGAAGAAGGATATGGGCATGTGCTGGGAGGATTTCACAAGAATCAAGGACACTTAAATTTTGCAGCAATTATACAAGCAGAATCACATTCAGTATCTAAGACTATCTCGTTTGCACTGAAAAATGCCTTTGAATGAAAGCATTTCAGATTTCCAGGAAAGCTCAAGAAAACAATGTGATTCCTTTGCTCTCCAAGGTGACAGTTTTTATGGGATCCTGTGACACAGTAGGGTTAAGTATAAAGGTAGAGAAAAAAAAAATTAGGAGGGGTAGTGCTTATTTTGGACATAATCTCTTCTCAATTAATCCACGCTATTTTGGAAATTTTACCAATGAACTAGTTGCTATCTTAAATAGCAGCAAGGCAGGAGTGCATTTGAATCATATTAAACCTCAAGCAAAGAAGGTTTTAAGTGGGTTCCCACATCTCAGAAGGTACAAAGACACCACCTAGCTAACTCATAGTTATCCCATATGGTGATTTTTATGAATTTAAGGCAAATTTGATCTACATACCGGCCCCTATAAACAGACGTAATTATGATGATGAATTCTAATTCTAAAGAGGATATTTCAACTTCATTCATAAGCATTCAAAGCTCAATAAAAGAGAAGAGTGCCTAAATGGAATAAACTGATGTATAAAATGTATAAGGCCCCTGTGCCTAAATTCGTGCAAGTATAGGATGAATAACCCCTCATTAGGCTCATTGTTTGGGAGATTCATGATTCATCTAGGGGTTTAGACTGATGACCTGTAAGAATTTTCTATCTTGGCCTTCTGTAGGGAAAGCTAACACTGAAATACTTTATACTACTCCGTCTAATTCAAACCTTCCCTTCCCTTTAATCCTGCCTGTCCAACTCATACACTTCTCATATATCCACCATGAAACTATTATTATCCAAATAAGATATTTCTCAATGTTTGTGTATATAATGAATTAATATTATAGCCCCCCCCCCTCTTTTTTTTTATTTATGTTATCTCTTTCAGCCCAGGCTCTGGTATCCCTAAAGGCATGCATAACAAAGTGGTCACAGATTAGAGTACATATATGTTAATACCAACAAGTAGCTCCATACTGTTGATATAAGCTAGCTGGCAAAATTTGATAAACTGAAAAAGGTAATAATGTCCAATAGTCCAACAGTGGAATTCTTTCTTAACAAGCAGCAAATTTTAACCTCATTTTAAATCTACTCTACAAATGTGTTATGAACTAGGGAAGTAACAAGAAGGAAAAACAGGCCTGAGTCTCTACACAGTAAGTGTGACTTTAACGAATCACTTTTTTCTTTGAACTTCAGTTCCCTCTCTGTGAATAGAGAGGCCCTAACTAGATAATCTTTTTGTGCTTTCCAGCTGGCATATTCTGTGTTTATATACACATGATTCTATTGCTGTCTAAACTTATTTTAAAGGAAAAAATAAAATAAAATAACAGATGGGTGGTATGATATTTATCCAAAGGACTGTGTTATGACTCTAGACCAGTTTTACCTGAAATGGAAGTGGCAATGATGACAGTAAGATAACATGAGATGAATGATACCCAGTACCACTAAGATGGGCTTGTTTAACTGCTCTCTTACCTGCATTTTTATTTTAATAGACGCTTCATGAAATTGAGTATAAATCTCCTAAATCATGAATAAAATGACATACTCTACATAATGGCTAAAATTAGAATGACAGAGGTGGCGCCAACATGGTGCTACAGACAGAAGCACCATGGTGTTCTTCTGCAGCAAAGACAGGAAAAACTAAGTATAAGAGATACAGAAGTCACACCTGGAGTTCTAAGCATCAATGACAGGATAAAAATGGAATGCACTGAACAGAAGAAGAAACAGACAGAGAACAGAGAATGAGAAGAGCTACAGAGCATAGGTCCCCTGTCAGCTAGTAAGGCATGACTTCACTATCTTGGAGCACAGCCAACAGTGATCCCAGTCAGGGAGTTTAGAATCTGCATACTGGCCCCTATAAAAAGATGTATTCATGATGATGAATCCTAATATAAAAATAGTATTTTAACTTCATTCATAAGCATTTTAAGTTCAATAAAAGAGTGTCTAAATGGAATAAACTGATTTGTAAAATCACTAACCTTCCAACAGGAGACAAGGCACCAGGTAGCCAAAGAAACATGGTTTCTCACCCCTCATCCTTCTGTCTTATCCACTGCCTCCACTGCTTCCCAAAAGAGCACTATCACCCAGTCGGAGAGATAGCACTTCCCTACTCCCCTGGGTTTGTCCTGCCCGCACCAGCTGGCTCCTTCGGCACATTTTTTTTCTCTTTCCTTTTCTTCCTTTTCTTTCTCCCTCCCTTATAGCTCTCTGTACTGCTTTCACCCCATCCTTACAAGCCATGCTGCACTGCTTGGCTGGAGAGACACCAGCTTGTACCCATCCTAGATCTGCCACAACCCTACCAGCGGGCTCCCTCAGTGCCGTTTTTTTTCTCTGTTTCTCTTTCTTCTTTTTCGTTCTCCCTTCCACCTAACCCCCTACGCCACCTATGCCCCTTCCCAATGAGCCATGTTGCACTGCCCTGCAAGACAGACACCAGCTTACAGCCACTCCAGTTCTACCACACCTTCACTGACCAGCTCGCTCCTTGCTGTATTCTTTTTCTTTTTCTCTCTCTTTCCATTCCTTTATTTTCTTTCTCCTTTCCATCTAGCCCTGTGTGCTGCCTCTACCCCTTCCCCACAGGCTGTGCCTCACCACTCATTAAGACAGCCACTGTCACAGGCCTCCCCGTGTATGTCCCGACCCCATGTGCTGGCTCCCACTAAGCTGCCATTTTTATTTTATTTTATTGCTTTTTTTACTCTCTCTTCTGTTTTTTCTTTTCTTGCTCCCACCTAGCTACACACATCAAAACTCTTCCTTTCCAACTGGCCCTCAGGCCCCACTCCCACCAGTTATCTCCCAATGAGCCATCTTTTTTCTTTCTGTTTTTTTCCTTTTCATTCTCCTTCTTACCTAGACCTATGTACCATCTCTACCCCTTCCCAAAAAGCCATACCTCACTATCCAGCAAGAGAAACACCAGCCCACTGCCACTCAGCTTACACCCCCCAACAAAGAATGGTTCTTTCAGCATCATATATAAATTTTTTTCTTATTTTTCCCTTTCTTCCCATGCATCCCCTCTGAACCTTCTCAATGGTCCATGCTGAACTACTCAGCTAGACAGCCACCAATACACAGCCTCCCCAGGTCTTCTCCGCCTCCACCCATCAGCTCCTGTCATGCCACCATTTCTTCCTTTTCTCTATTTCTCTCTTTTCAGTTTCTTTATTCCTCCTACCTAGCCCCATAAGCCACCTCCATCCCATCCTACCAGGAGAAACCTCAGTGCCTCCCTATCACTACCCATTGGTTCCCACCACACTGTCATTTCTTTTTTCTTTCTTTAGTTTATCTCTCTTCATTCTTTTCTTTCTCCCTCCCACCTACCTCCACACATCACATACCCCTCCCAATCAGGCCTCGCGTACTCCCCACCCCCAGTCATTGGCCCTCACCTTACTGCCAGTTATTTAATTAATTAATTAATTTGTTTGTTTTCAGACCCAGCTGAAATAAAAGGGATCATAATAGAGTACTATAAAAAAACTATGCTCCAACAAATTTGAGAACTTAGAAGAAATGGACAAATTTCTAAAAACTCACTACCTACCTAAACTAACACAAACGTATAACAAAACATATAACTGGACATATAACAAGAGATTTCAGAGGTAATGAAAAGAACAAAACCAAACAAAATCTCCTCTCCAAAAAAAGCCTGGCCTGGATGGCTTTCCTATGTTTTTTCCTATATAACATTGTGCTGAAGTCCTAGCTAGAGCAATAAGGCAAGGGAAAAAATCATAATAAAAGGCCATCCAAATTGGAAAGGAAGAAGTAAAACTATTCATATTTGCAGATGATATGATCCTATACAAAGAGAACCCCAAAGACTTCACAAGAAAACTACGGCAACTAATAGAAAGATTCAGCAGAATAGCAGGATACAAGACTAGTACACAAAAATCATTTAAATTCCTACACACCAACAAAGAGAACTTTAAAAAATAAATTAAGAAAATAATACAATTTGTAATAGCCCCTACAAAAATAAAATACTTAGGAATAATTCTGACCAGGAATGTAAAAGAACTGCACAAAGAAAACTACAAAAACAGTACAGCAAAAACAAACAAACAAACAAACAAAAGACCTATATAAATGAAATAACATACCATGTTCATATATAGAGTCAACATTATGGAAATGTCAATTCTACCCAAAGTGATTTACAGATGTAATGCATTTCCAATATAAATTCCAACAGCATTTTTTAATGAGATGGAAAAACTAATCACTAACTTTATATAGAAAGGAAAGAGGCCCTGAGAGAGCAAAGCTTTGCTGAAAAAGAACAAAGCAGGAGGCTGCACACTACCTGATGTCAGATCCTACTATACAGTCACTGCTGTCAAAACAGCCTGATAGTGGTACAACAACAGACACATAGACCAGTGCAAAGAGTTGAAAGCCCAGGCATAGTGGTTAAGTGCTATGGCTGCTAACCAAAGGTCGGCAGTTTGAATTCACCAGGCAGTCCTTGGAAACTGTATGGTGCAGTTCGACTCTGTCCTATAGGGTCTCTATGAGTTGACTCAATGTCAACAGGTTTGTTTTTTCTTTATGGTCACCCCAAAGTCCATTAAATGGGGGAAAGACAACTCATTAACAAATGGTGCTGGCAAACAATTGGACGTTCATCCATAAAATTGAAACAGGACCCATACATCACATTATACACAAAAACTAGCTCAAAATGGATCAAGACCTAAATATAAAACCTAAAACTATAAAGATGATTGAATAAAAAATAGAGACAATGCTAGGGGCCCTAATATATGCCATAAATAGGGTAGAAACCATAATTAAAAATGCACAAGCACTAGAAGATAAACTAGATAACTGGGAGCTTCTAAAAATTGAACACTTAGGCTCATCAAAAGACTTCACCAAAAGAGTAAAAAGAGAATTTATTGACTGAGAAAAAAAAATTTGGACATATTCCATAAGGGTGTAATCTCTAAAATCAACAAGATACTGCAACACTTCAACAACAAAAAGCCAAATAATCCAATTATAAAATGATATGAAAAAAACACTTCAACAAAGAAGACATTCAAATGGCTAACAGACACATGAGGAAATGATTGAGGTCAATAGCTATTAGAAAAGTGCAAGTCAAAACTCCATTGAGATACCATTTCACCCCGACATTACTGGCATTAATCACAAAAAAAGAAAATAACAAGTGTTGGAGAGGTTATGGGGAGATTGGAACTCTTATTCACTGCTAGTGAGAAAGTAAAATGATCCAACCACTATGGAAAACAATATGGCACTTCCTTAAAAGCTAGAAATAGAAATATCATATGATCCAGCCATCCCATTTCTAGGAATATATCCTAGAGAAATAAGAGCCAACACACAAATAGACATGTGCACACCCATGTTCACTGCAGCATTATTCACAATAGCAAAAATAGAAACAACCTAGTTGCCCATCAATAGATGAACAGATAAATTATGGTACATGCACACAATGGAATAGTATGCAGTGATAAAGAACAATGATGAATATGTGAAATATCTCATAACACGGATAAATCTGCAAAGCATTATGCTGAGTGAAATAAGTGATTCACAAAAAAATAAATACCATAAGACATCACTATTAGAAAAGCTCAAGAAAAAGTTTACACACCGAAAGAAAAAATCTTTGATGATTACAAAGGAGGGAAGCGTTGAGGAAAGGAAACCATTAGTTAGATAGTAGATAAGTGTTGACTGTGCTGAAGGGAAAGAAGTTCACAATATAGAGGAAGTCAGCACAACCTGACCAAGGCAAAGTCATAGAAGCTTCATAGACACGTCCAAATACCCTGACAGACTGAGTTAGTGGGGCTGAGGCTGGGGATCATGGTGGTGGGGGCCCTTAAGTCAATTGGCATAACAAAGTTCATAAAGACAATGTTCTACATCCAAATACAGTGAGTAGCATCTGGTCTTAAAAGCTTGCCAGAGGCCATCTAAGATATATCTACTGGTCCTATCACTTTTGGACCAAAGGAGATGAAGAAAACCAAAGATACAGGGGAAACACTAGTCCAAAGGACTAATGAATCATGAATACTACCACAAGTTCCATCAGCCCGAGCCCAGAAGAACTAGATGGTGCCTGGCTACCATCACCAACTGCTCTTACAGGGTTCACAACAGAGGGTCCCAGACAGACCAGGAGAAACAAAATTCAAATTCACACAAAAAATTATGATCAGACTTACTGGTCTTATGGAGATTGGAAGAGCCCCCAAGAAAGACTGGGGCTCCCAGACACCCTCATAACTCAGAACTGATGCCTACAGAAGTTCACCCTTCAGCTAACCTTTGTGTGTCAGAATCGGCTCAACAGCAATGGATTTGGTTTGATTTTTTGTTATAAAACAAACAGTAGCACACATGAGGAACGTGTTTCTTAGTTCAACATGTATATGAGACCACAGGGCAGCACCTGGCCAAAAGCAATGATGAGAAGGCAAGAAGGGGCAGGAAATGGATGAATGGAAATGGAGAACTGGGGTGTGGTAGGGGAGAGCGTTGACACATCACGGGGATTACAACAAATGTCTCAAAACAATTTGTGTATAAGTCATTGAACAAAAATCTAATTTGCTCTGTAAAGGTTCACCTAAAGCACAATTTAAGAAAGAAAAGAAAGAAACCCGTGTGGAGTAGTTCTACTCTGATACACATGGGGTCACCGTGAGTTGTGGTTGACTGGACAGCAACTGGTGCTGGTGAATATGGAGACTGGGGCAGATAATACTGTGTGTAAAACTTTTAACTCATGGAATTTGGTGCAATCTTTATCTTAAATGTTAATCTTAGATTAGCATTTTAATGAAAACCCAGCCAATTAAGTGATCTGAGTGCCACGTTTTTGTTATTCAGTTAAAGATTTAAAAAATGTTTTAATCATCTGTTTTTCATTCAACTTTCTGCTTATCCCTAAGAGTGTGCACAGGATCTGTGCTTGCTGGTGGCTGGTCCTCCTCTTCTCCTGGCACATCAGAAACTGAATGAACCTCCTGGATCCCAGTGGTTGGATGCAGCCATTAGACTAGTTGGAAGGTGAACAGTCTTCCAGAGCCAGAGCTTTACTTGCCAGTGCAAGAGCCTTTAAAAGGTTCCTTCTTCAGACCACAGACATTGTGGATCCACATGTAGAGAAAGACTCCAAATCAACCTGGGTCTCTGAATGACTACAATGAGCAGAGCCCACTGCTGACCCTCTCTGGACTTTTAACTAGAGGATAGACTTTGTTATTATTATTATTATTTATTGTGTTTTAAGTGAAAGTCTACAATTCAAGTCGGTCTCTCATACAAAAACTTATAAACACCTTGCTATGTAACCCTAGCTGCTCTTCCCCTAATGTGACAGCCCCCTTTTCCTCTCCAACCTGTATTCCCTGTGTGCATACAACCAGCTCCTGGCCCTCTTTGCCTTCTCGTCTTGCCTCCAGGCAGAAGCTGCCCACATAGTCTCATGCGTCTACTTGAGCCAAGAAGGTCAGTCCTCACCAGTATCATTTTCTGTTTTATAGTCTAGTCCAATTCCTGTCCAAAGGATTGGCTTTGGGAATGATTCCAGTCTTGGGCTAACAGAGTGTCTGGGGACAATGACTTCTGGGGTCCCTCAGTCTCAGTCAGACGATTAAGTCTGGTCTTATAAGAATCTGAGGTCTGCATCCCACTGTTCTCATGCACCATCAGGGATTCTCTGTTGTGTTCCCTGTCGGGACAGTCATTGGTGTTAGCTAGGCACCATCTAGTTCTTTCAGTCTCAGGCTGATGGAGTCTCTGGTTTATGTCCCCTTTCCATAATTTGTTATATTAAGCCACTAATATTTGGGGAATGTCTTTATAACACAGTTTAACACAGGACCGTTTGGGACTCCTGGACAGTTCATTTACGCTATACAATTGGTGATGGTTTAAAAAAAAATTAAGGATTGGTGAGAGTGTTGATCAACAAGGTGTTTCATACTTTGGTGAGATGTCTACTAATTAGGAAAACAGTTTGACAGTACCTACTACACCTGAGGGCATATATCATTTTCCAATTCCTAGTTTACTACCAAAGAGAGATTAGTATATATCTGCACAAAAAGACATGCACAAGAATGTTCACAGTGATATTATTGGTAATAGCAAAAGAGAAAACAACTCCACTCCCTATCAACATTAGAATAGACAAATAAATAATATATTCATACAATGGAATACCACACAACAATGAAAATTAATGTCCAGAAACTGCATACAGCTATAAGGATGGATCTTACAAATCTGTTATTGATGAAAACAGCACATCCTCTCATGTATTGGCCAAAGTAAAAAAAAAAAAAAACACAACTATTCACTTTTCAAAAGTATCCACTCAAGTATGGGTCAAAAAAAAAAATCTATAATAATAAAAGTTAGTAAACCTGGGGGTAATGGGCTTATAAGTTATAAGTAGCACATAGAAGGCTCTAAGGATTCTGGTAATATTCTATTTCTTGGTATGGATACTAGTTTCAAAGGTGTTTTTATTTTTCGAAAATTTGTTTAACAGTACACTTATTGAATATTCTCTACATACATTACACGCCAAAAGGGTTTTCTAAAAATAGTCTATTCACCATTTGACTGTAGGAGATTTCAGAATTTTAATAGTATAAATTTAAACTTTTAACAATACCTTGTATAGAATAGAGTGCAACATATCTTGTGTACAATAATAGAGTTCAGCATATTTTTTGTAAAATTAAAGGTGCAACTTTCATCAACTAGTCCTATCCCTTTCAGACCAAAGGAGATGAAGAAAACCAAAGATACAAGGGAAATGATAGTCCAAAGGACTAATGGATCACAAGTACCACAACTTCCATCAGCCTGAGCCCAGAAGAACTAGATCGTACCTGGCTACCATCGCCAACTACTCTTACAGAGTTCACAACAGAGGGCCCTGGACAGAGCAGGAAAAACAAAATTCAAATTCAGACAAAAAAATATGACCAGACTAACTGGTCTTACAGAGACTGGAAGAACCCCCAAGAAAGACTATGGCCCACAGACTCCCTTATAACTCAGAACTGATGATTTTGATGAGTTATATTCTTTTTATTATTAAAATTTGCTGTCTTACAAGGAGACTTAAGGTACACTGATACCAGTAAATGCACTGAATTTATTTCGTAATAGCCCATGCTTCAAGGCAAGATAACTACTTTCTGAAGGAAATAGCTTTATAAACAGAGAGTTGCCTACATAGCATTAAGTTAGAGGAACTAAAAAATGTTGTTTATATACACACACACAAACATATGTGTGTGTATATATATATATATATATACTTTTTTTTCCCTCATTTGTCTCTGGCGTCTTAACTTCCACATTATGACATATTTTTCCCATGCTTTAAGGAATCCATCTTTAATTAAACATGAATTCCTTTGGGAAGTTAGTTAGGGTATCCAATTTTTAATAGGAATATGGCCACCATGGCTCAGGTTTTAATGGGGAGAGTGGAAAGGAAGTTAGAATACGTGGTCCAGAGGGACGCCATGTTTTGGTAGGAATGTCTGCATCTTGCCTAATCAGAGTGTTACCAGTAGAAATTTGGCATCCTAAGACACAGGGAACCACTTGAGGGGAAAACTAGTTTTGAAAGAAATCAGAAGAAAGTCACCAAGAATGACATTACTGCCTTTAAACATGCAACATTTTTTTCTATATATACAAATTTTGCATTTTTTTTTTTTTTGTGTATGTGTGTGTGGTAAAGAAATAAATGAACTGCATTAAGATACACCATACTGAAGGCGGGGCCAAGATGATGGAATAGCAGACTCTTCTGGTGAGCCCTCTTACAAAAAAGACCCCCCAAAAAAAAAAAAAAATGAAACCAGTATATTTATGACAAGCTAGGAGCCCTGAACATCAAAGGCAAAGTTAGAAAACAAACTGAGCAGCTGGGGAGGAAGAGACGGTTCAGAAGCAGAGAGGAGTTAACAGACCTGAGTCGCCGGGAGCCTTCAGGCACCATCCCCGGAAGTGGCTGCAGTGGGCCGATACTAGCGTTCAGCTGCATTTTCCTCAGGGAGAATCAGCCAAACACACTGCCTACTCACACCTCCAGAACCAGAGAAGAACAGTGCTCTCAGCAAAAGCTAAATACTTGCATATATTTTACCACATCCCCCACCCCCAAGCAGGCTTCATTGGCTGTTGATTTCCCTGGGCCTGAGACAGACCCTGTTGAGTGCCTAGAGCCATTCTCCTGGCCTTGGAGAAGGGATAAAATCATAGTTGGGGGAAAAGATAACCTGGGGAAAGGTAACCTGGGGAACTCAGGACAGAAGCGGCTCCTGTCCAGGCATAACCAGTCCATGGGCTTTCAGTACTTTTCCCCCCTTCACGGACTGTGTGGGCCTATTTCAGGAGAATAGGCCCTTGTTGGCAGACTACAACAGTTTCAGCTGTGCGGTGGAGAGGTGGGTGTTTGATATTTGACACTGATTTGCCTATTAAACTGGGTCCTCACCTACCCACATCAGGGGCCTAAGGACTGGTGGCTCCACTCAGGTCACTCAGCCACCTGCGGCAGGGATCCAAGGATAACTGGTACCTCCCAGGCCTTACAACCAAAAACATTGGGTGCCTATGCTCTGTCTGCAGAACCCACCCACTTGTACACCCTAGGGAAGAAGGACATGCTTTCCTCAGAGACATTTGGGGGACAGTTATCAGCCTCGTGCCTTGTTCTGAGTGTGACTCCCTGCTGCAGCCAGATACTGGTACCTACACCAATCACCCCTGCTCCTCTAAGACTTTCAGACAGAGCCTGTACCACACACTTGATGAGCAGTTATCTGGACACCTGAGCTGAATCCATACAAGAAAAGTGAATGGATTCCTAGACTGATATACCTGGTAACAGCTCTAGCTATCTGGGGACAGGACATCAGAGCTTTGAGGTGAAAATAATCAAGCTACCTTACGCAAACAACCCATTTGAGTATATCAAAACAAAACAAAGCAAGAAGCTAGGATAAGTAAGCAAACATAAAATAAACTAATGCAATAACTTATAGATGGCTTGGAGACAACAGTCAATATCAAATCACATAAACAGACTGCGATCACTTCAACAAGCCCTCAAAACAAAGAATCAAAGGATCTTCTAGACGAAAGTACCTTTCTGGAATTACCAGATGCAGAATACAAAAGATTATTATAAAGAACACTTCAAGATATCAGGAAGGAAATCAGAAAATATGCAGGACAAGCAAAGGAGTACACAGATAAAGCAGTTGAGGAAAATAAAAGGTTATTCAGGAACATAATGAAAACTTTAATAAGCTGGAAAAATTCATGGACAGAGAGCAATCAGAAATTCAGAAGATTAACAATAACATTACAGAATTAGGCAATTCGAAAGAAAGTCTGAGGAGCAGAACTGAGCAAGTGGAAGGCAGAATTTGTGATCTTGAAGACAAAGCACATGGCACCAACACTTTTGAAGAAAAATCAGATAAAAGAACTTTAAAAAATGAAGAAAACTTAAGAATCATGTGGGACTCTATCAAGAGAAATAACCTAAGAGTGATTGGAGTGCCAGAACAGGAAGGGATAACAGAAAATACAGAGAGAATTGTTGAAGATTTGTTGCCAGAAAACTTTCCTGATATCGTGAAAGATGAGAAGATATCTATCCAAGATGCTAATCGAACTCCACATAAGGAGGATTTTAAAAAGAATGTCACCAAGACATATTATAATCAAACTTGCCAAAACCCAAGATAAAGAGAGAATTTTAAGAGCAGCTAGGGATAAACAAAAAAGTTACCTACAAAGGAAAGTCAATAAGAATAACCTTGGACTACTCATCAGAAACCATGCAGGTAAGAAGACAATGGGATGACTTATGTAAAGAATTGAAGGAAAAAAATTGTCAGCCAAGGATCATATATCCAGCAAAACTGTCTCTTAAATATGAAGGTGAAATTAGGACATTTCCAGATAAACAGAAGTTTAGGGAATTCATAAAAACCAAGCCAAAACTACAAGAAATACTAAAGAGAGTTATGTGGTTAGAAAATCAATATCAGGCACCAGAAGGAAACAAATAATAAAAATTAGAGCAGAACTAAATGAAATAGAAAACAGAAAAGCAATTGAAAGAATTAACAAGACCAAAAGCTGGTTTTTTGAAAAAAATCAACAAAATTGATAAACCACTGGCCAAACTGACAAAAGAAAAACAGGAGAGGAAGCAAATAACCCAAATAAGAAATAAGGTGGGTGATATTACAACAGGCCCAAATGAAATTAAAAGAATCATTTCAGATTAGTATCAAAAATTGTACTCTAGCAAATTTGAAAACCTAGAAGAAATAGATGAATTCCTAGAAAAACACTACTTACCTAAACTAACACAAACAAAGGTAGAACAACTAAATAGACCCATAACAAAAGAAGAGATTGAAAAGGTAATCAAAAACTCCCAACAAAAAAAAGCTCTGGCCTGGACAGATTCACTGCAGAGTTCTACCAAACTTTCAAAGAAGAGTTAACACCACTACTACTAAAGGTATTTCAGAACATAGAAAATGATGGAATACACCTAAACTCATTCTAAGAAGCCAACGTACCCCTGATGCAAAAACCAGGGAAAGACCCACAAAAAAAGATAATTACAGACTTATATCCCTCATAAACTTAGATGTAAAAATCCTCAACAAAATTCTAGCCAATAGAATTCAACTTCATATCAAAAAAAAAAAAAAAAATTCACCATGGCCAAGTGGGATTCGTATCAACTATGCAGGGATGGTTCAACATTAGAAAAACAAGTAATGTAATCTATCATATAAATAAAACCAAAGATAGGAACCACATGATCTGATCAACTGATTCAGAAAATGCATTTGACACAGTCCAACACCCATTCATGATAAAAACTCTCAGCAAAATAGGAATAGAAGGAAAATTCCTCAACATAATAAAGGGCATTTATACAAAGCCAACAGCCAACACCATCGTGAATGGAGAGAGTCTGAAAGCATTCCTCTTGAGATCAGGAACCAGACAAGGATGCCCTTTATCACCACTATTATTCAACATTGTGCTGGAGATCCTAGCCAGAACAATTAGGCTAGAAAAAGAAATAAAGGGCATCCAGATAGGCAAGGAAGAAGTAAAACAATCTCTATTTGCAGATGACATGATCTTATACACTGAAAATCCCAAAGAATCCTCAAAAAAAACTACTGAAACTAATAGAAGAGTTCAGCAGAGAATCAGAATACAAGATAAACATATAAAAATCAGTTGGATTCCTCTACACCACCAACAACCAAAAAAATAAAAGAGGAAATCATCAAATCAATATCATTTACAGTAGCCCCCAAGAAAATAAAATACTTAGGAACAAATCTCACCAGAGATGTTGAAAGACTTATACAAAGAAAACTACAAAATGCTACTATAAGAAACCAAAAGAGACCTATATAAGTGGAATAACATAAAACACTTAACACTGTAAAAATGTCTATTCTACCAAAAGCGTTCTATAGATACAATGCAATTGCGATCTGAATTCCAAGGACATTTTCTAATGAGATGGAGAAACAAATCACCAACTTCATATGGAAGGGAAAGAGGCCCCAGATAAGCAAAGCATTACCAAAAAAGAACAAGGTGGGAGGCCTCACTCTACCTTTTCATCCAAAAAAAAAAAAAAAAAAGACTTCACCAAAAGAGTAAAAAGATTACCTACAGACTGAGAAAAAGCTTTTAGCTATGACATTTCCGATCTGCGTCTGATCTCTAAAATGTACATGATACGGCAAAAAATCAACTACAAAAAGACAAATAACCCTATTTAAAAAATGGGCAAAAGATATGAACAGGCACTTCACTAAAGAAGACATTGGGGTAGCTAATCGATACATAAAAAAATGCTCAGGATCATTAGCCATTACAAAACCAGAAAACCAAACCGACTGCCTTCAAGTCGATTCCAACTCATAGCAACCCTATAGGACAGAGTAGAACTGCCCCATAGAGTTTCCAAGGAGCACATGGCAGATTCGAATTGCCGACCTTTTGGTTAGCAGCTGTAGCACTTAACCATTACGCCACCATTAGCCATTGGAGAAATGCAAATCAAAACTACAATGAGATTCCATCTCCAACAAGGCAGGCATTAATCCAAAAAACACAAAATAATAAATGTTGGAGAGCTTGTGGAGAGACTGGAACACTTACACACTGCTGGTGGGAATGTAAAATGGTACATCCACCATGAAAATCGATTTGGCACTTCCTTAAAAAGGTAGAAATAGAACTACCATATGATCCAGCAATCCGACCCCTTGGCATATATCCTAGAGAAACAAGATCCTTTACACGAACAGGTACATCCACACCCATGTTCATTGCAGCACTGTTTACAATAGCAAAAAGTTGGAAGCAACCAAGGTGCCCATCAACAAATGAATGGATAAATAAATTACGGTATATTCACACAATGGAATACTACGCATCAATAAAGAACAGTGACGAATCTGTGAAACATTTCATCAAATGGAGGAATCCGAAAGGCGTTATGCTGAGTGAAATTATCAGTTGAAAAAAGGAAAAATATTGTATAAGACCACTATTATAAGAACTGAAGAAATAGTTTAAACAGAGAAGAAAATATTCTTTGATGGTTAAGGCGGGGGGAGGGAAGGAGGGAGATGTGTATTCACTAATTAGATGTAGATAAGAACTATTTTAGGTGAATGGAAAGGAAACACATGACATAGGAGAGGTCAGCACAACTGGACTAAACCAAAAGCAAAGAAGTTTCCTGAATAAACTGAACACTTCGAAGGCCAGTGTAGTAGGGGCAGGGGTTTGGGATCATGGTTTTGGGAGACATCTGAGTCAATTAGCATAATAAAATCTACTAAGAAAACATTCTGCATCCCACTTTGGAGAGTGGCATCTGGGGTCTTAAACTCTAGCAAGCAGCCATCTAAGATGCATCAGTGGGTCTTAACCTACCTAGAGAATGGAGAATGAAGAACACCAAGGACACAAGGTAATTATGAACCCAAGAGACAGAAAGGCCCACATAAATCAGAGACTACATCAGCCTGAGACCAGAAGAACTAGTTGGTGCCCAGCCACAACCAATGACTGCCCTGACAGGGAACACAACAGATAACCCCTGAGGGAGCAGGAGAGCAGGGGGATGCAAACCCCAAATTCTTGTAAAAAGACCAGAATTAGTGATCTGATTGAGACTAGCAGCACCCTGGTGGTCATGGTCCTCAGACCTTCTGTAAGCACAAGGCAGGAACCATTCCCTAAGCCAACTCTTCAGACAGGGATTGGACTGGACAATGGGATAGAAAATGATACTGGTGAAGAATGAACTTCTTGGATCAAGTAGACACATGACACTATGTTGGCATCTCCTGTCTGGAGGGGAGATGAGAGACCAGATGGGGATCAGAAGCTGGCTGAATGGACACTAAAAGAGAGAGTGGAGGAAAGTAGTGTGCAGTCTCATTAGGGGGAGAGCAATTAGGAGTATATAGCAGAATGTATATACATTTTTGTGTGAGAGAATGACTTGATTTGTAAACTTTCACCTAAAGCACAATAAAAAAAGAAAAAAAAGATACAACATACCATGAGTGTGCGTAATTATTAGTCGTTACCTAAAAGTATCAATCGATAGTAGGTGTTTAATAATCACAGAAATATATTCTTGTCAGTGTCCTGCAACAATTCACACTTATCAAATATCACTCAGAATGTGGCCAATACAGTGAACTTCCACAGGTCTACCACCTTGCACAACTTCAGGTGACACCAATTTTCTTATTTTCTACGACCTCCCTGGAATTGTGCAATATAGTAGCCCGTTTCACAACAAAGTTAATAATGTTCAAGTGTTTGTCTAAAATAGATAAAACAGATTATGTTTCAAATCTGTTGACACTTTCTATTTGCACACCTCTGTCCTCTATTATGGCTGGAATTCTGCCTGGCTTTAAAAGTGGAACTTTGACGATCTATAAGTTCTCTCAGATCTCTAACAATCTGTGGATTACTATTTCAGTGCATTTCCAAATTTGGTTTCAACATAAAAGCACTATAACATTCCAAGAGAGTAGCAAAGAGATTTTATTTTTTAAAGAATGGTTTGTTTTATAAGACTGTAGTCAGGAATCTATTGAGAGCAAGTGCTCTGGAGTCAGATAACTTAATGTCCATGATCCTCCAGGTGTTTGTTTATCATTTCAGGGTCTTACTTTCCACATTTATATAATGAGATTGCCAGAGAAAACTCAGGATGCACAAGATAATACAATAAATAGTGCATGGTGATAAGTTAATATGTGAAAAATACCTGCCATTTAGTAAGGAAGCTACAATGGACTATATCTAAGTCCATACTTGTGCCCCTGAAAGCCCACTGCTGAATGAAAAGGTACTTAAAACACATGGAAGGAAGAGTGGATGGACATTTTTATGTTTCAGAACAAGGTGGAAGCATGATTTAGCTCTGGGCCCTGATGAAGAAGTCCGATCAAGCCAAGATGGTAGACTAAATTTTAGGGAGGGTGGCATAGTACACTGATATCTATGGGGTTAGGGGAAGGGTTGAGTGGGAAAAAAATCACATGTCCAGTATCCAGCAATTTTCAGTGTACTGCCATAAATAATTGAACACAAAAGTTACGTTTTATGTATAATTTAAGTAAAATTTATTTTGGTAAAATATGTGTATAACAAAACATATGTCAATTATTTTTTTCACTTACAATTCAGTGACATCCATTGCAATAATTATGTTGTGTAACCATCACCAGTGTGTGTTGCTGAAAGATTATTTTTAAAATAAACAAAATGTAGATAAACAAAATGTGGTACATACACAATGGAATACTAAATCCAGCGCCATCAAGTCAATTCCGACTCATAGCGACCCTATAGGGCAGAGGAGAACTGCCCCGTAGAGTTTCCAAGGAGTGCCTGGTGGATTCAAACTGCCGACCCTTTGGTTAGCAGTCATAGCACTTAACCACTACACCCCCAGGGTTTCCGATGGAATGCTAGTCACCCATAAAGAGAAATGAAATCCTGACGCATGCTACGACATGGATGAAACTTAACATCATTCTGAGCTAAATAAGTCAGTCTCAAAAGAACAAACGCTGTATGATCTCATTTCTATGAAGTAAGCAAATATATAGAAACTGAAGATTATTTAGTGGCTATCAAGGGTGAGAAGGAAGGGGAAAGAGGGAATTTTTTCTTAGGGGACATTGAGTTTATGTTAATCGTAATGGAATGACTTGGAAAAAGGTAGTGAAAATGGTTGCATAACTTGAATAACATAATTGCACTGAACTGTACATAAAGAAATTTTTGACTTGCTGCGTATTTTATGTATAATTTCAGTATTAGAGAAAGAGAGAGAATAGAACTGAGCTTATTTTTTCTTGAAACATCCATCACATGTGTTTTCTTAAAAAGACCATCCTCACAACTATCAATTCTACGAGAGAAACAGCCCTTGAAGTCTGATTATTTCTAGTCTTTGTTCATTTTTTCCAGACAACCAGAAGATATTTAAGACCAAACAATTAATGATCAATTACTTTTGAAAACTTTTGTTCTAGAGACTGTGACAATGTCAACTATAAACAGAAAAACATAATAATTCATGACATAGTGGGTTATGTGTAATGAATGTTATACAGTCATAAAATCATTGGATTGGGGGTGGTTGGTATGTGGTTGGGGAGAGTGAAACAGACAATGATTAGTGAAAATAAAGAGTAATCAAATAAGAGAGATTGTCTTATTTCTAAATGCAGAAGTGAAGATCTTTCTCTCAGAAATGAAAGAAACAGGGTGAACAATAGAAACAAAATGAAAATCATACAGTAGCAAGTCTATCCGAGCTTCATTAGATGTGCGACTTGACTAGAGGAGGGTGTAGAGTCAAGGTAGCTATAAAGCATAGCGTTAGACTCAATTGTTGTTACTCAACACTGATCACTTTGAATGAAAACTTCAGGCTTTGTTAAAAAAAGGTGCAGCATTCACAGGGGAAAGATGCAGATCCAGCGACCTAATTAGTCACATGTTTGTATGACACAAAAAATGAGAGCAGAGCCTTTAGAGATTTAAGTTCCAAATGGCACTAAGAAAAATAAAGCGTGCCCTGCCTAGTGTTCACCTACCCAAAATCGGAAGAGAAAGACATGCTCATCTCAGGTAGGATCCTGAATTGACATTTTAAAAGACTGCAGAAAAAATTTTTTTTTGAAAATTGAGGGATCAAATATTGAGAAATTTATAAATAAATCATTTTATACCTACTTATTCAATTAAATAAACTCTGCAGTCTAACAACCAAACTGTAATATTTTATGATTGAAGCTGTGTGAATTGGACTGACCTCATTTGAGTAAAAGAGATATTTTATTAGTTTATATTTTTACTAAAATTCCTAAGGAAATCATTACTTTTTGTTACCATTCAAGTGACATCACTATACATGTGAATTTAAGCTTTCTTTTAGTGTTATCCCAACTATAATAGAGGTATCACACTAAGAATACCACTATGTATAAATTCAAGTTCATATGGACCATACAAAATAATACTGAAAAAAAAAATACTAAAGTACAGAAAAAAAAATCAGACTACCATTCACATTTCAATTTTTATACACCAACAGACATTCACACACACATACACACAAACAAGAAAATGAACCCTTTATAAGTCTGAAACATTTGTTACCCCTCTTCCCATTTGCATTTTTTATGGAAAATTCATTTTAATAATCCAAGGAGATGCAACTGTGTGTTAATTCCGTGTTTCCCTTTGTATCACTTCTCTAGTTTGTCAGTGGACTCATCCTTTGGGTTCAGGTCAGTCCTATAACCGGGTTATAAAAGTTCAGCAAACCAAGATGAAGTGTCATGGGAAAGTGGAATAAAACATGTTCCATTCATGTTTAATCAGTGGAATCAAAAGACATCATAGAGAAAAACAGTAGCTTAATCAATTTCATTTATTGTTTATATGGAGTATTACTTATTGTTGTTAGATCTTAAAATCAATTATGTTTCTGGATGAATGCAATAAATGTGACTTTTTTTTTTTTTGTCCAAAGGGGTATTTATTTTTACCTGTCAGACTGTTAGGTGTGTGTCTTCTGGCTTTGTGGCTCTAACTTTAGTGTTTCTTTAATATTATTTTGAATCTGGACTTAGCTTTAGATTTAATCAAAGCTACGGTCTGAGCTAAGACAGGAGAAACTAACACAAATGACGTATGTCAAGACTGATATACAGATTTAGATTCAAACTTCCTGTTCCAGGCATTTATTTATTTACTTTTCAATAACATAACAATGTCTGTTTAACAGTGACATTTATCTGGGCTACATTCTGAGCATAAAGAAGACAATTTACAGAGAGAAAGTGTTCTGCCTTACAGATAGTATTTAACGTATGTTTTTTTTTTTTTTTTTAACATAGTTAAACCCTGATCTATAACCTTCTTGTCATTCCCGTAGCAGTTTAGAACAAGATCAAAGAAGAATGGATGGAAAAAATTGTTCTTCGTTGACTGAATTCCACCTCTTGGGAATTACTAATAACCCTGAGATCAAAGCAACCATATTTGCCACGTTTCTCGTCATATATCTCATTATTCTTGTGGCAAATCTTGGAATGATCATTTTAATTAAAATGGACTCCCAGCTTCAAACACCAATGTACTTTTTCCTCAGCCACCTCTCCTTCTGTGACCTCTGTTATTCCACAGCAATTGGGCCCAAGATGCTGGTGGACCTCTTAACAAAAGACAGATCAAATTCTTTCTATGGCTGTGCTCTGCAATTCTTCATCTTCTGTGTCTTTGCAGATTCTGAGTGTCTCCTGCTGGCAGTGATGGCCTTTGATTGGTACAAGGCCATTAGCAACCCCTTGCTCTATACAGTCGACATGTCCAGCAGGGTGTGCTCCGTGCTCATGGCTGGGGTTTACCTGGTGGATACAGTGGACGCTTTGATACACACCACGTTAACTTTCCGCTTATGTTTCTGTGGGTCAAATGAAATTAATCATTTCTTCTGTGATTTACCTCCACTTTTCCTCCTTTCCTGTTCTGATATTCAGGTCAATGAGTTGGCATTATTCACTGTTTTTGGCTTCATTGAACTGAGTACCATTTCATGGGTTCTTGTCTCTTACTGTTACATCATCCTCTCAGTCTTAAAGATCTGCTCTGCTGAGGGAAGGTTCAAAGCTTTCTCCACCTGCACCTCTCACTTAACGGCTGTTGCAATTTTCCAGGGAACTATGCTCTTTATGTATTTCCGACCAAGTTCTGCCTACTCTCTAGAGCAAGACAAAATGACCTCATTGTTTTATACCCTTGTCATCCCCATGTTAAACCCTCTGATTTACAGTCTACGGAACAAGGATGTGAAAGAGGCTCTGGAAAAACTGAAAAATAAAAAGCTGTTTTAAATAGTTATACACACACATAAACAGTTGTTTTCTTCAAATCATTTAGTATAGAACAATGTGATCTCAAATACTTTAATACAATGAGTATTTATACAAATTCTCAACTATACCAGATGTTAGGTAGTTTCCTAAACATTCTATAATTTTTATGTGTTTTCAATTTAAGCACAGTACTCTCTAATTTTGCAAAACAGTTTTGTCTCCTAAGTGTGCCGAAATCTTATTTGTTCAATGTTTCCATCCTAGTTAACTGGTGTTGCTATAACAGAAATACCACAAGTGGATGACTATAACAAAGAAAGAATTATTCTCTCACAGTCTAGAAAGGTAAAAGTTAGAATTCAGGGTACCAGCTCCAGGAGAAGTCTTTCTCTTTGTGCCGACTCTGGAGGAAGGTCTTTGTCATCAATATTCCCCTGGTCTAGAAGCTTCTTAGCACAGGCACCCAGGGTCCAAATGATACTCTCTGCTCCTTTTTTCTTGGTGGAAGTAGTTCCCTCTCCTCTTGATTTTTATCTCAAAAGAGATTGACTGATGACACAATCTAATCCTGTAGATTGTGTCCTCCTCATTAACATCATAGAAGTTAGGATTTATAACACAGAGATAATAACATTAGATCACAAAATGGAGGACAACCACACATACTGGGAATCATGGCCTGGCCAAGTTGATGCACATTTGGGGGGACACAGTTCAAACTATAATAGTTTCTTTCTTGCATTACCTGAATTATTCTTAAAGCTGTGTGTTTATTGAGTGCCTATTGTACTTCCTGGTGCTTTGTATTTTATGGTCAATTCAATAGTGTCTGTACTAATGAATCCTATAATCTTGTGTAACTGACAAACAGTAATTAGATAATTATTCACAGAATTTATAACAAACTGTAAAACATCATGAAATAAAAAGGTAAGGTGCTCTTAATCCAAAGTAAGATGTCTAAATCTACTCTGCAAAGAAGAAAAGCATCTTTGAAATGGGGACATGTAGTTTCTGATCTAAATTATGAATGGACATGTCAATTGGTGAGAGGAAAGTATTTGAGGAAGAAGGATTGGCAATTAGTGATCATGAAGCGGATATGACAATGTTTTTAGAGAAAATGAAGCCCCAATTTATTAGATATGAAAAAGCAAAAAGAAAGACTTGGTGAAGTTCATCCTTGTGCTGTAGCTCTTAACTCTCCCCGTCCTTCATCTAGGAAGACTTCCTTTCATCTCCCCTCCCTACTCCATACCCCATCTCAGGACTGGACAAATTCCTCTAGCCTTGGTTAATAATCTAACCTCTCCTCAAGTCATAATTTTATCTGTCATGTAGTTTGTTAAAACATTGTTTATAAACTGAGATTAAGAGTACTCTGTGATGATGAATGTTTCATCCTTGTTATAATAAACACCTGCGTTGTGTCCATGACATAGAAGGGGAAAACATATATAATCAAGTCAACATCCTTGATAACATTTTTTGAGTGATGTTTACATGGCAGTAAAAACAAAGTTAACTGAGGAAATAGTATAAGCCTTGAATGTATTTTTTATAACTCGTAAGAAAGTTCATAATATGATTGTGGTTATTAGGGGTAAAGGATCTATGAAGATACCCATATTAATTACTTGAGAAACAAAAAGCATTCATTTGGGTACTTTTTTTTTTTTTAATTTTTATTGTGCTTTAAGTGAAAGTTTACAAATCAAGTCAGTCTCCCACACAAAAACTTATGTACACTTTGCTACATACTCCCAACTGCTCTCCCTCTAATGAGACAGCCCGCTCCCCCCTCCACTCTCTCTTTTCGTGTCCATTCGGCCAGCTTCTAACCCCCTCTACCCTCTCATCTACCCTCAAGTGTCCACCAGATCCAAGAAGCTCACTCCTCCCCAGCAACCCTCTCCAACCCATTGTCCAGTCCGGTCCATGTCTGAGGAGTTGGCTTCGGGAATGGTTCCTGCCCTGGGGCAACAGAAGGTGGGGGGCCATGACTACTACGGTCCTTCTAGTCTCAGTTAGACCATTAAGTATGGTCTTTTTATGAGATTTTGGGGTCTGCGTCCCACTGCTCTCCTGCTCCCTCAGGGGTTCTCTGTTGTGTTCCCTGTCAGGGCAGTCATTGATTTAGCCATGCACCATCTAGTTCTTCTGGTCTCAGGCTGATACAGTCTCTGGTTTATGTGGCCCTTTCTGTCTCTTGGGCTCGTAATTACCATGTGTCCTTGGTGTTCTTCATTCTCCTTTGGTACAGGTGGGTTGAGACCAATTGATGCATCTTAGATAGCCGCTTGCTAACGTTTAAGACCCTAGACACCACCCTCCAAAGTGGGATGCAGAATGTTTTCTTAACAGATTTTATTATGCCAATTGACTAAGATGTCCCCTGAAACCATAGTCCCCAAACCCCCAACCCTGCTACACTGGGCTTCGAAGCATTCAGTTTATTCAGGAAACTTCTTTGCTTTTGGTTTAGTCCAGTTGTGCTAACCTTCCCTGTATTGTGTGTTCTCTTTCCCTTCATCTAAAGTAGTTCTTATCTACTAATTGGTGAATATTAGTAACCATCAAAGAGTATTTTCTTTTCTGTTTAAACAATTTTTCAAGTTCTTATAACAGTGGTCTTATACAATATTTGTCCTTTTGCAACTGACTAATTTCACTCAGCATAGTGCCTTCCAGATTCCTCCATGTTATGAATGTTTCACAGATTCATCACTGTTATTTATTGATGCATAGTAATCCATTGTGTGAATATACCACAATTTATTTATCCTTTCATCTGTTGATGGGCACCTTGGTTGCTCCCAACTTTTTGCTATTGTAAACAGTGCTGCAATGAACATGCGTGTGCATATATCTGTTCGTGCAAAGGCTCTTATTTTTCTCGGATATATTCCAAGGAATGGGATTGCTGAATAGTATGGTAATTCTATTTCCGCCTTCTATAATAAGGAAGCACCAAATCAATTTCCAAAGTGGCTGTACCATTTTACATTCCCGGCAGCAATGTATAAGTGTTCCAGTCTCTCCACAGCCTCTCCAACATTTATTATTTCATGTCTTTTGCATTAATGCCAGCCTTGTTGGAGTCAGATAGAATCTCATTGTAGTTTTGATTTTCATTCCTGTAATGGCTAATGATCTGAGCATTTCCTCATGTATGTATCAGCCACCTGAATGTCTCCTGTAGTGAAGTGTCTCTTCATATCTTTTGCCCATTTTTTAATTGGGTTATTTACCTTTCTGCAGTTGAGTTTTTGCGGTATCTTGTAGATTTTAGAGATCAGGCACTGATCAGAAATGTCATAGCTAAAAACTTTTTCTCCGTCTGTAGGTAATCTTTTTACTCTTTTGGTGAAGTCTTTGGATGAGCAGAGGTGTTTGAATTTTAGGAGCTCCCAGTTATCTAGTTTTTCTTCTGCATTGTTAGTAATGTTTTGTATACTGTTTATTCCATGTATTAGGGCTCCAAATGTTGTCCCTACTTTTCTTCCATGATCTTTATCATTTTAGATCATATATTTAGTTCTTTGATGCATTTTGAGCTCCTTCTTGTGCATGGTGTGAGGTATGGGTATTGTTTCATTTTTTTTGCAGATGGATATCCAATTATGCCAGCATAATTTGTTAAAAAGATTGTCTTTTCCCCATTTAGCTGCTTTGGGGCCTTTGTCAAATATCAACTGCTCATATGTGGACGGATTTATGTCTGCATTCTCAATTCTGTTCCACTGGTCTATGTATCTGTTGTTGTAGCAGTACCAGGCTGTTTTGACTACTGTGGCAGTATAATAGGCTCTAAAATCAGGTGCAGTAGGCCTCTCACTTTGTTCTTCCACATGAAGTTGGTGATTTGTTTTTCCATCTCATTAAAAAGTGTCTTTGGAATTTGGATCTCAATTGCATTAAATGTATTGATCACTTCTGGTAGAATAGACATTTTTATAATGTTAAGTCTTCCTATCCATGAGCAAGGTATGTTTTTCCACTTGTGTAGGTCTCTTTTGGTTTCTTGCTGAAGTGTTTTGTAGTATTCTTTGTATAAGTCTTTTACATCTCTGGTAAGATTTATTCCCAAGGATTTTATCTTCTTAGGGGCTACTGTGAATGGTATTGATTTGGTGATTTCCTCTTCAATGTTCTTTTTGTTCGTGTAGAGGAATCCAGCTTATTTTTGTATGTTTATCTTGTATCCTGATACAGTGCTGAACTCTTCTATCATTTTCAGTATTTTTCTTGAGGATTCCTTATGGTTTTCTGTGTATAAGATCATGTCATCTGCAAATAGAAATACTTTTACTTCTTCCTTGCCAATCTGGATGTCCTTTATTTCTTTATCTAGCCTAATTGCTCTTGGCTAGCACCTCCAGCACTACGTTGAATAAGAGCAGTGATAAAGGGTATCCTTGTCTGGTTCCTGATCTCAAGGGAATGCTTTCAGGCTCTCTCCATTTAGGATAATTCTGGGTGTTGGCATTGTATAAATGCCCTTTATTATGTTGAGGAATTTTCCTTCTATTTTTATTTTGCTGAGAATTTTTACCATGAATGGGTGTTGAACTTTGTCAAATGCATTTTCTGCATCAATTGATAAAATCATGTGATTCTTGTCTTTTGTTTTATTTATATATGATGGATCACATTGATCGTTTTTCTAATGTTGAACCATCCCTGCATAGCTGGTATGAATCCCACCTGGTCATGGTGAATTATTTTTTTGATATGCTGTTGAATTCTATTGGCTAGAATTTTGTTGAGGATTTTTGCATCTAAGTTCACGAGTGATATGTCTGTAATTTTCTTTTTTTTTGGTGTCTTTCCCTGGTTTTGGTATCAAGGATATCCTGGTTTCATAGAATGAGTTTGGGAGTATTCCATCCTTTTCTATGCTCTGAAATACCTTTAGTAGTAGTGGTGTTAACTCTTCTCTGAAAGTTTGGTAGAATTCTGCAGTGAAGCCGTCCAGGCCAGGGCTGTTTTTGTTTGGAGTTTTTTGATTACCTTTTCAATCTCTTCTTTCGTTTTGGGTCTGTTTAGTTGTTCTACCTCTGTTTCTGTGAATTTAGGTAAGTAGTGTGTTTCTAGGGATTCATCTATTTCTTCTAGGTTTTCAAATTTGCTCGAGTACAATTTTTCATAATAATCTAAATATGATTCTTTTAATTTCAGTTCTATCTGTTGTAGTATCGCACATCTCATTTCTTATTTGGGTTATTTGCATCCTCTCCCATATTTCTTTTGTCAGTTTGGCCAAAGGTTTATCAATTTTGTTGATTGTTTCAAAGAACTAGCTTTTGGTCTTGTTAATTCTTTCAATTGTTTTTTTTTTTTTTTTCGTATTTCATTTTGTTCTCCTCTAATTATTATGATTTGTTTTCATCTGGTGCCTGAGGGTTTCTTTTGTATCTCTCTTTCTATTTGTTCAAGTTGTAGGGATAATTCTTTGATTTTGGCCCTTTCTTCTTTTTGTATGTGTGCATTTATTGATACAAATTGACCTCTGAGCTCTCCTTTCGCTGTGTCCCAAAGGTTCTGATAGGAAGTGTTTTCATTCTCTGTGGATTCTATGAATTTCTTTATTCCATCCTTAATGTCTTCTATAACCCAGTCTTTTTAGAGCAGGGTATCGTTCAGTTTCCAAGTGTTTAGTTTCTTTTCCCTGCTTTTTCTTTTATTGATTTCCACTGTTATGGCCTTATGGTCAGAGAAGATGCTTTGCAGTATTTCAATGGTTTGGATTGTACTCAGGCTTGCTTTATTACCTCATACACGGTCTATTCTAGAGAATGTTTCATGTGCACCAGAAAAGAAAGTATATTTGGTTGCTGTTGGGTGGAGTGTTCTCTATATGTCTGTGAGGTCAAGTTGGTTGATTGTGGCATTTAGATCTTCCATGTCTTTATTGAGTTTCTTTCCGGATGTCATGTCCTTCACTGAAAGTGGTATGTTGAAGTCTGCTACTATTATCGTAGAGCTGTCTATCTCACTTTTCAATGCTGATAGAGTTTGTTTTATATATCTTGCAGCCCCATCATTGGGTGTGTAAATATTTAATATGGTTATATCTTCTTGGTGTATTGTCCCTTTAATCATTATATAGTGTCCTTCCTTGTCCTTTGTGTTGGATTTAACTTTAAAGTCTATTTTGTCAGAAATTAATATTGCCACTCCTGCTCTTTTTTGATTGTTGTTTACTTGATATATTTTTTTCCATTCTTTGAGTTTTACTTTTTTTGTGTCTCTAAGTCTAAGGTGTGTCTCTTGTAGGCAGCGTATAGACAGATCTCATTTTTTAATCCATTCTCCCACTCTCTGTCTCTTTATTGCTGCACTTAGTCCATTTACATTCAGCATAATTATGGATAGGTATGAATTTGGTGCTATCATTTTGATGTCTTTTTTGTGTGTTGTTAACAGTTTCTTTTTCCCACTTAATTTTATGTGCTGAGTAGATTATCTTTATATATTGTCCTTTCTTCACATTCGTTGTTGTTGATTTTGTTTCTGCTGAGTCTCTATTTTTTCTTGTCTTTTATTTTGATGAGTAGAATAGTTTGTCTCCTTTGTGTTTACCTTTTTACCCCATTTTTCTAAATTTAATCCTAATGTTTATTTCTTTGTATCGCCGTATCTTCCTCTCCATGTGGAAGATATATGATTACACTTCTTAAAAAAAACTAGTGCCATAGTCCCTCTTTATTATTTTAATGTTGACTCCTTTTACATAATAACACCCTTGTTACCCTGTTTTGAGCTTTTTTTTTAAAACTTGCTTTTTTTTTTTTGATTTCCCTCTCTGGGCTGACTTCTGATTGCTCTGCCCAGTGTTCTAGTCTTGGGTTGATACCTTATATTATTGATTTTCTAATCAAAGAATTTCCTTTAGTATTTCTTGTAGTTTTGGTTTGGTTTCTATGAATTCCCTAAAAGTCTGTTTATCTGGAAATGTCGTAATAACACCTTCATATTTAAGGGACAGTTTTGCTGGATATATGATTCTTGGCTGACAATTTTTTTCCTTCATTTTTTTAAATAAGTCATCCCATTGCCTTCTTGCCTGCATGGTTTCTGCTGAGTAGTCCGAACTTATTCTTCTTGGATCTCCTTTGTAGGTGACTTTTCGTTTATCCCTACTTGCTTTTAAAATTCCCTCATTATCTTTGGTTTTGGCAAGTATGATTATAATATGTCTTGGTGACTTTCTTTTAAGATCTACCTTATGTGGAGTTTGATGAGCATCTTGGATAGATATCTTCTCATCTTTCACGATATCAGGGAAGTTTTCTGGCAACAAGTCTTCAACAGTTCTCTCCATATTTTCTGTTATCCCTCCCTGTTCTGGCACTCCAATCACTCACAGGTTTTTTCTCTTTAGGCAGTCCCACATGATTCTTAAGGTTTATTCATTTTTTTTTATTCAAATATATTAGTGTCAAGTGATTTATCTTTAAGTTCAGAAATTCCAGTTTCTACCTGCTCAATTCTGCTCCTCTGACTTTCTACTGAGTTGTCTAATTCTGTAATTTTATTGTTAATCTTCTGAATTTCTGATTGCTGTCTGTCTGTGGATTTTTTCCAGCTTATTAAATTTTTCATTATGTTCTTGAATAATTTTTTAAAATTTCTTCAATTGCTTTGTCTCTGCGCTCCTTGGCTTGTTCTGTATATTGCCTCATTTCCTTCCTGATGTCTTTAAGGATTCTGTTCATTAATCTTTTGTATTCTGCCTCTGGTAATTCCAGGCATGCACTTTCATCTAGGAGATCCCTTGATTCTTTGTTTTGAGAGCTTGTTGAGGTGATCATGGTCTGTTTCTTTATGTGAGTTGATATTGACTGCTGCTTCGAAACCATCTATAAGTTATTGTATTAGTTTATTTCATGTTTGCTTTCTGTGTCATATCTCCTTGCTTTGCTTTTTTTTTTTTTTGATATGCCCATATGGATTGCTTGAATGAGTTAGCTTGATTATTTTTGTCTTTGGTGCTGTCCTGTCCCCAGATGGCTACACCTGTTATCAGGTATATCAGTCTAAGAGTCCATTCAGTTTTCTTGTATGAATTCAGCTCAGGTGTCCAGGTAGCTGATCATCAAGTGTGTGGTACAGGCTCTGTCCTATGGTCTTGGAGGGGCAGGGGTGATTTGTGTAGTTACCAGTATCTGATTACAGCACGGGGTCATACTCTGAAAAAGGCAGGGTGCTGAGAATAGTCTCCCGCGTGTCTCTGAGGAAAGTGCGTCCCTGCTCCATAAAGCATACAGGTGGGTGGTTTCTGTAGATGGACCATGGGCCCCCAATATTTTTGGTTCTATCAACTGGGAGGTACCAGTTAACCTTGGACCCCTTTTGCAGGTGGCTTGGTGACGTTAGTGGAACCACCAGTCCTTAGGCACCTGATGTGGGTAGGTGAGGACTCTGTTTAATACGCAAAGCAATGTCAAACATCAAACACCCACCTCTCTGCCACACAGCTGAAATGGTTGGAGTCTGCCAACAAGGGCCTATTTTTTTTAAAATAGGCCCATACAGATACTTGGAGAGGGGGAAGGTACTCAAATTCCAAGGACCATTATGCCTAGACAGGAGGCACTTCTGTCCTGAGCTCCCCTGGTTAGTGGAGCTGGCAAATTATCTTTTCCCCCAATTGCAAATTTATTCCTTTTCCAAGGCCAGGAGGATGGCTCTACATGCTCAACAGGGCTATCTCAGGCCCAGGAAAATCAGCTACTGAAGCCAGCTTGGGGGCTGGGGATGTGGTAAAATATACACCAGTACTTAGCTTTTGCCGAGAGCACTGTTCTTCTCTGGTTCCGGAGGTGTGAGTAGGCTGTGTGGCTGACTGCTTCTCCCTGAGGAAACTGCAGCCAAATGCTAGTACCAGCCCGCTGCTGCCATTCCCAGGAATGGTGCCTGAGCACTCCCCGAGATTCAGGTCTGATAACTCCTCTCTGCTTCTGAACTGTCCCTTTCTCCCCCTGCCCCTCAGTTCGTTTTCTAAGCTTGCCTTTGATGTGCAGGACTCCTAGCTTGTCAAAAATATACCAGTTTCACTTGTTTTTTCAGGTCTTTGTTGTAAAAGGGCTCACCGGGATCATCTGTCTATTCCACCTTCTTGGCTCCACTTCTCCAATTAAATCTTATGGGTCATAGTCTGCCTACCCCTGAACTGGATTATATAAATAATGTATGCTATGTTTGTACGTTAGAATTCTACATAGCAATAAGAATGATCTGCTGCCAACAACAACATGGAGAAATCTCATAAACATATTACTGAGTGGAAGATCATCAGAAATAAAAGTATAAAAAACTATGATTTCACTTCTAAATAATTCAAAAATATATAAAATTATCTATTATAGTGTATAACAAATGGTTGTGGGGCCCATGGACAGTCTCCAAAAACCTGATAACGTTCTGTTTTTTGGTCTGTGTTCTGGCACAGAAATATTTTCATATCTGAAATTTCATTTATGGTACAATTTATTACTTGAGAATTTTGTATAAGCACATTGTAGCACAGAAGATATTTCATAAACAGTCTATTCACTATGAGACAGTAAACAACAGAACTTCTATTATGATTTTTTAAATCTCTAGCAATTTGCTTTACACAATAAGTTTTCATGTTTATAAAAATCACACAGCTTTCATAGACTATTTCAGGAAATAATTATCCTTTATATTACTAAAAATGTACTGCCTTGATAAGAGCAATGATGTTCTTATAAACTCAGAGTCTCTGCTAGTCTCGTTTGCAGCACCATGGAGACTGAGTGACTCTGGTTCTCTTTGGGGCCAGTATCAGTCACTGAACTTCTTTTATAGCAGCCATGCTTCAACGCCAGACAACTATTTTCTGAAGCAAGATAGACAGATAGACAATTGCTTACATAGTAATATGTTAAGGACACTGGTGAAACCAGAAAAGTTGTTTAGATACAGGTTTAAATTCTACTCAAATCTTTTCTTCACTTTTGTATCTGATGTTTGAAGTTTCACTCAAATCTTTTTCTTTGCATGAAGAATTGTTTATAAATTAAATAGTCATTATCATAAAAAAATATCATAGGATAGATTAAGTAAATCAATGTACATAAATAAAAAGGAGTACAAAACTATTAATAATACTTGTATACATATAAAGTGTGTTTATTATGGTCATTTTTCTTTATTTTTTTTTTAATCAGGCAGATTATATAACAAAACATAGTTATCCCTAGGTAGTGAGATTTTGCTTAGTTTTTTCTATCTTCAAACAATTCTTTATTTTGTGCATGTGGTGAAAGGGATAGTGTGTGTGTGTGTGTGTGTGTGTGTAGTGTGTGAATGTGCGCATGTTTGTAGTGTATGTTATGAAATTAATACATAATGCTTACATACAATGAATGATAGTTGGCCAGAGATCATTTAAGTTTTTTTTTTTTTTTAAAATCAGGTATAATCTTGGACATCAAAGTAGACAGGAATAAAAGACTAATGGGGAGTAAGTTTGGACTATATTCAATTTCTGAACTTAAATATACGTCTCCATTATGGGGTCTAACTAACTACAAAACTGGGAGGAAAATAACTTTTTTTATAAAATACGGTTGATTATCTGGATCAAGTAATTGTAAAAATCATGACCATGGACTCTAATATAATTAATTTCTTATTCTATAAAACAAAAATTGTTAGTGTCATGGATTGAATTGTGCCCCCCCAAAATATGTGTCAACTTGGTTAGGCCATGATTCCCAGTTTTGTGTGGTTGTCCTCCATTTTGTGATTGTAATTTTACTATGTGTTATAAATCTTAATTTCTGCATGTGGTTAATGAGGCAAGATTAGACTATGTTAAAGAGGATTAGGGTATGATTATAACACCCTGACTAAGGCTACATCCCTGATTCAATGTAAAGAGAGTTTCCTTGGGGTGTGGTCTACACCACTTTTTATATTACAAGAGATAACAGGAAGGGAAGCAAGCAGAGAGTTGAGGACCTCATATCTCCAAGAAAACAGCACTGGGAGCAGAGCTCATCCTTTGGACCTAGGGTTTCTGCACCTGAGAAGCTCCTTGACCAGGGGAAGACTGATGACAAGGACCTTCTTCCAGAGCTAAAAGAGAGAGAAAGCCTTCCTCTGGAGCTGATGCTCTGAATTTGCACTTCTAGCCTACTTGACTGTGAGAGAATAAATTTCTCTTTGTTAAAACCATCGATTCTTGGTATTTCTGTCATAGCATCACTGGATAACTAAGACAATAAGAATTACCATTGGTATTACATATGTGTGTGTGGAAATAAGATGATTTAACTTGAATGAAAGTCTACTGAAAACTCTGTACAAAACCAGACCAAACCGTTGTTGCTGAGTCACTCTAACTCATGGTGATCCCAAGTCTTGTAGTGCAGAAATGTGTTCCATATGGTTTTCCTGGCTGTAACCTTTATGGTTAAGAAAAAATGATGAAATAAAAGAGTTGAACAGAAGATTTTCAAGGACTTCTTGAGAAGACAAAGTATTATAATGACACCTGCAAAGAGCAGGAGATAGAAAATCAAAAGGGAAGAACACACTCAGCATTTATCAAGTTGAAAGAACTGAAGAAAAAAATTCAAGCCTTAAATTGCAATATTGAAGTATTATACGAGGAAAATATTAAACAATGCAGGAAGCATCAAAAGAAGATGGAAGGAATACACAAAGTCACTATATCAAAAAGAATTGGTCAACATTCAACCACTTCAGGAGGTACATTATGAACAGGAATCAGTGCTACTGAAGGAAGAGGTCCAAGCTGCACTGAAGGCGTTAGTGAAAAACAAGGCTCCAAGAATTGACAGAATATCAATTGAGATGTTTCAACAAATGGAAGCAGTGTTGAAAATGCTCATCCATCTATGCCAAGAAATTTGAAAGACAGCTACATGGACAGCCGACCAGAAGAGATACATATTTATGCCTATTCTCAAGAAAGGTGATCCAACAAATAGCGGAAATTATCGAATAATATCATTAATATATCATGCAAGCAAAATTTTGCTGAAGATCGTTCAAAAGCAGCTGCAGCAGTATATTGAAAGGGAAATTCCAGAAATTCAGGCTGGATTCAGTAGAGGACATGGAACCAGGGATGTCATTGCTGATTCAGATGGATCCTGGCTGAAAGCAGAGAATACCAGGAAGATGTTTACTTGTGTTTTATTGACTATGCAAAGGCATTCAACTGTGTGGATAACAAATTGTGTATAACATTGTGAAGAATAGGAATTCCAGAACACTTAATTTAGTTCATGAGGAACCTGTACATAGATCAAGAGGCAGTCATTTGAACAGGACAAGACAATACCGCATGGTTTTAAGTCAGGAAAGGTGTGAATCAGGATTGTATCCTTTCCCTATACTTATTCAATCTGTATACTGAGCAAATAATCTGACAAGCTGGACTACATGAAGAAGAATGGGGCATCAGAATTGGAGGAAGATTCATTAACAACCTATATTATGCAGATAACACAATGTTACTTGCTGAAAGTGAAGAAGACTTGAAGCACTTACTGATGAAGATCAAAGGCCACAGTTTTCAATATGGATTACACCTCAACATAAAGAAAACAAAAATCCTCACAACTGGACCAATAAGCAACATCATGATAAAGGGATAAAAGATTGAAGTAGTCAAGGATTTCATTTTACTTGGATCCACAATCAACACTCAGGGAAGGAGGAGTCAAATAATCAAAAGACACATTGCATTGGGCAAATCTACTGCAAAAGACCTCCTTAAAGTATTAAAAAGCACAGATGTCGCCTTGAAGATTAAGGTGTGCCTGGCCCAAGCCATGATGTTTCCAATTGCCTCATATGCATGCAGAAGTTGGACAATGAATAAGGAAGATTGAAGAAGAATTGATGTCTTTGAATTGTGGCATTGGCAAAGAATACCGAATATACCACGGACTGCAGAGAGGAACAAATCTGTCTAGGAAGAAGTACAACCAGAATGCTCCTTAGAAGCAAGGATGGCGAGACTACAGATCACATACTTTGGACATCTTGTCAGGAGGAATCAATTCCTGGAGAAGGACATTATGCTTGGTAAAGCAGAGCATTAGCAAAAAAGAGGAAAACTCTCAACAAGATGAATTGACATACTGGCTGCAACAATGAGCTCAAACATAACAATAATTGTGAGGATGGTGCAGGACCTGGCAGTGTTTTGCCCTGTTGTACACAGGTCACTGTGAGTCAGATCCATCAAGACGGCACCTAACAACAACAACAACAACAACCTTTATGGGAGCAAGTTGCCAGGCCTTTCTCCCATGGTGCTAACCTTTAGGTTAATAAGTGAGCGTTTAACCTTTTGTGCCACCCAAGGATCTTGCAAGCTCAATACAGAGTTATTAAAATGTAAAAGGTTTTATTGCCATTATTACTTAATAGATTTGCATTACAACAGAAATACTTCCAGTTGAGTCAATCCTACCATTCTTCCTTAACTTACTTTTAATTACAAAAAGTGAGAAAGGATCCGGGGGTAAAATATGAAGACAGTGTAATGATGCTAAACTATGACTTCCATTTCCTTCTTTCAGGGATTTCATAGATCTAAGTGATGACTGCTGAGAACCACACTTTGTTTACTGACTTCATATTCTCAGGGTTTTCTGGCAGAAAGTATGTGTAGCGGGGGCTCTTTGTGTTCTTTCTCCTGGTTTATTGTATAATCATGATTTCAAATTGAGGGATGATCCTACTGATCAATACAGACCCCACTTCACACACCTCTGCACTGCCTCCTCTCCTTCCTAAGGGCGAGCCATGCCACTCAGCGAGTGGTCAGTGAGAAATCACCACCCCTCCACCCTATTTCTGCCCTGCCCCCAAGGGCTGACTCTCCCACCACATTTTTGTGTGTGTGTGTGTGCTTTTCTTTGTAATTTGGTTTCTTCTCTCTCTTTCCCCTCTTTCTTCCACCTACCTTGCCCCATTCTCCACCCACAGCCCTTCTTGACAAGCTGAGCCATACCACTTGGCTAGAGAGCCACTGGCACATGGCCTCCCTGTAGAAACCTACCATCAAAAAGTGAAGAAAATAATGCATTCCTTTAGTGTATAAAATGAGCTGAGTACTATGTACTTAAAAAAAAAAAAATCATAAGAATGAAATAATTCATTAAAAATATGCAATATACAGTAGGTTAATTTTTTGCATTACTTATTAAACAGGGTTTGAAAGCAAATAAAATAATTTGATTATCTCTTTTTTTGTTTTTTGACTCTATAATCACAAATACCTTAATTGGTGTTCACAGAGTAATTTATATTATTTATCACAGCATCCCAATCATTGTCCAAACCTATTCCAGACTCAATGTATTCTATTAGAATAACCTATTAATTAACTCTATCATCTTCTATGAAATTAAACCTACTCATGTTATCTAAAATTGGTTTTTATGAATATCTTTCATGTATATATTTAAGGAAAAATATATCCCTTACTGTTTATTATTTTACTCTTTCCTTTAAAGATGCTGATTTAATAGTCTTTATTTATATATAATCATAAAAACAAGATTTATATATAATCATAAAAACAAGATTTTTAAAATTTTATTTGATGGTTCTTAAGAAATTATCAAGATGAGAGAGAACTTAATCTAAGAACTTGAACTTTGAAGTGAGACAGACTTGAGTTCAAATCCAAAAACTACCGTTTACTTGTTAGCTGAATGTCCCTCTGCAGACTACTTAACCTTGTTAGACCTCAGTTTCCTCATGTATTAAAAAAAAAAAAAAAAAAAAACCTATTTTCATCTAATTGATTCCTACTCATAGCAACCCTATAGTCAGAGTAGAACTGCCCCAGAGGGTTTCCAAGGAGTGGCTGGAGACTTTCACCTGCCAATCTTTTGGTTAGCAGCCTAGCTTTTTAACCACTGGGCCAGCAGAGCTTTTTTTTTTTTTTTTTTTCTCCATCTATTTAGCAGGGTTTACTGAATGTACTGATTTCTTAAAGGTGCCTAACATTACTAAAAGTCCTAATATACTAATTATTATCACAGAAATAAATATTTACTTTTAAAAATTGTACACACAACTACTTGAGTTTTATCAAGAGAGTTCCTAAGATGATACAGAAGAGCCCTAAATAACTAGCTCCCTATCCAGGGGCTGAACCTTGATATGACTGACCCCTGGGAAAAAAAGGTATTATTTATGGCATCATTTCATGAAAGCGAGTCTCCAAGCTCCATCTTTCTACCCTCTTTAGAACATGCTCACCCAGTCTAGAAGATTCCAGTTGTAGGTCTTAACCTCAAAACGTCCATATGTGTAGCTCTCTCCCCAGCTACTTTAAGACATGTTCTTCCTAAACCTGCCTTCACACCTAGTTAGAGCTTAGTAGAGGCTTCTTCATGTCTACCAGTTTTGGTCAAAACATTCCCATATCTGTTTCCACGGCCAACCACCTAGAACCATATTCCTGATCTAAGTCCTATACCTCACATTCCCAAGGAGTGAGGTTTAGATAATTAACCCCAGATTGCTTGACTTTATGGGATCCTGTATTAACCTATCTCTAGGGCCATGGCCAAATTGACACACTTAGCTGCATATGGATCAGTAGCTACCAATTATGATTGACCCATGCCCTTCAGAGAGCATTCTCTGCTTAGAATTTAGAAAAAAACCCTTGGTTCGCATCACCTCAAACAGCAATACACAACAGCCTTCACTGTTGAAAAGCACACACTAGCCAAAGCCCTGTTCCACCACTGATCTACATGGAGAAACCTCTTCTGTGACAACAGATCCCATCCTAGTGGATTTTACTGTGGTCAGAATTTAGAATGCAGAGTACCGCTATCATAAGACTTTGCTTTCTTGATCTTCCTCTCTCTTATGCCTCTATCTCACCTTTTCCAGCTTTCTCCATAGGCCATGTCCCAGCTGAAATCAGGCTATCATCCCACCGTTTGTGAGCTCCAGGTCACGTCTCCGTCTTTCAGAGTCCACCACGCTCAGAGCTTTCAGTTTGTTGATTACCAATGTAGATTTCAGACTATACATGTTCTTGATGGAATATTCTATGAATTGGGATTTTAATCTAGTCAATATTAGCAAATTTTTTTTGTTTGTTTTTTTTAAGCCATCAGACTCAAAAATGTCTTTTAATAGTTATTGCATATACAGTGCCAATCCAGAAAATGAACCAAAAATACTGGGGAAAAAATAGTTTCTTCCCACTAGAGGTATATATTCAACATTAAAAAAAAAACAATAAACAGTAAAATTACCTAGGATTTTTTTTTTTCATAAAAATTCATTTAGTAACTACACTGAGGAACATTCATGGTAGAGACGAGGGATCAAATAAGGAGTAAGGAATTAATAAGTAACCCTAACAGAGTTACTTTTTTTTTTTTTTAACAGAGTTATAGAACACAGTCACATGCAGCTTCAGATTAAGATGGAAATTGGTGAGGGTGTTAAAAGAAGCACACCTAAGATTTAAGTGGCATTCAGATTGCGAGTTATCATCTGTAGTTGAAGGGGGATTCAGGAAAAAAAAAAAATATATATATATATATATATATATATATATAAAAAATGTAGAGGTTATATTTGAACAGGTCCTTTTTAGAGTGAGTAGGATTTGAACAGCTAACCTACAATGCACACATATATACACAAGATAAAACTTAATTGAAATAGAGGCTAAATGAATTCTATTTTTTTTTTTTTTTACATATTCATGAAACCAGGAATTTTAGTATGCCAATGGCTTATCCAATATTGAGAGTAGTCATGGTGGAAGGTTAGGATGGGAAAGGAAAGGAGTAAGGACATGAAATATAAGAGATAAAATGAAGGGTAAACCTGTTCCAGAAATAATATTACAAATTGCACTTTAAAATGGCAGAGATAGACATAATTACAAGTGATATGAGAGGGCCAGTTCTGATGTTAGTACCTGACCTATTCTCTGGCTGAGATCTAATAACCAGCAAATTTGGAGAACATCCATATTGAACTTAATATCTCCAACATTCTAACCATAGTCCAAGAAACAGGCACTGTTGAAACATTTTCAAGTCTTATTTCTTCCTTTCTTAAGAAAGCAATTTTCAACTGATAAGTTTTCTAAAGGCATTTTTGACATCCTTGTTCCTTAGACTATAAATCAGGGGATTCAACATAGGTATTATCAATGTATAGAACACAGAGGCCACTTTGTCGACATTCAGTGAATGATCTGTGCTGGGGCGCAAATAAATGAAGATCAAGGTACCATGGTAGATAGTGACAACGATCAGGTGGGAGGCACAAGTGGAGAAGCCTTTCTTTCCTCCCTCGGCAGAACCTGTCTTAAGAATGGCTGCTATGATGAAGACATATGAGAGAAGAACTGTTAAAAGACAGATAGCTTCAACCAAACTAGCAAAGACCACTAGAACAATGTCATGCATATATGTGTCAGTGCAGGACAGTGAAAATAATGGGGAGATATCACAAAAGAAATGGTTAATTTCTCTGGAGCAGAAAGAGAGGTGGAAGGTGTTAGTGGTATGAATAATTGAGCTCATGGTGCCCCCCAAAAAAGCTCCCATTGCAAACTGGCCACAAATTCTCCTGGACATGATAACAGTATAAAGCAGTGGGTTGCAGATTGCTATGTACCGGTCATAAGCCATGGCAGCCAAGAGGAAAGATTCTGTATCAACCAACAAACAGAAAAAATAGAGCTGTGTAGCACAGCTATTGTAAGAAATTGTCTTCTTATCAGAAACCAAGTCCACCAGTAATTTGGGAGCAATGACAGAAGAGTAGCATGCATCTATGAAGGACAATATGCAGAGGAAAAAGTACATAGGGGTGTGCAGGTGGGAACTGCTTGTGATTAATAAAATCATCCCAAGGTTCCCCATGAGAGTCACGGAGTAGATGGAAAAGAACACAGCAAAAAGAAGCCTCTGAAGTTCTGGGTGGTCACTAAATCCCAGGAGGAAGAACTCAGTCTTCTCTGTGCCATTCACTTCCTCCACCTCTTTGCAGTGCTTTGTGATTTCTGGAGCAGTGACAGAGTAATGATGACAATGTCAACAATAACCTGGACATTGACAAAAAAAAATTTAAAAATGCCAAAATAAATAGAACAGTCATTCTAAAATCTATTGGTGCATCCGTATAGCACTTAGTCATGTGTACAGTTAATCCAATATAACTCATAGGTTTTCAAATATTTTAGCGGCAGAAGTTTATATTTTTTAATCCAAATTGCTAATGTACCACTGCTTATTCCTGAAAGCTATTTGTTTCTACCTTAAATGGCACCACCCTCAAGCTAGTTGCTGACTCCAAACCTTGGCTTCACCCATAATTTCTCTAACTCTCCCCTCCACCACATTCTGTGCATCCAAAATTCCACAACTAAACATCTCATCTCTGTCCAATCCACACAACTTCCACTAACATATTAATCATTACTTCTTTCATCTCTTCCTCTATCTCTTGCACAAGCCAATTTATCAGCTGCTTCATCTCCAGTCTTGTCTGATCCAGTCTGTTCTCCTCTGATTCACCATCCTCCAATCACACAAACTCCCTCTAACCCACTAAATCTTGCCTCCCTCAGCAGAGCCACTGGTTGTCTCTACAGTGTGTTGGTGGATCTAAGGGAAAGCTCTCACCTCTGAAATGATGTACCTCATGTGCCTACAGCTTGGTTAGTAAAAAATTGGTTAGTAGGCTCATGTTTTTTGCAAAGGAAAATGTAGCTAATTATTCAGGTTGTCTCTGCCTTTTGCCAGAGAACAGCTCAGCTAATGCAGAACAATGGGATTTTAGTTGACATTCACTCTCATAGGCTGGTGCTTTGGTGCAGTGCTGTGAGCTCTGTCCCACAGGGCCTTTGCGCATGCAATTTCTTCTACCCAGGATATTCTTCTTCCTACAAGCATTATTCTCCAGGAAAAAAAAAAAAAAAAACTGTTGATTCTGACTCATAGCAAATACATAGGGCAGAGTAGAACTGCCCGTAGGGTTATCCAAGGAGCAGCTGGTGCGTTCAAACTGCCAGTCTCTTGGTCAGCAGCTGAATGCTTAACCACTGCGCTGCCAAGACTCACTCAAGCTAAATGCTGACTTTTCAGCAAGGTCTCCACTGTTTAACTCTGTGATCTCTCCATTATTCTCTATCTCTGCACCCTAGTCATTCTCTTGATAGCACTTGTCGCAATTTACAAACATTTTTCTTTATTCACCTGTTGGTTATTATATGTCTCCTTTCCTATATTTCCCTATATTGTATAATCTCTGAGGGCATGAATGATGTCTTCAATTTTTTTTTTTTTTTTAATTTCCAACGTTGTATAACCAATGCCTTGTATAATCCTGATCCACCCATTGCCAATGAACGGATTCTGACTCATAGCGACCCATAGGGCAGAGTAGAACTACTCCATATGGTTTCCAAGGAGCACCTGGTAGATTCAAACTGCCGACCTTTTGGTTGATAGCCTGAGCTCTTAACGACTGTGCCACCAGGGCTCCTGAATCCTGACCCATAGTAAATTCTAATTCAACAAAGATTGAATAAATCAAGGATAATCCCTAATACATAAATAGTGAGAGATTGAGTATACAAATGGGCAATGGCCAGACCATATACCACAATAGAACTCTGACACGCAACCTCTGCAACAAATAGCCTAGGAAGCCTAATCTGAACAGTCTCAATAATTGACCCAGAGCAATCACAATTTGGCCCATACATTGCCAGCTTCCCATAATTTTGTCTATCCCATTAACCCATTGCTGTCAAGTCGGGTCTGACTCATAGCGACCATAGAGGACAGAGTAGAACTGCCCTGTAGAGTTTCCAAGGAGCGCCTGGTGGATTTGAACTGCTGACCTTTTGGCTAGCAGCTGTAGCACTTTAGTCACAATAAATACAATTCGTTACACATATTTCTGGTGTTTTCTCTGCACATTTAGGCTTTTAACAATTTTGTCTAGCTTTTGTTAAAAACCTAAATGTGCAGAGAAACACCAGAAATATGTATAACAAATTGTATTTATTGTGAGTAGATACAATTCAAATGAGATAGCATCAACCCGAAAGTATCAAGAAGGTGCTCCAAAGACAGAACAGTGAAAGAAAGTCATATAGGTCATTGGGTCACCTTTGGATGCGATACCACAAGGCTTGTTTAACAAGGGTCACATGTGTTGGTTCTCAAGGTGGCCAGCTCTCAACAATCCTAAGTATCTGGGTCTGGCAGGGCACTCCCCTAAATGTCACTGGCATGTTAATTTCTCGTGAGACAGCCTCAAAGCACTTACAAGGCTCCAGGGTCAGTCAGCTGTAGAAAGAGCCAGTAAGGACACGCAATACATTTTCCCGTCAGACCGTAGAGTTCCTGCTTCTCCAGCCTGGCTGCTCAGAGGTCGTTCTCTAAAAGTGCCCAACGCCCAAAGCAAACGGTCTCTGCTAAGGCGCTTACTGGGCTGCTGTTTAACCTGAAGTTGACCCCAGGGAAGGCAGTTCCTTAAAGCCTCAAGGTTCAAAAGGACACCTAAGGGCAAATGGCCTGGGTGGCTCACCTGAGCTCCATTAACCCAGAAGTCTAGATTCCAAGAGAATAGAAACAGTTTCTCACTTCCAACTCAGGATCAACCCGAAAAAGACAAACATGCTCCCCAACCCAATCAATTGCATAAAATGCCCTGTTTCTAATTAGCCCAATTCCAGCTTCCTGGTATCAACAACCTCCAACCAGAGCATACGTTAAGCCTTCCTTTTTTCTCACTATAAGATTTGTCACATCCCTGCCTTCATTGAGTCCCTGCCAAACACAGGAAAAAAAAGAAAAAAAAACAGTGCTGTCGAGTCTATTCCGACGCACAGAGACCCTAGAGGACAGAGTAGAACTGCCCCATAGAGTTTCCAAGGAGCGCCTGGCGGATTCAAACTGCCGACCGTTTGGTTAGCAGCCGTAGCACTTAACCACTACACCATCAGGGTTTACAAGTGATGGTGATTTACTACCGTGCTATAGAAAACGGAATAATTAGACTTCGTTCCCAGTTGTGTTGCATTTATTTATTTCCACAACAGATAAAGTCATTACTTTCCAGGTGAAGAGTTGTGCTTGGAAGACCAGAAGCTATGTATTTCTCACTTTCAGATCTAGTTTGCCTGTGAGAAAAAAAAAAAAAAAGAGGATCCCTTAGATAGTTTGAAATCCACTGATAATGTCTCAAGCTCAAAGACTAAATTAGTAAGAAGTGCGGAATCCTTCTCCTGTTACTCAGTAGTTGGGAATACTTGGGCAAGACAATAAATCTCTTAGTGTCAACTTCATTTATCAAATGTCAACGACAGCACATTTCTCATCAAGTTATAATGGTGTTAAATAAATTTCCATCCTCAGTCTCGATATCCTCACCATCTTGTTTCTTTACTGTTCAAAGGAGCAATACAGCAAGCAACTCTAGGTCAAGTCAGATATCTATTTGAGTTTATTCAGAATCTAAGCTATGGAATGCAACTCGAGAAATCTTTACACTACCAAATTTAATATTTTTCAACCCAGGCAACTACATTAATTGTATCCACAATCATTTCTATTCTTTGTATAGGGAAGAACTGTAAGCAATTTTCAGATGGGCTCATCTATCCACCCATTTGGGTTATTTTCACTTTTATTGCCCTTGCCCTATTTTACAATTCTGCAACTTGTAGACAGTCAATAGTAATTTAAATGATGCTTGTCCATACACACATACATCCCCCCCCACCCGCCAATGGAGAGGGAGTTGATTTCCCTCCCCCTTGTGGAAAAAGTTTTGTATCTATTTGTAAATGTATTTATGCATAGCTGATCGGATGAAATTACGCTTCTTTAAATTTCACTGTGTAGCCATTGTTATACCATGCCCTTTCCCCAATTTATTGCAGGTTTTTAATAAAATTAACATTTTATTAAAATTTTGCATACATTTAGAGTAAATAAGCAGAGTGTAACTATTAGAAGAGTTATTCTCTGAGTAGATAGAACAAAGCAGAGATGTAACAATGATCCTGAACTCTGGAATATTGCTCAGTGTTTCTTTTTCTAACTTTGTTATGTTTCTGGCTAGATAAATTAGATAAATTCTGGGCAAGTGTCATATACCTGGCTTCAACATATTTTGATCTTATGATCTCCAAAGTACTTTCACATTTAATTTAATTCTCACAACTCTTTAAAATATGTTGAGGGTGATGTCTTTATAGAAAAGGAACTGGTAATTGGAGGCCAGTTGAGCAGCCCAGATTTGCATACCTCTGTAATAAATAAAAGGATCTGGTTAGGACTTTGGAGATTCTATGTTATTAGGATAGGGCATTCTCCAATAAGCAGATAATTCAATTCCTAATTAGAGTCCAGGAGTCCCTGGGTGATGTAAATGTTCCACACAGTGTTACTAGCTGAAAGGTTGGATGTTCAAACCCATCCAAATTTGCCTTATATCCATCCAGGTGTGCCTCGGAAGATAGGTTTGGTGGCCTGCTTCTGAAAGGTCACAGTCTTGAAAACACTATGGAGTAGTTCTACTCTGCACACATGGGTTTGCCATAAGGCAGAATCCATTTGATGGCCACTAACAACAACAATTGGACTCCATTTATTCTGGGTTTTGTCTAAAAAATAAAATGTGCTAAATGTGCTTTGTTATTATCATTGTTTGACATGTTTGAGGATTTACAAACTGTCTTATTCCAGGCATGTTACCACTTCTAACATCAGATTTCTATGTGTAAAATCAATGGATATAAGAGATAATTTCATAGAACCCCATGCAGCTGTAAAATTGTATGATTCTGTCGAGAATACTTACCAGACTGATTCCTCTCTTTTCCCCTCCTTCTTACTACACTGTTGTTAGCCTCAGTTCGTTTTCTAGCGGAAAATCAAGTATGACACTTAGAGACAAAAACATTCATTTAATTGCAACATTTATCAGAATCCATTTGAGGTGTGCCTTCTGTGTTCATAGAACAAGTGTTAACCTCTCATAGGAAGGCTTTGGTTCCTTAGGAGCATGGACAGACTTTTTATGCTTTGCTTTGAGAAGTTTGAAATCATCTCCCTCATCAGACATCAGTTCTTAGGGACCAACACTCTCACATCTAAATCCCAAAGGGAAAAATATGTGAGCAATTAAACATTTCTAATTAGGAGTTAGTTAAACACACAATAAAATGATGTAATATGTTTTTCTGTGTCTCGAAGATATTCCAAAGAAACATGTCTTGGCCTTTGAAGTGGTATGTTATTAAATAGAAAATTGGATTGTGATATTTATTACTTGTTTTATTTAACCAGCTCAAAGCAATTTATCAAACAACTATTGGAATATTCTATGTAAAGGGATGGTTCAACGAGCAGGGAGCAAACAAACATACATCTAGCTATCCACTGAGAGATACAAAGATCCAGAAATTTAACACGTCAAAGAAGAACCACCTGTGAATGAAGTTAACAACTCTAATATGTGCTATTATTTACTTTTTTCTGTGTTCAAATTGAATGTTGACCATCCAAGACCTGAACAGGTCAGAAAGTCTTCATTCAAACAATACAATTATGTTGTGTATATTTTGTGCCAAATATTGTTTTAGGCACACAACAGAGAAGAGGAGGATAATCTGACTGGGCATTAAGGATTTAGTTAAGTCCAGAAGAGGAAATGACAGAGAGTAGAGAAACAACATAAACCATGTTGTACTGTTAAGAAAGTCCATGGCAAACTTGCAGAATTTAAGATGAGGTCTAGAGAGAATGTGTTGTCCAATGAAGAAAGATGTGACAGGAAAGATATATTTGATTAAGACAAAATGGCCTTGAATTCTACTTCAAGCTTTGTAAAAACAAGAAAGTTCAATGCTGAAGGTTCTTATGAGAAGGCCAGATATATTGTATGTATATTGTACTAGTTTATTGATGCACTAGTTCTGTGGTTCCCAATATGAGTGGTTTATCTCCTCAGGGAACATTTGACAATGCTTGGAGACAGTTCTGCTAGTCAGAACATTGAGGGCTGGGTCAGGGAAGAGAGGAAGGGTGCTACTTGCATCAAATGGGAAGAGGCCAAGGATGCTGTCCAACATCCTACAGTGCCCAGGACAGAACTCCATAACAAGAATAGACAGAAGCACCATGCCATCCCTCCACAGTAAAGACAAAAAAAACTAAGTAAAACAAACGTCCTTCCTGGAACCTGAAGTGCCAGATGAAGGGATAGAGAACTCAGCCAAGCACCGAGTGGAATAAGAAACTGACAGAGGACAGAGAGCAAGGAGAGATATGTACAGAGGGCCCCATCAGCTAATGCAGCATGGATCTGCCATCTTGAATTTCAGTCGGGGATGAGCAGACAGGGAGCATGGGAAAGCACCTTTGCGGAACTCCCAGCAGGAGAAGGAGCACCTGGTAACCACCGATACGGGCTTTCCCGTTCCCATTCTCTCCCCACCGCTCTACCTCCAAGCTTCCTGGTAGGATATGGTCACTCCGCTGGCGAGAAAGTGCAGCATGCATGCCTCTTGGATTCACTCCATCCACACAGGAGATCAGCAGACAGGGAGTAGGGGAAAGCAGCTTCATGAAGTTCCCAGCAGGAGACAGACCACCTGGTAACCAGAAATATAAGCTTTCTTAGCCACCCTCTGTTCCCCCCCACCACCTCCAGCATCCTCTGCTTCCCGCTAGCCACAGTCTCTTGGCCGGGAGGCAACTGCTTTAGCCTCAGGCTGCTTGGATTTGTCCTGCTCACACTGGCCGGGCTCCTGAGCTGATATTGGTTCTTTCCATCTCTTTTGGTTTCTTCCGTGCCTCCTACCACCGCCCCCTCCTTTCTCTGGAACACCTGGTTCCGTGTGCCATCTTTGCTTCTTCTTGAAAGGCTGTGAAGCCATGCTTGTCTGGGGAACAACTCCCCAGGTCTGCGACACCACGCTGGAATCTCTGGGGCTTTATTTCCCTCCTTGTTTTGTTCTGTTTTTTTTTTTTTTTTTTTTTTTTTGCATCTTGGAAGCCCCTTCTAGCCAGGCTGCACTGCATGGCTTAGGAGCCACTCCCCCCAATCTGAGCAGCTGCATAGATGGGATCCCTGAGGCATTTCTTTTTTTTCTTCTTTCTTTTCCCTTTTCTTTTCTCTCTTTTTCTGTTTCTGTGTCTTGATTTCTCAGTTCTCTTCTCTCTACATTTATCTTTTTTTCCTGTCTCCTGAATACCCAGTGCTGTGAAACCCTGGTGGTGTAGTGGTTAAATTCTATGGCTGCTAACCAAAGGGTCAGCAGTTCAAATCCGCCAGACACTCCTTGGAAACTCTATGGGGCAGTTCTACTCCTATAGGGTCGCTATGAGTCAGAATCGATTTGATGGCACTGGGTTTGGTTTCTTGGTTTGGTGTGACATCTATACCCCTTCTAGCCAGGCTGTATTGTGAAGCATGGGATCCACTTCCCCAGTCTTAGCAGCCCCACCAGTGGGACTCTGGGGGTCCTGAGGGCTTTTCTTTTGTTCTACTCCAATTTTTTATACAGGTATTTTCTTTCTTTCTTTTTTTTCTTTCTTTTTGCTTTTCTCCTTTTCTCAGTTTCTTATCTCTTCACTCCAATGGCAAGCTCCCTTAGCACTCATTTTTTTTCTCTTTCTTTGATTGCTTCTTTGTTTTTAGCCCCTGTTTTTCTCTCCTCTCTCTCTTCTTTCCCACACCCCTAATAGCTCCACACATCACAACCTTCCCCCTCTTTCCTGCCTACCTGTACCGTGCACTGAACACCACACCTCCAAGCAGCACAGGCACTGCCTACTGGAACCTTCCCAGCACTGATTCCTGGCCAGCCCTGTCAGCCCTAGTATGTACAAAAAAAACAACCCATCTCAGCCCCTCCCCTTCAGCTGGATCTGCCCTGCTGCACCATAGCCAAATGACTGCCCTGCCCATTGGACAAGGAGGTAAAAAGTATCCTGACTACAGATGAGCAAACAACAAGGAACTCACAGCCTACCTGCTCAGACATAACCAAATAAAACAAAAAAGCAGAACAAAACAAACAAATCTACAATCAAGAAATGAAGAAAATAATTACTGAATGTCCCAAAGACAGCGGACAATACCAAAACATAAAAAAAAAAAAAATAGGGCAGGATGGGTCCAGTAGGTTTCCAAAATAAAACACCAGGTGACTTTCCAGTAGAAGAAAAGATACTAGAACTACCTGAGAGGGAATTCAAATCTTAAATATTCAGAGCAATCCAAGAGTTGAAACAAAAAGCAGATAAAAATGAGGTAAAAACAGACACATTTTTGGAAAAAATGGACTAATTCATGGCAAATACAGACAAAAAAAATGGAACAATTCAGGAGAGTAACACAGGAACAAAAAGCCAAGTTAAATTCACAACTAGAAATCATTCAAAAACAGCAATTACAAATCCAAAAGATAACCAACAAGATTTCAGAAATGGACAGTGCCATAGGAGGGGTGAGGAGAAGGTTTGAAATGATGGAAGACAGAATCAGGGAAATCAAAGACAGACACTTGAATACAACTCTGTTTGAGGAAAAATCAGAAAAAAAGATTGTAGAAAAATGAAGAAACCCTGAGAATTATGTGGGATACAATCAAAAGCAAAATTTTGTGAGTGATCGGAGTTCCAGAACAGGGAGAGAAAGTGGAAAACTCAGAGAGGGTCTTTGAAGAACTACTAACAGAAAACTTCCCTAATATCATGAATGATGAAAAGCTGACCATCCAAGAAGTTCAACGAACACCAAAATGGATAGACCCCAAAAGAAAAACTTCAAGGAATATCATAATCACTCTCTTTAAAACCAGAGACAAAGAAAAAATCCTGAAAGCAGCTCAAGAAAAACAAAAAGTTATGTACAGAGGAGAAACAACAAGACTAAGCTCTGATTATTTTGCAGAAACCATACAGGCAAGAAGGCAATGGGATAACATATATAAAACCTTGAAAGAAAAAAAAATTGCCAGTGAAGAAAAATATATCCTGAAAAACTTCCATTCAAATATGATCGGGAAATTAGGATATTTTCAGATAAACAGGAATTAAGGGAATATGTAAAAACCAAACCAAACTTACAAGAATTATTAAAGGGAGTCCTATGGTCTGAGAACAAACAACATCAAATTACAGCCTGAATCTAGGACACAAAATTGTACCAGCCAGATACTGACGTAGGAAATGAACTCTCAAAGACTATCAAAAACCAAAACAATTACAAAAGGGAACGAACCAGAGAGGTTAATCTGTAAATGACAACAACATCAGAATAATAAAAGAGAGAATAAATGGTATAGTTATAAAACTCTATAATGGAGAGTAAGGCAAAGCAATACCAAGTAACAATAGGCTGGGTCAAACCTAGGAAGATAAGGGTAAATTTCAAAGTAACTACAAAGAAAGTTAACAAACCTATTCATCAAAATAAAGGAGAAAAACATAAAGTCTCAATAAAAAAAAAAACCTACAAAAACAGAAGAAATGAAAAAGAAATCCATAAACAAAAGGAACTCAGCACAGGACCTTATGCTGAGTGAAATAAGTCAATCATAAAAGGACAAATATTGTATGAGACCACTACTGTAAAAACTCATGAAAAGGTTGACATACAAAAAGAAACAATATTTGATAGTTACAAGGGAGGGGAAGGGTGGGGATGGAAAAACACTTAATAGACAAAAGATAAGTGGTAACTTTGTTGAAGGGTAAGACAGTACACAATACTGGGGAAGCCAGCACAACCTGTACGAGGCAAGGCCATGGAAGCTCCATAACTCCCTGGAGGACTGAATTGCTTGGCTGAGAGCTGTAGGGACCATGGTCTCAGGGAACATGTAGTTCATCTGGCATAAAAGAGTTTATAGAGAAAAAGTTTTACATTCTACTTTGGTGAGTAACGTCTGTGGTCTTAAAGGCCTGTGAGCAGCCATCTAGGATACTCCACTGGTCTCACCCCTTTGGGAGCAAGGAAGAATGAAGAAAACTAAAGACGACACAAGAGAAAGATTAGTCCAAAGGACTAAGGGACCACATCTACCATGGCCTCCACCAGACTGAGTCCAGTACAACTAGATGGTGCCTGGCTACCACCACTGACTAGTCTGATAGTGATCATAATAGAGGGTCCCAGCCAGAGCTGGAGAAAAATGTAGAACAAAATCCTAATTCAAAAAGCAAGACCAGACTTGCTGGCCTGACAGAGACTGGGGAAACCCTGTGAATATGGTCCCCGGACACCCTTTCAGCCCAGTAATGAGGCCACTCCTGAGGTTCACCCTTCAGCCAAAGATTGAACAGGCCCATGGAACAAAACAAGACTAAAGGTGCGCACCAGCCCTGGGGCAGGGACTTGAAGCAGGAGAGAAAAGGAGAGCTGGTAATAGGGAACCCAGGGTTGAGTGTTGATACAGAGTGGGGTTGTTAACCAATGTCATACACAATGTATGTACTAATTCTTTGATGAGAAACTAGTTTGTTCTGTAAACCTTCATCTAAATTTCAATAAGAAAAAAAAAAAGCAAAAAAAGAACTCCATAGCAAAGAATTGCCTGAACCAAAATGTCAATAATACCAAGGATGATAAACTGCTTTAGTTGGAGCTTCAAATTTACCTAACTTTTATCTTAACATGAAAAATCTCTCAGGTATATGAGAAATCTCATATTCAAATTTAAAATATTTGAATTTCAATACAGTGCCACATTTTCATCTCAAGCACATTACTCATTTTTTTTTCCAGTTAACATTTATTTAATTGAAATAATAAGTAACCATTTGTGACAGGTATTCTGGAATATTTCTTAATGGTTAACACATGATTCTTGCCCCAAAGATACCGTTTTAAGAAACGTTAGTAAGAATGCTTTCTATGAGGCAAGTCCTTGCAGTTTTATGATTTAACACACATGTACACACACAGAGGAAGGTGTTTTAATGACAGGACAGAGAGAGGTTTGAAGATTCTGGCATTGAAGTTTGGAGTGACAGGGCCACAAGCCAAGGAAAACTGGAAGTCACAGGAAGCTCTAAGAGGAAAGGAGCAGATTCTTCCCAAGAGGCCCTAGAGAGGGTGTGGCCCTGCCAAAACCTTGATTTCAGCCCAAAGATACCGATTTCAGATTTCTGACTTCCAGAAGTGCAAGAGAATAAATCTGTGTTCTTTAAGTCCACCAACGTTATGATAATTGGTTCAGGAGCCACAGGAAACTAACACTATAGGTAAGATTTCCAAAGGTAAAAATGGTTAAAATCATTTCAGACAGAGCACAACATTAACGAAGACACAGAAACTTAAAAACAGAAGGTATCAAACACATGATGTACTCGTTTAATCAAGAATGAAAGTGAAATACAGAGCTAAAAGTATGGTAAAACACAGAGCGTGGGCAACAACAACAATAACAACAGCTAATTTATTAAGCACATATATTACACCATATATAGAGTTTGATATTCATTGTTTATTTAATTTCCATGGTACTAGTATGAGAAGTGACCAACCAGCTGTCCTCAGTTTGACTCTGCCTCATGTCTACCCAACAGGTGTCGGAGTAGAATTTTGTTCCACAGGGTTTTCAGTGGCCAGTTTTTTGGGGAATACACCATCTGGTCTTTCTTCTGAGGCACCCCTGGGTGGACTTGAACTTCCAAACTATTGACCAATAGCCAAGCTCTTTAACTGTTTGCACCATGGAGAAAACTCATGAGATAGGTAGAATATTATTACAACATTCATTTTACAGATGAGAAAGTTTTTAAAAGTTGCAAAAATAATTGACATTGGAAAAGAAAAAGTAGTAAAAGAGAAAATAACAAAAAAATGACTAAAATTTAATTCCCGCATATACCCATAAACGCATGGGAGGGTTGCTCCAAATTAAAAAAATATACACATATTTTATACATATAATATAAGCATATATGTATAATATAAATATAATATATATAACAAAAAACCCATAATATAAATATATAAATATAATATGATATAAAGTTCTACTCTGTCCTAGAGGGTCGCTATGAGTCGGAATCGACTCGATGGCAGTGGGTTTTTTTTATTATATGTGTTATATTATACAGATTATATTATATGTATATATGTCACATAGTATATACATATAATATATACATATATAAGAAAAATGTATATTCCCTGAAATAAAAAGGAATTGAATTCAGTAAGAATGGTTACATGCATTAAGGGCATTGGAAAGACATGTCTCTTTATTTTTGCTTTGCTGGAAATATATTGGTTTAACACAAACCAAAAAAACTGAGGCTTAATAGTGCCATCTTAAGCCCAAGCAAAATACTCAGAGAGACCAGAGGACAGCAGCAAAAGGTGGTAGGTGCATTTGAACAATGTTCTGTTTAATACTGGGAATTTAAGAGAAATCTAAAACGTGAGTAGAGAACAAAGAATCATGCAAAGTACCCTGGTTCACTAATGTCTTTCCTGGATTTCCATTTCATTGATTTTCACTCAAACAAAAATCCCTTCTTAAAGGTCCTTTTTGAAACCCTAAGTCCAGCTAGGAGACCTGGTGGTACAGTGGTTAAGGCTCACTATGGGTCAGAATCAACTCAATGACCATGAGTTTTTTGGTTAAGTCCAGCTAAGAAAATGGCCCCTTGGTGAGTAAATTAAATCCCATCACTTTCCTGAGAGCTTCTTTCACATCCTTGTTCCTCAGGCTGTAGATCAGGGGGTTCAGCATGGGAATTACTACAGTGTAGAACACTGTGGCTACCTTGTCTGTGTCCAGACTGTTGCTAGAGCTGGGCCTGCAATAAATGAAAAGGATTGTTATGTGGAAGACAATTATGGCTGTGAAGTGAGAGGCACAGGTGGAAAATGCTCTACGCCTTCCCTCTGCAGAGTGCGTCCTCAGGATGGTGACAAGAATGAACAAGTAGGAGGTGAGGATGACCACAATGGTGATGCTCTCATTGACAATGGTCACAATGTACACCAGCAGTTCATTCATAGAGACATCAGAGCAGGCAAGAGATAAGAGAGGGAGTAGATCACAGAAGAAGTGGTTAATCACATTCGATTGATAGGATGGGATCTCAAGAGCTAAACACAAGTGCCTCAGAGAGCACACTGTTCCGCACAGGTAGCAGCCAGACACTAGCTCCAAACGGAGCTTCTGGGACATGATGACCATGTACAGCAGGGGGTTGCAGATAGCCACAAACCGGTCATAGGCCGTCACAGCCAGCAGGATGACCTCAGTGATTCCATAAGCACAAAACAAATAGAATTGTACCATGCATTCCAGGACAGAAATGGCTTTGTCCTTGTTGATGATATTGTCCAGTGTCTTAGGCACAATGACGGTGGAGTAGCAGAAATCCACAAAGGACAAGTGGCTGAGGAAAAAGTACATGGGGGTGTGAAGCTGACTGCTGACCTGAATCAGTGCAATCATGCCCAGGTTGCCCACAACTGTGACTCCATAGATTAGAAGTAAAAACAGGAAGAGGAAGATTTTCAGCTCAGGGACACCTGATAATCCCTGGAGAATGAACTCTGTCACCATGGTGCAATTTTCTTCCACCATTTTCCACTATATTTCAGGTTTGGGAAAACAATTACATTTTTTATCTTTCTCCTAGAAGAGAATAAGGGTTTTATGTTAACTTCACAGAGATAGAATATTTATATGAAAAACAGTTTTTATAAGAAAACTGCCTATAAGAAAAATGTAATTGTCAAATCATTCGAAGTGTTAAAAACTTCTGTAGATCCCAATGGTTAAAAATAATCATCATCAAAAGCCTTAAATGATTCTCAGAATTTATCTGCACAGTAGATTGGGATTACCTACTAAATTAGTGTTTTGATGAAACTTTGTAAGTGATTCAATGTTATGCTTTACAGCTCCATTGAATTTACCTCCTGTTCCCTGAGAAACTTAACAAGCTGTGTCCAGTTGGGGTTTTAGCTGTAGTGCTCCTGTATGATATTTATATTTTTGTTGTTGTTGTTTTTCTTCCAGTTTATTGGTAGCATAAATTATTAGTAGATGAGGTACCTGTTTTTTCCAATTTTGTGGAGTGCGACACACTTCCTTGAGTCAGTGGCTTAGAAAGACCTGTTTACATTTGGTATTATGCTGAATTAAAAAAAAGATAAAGTAGATAGTGAAAGCCATAATCTTTTTAGCTTATCAAATTAACCAAGTGATTTTGCTAATTATAAGGGTGATAATGAATGCTAACAATGCTAACTGTTGTATAAACTTTTTCTGGAAAACAGTTAAAAAGCAGACGTCCAAAGTATTAACTCCAAAGCAACAATGAAAGTTAAATTAACTTTTTTTTTTTCAGAAGAGACATTTTATTTGTAGCAATCTTTTGTAAGAATTGTTTAAATGTATTGACAAATTACTTTGAAAAATTAAGTTCAAAGCTATATGGCAGCAATGTTTATGGCATTAAATATAAGCAAATACTAAATATAAGAAAATAAATTATTAAGCATGTGTACAGTATGACTGTAATGGAAAATCATAATGGTGTTTGAAATTAAGTTTCAGACACAGTTAATTAAAAACAGGATGACTAATAGCACACCTGGGAACAGATGTAGCTGTTGACATGATGTAGTTGTAGAGGTATGAATGGAGCTAGAGAGGTTACATGTAATCAATTTAATGGCAGGTTACAATCCTTAAAAGCACCTGTTTTATCCATATTGAAAAAGAGGCAAATAAATATTTTCCCAAGTTCTCACAGAGTAGATTGGGGGAAGTGGTTATGTGATCTAGCCTATGTAAGCGGGAGCTGTAACCCAGACTTATTGCTTAAAGGAAAGACGCACAGAAGTTGAGGAATTTTACTCTCTCCTAGACTCAGAGACACATGTGCCATCACGATGGTATGAGAAAAGATAGGATTAGGAACACACACAGCTTGGTATTTTCTCCACATGTTGGACTAATTTTTAAAAAGTGGGGACAATTACTTGTCCTGAAGTCATGGTTTGATCATCTACCTGATCGTAATTACATTCTTACATACAACTCTTTGCCAACTCCTAAATTAAAGATTTTCTTTCAAATGTTTGTTTACAATCTAGGCTGATAGCAGAAAACTTGGCCATGGTGAAGTCAATCATTGGTGAAAAGAATTAAATCCTGTCCTGAGTAAAGGTAACCGACAAGTCCATGTGTCCTCACACCAGCTGTAGGGGACATTAATGTAACCTTGGACTTAGGGTGACAATTAGGGAATATGTCTGTGGTCATCTGTATTAGAGTCAGTGAAGGAAAGTTGTATGAAAGAAGAAGGAAAGGGAAAGAAAAGGAGAAAAACAAAAGATCTACCATTTTGTTTGCTGTGTATTCTAACCCACATTATAGCTGTCACCCAGTGTTTGGTGTTACAGAGGAGTTGTTCTAATTTTCCATCAAATATCTCTTAATACTAAAGACAAAAGTATTTTAAAATTGACTAAATAATTTGAAATATTTTAAATTTTAAATCATTTAAATATTTTAAATAATCAGTATATAGGAAAAGGGTTTCTGTATAAACATTCTCTAATTAAAAGAGAGCTTATAACTATTACAGAAACATAAAGCTTATAATTATCATTGAAGTTTATAAAGTATTCTGTATAACAAGAAGAATGAGACATATTTTAAAAATATTTTCTTGTTCACAAAATGTATTTCTTTCAATATTCAAGTAACTAGAGTCTCGTTCTAGCTAACAAACCTGACTGGTAGACATCTCTTCCCTGGACTTGAAGATATCAGCCCGTGTATAGTGTAAAAAAAAAAGTATAGAGACTTTATATTGCAATTTAAGCTCCTGGGGACTGGGTCCCTTCAGTTCTCAAAACAATTATTTGTCTCTATGGAACGCTAAAGATAAACCGTTAAAAATAAAACTTACTTTACATATGAGACACAAATGATTGTTCATCTCTATGGCATGTCTACTGGAAATTAATATAACAAACCCAATACTGTAACTTGGGAAACAATATGGAAAAGCAAGCAAACATCTGCCAAAATTTCATGGTACATTATAGGAACCCAAAATCCCAGTATTGTGTATGTGGGTAAAGTTCTTATTAACATCCTGAAATGACATGAATATTTCTTGTTAATTTTTCCTTTTCCATAACGTTACAAAATATCCTAATTTCCTGCAAGGCATAGCATTTATCACACTAATCCCAATCTAGTCAGTAGTAGAGCTGGGCTTCAGTTTTGCTATTTCTTTGATTACCTCAGTGTACCACAAGCTTCATATTTCTGTAGTGTTACCTCATGCTTAGTGTGAGGGCTGGTTTGTCATAGATATACGCTTAATCCAAAGGAAGTTTTAGGTCTTTCCTTTCACCTCCGCCTCAGAGAGGGCCCCTTTCCAGATCATTCTCCCTCCCCTGACAGTGAAATGCTGGTACTGGTTACTCAGTGCTTGCCTTAGCTGACCTTCCAGTGACCTCAGTTATCTGATGTGTTCCAGAAAAGTTGTGATTTTGCTGACTATGCTTGTCCTATAATAATGGGGAAGCCCTGCTGGCATAGTGGTTAAGTGCTACAGCTGCTAACCAAAGGGTCAGCAGTTCGAACCCTTCAGGCGCTCCTTGGAAACCCTATAGGGCAGTTCTACTCTGTCCTATAGGGTCACTATGAGTAGGAATTGACTCAGTGGCACTGGATTTTTTTTTTTTTTTTTTTTGTAATAATGGAAGCAAATCTATTTTTAGCTTTCTACCTCCTGAACTGAAGCTGGAGTCTGTTTGTATTATTTCACAGAATATTCAACTGAGTGCAACTGCAATAAGATTTTTAAATTGTTATTTAGTATATAACATACTAAAGGCCTTTTTAAATAATATTCTCAGATAGCGAGATGGAGAATGTCTCTAATGACTACAGAACAATTCCATTTGAAGATAAGGAGATTGACAGAGTTTCCTTAAACAAAAATGAAAAAAAATAATAATTTTAATAAATTGTTAAAATAAGCATTGATAGCAAGTGACTACAAAATTTTGACATATTAGGTTCGTGATATTAAAAAAAATTGAGTGACTTTGCTATTTCAACAAAACAAAATACTGTTTGATCTTTGCTTTACTATCTAAGTTAGGGAGCTGAAACTTGCGTTACTCTGAGAATAATAATACTCATCTGCGGACAGTCTTACTAATTGAAATAAAGAAAAATAAAATTCAGCTCATTAACATTGAGATGAATTTCCAATGATATTATGTAGTTTCCCCTTGAAATTTTTATCAAAAATTATAAATATGCATAAGTTTTTAAATAATAATACAGTAATGATACATGTAATGATAATTCTTTTATTGTAGGCAAAAATCGCATAGAGTTTTATTACCACAGAAAATTATAGGTCCATTTATATTCAGCGTCTACTTAGTTGCAAGGAAATCCTGGTGGTGTAGCGGTTAAGTGCTAGGGAGGCTAAACAAAAGGGGTGGGCAGTTCAGATCCACCAGGGGCTCCTTGGAAACCCTATGAGGCAGTTCTACTCTGTCCTATAGGGTGGCTATGAGTCGGAATCAGCTCAATGTTAATGGGTTTGGTTTTGGTTTTTAGTTGTAAAGTAGTATGTTAGTGTAAATAATGAAGGATGCAGTTCTGGACAGTAAGTGAAATTTAAATCATTCAGAAGCAAAAAGAAATGATATAAAATCTGATGATTCATATATTTCAAACGAATCATGATGGACTCCAGACTGCTATAGTATACACTTGAAATTACAGGTCTTCCTTTTTCAATTTAAAATTTGATGGATAACACCAACATAAATCATGCTTGACATAGCAACTACGAAAGCTACCAGAGAGAATGCTGGACTCTAACATTAGATCCTAGAAGGATATGAGATTTATCATCAGTGTTTGTTGAAAAGTGTTATTGCCCTTGTGGTTGAAGTCCCAGATTTAAACTTTTGTCAGAGTACCTAAACTATATGGGTCTCTGTTCCCCTAGCATAAAAGTTAAAGCGGTTGTGTCTCTTTCTTCACAAAAAATTTAAACATCTTTTGCCAATTTAGGTGAGAAAAATAAGGGTTTATTCTTTTCAAAGTGATTATTCACTATTTATTAAAATTGAGATTAATTTCTTTAGTGCTTTTCACTTGTTCCATGTGAAATAAATAAGAATTAAACCACAATGTGGATTGGAAGATTGTTTATTTGTGAATATCTAAAACTATGCTGGTCATCATTAGACAGCAAATATTAACCAAAAAAGGGTGACTTTAACTCATCATTGTAAACTTACCATCACATAATCTTTCTGAATAATTTAATTGAACCGATATAAAAAATAGTTGCCCAGGTTTCATTTTACGTTCATAAAACAGTCATTTCCCTATTATGTATCTGCCAGGCGCTCCTTGGAAACTCTATGGAGCAGTTCTACTCTGTCCTGTAGGGCTGCTTTCAGTCGGAATCGACTGGATGGCACTGGGTTTGCTCTCGTTTTTTTTGGTTATATCTGACTTAATTTGGAATTCCATTAAAGCACAGAGAGTATATAACAACAGAAGGATAAATAAGTAATTCAGGAAAAAAAAATGATGCTATAAAGAAAAGATAAATCTGATGTTATAATGTTTCCAAATTAGATACCAATGTCTAAGAAGGTTTTGTGTAATAACTATTATATTTAATAAAGGAAAATCAATTATCCCTAATACACACAACAATTTTGGTCTTTGATTATTTCTTCCTTCACATTGTAATTAGAAATGGTAATTAATTTAAAGTGATAGTAAAACCCAAGAAGGGAAATTAGCTCTCACTACTTATGATGACGCCATTCAGTTGTTCCATGAAGACTGCCTAGAGAGTCCTGATGAAGATTATGCCCTTGCTCAAGCTGCCATAATGGATTATAATACTGTATTTACCTGTATGGATAGATGAGAGAAAGTATTCAAAAAATAGTACAAGAACATAGCATCTCTGTGTTTGTTCTCGACATTCTCAGGATCAATGTAATGTATTTAAACCTCTTTTTTATACCCTGTCTTCCTCCACAGTGGAATTAGTTCTTGAAATAATTTAGAATAATAACTATAAATCATTCTAATTTTTATTCCTTCCAGCACCTAATGAGATACCATTTATGTATATGCCAGAAAATAGTAGCTCAAAAATCTTTGTTGAATCACTGCCTTAATTATATACATTCTTGCCTCCGGAACATTGTTCATACCGTTTGCTCCTGCATAAAACTTCTTTTTTAAATTTTTTTAAAACTATTTTATTTATTTTGTTGTTGTTGAGAACATACACAACAAAACATATACCAATTCTACAGTTTCTACATGCACCATTTAGTGACATCGATTATATTCTTCAAGTGTGTAACCATTCTTACCCTCCTTTTCTGAGTCATTCTTCCCCCATTAACAAAAATTCACTGTCCCCTAAGGTTCCTATCTAATCTTTTCGGTTGCTGTTATCAGTTGGATCCCATACAGATAGTTCTTAAAGGGCGTAATGCTCAAGGCAGATCTTTATTTACTAGTTAAGCTAATTTATTGTTTAGTTTTAAGAAGACTTCAAGGGATATTTTTGGTTTAAAGCTTAAGGATTATCTCAGGCCAAGAGTTTCAGTGGTTCACCCAACATTCATGTCTCCAGAAATTATGGCGTCCATGAGAATTTAAATTCTCTTCTGCATTTTTCCCCTTTTGATCAGGATTTTTTTTATGGAATCTTTGATCAAAATAATCAGTAATAGTGGCCAGGCACCACGTAGTTCTTCCGGTCTCATGGCAAAGGAGGCAGTTGTACATGGAGGCAATTAGCACACATTCCATATCCTCCTTCTGTTCTTTACTATCCTTCATCCTCTGTTGTAAATAGAAATGACTTTTTATACCTGGGATGGCAGATTGAAAGTTTTTAAGACCCCAGGCACTGTTCATAGAGCTAGGAGGTAAAACAGAAGCACAGAACATGTTATTAGGCCAATTGACCAGGATGTCCTATGAGATCACAACCATAAGCTTTCAAGCCAAAAAAAAAAAAAACAAATCCCATGAGGTTTGTGGTTGTACAAAAGCAGCCACAGCAGCTACTCTTTTTTTTTTCCCCCACTGTTGTAAATATATCTATCACACAATATTTAACAATTTGGCTTTTTATACGTGTACAGCTTATTCTTTCTCTGTGTTTCTCTTAAACTCTTGTCTAACCTTCAAGGCCAAGTTAAAAGAGCATGTCAATTATGAAGCAATTCCTCCCATATCCACTAATGGATTTGAATTCTCTCTCCCCACTCACCCATTTATAAATTTTACTGTATTTAACATTGCAAATTGGTTACTTTTTGCCTGCCACATAACACCATTGGATTTTTTTAATGTAATTTTCATTGTGCTTTATGTAAAAGTTTACAAACCAAGTCCATCTCTCACACAAAAGCTTACATACACCTTGCTACATACTCCCAATTGCTCTCCCCCTAATGAGACAGCCCGCTCTCTCCCTCTGCTCTCTCTATTCATGTCCATTTGGCTAGCTTCTAACTCCCTCTACCCTCTTATCTCCCCTTCAGGCAGGAGATGCTAACATAGTCTCAAGTGTCCACCAAATCCAAGAAGCTCACTCCTCACCAGCATCCCTCTCTAACGCGTTCTCCAGTCCAAACCACGTCAGAAGAGTTGGCTTCGAGAATGGTTCCTGTCCTAGGCCAACAGAAGGTATGGGGGCCATGACCACCGGGGTCTTCTAATCTCAGTAAGACCATTAAGTCTGGTCTTTTTATGAGAATTTGGGGTCTGCATCCTACTGCTCTCCTGCTCCCTCAGGGGTTCTGTGTTGTGTTCCCTTTCAGGGCAGTCATCGGTTGTAGCCGGGCACCATCTAGTTCTTCTGGTATTAGGATGATGTAGTCTCTGGTTTATGTGGCCCTTTCTGTCTTTTGGCCTTGATATTACCTTCTGTCCCTGGTGTTCTTCATTTTCCTTTGATCCAGGTGGGTTGAGACCAATTGATGCATCTTAGATGGCTCCTTGTTACCGTTTAAGACCCCAGATGCCACTCTTCAAAGTGGGATGCAGAATGTTTTCTTAATAGATTTCATTATGCCAATTGGCTTAGATGTCCCCTGAAACCATGGTCCCCAAACCCTGCCACTACTACACTGGCCTTCAAACCGTTCAGTTTATTCAGGAAACTGTTTTTGGTTTAGTCCAGTTGTGCTGACCTCCCCTGTATTGTGTGTTGTTTTTGCCTTCACCTAAAATAGTTCCTATCTACTATCTAATTAGTGAATACCCCTCTCCCACTCCCCCTCCCTCCCCCTCTCGTAACCACAAAGAAATATTTTCTTCTCAGTTTAGACTATTTCTCAAGTTCTTATAATAGTCGTCTTATATAATCTTTGCCCTTTTGCAACTGACTAATTTCACTCAGCATAATGCCTTCCAGGTTCCTCCATGTTATGAAATGTTTCACAGATTACTCACTGTTCTTTACTGATTCATAGTATTCCATTGTGTGAATATACCATAATTTATTTATCCATTCATCCGTTGATGGGCACCTTGGTTGCCTCCAACTTTTTGCTATTGTAAACAGTGTTGCAACTAACATGGGTGTGCATCTATCTGTTCGTGTAAAGGCTCTTATTTCTCTAGGATATATTCCAAGGAGTGGGATTGCTGGATCATATGGTAGTTCTATTTCTAGCTTTTAAAGGAAGCGCCAAATTGATTTCCAAAGTGGTTGTACCATTTTACATTCCCACCAGCACTGTATAAGTGTTCCAATCTCTCCACAGCCTGCATTTAACTAATGGCTAACGATCGTGAACATTTCCTCATGTATCTGTTAGCTTCCTGGATGTCTTCTTTAGTGAAGTATCTATTCATATCTTTTGCCCATTGTTTCATGGATTATTTGTCTTTTTGTAGTTGAGTGTTTGCAGTATCATGTAGATTTTAGAGATCAGGGGCTGATTGGAAATGTCATAGCTAAAAATTTTTCCCAGTCTGTAGGTAGCCTTTATAATCTTTTGATGGAGTCTTTGGATGAGCATAGATGTTTGATTTTTAGGGGCTCCCAGTTATCTAGCTTTTCTTCTGCATTCTTAATAATTTTTTGTATACTGTTTATGGCATGTATTAGGGCTCCTGTTTTTTCTTCCATGATCTATATTGTTTTAGATATTATATTTAGGTCATTTTTGTGCATGGAGTGAGGTATGGGTCTTGTTTCATTTTTGTGCAGATGGATATCCAGTTATGCCAGCACCATTTGTTAAAAAGTCTGTCTTTTCCCCATTTAACTGTTTTGGGGACTTTGTCAAATATCAACTGCTCATATGTGGATGGATTTATGTCTGGATTCTCAATTCTGATCCATTGTTCTATGTATCTGTTGTTGTACAAGTACCAGGCTGTTTTGACTACTATGGCAGTATAATAGGTTCTAAACTCAGGTAAAGTAAGGCCTCCCACTTTGTTCTTCTTTTTCAGTAATGCCTTATTTATCTGGGGCCTCTTTCCCTTCCATACGAAGTTGGTGATTTGTTTCTCCATCTCATTAAAAAGTGTCGTTGGAATTTGGATCGGAATTGCATTAAATGCATAGATCGCTTTTGGTAGAATAGACATTCTTATACTGTTAAGTCTTCCTATCCATGAACAAGGTATGTTTTTCCAGATATGTCCCTTTTGGTTTCTTGCAGAAGTGTACTCTAGTTTTCTTTATATAAGTCTTTTACATCTCTGGTAAGATGTATTCCCAAGTATTTTATCTTCTTGGGGGCTACTGTAAATGGCATTGATTTGGTGATTTCCTCTTCGGTGTTCTTTTTGTTGGTGTAGAGGAATCTAACTGATTTTTGTATGTTTGTCTTGTATCCCGATGCTCTGCTGAACTCTTCTATTAGTTTCAGTAGTTTTCTGGAGGATTCCTTCAGGTTTTCTGTGTATAAGATCATGTCATCTGCAAATAGAGATACTTTTACTTCTTCTTTGCCAATCTGGATGCCCTTTATTTCTTTATCTAGCCTAATTGCTCTGGCTAGGACCTCCGACACAATGTTGAATAAGAATGGTGATAAAGGGCATCTTTGCCTGGTTCCCGATCTCAGTGGGAAAGCTTTCAGGTTTTCTCCATTTAGGGTGAGGTTGGCTGCTGGCTTTGGATAAATGCCCTTTATTTTGTTGAGAAATTTTCCTTCTATTCTTATTTTGCTGAGAGTTTTTATCGTGAATGGGTGTTGAACTTTGTCAAATGCCTTTTCTGCATCAATTGATAAAATCATGTGATTCTTGTCATTTGTTTTATTTATGTCGTGGATTACATTAATTGTTTTTCTAATGTCGAACCACCTCTGCATGCCTGGTATGAATCCCACTTGGTCATGGTGAAGTATGTTTTTGATATGTTGTCAAATTCTATTGGGTAGAATTTTGTTGAGGATTTTTGCAACTACGTTCACGAGGGATATAGGTCTATAATTTTCTTTTCTTGTGTCTTTACCTGGTTTTGGTATTAGGGATTTGGTGGCTTCATAGAATAAGTTTGGTAGTATTACCGTCCTTTTCTATGCTCTGAAATACCTTTAATAATAGTGGTGTTAACTCTTCTCTGAAAGTTTCGTAGAACTTTGCAGTGAAGCTGTCCGGACAAGGGCTTTTATTTGTTGAGAGTTTTTGATTACCTTTTCAATCTCTTCTTTTGTTATGGGTCTATTTAATTTTTCTACCTCTGTTTATGTTAGTTAGGTTGGTAGTGTGTTTTTAGGAATTCATGCATTTCTTCTAGGTTTTCAAATTTGTTAGAGTACAATTTTTCATAGTAACCTGATATGATTCTTCTAATTTCAGTTGGGTCTGTTGTAATATTGGCCATCTCATTTCTTATTTGGGTTATATGCTTCCTCTCTGGTTTTTCTTTTGTCAGTTTGGCCAGTGTTTTATCAATTTTTTTCAAAAAAACAGCTTTTGGTGTTGTTAATTCTTTCAATTGTTTTTCTGTTTTCTATTTTATGTAGTTCTGCTCTAATTTTTATTTGTTTTCTTCTGGTGCCTGAGGGTTCCTTTTGTTGCTCCCTTTCTATTTGTTCAAGTTGTAGGGATAATTCTTTGATTTTGGCTCTTTCTTCTTTTGGGATGTGTGCATTTATTGATATGAATTGGACTCTGAGCACCACTTTTGGTGTGTCCCAAATGTTCTGTAGGATGTGTTTTCATTCTCGTTGGATTTTATGCATTTCTTTATTCCATCTTTAATGCCTTCTATAATCCAGTCTTTTTTGAGCAAAGCATTGTTCAGTTTCCAAGTGTATGATTTCTTTTCTGTGCTTTTCCTATTATTGATTTCCACTTTTATGGCCTTATGGTCAGAGAAGATGCTTTGTAATATTTCAGTGTTTTGGATTCTGCTAAGGCTTGCTTTATGACCTAATATGTGGTCTATTCTAGAGAATGTTCCATGTGCACTAGAAAAGAAAGTATACTTGGTTGCTGGTGGGTAGATGTTCTGTATATGTTCATGAGGTCAGGCAGGATGATAGTAGCATTTAGATCTTCCGAGTCTTTTTTGAGCTTCTTTCTGGATTTCCTGTCCTTCATTGAAATTGGCATGTTGAAGTCTCCTACTATTATTGCTGAGTTGTCTATCTCACTGTTCAATGCTGATAGAGTTTGTTTTATGTATCTTGCAGCCCTGTCATTGGATGCATGAATATTTAATATGGTTATATCTTTTTGGTGTATTATATAGTGTCCTTTCCTATCCTTTGTGATGGATTTAACTTTAAAGTCTATTTTCTCAGAAATTAATATTGCCTCTCCTGCTCTTTTTTGACTGTTGTTTGCTTAATATATTTTTTTCCATCCTTTGAGTTTTAGTTTGTGTCTCTAAGCCTAAGCTGTGTCTTTTGTAGGCAGCATATAGACAGATCTTGTTTTTTAATCCACGCTGCCACTCTCTGTCTCTTTACTTGTGCATTTAGTCCATTTACATTCAGGGTAATTATGGATAGGTATGAATTTAGTGCTACCATTTTGATGTCTTTTCTTGTGTGTTCTTGACAGTTTCTTTTTTCCACTTAATTTTATGTGCTGAGTAGTTTATATATTGTCCTTTCCTCATATTTGTTGTTGTTGATTTTGTTTCTGCTGAGTCTCTATTTTTCCCTTGTATTTTATTCTGATGAGGAGGATAGTTTGTCTCCTTTGTGTTTACCTTATTATTTACCCCTATTTTTCTAAATTTAAAACTAACTTTTATTTCTTTGTATCACCGCATGTTCCTCTCCATACAGAAGGTGTATGATTACATTTCTTAGTCCCTCTTTATTATTATAATGTTGTCTTCTTCTATATAATAACATTGTTATTACCCTGTTTTGAGCTTTTTTTATTATTATTCTTGCATTGTTTTTTTGGATTTCCCTGTCTGGGTTAACTTCTGGTTGCTCTGCCCAGTGTTCCAGCCTTGGGTTGATACCTGATATAATTGATTTTCTAACCAAAGAACTCCCTTTAGTATTTCTAGTAGTTTTGCTTTGGTTTTTACGAATTCCCTAAACTTGTGTTTATCTGGAGATGTCTTAATTTCACCTTCATATTTAAGAGACTGTTTTGCTGGATATGTGATTATTGGCAGGCAATTTTTTTCCTTCAGTTTTTTAAATAAGTCATCCCGTTGCCTTCTTGTCTGCATGGTTTCTGCCGAGTTATTATTATCGAGTAGACTGAGCTTATTCTTATTGGCTCTCCTTTGTAGGTGACTTTTCGTTTATCCCTAACTGCTCTTATAATTCTCTCTTTATCTTTGGTTTTGGCAAGCTTGATTATAATATGTCTTGATGACTTTCTTTTAAGATCTACCTTATGTGGAGTTCGATGAGCATCTTGGATAGATATCTTCGCATCTTTCATGATATCAGGGAAGTTTTCTGGCAACAAGTCTTCTATAGCTCTCTCCATATTTTCTGTTTTCCTTTCCTGCTTTGGTACTCCAATCACTCATTGGTTTTTTCTCTTGAGGGAGTCCCACATGATTCTTAAGGTTTCTTCATTTTTTTTGAATTCTTTTATCTGATTTTTCTTCAAATATATCACTGCCAAGTGATTTATCTTCAAGTTCAGAAATTCTAGCCTCTACTTGCTCAATTCTGCTTCTCTGACTTTCTATTGAGTTGTCTACTTCTGTAATTTTATTGTTAATCTTCTGAATTTCTGATTGCTGTCTGTCTATGGATTTTTCCAGCTTATTAAACTTTTCGTTATGATCCTGAATAATCTGTCTTATTTCTTTAATTGCTGTATCTGTGTGTTCCTTGGCTTGTTCTGCGTATTGCCTCATTTCCTTCCTAATGTATTGAAGGGTTCTGTATATTAAACTCTCGTATTCTGGCTCTGGTAATTTCAGGAATGAACTTTTTCTAGAAGATCCCTGGATTGTTTGTTTTGAGAAACTGTTGAGGTGATCAGGGTCTGTTTCTTTGTGTGACTTGATATTGACTGTTGTCTCTGGCCATCTATAAGTTATCGCATTAGTTCATGCTTGCTTATTGTGTCATAGCTGCTTGCTTTGTTTTCTTTTGGTATACCTCTATGGGTTGCTTGAGTGAGCTAGCTTGATTATTTTCTCCTTTGGAGCTCTGATATCTTGTCCCCAGAAGGCTAGAGCTGTTATCTGGTATATCAGTCTAGGAGCTCATTCAGTTTTCTTGTATGAATTCAACTCAGGTTTCCAGGTAGCTGATCAACAAGTCTGTGGTACAGGCTCTGTCCAATGGTCTTAGAGGGGCAGGGGTGATTGGTGTTCATACCAGTAGGTGATTGCAGCAGGGGGTCATGCTCTGAACAAGGCCGGGGGCTGAGAACTGATCCCCAAGTGTCTCTTAGGAAAGTGCATCCCTGTTTCCTTGATCATGCAGGTGGGTGGGTTCTGCAGACGGACCATGAGGACTTAGAGTTTTTGGTTATATGGACTGGGAGGCACCAGTTATCCTTGGACCCATATTGCTGGTGGCTAGGCGACCTGAGTGGAACTACCAGTCCTTAGGTCACTGATGTGGGTAGGTGAAGACTTTGTTTAATAGGCAAAGCAATGTCAAACATCAAACACCCACCTCTCCACAGCATAGCTGAAACAGTTGTAGTCTGCCAACAAGGGCCTATCATCCTGAAATAGGCCCACACAGGTCCATGCAGAAGGGAAAGATGCTCAACGTCTATGACAGTTTATGTCTGAAGAGGAGCAGCTTCTGTCCTGAGCTTCCCCGGTTAATGGAGCTAGCAAATTATCTTTCCCCTCAAATGCAAATTTTTTCCTTCCCCCAGGCTGGAAGGATGGCTCTAGATGCTCAATAGTGTCTATCTCATGCCCAGGGAATTCAGCTGATGAAGCCAGCTTGGGGGGGGGGCGCGGTATAATATACACTAGTACTTAGCTTTTCCTGAGAGCGCTGTTCTTCTCTGGTTCTGGAGGTGTGAGCAGGCTGTGTGGCTGGCTGGCTCTCCCCAAGGAAACTGCAGCTGAATGCTAGCACCAGCCCACCATCACCACTGTTCCAGGAATGGTAACTGAGGGCCCCCCGTGATTCAGGTCTGGTTACTCCTCTCCACGTCCGAACAGTCTCTTCCTTCCCCTGCCCCTCAGTTCATTTTCTAAACTTGCCTTTGAAGCTCAGGGCTCCCAGCTTGTCACAAATATACTTGTTTCAATCGTTTTTTTCAGGTCTTTGTTGTAAAAAGAGTCACAGATAGCATCTGTCTATTCCACCGTCTTGGCTCCACAGACCATTGGATTTTAAGGTCCTCGAAGATGAGGAAGATTTTTTTTTTTAAACTTATTTATTTCACTCATTTTACGATAGTAATTTGGTTGTTTATTTAGCACCTATAATCTTCCAGGTACCAGGGAAGAAATGATGAGGGAACCAACATTTATTTCGTGTATACAATATGGCAGATGTGGTATTTCCATTTTATTTTGCTCCACACAGCATCTGGCTTATACGAGCAAAGTCAAGTATAGTTTCTGTGACCTAAAACTCATAGTATTTCTATTGTAAATTGTTCTCTCTAATTGAAGATATAAAATGAGGTTTAAAAATGAAACTTTAATGGATAATTAATTCAAACTTTGAGAAATGTCTTCTGTAATAAGTGCAATACATGTTCATCTGTGCATGCATTCAATATGAAAAATACAAATTGTATTCATTATTTTGTTGATTGTATCTTTGACATCCTTATTCTTCAGACTATAGATCTGAAGATTCAATACGGGGATTACCACTGTGTGAAACATAGAGTCCACTTTGGCTGTGTGTCTGGAGTTTTTGTAGTTAGGCACATAGTAGAGAAAGGGTATGGTGATGTGGAAGATGATGATGGTGGTCAAGTGAGAGGCATGGGTGAAGAAGACTTTGTGGTGTTCATCAGCTGAACGCGTATTCTGGGTAGTGACAATGATGAACACATAATAAGTGAGAATGAGTAGTGTCATCACCTCACTAAGGGTGGCAATGGTGAAAAGAAGCTATCGGCAGGAAAGAGGTCAGGGAGGAAGACTCACAGATGAATTGGTTGATTGTGTTGAAACCACAAAAGGATAATTTCAAAGCAGAACAGGTTAGGGCCAAGAAACATGCTACCCCTTTTGTACATGATTTGACCACCAGCATAGCACAGTCTCTGGAACATCCAACTATGTAAACCAGGTGGTTGCAAATGGTCACAAAGGAGTCATAGGCCATCACAGGGAATAAAATTAATTCAGTCACTATGAAGGTGCCAAATTGGGGAGGCGGAAGCACCATGAACCATCAAAATGAAATGGTTCTGTCTTTCACAGTTAGATTCACCAGCATCTTGTGAGCAATGATGGAGGAATAGCAGAAATCTAAAAAAAAAAAAAAAAATTTTTTTTTTTTTTAATAAATGAGAGGTGGCTGAGGAAAAAGTACACGGAGATGTGCAGTTTGAGGTAAATTTTGACGTTTGTGATCATTGCAAGATTCCAACCACACTGAAACTCTAGGTGGACAGAAATATTAAGAAGTTAGGCATCTGAAATTCTGGGTAATCTGAGAAGCCCAAGACAGTGACATGGGCCCAGCATCTATATTTTTCTCTGCCAGAAAGACTTTTCCTGTTGGTGGAATCAGAAAATCAGTCTTGAAAACTAGTAAGAGCAAGCAAACTGAGACACTTGACCAAGGTAAAGTGGTTGCTTTAGAATTTGGGGCCCTATTTCATCTTGCCGTATTTTTACATATGTATAAACCCCTGATTTATAGTTTAAAGCCTGTGAGTAAGTGCAAACTAAAGAAAGTTTTCTCCATTTTTCTGTGGTTAATCTGAGATAATAACAATAAACTGTTTCACAGGAGCTATCAAGGCCTTTCCTGAAACAATGACTCAGGAAGAAGACCTTGATGATGGCTCTTACCTAGGCCTCTTAGGCAACTACTGTCAAGAAAAACTTCATTTGAGCAAGATGTTTCTAAGAAAGAAATGTCCTATAACTTTCCTCTACCTAACCTCAATCCAGTAATCTGCTTTGTATTAATCTAATTTGCAATGTTCCATCAAAATAGTATAGCTCAAGTCCTTTGTTCTTAACCTTTAAAAGGCCTTCGCAGAGTCACCATTTTGGAAGTGTTTGCTCCTTCTGTAAAATTGCACATTTTAACCAGTTTGCACTGTTAGCAAACATACAATAAATCTGTTTGCTTTACTTTGACAGAGTACACATTTATTACTTTTAGACATGAACTGGTCACCATCAAGGGACTGAAGAAGAATTTACCTCTGTAGCTACGAAGAGGCCAGGGCTTTTTGACTAACAGTACTGAGCTAGCCCATTTTGGGGCCCTCCATCCTCTGGCAGATTTGGGAGTGCAGGAAGATAAATCCCTCTCAAGTCAGATTCTTTTTTGTGTAGAACTTCCCTCTTGAATTTTATTGTAGGATTTGTCATCTATATGTCTACCTTTCTCCTCTTTGTTCACATTTGAATTTGAATATACTGACCAAGATGCCATTCAGTATTGTGAGATGATATTTACCTAGGAATCTCATGGTCTTGTAAACCTTTGGTTGGCTCTGGGAAACTGCAAGTAACAGTCAGGTTTGGATTGTGCTGTGTGCACATTTATTCTGTCCATCTGACAGTTTGGAAAAATGTAAATGGCCACTTTAACTCTTATTTTCTCTGTTTCTTTTCTCTCCCACATGCAAGTTAATAGTTTTTACAAATAGGCCTACTTTGACTAGTTCATTTGGTTGTCTGTAAACAATTTAAAGTTGGTGAAATCTTTGTTAAAGCTTGAGCTTCCTTGTTCATACCTGCTAGTCTGTACAATTAACAGGCAAAAGGAGGGGCTGCCTCTGGGTTACCAAGCAACAAAGCTCAGAGATCACCATGCTGCATACATTTAAGATAATAGAAGCATAGCTCTATAAATAAGTCAGAACTCTGCAATCTTTAACCAGCTTTAAAAAAAAAAAAAAAAAAAAAAAAAAAACTTTAACCTGGTAACTGAAAAAAAATGCTTCTAAAAAAGGCTTTTAAAATACCCTTAAATGGACAGACTTCCTGCTAACATGGCTCTATAGGCAGAAGGACCACGCAGTCCGTCCACAGCAAAGACCTGAAAATTTAAGTAAAACAGAGACAAACGTCATTCGTGGAACCTGAAGTGTCAAATGAAGAGATAACTCAGCCAAGCACTGCATGGAATAAGAAACTGACAGAGGACAGAGAGCGAGGGGAGATATGTACAGAAGGCCCCATCAGCTAATGCAGCATGGATTCACCATCTTGGACTCCGTTGGGAATTGGCAGACAGGAGCATGGGAAAGCAGCTTCGCAGAACTCCTAGCAAGAGACAGAGCACCCGGTAACCAGTGATACCCTCTTTTCCACCGCCCATCGTCTCCCCACTGCTCTACCTCCAAGCTTCCTGGTTGACTGCTACGGCTTAGCCAGCTGGGAAGTGCAGTGGCCGTGCCACTTGGATTCACCCCACTCACGTCAGAGATCGGCGGACAGGGATTATGAGAAAGCAGCTTCACAAAGTTCCCAGCGGGAGAAAGTACGCTTTTCAAAGCCCCCCTTCTACTGCCACCCTTAGCCTCCTCTGTTTCCCGCCAGCCGCTGTCTATTGGCTGGGAGGCAACTGCTTTGTCCTCAGGCTGCATGGATTCGCCCTGCCCACACTGGCCGGGGCCCTGAGCTGGTGTTGGTTCCTTCCATCTCTGCTGTTTTTTTCTGCGCCTCCTACGACCTCTGCCTCCTTTCTCTGGAACAACTGGCTCCATGCACTATCTTTGCTTCTTCTTGAAAGGTTGTGAAGCCTGGCTCAACTAGGGAACGACTCCCCCAGCCTGTGACATCACTCTGGTGGGATACCTGGGGCTTTTTTTCCTTGTGTCACTTTGTTGTTTACTTTTCCTTTGCACAGCTTGGGAGCCCCTTCTAGCTGGGCTGCACTACACAGCTTAGGAGCCACTCTCCTAATCTGCACAATTGCATAGTTGGAATCCCTGGGAGCACTTTCTTCCCTCCCCCTTTCTTTTTTTTTCTTTTCTCTCTCTTTTTCCCTTTCTGCCTTTCTCCATTTCTCCACTCTCATCTCTCTATACTTACCTTCTTTTCTATCTTCTGAATACCTGGTGCTGTGCAGCATTTATACCCTTTCTAGCCAGGCTATACTGTGCAGCCTGGGAGCCACTTCCCCAGTCTTAGCAGCCCCACCAATGGGACTTGGATACTCCTGGGTTCTTTTTTTTTTCTTTTCCAAATTTTTATCTAGTTATTTTTTTTTTCTTTTTGCTTTTCTCCATTTCTTGGTTTCTTGTCTATCCACTCCAATGGCAAGCTCCCTTAGCACTCTTTTTTTTATTATTATTCTTTACTTCTTTGTTTTTGGCTCCTTTTTCTCTCTCCTCTCTCTCCTCTTCCCATTCCCCTATTAGCTCCACACATCACAACCCTCCCACTCCTGCATACCTGCACTGTGCTCTGAGCATCACACCCCCAAGCAGCACAGGCGAGGCCAACTAGAACCTGCCCAGCACTGATTCCTGGCCTGATCTGTTGTCCCTAGTATATGCCACAAACAACCCATCCCAGGCCCCTCTGCTTCAGCTGCATCTTCCCTGCTGTAACATATCTGAATGACTGGACCTGCCCATTGTACAAGGAGGTGAAAAGTACCATAACTACAGAAGAGCAAACAACAAAGAATACACAGCCTGCCTGCTCAGACATAACCAAGTAAAACAAAAAAGCAGGACAAAACAAACAAATCTACAATCAATAAATGAAGAAAACAACTACTGAATGTCCCAAAGACAGCAGACAATATCAAAACATATAAATAAAACAGGACAGGACGGGTCCAGTTAGCATCCAAAATAAAACACCAGATGTTTTTCCAGTAGAAGAAAAGGCACTAGGACTACCTGAAAGGGAATTCAAATCTCTAATATTCAGAAAAAATTCAAGAGTTAAAGCAAAAAGGAGACAAAAATGAGGGAAAAATAGACAAATTTATGGAAAAGGCAGACAAATTCATGAAAAATACAGACCAAAAAATGGAACAATTCAGGAAGATAATACAGAAAAAAAAGCTAAAATAAATTCACAACTAGAAATCATTTAAAAACAACAATTACAAATCCAAAAGATAAATAACAAGATTTCAGAAATGGTCAGTGTCACAGAAGAGCTGAAGAGCAGGTTTGAAATGATGGAAGACAGAATCAGCAAAATTGAAGACAAACACTTGGATACAGCTCCATTTCAGGAAAAATCAGAAAAAAGAACAAAGAAAAATGAGGAAACTCTGAGAACTATATAGCACACAATCAAATGCAAAAATTTGCAAGTGATTGGAATTTCAGAACAGGGAAAGAAAACGGAAAACACAGAGAGCATCATTGAAGAATTGCTGACAGAAAACTTCCCTAATATCATGAATGATGAAAAGCTGACCATCCAAAAAGCTCAATGAGCTCCAAAAAGGATAGACCCCAAAAGCAAAACACCAAGGCATACCATAATCACTCTCACTAAAACCAAAGACAAAAAAAAAAAAAATGCTGCAAGCAGCTCGAGAAAAACAAAAAGCCACCTACAGAGGGGAAGCAATAAGACTAAACTCTGATTGTTTGGCAGAAACCATGTGGCCAAGAAGGCAATGGGATGACATATATAAAACCTTGAAAGAAAAAATTGCCAACCAAGAATAATATATCCTGCAAAACTTTTTTTCACACATGGTGGTAAAATTAGGACCCTTCCAGATAAACAAAAATTAAGGGAATATGTGGAAACCAAACCAAACTTTTAAGAGTTATTAAAGGGAGTCCTTCGGTCTGAGAACAAACATCAAACCATAGCCTGAATCTAGGAAGCAAGATTGTACCAGCCAGATAGCCACCTAAGAAATGAACTCTCAAAGACTATCCAAAACCAAAACAATTGCAAAAGGGAACCAGAGAGGTTAATTTGTAAATGACAACAACCACAAAACAATAAAAGAGAAAATAAATGGCATAGGTACAGAACTTTCTAATGGAGAAACACTGGTGGCATAGTGGTTAAGTGCTACGGCTGCCAACCAAAAGGTCAGTAGTTCAAATCCACCAAACACTCCTTGGAAACTCTATGGGGCAGTTCTATTCTATCCCATGGGGTCTCTATGAGTTGGAACCAACTTGATGGCATTGGGTATAACAGAGAGGAAGGTAAGGTGATACCAAGTAATAATAGACTGGTTCAAACCTAGGAAGAAAAGGGTAAATTTCAAGGTAACTACAAAGAAAGTTAACACACCTACTCATGAAAATAAAGAAGAGAAGCATAAAGTCTCAATAAAAACAAAATCTACAAAAACAAAGGAAATGAAAAAACAAATCCACAAACAAAAGGAACTCAGTACAGGAGAGTAAGAAGAACAAAGAAATTGTTAGCACCACAAAAAAAAAAAAAAGTGCTACAAAGTGACAACAATAAACTCACACCTATCAAAAATTACACTGAATGTAAATGGCCTAAATGCACCCATAAAGAGACACAGAGTGACCGAATGGATTAAAAAAAAACAGGATCCATCAATATGCTGTCTACAAGAGACACACCTTAGAAACAAAGATGTAAATTTATTAAAAATGACAGAATGGAAAAAAAAAATCAAGCAAATAACTACCAAAAAAGAGCAGAAGTGGCAATACTAATCTCAGATAAGATAGACTTAAAAACAAAATCCACCATAAAAGACAAAGAAGGGCAGTATGTAACGATTAAAGGGACAATCCATCATGAAGACTTAGCCATAATAAACATCTACGCACCCAATGACTGGGCTCCAAAATACATAAAACAAACTCTAACAGCACTGAAATAAAATATCCTTAAATAAATGAGCCTGGATTTCCCCTCTACCACAATATATTTACAAACAACTTAGAACATCAATAATCACTTTAAGAAAATGAGTTCCCAATTGTGTTGTCTTCTCTTACCTCGAAGACCTTTCATTTGGTTTTTAGTGGTGAGAGGGAAGGGGAAAGAAGGAATGTTTGCTTTGGGGGGCTTTGAGTTTACATTAATGGTAGCAGAGTGATTTGGAAAAGGACAGTGAGAAATGGTTGCACAGCTTGAAGAATATAATTAAGTTCAATGAATTTACATGTAGAAATTGTTGACTTGGTTTATGTTTTGTTATGCATAATTTCACTACTAGATTGATGATAGATGATAGACAGACAGACAGATAGGTAGATAGATAAATCTATCTTTTCTTGAAAGCATAATCCTAACTTATGTATTTTCTTAAGAAGAGTAACCATGCACCTATTCACTGTATAAGAGACAGCACTTAAAGTCTATTTCTACTCTTTGCTCATTATCCACCAAACGAACGGAATATATTTAAGAACAAACATTTAATGATCCATTACTTCTGAAAATCTTTGTGCTAGAGACTGTGAGAATGTCTAAAGAAACAAATACGAACAGAAAAAAGTAATTCAAGACAGAGTGGGTGCCTTAGTTATCTAGTGCTGCTATAACAGAAATACCATGAGTGGATGGCTTTAACAAAAAGAAATTAATTTTCTCACAGTCTAGTAGGCTAGAAGTCCAAACAGGGCCTCAGCTCCAGGGAAGGGTTTCCCTCTCTGCTGGCTCTGGAGGAAGGTCCCTCTTGTCAATCTTTCCCTGGACTAGGAGTTTGTCTGCACAGGAACCCTGGGTCCAAAGGACACCCTCTGCTCGCGTTGCTTCCTTCTTGGTGGTATGAGGTTCCCGCTCTCCACTTGCGTCCCTTTCCTTTTATCTCTTGTAAGATAAAAGATGGGGCAGACCACACTTCAGGGAAACTCCCTTTCCATTGGATCAGTTATGTGACCTCAGTAACGGTGTTACAGTCTCACCCTAATCCTCTTTAACATAAAATTACAATCGCAAAATGGAGGACAGCCACAAAATACTGGAAACCACGGCCTGACCAAGTTGATACATATTTCTGGGGGACACAATTCAATCCCTGACAGTGGGTTATGTGTAGTGGATGTTATACAGTCAGAAAATCATTGGATTAGAGGTGGTGAAATGTGTTGGGGGAAAAGCATCAGATAGCAATTAATGAAAATAAAGGGTAACCATTACAGGATTGTTATATTTCTAAATGCGGAAGTGAAGAATATTGTCTCAGAAATTTAAAAAAAACAAAGGATGAAAAATGGAAAGGAGATGAGAGTCATTTAGTAGTGAGTCTGTCTGCATTTCATTAGATGTGGGACTTGACTGGAGGAAGGCATAGATTTAAGGTTGCCATAAAGCATAACATTAGACTCAATTCTTGTTATTGGACATTGATCAGCTAGAATGAAAATTTCAGGCTTTGCTAAAGTTGTTGCAGAATTCACAGGGGAAACTACAGAACCAGAAATCTAATTAATCACACTTTTGCATAACAGAGAAAATGAGGGCAGACTAGCGATTCAAGTCCCAAATGTCACTAAGTAAAAATAAAATGTGACCTGCCTAGTGTTCACCTACCCAAAATCAGAAGAGAAAGACATGTTCATCTCAGGTAGGATTCTGAATTGACAAAATAAAAGACTACAGAAAAAAAATTTTGGGGGGAACATAGAGTAATCAAATATTGAGGTATTTGTAAATGAATCATTTTTTGCCTACTTATTCACTTAAATAAACTCTGCATCTAATTGGGAAGCCAGAATGTTTTATGGTTGAAGCTGTGGGTATTTGACCGACCTCATCTGTATGAATAAAGGAGATATTTTATTAATTTATATTTCAACTAAAATTCACAAGTCATTACTTTTTATTATTGTTCAAGTGATATCAATATATATGTGAATTTAAAATTTGTTCTAGTGTTGATCCTACCGTAATTGACGTATCACATTAAAAATATCAATATGTATAAGTTCAAGTTCATATGAAATACATACTATAATACCTAAGTACAGAAAAAAATAAGAAAAAAATGAGACCACCATTCGCTTTTCAATTTTTCTAAAGCAACAGAAAGATTCACACACACATGTATACACACACACAGACACACGAAAATGAACCCTTTATAATTCTGAAGTATTTATTACTCCTCTTTTTCATTTGTTATGGAAAATTCAATATGAAAATGGAAAGAAATACAAATGTGTGTGTTAAGTTCTGTTTTTCCCACTCTGTATCACTTCTCTTTAGTTTGCTAATGGATTTATTCTTTGAGATCAGGTCAGTCATACAAATGGGTTAGAAATGCTCATCAAAGAAAAATGAAATATGATAGAAAAGTTGAATTAAACATGTTTCATTCACGTTTAATCAGTTGAAACTAGACATCATAGACAAAAGCAGTAACATAATAAATATAATGATTAATTTATATGCAATGTCATTCATTGTTGCTGATTCTTTAAACTCAATCATGTTTCAGGGTGAATACAATAAATGTGATCACTTTTTTTGTTCAAAACGGTATTTCTTTTAACACAAGTCAGAAGTTTAAACCTGTATCTTCTGGCTTGGTCTTTCTAATGTTTGTGTTTCTTTATGTCATTTTCAATCTGTTGTGAGGTTTAAGTTTATTCAAATCTACTGTCTGAGATAAGACAATAGAGGCAAATGCAAATGGCAAGTGTCAAGAAAGACTTATAGATTTATAATCAGTTTTTGAACTTCATGTTCCAGACATTTTAGTTTTTATCGATAACATAAAAATGCCTCTTTAACAGTGACATTTATCTTGACCTGTTACTGAGGATAAAGACAATTCAGAGAAAGTGTTCTGCTTTACAGACAAGGTTTTGTGCGTGTTCAGCAGAGGTAAACCCTGATGTATTATTTTCTTGATCTTTTCTTAGTCATTTAGAAAAAGAACAAAGAAGGATGGATGAAGAAAATTGTTCCTCCTTGACTGAATTCCAACTCTTGGGAATTTCTAATAACCCTGAGATCAAAGTGACCATATTTGCTATATTTCTGGCTGCATATCTCATTATTCTTGTGACAAATCTTGGAATGATCATTTTAATTAGAATGGACTCCCAGCTTCAAACACCAATGTACTTTTTCCTCAGCCACCTCTCCTTCTGTGACCTCTGTTATTCCACAGCAGTTGGACCCAAGATGCTGGTGGACCTCTTAACTAAAGACAAGTCAATTTCCTTCTATGGCTGTGCTCTGCAATTCTTCATTTTCTGTATCTTTGGAGATTCTGAGTGCCTCCTGCTGGCAGTGATGGCCTTTGATTGGTACAAGGCCATTAGCAACCTCTTGCTCTATACAGTCAACATGTCCAGCAGGGTGTGCTCCGTCCTCACGGCTGGGGTTTACCTGGTGGGCACGGTGGATGCTTTGATAGATATGACGTTAGCTTTCCACTTATGTTTCTGTGGGTCAAATGAAATTAATCATTTCTTCTGTGACTTACCTCCCCTTCTCCTCCTTTCCTGTTCTGATATTCAGGTCAATGAGCTGGCATTATTCACTGTTTTTGGCTTAACAGAACTGAGTTCCATTTCAGGAGTTCTTGTCTCTTACTGTTACATCATTCTCTCAGTCTTAAAGATCCGCTCTGCTGAGGGAAAGTTCAAAGCTTTCTCCACCCGCACCTCTCACTTAATTGCTGCTGCAATTTTCCAGGGAACAGGACTTTTCATGTATTTCTGACCAAGTTCTGCCTACTCTCTAGATCAAGACAAAATGACCTCATTGTTTTATACCCTTGTCATCCCCATGTTCAACACGCTGATTTACAGTCTACGAAACAAGGAAGTGAAAGAGGCTCTTAAGAAACTTAAAAATAAAAGATGGTTTTATTGAAAAATGATATATTTATTTTCTCCCAATGTTCCTTTATAATATGTGGAAATTGAATTTGTTTCAACTAATTTGGTGCATTCCAATAAGTACTTATACTATATCCCAGATATATACCTGCTGTGTTCCCAAGATATGCCATGTGTTACTACGTGTCTTGAATTGATATATGTACTCCCTCTAGGTTGAAAAGTTTCCAAATTCTTCTTGCTCTGTCAACTTTTTGTTTGGTCATCTTTTATTTATGCATTAATTTATTTTGTCTGAAATTTATTGATTATTTGGTAAGTGCCTATTATACGTCTAAATGCCTTGAATTCTATGGTAGATTTTTATAATAATGAATCTAACGGAAGTTACAAACATTAATTAAATAATCTAATCATTGAAATTTTTCAAATTATTTATTAATAATAATGCCATGAATGTAAAGACTGGGCATTACAAATACTAAGCAGGTTCATCAAACCTAGTGTGCAGAGATAAGTCCTCCATAGAAATGGAAGCATTTAGTCTGGTATCTAAAGGATGAGTAGGCATTAACTGAGAGATGAAAATGGGGAGAGAAGGCAGTTGAAGCAGTAATTGGAGAGGCCTTGAAGTGAACAGGACCATGCTATTTCTGAAGAAAATAAAGAGGGTCAACATGGCTAGTTTCTAGGGAACAAAAGGACTAGCCTGATGAGTTAAATCCCTGTGCTGCAGTTCTCAACTCAGTCACTTCCTTCAGGTAACATTGTTTCCCTTAAATATCCCTTTCCTTGGTTCACACACCACCATGTGCCTCAGGACATTGTTGAATCTGTGACTCTGTTTTCTAAATCATTATCTCTGCTGTGGGGTTATGGACACTCTGAGGTCAAGGACTAGGCATTTTACGTCCTTTACTCAAGTACCAACATAACACCTGAGTAAACAGGTAATAAAACAAAAAAAAATCATCAAAATTTTTATTTAATGCTTATTTTGTTGTTGTTGTTAGGTGCCATTGAGTTGGTTCCGATTCATAGCGGCCCTATGCACAACAGAACGAAACACTGCCCGGTCATGCCCCATCCTTACAATCATTGTTATTCTTGAGCTCATTGTTGCAGCCACTATGTCAATCCACCCCGTTGAGGGTCTTCCTCTTTTCTGCTGACCCTGTACTCTGCCAAGCACAAAGTCCTTCTCCAGGGACTGATCTCTCCTGACAATATGACCAAGGTATGTAAGACACAGTTTTGCCATACTTGCCTCTAAGGAGCATTCTGGCTGTATTTCTTCCAAGACAGATTTGTTCATTCTTTGGGGAGTCCATGGTATATATGACATTCTTCACCAACACCACAATTCAAAAGAGTCAATTCTTCTTTTGTCTTCCTTATTATGATGTGATTGAAAATACCATGGCTTGGGTCAGGCGCAGCTTAGTCTTCAGAGTGACATCTTTGCTCTTCAACACTTTGATGAGGTCCTTTGAAGCAGATTTGCCCAATGCAATGCGTCTTTTGATTTCTTGACTGCTGGTTCCATGGCTGTTGATTGTGGATCCAAGTAAAATGAAATCCTTGACAACTTCAATCTTTTCTCTGTTTATCATGATGTTGCTCATTGGTCCAGTTGTGAGGATTTTTGCTTTCTTTATGTTGAGGCATAATCCATACTGAAGGCTGTGGTCTTTGATCTTCATTAGTAAGTGCTTCAAGTCCTCTGCACTTTCAGCAATCAAGGTTGTGTCATCTGCATAACTCAGGATGTTAATGAGTCTTCCTCCAAACCTGATGCCCAGTTCTTCTTCATATAGTCCAGCTTCTCTGCTTATTCGTTCAGCATACAGATTAAATAGGTATGGTGAAAGAATACAACCCTGACGCACATCTTTCCTGACTTTAAACCAATCGGTATCCCCTAGTTCTCTTTGAACAACTGCCTCTTGATCTATGAAAAGGTTCCTCATGAGCACAATTAAGTGTTCTGGAATTCCCATTCTTTGCAATGTTATCCTTAATTTGTTATGATCCGCACTGTCGAATGCCTTTGCATAGTCAATAAAACACAGGTAAAAATCCTTCTGGGATTCTCTGCTTTCAGCCAGGATCCATCTGACATCAGCAATGATATCCCTGGTTCCACGTCACCTTCTGAATCCAGCCTGAATTTCTGGCAGTTCCCTGTCGATATACCGCTGTAGCCGTTTTTGAATGATCTTCAGCAAAATTTTGCTTGCGTGTGACTTTAATGATATTGTTCTATAATTTCCACATTCAGTTGAATCACCTTTCTTGGGAATAGCCATAAATATGGATCTCTTCCAGTCAGTTGGCCAGGAGGCTGTCTTCCATATTTTTTGGCACAGACGAGTTAGCACCTCCAGCACTGCATCTGTTTGTTGAAACATCTCAATTGACATTCCATCAATTCCTGGAGCCTTGTTTTTCACCAATGCCTTCAGAGCAGCTTGGACTTCTTCCTTCAGTACCATCAGTTATTGTTCATATGCCACCTCTTGAAATGGTTGAATATCGACTAATTCTTTTTGGTGTAATGACTCTATATATTCCTTCCATCTTCTTTTGATGCTTTCTGTGATGTTTAATATTTTCCCCATGGAATCTTTCACTATTGCAGCTCGAGGCTTGAATTTTTTCTTCAGTTCTTTTAGCTTGAGAAACCACAAGCGTATTCTCCCCTTTTGGTTTTCCATCTCCAGCTCTTTGCACATGTCATTAGAATACTTTGTCTTCTCGAGAGGCCCTTTGAAATCTTCTGTTCAGTTATTTTACTTCATCAATTCTTCCTTTTGCTTTAGCTGCTCAACACTCAAGAACAAGTTTCAGAGTCTCCTCTGACAATCATCTTGGTCTTTTCTTTCTTTCCTGTCTTTTCAATGACCTCTTGCTTTCTTCATGGATGATGTCCTTGATGTCATTCCACAACTCATCTAGTCTTCGGTCACTAGTGTTCAATGCATCAAATCTATTCTTGAGATGGTCTCTAAATTCATGTGGGGTATACTCAAGGTCATATTTTGGCTCTCGTGGACTTGCTCTGATTTTCTTCAGTTTCACCTTGAACTTGCAAATGAGCAATTGATGGTCTGTTCCACAGTTGGCCACTGGCAGCAGCTGATAAAAATCTTCTATTTCTTCATCTTTGGCCATAGTGGTTGATGCATAAATTTGAATAATAGTTGTATGAACTGGTCTTCCTTGTAGGTGTATGGATATTATCCTATCACTGACAGTGTTGTACTTCAGGGTAGACCTTGAAACATTCTTTTTGACGATGAATGCAACACCATTCCTTTTCAAGTTGTCATTCCAGCATAGTAGACTATATGATTGTCTGATTCAAAATGGCCAATACCAGTCCATTTCAGCTCACTAATGCCTAGGATATCGATGTTTATGCATCCGTTTCATTTTTGATGATTTCCAATTTTCCTAGATTTATACTTTGTACATTCCAGGTTCCAATTATTAATAGTTGTTTGCAGCTGTTTCTGCTCATTTTGAGTTGTGCCACATCAGCAAATGAAGGTCCTGAAAGCTTTACTCCATCCACGTCATTAAGGTCGACTCAACTTTGAGAAGGCAGCTCTTCCCTGGTTGTCTTTTGAGTACCTTCCAACCTGGGGGGCTCATCTTCCAGCACTATGTTCCACTGCTATTCATAAGGTTTTCACTGGCTAATGCTTTTCAGAAGTTGGCTGCTGGGTCCTTCTGCCTATTCTGTCTTAGTCTGGAAGCTCAGCTGAAACCTGTCCTCCATCGGTGACCCTGCTGGTATCTGAATGTCGGTGGCATAGCTTCCAGCATCACAGCAACACACAAGCCCCCACAGTACAAGAAACTGACAGACATGTGGGGGATTTAATACCTATAAGGAAAAAAAGGAGAGTCTATTATATGCCTTGAATAAAGTTTTTGTGTCTTATAAGCAATTACATAAAGAGGTTGTGAATACTAAAAGCAATGGAACTTTTGTTTTTGTTGTTGTTGTTAGCTATTGTCAAGTCAGCTCCAGATCATGGTGACCTTAAGTATAAAGATATGCAAATTATTATTTGGAAAATAATTACATAAAAATGTATTTACAAGACATTTGACAACCTCACGTGGATCTGCTGTACTTTTCTGATGACAAAAGCCTCAGAACATGAGGTTGTTTCACAAACAGGGACATGGGCATGTGCTGGGAGGACCTTACAAGAATCAAGGACACTCTTAAAGTTATACAACAATTACACAAGCTGAATCACATTCCATATCTAAGACTGACTAGTTTGTACTGCAAAATGCCCTTGAGTGAAAATATTTCAGACTGCCAGGAAAACCCAAGAAAGACAATGTAATTCCTTTGGTCTTCAGGGTGGAAGTTTTTCTGGGATCCTGAGACACAGTAAGGTAAGTATGAAGGCAGGAAAAAGAAAAAAAAAAAAAGGATGGGTGTGATGGTTATGGTTGTTTGTCAACTTGACTGGGCCTTGATTCTCAGTGATCTGACAGTAGTATGATGTTGTGTTCCCTTCCGTGATGAGATTTGATATAATGTTACTACCTCCATGATGGTATCTTCTGGGAGTAGCCAATCAGTTGAAGGGAGTTCAGTTGGGCATGTGCCTTGCATCAAATATGTGTGTACGTTCTGGAAGGCCTTGGGAGGCTTTTGCTCATTTTGGATCTTGCAGCCAGTTCCTGTGTGTTCAACCTCCAGTTCCTGGGTCTTTACCTAGCAGCTTACCTGCAGTGAGCTCTGCTCTCTGGTCTGCTGATCCTGGGTTCACCAGACACTGTGGCTTTGTGAATCAGGAGAAGCCTCAATCCTGACCCAAGGGCTTAGGACGTTCCAGCCTCTACAACTGCCTGAGCCGTTTCCTTGACATAATCCCTCTCTGTATATACTTATATGCTTAACCGGTTCTAGAGAACCCAGCCTAAGACAATGGGTGATGCTTCTTTTGGACCTAATGCCTTCTCAATTAATCCTTGTTCTTTTGGAAATGTTAGCTATGAACTAGTTGCTGTCTTGAAGTGCAGCATGCAGGAGTGCATTCAAATCGTATTGAATTCCAAGCAAACAAGAGTTTAAGTGGGTTTCTTCTACATAAGAAGGTACAGATACCATCTAGCTAACTCATAATTCTCCTATATGATGATTGTAAAGTATTTAAAGTCAAATTTGATATGCATATTGGCCTCTATAAAAAGATGTAATTATGAAGATGAATTCTAAAGAAGATATTTTAAGTTTATTCAACAAAGCATTTTGAGCTAATAAAAGAGCACGTAAATGGAATGAGCTGATTTGTAAAATATGTTAAGAGATATCTATGCCTAAATTGGTGCAAGTAGAGGATGAATAACCCCTCATTAGACCCATTGTTTGGGGAATTCATGATTCAACTAGGGTATTGAGCAGATGACCTGTAAGACCTTGTTATCTTGATCTTCTATAGGGAAAGCTACCATTTAAATATTTTAATCTACCCTACACTAATTCATATCTACCCTTTCCCTTCATTCTCTGCCTCTCTTATTTATATACTTCTTATACTCCCACCATGTAAAATATTATTGTCCACATAAGACATTACCAATGTCTGTTTATAATGAGTTACTGTTATTGCCCCCCCTCCCTTTTCTTAATCTTAGTTGCTTCTTTCTGCACAGACACCAGTGTCCCTGATCATAAGCATAACACAGTTGTCACAGATTAGAGTGTGTTGTTGTGGTTAGGTGCCATTGAGTCGGTGCTGACTCAGGGCAATATAAGTATGATAATACCAACAACTAGCTATATTGGTGATAACCTAACTGGCAAAATCTGATACACTGAAAAGGTCATAATGTCCAGTAATCCAGTGTGTTTTTCATACTCAGTGCAGTAATTTTAATGTAGCTTTAAATCCACTCTAGAAGCATATTATGAACAAGGAAAGTAACAGGAGGAAAACCGTGTCTGAGTCTCTGTCTAAATTTACAGTTAAGTGTGACCATTAACAAATCCTATTTTCTTTGGAAATCAATTCCTTCTCTGTGAAAAGAGAGGCGTTAACAAGATAATCTTTATTGTGCTTTCCAGCTGGCATATTCTATATCTATATACACATGATTCTATCACTGCTTAAACCTAATTTATTCAGGAGAGATTAAAAAAGTAAATAAAATAGATGAGACGCACGATATTTATTCAAAGGACTGTTGCATCCCTAGGCCAGTTTTATCTGAAATGGCAGCAACAATGATGACAGTGAAATAGCATGAGTTGCAAGATCCACAGTCCCACTCAGATAGACACATTTAACTGGTCCCTTATTCTGCATTTTTATTTTAATGGACTTCATAAAACTGGATATTCTTAGTCATGAATAAAATAACATACTCTACATGATGTCTAAAATTAAAATGACAGTCACTATTAAGGGTTGGTGATTGTGTGGCCCAACCAGATGTTTCACACATTGGTGAGGCATCTCCTATACTAAATCTGAGTGTATATATCATATTCCAATACCTAGTTTACTACCAAAGAGAAATAAATATACATTTCCACCGAAAGACACGCAAAAGTGTTCACAGCAAAAGGGAAAACAACTCAACTCCCTATCAACATTAGAATAGACAAATACATGATGATATATTTATACAATGAAATATCATACAACAATGAGAAGGAATTTCCTACAACCACATGCAACAACAAGGAAGGATCTCACAAATACGTTGTTGAAAACAGCACATACTCTAAGTATTCACTCAGGTATGGGCCAAAAAACAATATCATAATAAAAGTTAGGAAAGCAGTTATCCCTGTGGGTAATGAGTTTATGACTTAAGAAGGAGCAGGTCGAAATCTTCTGGGATTCTGAGAATATTCTGTTTCTTGGTCTGGATGATAGTTTAAAAGGTGTTTTTATTTTGAGAAAATCCCTATAATTGTGTAGCTATTCCTTGAGTATTCTCTTTGTGAATATCATGCACCAACAGTCTATTCAACATTTGATTGTAAGAAATTTCAGAATTTCTTTATTATGAATTTTGATTCTTAGCAATGGCTGTGTAAAATAAAGTTCAATGTATTTTTTTTTTTTTTTGGTAAAATTAAAGGTGCAATTTTCATCAGGTATTTCAGATAATTATTCTTTTTGTAATTAAAACTTGCTGTCTTGCAAAGAGACTTAATGTACACTGATATCATTATATACACTTAATCGATTTCATAAATTCCCTGTCCCAGTGCAAGACAACTATTTTCTGAAGGAAGTGAGTTTATAAATAAACAGTTGCCTACATAGCATTTTGTTAGTGGCACCAGTGACACTAAGGAAAGTATATAGATGCATTTTATTTTATTTTTTCCTAACTTGCTTCTTTCTGGTATCTTAAATTCTACCTTAAGACTTTTTCCCGGTGATCTAAGGAATCCACATTCAATTAAATATAAATACCTTCAGGAGGTTAATTAACTTATCCAATTTTTAATAAGAATATAGCCTCCAAGGCTCAGTTTTAATGGAAAGGGTGGAAAGGAAGTTAGTCTAGATAATCTGGAAGGACAGTCATGCTTTGATAGGGAAAGTCTGGGTCTTTCCCAATTAGAGTGTAGCCAGAGGGAATTTGGCATCCCAGGAGACAGGGAAGCACTTGAGGGGAAAATTAGTTTGGAAAGAAATCAGAAGAATAAGACCAAGTATGACTTCACCACTTCCAAATGTGTACCAGAGAAGTAGGTAATTGTAGCAAAGCTCCTGAGTAACATAAAGGCATCAGCTTCCTGAGGTTATCTGGTGGATAATTGTTAGCAATTAGTGAGGTCGTTGGATCTTTAAACAATATCTTCTAGAGTAGTACATTGCGTACTATAGTATTAGAATTATCACATAAAAAAAAGCAAGAAATATGAAAAATCACTGAAATGTATCAAATAACAGCACTTTGCTAAACATCAGGAATACTTTTTTTTTTTTTTTAATGAATGCAGCTTAAGGCATGATCATGCCTCATAGGTGAAATGAAAAATGTTTCTGTCTATTCCCAGTGAGGATTCAGAATAAACAAGAAATTATTTGGAATATTGAGTAGATTCACTGGCTTATGCTTATTACTTCTTTTTTTTTCTGCATATGCAAATTTTGCAATTATTTCTTTTGTGGTAAAGAAATAAATGAACTGCGTTAACATACAATGTACCGTGGGTGTGCATAGTTATTATGTATTATCTAAAACTATCAAATGACAGTAAATGTTTAAGAAAGGTAGAAATGTGTAGTGGGTACAAAATGACATTTCCAGTATGTCTCAATTTTAAAGGTGCTATCCTGAATAATAATACACAAAGTTTATTTACAGGGGTGATTTAAAACATTTTTATTTTGGTATATGCATATATATATATGTAAACATATAAACATATATATATATACATAAACAGGGAAACCCTGGTGGCATAGTGGTTAAGTGCTATAGCTGCCAACCAAAGGGTTGGCAGTTCGAATCCGCCAGGCGCTCCTTGGAAACTCTATGGGGCAGTTCTACTCTGTCCTATAGGGTCGCTATGAGTCGGAATCGACTCGATGGCACTGGGTTTATACATAAACCTGCCAATTAAACATTTTTATGTACAATTCAGTGACACCGATTTCGATTACTATGTTGTGCAGCCATCACCAGTATGTGTTGCCAAAATGGTATTTTAAAAAATAAACAGCATTCACCTGAGCAAAGTTCATTACAGCACTTTTCACAATAGTCGAAAGGAGGAAACAACTGAAACGTTCAACAACAAATTAATGGATAAGCAAAATGTGGCATATACACACTCAGAGAAAGACTACTCAATCATAAAAAGAAAGGAAATTCTGACGCATGTCACACGAGCCACTGCATGGCCGAACCTTGAAATATCATGCTGAGCAGAATAAGTCAATCTCAAAAGAACAAATATTGTATGAACTCATTTATTTGAAATAAGCAAAAATATAGAAAAGAAGGATTATTAGTAGTTATCAGGGGTGAGAAGGAAGGAGAAAGAAGGAATTTTTGCTTAGGAGGCATTGCATTTATGTTAATGGTGTTGGAATGATTTGGAAAAGGATAGCGAAAATGGTTACACAACATGAAGAATGTAACTAATTTCACCAAATTGTACATGTAGAAATTGTTGATTTGGTGTATTTTTTTTCTTATATATAATTTCACTATTATACATATATATATATAGTTCATATGCAAGTCCAAGTTGAAACTAAAGAGAATTAGAATAAGTCCACATGAGCTGAAGTGCGACCTTGAATACATCCTACTTGAATTTAGAGACCATCTCAAGAATAGATTTGACATATTAAACACTAATGACTGAAGACCAGATGAATCATGGAATGACATCAAGGAAATCATATAAGAGGAAAGTAAGAGGTCATTAAAAAGACAAGAAAGAAAGAAACTAATGTCAGAAGACACTCTGAAACTTTTTCTTGAACATCAAGTAGCTAAAACAAAAGGAAGGAATGATAAAGTAAAAGAGCTGAACAAATGACTTCCAAGGGCAGCTTGAGAAGACAAAATATTACAATGACATGTGCAAAGACCTGGAGATAGAAAACCAAAAGAGAAGAACAGGTTCAGCATTTCTCAAGCTGAAAGAACTGAAGAAAAAATTCAAGCCTGAAGTTACAATATTGAAGGATTTTCTGGGGAAAATATTAAATGATGCAGGAAGCATCAAAAGAAGATGGAAGGAATACACAGAGTCACTATATCAAAAAGAATTGATATTCAACCATTTCACGAGGTGGCATATGCTCAGGAGATATGAATGAAGAAGATATGAAGATATGAAGGAAGAAGTCCAAGCTACGCTGAAGACATTGACAAAAAACATGTTTCCACAAAAGGATGCTGCCCTGGAAGTCCTCACTTGTCTAACCCAAGAAATATGAAAGACAGCTGCCTGGCCAAACGACTGGAAGAGATCCCTATTTATGCCTATTCCAAAGATATTTGAGCCATCTAAATGTGAAAATTATCAAACAATATCATTAATACCACAGGCAAGTAAAATTTTGCTGACGATCATTCAAAAGCAGTTGCAACACTACATCTATAGATAGAGAAGTGTCAGAAATTCAGCTTAGATTCAGAAGAGGACACAGAAGTTGGGGTATCACGGGTGATGTCAGATGGATCCTGACTGGAAGCAGCGAATACCAGAAATATGTTTACCTGAGTTTTATGGACTATGCAAAACCCTTCGACTGTGTGGATCATAACAAATTACTGATATCATTGGGAAGAATGGAAGCCCCAGAACACTTAATTGTGCTCATGAGGAACCTATACATAGATCAAGAGGCCTTCATTTGAACAGAACAGGGGATACTGGGCGCTTTAAAGTCAGGAAAGGTAGGTCTCAAAGTTGTATCCTTTACCATACCTATTCAAATGGTGGAACCCTGGTGGTGCGGTGGTTAAGTGTTTGGCTGTTAACCAAAATGTCAGCAGTACGAATCCACCATTCTTTTCTTGGAAACCCTACTGGGCAGCTCTGCTCTGTCCTATAGAGTCACTATGAGTTGAAACTGACTCGATGGCAATGGGTTTGGTTTTGGTTTATTCAATCTGTATGCTGAGCAAATACTCTAAGAAGATGGAATATATGAAGAAGAATGGGGCATCAGGATTGGAGAAAGGTATATTAACAACCTGCATTGTGCAGATGATACAACCTTGCTTACTGCTGATGAAGATCAAAGACCAGAGCCTTCACTATGGATTGTACATCAACATGAAGAAAACAAAAATTCTCACAAGTGGGAGGCGGGGCCAAGATGGCGGACTAGGTGGACGCTACCGCGGATCCCTCTTGCAACACGAACTCGGAAAAAGAAGTGAATCGATCACATACATCACAATCTACAAACTCTGAACAACAAACACAGATTTAGAGACAGAGAACGAACAAATACGGGGAGGCAGCGATTGTTTTCAGAGCCTGGATCCAGCGTACCAGTCAGGTGACCTTCAGAGCCCAATTTGGGGCAGAGCCCAGGGGGGCAGACGGCACAGACAAGGGGCCCAGCCCTAGCCCCTGAACTCATTCCGGGAGGAGGCCCAGCCGGTTTGCGTAAGCGGTGTGGCGACGCAGCCAGTGGGAGAAGTCCCCGGGAGGCAGTGACTGGTCTTGGGGCGGGGAGAGCAGCGTGTCAGCTGGGGAGCCGTCCCGCCCGGATTTTGGCGGGCGCGGGTGTGCCGTGAGCGCGGAGAGCAGCTACATCCTCCTGAATTGACCCCGGGGGGGGCCCAGCCGGTTCGTGTAGGCGGCGCCCAGCAGGTTCGCGCGGGCGGCGCAGCGGCAAAGCCAGTGGGAGAAGTCTCCAGAAGGCAGTGAAAGGTCTTGGAGTGGGGAGAGCAGCGTCCCATCTGGGGAGCCATCCCGCCAGGATTTTGGCGGGCGCAGGCGTGGCGTGAGCAGGGAGAGCAGCTACATCCTCCTGAATTGACCCCGGGGGGAGCCCAGCCAGTTCGTGTGGGCAGCGCCCAGCAGGTTCACGCGGGTGGCGTGGAGGCGCAGCCGGTGGGAGAAGTCCCTGGGAGGCAGTGGCTGGTCTTGGAGTGGGGAGAGCAGCGTCCCAGCGGGACGTGGGGAGCTGTTCCGCTCTCCTGAGCTGACCCGGGGGGGGGGAACCAGCCGGTTTTCGAGGGCGGTGCACGACGCGGCTGGCGGGACGGGGAGTCCCCAGGAGGCAGCGACTGATTTTGGAGTCGGGAGTGCACTGCCCAGTAGGGGAGCCTTAACCTTGGGGGTGGGGCTGACAGTGGAGGATCTGACCGTGACTCAAGCGGGCCAGACCCCCCGGGGGCAATCTCCACACAGCCAGTACATATAGGCGACGCACCCCGTGGAAATCTCAGATATAATAGTCATTCCAAACAAGACAAGCAACTCTGGCTATATTTTGAGGTGCTACTCTCCTAGCTCTCTGATCCCTCCCCCACCCTCCCCAGGCGGCTCCATTAACATCCGAATAGCCTCAGCCAGAGGGAGAACTCTGATAGGGATCTGACTGCATTTTTTTTAGCGGATTTTCTGGAAAAACTAGTTTCCCAGTGATGGCTCGGAGACAGCAGTCCATATCAAACCACATAAAGAAGCATGTCATGACAGCTTCTCCAACCCCCCAAACAAAAGAATCAAAATCTTTCCCAAATGAAGATATAATCCTGGAATTATCAGATACACAATATAAAAAACTAATTTACAGAATGCTTCAAGACATCACAAATGAAATAAGGCAAACTGCAGAAAAAGCCAAGGAACACACTGATAAAACTGTTCAAGAACTCAAAAAGATTATTCAAGAACATAGTGGAAAAATGAATAAGTTGCAAGAATCCATAGAGAGACAGCATGTAGAAATCCAAAAGATTAACAATAAAATTAAAGAATTAGACAACACAAGAGGAAGTCAGAGGAGCAAACTCGAGCAATTAGAATGCAGAGTGGGACATCTGGAGGACCAGGAAATCAACACCAACATAGCTGAAAAAAAATCAGATAAAAGAATTAAAAAAAAATGAAGAAACCCTAAGAATCATGTGGGACTCTATCAAGAAGGATAACTTGCGAGTGATTGGAGTCCCAGAACAGGGAGGGGGGACAGAAAACACAGAGAAAATAGTTGAAGAACTCCTGACAAAAAATTTCCCTGACATCATGAAAGACGAAAGGATATCTATCCAAGATGCTCATCGAACCCCATTTAAGATTGATCCAAAAAGAAAAACACCAAGACATATTATCATCAAACTTACCAAAACCAAAGATAAAGAGAAAATTTTAAAAGCAGCCAGGGAGAAAAGAAAGGTTTCCTTCAAGGAAGAACCAAAAAGAATAAGTTTAGACTACTCAGCAGAAACCATGCAGGCAAGAAGGCAATGGGACGACATATACAGAGCACTGAAGGAGAAAAACTGCCAGCCTAGGATCATATATCCAGCAAAACTCTCTCTGAAATATAAAGGCGAAATTAAGATATTTACAGATAAACACAAGTTTAGAGAATTTGCAAAAACCAAACCAAAGCTACAAGAAATGCTAAAGGAGATTGGTCAGAAAACCTATAATATCGGCTACCAGCACAATACAAGGTCACAAAACAGAACATCCTGATATCAACTCAAACAGGGAATTCACAAAAACAAACAAATTAAGATTAATTTTAATAAATAAATAATACACATAACAGGGAATCAGGGAAGTCAATAGGTAAAAGATCACAACAATCAAAAAGAGGGACTAAATACAGGAGGCATTGAACTGCCAGATGGAGAGAGATACAAGGCGATATAGAACGATACAAGTCAGGCTTTTACTTAGAAAAATAGGGGTAAATAATAAGGTAACCAGAAAAAGGAATATCAACTCCATAACTCAAGATAAAAGCCAAGAAAAACGTAACGACTCAACTAACATAAAGTCAAACACTATGAAAATGAGGAGCTCACAATTTACTAAGAAAAACGTCCCAGCACAAAAAAGTATGTGGAAAAATGAAACAGCCAACAACACACATGAAAACGCATCAAAATGACAGCACTAAAAACTTATTTATCTGTAATTACGCTGAATGTAAATGGACTAAACGCACCAATAAAGAGACAGAGAGTCGGACTGGATAAAGAAACACGATCCATCTATATGCTGCCTACAAGAGACACACCTTAGACTTAGAGACACAAACAAACTAAAACTCAAAGGATGGAAAAAATATATCAAGCAAACAAAAAGCAAAAAAGAAGAGGAGTAGCAATATTAATTTCTGACAAAATAGACTTTAGACTTAAATCCACCACAAAGGATAAAAAAGGACAATTGATCAGGAAGACATAACCATATTAAATATTTATGCACCCAATGACAGGGCTGCAAGATACATAAATCAAATTTTAACAGAATTGAAAAGTGAGATAGACACCTCCACAATTATAGTAGGAGACTTCAACACACCACTTTCGGAGAAGGACAGGACATCCAGTAAGAAGCTCAACAGAGACACGGAAGACCTACTTACAACAATCAACCAACTTGACCTCATTGACTTATACAGAACTCTCCACCTAACTGCTGCAAAATATACTTTTTTTTCTAGTGCACATGGAATATTCTCTAGAATAGACCACATAAAACGAACCTTTGCAGGGTCCAAAACATCGAAATATTACAAAGCATTTTCTCAGACCACAAGGCAGTGAAACTAGAAATCAATAACAGAAAAACTAGGGAAAAGAAATCAAATACTTGGAAACTGAACAATACCCTCCTGAAAAAAGACTGGGTTATAGAAGACATTAAGGAGGGAATAAGGAAATTCATAGAATGCAACGAGAATGTAAATACTTCCTATCAAAACCTCTGGGACACAGCAAAAGCAGTGCTCAGAGGCCAATTTATATCGATAAATGCACACATACAAAAAGAAGAAAGAGCCAAAATCAGAGAACTGTCCTGACAACTTGAACAAATAGAAAGTGAGCAACAAAAGAATCCATCAGGCACCAGAAGAAAACAAATAATAAAAATTAGAGCTGAACTAAATGAATTAAAACAGAAAAACAATTGAAAGAATTAACAAAGCCAAAAGCTGGTTCTTTGAAAAAAATTAACAAAATTGATAAACCATTCGCTAGACTGACTAAAGAAATACAGGAAAGGAAACAAATAACCCGAATAAGAAACGAGAAGGACCACATCACAACAGAACCAAATGAAATTAAAAGAATCATTTCAGATTACTATGAAAAATTGTACTCTAACAAAATTGAAAACCTAGAAGAAATGGATGAATTCTTGGAAAAACACTACCTACCTAAACTAACACATTCAGAAGTAGAACAATTAAATAGACCCATAACAAAAAAAGAGATTGAAACGGTAATCAAAAAACTTCCAACAAAAAAAAGCCCTGGCCTGGACGGCTTCACTGCAGAGTTCTACCAAACTTTCAGAGAAGACATAACACCACTACTACTGAAGGTATTTCAAAGCATAGAAAATGACGGAATACTACCCAACTCATTCTATGAAGCTACCATCTCCCTGATACCAAAACCAGGTAAAGACATTACAAAAAAAGAAAATTTTAGACCTATATCCCTCATGAACATAGATGCAAAAATCCTCAACAAAATTCTAGCCAATAGAATCCAACAACACATCAAAAAAATAATTCACCCTGATCAAGTGGGATTTCTACCAGGTATGCAAGGCTGATTTAATATCAGAAAGACCATTAATGTAATCCATCACATAAATAAAACAAAAGATAAAAACCACATGATCTTATCAATTGATGCAGAAAAGGCATTTGACAAAGTTCAACACCCATTTATGATAAAAACTCTCACCAAAATAGGAATTGAAGGCAAATTCCTCAACATAATAAAGGGCATCTATGCAAAGCCAACAGCCAATATCACTCTAAATGGAGAGAGCCTGAAAGCATTTCCCTTGAGAACGGGAACCAGACAAGGATGCCCTTTATCACCGCTCATATTCAACATCGTACTTGAAGTCCTAGCCAGGGCAATTAGGCTAGACAAAGAAATAAAGGGTATCCGGATTGGCAAGGAGGAAGTAAAGTTATCACTATTTGCAGATGACATGATCTTATACACAGAAAACCCTAAGGAATCCTCCAGAAAACTACTGAAACTAATAGAAGAGTTTGGCAGAGTCTCAGGTTATAAGATAAACATACAAAAATCACTTGGATTCCTCTACATCAAAAAAAAGAACATTGAAGAGGAAATAAACAAATCAATACCATTCACAGTAGCCCCCAAGAAGATAAAATAATACTTAGGAATAAATCTTACCAAGAATGTAAAAGACCTATACAAAGAAAACTACAAAGCTCTACTACAAAAAATTCAAAAGGACATACTTAAGTGGAAAAACATACCTTGCTCATGGATAAGAAGACTTAACATAGTAAAAATGTCTATTCTACCAAAAGCCATCTATACATATAACGCACTTCCGATCCAAATTCCAATATCATATTTTAAGGGGATAGAGAAACAAATCACCAATTTCATATGGAAAGGAAAGAAGCCCCGGATAAGCAAAGCATTACTGAAAAAGAGGAAGAAAGTGGGAGGTCTCACTCTACCTGATTTCAGAACCTATTATACAGCCACAGTAATCAAAACAGCCTGGTACTGGTACAACAACAGGCACATAGACCAATGGAACAGAATTGAGAATCCAGATATAAATCCATCCACATATGAGCAGCTGATATGTGACAAAGGACCAGTGTCAGTTAATTGGGAAAAAGATAGTCTTTTTAACAAATGGTGCTGGCATAACTGGATATCCATTTGCAAAAAAATGAAACAGGACCCATATCTCACACCATGCACAAAAACTAACTCCAAGTGGATCAAAGACCTAAACATAAAGACTAAAATGATAAAGAGCATGGAAGAAAAAATAGGGACAACCTTAGGAGCCCTAATACAAGGCATAAACAGAATACAAAACATTACCAAAAATGACAAAGAGAAACCAGATAACTGGGAGCTCCTAAAAATCAAACACCTATGCTCATCTAAAGACTTCACCAAAAGAGTCAAAAGACCACCTACAGACTGGGAAAGAATTTTCAGCTATGATATCTCAGACCAGTGCCTGATCTCTAAAATCTACATGATCCTGTCAAACCTCAACCACAAAAAGACAAACAACCCAATCAAGAAGTGGGCAAAGGATATGAACACACATTTCTCTAAAGAAGATACTCAGGCAGCCAACAGATACGTGAGAAAATGCTCCCGACCATTAGCCATTAGAGAAATGTAAATTAAAACTACGATGAGATTCCATCTCACACCAACTAGGCTGGCATTAATTCAAAAAACACAAAATAATAAATGTTGGAGAGGCTGCGGAGAGATTGGAACTCTTATACACTGCTGGTGGGAATGTCAAATGGTACAACCACTTTGGAAATCTATCTGGCGTTATCTTAAACAGTTACAAATAGAACTACCATACAACCCAGAAATCCCACTCCTCGGAATATACCCTAGAGATACAAGAGCCTTCACACAAACAGATATATGCACACCCATGTTTATTGCAGCTCTGTTTACAATAGCAAAAAGCTGGAAGCAACCAAGGTGTCCGTCAACGGATGAATGGGTAAATAAATTGTGGTATATTCACACAATGGAATAGTACGCATTGATAAAGAACAGTGACAAATCTGTGAAACATTTCATAACATGGAGGAACCTGGAAGGCATTATGCTGAGTGAAATGAGTCAGAGGCAAAAGGACAAATATTGTATAAGACCAGTATTATAAGATCTTGAGAAATAGTAAAAACTGAGAAGAACACATACTTTTGTGGTTACGAAGAGGGGAGGGAGGGAGGGAGAGGGATTTTTATTGATTAATCAGTAGATAAGAACTGCTTTGGGTCAAGGGAAAGACACCACTCAATACATGGAAGGTCAGCTCAATTGGACTGGGCTAAAAGCAAAGAAGTTTCTGGGAAAAAATGAATGCTTCAAAGGTCAGCCCAGCAGGGGCGGGGGTCTGGGGAACATGGCTTGAGGGGACTTCTAAGTCAATTGGCAAAAAAGTTCTATTATGAAAACATTCTGCATCCCACTTTGAAATGTGGCGTCTGGGGTCTTAAATGCTAACAAGCGGCCATCTAAGATGCATCAGTTGGTCTCAACCCTCCTGGAGCAAGGGAGAATGAAGAACACCAAGGTCACACGACAACTAAGAGCCCAAGAGACAGAAAGGGCCACATGAACCAGAGACCTACATCATCCTGAGACCAGAAGAACTAGTTGGTGCCCGGCCACAATCGATGACTGCCCTGTCAGGGAGCACAACAGAGAACTCCTGAGGGAGCAGGAGATCAGTGGGATGCAGACCCCAAATTCTCATAAAAAGACCAGACTTAATGGTCTGACTGAGACTGGAAGGACCCCGGTGGTCATGGTCCCCACACCTTCTGTTGGCCCAGGACAGGAACCATTCCCGAAGACAACTCATCAGACATGGAAGGGACTGGTCAGCGGCGGGGAGAGAGATGCTGATGAAGAGTGAGCTAATTAAATCAGGTGGACACTTCAAAGTGTATTGGCAACTCTTGTCTGGAGAGGGGATGGGAAGATAGAGAGAGAGGGAAGCTGGCAAAATTGTCACAAAACGAGAGACTGAAAGGGCTGACTCAATAGGGGGAGAGCAAGTGGGAGAAGGGAGTAAGATGTATGTAAACTTACGTGTGACAGACTGATTGGATTTGTAAATGTTCACTTGAAGCTTAATAAAAGTTAAAAAAAAAAAAAAATTCTCACAAGTGGACCAAAAAGCAACATCGTGATAAACAGAGAAAAGACTGATGTTGTCAAGGATTTCATTTTATTTGGGTCCACAATCAACACCCAAGGAAGCAGCCTTTTTTTTTTTATTATTATTATTAACTTTTATTGAGCTTCAAGTGAACGTTTACAAATCAAGTCAGACTGTCACATATAAGTTTATACACACCTTACTCCGTACTCCCACTTGCTCTCCCCCTAATGAGTCAGCCCTTCCAGTCTCTCCTTTCGTGACAATTTTGCCAGCTTCCAAGTCTCTCTATCCTCCCATCCCCCCTCCAGACAGGAGATGCCAACACAGTCTCAAGTGTCCACCTGATATAATTAGCTCACTCTTCATCAGCATCTCTCTCCTACCCACTGTCCAGTCCCTTTCATGTCCGATGAGTTGTCTTCGGGAATGGTTCCTGTCCTGGGCCAACAGAAGGTTTGGGGACCATGACCGCCAGCATTCCTCTAGTCTCAGTCAGACCATTAAGTATGGTCTATGGTCTTTTTGTGAGAATTTGGGGTCTGCATCCCACTGATCTCCTGCTCCCTCAGGGGTTCTCTGTTGTGCTTCCTGTCAGGGCAGTCATCAGTTGTGGCCGGGCACCAACTAGTTCTTCTGGTCTCAGGATGATGTAGGTCTCTGGTTCATGTGGCCCTTTCTGTCTCTTGGGCTCTTAGTTATCGTGTGACCTTGGTGTTCTTCATTCTCCTTTGATCCAGGAGGGTTGAGACCAATTGATGCATCTTAGATGGCCGCTTGTTACCATTTAAGACCCCAGACGCCACATTTCAAAGTGGGATGCAGAATGATTTCATAATAGAATTATTTTGCCAATTGACTTAGAAGTCTCCTTAAACCATGGTCCCCAAACCCCCGCCCTTGCTCCACTGACCTTTGAAGCCTTCAGTTTATCCCGGAAACTTCTTTGCTTTTGGTCCAGTCCAGTTGAGCTGACCTTCCATGTATTGAGTACTGTCCTTCCCTTCACCTAAAGCAGTTCTTATCTATTAATTAATCAGTAAAAACCCTCTCCCACCCTCCCTCCCTCCCCCCCTCGTAACTACAAAAGTATGTGTTCCTCTCAGTTTATACTATTTCTCAAGATCTTATAATACTGGTCTTATACAATATTTGTCCTTTTGCCTCTGACTAATTTCACTCAGCGTAATTTTAATGCCTTCCAGGTTTCTCCATGTTCTGAAATGTTTCACAGATTCGTCACTGTTCTTTATCGATGCGTAGTATTCCATTGTATGGATATACCACAATTTATTTACCCATTCATCCGTTGACGGACACCTTGGTTGCTTCCAGCTTTTTGCTATTGTAAACAGAGCTGCAATAAACATGGGTGTGCATATATCTGTTTGTGTGAAGGCTCTTATTTCTCTAGGGTATATTCCGAGGAGTGGGATATCTGGGTTGTATGGTAGTTCTATTTGTAACTGTTTAAGATAACGCCAGATAGATTTCCAAAGTGGTTGTACCATTTGATATGCCCACCAGCAGTGTATAGGAGTTCCAATCTCTCTGCAGCCTCTCCATTATTTAAATTTTTTGTTTTTTGGATTAATGCCAGCCTTGTTGGAGTGAGATGGACTCTCATCCTAGTTTTAATTTGCATTTCTCTAATGGCTAATGATCGGGAGCATTTTCTCACGTATCTGTTGGCTGCCTGAATATCTTCTTTAGTGAAGTGTGTGTTCATATCCTTTGCCCACTTCTTGATTGGGTTGTTTGTCTTTTTGTTGTTGAGTTTTGAGAGAATCCTACAGATTTTAGAGATCAGGTGCTAGTCGGAGATGTCATAGCTGAAAATTCTTTCCCAGTCTGTAGGTGGTCTTTTGACTCTTTTGGTGAAGTCTTTAGATGAGCATAGGTGTTTGATTTTTAGGAGCTCCCAGTTATCTGGTTTCTCGTCATCATTTTTGGTAATGTTTTGTATTCTGTTTATGCCTTGTATTAGGGCTCCTAAGGTTGTCCCTATTTTTTCTTCCATGCTCTTTATCGTTTTAGTCTTTATGTTTAGGTCTTTGATCCACTTGGAGTTAGTTTTTGTGCATGGTGTGAGATATGGGTCCTGTTTCATTTTTTTGCAAATGGATATCCAGTTATGCCAGCACCATTTGTTAAAAAGACTATGTTTTCTCCAATTAACTGACACTGGGCCTTTGTCAAACATCAGCTGCTCATATGTGGATGGATTTATATCTGGGTTCTCAATTCTGTTCCATTGGTCTATGTGCCTGTTGTTGTACCAGTACCAGGCTGTTTTGACTACTGTGGCTGTATAATAGGTTCTGAAATCAGGTAGAGTGAGGCCTCCCACTTTCTTCTTCTTTTTCAGTAAGGCTTTGCTTATCCAAGGCTTCTTTCCCTTCCATATGAAGTTGGTGATTTCTCTATCACATTAAAAAATGACATTGGAATTTGGATCGGAAGTGCATTGTATGTATAGATGGCTTTTGGTAGAATAGACATTTTTACTATGTTCACTCTTCCTATCCATGAGCAAGGTATGTTTTTCCACTTAAGTATGTCCTTTTGAATTTCTTGTAGTAGAGCTTTGTAGTTTTCTTTGTATAGGTCTTTTACATCCTTGGTAAGATTTATTCCTAAGTATTTTATCTTCTTGGGGGCTACTGTGAATGGTATTGATTTGTTTATTTCCTCTTCAATGTTCTTTTTGTTGATGTAGAGGAATCCAAGTGATTTTTGTATGTTTATCTTATAACCTGAGACTCTGCCAAACTCTTCTATTAGTTTCAGTAGTTTTCTGGAGGATTCCTTAGGGTTTTCTGTGTATAAGATCATGTCATCTGCAAATAGAGATAATTTTTCTTCCTCTTTGCCATTCCGGATGCCGTTTATTTCTTTGTCTAGCCTAATTGCTCTGGCTAGGACTTCTGTTACAATGTTGGATATGAGCGGTGATAAAGGGCATCCTTGTTTGTTTCTCGTTCTCAAGGGAAATGCTTTCAGCCTCTCTCCATTTAGAGTGACGTTGGCTGTTGGCTTTGCATAAAAAAAAATTATTATGTTGAGGAATTTTCCTTCAATTCCTATTTTGGTGAGAGTTTTTATCATAAATGGGTGTTGGACTTTGTCAAATGCCTTTCTGCATCAATTGATAAGATCATGTGGTTTTTGTCTTGTTTTATTTATATGGTGGATTACATTAATGGTTTTCCTAATATTAAACCAGCCTTGCATACCTGGTATAAATCCCACTTGGTCATGGTGAATTATTTTTTTGATATGTTGTTGAAATCTATTGGCTAGAATTTTGTTGAGGATTTTTGCATCTATGGTCATGAGGGATATAGGTCTGTAATTTTCTTTTTTTGTGATGTCTTTACCTGGTTTTGGTATCAGGGAGATGGTGGCTTCATAGAATGAGTTAGGTAGTATTCCGTCATTTTCTATGCTTTGAAATACCTTCAGTAGTAGTGGTGTTATCTCTTCGCTGAAAGTTTGGTAGAACTCTGCAGTATAGCCATCTGGGCCAGGGGGTTTTTTGTTGGGAGTTTTTCGATTACCGTTTCAATCTCTTTTTTTGTTATGTGTCTATTAAGTTATTCTACTTCTGATTGTGTTAGTTTAGGTAGGTAGTGTTTTTCCAGGAATTCATCCATTTGCAAATTTGTTAGAGTACAACTTTTCGTAATAATCTGATATGATTCTTTTAAATTCAGTTGGGTCTGTTGTGATGTGGCCCTTCTCATTCTTATTCGGGTTATTTGTTTCCTTTCCTGTATTTCTTTAGTCAGTCTAGCCAATGGTTTGTCAATTTTGTTAATTTTTTCAAAGAACCAGCTTTTGGCTTTGTTAATTCTTTCAATTGTTTTTCTGTTCTTTAATTCATTTAGTTCAGCTCTAATTTTTATTATTTGTTTTCTTCTGGTGCCTGATGGATTCTTTTGTTGCTCACTTTCTATTTGTTCAAGTTGTAGGGACAGTTCTCTGATTTTGGCTCTTTCTTCTTTTTGTATGTGTGCATTTATCGATATAAATTGGCCTCTGAGCACTGCTTTTGCTGTGTCCCAGAGGTTTTGATAGGAAGTATTTTCATTCTCGTTGCATTCTATGAATTTCCTTATTCCCTCCTTAATGTCTTCTATAACCCAGTCTTTTTTCAGGAGGGTATTGTTCAGTTTCCAAGTATTTGATTTCTTTTCCCTAGTTTTTCTGTTATTGATCTCTAGTTTTATTGCCTTGTGGTCTGAGAAGATGCTTTGTAATATTTCGATGTTTTGGATTCTGCAAAGGTTTGTTTTATGACCTCATATGTGGTCTATTCTAGAGAATGTTCCATATGTGCTAGAAAAAAAAGTATATTTTGCAGCAGTTGGGTGGAGAGTTCTGTATAAGTCAACGAGGTCAAGTTGGTTGATTGTTGTAAGTAGGTCTTCCGTGTCTCTGTTGAGCTTCTTACTGGATGTCCTGTCCTTCTCCGAAAGTGGTGTGTTGAAGTCTCCTACTATAATTGTGGAGGTGTCTATCTCACTTTTCAATTCTGTTAAAATTTGATTTATGTATCTTGCAGCCCTGTCATTGGGTGCATAAATATTTAATATGGTTATATCTTCCTGATCAATTGTCCCTTTTATCATTATATAGTGTCCTTCTTTATCCTTTGTGGTGGATTTAAGTCTAAAGTCTATTTTGTCAGAAATTAATATTGCTACTCCTCTTCTTTTTTGCTTATTGTTTGCTTGATATATTGTTTTCCATCCTTTGAGTTTTAGTTTGTTTGTGTCTCTAAGTCTAAGGCGTGTCTCTTGTAGGCAGCATATAGATGGATCGTGTTTCTTTATCCAGTCCGACTCTCTGTCTCTTTATTGGTGCGTTTAGTCCATTTACATTCAGCGTAATTATAGATAAGTGTTTAGTGTTGTCATTTTTTTGCCTTTTTATGTGGTTGTTGACAGTTTCAATTTTCCACTTACTTTTTTGTGCTGAGACATTTTTCTTTGTAAATTGTGAGATCCTCATTTTCATAGTATTTGACTTTATGTTTGTTCAGTCGTTATATTTTTCTTGGCTTTTATTTTGAGTTATGGAGTTGTTATATCTCTTTGTGGTTACCTTAATATTTACCCCTATTTTTCTAAGTAAAAACCTAACTTGTATTGTCCTATATTGCCTTGTATCCCTCTCCATATGGCAGTTCTATGCCACCTGTATTTAGACCCTCTTTTTGATTATTGTGATCTTTTACATATTCACTTCAATGATTCCCTGTTTTGAGCATTTTTTTTTTAATTAATCTGAATTTGTTTTTGTGATTTCTCTATTTGAGTTGATATCAGGATGTTCTGTTCTCTGACCTTGTGTTGTGCTGGTATCTGATATTATTGGTTTTCTCACCAATTTCCTTTAGTATTTCTTGTAGCTTTGGTTTGATTTTTGCAAATTCTCTAAGCTTGTGTTTATCTGTAAATATCTTAATTTCGCCTTCATATTTCAGAGAGAATTTTGCTGGATATATGATCCTTGGCTGGCAGTTTTTCTCGTTCAGTGCTCTGTATATGTCATCCCATTGCCTTCTTGCCTGCATGGTTTCTGCTGTGTAGTCTGAACTTATTCTTATTGATTCTCCCTTGAAGGAGACCCTTCTTTTCTCCCTGGCTGCTTTTAAAATTTTCTCTTTATCTTTGGTTTTGGCAAGTTTGATGATAATATGTCTTGGTGTTTTTCTTTTTGGATCAATCTTAAATGGTGTTCGATGAGCATCTTGGATAGATATCCTTTCGTCTTTCATGATGTCAGGGAAGTTTTCTGTCAGGAGTTCTTCAACTATTTTCTCTGTGTTTTCTGTTCTCCTTCCCTGTTCTGGGACTCCAATCACACGCAAGTTATCCTTCTTGATAGAGTCCCACATGATTCTTAGGGTTTCTTCATTTTTTTTAATTCTTTTATCTGATTTTTTTTCAGCTATGTTGGTGTTAATTCCCTGGTCCTCCAGATTTCCCACTCTGCATTCTAATTGCTCGAGTCTGCTCCTCTGACTTCCTGTTGCATTGTCTAATTCTGTAATTTTATTGTTAATCTTTTGGATTTCTGCATGCTCTCTCTATGGATTCTTGCAACTTATTAATTTTTCTACTATGTTCTTGAATAATCTTTTTGAGTTCTTCAACTGTTTTATCAGTGTGTTCCTTGGCTTTTTCTGCAGTTTGCCTTATTTCATTTCTGAGGTCATCCCTGATGTCTTGAAGCATTCTGTAAATTAGTTTTTTTATATTCTGTATCTGATAATTCCAGGATTATATCTTCATTTGGGAAAGATTTTGATTCTTTTGTTTGGGGGGTTGGAGAAGCTGTCATGACATGCTTCTTTATGTGGTTTGATATCAACTGCTGTCTCCGAGCCATCACTAAGATATTGTAGTGATTTATTCTATATTTTCTCACTGAGTCTTGTCTTGTTTTGTTTTCTTTCACTATACGTGGATGGGCTACTAGATTGTGCTGTCTTGTTTGTTGTAGCCCTTGACTCACTTATGACCTATTTCCAGCTGGTTTGGGCTGTTGCCAGTTATATATGCCTGAGTCTATTCACTATTCTTGAGTAGAATCTGATTTTGGGTCATCGTGTGTGTGCTGCACCCTAACACCTATCCACCTCGAGAAGTGGTGGTGATAGTTGTGTGCACCAGATTCTATTAGCAGCTGGGGTTCACACTCCGGGGGGGCAGGATGCTGACAGGCTTTCCCCAAGTGTCAGTGAGGTAGGTGTGCCTCTATTCCTAAAGCACCTTGGTGGGAGGGCTCTGCAGCTGTACCTTAGGCCCCCAATGCAAGTACCTCTACTTATTGGTAGGTGTCACCCTACTTGGACCCCTAAGGCAAGAGGCTAGGTGGTCTGGGGGGAGCTTCAGCCCTCAGTTCCCTGTTGTGGGTCAGTGAGGGCTCTGTTGAATAAGCAGAGATATCAGACCTGGGAAACTTGTTTTTCCAGTAAATCCGCTAAAAAAAATGCAGTCAGATCCCTATCAGAACTGCCTTCGCATTATAACAGCCACCTTGTTCCCTGTAAGGATGAAAGCCCGAGATTTGGATCATATATGCTTGGCCGGAGCTGGTTCTGTGTTTTTAGTCCAATTAGGGAAGGATTTTTGGTCCCTGGGTTTTTGGTGGTTGCTTCTGTGAGGCCAGAAGAATGGGTTAGGAAAAGACCAAAAAAAAAAAAAAAGGGAAAAGCAAAGCCGCGGAGCCGGAGCCGTTCTCCCTCTGGCTCAGGAAATTCCAATGTTAATGTAGCCGCCTGGGAAGGGGAGGGGAGTGTTCAGAAAAACAGGAGAGAGTTTTTTTTTTTTTTTTTTGAGTGTTCAGAAAAACAGGAGAGAGTAGCACCCCAGAATACAGACAAAGTTGCTTATCTTGCTTGGGATGACTATTTTATCTGAGATTCCCGAGGGGCGTGTCGCCTATGTGTGCTGGCTGGTTAGAGATTGCCCCCGAGGGTCTGGCCTGCTGAAGCCGTGGTCAGATCCTCTGCTGCCAGTCCAAAGCCCAGCGTCAAGGTTCCCCTGCTGGGACGCTGCACTCCCGGCTCCAAAATCAGTTGCTGCCTCCCGGGGACTTCTTGTCCCGCCAGCTGCATCGCTCCGCCCCGTGGACCGGCTGGGCCCCCTCCCGGGGTTAGTTCAGGGGAGTAGGGCTGCTCCCTGTGTTTGCGCCGTGACCGGAGCCATGCTCAGCCTCCCTGTGCCCAGTCCAAAGCCCGGTGCCAAGGTTCCCCAGTTGGGACGCTGCACTCCCGGCTCCAAAACCAGTCACTGCCTCCCGGGGACTTCTCCTCCCACCAGCTGCGTTGCCACACCACCCACGCAGACCAGCTGGGCCCCCTCCCGGGTTCAGTTCAAGGGCGCAAGGCTGCGCCCCGTGTTTGTGCCATCACAAGATGTTGTGTTCAGCTCTCCTGAGCCCAGTCCTAAGCCCGGTGCCAAGGTTACCTGACTGGGATGCTGGCTCCAGGCTCCGAAAACAGTCCCTGCTTCCCCGTAGTTGTTCGTTCTCCGTCTCTGTCACTCAGGTCAACTCTTTAAATCTGTTTGTTGTTCAGGGTTTATAGATTGTCATGTATGTGATCGATTCACTTGTTTTTCTGAGTCTTTGTTGTAAAAAAAAAAAAAATTTTTTTTGTTGTTGTTGTAAGAGGGATCTGAGGTAGCGTCTACCTAGTCAGCCATGTTGGCCCCCAGTTGGAAACAGCCTTTAAGAAATCAAAAGATGTGTTGCTTTGGACAAATCTGCTGCAAAAAACTTTTTTAAAGTGTTGAAAAGCAAAGATGTCACCTTGAACACTAAGGTGCCCCTGACCCAAGACAAGGTGTTTTCAATTGCCTCATATACATGCAAAAGCTGGACAATGAATAAGGAAGACTGAAGAAGAATTGACACCTTTGAATTGTGGTGTTGGTAAAAAACATTGAATATAACTTGGCCTGCCAGAAGAATGAACAAATCTGTCTTGGAAGAAGTACAACCAGACAGCTCCTTAGAAGCAAGGATGGCAAAGATACGCCTCACAAGCTGTGGATGTGTTATCAGGAGGGGTGAATCCCTGGAGAAGGACATCATGACTAGTAAACTACAGTGTCAGCAAAAAAGAGGAAGTCTCTCAATGAGATGAATTGACATAGTGAGTGCAACAATGGGCTTGTGCTTAACAAGGATTGTCAGGATGGCACAGGACAAGGCAGTGCTTTGTCGTGTTGTAGATAGGGCCGTTAGGAGTCAGAAACGACTGGATGGCACCTAACAAGAACAACAACAACATGGATAGCTAGAGAGAGAGAAAAAAAAAAAAAATAGAATGAAGTTTATTTTTTCTTGAAAGCATCTTCCTAAAACAGACATTTTCTTAAAAAATTCATCTTTGCACCTATCATCTCTATGAGGAGAAAAAGCCCCTAAAGTCTGTTTATTTCTACTTTTTGTTCTTCATCCACAAAACAACCAGAAGATATTTAAGAGCAAACTTTTAATGATCCATTACTTTGAAAACTTCTATTCTGGAGACTGTGAGAATTTTGAGAGAAACAAATTAAAAAAAAAAAAAATCCAACACAAAGTTGATTATGTATAATGGATATTATACAATAATAAAATTATTGGATGGGGGGTGGTTGGAATGTGGTTGGGGGAAGGGAATCAGTGATTAATTAAAATAAAGGATAACCATTATAGGATTGTCATATATCTAAATGGGGGACTAAAGAAGTATGTTTCAGAAATGTAAAAGAAAAAAAAAAAAACAGGGTGAACAATGGAAAAGATATGAAAATCATTTAGTAGAGAGGATCTGAGCTTCATTAGTTGTGTGATGTGACTGGAAGATGATGTAGATTCAAGGTAGCCATAAAACATAGCATTAAACTCAATTGTTACTGGACATTGATCAGTTTGTATAAAAACTTCAGTCTTTGCTAAAGTTGTTACAGCAGCCACAGGGGAAAAATACAGAACGAGAAATCTAATTAATCCCATGTTTACACAACACAGGAAAATGAGGGCAGAGGCTTTAGGGATTTAAGCCCCAAATGTCACTAAGTAAAAATAAAATGTGACCGGCCTAGTGTTCACCTACCCAAAATGAGAACAGAAAGACATGCTCATAGCAGGTAGGATTCTGAATTGACAAATTAAGACTGTAGAAAAAAACAAATTTTTTTTTTTTTTTTTGGAAAACTGAGGAATCAAATATTGAGGAATTTGTAAATGAATCATTTTTTGCCTACTTTTTCACTTAAATAACTCTGCAGTCTAACGGCCAAACCATATCTTATTGTTGAAGCTGTGTGAATTTGAGTGACCTCATTTGTATAAGTACATATTTTATTAATTTATATTTTAATGAAAATTCATAAGTAAATCATTACTTTTAATTACTGTTCAAGTGATATCACTACATATGTGAATTTAAGATTTGTTCTAGTGCTATTTCAACCACAGTTGAGTTATCACTTTAAAAGCACCAATACATATAAATTTCAGTTCATACGGAACACACATTATAATACATAAGTAGAGAAACAAATAAAAATCAGACCACCATCTGCACTGCAATTTTTATACACGAACAGAGAGATTCACACATGCTCACAGACACACACACACACACACACACACACACTCACACAAGGAAATTAACCCTTAATATTTCTGAAACATTTATTATTCCTCTTCCTATTCATTAAGCGCTACGGCTGCTAACCAAAGGGACAGCAGTTCGAATCCGCCAGGTGCTCCTTAGAAACTCTATGGGGCAGTGCTCCTCTGTCCTATAGGGTTGCTATAAGTCAGAATTGACACGATGGCACTGGGTTTGGTTTGGTTTCCGATTTTCAATTTTTATTGGAAATTTAATTTAAAAATCCAAAGAGATACAGATGTTTGTGTTAAATTCTGTACTTCCCACTTTGTATCATTTCTCTTTAGTTTGTCAGTGGACATATCTTTTCAGTCATAAACTGCACTATAAATGGTCAGCAAAGAGGAGATGAAGGGTGATAGAAAAGTTGAGTAAAATATGTTTTATTCAAGTTTAGCTATTCAGAGAAAACTAAAGACGTCACACACCAAAACAGTAACGTAATACCTTTCATTTGTTAACTTACATGCAGTGTCATTTGTTGTTGCTGAATCTTTAAAATCAATTATATTTCTGGATGAATACAAAAAAATGTGATCACTTTTTTGATGCAACCAGGTATTTGTTTTTCCATGTCAAATGTTTAGGCCTGTATCTTCTGGCTTGGTCTCTCTGACTACTGTGTTTTGTTTTTTTTTTTTAATATCATTTTGAATCTGGAATGAGCTTTACGTTTATTCAAACCTACTGTCTCAGATTAGATATAATCGTCATGTATCAAGAGTGACATATGGAATTGGAATCAAAGTTTCTGAACTTTCTATTCATGACATTTTGAATTTTTTTCAATAACATAACAATGACTCTTTTTCAGTGACATTCATCCGGGCTAGTTTCTGAAGTTCAAGAAGTCAATTTACAGAAAGAAAGTGTTCTGTCTTACAGAGAATATTTTGTGGCTGTCCACCAGACTTATACTCTGATCTAGCATTTTCTTGATCTTTTTTGTAACCATTTAAAATAAGAACAAAGAAGAATGGATGGAGAAAATTGCTCCTCCTTGACTGAATTCCAACTCGTGGGAATTACTAATAACCCTGAGATGAAAGTGACCATATTCACCTTGTTTCTGGTTGTTTACCTCATTATTCTTGTGGCAAATCTTGGAATGATCTTTCTAATAAGAATGGACTCCCAGCTTCAAACACCAATGTACTTTTTCCTCAGCTACCTCTCCTTCTGTGACCTCTGCTATTCCACAGCAATTGGGCCCAAGATGCTGGTGGACCTCTTAGCCAAAGACAAATCAATTTCTTTCTATGGCTGTGCTCTGCAGTTCTTCATCCTCTGTATCTTTACAGATTCTGAGTGTCTCCTGCTGGCAGTGATGGCCTTTGATAGGTACAAGGGCATTAGCAACCCCTTGCTCTATATAATCAACATGTCCAGCAGGGCGTGCTCCGTGCTCACGGCTGGGGTTTACCTGGTGAGCATGGTGGATGCTTCGATACATACCATGTTAACTTTCCGCTTATGTTTCTGTGGGTCAAATGAAATTAATCATTTCTTCTGTGATTTACCTCCACTTTTCCTCCTTTCCTGTTCTGATATTCAGGTCAATGAGCTGGCATTATTCACTGTTTTTGGCTTCATTGAACTGAGTACCATTTCAGGGATTCTTGTCTCTTACTGTTACATCATCCTCTCAGTCTTAAAGATCCACTCTGCAGAGGGAAGGTTCAAAGCTTTCTCCACCTGCCCCTCCCACTTAACTGTTGTTGCCACTTTCCAGGGAACTTTGCTCTTTACGTATTTCCGGCCAAGTTCTGCCTACTCTCTAGACCGAGACAAGATGACCTCATTGTTTTATACCCTTGTTATTCCCAAGTTAAACCCACTGGTGTACAGCCTAAGGAATAAAAATGTGAAAGAAGCTCTGGAAAAACTGAAAAATAAAATGCTGTTTTAAACAGTTAAACACACACATAAAGAGTTGTAGTTTTCCTCAAATGTATAGCACAGAATAATGTGGTCTGAAATTCTTTAGTACAATGAGTGTTTATACAAAATCTCTACTCTAGTAATTATTAGGTACTTTTCTAAATATGCTATACTTCCTTATATGTCTTTAATTTAAATACAGTACTCTCTAATTTTATAAAACTTTCTGATCTCCTTATTAGTGTACCAAAATTTTATTTCCAGGACTTATTGTTTATTTCACGCCTACTATACTTTTTATTTATTTATTTTTATACTTTTAGGTGTTTTGTGTTTCAATCCAGTGGTTTCTATACTAATGAATTCTATAATCCAGTGTAAATGGTAAACTTTAATTAGCTAATAATTCAAATAATTCATAACAAAACATAAAATATCATGAAACAAAAAGGCAAGGTGCTCTTAATCCAAAGTAAAATGTCTCAATCTACTGTGGAAAGAAGAAAAACTTCTTTGAAATGGGCACACGCAGTTCCTGATCTGCATGATGAATGGAGATGCAAAGTGGGGGAGAGGAAAGTATTTGAGGCAGAAGGATTGGTGATTAGTGATGATAATGTGAGTATGACTATGTTTTTAGAGGAAATGAAGCCTCAAATTTTTAGATATAAAAGAGCAAAAAGAAGGACCTTGGTGAAGCCCATCCTTGTGTCGTCATTCTTACCTCTCCCGTCCTTTCCTCTAGAAAGATTTCCTTTCATCCCCCCACCCCACCACATCTCAGGCCTGGACAAATTCCCCTAGTCTTGGTTTATAAACCACCCCCTCCTCAGGGCCTCATTTTATCTGTCACTTGGTTTGTTCAATTGCTGCTTATAAGCTGAGATTAAGAGCACTCTGTGATGATGAGTGTTTCATCCCTGTTATTAAGAAGCACCTGCATTGTGCCCGTGACATAGAATGGAAAAACAGATGTGTGATAAAATCAGCATACTCGATAACATTTTTTGAGTGATGTTTACTTTGCCGTCAAAACGAAAGTAACTGAGGTAATAGTATATGTCTCAAATATACTTTTTACACCTTGTAAGAAAGTTCATAATATGGTTGTGGTTATTATTGGTAATGGATCTTTAAAGATATACATATTAATTTCCGGAGAATTGAAGAGTATTCATTTGGGTACTTTCTTGATGTGCACCTACTTTATCGGGCTCTGTTCTACTTTTTGATAGCCAAAAAAAAAAAAAAGCATGAGGCTGGTTCGGAAATATCAACATAGCCTTATACTTAAAGGACTGCAAAAGACTCAGGAAACCCTGATGGTGTAGTGGTTAAGAACTATGGCTGCTAACCAAAAGTTCAGCAGTTCTAATCTACCAAGTTCTCCTAGGAAACTCTGTGGGTCACTTCTACTCTGTTCTGTATAGTCACTACAATTAGGAATCAACTCAACAGCAAGGCGTTATACAAGACTCGAGGACTCTCTTAATTACTCATTACAAATGTAGAAGCTAAAAGCCACTGAATGTCATAGGCAACACAGCTGCCATTGCTAAGCGACAATATGTCATTTTATGAAAACATTTCAGAATTTCAGTAAATCGCAAGAGTGCCTTTGCTTTTCCAAGTGGCATTTTTGTGTGGTACACTGTGATATGCTTGGGAAAGTTAAGGTGGTGGAAAAAGTATATGGGGAGGGATTGTTTTGAAAAAGTTTTTAGGGTTCCATCTTTACAATATTTTCTCAATTAATCCACACTCTTTTCAAATTGTTACTTATGAAAAGCAGAATGGAATAAAAGTATGTTTACATATATTAATGTCCAATGTTTGGGGGGTACCAAGTTCAGTGGATTGTCTCTAATTCTGAAGATGCTTTAATGGCATCTAATTAACTCATCTTCCTTCCATATCACAGTTACATATTACAGCATCACGAGACTGATGTGTTTTGCATATGGGCCTCTTTAATCACGTCTAGTGGGTTTGAACTGAAGAAAAGGAACTATTAACCTAGATAAATGATTCATTTTAAGCTGAATCAATGTTTGTCTGAATGGGTTAAACAACTTGATTAATTGCAGGCATCATCCCCCTACATTTCTGCAAGGACAGGTTGAATACTTCCTTTCCAGAAATTTTTTTAAGGGATCTTATGTTTCAAATAGGAACTTGTTAAGATGGCCTGAACCAATCCTTCTACCTTTCTTCTTGGGAGTCTACAGAAATGGAGAAAACTTAATATCAAAGGCTGTAATCTATGCTAGCATGTCTACAATCCTCACCGTTACCTTCCATTATCTGTCTCTTTAAATCACTCCTTCTCACTCATCCACTAATAACTGAGGGCAAATATTATTGTCCAAGTATGAGATTACCAATGCCTATGTGTAAGGGTGAATTTTATAGTTGAATTCCTATATCTTGACTCCTTTCTTCAGGAAATTGGCATTCACATTTTAATACGCACTTAATTAAAAAAAAAAAAAAGTGGTTATCCAACCTTATTCGTGCTTGGATAAACAAAAAGGAAACTTCAATCCAGCACCATAACCCTATACATAAAAAGTGGCATAGCGATGGTAGATTTGGGTATATGTATAGCACAGCAAACAAACTGACATACCGTTGATAATGGCTGTTTAAAGACATTTGTAAGAACAAAGCAGTAAAAATGCTCAATGACTTGGTAAGTGGGAGGTGCTCTTTCAAAGACAGAGGCAGCAAATTTAAACCCTCCTTAGTAAATCCACCTCAGAAACATATTAGAAGCCAGGGATGCAATGCCACTCTAAATCATGTGTCTTTTAATAAGTCACTCTTCCTTGCCACACCTCATTTTTCCCTGAATAAACGACAGGGTCAGAATATATTCTCTCTGTCATCCTTTCTAGCTGGCAAATTCTCTTTGTATCTATGATCCTAAACAAAAAACAAAACGAAAGAAAAATATTGCTGAGTGGATTTCAACCATGAGTTACAGATTAGAACTGCTCTATAGAATTTTCTTGACTGTAATCTTTATAGAAGAGTTCAGGAGGCCTTTCTTCTGTGGTGCTTTGGGGTGGATTCAAACCTCCAACCCTTAGGCTAGCAGTTGAACAAAAGCAGTTGGTGTCATCCAGGGACCTATATACGACTCTACTGCTTGTAAACCCATCCCCACTACTGAAAGGGTTATAAGTAAATAAATAAATAATGACTCATTCTTGGTACAAAAAGACTACTTTGCAACTCTTGGTTGGTTCATCTGAAATGGCTGTGACAATTAAGTCAGCTAATAATGTTAGTTACAGGAGACCAAATACTTTTAGAAATTGTTCCTTTGACAAGCCTCCTAATTGGCATTCACTTTTTAATGTGCACTTTATTAAAAAAAAGAAAAAAAAGTGGTTATCCAACTTTATTTGTGCTCAGATAAATAAAAATAAGCCTCAGCGCAGTACCATAACGCAACTGCAAAATAGCTAAAACCAAAATGATGGACGATATTCAGTATTGGTGAGGGTGTGCAACAGCCATAGCTCTCACACATTAATAGTGGAAGTGGGAAATGGCATCCGCATTGGAAAACTGTATGCTGTTAAACACCATTGAATTGGCTCCAACTCACAGCGACCCTATGCACGACAGAAGGAAACGCTGCCCGGTCCCATGCCATCCTCACAATTGTTTCTCTACTTGAGCCCATTGTTGCAGCCACTGTGTCAATCCATCTTGTTAAGGGTCTTCCTCTTTTTCGATGACCATCTACCAAGCATGATGTCCTTCTCCAGGGACTGATCCCTCCTGACAACATATCTGAAGTATGTGAGAAGCACCCTTGGCATCCTTCCTTCCAAGGAGCATTCTGGTTTGTGCTTGGTGGATATTAACCCATTTCAATTGGATATAAAGCTAAAATATGATTTTTGAGTCATGGAGCAAGTGTATGTCCAGCTATATTAAAAAATATATATACTGCCATATAGTTTTCTATTCTGAAAATTCCTCTAACTGTACACCTATTACTTGAGTGTTCTCTAAGTGTACCTTACACAGCAAAAGGCTTTTCTAAACACAGTCTAGTCACAATTTGATTGTAAGAAATTTAAAAACTACTTTAGTATGAACTATGATTTTTAGCAATGCCTATGTATGATAAAGTTCAATGTAATTTTTTGTGGAATTAAAGGTAAAATTTTCATCAGATATTTCAGTGAATATTCTTTTTATACTTAAAACTTGCTATCTTGCAAGGAGACTCAACATACACTGACATGAGTATATACAATTTATTTATTTAATAAAAGCCCACGCCCCAGAGCAAGACAAGTATTTTCTGAAGGAAATGAGTTTATAAATAAACAGTTGCCTACATAGCATTTTGTTAGTGGCACCAGTGACACCAAAAAAAAAAAAAAAACATATTGCCGTCTAGTTGAGTCCCACTCATAGCGACCCTATAAAACAGAGTAGATCAGCCCCATAGACTTTCCAAGGAGCTCCTGGTGGATTTGAACTGCCAATCTTTTGGTTAGCAGCTGTATCACTTAACCACTATGCCACCAGTAACACTAAAAAAAACCCACTGCTAGGGAAGTTATTTAGGTACATTTTTTTTTCTTACTTCCTTCTGATGTCTCAAATTCTACCTTAAGTAATTTTTTCCCCATGATCTAAGGAATACATCTTCAATTAAATATAATATCTTTGGGAGGTTAATTAGCTTATCCAATTTTTAATAAAAATATAGCCACCATGGCTTAGTTTTAATGGGGAAGGTGGTAAGGGATAAAATTTGATGGTCTAGTCGGACAGTCATGTTTTGGTAGAAAAAGTCTGGGTCTTGCCTAATTACAGCATGGCCAGAGGGAATTTGGTATCCCAGGAGACAGGGAGCACTTGAGGGGGAAATTAGTTTGGAAAGGAATCAGAAGAAGGAGACTAAGAATGACTTCACCTCCTCTAAATGTGCATCAGAGAAGTAGATAATTGTGGCAAAGCTCTTGAGCAACACAAAGGCATCAGCTTCTTGAGATTACCTGGTGGACAATTACTAGCAATTAGTGAAGTTGTTGGATATTCGTCTCAATGATATCTCCCCTAGGAGTACGTTGGGTATTGCAGTATTGGAATCATCCCATAGAAAATTACAATGGAATATGAAAAATCATTCAAGTGTATCAACTACCAGCACTTTGCTCAACATCAGGAATATTTTATTTTAATAAGTGTAGCCTAAGGCATGGTCATGCTTTACAGGGAAACAGAAAAGGTTGGTTCTGCCTACTCCCAGTGAGGGTTGAGAATAAACAAGAAATTACCTGGAATACAGAGTAAATTCACTGACTTATGTCCATCACTTCTTTTTTTTTTTTTTTCCATATATACATATTTTGCAATTACTTCTTTTGTGGTAAAAAATAAATAATGAACTACATTAAGATTATGATGCACCATGGGTGTGTATAATTATTATGCATCATCTAAAAATATCAACTGACAGTAGGTAACTAACAAACACAGAAATTTATTCTTGTCAGTGACTTGCAATCATTCACAATTGTCAAATATTACACAGGCCCTGGCCAATGCAGCAAACTTCCACAGGGCTATTTCGTACAACTTCAGGTCACACCATTTTTCTCATTTCCAATGACCTTCCCAGAATTGTGCAGTATAGTAGCCCATTTCACACCAAAGTCAATAATGTTCAAGTGTTTAGCTAAGATAAATAAAACAGATTATATATCAAATCTGGTGACACTTTCTATTTGCTCTCCTCTAACTTTAATCATTGTTAGAATCCTGCGTTGGTGGGACTTCGATGACCTCTAAGTTCTCTTAGATCTCTAAAAGTTTTTGGATTACTATTTTTGTGTATTTGCACACTTAATTTTAACATAAAAGCACTATAAAATTCCAAGTGTTCCAAAGAAAGTTATTCTTTAAAGAGACATTTGTTTTATTACTCTGTAGTCAGGCATCAGTTGTGAACAAATGCTTTGGAGCCAGATAAACCTAATGTCCTTGATCCTCCAGATATCTATTTACTGCTTTTGGATCTCACTTTGCACATTCATATAATGAAGCTATTAGAGACATTTTAGGATGCACAAGCTAACGCAAGGAATAAATAATACAATGTGATAAGTTAATATATGAAAAACACTTGTCATTAGTAAGAATGCTACATTGTACTATATTTGAAATCATGTTTGTGCCCCCAAAAGTCCACTCTTCAGTGAAAAGGTACACATATTCACAGAAGGAAGAGGGGATAGATATTTTAATGATACAGAACTAGAAGAAGACATGATTTAGCTCTGGGCCCTGATGAAGAAGTCCTATCAAGGTGACCAAGATGGTAGACTAACATTCAAGGAGCGTGGGGTAGTACATTGATGACTTTAGATGTAGGAGGAAGATAGTTGTTGTTAGATGCCATCAGGTCGATTCTGACTCATAGCAACCCTATGCACAACAGGACGAAACAATGCCCAGTCCTGCACCATCCTTAAAATCATTGTTATGCTTGATCTCACTCTTATAGCCACTGTATCTATTCACCTCATTGAGGGTCTTCCTCTTTTCCACTGACCCAGTACTTTGCCAAGCATAACAATCTTCCCCAGGGACTGATCCTTCCTGATGATATGTCCAAAGTATGTAAGACGCAGTCTTGCCATCCTTGCTTCTAAGGAGCATTCTAGTTGCACTCTTCCAAGACAGATTTGTTCGTTCTTTTGGCAGTCCATTGTATATTCAGTATTCTTCACCAACACCACTATTCAAAGGCGTCAATTCTTCGTCTGTCTTCCTTATTCATTGTCCAACTTTCACATACATATGATGCGATTGAAAATACCATGGCTTGGGTCAGGCGCACCTTAGTCTTCAAGGTGATGTCTTTGCTCTTCAACACTTTAAAGAGATCCTTTGCAGTAGATTTACCCAACGCAATGTGTCATTTGATTTCTTGACTGCTGCTTCCATGGCTGTTGATTGTGGATCCAAGTGAAATGAAATCCTTGACAACTTCGATCTTTTCTCCATTTATCATGATGTTGCTCATTGGTCCAGTTGTGAGGATCTTTCTTTTCTTTATATTGAGGTGCAATCCATACTGAAGGCTGTGGTCTTTAATCTTCATTAGTAAGTGCTTCAAGTCCTCTTCACTTGCAGCAAGCAAGATTGTGTCATTTGCATAACGGAGGTTGTTAATGAGTCTTCCTCCAATCCAGTTGCCCCATTCTTCTTCATATAGTCCAGCCTCTCCGATTATTTGCTCAGCATACAGATTGAAAAAGTATGGTGAAAGAATATAACCCTGACCCACACCTTTCCTGACTTTAAGCCACACAGTATCCTCTTGTTCTGTGTGAACAACTGCCTCTTGATCTATGTAAAGTTTCCTCATGAGCACAATTAAGTGTTCTGGAATTTCCATATTTAGCAATATTATCCATAGTTTGTTATGATGTACAAAGTCCAATGCCTGTGCATAGTCAATAAAACTCAGGTAAACATCCTTCTGGTATTCTCTACTTTCAGCTAGGATCCATCTGACATCAGCAATGATATCCCTTATCCATGTCCTCTCCTGAATCCAGCCTGAATTTCTGGCATTTCCCTGTTGACTTACTGTTGCAGCCATTTTTGAATGATCTTCAGCAAAATTTTGCTTATGTGTGATATTAATGATATTGTTCTATAATTCTGTATTCGATTGGATCAACTTTCTTGGGAATAGACATAAATATGGGTCTCCTCCAGTCTGTTGACCAGGAGGCTGCCTTCTATATTTCTTGGCATAGACAAGCGAGCAACTTCAGCACTGCATCCATTGTTGAAACATCTCAGTTGGTACTCTGTCAATTCCTGAAGCCTTGTTTTTTGTGAGGAAACCCAGCTGGCATAGTGGTTAAGTGTTACGGCTGCTAACCGAGAGGTCAGCAGTTAGGATCCACCAGGCACTCCTTGGAAACTCCATGGGGAGGTTCTACTCTGTCCTATAGGGCTGCTATGAGTCAGAATCGACTTGACAGCAGTGGGTTTGTTTGGTTTTTTGTTTTTTTGCCAATGCCTTCAGAGCAGCTTGGACTTCTTCCTTCAGTACCATCGGTTCCTGATCATGTGCTACCTCTTGAAATGGTTGAACATTGACTAATTCTTTTTGGTATAATGACTCTGTGTATTCCTTCCATCTCCTTTTGATGCTTCCTGTGTCGTTTAATATTTTCCCCATAGAATCGTTCACTGTTGCAACTTGAGGCTTGACTTTTCTCCTCAGTTCTTTTGGTTTGAGAAACACTGAGCGTATTCTTCTCTTTTGGTTTTCTATCTCCAGCTCTTTGAACATGTCATTATAACACTTTACTTTGTCTTCTCAAGCTGCCCTTCGAAATCTTCTGTTCAGTTCTTTTACTTCATCATTTCTTCCTCTTGTTTTAGCTGTTCGACGTTCGTAAGCAAGTTTCAGAACATCCTCTCACATCCATCTTGGTGTTTGCTTTCCTTTCTGCCTTTTCAATGACCTCTTGCTTTCTTCATGTATGATGTCCTTGATGTCATCCCACGACTCGTCTGTTCTTTGGTCACTAGTGTTCAGTGTGCCAAATCTGTTCTGTAGACGGTCTCTAAATTCAGGTGAGATACACTCAAGGTCATGTTTGGCTCCCTGTCTATCACTTTGTCGTACTGTGGGGGCTTGTGTGTTGCTGTCATGCTGGAAGGTATGCTACGTATTCAGGGTCACCCGTGGAAGACAGGTTTCAGCTGAGGTTCTAGACTAAGAAGACTAAGAAGAAGGATCCAGCAGTCTACTTCTGAAAAGCATTAGCCAACGAAAACCTTATGAATAGCAGCGGAGCATTGTCTGATATAGTGCTGGAAGATGAGCCCCCCAGGTTGGAAGGCACTCAAAGGACAACCGAGGAAGAGCTGCCTTCTCAATGTAGAGTTGACCTTAATGACATGGATGGAGTAAAACTTTCGGGACCTTCATTTGCTGTTGTGGGATGACTCAAAATGAGAAGGAACAGCTGCAAGCATCCGTTAATAATTGGAACCTGGAATGTATGAAGCATGAATCTAGAAAAATTGGAAATCATCAAAAATGAAATAGAATGCATAAACATTGATATCCTAGGCATTAGTGAGCTGAAATGGGAGGGTATTGGCCTTTTTGAATAGGACAATCATATTGTCTACTATGCCGGGAATGACAACATGAAGAGAAATGGTGTTGCATTCATTGTCAAAAAGAACATTTTAAGATCTAGCCTGAAGTAACACTGTCAGTGATAGGATAACATCCATATGCCTACAAGGAAGACCAGTTATGACGATTATTATCCAAATTTACACACCAACCACTAAGGCCAAAGATGAAGAAATAGAAATTTTTATCAGCTGCTGCAGTCTGAAATTGATCAAACATGCAATCAGGATGCTTTGATAATTACTGGTGATTGGAATACAATTTTGGAAACAAAGAAAAAGGATCAGTTGGAAAATATGGCCTTGGTGATAGAAACAATGCCAGAAATCAAATGATAGAATTTTGCTAGACCAACAACTTCATTGCAGATACCCTCTTTCACCAACATAAAGGGCAACTATACACATGGACCTCACTAGATGGAACACACAGGAATAAATTGACTACATTTGCTGAAAGAGTTGATGACGAAGCTCAATATCATCAGTCAGAACAAGGCCAGTGGCCGACTGTGGAACAGACCATCTATTACTCATATGGAAGTTCAAGCTGAAACTGAAGAAAATCAGAGCCTAAGTCCACAACAGGGGGAAGATTGAGTGGGTGCAAAATTGTGTTTGCATTACCTCCCAATTTCCAATGTGCTGTCATGAATAATAATACACAAAAGTTATTTTTATGGGTGATTTAAATTTTTTATTTTGGTAAATATATATAAAAAATATATACATACATATATATGAAAACACATGCCAATTAAACATTGTCTTTATGTTCAACTCAGTGACACAAATTGCAATAATTATGCTGTGTAACCGTCACCAGTGTGTATTGTCAAAATGTAGTTTTTAAAAATAAACAGCACTCACCTGTGCAATATTCGTCACAGCACTTTTCACAATGGTCAGAAAGAGGAGAGAAGTGAAACATTCGTCAACAAATTATTGGATAAACAAAATGTGGCATATACACATAAAGAGGAATGCTCAACCATAAAGAGAAATAAAATTCTGACTCGTGCCACACATGCCACAACATAAATGAACCTTGAAAACACCATGCTGAGTGAAATAAGTCAATCTCAAAACAACAAATATTGTATGATCTCATTTATATGACATAAGCAAACATAGAGAAACCAAAGATTATTAGTAGTTATTAGGGGTGAGAGGGAAAGAGAAAGAACGGGTTTTTGCTAAAGGGACATTGAGTTTATGTTAATTTTACTGGAATCATGTGGAAAAAGATAGGGAGAATGGTTACACAACATGAAGAATGTAATTCATTTCCCCAAATTGTACATGTAGAAATTGTTGACTCGATGTATTTTTTCTTAGGTGTAGTTTCACTATTACAAATATATATATAGCTATAGATAGCTCACATGCAAGTTCAAATGCTCATATGCAAGTCCAAGCTGAAACTGAAGAAAATTAGAACAAGTCCACAAGAGCTAAAGTGTGACCTTGAGTATGTCTTACCTGAATGTAGAGACCATCTGAACAGTAGATTTGATGTCTTGAACACTAATGAGGGAAAAATAGACCAGTTGTGGAATGACATCAAGGACGTCATACATGAAGAAAGCAAGAAGTCAATAAAAGACAGGAAAGAAAGAAAAGACCAAAATGGATGTTAGAGGACACCCTGAAACTTGTTCTTGAACATCATGTAGCTAAAGCAAAAGGAAGAAATGGTGAAGTAAGAGAGTGAACAGAAGATCTCTAATGGTGGCTTGAGAAGACAAAGTGAAGCATTATAATGACATGTGCAAAGACCTGGAGATAGAAAACTAAAAGTGAAGAACGTGTTCAGCATTTCTGAATCTGAAAAATCTGAAGAAATAATCCAAACCTCACGTTGCAATACTGAAGAATTCTATGGGGAAAATATCAAAAGGCACAGCAAGCATCAAAAGAAGGTGGAAGGAATACACAGAGTCACTATACCAAAAAGAATTGGTTTATATCAACCATTTCAGGACGTAGCATATGATCAGGAGCTGATGGTAGTGAAGGAAGAATTCCAAGCTGCACTGAAGACACTGGCAAAAAACAAGGCTCCAGGAATTGACAAAATAACTATTGAGATGTTTCAACAAATGGATGCTACACTGGAAGTGCTCCCTCATCTAAGCCAAGAAATTTGGAAGACAGCTACCTGGCCAAGCGACTGGAAGAGATTCATATTTATGCCTATTCCAAAGAAAGGTGACCCATCTAAATACAGAAATTATCAAACAATATCATTGCTATGACAGGCAAGTAAAATTTTGCTGAAGATGACTCAAAAGCTGTTGCTGCAGTACATTGACAAGGAACTGCCAGAAATCCAACGTGGTTTCAGAAAAAGACGTGAAACTAGGGATAGCATGGATGATGTCAGATGGATCCTGGTTGAAAGCAGAGAATACCTGAAAGATATTTACCTGTGTTTTATTGACCATACAAAGACATTCGACTGTGTGAATCATAACAAATTATGAATAACACTGGGAAGAATGTGAATTCCAGAACACTTGATTTTGCTCATGAAGAACATGTACATAGATCAAGAAGCAGTCATTTGAACAGAACAAGGGATACTGCGTGGATTAAGGTCAGGAAACGTGCGCATCAGGGTTGTAACATTTCACCATACTTATTCAACTGGTGAAACTCTGGTCGTGTAGTGTTTAAGCCTTTGGTTGCTAACCAAAAAGTCAGTAGTTTGAATCTACTAGCTCCTCCTTGAAAACGCTATGGCTCAGTTCTACTGCGTCTTATAGAGTCACTAGGAGTCAGAACTGACTTGACGGCAATGCTTTTGGTTTGGTTTATTCAATCCGTATGCTGAGAAAATCATCAGAGAAGATGGACTATATGAAGAAGAATGGGGCATCAGGATTGAAGAAAAATTCATTAATAAGCAGCATTAGGCAGACGAGACAACCTTACTTGCTGAAAGGGTAGAGGACTTGAAGCACTTACTGGTGGAGATCAAAGACCACAGCCTTCAGTATGGATTACACCTCAACATAAAGAAAAGAAAAATCCTCACAACTGTACCAATGAGCAACATTATGATAAATGGAGAAAAGATTGAACTTGTCAAGAATTTCATTTTACTTGGATCCACAATCAAACCCATGGAAGCAGGAATCAAGAAATCAAAAGATGCATTGCATTTGGCAAATCTGCAAAAAGGCACCTCTTTAAAGTGTTGAAAAACAAAGATGGCACATTGAAGACTAAGGTGCACCTGATCCAAGCCATGGTGTTTTCAATTGTCTCATATGCATGTGAAAGCTGGACAATGAATAAGGAAGACTGAAGAATTGATGCCTTAGAATTTTGGTGTTTACAAAAAATATTGACTGCCAAAAGAATGAACAAATTTGTCTTGGAAGAAGTACAACCAGAATGCTCCTTAGAAGCAAAGACGGGAAGACTACTTCTCACATACTTTCGACATGTTATCTGAAGGAACCGGTCCCTGGAGAAGGACATCATGCTTGGGAAAGTACAGTGTCATCAAAAAAGAGGAGGACTGTCAAGGAGATGGATTGACACAGTGGCTGCAATAATGGGCTCAAGTATAACAAGGATTGTGAGGATAGTGCAGGACCGGGCAGTATTTTGCTCTGTTGTACATAGGGTAGCTATGAGTCGGAACCGACTCAACAGCACTTAACAACAACAACAACAACAACAAAGATAGATAGCTAGTGAGAGAGAGGGAAAAAAATAGAGCCAAGTATATTTTTTCTTGAAACCATCATGGTAACACATATGTTCTCTTAAAAAGTTTTATCCTTGCACCAATCAACTATATGAGTAGAAAGAGCCCTTAAAATCTGTTTATTTCTACTCTTTGTTTTTTATCCACTAGACAACCAGAAAATATTTAAGAGCCAACGTTTAATGATCCATTATTTTGGATATTCTTATTCTAGAGACAGTGAGAATTTCCAGGGAAACAAACAGAAAAAATAATAATTCAAGACCAAATGGCTTATGTGTAATGAATGTTATACAATCATAAAATCATTGGATTGGGGTCAGTTGGTATGTGGTTGGGGGAAAGGAATCAGGCAGTGATTAAAGAAAATAAAGGCTAAGCATTATAGGAATGTCATATATCTAAATGGGGCAGTGAAGAATTTATTTTCAGAAATGGAGACAAACATGATGAACAATGGGAAATATATGAAAATCAAGTAGTAGAGAGGATCTGAGCTTCATTAGATGTGTGTTTTGACTGGAAGATGATGCAGATTCAACGTTGCCATAAAGCATAGCTTTAAACTCAATGGTTAATGGACATTGAAGAAAACTTCGGTCTTTGCTAAAGTTGTTGCAGCATTCACACGGGAAAAATACAGAACAACCAGGAATCTAATTAATCACTTGTTGGCATAACACAGGAAAATGAGGGCAGAGCCTAGGGATTTAAGTCCCAAATGCTACTAAAGAAAAGCAAAATGTGACCTGCCAAGTGTTCAGCTGTCCAAAATCAGAAGAGAAAGACATGCTCATCTAAGGTAGGATTCTGAATTGAAAAATCAAAAGAGTATAGAAAAAAACTTGGGGGGAAAAACGAGGAATCAAATGTTGAGGAAATTATAAATGAAGCATTTTTATACCTGCTTTTTCACTTAAATAAACTCTGCAATCTAACAACCAAACCATAATATCTTATGGTGGAAGCTGTGTGAATACGGCTGACCTCATTTGTATGGGTAAAGGAGATAATTTTGTTAATTAATTTACATTGTAACTAAAAATCATAAGTAAAACATCACTTTTTATTACTGATCAAGTGATATCACTATACATGTGAATTTAAGATTTCTTCTAATGCTTTTTCAACCCTAACTGAGGAATCACATTAAAAATACCAATGTGCATAAATTCTAGTTTGCATGGACCACACACTATAATACCTAAATACATAAAGGAATAAAAATCAGAGCACCACTCAGTTTTTATACATCAACAGAGAGGTCCGTACACACTCACAGACACACACACACAAGGAAGTGAAACCTTAATATTTCTAAAAGATTTCTTTTTCCTCTTCCTATTTTCATTTTTTATGTAAAATTAAATTTAAAAATCCAAAGAGATACAAATGCAAATGTGTGTGTTAAATTCTGCATTTCCCACTTTTTCATTTCTCTTTAGTTTGTCAACACACGTATCCTTTGGGATCCGGTCAGTCATGTAACCGGACTATAAATGGCAGAGAGGAGATGAAGTGGGACAGAAAAGCCCAATAAAACAGGTTTGCTCATGTTTAGTTATTCTGATAAAACTGAAGACATCATGCAGCAAAACAGGAACATTGTGACTTTCACTTAGTAACTTACATGCAGGACTATTTGCTGTTGCTGAATCTTTAGCATCAATTATGTCTCTGGATGAACACAAAAAAGTGTGATTGCTTTTTTTGTGCAAACAGGTATTTATTTTTACAGGTCAAGTGTTTTGGCCGCGTCTTCTGGCCTGGTCGCTCTGACTGTCGTGGGTTTTAATATAATATTTTATCTGGAATGAGCATTGGATTTACTCAAACCTACTGTCTCAGGTAATACATAGTTGTCATACGGCGCGGGTGACACGTGGGTTTGGGGTCCAAGCTTCTGAACTTAATATTCAAGAAGCTTTGAATTTTTTTTGATAAGGTGAAAACGCCCCTTTTTTCAGTGACTTTTATCTGAACAAGTTTCTGAGGATAAAGAAGGCAGTTTACAGAAGGAAAGTGTTCTGTCTTACAGAGAATATTTTGCGGATGTCCACTGGAGTTAAACTCTGAAATATCATTTTCTTGATCATTTTTATAACCATTTAGAATAAGAACAAAGAAGAATGGATGGAGAGAATTGCTCCTCCTTGACTGAATTCCGCCTCGTGGGAATTACTAATAACCCTGAGATGAAAGTGACCGTATTCACCTTGTTTCTGGTGGTTTATCTCATTATTCTTGTGGCAAATCTTGGAATGATCTTTTTAATAAGAATGGACTCCCAGTTTCAAACACCAATGTACTTTTTCCTCAGCCACCTCTCCTTCTGTGACCTGAGCTATTCCACAGCAGTTGGACCCAAGATGCTGGTGGACCTCTTAGCCAAAGACAAAACAATTTTTTTCTATGGCTGTGCTCTGCAGTTCTTCATATTTTGTATCTTTACAGATTCCGAGTGTCTCCTGCTGGCAGTGATGGCCTTTGATAGGTACAAGGCCATTAGCAACCCCTTGCTCTATATAGTCAACATGTCCAGCAGGGTGTGCTCCATGTTTGTGGTTGGTATTTATCTGGTGGGCATAGTGGACGCTTTGATACATACCACGTTAACTTTCTGCTTATGTTTCTGTGGGTCAAACGAAGTTAACCATTTCTTCTGTGATGTTCCTCCACTTCTGTTGCTATCTTGTTCAGATAAACAGGTCAATGAGTTAGTGATATTCACTGTTTTTGGCTTCATTGAACTGAGTACCCTTTCAGGGGTTTTAGTCTCTTACTGTTACATCACCCTCTCAGTCTTAAAGATCCGCTCTGCTCGGGGAAAGTTCAAAGCTTTCTCCACCTGCACTTCTCACTTAACTGCTGTTACAATGTTCCAGGGAACTATGCTCTTTATGTATTTCCGGCCAAGTTCTGCCTACTCTCTAGATCAAGACAAAATGATCTCATTGTTTTATACCCTTATTATTCCCATGTTAAACCCCTTAGTATACAGCCTAAGGAATAAAGATGTGAAAGAAGCTCTAGCAAAACTAAAAAAAACAAATGCTGTTTTAAATAGTTACACACATAAGAAGTAGTTTTCTTCAAATGATATAGTAGAGTATAATGTGGTCTCTAATTCTTTAGTACAATGAGTATTTATACAAATTCTCTACTACACCAATTATTAGGTACTTTCCTAAATATGCTGTACTTTCTTATCTGTCTTCAATTTAAATATAGTACTGTTTAATTTTAGAAAACTTTCCAGTCTCCTTATTAAAGTATCAAAATTTGACTTGTTCACTTTTTGTTTTAATGCATTAACTGAATTATTCTAGGAGTTATTGATTTTTTATTTAACATCTACTATACTTCTTGACATTTTGTATTTTATGGCCAATCCAGTGGTTACTATACTAATGGATTCTATAATACAGTGTAAATGGTGAACTTTAATTAGGTAATAATTCATAACAAAATACAAAACATGATGAAATGAAAAAGCAAGGTGCTCTTAATCCAAAGTAAAATGTCTCAATCTACTGTGAAAAGAAGAAAGACTTCTTTGGAATGGGTACATATAGCTTCTGATCTAAATGATGAATGGAAATGCAAAGTGGGGGAGAGGAACTTATTCTAGGCAGGAGGATTGGCAACTAGTGGTCATGAGGTGGATATGACTATGTCTTTTTAGAGAAAATGAAGCCTCAGATTATTAGATATTAAAGAGCAAAGAGGAGGGCCTTGGTGAAGCCCATCCTAATGATGTAATTCCTAACTCATCCCTTCCTTCCTTTCAACTCCTTCCCACCCCGCCTCAGGCATGGACAAATTCCCCTAGTCTTGGTTCATAAACCACCTTCTCCTCGGGGCATCGTTTTATCTGTCACTTGGTTTGTTAAATCATTATTTATAAGCTGAGATTAAGAGCACTCTGTGACGTTGAATGTTCCATCCCTGTTATAACAAACACCTGCATTATGTCCATGGCATTATGTCCATGGCATAGGATGGGTAAATAGATACATAATAAAATCAGCATACTCCGTACTCCATAACATTGTTGACATGGCAGTCAAAACACAACTAACTGAGAGAATAGTATATGCCTTGAATGTATTTTTTACATCTTGTAAGAAAGTTCATAATATGGTTGTGGTTATTAGAGGTAATAGACCTATGAAGATATGCATATTAATTACTTGAGAATTAAAGAACATGCATTTGGGTACTTTCTTGATGTGTGACAACTTCATTGGGCTCTGTTCTAGTTTTTTGTTAATCAAAACCAAGCAAGAGGCTGGTTCAGAAACATGAATATAGCCTTATATTTAAAGGACTATTACAAGACTCAGGAAAACATGCTGACATAGTAGTTAAGAGCTATGGCTGCTAATCAAAAGCTCAGCAGTCCTAATTCACCAAGTGCTCCTTGGAAACTCCAGGGATCAGTTCTTCTCTGTTCTATAGGGTCCCTATGAGCTGGAATGTACTCAATGGCAATGGCTTACACAGGACTCAAGGACACTCTTAATCACTCATTACAAATGTGGAAGCTAAAAGCCACTGAATGGCATAGGCAATATAGCTGCCATTGCAAAAGGTCATTTTATGAAAACATTTCTATCAAAGCATTAAATCAAGAATTGATTAACATGTTCTTTGAGTTAGATAGAATATTTTAGACTTTGGGAACCATATGGTTTCTGACACAGCATCTCATAACTGCCTTTGTTTGACAAAACAGCCATAGGCAATAATTAATAAATGCATGAGAGGATTGTGTTCTAATTAAAACTTATGGGTCATAGTTTGCCTACGCTGCATAGGATTAGATAAATAATGTATGGTACATGTGTACTTTAAAATACTGCTCAGTGAGGCGGGGCCAAGATAGAGGAGTAGTCAGATGCTTCCAGTGATCACTCTTACAACAAAGACCTAAAAAAATAAATGAATCGATTATATACTTGACAAGCTAGGAACCCTGAGAATCAAAGCAAAGTTAGGAAATTGGACTGAGTGATGGGGGAGGGAGAGATGGTGCAGGAGCAGCAAGGGGTTGCTGAGCCCATGGCAATGCTTTAGCCCTGATTCCTTTACACAACTGTGGTGGGGCTGATAGTAGTTTTGGGGGACACAGCCACTTCACTGAAAGAAGGCAAGCACAGGACGCAGCTCTAACCACCTGGGGTGATCTTGGCAGGGACTCAGCCAGTGCACAAAAACTACACATGCCTCTAGAATCTGAGATAAAGCAGTGCTCTTGGTACAAGATAAGTGATTTTGCCTAATTTATTGCACAGATATAATAGGTCCTCTTTTTGAAAGAACTCTCTCCTATCTATCTGATCTCTCCTCCCTCTGCCCCAGCCGGCTTCATTAACAGTTTATTTCCCTGGACCAGAGAAAGGTCCTGATGTGCTTCCTGAGCCATTCTCCTGGCCTTGGACAAGGAACAAATTAACAAACGAGAGAAAAATACTCGGCCAACTCCCCTAATCAGGAAACTCAGAGCAGAAGCAGCTCCATTCCAAGCATTAGTGATCTATAGACTCTGTCTTTCACCCATGCATGGATCCTGGTGGCTCCAATACACCAGATGGGAACTGGCTATTCTATTGCAAGGGCAAATCTGTTTGAGGCCTGACTGTACCTGTTTCAGCTGTGTGGTAGAAAGGCAGCTTTTGGACATTTCATACCACTCTGCCTATAAACAGGGCATTCACCAACCCACAGCAGAGGCCTGAGGACTGGAGGCTCCAACCTTGACACCTAGCCACCTGTAAAAAGGCTCCAAGGATAAGTGGTGGCTACCAAACCTTACACATAAAAGCACTGGGTGCCTATGGTACAGCTGCAGAGCCCACCCACCGAAGCACTCTAGACAACAGGGACATGCCTTCTTCACAGACACTCAGGGGAAGGTTGTCAGACCCCTGCCTTCCTCAGAGTGTGATCCCCCCCCATTACTACCAGAAACCTGTGCATACACCAATCATCACTGCTCCTCTAAGATAGTAGGTGAGAGCCTAGCCTATACCACACACTAGGAGACTATCAAGACACCTGAGCTGAATCTATACAAGAATAGTGAGTGGACTCCTAGGCTCATATACCTGATAACAGCTCTAGCCACCTGGTAAAAGGACATTAGTACTTCAAAGGCTCCAATAATCAAGTTAGCTCACTCTAGTAGCCTATTTGGGCATATCAAAAGAAAACAAAGCAAGAAACTAGGACATAGTGAGCAAACATTAAATAAATTAATACAATAACTTATAGAAGGCTCAGAGACAATAGTCAATATAAAATCACATAAAGAAGCTGACCATGATTTCTTAACAGACTTCCAAAACAAAAAATCAAGGACTCTCCAGGAAGAAGGTGAATTCCTGAAATTACCAGATGTAGGATTCAAAAGATTAATACAGAACACTTAAAGACATCAGGAATGAGATCAGGCAAAACAAAGAACAAGCTAAGGAACACACAGATAAAGCAGTTGAAGAAATTAAAGGGATTATTCAAGAAAATAATGAGAAATTTAATAAGCTGCAAGAATCCAGGGAGAGACAGCAATCAGAAATTCAGAAGATTAACAATAAAAGCACAGAATTAGACAACTCAATAGAAAGTCAGAGGAGTAGAATTGAGGAAATGCAAGGCAGAATTAGTGAGATTTAAGATAAAACACTTGGCAACAATATATTCAAAGAAATATCAGATAAAATAATTTTAGAAAATGAAGAAAGCCTAAGAAGCATGTGGTACTCTATCAAGAAGAATAACTTGTGAGTGATTGAGATACCAGAACAGGGAGGGATAAGAGAAAATACAGAGAGAATTGTTGAAGATTTGTTGTCAGAAAAATTCCCTGAGTTCATGAAAGATGAAAGGATAGCTATCCAAGATGCTCATTGAAACCCATACAAGGTAGATCCCAACAGAAAATCACCAAGACATATTATAATCAAACTTGTTAAAAACAAGGACAAAGAGAAAATTTCAGGAGCCACCGGGGATAAGCAAAAAGTCATCTACAAAGGAGAGTCAATAAGAATGAGTTCAGACTACTCAGCAGAAACCATTCAGGCAAGAAGGTAATGGGATGACTTACATAAAGCATTGAAGGAGAAAAATTGCCAACCAAGAATCATATATCCAGCAAAAATGTCTCTCAAATATGAAAGTGAAATTAAGACAGTTCCAGATAAACAGAAGCTTAGGGAATTTGCAAAAACCAAACCCAACACTAAATATCAAACCAACACTAGAACACAGGACAGAGAAACCAGATATTAACGCAGTGAGGAAATCACGAAAATAAATCAAGATAAAAAAATGCTCAAAACAGGGAATCAGTGATGTTGTTATGTAAAAGAAGACAACATTAAATCAATAAAGAGGGACTAAATAAAGTAGGCATAGATTTTCCATGTGGAGAGGAAAGCAAGGTGATATAGGGAGATACAAGTTAGGTTTAAACTTAGAAAAATAGGGGTAAATATCAAGGTAAATAGAAAGAAGACTAACAATACTACACAACAAAATAAAAAAAAAGAAAAACATAAAGACTCAGCAAAAACAAAATCAAGTACAATGAAAAAGCAGAACACACAATTTACAAAGAAAAACTACTCAACACACAAAAAAAGTGGAAAAATGTAACTGTCAACAACACACACAAAAAAGGCGTCAAAATGACAACACTAAACTCATACCTATCTGTAATCACGCTGAAAGTAAATGGACAAAATGCGCCAGTAATACAGGGAGTTACAGAAGGGATTCAAAAAACATGATCCACCTATATGCTCCCTACAAGAGAGACACTTTAGACTTAAAGACAAAAACAAATTAAAAATCAAAGGATGGAAAAAATATATCAAACAAAGAACAATCAAAAAAGTGCAGGTGTGGCTACCCTAATTTCTGACAAAACAGACTTCAAACTTAAATCTACGACAAAGGATAAGGAAGGACTCTATATAATGATTAAAGGGACAATATACCAGGAGGATATTACCATATTAAATATTTATGCACTCAACAGCAGGGCTTCAAGATCTATAAGCTCTAACAGCATTGAAAAGTGAAATAGATAGCTCCAAAATAATAATAGGAGACTTCAACACACCTTTCAGTGAAGGACAGAACATCCAGGAAGTAGCTCAATAAAGACATGGAAGAGCTAAGTGCCACAATTAATCTTCTTAACCTCATAGACATATACAGAACAATCTACCCAACAGCATATAAGTATAGTTTCTTTTCCAGTGCACATAGAACATTCTCTAGAATAGACCACATATTAGGTCATAAAGAAAGACTCAACAGAATGCAAAACATCTAAATATTACAAAGCATCTTTGCTAACCATAAAACAATAAAGCTAGAAGTCAATAATGGAAAAATCAGAGAAAAGAAATCAACTACATGGAAACTGAAAAACACTTTGCTGAAAAACGATTGGATTGTAGAACAAATTAAGGACGGAATAAAAAAATTCACAGAGTCCAATGAGAAAGAAGACACTTCCTATCAGAATATTTGTGACACAATGAAAGCAGTGTTCAGTGGTCAATTTATAGCACTAAATGCACACACGCATCCAAAAAGAAGAAAAGCCAAAATCAAAAATCATCCCTATAACTTGAATAAATAGAAAGAGAGCAAAAAAGAAAACTTTAGGCACCAGAAGAAAGCAAATAATAAAAATTACAGCAGAATTAAATGCAATAGAAAACAGAAAAAAAATAGAAAGAGTTAATAAGACCAAAAGCTGGTTCGTTGAAAAGATTAACAAAATTGATAAACCATTGGCCAGACTGACAAAATCAAAATAAGAGACAATGCAAATAACCCAAATAAGAAATGTGATGAATGATATCACAACAGGCCCAACTGAAATTAAAAGAATCATAATACAGTACTATGAAAAGTTGTACTCAAACAAATTTGAAACCTTAGAGTAAATGGACAAATGTCTAGAAACACACTACCTACCTAAACTAAAACAAACAGAGGTAGAAAAACTAAATAAACCTATAACTAAAGAAGAGATTGAAAAAGGAATTAAAAAACTCCCAACAAAGAAAAGTCCTGGCACTGATGGCTTCACTGGAGAATTCTACCAAACTTTCAGAGGAGAGTTAACACCCCTACTACTAAAGGTATTTCAGAGTAAAGAAAAGGATGGGATACTCCCAAACTCATTCTATGAAGCTAGCATAACCCTGATACCAAAACCAGGTAAAGACACCACAAAAGAAGAAAATTAAGACCAACATCCCCCATGAACTTAGATGCAAAAATCCCTGACATAATTTAAGCCAATAGAATTCAAAGACATATCAAAAAAATAATTCACCATGACCAAGTGGGATTCATATGAGGTATGCAGCGATGGTTCAACATTAGAAAAACAATCAATATAATCTGCCACATAAATAAAACAAAAGACGAGAACCACAGAATCTTATCAATTGATTCAGAAAAGGCATTTGACAAAGGCCAACACGCATTCATTGTAAAAACTTTCAGCAAAGTAGGAATAGAAGGAAAATTCCTCAACATTATAAAGGGCATTTACACAAAGCCTACATCCAACATCATCCTAAAGAAAGAGAGCCTGAAAGCATTCCCCTTGAAAACAGGAACCAGAGAAGGACGCCTTATATCACCAGTCTTTTTTCAACATTATGCTGGAAGTCCTAGCCAGAGCAACTAGGCTAGGTAAAGAAAAGAGGGCATCCAAACTGGCAAAGAAGAAGTTAAAGTATCTCTGTTTGCAGATGACATGATCTTATACACAGAAAAAACATGAAGAATCTTCAAAAAACTACTGAAACTAATAGAAATGTTCAGAGGAAAATGAGGATACAAACTAAACATACATAAATCAGTTGCATCCCTCTACACCAAAAAAGAGGGCATTGAAGAGGAAATCACCGAATCAATATGATTTACAATAGCCCATAAGAAGATAAAATACTTAGGAATAAATCTAACCGTAGATTTAAAATATCTATACAAAGAAAACTATAAGACACTATGGCAAGAAACGAAAAGAGACATACATAAGGGGAAAAACATACCTTGCTCGTGGATAGGAAGACTCAACATTGTAAAAATGTCTATTCTGCCCAAAGCAATCTATAGATACAATGCAACCCTACCCAAATACCAGTAACATTTTTTAATGAGATGGAGAAACAAATCACCAACTTCATATGGAAGAGAAAGAGGCCCTGTATAAGTAAAGCATTACTGAAAAAGAAGAACAAAGTGGAACGCCTTACACTGCCTGATCTTAGAGCATATTATACCGCCACAGTAGTCAAAAGAACCTGGTACTGGTACAACAGGTACATAGACCAATGTAACAGAATTGAGAATGCAGACATAAAACCATCCACATATGAGCCCAATGGCCCAAAATCTGTCAAATGAGAAAAAGACAGTGTCTTTAAAAAATGGTGCTGGCATAACTGCATATCCATCTGCAAAAAAAAATGAAAAAAGACCCATACCTCACACCATGAACAAAAACCAACTCAAAATGGATCAAACACCTAAAAATAAAATCTAAAGCAATAAAAATCACAAAAGGAAAAATAGGGACAACATAGTTGTTGTTCTTAGGTGCCGTTGAGTCGGTTCTGACTCATAGCGACCCTATGCACAACAGAAGGAAACACTGCCTGGTCCTGAGCCATTCTTACACTCTTTGTTGTGTTTGAGCTCATTGTTGCAGCCACTGTGTCAATCCACCTCGTTGAGGGTCTTCCTCTTTCCTTTCCGCTGACCTTGTACTCCGCCAAGCATGACGTCCTTCTTCAGGGAATGATCCCTCCTGACAACATGTCCTAAGTATGTAAGACGCAGTCTCTCCATCCTTGCTTCTAAGGAGCATTCCGGTTGTACTTGTTATATGACAGATTTGTTCATTCTTTTTTGGCAGTCCATGGTATATTCAATATTATTCACCAACACCATAATTCAAAGGCATCAATTCTTTTCCGGTCTCCCTTACTCATTGTTCAGCTTTCACATGCATATGATGCGATTGAAAATACCATTCTTTGGGTCATGCGCACCTTACTCTTCAAGGTGACATCTTTGCTCTTCAACACTTTAAAGACATCCTTTGCAGCAGATTTACCTAATGCAATGAGTCATTTGATTCCTTGACTGCCGTTCCCATGGCTGTTGATTGTGGATCCAAGTAAAATGAAATCCTTGATAACTTCATTCTTTTCTCCATTTATCATGATGTAGCTCATTGGTCCATTTGTGAGGATTTTTGTTTTCTTTATGTGGAGGTGCAATCGATACTGAGGGAGGTGGTCTTTGATCTTCATTTGTAAGTGCTTTGAGTCCTCTTCACTTTCAGCATGCAAGGTTGTGTCATCTGCATATCGCAGATTGTTGATGAATCTTCCTCCAATCCTGATGCACTGTTCTTCATATAGTCTAGCTTCTCGGATTATTTGCTCAGCATACAGATTGAATAGGTATGGTGAAAGACTACAACCCTGATGGACACCTTTCTTGACTTTAAAGCAATCAGTATCCCCTTGTTCTGTCTGAACAACTGCCTCTTGATCTATGTAAAGGTTCCCCATGAGCGCACTTAAGTGTTCTGGAATTCCCATTCTTTGCAATGTTATCCATAATTTGTTATGATCCACACAGTCGAATGCCTTTGCATAGTCAATAAAACACAGGTGAACATCCTTCTGGTATTCTCTGCTTTCAGCCTGGACTTATCTGACATCAGCAATGATCTCCCCGGTTCCACGTCCTCTTCTGAAACCAGCCTGAATTTCTGGCAGTTCCCTGTCGATATACTGCTGCAGGAGTTTTTGAATGGTCTTCAGCAAAATTTTGCTTGCTTGTGATATTAGTGATACTGTTCTATAATTTCCACATTTGGTTGGATCACCTTCCTTGGGAATAGGCATAAATATGGATCTCTTCCAGTCAGTTTGCCAGGAAGCTGTCTTCCATATTTCATGGCATAGACAATAAGCACCTCCAGTGCTGCATCTGTTTGTTGAAACATCTTAATTGATATTCCATCAATTCCTGGAACCTTGTTTTTCACCAATGCCTTCAGAGCAGGTTGGACTTCTTCATTCAGTACCATTGGTTCCTGATCATATGCCATCTCTTGAAATGTGTGAACTTCTCCTAATTCTTTTTGGTATAATGAGTCTGTGTATTCCTTTTATCTTCTTTTGATGTTTCCTGCATGGTTTAATATTTTCCCCACAGAATCCTTACTTTTTCAACTCGAGGCTTGAATTTTTTCTTCAGTTCTTTCAGCTTGAGGAACGCCGAGCTTGTTCTTCCCTTTTGGTTTTCCAACTCCAGCTCTTTGGGCATGTCATTATAACACTTTACTTTGTCTTCTCGAGACGCCCTTTGAAATCTTCTGTTCAGTTCTTTTACTTCAATTCTTCCTTTTGCTTTAGCTGCTCAATGTTCGAGAGCAAGTTTCAGAGCCTCCTCTGACATCCACCGTGGCCTTTTCTTTCTTTCCTTTCTTTTCAATGACCTCTTGCTTTCTTCATGGATGAGGTCCTTGATTTCATTCCACAACTTGTCTGGTCTTCATTCACTAGTGTTCAATGAGTCCAATCTATTCCTCAGATGGGCTCTAAATTCAGCTGGGATGTACTCAAGGTCATATTTTGGCTCTCGTGTACTTGCTCTGATTTTCAGCAGTTTCAGCATGAACTTGCATATGAGCAATTGATGGTCTGTTCCACAGTCGGCCCCTGGCCTTGTTCTTACTGATGATATTGAGCTTTTCCATTATCTCTTTCCACAGATGTAGTCAATTTGATTTCTTTGTGTTCCGTCTGGTGAGGTCCATGGGTGTTGTTGCTATTTATGTTGTGAAAGAAGGTATTTGCAATGAAGAATTCATGGGTCTCGCAAAACTCTATCATTCGATCTCCAGCATTGTTTCTATCACCAAGGCCATATTTTCCAACTACTGATCCTTCTTGTTTCCAACGTTTGCATTCCAAACGCCAGTAATTATCAATGAATCTTGATAGCATGTTCAATGAATTTCAGACTGCGGCAGCTGATAAAAATCTTCTGTTTCTTCATCTTTGACCCTAGTGGTTGGTACATAAATTTGAATAACAGTCATGTTAACTGGTCTTCCTTTTAGGTGTATAGATATTATCCTAGCACTGACTGTTGTGCTTCAGGATAGATCTTGAAACATTCTTTTTGATGATGAATGCAACACTATTCCTCTTCGAGTTGTCATTCCCAGCATAGTAGACTTTATGATTGTCCAATTCAAAATGGCCTATACCAGTCCATTTCAGCTCACTAATGCCTAGGATATCGATGTTTACATGTTCCATTTCATTTTTGTTGATTTCCAATTTTCCTAGATTCATACTTCATACAAGTTCCGATCATTAATAGACGTTTGCAGCTGTTTCTTCTCATTTTGAGTCATCCCACATCAGTGAATGAAGGTTCCGAAAGCTTTACTCCATCCACATCATTAAGGTCGACTCTACTTTGAGGAGGCAGCTCTTCCCCAGTCATCTTTTGAGTGCCTTCCAACCTGGGGGGCTCACCTTCCAGCACTATATCAGACAGTGTTCTACTGCTATTCATAAGGTTTTCACTGGCTACTGCTTTTCAGAAGTAGACTGCTGGGGACTTCTTTCCAGTCTGCCCTAATACATGGCATAAACAGTGTACAAAACATACAAATACCAGAAAAGAAATTAGATAACTGGGAGCTCCTAATTCAAACACCTATGCTCACCCAAAGACTTCATCAAAAGATTACCTACAGATTGGGAACAATTTTTAGCTATGATATTTCTGAACAGCAGCTGATCTCTAAAATATACGTTTTACTGCAAAAACTCAACAACAAAAAGACAAATAACCCAATTAAAGAATGGGTCAAGAATAAGGCGCTTCACTAAAGAAGACATTCAGGTAGCTAATAGATATAGGAGGATGTGGTCACAATCAGCCATGAGAAAAACGCAAATCAAAACTACAGTGAGAGTCTATCTCACTCCAACAAGGCTGGCATTAATCCGGAAAACACAAAATGGTGAATGTTGGAGAGGTTGTGGAGAAACTGGAACACTTATACACTGTTGGTGGGAAAGTAAAATGGTACAACCACTTCGGAAATCGATTTGGCACTTCCTTAAAAAGCTAGAAATAGAACTACCATACTATCCAGCAATCCCACTCCTCAGAATATATCCCAGAGAAATAAGAGCTTTTACACGAAGAGATACGTGCACACCCATGTTCATTGTAGCACTGTTTATAATTAGCAAAAAGATGGAAGCAACCAAAGTACTCATCAAAGGATCAATTGATAAATAAATTATGATATATTTACACAATAGAATACTATGCATCAATAAAGAACAACGATGAATCTGTGAAACATTTCATAACATGGAGGAATCTGGAAGGCATTATGCTGAGTGAAATTAGTTGAAAAAAGGACAAATGTATGAGATCACTACTATAAGAACTCAGGAAACAGTTTAAACAGAGAAGAAAATATTCTTTGATGGTTATGAGATGGGGGAGGGAGGAAGGTAGGGAGAGGGTGATTGACTAATTAGATAGCACACAAGAACTAATTTAAGTGAAAGGAAAGACAACACACAATACAGGAGAGGTCAGCACAACTGGACTAAACCAAAAGCAAAGAAGTTTCCTGATTAAACCAAATGCTTCCAAGGCCAGCATAGCAGAGGTGGTGGCTTGGGGACAATGGTTTCAGGGGACATCAAGGTCAATTGGCATAATAAAATCTTTTAAAAAAAACTTTCTGCATCCCAGTTTGGGGAGTGGCTTCTGGTGTCTTAAATGCTAGCAAGCAGCCATCTAAGATGTGTCGTTTGCTCTCAACCCACATAGAGCACAGGAGAATGAAGAACAGGAAAGACACAAGGTAATGATGAGCCCAGGAGACAGAAAAGGCCACATAAATCACAGACTTCATCAGCCTGAGACCAGAAGAACTAAATGATGCCTGGCTACAACTGATGACTGCTGTGACAGGAAACACAACAGAGAATCCATGAAGGAGCAGGAAAACAGTGGGATGTAAAGCTCAAATTCTCATTAAAATACCAGGCTTAATGGTCTGACTGAGACTAGAAGGACCCTGGAGGTCATGGTCTCCAGGCCTTCTGTTAGCCCAAGACAGGAATCATTCCCAAAGCCAACTCTTCAGGCAGAGATTGGACTGGACTATAAGATAGAAAATGATACTGGTAAGGAGTAAGTCTCTTGGATGAAGTAGATACGTGAGACTATGTGGGCATCTCCTGTCTGGAGGGGAGATGTGAAAGCCGGGGGAAAGAAGCTGGATGAATGGACATGGAAATACAGGGTGAAGAGAAGGAGTGTGTTGTCTCATTAGGGGGGTGAACAACTAGGAATATATAGCAAGGTGTATATAAATTTTTGTATGAGAGACTGACTTGTAAACTTTCACTTAAAGCACAATAAAAATTATTAAAAAAAATACTACTCAGCAATGAGAATGAATGATCTACTGCCAGCTGCAACAACACTGAGAAATCTCACAAATATCGCTGAGCAGAAGAAACAGCCGTGTAAAAACTGTGTGGTTTCACTTCGAAATAGTTCAAAAACATGTAAAACAAATCTATTATATTGGATGACAATTTGTTGTGGGGCCTGTGGACAGTCTCCAAAAAGCTGATAATGTTCTGTTTTTGGTCTGTATTCTGGCTGCAGGGATGTTTTCATTTCTAAAATTTCATTCCCTGTACAATTTATTACTTGAGACTTTTCTATTTAGATTTTGTACCTCAGAAAGTATTTCACAGTCTACCCACTATGACATAATAAGAAACAGAACATCTACTATTTTTTAAATCTCCACCAATTTATTGTACACTATAAGTTTTCACAGAATGTTTGTAAATTAATCAATCATACAGCTTTCATAGATTATTTCACTAAATAAATATCTTTTATGTTATTAAAAATGTGCTGCCTTGATAAGAACAGCGACGTCCTTATAAACCCCCAGTCTCCCTGTGCTAGCCTCGTTTGCAGCACCATGGAGCCTGAGTGGCTCTGGTTGTCTTTGGGGCCAGTTTCATGTGTTGAACTTCTTCTTGCATAATAGCTATGCTTCAGTGTCAGACAACTATTTTCTGAAGTACGAAGTTTATAGGTGAACAGTTCCTTACATCGTAGTATGCTAAGGACACTGGTGACACCAGGGAAGCTGTTTAGATACAGATTTAAATTCCAGTAAAATCTTTTTTCTTTTTTCATGAAGAATTGTTTGCACACCAAATGGTCATTATCATAGGATACATTAAATAAATCAATGTACATAAATAAAAATAAATACAGTATTATTCATAATACTTCTCTGCATATAAAGTGTATTTATACTGAAGTCATTTTTCTTTAAAATTTTTAAATCTGGTAGGTTATACAACAAAACATGGTTATCTCTAGGCAGTGAAATTTTGGTTAGCTTTTTCTCCCTTTAAACAATTGTTTAGTTTTTGCTTGTGGTTAAAGGGAGAGTGTGTGTGTGTGCGTGTGTAAGGTCATGCGTGGTGTGTGAGTATGTGCATGTTTTAGAGACTATGAAATTAAAAGACAATGGTTATGTAGGGAGTGGTGAGCCAGAAATGATAAGTCATGGTTGCCTAGAAATCATTTTTTTTTTTATCAGTATAATCTTGGAAAACAAAGTAGACGGGAAGATAAGAACAATAAGAAATAAGTGTGGGTTATATTCAATGCTTAAACTATTCACTTAAATAAGCTTCTCTATTACAGGGTCTAACTACAAAATTGCAGTACTTTTCTTGAGGATCCTTTAGGGTTTTCTGTGTGTAGGCTCACATCATCTGCAAATAGAGATACTTTTACTTCTTCCTTAGCAATCTGGATGGCCTTTATTTCTTTATCTAGCCTAATTGCTCTGGCTAGGACCTCCAGCTGAATAAGAGTGGTGATAAAGGGCATCCTTGTCTGGTTCCCGATCTCAAGAGGAATGTTTCCGGACCCTCTCCATTTAGGATGATGTTGGCTGTTGGCTTTGTATAAATGCATTTATTACGTTGAGGTATTTTCCTTCTATTCTTATTTTGCTGAGAGTATTTATCACGAATAGATGTTGGACTTTGTCAAATGCCTTTTCTGAATCAGTTGATCAGATCATGTGGTTCCTATCTTTGGTTTTATTTACATGATAGATTACATTGTTTGTTTATCTAATGTTGAACCATCCTGCATACCTGTTATGAATTCAACTTAGTTCTGGTGAATGATTTTTTTTTTTTTTTGATACATTGTTGAATTCTATTGGCTCCAATTTCTTTGAGGATTTTTGCATGTAAGTTCATGAGCGATACAGGTCTGCAATTTTCTCTTTTTTGGTGTCTTTACCTGGTTTTGATATCAAGGATTTGCTGGCTTCATAGAATGACTTTGGGAGTATTCCATCCTTTTCTATGCTATGAAATGCCGTTAGTAGTAGTGGTGTTAGCTCTTCTCTGAAAGTTTGGTAGAGCTCTGTAGTGAAGCCGTCCAGGCCAGGGCTTTTTTTTTTGTTGGGAGTTTTTAAATTACCTTCTCAATCTCTTCTTTGTTATGGGTTTATTTAGCTGTTCTACCTCTGTTTGTGTTAGTTTAAGTAGGTAGTGTGTTTCTAGAAATTCACCCATTTCTTCTAGATTTTCAAATTAGTTCGAGTCCAGTTTTGCATAGTAATCTGATATGATTCTTTTAATTTCGGTTGGGTCTGTTGTAATATCACCCATCTCATTTCTTATGCGGGTTATTTGCTTCCTCTCCTGTTTTTCTTTTGTCAGTTTGGCCAATGGTTTATCAATTTTGTCAATTTTTTCAAAGACCCAGCTTTTGGTCTTATTAACTCTTTCAATTGTTTTTCTGTTCTCTATTTCATTTAATTCTGCTCTAAATTTTATTATTTCCTTTCTTCGGGGAAACCCTGGTGGCATAGTGGTTAAGTACATGGCTGCTAATCAAGAGGTTGGCAGTTCAAATCTGCCAGGCACTCCTTGGAAACTCTATGGGGCAGTTCTACTCTGTCCTCGATGGTCGCTATGAGTCGGAATCAACTCGACGGCAGTGGGTTTGGTTTTTGATTTTGGCTTTCTTCTGGTGCCTGAGGGTTTCTTTTGCTGCTCTCTTTCTATCTGTTCAACTGGTAGGGGTAATTCTTTGATTTTGAACTTTTTTTCTTTTGTTGGATGTGTGCATTTATTGCTATAAATTGACCTCTGAGCACTACTTTCTCTGTGTCCCAAAGGTTCTGATTGGAAGTGTTCCAATCTCATTGGATTCTATGAATTTCTTTATTTCATCCTTAATTTCTTCTTTAACCCAGTCATCGTTGAACAGGGTATTGTTCAGTTTCCAAGTGTTTGATTTCTTTCCCCTGCTTTTTCTGTTACTGATTTCTACTTTTATGGCTTTATGGCCAGAGAAGATGCTTTGTAATATTTCAAAATCTTGGATTCTGTTAACGCTACCTAATATGTGGTCTCTTCTAGAGAATGTTCTAGGTGCATTGGAAAAGAAAGTATATTTGTCTGCTCTTGGGTGGAGTGTTCTGTGTATGTCTGTGAGGTCAAGTTGGTTGATTGTGGCATTTAAATCTGTGCCTTTATTGGAAACCCTGGTAGCATAGTGGTTAAGAGCTATGGCTGCTAACCAAAAAGGTCGGCAGTTCAAATTCACCAGGCGTTCCTTGGAAAACATATGGGGCAGTCTACTCTGTCCTATAGGGTCACTATGAGTTGGAATCAACTTGACAGCAATGGGTTTTTTTTTTGTTGTTGTTCCTTTATTGAGCTTCTTTCTGAATGTCCTGTCGTTAACTGAAAGTGGTGTGTTGAAGTCTCCTGCTATTATTGTGGAGCTGTCTATTTCAGTTTTCAATGCTGTTAGAGTTTCTTTTATGTATCTTTAAGCCCTGTCATTGGGTGCATATTTAATATGCTAATATTCTCCTTGTATACTGTCCCTTTAATCATTATATAGTGTCGTTCCTTATCGTTTCTGATGGATTTAACTGTAAAGTCTATTTTGTCAGAAATTAATATTGCCACTCCTGCTCTTTTATGATTGTCATTTGTTTGATATATTTTTTCCATCCTTTGAGTTTTAGATGTTTGTGCATTTTAGTCTAAGTTGTATCTCTTGCAGGCAGCATATTTTAATCCAGTCTACCACTCTCTGTCTCTTTACTGGTGCATTTAGTCCATTGACGTTCGCAGTAATTTTGGACAGGTATGAGTTTAATGCTGTCATTTTGTTGTCTTTTTTTGTGTGTTGTTGACAGTTTCTTTTTCCACTTAAGTTTTTGTGCTGAGTAATTTATGTTTATCTATTGTCTTTTCTTCTTTTTCATTGTTGTTGATTTTGTTTTTGCTGATTCTTTGTGCATTTCTTTCCTTTTTTTTTTTAATGTGTAGGATTGTTAGTCTCCTTTCTGGTTACCTTAATATTGACCCCTATTTTTCTAAGTTTAAACCTAACTTTTACTTCTTTACATCACCCTGACATTCTCTCCATAGGAAAGATCTATGGCTACATTTTTAGTTTCTCTTTATTGTTTTAATGTCATCTTTTACGTAATGACATCACTGATTACCTGTTTTGAGCATCTTTTTATCTTGGTTTATTTTTGTGATTTCCTTGTATGAGTTGATATCTGGTTGCTCTCCTGTGTTCTAGTCTTGGGTCCCAAAACCCAACCCAGTGCCATCATGTCAGTTCCGACTCAGATATCTGATATTATTGCTTTTCTAAATAGAGAACTACCTTTAGTATTTCTTGTAGTTTACGTTTGGCTTTTACAAATTCTCTAAACTTCTGTTTATCTAGAAATGACCTAATTTTGCCTTCATATTTGAGAGACAGTTTTGCTGGATTTATGATTCTTGGCTGGCAATTTTTTCCTTCAGTGCTTTATATAAGTCATCCCATTGCCTTCTTGCCTGCATTGTTTCTGCCGAGTAGTCAGAATTTATTCTTATTGACTCTCCTTTGAAGGGAACTTTTTGTTTATCCCTAGCTGCTCTTAAAATTCTCTCTTTATCTTTGGTTTTGGGACATTTGATTACAATATGTCTTGGTGACTTTCTTTTGATATCTACCTTATGTGGGGTTCAATGAGCATGTTGGATAGATATCTTCTCATCTTTCACAATATCAGAGAAGTTTTCTACCAACAAATCTTCAACAATTCTCTATGTATTTTCTGTTATCACTCCCTGTACTGGTACTCCAATCACCTCTAGGTTATTTCTCCTGATAGAGTCCCACATGATTCTTAGGATGTCTTCATTTATTTTTAATTTTTTTTTATCTTATTGTTCTTCAAATATATAGGTGTCAAGTGTTTTATCTTCAACCTCAGTCTCACAAATTTTGCCTTCTACTTGCTCAATTCTGCTCCTCTGACTTTCTATCAAGTTGTCTAATTCTGTAATTTTACTGTCAATCTTCTGAATTTTCTGATTGCTGTCTCTCTATGGGTTTCTGTAGCCTATTACATTTTGCATTATGTTCTTGAATAACCTTCTTAGTTTCTTCAACTGTTTTATCTGTGTGTTCTTTGGCTTGTTCTGTGTTTTGCCTGATCTCCTTGCAGATCTCTTGAAGAGTTCTGTATATTAATCTTTTGTATTCTATATCTGGTATTTCTAGAAAACCTCTTCATCCAGAAGATTCCTTGATTTTTTGTTTTGAGAGCTTGTTGAAAAGATTGTGGTCTGCTTCTTTATGAGATTTGATATTGACTGTTTTCTGTGAACCATCTATAAGTTATTGTATTAATTTATGTTTGCTTTCTGTATCCTAGCTTCTTGCTTTGTTTTGTTTTAGTATGCCCAAATAGAGTTCTTGAGTGAGTTAGCTTGATTATTTGCTCATTTGAAGCTGTAACGTCCTGTCACCAAATGGCTAGAGCTGTTACCAAGTTTATTAGATTAGGAGTCTGTTCACTTTTCTGGTATGGATTCATCTTAGGTGTCCAGGTAGTTGATGATCAAGTGTATGCTACAGGCTCTGTTCTACAGTCTTAGAGGGGCAGGGGTGTTTGGCATAGGCACAGGTATCTGGTTGCAGAAGGGAGTCATGCTCTGAACAAGGCAGAGGGCTGACTACTGTCCCCAGAGTGTCTGTGAGGAAAGCACACCCCTGCTCCCTAGAGCACACAGTTGGATGGATTCTGCAGCCAGACCATAGGCACCCAAAGCTTTTGGTTGTAAGGATTGGCAAGCACCACTTATCTTTGGGCCTCTGTTGTGGGTGGGTTGGTGACATGGCTGGAGCCACCAGTCCTCGGGCACCTGATGTGGATAGGCCAAGACCCTGTTTAGTAGGGAAATCAGTGTCAAACATTAAAAACCCACCTGTCCATCTCAGAACAGAAACAGTTGAAGTCAGATCTCAAGCACATACATCATTGCAGTCTGCAAACAAGAGTCTAATCTGAAATGGGCCCACACAGGGCCATGCAGGGGGGAAAGTTATTTAATGTCTGTGGACTGTGCCTGGCAGGAGCCACTTCTGTCCTGAGCTCCCCAGCTTAATGGAGTTGGCAGATGATCTTTTTGTCAAATTATTAATTTATTCCTTGTCCAAAGCTGGGATAATGGCTCAGTGCACACAGCAGGACCTATCTCTGCCCAGGGAAATCTACAGCCACTAAGCTGGCTTGGGGGCTGGGGACACAGTTAAATAAACACAAGTACTTAGCTTTTCTGAGAGTGCCATTCTTCTCTGGTTCTGGAGGCATGAGTAGGCTGTGTGCCTCACAGTCTCTCCCAGTGAAACTTCGTCAAGAACGCTACTGCCAGCCCCACTGCCATTGCTCTAGGGAGATCGTGCCTGAGGGGAACCAGTTCACACTGAATCAGGACCAGCAACTCTTTGCTGCTTCTGAACCATCTCTCCCTCCCCCTGCCACTCAGTCCAATTTCCCTAACTTGCCTTTGATGTTCAGGGCTCCCTGCTTATCATATATATAATCGTTTCACTTGTTTTTTTCAGTCTTTGTTGTAAGAGAAATTGCCAGAGATGTCTGAATACTCCACAATCTTGACCCCACCTCCAAGAAACTTTTTCTTTAAAGAGAAATTTGTTTTATTACACTGTAGTCAGGCATCGGTTGTGAAAAAATGGTTTGGAGTCAAGTACACCTAATGCTCTTGATTCTCCAGATGTTTATTTACTACCTTTGGATCTCACTTTCCACATTTATATAGTGAAGTTATTAAAGGCACTTTAGGATACACAAGCTAATGCAAGAAATAAATTTTAATATATTGTGATAAGTTAATATATGAAAAATGCCTATCATTAGTAAGGATGCTGTATTTAAAATCATTTTTGTGCCCCCAAAAGTCCACTGGTGAATGAAAAAGTACTTAAAACACACATTCATAGAAGGAAGAGAGAACAGATATTTTTATGATTTAGAACAAGATGAAGACATGAATTAGCTCTGGGCCCTGATAAGGAAGTCCTCTCAAGGCACCAAGGTGATGAAGATGGTAGATTAACATTCTGGAAGTTTGGCATAATATATTAATAACTATGGATTTAGGGGGAAGATTGAGTAGGTACAAAGTCATGTTTCCAGTATCTTCAAATTTTCAATGTGTTATCAAGAATAATACACAAAATTATTTTCGTGGGTGATTTAAAAAGTTTTATTTTGGGATATCTATGTATATCTATATTTTTGTAGATATATGAAAACACATGCCAATGAAACATTTTTTCATGTACAACTCAGTGACAATGATTTCAATAAATATGTAACCATCATCACTATATGTTGCAAAAGTTAATTTTTAAAAATAAAGAGCACTCACCTTGCAAAGTTCATTACAGCACTTTTTAGAACAGTCAAAAGGAGGAAACAATTGAAATGTTCATCAACACATTAATGGATAAATAAAATGTGGTGTTTACACCCAATTGAAGATTAAAAAAAAAAACTCAACCATAAATATAAATGAAATTCTGACTCATGCCATACATGCCCAAACATGGATGAACCTGGAAAACATCATGCTGAGTGATATAAGTCAATCTCAAAAGAATGAATATTGTATGTATGACCTCAGTTATATGAGATAAGCAAACATATAGAAACCAAAGGTTATTAGTGGTATTAGCGGAGAGAGGGAAGGAGAAAGAAGGAATTTTTGCTAAGGGGGCATTGAGTTTATGTTAATTTTGATGGAATCATTTGAAAAAGGATGGTGAGAATAGTTACACAACATGAAGAATGTAATTAATTTCATCAAACTGTACATGTTGAAATTGTTGACTTGGTTTATTTTTTCTTATGTATAATTTCACTATTACAAGTATATATATATATATAGCTCCCATGCAAGTTCAAAAGTTCATATGCAAGTCAAAGATGAAACTGAGGAAAATTAGAACAATTTTACAAGATCTGAAGTGTGACCTTGAGTATATCATATCTGAATGTAGAAAGCATCTCAAGAATAGATTTGATACCTTGAACACTAATGATCAAAGACCACATGAGCTGTGGAATGACATCAAGGGAATCATACATGAAGAAAGAGAGAGATCATTAAAAAGACAGGAAGGAAAGAAAAGACCAAAATGGATGTTAGAAGACACCCTGAAACTTGCTTTTGAATATCAAGTAGCTATAGCAAAAGGAAGAAATGGTGAACTAAGAATGAACAGAAGATTTCCAAGGGTGGATTGAGAAGACAAAGTAAAGTAGTATAATCACATGTGCAAAGACCCAGAGATAGAAAACTAAAAGTGAAGAACATGTTCAGATTTTCCAAAACTGAAAGATCTGAAGAAAAAACCCAAGTCTTGAGTTACATTATTGTATGATTCCATGGGGGAAATATTAAATGACAGAGAAAGCATCTAAAGAAGATGGAGGAATACACAGAGTCACTAAACCAAAAAGAATTGGTCGACATCAACCATTTCAGGATGTAGCATATGATCAGGAACTGATGGTACTGAAGGAAGAATTCCAAGCTGCACTGAAGACATTGGCAAAAAAATAAGGCTCCAGGAATTGACAGAATAACAATTGAGATGTTTCAACAAATGGATGCTGCACTGGAAATGCTCACTCACCTAAGCCAAGAAATTTTGAAGACAACTACCTGGCCAAGAGACTGGAAGAGGTTCACATTTATGGCTGTTCCAAAGACAAGTGATCCATCCAAATGCAGAAATTATTGAACAATACCATTACTGTGACAGGCAAGTAAAATTTTACTGAAGATGATTCAAAAGCTGTTGTAGCAGTGCATTGACAGGGAACTGTCAGAAATTCAACACAGATTCAGAAGAAGCCATGGAACTAGGGATATCATAGATGATGCCAGATGGATCCTGGTTAAGAGCAAAGAATACCAGAAAGATGTTTACCTGTGTTTTATTGACTATGCAAAGGCATTCAACTGTGTGAATCACAATTTATGAATAACATTGGGAAGGATGAGAATTCTAGAGCACTTAATTGTGCTGATAAGGAACCTGTACATCGATCAAGAAGCAGTCATTTGAACAAAACAAGGGATACTTCATGGATTAAAGGCAGGAAATGTGGGTATCAGGTTTGTATCCTTTCACCATACTTATTCAACCAGTGGAACCCTAGTGGTGCAGTGCTTAAACCTTCAGCACTAACCAAAAAGTCAGTAGTTTAAATCCACCAGCTGCTTCTTGGAAATGATATGGGGTAGTTCTACTCCGTCCTATAGGGTCACTAGGAGTCAGAATTGACTTGACAGCAACACTTTTGGTTTTGGTTTATTCAGTCTGTATGCTAAGGAAATCATCTGAGAAGATGGGCTGTAAGAAGAAGAATGGGACATCAGGATTGGAGAAATGCTCATTAATAACCAGCGTTATGCAGATTACACAACCTTGCTGGCTGAAACTGAAGGGGACTTGAAGCACTTACTGAAGAATATCAAAGACCATCACCTTCAGTATGGATTACACCTCAACATGAGTAATACACAAATCCTCACAACTGTATCAATAAGCGGAATTATGATAAAAGGAGAAAAGATTGAAGTTGTCAAACATTTCACTTAACTGGCATCCACAATCAACATGCATGGAAGCAGCAGTCAAGAAATTAAAAGACACGTTGCATTGGGCAAATCTGCTGCAAAGGACCTCTTTAAAGTGTTGAAAAACAAAGATGTCACCTTGAAGACTAAGGTGTGCTTAACCTTACATCTCACATACTTTGGGCCAGCTGTCAGGAGTAATCGGTCCCTGGAAAAGGTATCATGCTTGGTAAAGTACAGCATCATCAAAAAAGAGGAAGACTTTTGAGGAGGTGGATTGATACAGTGACTGCAAGAATGGGCTCAAGCATAACAAGGATTGTGAGGATAACACCAGGCAGTGTTTCGTTCTGTTGTTCATAGTTTGCTATAAGTCAGAATCCACTCAAGGACGCCTAACAACAACAACATAGATAGATAGAGAGAAATAAATAAATAAGTAAAACTAAATTTTTTTATTTTCTTGAAAGCATCATCAAAACATGTATGTTTTCTTAAAAGTTTCATACTTACTTCTATCAGTAATAAGAGTAGAAAGAGCTCTTGAAGTCTGTTTATTTCTACTATTTGTTCTTTATCCAGAAAACAACCAGAAAATGTTTAAGAGCAAACACTTAATGATCCATTACTTTTGGAAATTCTTATTCCAGAGACTGTGAGAATTTCCAGAGAAACAAACAGAAAATAATAATAATTCAAGACAGAGTGGACTATGTGTAATGAATGTTATACAATCACAAAATCATTGGATTGGGGGTCAGTTGACATGGGGCTGGGGGAAAGGAATCAGACACTGATTAATGGAAATAAAGGATAACCATTATAAGAGTGTCATATATCAAAACACGCCAGTAAGGAAGTTTCAGAAATGGAGACAAACAGGATGAACAATGGGACGGGTGTGAAAATCATGTAGTAGAGAGGATCTGAGCTTCATTACCTGTGTGATTTGACTGGAGGGTGGTGTAGATTCAACATTGCCGTAAGGCATAGCATTAAACTCAATTGCTGTTAATGGACATTGATCACTTTGTGTGAAAACTTCGGTCTTTGCTAAAGTTTTTGTAGGATTTGCAGGGGAAAAATACAGACAAAGAATCTAATCGCATGTTTATACAACACAGAAAAATGAGGGCAGAGGCTTTAGGGATTTAAGTCTCAAATGTCACTAAGTGAAAATAAAATGTGACCTGCCTATTGTTCACCTGCCAAAAATCAGAAGAGAAGGACATGATCATCTCAGGTAGGACTCTGAATTGGCAAATTAGAAAACTATGGAAAAAAAATTTGGGGGGGAAAATGAGGAATCCAATCTTGAGGAATTTGTATATGAATCATTTTGTAACTACTAATTCACATAAATAAACTCTGCAATCTAACAGCCAAACCATAATATCTTATGGTGGAAGGTGTGTGAATTTGCCTGACTTCATTTGTATAAGTAAAGGAGACATTTCATTAATTTATATTGTAACTAAAATTCATATATAAAACGTTAATTCTCACTACTGTTCAAGTGATATCAATATATATGTGACTTTAAGATTTGTTCTAGCGCTATTCTAACTATAATTGAGTAATCACGCTAAACATACCAATATGTATAAATTCTAGTTCATGGGGACCACACACTGTAATACCTAAGTACAGAAAGATATAAAAATCAGACCAACATTTGATTTTTCTATACCAACAGAGAGATTCACACACATTCACAGACACAAACACAGGCACACATACACTCACACAAGGAAATGAACCCTTAATATTTATGAGACATTTATTATTCCTCTTCCTATTTTCAATCTTTATTGAAAATTCAATTAAAAAATCCAAAGAGATGCAAATGTGTGTTTTAAATTCTGTATTTCCCATGTTTTTTTCATTTCTCTATCTTATCAACACACATATCCTTTGGGGTCCGGTCAGTCGTATAACTGGACTATAAATGGTCGGCAAAGAGGAGATGGAGTGTGATAGAAAAGTCAAATAAAACATGTTTTGTTCATGTTTAGCTATTCAAGACATCATGCACCAAAGCAGTAACATTTTAACTTTCATTTATTATATGCAGGAGAAGTCATAGTTGCTGAAGCTTAAAATCAATTATGTTTCTGGATGAATACAAAAACAATGCGATCACTATTTTTGTGCAACCAGGCATTTATTTTTCCATGTCAAATGTTTAGGCCCGCACCTTCTGGCCGTGTCTCTCTGACTGTCGTGTGTTTCTGGTATCATCTGGATTCTGGAATGAGCTTTCGGTTTATTCAAACCTGCTGCCGCAGATAAGATATAATTGTCATATATCAAGAGTGACATACGGATTTGGAATCAAAGTTTCTAAACTTCCTATTCAAGACTTTTTGTATTTTTATCAATAACATGACAATGCCTCTTTTTCAGTGTTGTTTATCTGAACTAGTTTCCTAGGATAAAGAAGACAATTTACAGAAAGAAAATGTTCCCTAATTCTTTAATACAATGAGTATTTACACAAATCCTCTTCTGTACCCTTTATTACAGAGAATATTTTGTGGATGTCTACCAGAGTTAAACCCTGATCTCTCATTTTCTTGGTCACTTTTATAGCCATTTAAAATTTATAGCCATTTAAAATTAAAGAACAAAGAAGAATGGATGGAGAAAATTGCTCCCCCTTGACTGAATTCCACCTCGTGGGAATTACTAATAACCCTGAGATCAAAGCGACCATATTCACCTTGTTTCTGGTTGTTTACCTCATAATTCTTGTGGCAAATCTTGGGATGATCATTTTAATTAGAATTGACTCCCAGCTTCAAACTCCAATGTACTTTTTCCTCAGCCACCTCTCCTTCTGTGACCTCTGCTATTCCACAGCAGTTGGGCCCAAGATGCTGGTGGACCTCTTGGCCAAAGAGAAATCAATTTTTTTTTATGGCTGTGCTCTGCAGTTCTTCATCTTCTGTATCTTTACAGATTCCAAGTGTCTCCTGCTGGCAGTGATGGCCTTTGATAGGTACAAGGCCATTAGCAACCCCTTGCTGTATACAGTCAACATGTCCAGCAGGGTGTGCTCCGTGCTCATGGTTGAGATTTACCTGGTGAGTATGGTGGACGCTTTGATACACACCACGTTAAATTTCCGCTTATGTTTCTGTGGGTCAAACGAAGTTAACCATTTCTTCTGTGATGTTCCTCCACTTCTGTTGCTGTCTTGTTCAGACACACAGGTCAATGAGTTAGTGACATTCACTGTTTTTGGCTTCATTGAACTGAGTACCCTTTCAGGGGTTTTAGTCTCTTACTGTTACATCACCCCCTCAGTCTTAAAGATCCGCTCTGCTGGGGGGAAGTTCAAAGCTTTCTCCACCTGCACCTCCCACTTAACTGCTGTTGCAATGTTCCAGGGAACTATACTCTTTATGTGTTTCCGGCCAAGCTCTGCCTGCTCTCTAGATCAAGACAAAATGACCTCATTGTTTTACACCCTTGTTATTCCCATGTTAAACTCCCTGGTATACAGTCTAAGGAATAAAGATGTGAAAGAAGCCCTGGAAAAACTAAAAAACAAAATGCTGTTTTAAATAGTTACACACGTAAGAAGTTGTATTTTTCCTCAAATCCTATAAGTAGAGTATAATATGGTCTCTAATTCTTTAATACAATCAGTATTTGTACAAATCCTCTTCTGTACCCTTTATTAGGTACTTCCCTAAATATGCTATACTTTCTTAAGCGTCTTCAATTTAAATATAGCACTCTTATTTTACAAATGTTTCCAGTCTCTTTATTAATGTATAAAAATTTTATTTGTTCTAATGTTTTTAATGCATTAACTGAATTATTTTAGGAGTTACTGATTGTTTATTTAACATCTACTATACTCTTGACTTTCTGTATTTTATGATCAATCCAGTGGTTACTATACTACTGAATTCTATAGTCCACTGTAAACGGTGAACTTTAATTAGCTCATATTTCAAATAATTCATAATGAACTATAAAACTTCATGAAACAAAAAAGCAAGGTGCTTTTAATCCAAAGTAAAATGTCTTAATCTGCTAAGAAAAGGAGTAAAACTTGGTTGAAATGGGCACATGTAGTTTCTGATCTAAATGATGAAAGGAGATGCAAAGTGGGGGGAGAGGAAAGTATTGTAGACAGGAGAATTGGCAATTGGTCATGAGGTAGCTATGACTATGTCTTTTTAGAGGAAATAAAGACCCAAATTATTAGATATAAAAGATCAAAAAGAAGGACCTTGGTGAAGCCCACCCTTGCGCTATAATTCTTAACTTGCCCCTTCCTTCCTTTCATCCCTCCTCCCCACCCCATCTCAGGCCTGGGCAAATTCCCCTAGCCTTGGTTCATAAACCACCCTCTCCTCAGGGCATCATTTTATCCGTGACTTGCTTTGTTAAATCATTGCGTATAAGCTGAGATTAAGAGTGCTCTGTGATGATGAGTGTTTCATCCCTGTTATAACAAGCACCTATATTGTGTCCATGACAGAGGATGGGAAAACAGATACATGATAAAATCAATATACATAACATTTTTGAGTGATGGTCACATGGCAGTCAAAACACAATTAATTGAGATAATAGTACATACCTTGAATATATTTTTTACACCTTGTAAGAAACTTAATGGATCTATAAAGATACGTATATTAATTACTTAAGAATTAAAGAGCATGAATTTGGGCACTTTCTTGATGTGTACCTACTTCATCGGGCTCTGTTCTAGTTTTTTAATAGCTAAAATAAAGCTAGAGGCTGGTTTAGAAACATGGTTACAGCCTTATATTTAAAGAACTATACAAGACTCAGGAAACCCTGGTGGCTTGTGATTAAGAGCTATGGCTGCTAGTCAGCAGTTCTAATCTACCAAGCACTCCTTGGAAACTGTGGGTCAGTTCTACTCTGTCCTAGAGGGTCACTATGAGTTGGAATCAACTCAAATGCAACTGGTTATACACAACTCAAGGATACTGTTAATTACTCACTTCACATAAAAAAAAAAAACCCAAACCCACTGCTGTCGAGTCATTTCTGACTCATAGCGAGCCTATAGGACAGAGTAGAACTGCCCCATAGAGTTTCCAAGGAGCACCTGGTGGTTTCGAACTGCTGACCTCTTGGTTAGCAGCTGTAGCACTTAACCACTACCCTACTAGGGTTTCCTCATTACACATGTAGAAGCTAAAAGTCACCGAATGTCATAGGCTATATAGCTGCCATTGCAAAGTCATTTTATGAAAACATTTCAGCATTTCAGTACATCCCAAGAGCTCCTCTGCTTTTCCAAGGGGCATTTCTTATGTGGTACACTGTGATATGTTTGGGAAGGGTAAGATGGTGGAAGGAGTGGATAAGGAGGGATTGTTTTGAAAATGTTTTTAGGGTTTCCTCTTCCGCAATATTTTCTCAATCAATCCACACTCTTTTCAAATTGTTTCTTATGAAAAGCAGAATGGCATAAAAGCGTCTACATATATTAATGTCCAAACAATGTTTGGCGGGTACCAGGTTCAGTAGATTTTCTCTAATCAGAAGATACATTCGTGGCATCTAATTAACTCATCTTCCTGCCATACCACAGTTACATATTACAGCATCAAAAGACTGATTTAATTTGCATATGGGCCTCTTTAATCACATCTAGTGGATTTGAACTGAAAAAAAGGAAATTTTTAGCCAAATAAATGATTCATTTTATGCTGAATAAAACGATGTCTGAAATGGATTAAACAATTTGATTAATTGCAGGTATCATCTCCCTGAATTTGTGTAAGGATAGGTTGAATAGCTCCTTTCCGGTAATTTTTTTTTTTTAGGGATCTTATGTTTCACGTAGAGACTTGGTCAGAAGGCCTGAACTACTCCTTCTACATTTCTTCTTGGGCGTCTACAGAAATGGAGAAAACATAATATCAAAGTCTTTAATCTATGCTAGCTTGTCTACAGTCTTTACTGCTAACTTCCATTCTCTCTCTCTTTACAACACAATCTACTCACTCATCCGATAAATGACCGATGGCAAATATTATTGCCCAGATATGAGACTACCAAAGCCTGGCCTATAAGGATTAATATTATAGTGGAATTCCTGTATCTTGACTTCTTTCTTCAGGAAATTGTCGTTCATATTTTGATATACACTTTATTAAAAAAAAAAAAGTAGTTATCCAACTTTATTTGTGCTCAGCTAAATAAAAAGTAAATTTCAACACAGCACCGGAACCCTAAACATAAAAGGGGCAGAGTGACGATAGATTTGTGTGTATGTATAGTCCGAATCCGCCAGGCACTCCTTGGAAACTCTATGGGGCAGTTCTACTCTGTAGAGTCGCTATGAGTCGTAATCGACTGGACGGCAGTGGGTTTGGCTTTTTTTGGTTTATAACACAGCAAACAAACTGATACATACTGCTGATCAAACCAAAAAAACCAAACCCAGTGTAGTCGAGTCGATTCTGATTCATAGCAACCCTATAGGACAGAGTGGAACTGTCCCATAGAGTTTCCAAGGAGTGCCTGGTGGATGTGAGCTGCTGACCATTTAGGTTAGCAGCCGCAGCACTTAACCACTACGCCACCAGGGTTTCCATACTCCTGATAAGGGCTGTTTAAAGACATCTGTAAGAACAGAGGAGTAATAATGCTCAATGACTCAGTAAGTGGGAGGTGCTCTTTCAAAGACAGAGGCAGCAGTTTTTAACACTCCTAGTAAATCCTCCCCAGAAACATTGCTAGGAGCCAGGGATGCAATGCCATTCTAAATCATTGTGCTGTTTAATAAGTCATTGTTCCTCACCACACCTCATTTTTCCCCATATAAAAGACAGGGTCAGATTAGATTGTCTCTGTAGTCCTTTCCAGCTGGCAAATTCTGTCTCTTTGCATCTATGATTCTAAACCAAAAAAAAAAAAAAGAACAAAAACAGTGCCAAGTCATTTCCAACCAAGTTTTACAGAGTAGAACTGCTCTATAAAGTTTTCTTGACTGTGATCTTCACAGAAACAGATTACCAGGCCTTTCTTCCTTGGTGCTGTGGGGTGGGTTCAAGCCCCCAACCTTTAGGCTAGCAGTTGAGTACAAACAGTTGGTGCCATCCAGGAACCTATATAAGATTCTACTGTTATAAACCCATCCCCACTATTGAAGAGATTAAAAACAAAAGCCAAAATTAATGACTTAATCTTCATACAGAAGGACTACGTTGCACCTCTTGGCTGGTTGATCTGAAATGGCAGTCACAATGATTTCACCAAATAATGTTAGGCACAGAAGACCAAGTACTTTAAAAAAATTGCTCCTTTGATAAACTTCCTAGATGTCATTCACATTTTAATATGCACTTCATTAAAAAACAACAAAAAAAAAGAGTTACGTAAATTTATTTGTGCTCAGTTAAATGAAAAATAAACCTTAATGCAGTACCATAACTCAGCTACAGAAAGGCTAAAACAAAAATGATGGACAACATCCAGTATTGATGAGGGTGTGGAACAACCATAGCTCTCACACATTGATAGTGGGAGTGGGAATTGGCATCCTGCTTTGGAAAACCATATGGCAGTACCTACTATAGCTGGACATATACATCCCCCATGACTGAAAAAAAAATCACATTCCTAGTTTTTTACCCAAGTGAAATAAGTGAATATCCCCCATAAAACACATACAGTAACGTTAACAGCCACGTTATTAGCAGTAATATAAAACCAACAGCTCAAGGTTCTATCAAAACATTACATCAGGAGTTGATTAACATTTTATTTGAGTCAGATAGAATATTTTAGACTTTGGGGACCATATGGTTTCTGACACAGCCTCTCATAACTGCCCTTCCTTATATGACAAAACAGCCATACGTAATAATACATAAGGACATTACGGGATTGTGTTCCAATTAAACTTTATGAGTCATAGCTTGCCTACTCCTGCGTAGGATTAGACAAATAATGTATGGTATGTGTGTACATTAAAATACTACTCAGAAATGAGAATGAATGATCTACTGCCAACTGCAACGACATGGAGAAATCTCACAAACATTGCTAAGTGGAAGAAACCAGAAATAACAGTGTTAAACTATGATTTCACTCCTAAATAGTTCAAAAACATATGAAACTAATCTACTGTATCGGATAACAATTTTTTGTAGGGCCTGTGGACAGTCTCCAAAAAGCTGATAATGCTGTGGTTTTTGGTCTGTGATCTGGCTGCAGGGATGTTTGCATTTCTGAAATTTAAATTTGCTGTACAATTTATTACCTGAGAATTTTCTATTTTCATATTGTACCTCAGAAAGTATTTCATAAACAGCCTACTCACTATGAGATAGTAAGCAGCAGAGCATCTGTTATTTTTTAAATCTCCAGCAATTTATTGTACACAGTAAGGTTTCACAAGATGTTTGTAAAATTAATCAATCACACAGCTTTCATATATTATTTCACTAAATAATTATCTTTTATGCTATTAAAAATGTGCTGCCTTGATAAGAACAGTGATTTTCCTATAAAAGCACAGTCTCTCTCTGTTAGCCTTGTTTGCAGCACCATGGAGCCTGAGTGGCTCTGGTTCTCTTTGGGGCCAGTATCGTGCACTGAATTTCCATCATAATACCCATACTTCAGCACCAGGCAACTATTTTCTGAAGTAAGAAGTTTATAGGTAGAGAGTTGCTTACATAGTATTATGTTAAGGACACTGGTGACACCGGGGAAGCTGTTTAGAAACAGTTTTAAATTCCAGTCAAATCTTTTTTTTTTTTTTTATGAAGAATTGTTTATACACCAAATTTTCAATATCATAGATTAAATAAATCAATGTACATAAATAAAAGAATACAACAGTATTCATAATACTTATTTAGATATAAAGTATGATTTTTCTGAACTCATTTTACTTTAATTTTTTTTCATCTGGTAAATGATACAGCAAAACATGGTTATTCCTATGTAGTGAGATTTTGGTTAGTTTTTCTCTCTTAAAACAATTCTTTATTTTGTGCATGTGGTTAAAGGGAGAGAGTGTGTGTGTGTGTGTTTGTGTGTCTGTGTGTGAGTGCCTGTGTAGTGTGTAGGTGTATGCATATTTGTAGCCTACATTATGAAATTAAGAGACAATGCTTATATAAGGAGTAGTGAGCCAGAAATAATGAATCATGTTTGACTAGAAATCATTTAAGGTTTTTTTTTTTTTTTAAATCATGTGTATTCTTGGACATCGAAGTAGATAGGAACATCGAAGTAGATAGGAAGATAAGAATAATAGGAAATAAGTTTGACACTTGAACTGTTTACTTAAATAAGCTTCTCTATTACAGGGTCTGACTACAAAATCGCAGTAGTTTTCTTGATGATTCTTTAGGGTTTTCTGTGTACAAGATCATTTCATCTTCAAATAGAGATGCTTTTACTTCTTCCTTTGGGCCTTTGTTTTGTGTTTAGGAATCTGGATGGCCTTTATTTCTTTATCTAGCCTAATTGCTCTGGCTAGGACCTCCAGCCAATGTTGAATAAGAGTGGTGATAATGGGCATCCTTGTCTGGTTCCCATTCTCAAGGGGAGTGCTTTCAGACTCTCTCCATTCAGGATGGTGTTGGCTGTTGCCTATTTTGCTGAGAGTATTTATCATGAATGGGTGTTGGACTTTGTCAAATGGCTTTTCTGAATCAATTGATCAGATCATGTGGTTCTTGTCTTTGGTTTTATTTATATGATGGATTACATTGTTTGTTTTTCTAATGTTGAACCATCCCTGCATCTAACTTTCTTGTGGTGAATGATATTTTTGATACGTTGTTGAATTCTATTAACTAGAATTTTGTTGAGGATTTTTGCATCTAAGTTCATGAGGGATATAGGTCTGTAATTTTCTTTTTTTGTAGTTTCCTTACCTGGTTTTGACATCAGGGATATTTTGGCTTCATAAAATGAGTTTGGGAGTATTTCATCCTTTGCTCTGCTCTGAAATACCTTTAGTGGTAGCGGTGTTAACTCTTCACTGAAGCTTTGGCAGAACTCTTCAATGAAGCCATCAGGGTCAGGGCTTTGTTGTTGTTGGGAGTTTTTTAATTTCCTTTTCAATCTCTTCTTTTGTTGTAGGTTTCTTTAGCTGTTCTTCCTCTGTTAGTATTAGTTTAGTTAAGTGTTTAGGTAAGAAATTCATCCATTTCTTCTAGGTTTTCAAATTTATTAAAGTACAATTTTTCACAGTAATCTGATATGATTCTTTCAGTTTCAGTTGGGTCTGTTGTGAGATCCCTCATCTCATTTCTTATTCGGGTTCTTTTCTTCCTCTTCTGCTTTGTGAGTTTGGCCAATGGTTTATCAATTTTGTTAATTTTTTCAGAGAACTACCTTTTGGTCTTGTTAACTCTTTCAATTGTTTTCCTGTTTTCTATTTCATTTAGTTCTGCTCTAATTTTTATTATTTGCTTTCCTCTGGTGCCTAAGGTTTTCTTTTGTTTCTTTCTATTTTTTCAAGTTGTAGGAATAATTCTTTGATTTTGGTTCTTTCTTCTTTTTGGATGTGTGCATTTATTGCTATAAATTAACTTCTGAGCACTGTTTTAGCTGCGTCCCAAAGGTTCTGATTGGAAGTGTTTTCATTCTCATTGAATTCTATGAATTTCTTTATTCCATCTTTAATTTTTTCTTTAACACATTGAGCAGGGTGTTGTTCAGTTTCCAAGTGTTTGATTTCTTTTCCCTGCTTTTTCTGTTATTGACTTCTGGCTTTATAGCTTTATGATCAGAGAAGATTGTTTGTAATATTTTGATGTTTTGGATTCTGTTAAGGCTTGCTTTATGACCTGATATGTGGTCTATTCCAGAGAATGTTCCATGTGTGTTGGAAAAGAAAGTATACTTGGCTGCTGTTGGGTGGAGTGTTCTGTATACGTTTATGGGGTCAAGTTGGTTAATTGTGGCATTTAAATATTCCATGTCTTTATTGAACTTCTTGCTGGATGTTCTGTCTTTCACCAAAAGTGGTGTGTTGAAGTCTTCTGTTATAATCGTGGATCTGTATCTCACTTTTCAGTGATACTAGAGTTTCTTTTATGTATTTTGGAGCCATGTCATTGGGGGCATCAATATTTAGTATGGTTATATCCTTTTGGTATATTGGCCCTTTAATCATTATATAGTGTCCTTCCTTATCCTTTGTGGTAGATTTAAATTTAAAGTCTATTTTGTCAGAAATTAGTGTTGCAACTCCTGCTCTTTTTTGATTGTTGTTTGCTTGATATATATACATTTTTCCATTCTTTGAATTTTATGCCTTTAAGCCTAAGGTGTGTCTCTTGTAGCAGCATATACAAGGATTTTTTTTTTTTAATCCATTCTGCCACTCTCTGTCTCTTTATTGGTGTGTTTAGTCCATTTACATTTAGTGTAATTATGGAAAGATATGAGTTTAGTGCTGTCATTTTGATGTCTTTTTTGTGTGTGTTGTTGACAGTTTCTTTTTTCCACTAATTTTTTTGTGCTGAGTAGTTTATATTGTCTTTTCCTCCTTTTTATTGTTGTTGATTTTGGTTTTGCTGAGTTTTCATGTATTTTATTTTATTTTGATATGTAGCATTGTTAGTCTCTTTTGTGGTTACCTTAATATTGACCCCTATTTTTCTAAGTTTAAACCTAATTTTTATTTATTTATATTGCCTGGACTTCCTCACCATATGAAAGATCTATGACTACATTTTTTAGTCCCTCTTTATTGTTTTATTGTTGTCATCTTTTACATAATTACATCGCTGTTTCCCCATTTTGAGCACTTTTTTATCTTGACTTAGTTTTGTGATTTCTCTATCTGGGTTAATATCTGGTTGCTCTTTCCTGTGTTCTAGTCTCGCATTGATAGCTGATATTATTGATTTTCTACCAGAGATTTCCCTTTAGTATTTCTTGTAGTTTTGGTTTGGTTTTCACAAATTCCTTAAACTTCCTTTTATCTGGAAGTGTCTTAATTACATCTTCATATTTCAGAGACAGTTTTGCTGGATGTATGATTCCTGGCTGGTGTTTTTTTCCTTCAATTCTTTATATAAGTTATTCCATTGCCTTCTTGCCTGCATGGTTTCTGCCAAGTAGTCTGAGATTATTTCTATTGACTCACCTTCATAGGTGCCTTTTTGCTTCTCCATAGCTGCTCTTAAAATTCTGTCTTTATCTTTGGTTTTGGCAATTTTGATTACAATGTGTCTTGGTGATTTTCCTGTGAGATCTACCTTATGTGGGGCTCAATGAGCATCTTGGATACATATCTTCTCATTTTCATGATATCAGGGAAGTTTTCTGCCAAAAAATCTTCAACAATTCTCTCTGTATTTTCTGTTTTTCTTCCCTGTTCTGGTACTCCAATCACTCGTAGGTTATTTCTCTTGATAGAGGCCCACACAGTTCTTAGGGTTTCTTCATTTATTTTTAATATCTTTTATCTGATTTTTCTTTGAATATATTGGTGCCAAGTTTTTATCTTCAGTCTCACTATTGTGTATTCCATTTCCTCAATTCTGCTTCTCTGACTTTTATCATTTTAATTCTAATTCTATAAATTTACTGTTAATTTTCTGAATTTCAGATTGCTGTCTCTCTGTGGATTCTTGCAACCTATTAAATTTTTCATTATGTTCTTGAATAACCATTTTAATTTCTTCAGCTGGTTTATGTGTGTGTTACTTGGCTCATTTTGTGTTTTGCCTGATCTCCTTCCTGATTTTCTGAAGAGTTCTATATATTAATCTTTTGTATTCTACACCTGGTATTTCCAGGAAGATATCTTCATCCAGAAGATTCCTTGATTCTTTGTTTTGAGAGCTTGTTGAAGCAATCGTGGTCTGCTTCTTTATGAAATTTGATATTGACTGTTATCTCCTAGCCATCTATAAGTTATTGTATTAATTTATTTTATGTTTGCTTACTGTATCCTAGCTTCTTGCTTTATTTTGTTTTGATATGCCCAAATAGGCTGCTTGAGTGAACTAGCTTGATTCTTTTCCCCCTTTGAAGCTCTAGCATCTCATCACCAGATGGCTAGAGCTGTTACCAGGTATATGAGCCTAGAAGTCCGTTCACTTTTCTTGCATGGATTCAGCTCAGGTGTTCAGGTAGTTGGTCATCAAGTGTGTGGTACAGGCTCTGTCCTACAGTATTAGAGGGGCTGGAGTGATTGTTGTAGGTACAGGTATGTGGTTGCAGCAGGGGATCATGCTCTGAACAAGGCAGGAAGATGGCTACTGTGCCCTGCGTGTTTGTGAGGAAAGCATGTCCCTTCTCCCTAGAAAGCATATTTGGGAGGGTTCTGCAACTGGACCATGGACACCCAAAGCTTTTGGTAATAAGGACTGGGAGGCACTACTTATCCTCAGACCCCTGTTGTGGGTGGCTAGGTGAAAAGGGTGGAGCCACCAGTCCTCAGGCCCCTGATATGGACAGGTGAGGAGCCTGTTTAATAGGCAAAGTGATTTCAAACATCAAAAACCCTCCTTTCCACCACACAGATGAAACAGTTGAAGTCAGATCTCAAGCACTTACACCATTGCAGTCTGCCAACAAGGGCCTAATCTCCTTATATGGACCTGCACAGGGCCGTGCAGGGGTGAAAGTTTTTCAGTGTCCGTGGGCCATTTGTGCCTGGGCAGGAGCTGCTTCTGTCCTGAGATCCCCAGCTTAGTGGAGCTGGCAGGTTAACTTTTTGCCCAATTATTAATTTATTCCTTCTCCAAGACTGGGATAACAGCTCAGGGCATACAGCAGGACCTATCTCAGGCCCAGGGAAATTGACAGCCACAGAAGTCAGCTTGGAGGCTGGGGGCACAGTAAAATAAACACAAGCACTCAGTTTTTGCTGAGAGTGCCACTCTTCACTGGTTCCGGAGGTGTGAGTAGATTGTGCAGCTCACTGTCTCTCTCGAGGAAACGAAATCCCAAATGCTACCACCTGCCCAGCCACGGTTGCTCCAGGAGATAGTGCCTGAAGGGCGCCTGTTCCCACTGAGTCATGTCTGGCAATTCCTTACCACTTCTGAACCATCTCTCTCTTCCCCGCCACGCAGTCAGATTTCCTAACTTTTCCTTTGATGTTCAAGGCTCCTGGTTTATTATATATATAATTATTTCACCTGTTTTTTTCAGGTCTTCGTTGTAAGAGGTATCACCGAAAGCATCTGACTACTCTGCCATCTTGGCCCCGCATCCAAGAATGTTATTCTTTAAAGAGAAATTTGTTTTATTACACTGTAGTCAGGCATCAGCTGTGAACAAATGCTTTGGAGTAAAATAAACCTAATGTACTTGATTCTCCAGATGTCTATTTACTATCTCTGTACCTCACTTTCCACATTTATATAATGAAGTTGTTAGAGGCACTTTAGGATGCACAAGCTAATGCAAGAAATAAATAATGTATTGTAATAAGTAAATATATAAAAAATACCTATCATTAATAAGAATGCTACAATGGACTATACTTAAAATCATATTTGTGCCCCTGAAAGTCCAATGGTGAATGAAAAGGTACTTAAACAAACATTCATAGAAGGAAGAAAGAATCGATATTTTTATGATTTAGAACAAGATGAAGATATGATTTAGCTCTGTGCTCTGATGAGGAAGTCCTCTCAAGGTGGCAAAGGTGACCAAGATGGTAGACTAACATTCAGGGAGTTTGGTGTAGTACATTGATAACTATGGATGTAGGGGGAAGACTGAGAGAGAACAAAATCATGTTTTTAGTACCTCCAAATTTTCAATGTGCTATCATGAATAATAATGCACAAAATTATTTTTATGCGTGATTCAAAAAATTTAATTTCAGTATATATATAAACATATGCCAATGAATCATGTTTTCATGTACAATTCAATGATACCAATTGCAATAAATATGTTATACAACCATCACCACTATGTATTGCCAAAAGGTAATTTTTAAAAATATACAGCTCTCCCCTTGCCATGTTCATTACAGCACTTTTTATAATAATTGAAAGGAGGAAAGAACTGAAATGTTCATCAACAAATTAATGGGTAAACAAAATGTGGTATATACACCCAACAGAAGACTATTCATCTATAAAGAGAAATGAAATTCTGAATTATGCTATGCATGCCACAACACAAATGAACCTTGAAAGCATCATGTTGAGCAAAATAAGTCAATCTCAAATGAACAAATATTGTATGATCTCATTTGTATGACAAAAACCAAACATACAGAAAAAAGATTATTAGTGGTTATTAGAGGTGAGAGGGAAGGAGGAAGAAGGAATTTTTGCTAAGGAGACATTGAGTTTAATCTTAGTTTTGATGGAATCATTTGAAGAAGGATAGTGAGAATGGTTACAAAACATGAAGAATGTAATTAATTTCACTGAACTGTACATGTAGAAATTGATGACTTCATACATTTTTTCTTATGTATAATTTCATTATTACAAATATATATATATACATATCTCTCACATGCAAGTTCAAATGTTCATATGTATGTCCAAGTTGAAACTGAGGAAAATTAGATCAAGTCCACAAGATCTAAAGAGTGACCTTGAGTATATCCTACCTGAATGTAGAGAGCATCTGATGAATAGATTTGATATGTTGAACACTAATTATCTAACCAGAGCAGTTGTGGGATGACTTCAAAGACATCATACATGAAAGAAGCAAGAGGTCATTAAAAAGATGGGAAAGAAAGAAAAGATAAAAATGGAGGCTAGAAAATGCTCTGAAACTTGCTCTTGTACATCAAGTAGCTAAAGCAAAAGGAATAAATAAGGAAGTAAGAGAGCGAACAGAAGATTTCCAAAGGTGGCTTGAGAAGAAAAAGTAAAGTAGTATACTGACATGTGCAAAAACCTGGAGATAGAAAACCAAAAGTGACGAGCATGTTCGGCATTTCTGAAACTGAAAGGTCTGAAGAAAAAATTCAAGCCTCGAATTGCAATATTAAATGATTCTATGGGGAAAATATTAAGTGACACAGCAAGCAACAAAAGAAGATGGAAGAATACACAGAGTCACTATACCAAAAATAATTGGTTGATGTCAACTATTTCAGGAGGCAGCCTATGATCAGGAACTGATGGTACTGAAGGAAGAATTCCAAGCTACACTGAAGGCATTGGCAAAAAACAAGGCTCCAGGAATTGACAAAATAACAATTGAGATGTTTCAACAAATGGATGCTGCACCGGAAGTACTCACTCCTCTAAGGCAAGAAATTTGGAAGACAGCTACCTGGCTAAGCGACAGGAAGAGATTCATATTTATACCTATTCCAAAGAAAGGTGATCCATCCAAATACAAAAATTATCAAACATTATCTTTACTATCACAGGCAAGTAAAATTTTGCTGAAGATGATGCGAAAGCAGTTGTAGCAGTACATTGACAGAGAACTGCCAGAAATTAAATGTGGATTCAGAAAAAGACATGGAATGAGGGATATCATGGATGATGCCAGATGTATTCTGGTCAAAAGCAGAGAATAGCAGAAAGATGTTTACCTGTGTTTTATTGATTATACTAAGATATTCGACTGTGTGAATCATAACCAATTATGAATAACATTGGAAAGAATGGGAATTCCAGAAATAATTGTGCTTCTGAGGAACCTGTACATAGATCAAGAAGCAGTCATTTGAATAAGATTAAAGTCAGGAAAGGTGAACATCAGGTTGGTGTCCTTTCAACGTGCTTACTCAAGCTTTGGAACCCTGGTGGTGCATTGGTTAAGCCTTTGGTGCTAACCAAAAAGCCAGTAGTTTGAATCAACCACCTGCTCTGGGGAAACACTTTGGAGCAGCTGTACTCTGTCCTACAGGGTCTCTAGAAGTCAGAATTGACTTGACAGCAGCACTTTTGGTTTTGGTTTATTCAATCCATGTGTTGAGAAAACCAAGCGAGATGATGGACTATATGAAGAAGAATGGGGCATCAGGATTGGAGAAAGACTCATTAATAGCCAGCATTATGCAGATGACACAACCTTGCTTGCAGAAGTGAAGAGGACTTGAAGCACTTACTGATAAGGATCAAAGACCACAACCTTCAATATGAATTACACCTCAATATGAAGAAAACAAACATCCTCACAACTGTACCAATAAGCAACATCATGATAAACAGAGAAAAGAATGAAGTTGTCAAGCATTTCCTTTATCTTGTATCCATAATCAGCACCCATGGAAGCAGCAGTCAAGAAATCAAAAGACATGTTACACTGGGCAAATCTGCTGAAAGGCTGTCTTTAAAGTGTTGAAAAAGAAAAAGGTCACCTTGAAGACTAAGCTGGGCCTGACCCAAGCCATGGTGTTTTCAATTGCCTCATATACATGCAAAAGTTGAATGATAAATAAGGAAGAATGAAGAAGAATTGAAGCCTTAGAATAATACTGTTTGCAAAAAATGCTGCATATACCATGGACTGCCAAAAGAATGAACAAATGTGTCTTGGAAGAAGTACAACCAGAATGCTCCTTAGGAGCAAAGATGGCGTGACTAAGTCTCACATAATTTGGACATGCTGTCAGGAGTAACCAGTCTCTGGAGAAGGACACCATGCTTGGTAAAGTACAGTGTCATCAAAAAAGGAGAAGACTGTCGAGGAGACGGATTGACACAGTGGTTGCTGCAAAAATGGGCTCAAGCATAACAAGGATTGTGAGAATGGCTCAGGACCAGACAGTGTTTTTTTTTTCTGTTGTACATAGGTTCACTGTGAATTGGAAGCCATTCAAGGGCACTTAACAAGAACAATAAGAACAACAACATAGATAGGTAGTGAGAGAGAGAGAGAGAGAACAAAGTTTATATTTTCTTGAAATCACCATCATAACACATATGTTTTCTTAAAAAGTTTCATCCTTACACCTATCAACTATATGAGTAGAAAGAACTCTAAAGTCTTTATTTCTACTATTTGTTCTTTATCAACCAACCAACCAGAAAATACTTAAGAGCAAACATTTAATGACCCATTACTTTTGGAAATTCTTATTCCAGAGGCTGTGAGAATTTTCAGGGAAGCAAACAGAAAAAAAGAATAAATAATTCAAGAGAGAGTAGGCTATGTGTAATGAATGTTATACAATCACATAATCGTTGAATTGGGAGTCTGGTGACATGTGGTTGTGGAGAGGGAATCAGACAGTGATTAATGAAAATAAACAATGTCATATATCTAAATGGGGCAATGAAGAAGTTTATTTCAGAAATGGAGACGAACAGGACGAACAATGGAAAAGATATGAAAATCATTTAGTAGAGAGAATCTGAGCTTCATTAGATGTGTGATTTGACTGCAGGATGGTGTAGATTCAACGTTGCCATAAAGCATAGCATTAAACTCAATTGTTGTAACTGGACATTGATCACTTTGTATGGAAACTTGGGTCTTTGCTAAGGTTTTTGTAGAATTCACAGAGGAAAAATACAGAAGAAGATATCTAATTAGTCGCATGTTTAGACAACACAGAAAAATGAGGGGAGAGGCTTTAGAGATTTAAGTCCCAAATGTCACTAAGTAAAAATAAAATGTCACCTGCCTAGTGCTCACCTTCCCAAAAGTAGAAGAGAAAGACATGCTCATGTCAGGTAGGATTCTGAACTGACAAATCAAAATACTGTAGGAAAAAAAAAAAATGGGAAAAAAAAAATGGGGGGGGGGATAAGGAATCAAATATTGAGGAATTTGTAAATGACTCATTTTATGCCTACTTATTCACCTAAATAACTGCAATCTAACAGCCAAACCTTAATATGGTTGAAGCTGTGTGAATTTGACTGACCTTATTTGTATGAGTAAAGGAGATATTTTATTAATTTATATTGTAACTAAAATTCATAAGTAAAGCATTACTTTTAATTACTATTAAATAATATCATTATATATGTGAATTTAAGATTTGTCCTAGTGCTATTCTAACCATAATTGAGGAATCACATTAAAAATACCAATATGTATATATTCTAGTTCATATGGACCACACAATATTATACCTATGTACAGAAAGAAAAATCAGACCACCATTCAATTTTTATATACCAACAGAGAGATTCACACACACACACACACACACACACAAGGAAATGAACTCTTAACATTTCTGGAACATTTATTATTCCTCTTCCTACTTCTACTTTTATTGAAAATTCAATTTAAAAATCCAAAAAGAAGCAAATGTGTGTGTAAAATTCTGTATTTCCCGTTTTTTTTTTCTTCTTTAGTTTGTCAATAAACCTCCTTTGGGATCTGGTCAGTCATATAACTGGACTATAAAAGGTCGGCAAAGAGGAGATGAAATGTGATAGAAAAGTCAAATAAACGTGTTGTAGTCATGTTTCACTATTCAGGAAAATGTAAAGAAATCACACACCAAAACAGTAACATTGTAACTTGCCTTTATTGACTTATATGCAGGACCATTCACTGTTGTTGAATCTTTAAAATCAATTATGTTTCTAGATGAACACAAAAAAATGTGATCACTTTTTTGGTGCAACCAGGTGTTTATATTTACACGTCTGATGTTCAGGCCTGTATCTTCTGGCCTAGTCTTCTACTTTTTTCTTTTCAAATATCATTTTGAATCTGGAATGAGCTTTAGTTTTATTCAAACTTACTGTCTCAGATAAAATGTAATTGTTATGTATCAAGAGTGACATATGGATTTGGAATCAAAATTTTTAAACGTTCTATTCAAGACATTTGGAATTTTTTTCAATAACATAAAAATGCCTCTTTTTCAGTGACATTTATCTGAACTAGTTTCCCAGGATAAAGAGGACAATTTACAGAAAGAAAGTGTTCTGCCTTACAGAGAATATTTTGTGGATGTCTACCAGAATTAAACCCTGGTCATTGTCTTGATCATTCTTATAGCCATTTAGAAAAAGAACAAAGAAGAATGGATGGAGAAAATTGCTCCTCCTTGACTGAATTTCACCTCGTGGGAATTACTAATAACCCTGAGATGAAAGTGACCATATTCACCTTGTTTCTGGTTGTTTATCTCATTATTCTTGTGGCAAATCTTGGAATGATCATTTTAATTAGAATGGACTCCCAGCTTCATACTCCAATGTACTTTTTCCTCAGCCACCTCTCCTTCTCTGACTTTTGTTATTCCACAGCAGTTGGACCCAGGATGCTAGTGGACCTTTTAACCAAAGACAAATCAATTTCCTTTCTTGGCTGTGCTCTGCAGTTCTTCATATTTTGTATCTTTACAGATTCTGAGTGTCTCCTGCTGGCAGTGATGGCCTTTGATAGGTACAAGGCCATTAGCAACCCCTTGTTCTATACAGTCGACATGTCCAGCAAGGTGTGCTCCGTGCTCATGGCTGGGATTTACCTGGTGGGCATGGTGGACGCTTTGATACACACCACGTTAGCTTTCCGCTTATGTTTCTGTGGGTCAAATGAAATTAATCATTTCTTCTGTGATATTCCTCCGCTTCTGTTGCTATCTTGTTCAGATACACGGGTTAATGAGTTAGTGATATTCACTGTTTTTGGATTCATTGAACTGAGTACCATTTCATGGGTTCTTGTCTCTTACTGTGACATCACTCTCTCAGTCTTAAAGATCCGCTCTGCCGAGGGAAGGTTCAAAGCTTTTTCCACCTGCACCTCCCACTTAACTGCTGTTGCCATTTTCCAGGGGACTATGCTCTTTACATATTTCCGACCAAGTTCTGCCTACTCTCTAAATCAAGACAAAATGATCTCGTTGTTTTACACCCTTGTCATCCCCATGTTAAACCCTCTGATTTATAGTCTACGGAACAAGGATGTGAAAGAGGCTCTAGAAAAACTGGAAAATAAAAAACTGTTTTAAATAGTTATACACGCACATAAACAGTTTTCTTCAAATCATACGGTACAGGATAATGTGGTCTCAGATTCTTTAATACAATGAGTTTTTATACTAATTCTCTACTATACCAATTATTAGGTACTTTTTCAGAGTGGGTTCCTATATATGCTATACTTTCTTATGTGTCTTCACTTTAAATACAGTACTAACTTTAGAAAATGTCCCAGTCTCCTTATTAGTGTATAAAAATTTTATTTGTTCAATTATTTTTGTTTTTTATGCATTAACTGAATTATTCTAGGAGTATTGATAGCCTATTTAACATCCACTATACTTCTTGACATTTTGTATTTTATGATCAATCCAGTGATTTCTATAATCCAGTGTAAATGGTGAACTTGAATTAGATAATAATTCAAATAATTCATAAAAACTATAAAACATCATGAAATGAAAAAAGCAAGGTGCTCTTAATTCAATGTAAAACGTCTCAATCTACTGTGAAAAGAAGAAAAACTTCTTTGAAATGGGTGCATGTAGTTTCTGATCTAAATAATGAAAGGAGCTGCAAAGTAGGGGAGAGGAACTTATTCTAGGCAGGAGGGTCAGCAATTAGTGGTCCTGAGGTGGATGTGACTATGTCTTTTTGGAGGAAATGAAGCCCTAAATTATTAGATATTGAAGCACAAAGAGAAGGACCTTGGTGAAGCCTATCCTGTGCTATAATTCTTAACTCACCCCTTCCTTTCTTTCATTACCCCTCTTCACACCATCTCAGGCCTGGAGAAATTCCCCTAGTCTTGGTTCATAAGCTACCCTCTCCTCAGGGTCTCATTTTATCTGTCACATGGTTTGTTAAATCATTCCATATAAACTGAGATTAAGAGCATTCTGTGATCAGAACTGTTTCATCCTTGTAATAACAAGCACCTGCATTATGTCCATGACATAGAATGGGAAAACAGATATATGATAAAATCAACATACTCGATAACAGTTTTTGAGTTATGTTTACATGGCTGTCAAAACAGAATTAACTGAGAGAATAGTATATGCCTTGAATATACTTTTTTATGCCTTGTAATAAAGTTCATAATACGGTTGTGGTTATTAGAGGTAATGGATCTATAAAGATATACATACTAACTACTTGAGAATTGAAAAGCATGCATTTGGTACTTTCTCGATGTGTACCTACTTCACTGGGCTCTGTTCTAGTTTTTTGATAGCCAAGACCAAACAGGGAGGCTGGTTCAGAAACATGGATATAGCCTTATATTTAAAGGACTATTATAAGACTCAGGAAACCATGGTGACATAGTAGTTAAGAGCTATGGATGCTAATCAAAAGGTCAGCAGTTCTAATCCACCAAGTGCTCCTTGGAAACTGTATAGGTCAGCTCTACTCTGTCCTAAAGGGTCACTATGAGTTGGAATCAACTGGATGGCAAAGGGTTATATAAAACTCAAGGACACTCTAATTACTCATTACAAATGAAGAAGCTAAAAGCCATTCAGTGTCATAGGCAATAAAGCTGCCATTGTAAAACATCACTTTATGAAAACATTTCAGATTTCAGTAACCCAAGAATTCCTCTACTTTTCCAAGTAGCATTTCTTATGTGGTACACTGTGCTACATTTGGTAAAGGTAAGATGGTAGAAAAAAGTATATGGGAAGAGATTGTTTTGAAAAAGTTTGTAGGGTTTCCTTTTCCACAATATTTTTTCTATTAATCCAATTTAAAAATTGTTACCTATGAAAAGAAGAACGGCAAGCAAATGTGTTTACATAAGTTGTTGTTCTTGTTTGGTGCCATTGAATCCATTCTGACTCATAGAAACCCTATACACAACAAAAGGAAGCACTGTCCGGTTCTGCGTCATCCTTACAGTCTTAATGCTTGAGCTAAATTTTGCAGCCACTGTGTCAATCCACCTCGTTGAGGGGCTTTCTCTTTTCCGCTGACCCTGTACTTAGCCGAGCATGATGTTCTTCTTCATGGACTGATCCCTTCTGACAACATGTCCAAAGTATGTAAGACACAGTCTTGCCATCCTTGCTTCTAAGGAGCACTCTGGTTGTACTTCTTCCTAGACAGTTATGTTCGTTCTTTTGGCAGTCCATGGTATATTCAATATTCTTCACCAACACCACAATTCAAAGGCGTCAATTCTTCTTTGGTCTTCCTTATTCGTTGTCCAGCTGTCACATGCATATGAGGCAGTTGAAAATACCATGGCTTGGGTCAGGCCCACCTTAGTCTTCAAAGTGATCTTTGCTTTTCAACACATTTAAGAGGTCCTTTGCAGCAGATTTACCCAATGCAATGTGTCACCTAATTTTTTGACTGCTGCTTTCATGGGTGTTGATTGTGGATCCAAGTAAAAAGAAATCCTTGACAACTTCAATCTTTTCTCTGTTTATCATGATGTTGCTCATTGGTCCAGTTGTGAGGATTTTTGTTTCCTTTATGTTGAGGTTCAATCCATACTGAATGCTGTGGTCTTTGATTTTCATTAGTAAGTGCTTCAAACCCTTTTCACTTTCAGCAAGCAAGGTTGTGACATCTGCATAACACAGGTTGTTAATGAGTCTTCCTCCAAACTTGATGCCTCATTCTTCTTCATATAGTCCAGCTTCTCAGATTATTTGCTCAGCATATGGATTGAATACCAAAAAAAAAAAAGAAAAAACCCTGGCCGTCCAGTCGATTCCAACTCATAGTGACCCTATAGGACAGAGTAGAACTGCCCCATAGAGTTTCCAAGGAGTGCCTGACAGATTTGAACTGCCGATCCCTTGGTTAGCAGCCATAGCACTTAACTTCCACGCCACCAGGGTTTCCACAGATTGAATAGGTATGGTGAAAGGATACGACCCTGACGCACACCTTTCCTGACTTTAAACCGATCAGTATCCCCTTGTTTTGTCTGAACAGCTACCTCTTGATCTATGTAAAGGTTTTTCATGAGCACAATTAAGCGTTCTGGAATTCCCGTTCTTCACGATATTGTCCATAATTTGTTTTGATCCACACAGTCGAATGCCTTTGCACAGTCAATAAAACACAGGTAAACATCCTTCTGGTATTCCCTGCTTTCATCCATGATCTACCTGACGTCAGCAATGATATCACTGGTTCCATGACCTCTTTTGTAATGAGCCTGAATTTCTGGCAGTTCCCTGTCAATACACCGTTGCAGCTGTTTTTGAACAATCTTCAGCAAAATTTTATTTGCATGTGATATTAATGATATTGTTCTATAATTTCAGCATTTGGTTGGATCGCTTTTCTTGGGAATAGGCATAAATATGGGTCTCTTCCTGTCATTTGGCTAGGAAACTGTCTTCCATATTTCTTGGGATAGAAGAGTGAGCACCTCCAGTGCTGTATCCATTTGTTGAAACATGTCAATTGATATTCCATCAATTCCTGGAGCCTCGTTTTTCACCAACACCTTCAGAGCAGTTTGGACTTCTTCCTTCAGTACCATAAGTTCCTGATCATATGCTACCTCTTGAAATGGTTGGACATAGACTAATTCTTTTTGGTATAATGACTCTGTGTATTGCTTCCATCTTCTTTTGATGGTTCCTGCATCATTTAATATTTTCCCCATAGAATCCTTCACTATTGCAACTCAAGGCTTGAATTTTTTCTTCAGTTCTTTCCGCTTGAGAAACACAGAGCATGTTCTTCCCTTCTGATTTTTTATCTCCAGCTCTTTGCAGATGTCATTATAATACTTTACTTTGTCTTCTCGAGCCGCCCTTCAAAATCTTCTTTTCAGTTCTTTTACTTCATCATTTCTTCCTTTTAACTTAGCTGCTTGATGTTCATGAGAAAGTTGCAGAGTATCCTCTGACACCCATCTTGGTCTTTTCTTTCTTTCCTGCCTTTTCAATGACCCCTTATATATATTAATGTCCAAACAATGTTTGGTGAGTACCAGGTCCAGTGGACTTTCTCTAATTCAGAAGGTACATTCACTGTATCTATCTTCCATATCACCTTCCATATCTATCTTCCATTACACCATCAAAACACTGATTTAATTTGCATATGGGCATCTTTAATCACATCTAGTGAGTTTGAACTGAAGAAAAGGAAATTTAAAGCCAAATAAAGGATTCATTTTAAGCTGAATAAATGGATATGTTAAATGGATTAAACAACGTGGTTAATTGCAGATATCATCCTCCCTGAGTTTGTTCAAGGACAGGTTGAATAGCTCCTTTCCGGGATTTTTTTTTAGGGATCTTATGCTTCAAATAGGAACTTGGTCAGATGGCCTAAACTAATCCTTCTCCGTTTCTTCTTGGAAGTCTACAGAAATGGAGAAAATACCAAAGGCTTTAATCTATGCTAGCCTATGTGGAAATAACATGATGTAATTTAGATGAAAGTGTACTGTAGTCTCTTTGCAAAAGCAAACCTAACTCACTGCGATTGAGTCGATCTGACTCATGGTGATCCCAAGTGCTGTGGAGTAGAACTCTGTTCCATAGAGTTTCTTGACTGTAAACTTTATGGAAGCAGATTACCAGGTCTTTCTCCCATGCTGCCAACTTTTAGGTTAATAAGTGAGTGTTTAATCCTTTTTGCCACGTAAGGACCTTACAAAATCTGCACAGAACTATGAAAACATAAAAGATATTATTGTCATTATTATTTAATAGATTTGCATCACAATAGAAATATTTCCAGTTGAGTGGGTTCACTTCAAGCAATTTCTAGAATTTTTCCTTCAATTATTTTTAATTATAAGAAGAGACAAAGGACCTGAGGTTAAAATATGAAGACAGTAAAATGATGCTAACCTTTCACTTCCACTTCCTTCTTTCAGGGATTTCATAGACCTAAGTGATGGCCACCGAGAACCACTCTTTCTTTAATGACTTCATATTCTTAGGGTTTTCTGACAGAAAGGATGTGCAGCAGGGGGGCTCTTTGTGCTCTTTCTCCTGGTTTGTGTTATAACAGTGATTGCAAATCTAGGGATGCTCCTACTGATCAAGATGGATTCTAAACTTCACACACTCATATTTGAGCAACCTGTCTTTCTGTAATGTCTCCTAATCCTCCGCTTTCTCTGCCAAAATGTCGGCTGTTTACTTATCTGTGCAGAAGAGGATTCCATATAATTTATGTACCATCCAGATGTACTTTTTGAGGGCCTTTGCCAATGTGGAATGTCTCATGTCTGCTGTCATGGTCTTTGACTGTCATGTAGCCGTTTAAAATCTACTTCTTTATACAATCTACTTCTTTATACAATTTCCATTCTGTGTTACCCAATTTCAGTCTGTGCCCTGGAGCAGTTGAGCCAATGAAACTTACTCCAGGTCAGAAAGAGAGAGAAAGTTTATTAGGAGTTGACACCAAAGGAAAGTCCAGCAACAACACAGGCTGTCTTTACGGAGTTCCAAAAAGCAATTTCTGCATCAGAGCTTATATATCATTTTTGCAAGGATTACATAGCATCTTCAAGCATACAGCCCACAGATGGTTGAATGTGTACACATCACAAAACAACTGCGAGAAACTCTTTATTAAACTAAAGATATGCATGCCAGACATCTGGACTCTAATCTTTTTGTTTGTAACAGGCAAAAAAACTTATATAAAAATCTCTCGGCTAGTGGAACTGGCCTGCCACATGTACTCTGACCGAGATAAGCAGTAAGAAGAAAGTTGCAGGCCAAAAGTGCCAGACAGCCTTCCTAGCTACCACCTTGTAGGCTGAAAGCCATCTCCCAAGAGAACAAAGAAGGAGAGGGAGACCAAGGCTGCCAAGAAGGCCCTGTACCCTTTTGGAAAGAGATCAGTGCAGCTAGTAATAAAAAAGGACATTGAAAGTGAGAGCGTAAAAAATACCACATCAAAAAAAAACACACAAAAACTTATAGGTTACTTAGAGTAGACATTTCCATTACAAATGGGAGAAATTGGAGAGAAAGAAGGCATAACAGGTACCGAGCAAGTCAGCAGAACACATTACTTTAGCCCTCAAGGCTTCACAAATAATCCTTTGTTCTATATTACCATTTACGCAATAGCTCTGTCTTCCAGGCTGTACGTATTAGCCACACTCTCCAGATTCTAAGTGGAGGTCCCTTGGCCCTGTGCTTCAGCATTGCCTTCCAGGCCCACTTGGAATGACAATTCTGCTCCCTCGGCTTTAGGTACACCATTCTCCTAGTCCATCTGAGTGGTAACTACACTATTATAAACACCAGAGGCAATGGCTCCACTCTGAAACCCCAGAGATCTTTACCATACCTTTTGAGACTGAGGCAGCTTGGCTTCCTGTGTTCCTTGGCCTCTAGGCCCTCAGGTTTCATGCCCTCTTCTGCCTGTTGGGGCAAGTGTGCCAAAGCTCAGTAGCTCCACAGATAAGTGCCTGGAGGTGCCCCACTCTGCCAGGAAGCCTCCTTCCCACAGGAACTCAGCTGTCTGGCTCCATGGGTCGACTCCAGCATATCTGGAGCTAGTCTCCTGGTTCAGCTGCTGCCAGTTCGCTGTTGCTGCCGGGCCTCTGCTGATGTTTCTCGTCATCTATGCCTTCTCTGGTGTTAATAGTTTTCTTCACTTCCTTCCAAGTCTTCTATCCATTCACAGTTTCAAAACTTCTTCCACATTTTAGGTACCTGTTAGAGCAGCACTCTACTTTTGGTACCAAATTATGTCTTAGTTATCTAGTGCTGTTATAACAGAAATACCACAGGTGGATGGCTGTAACAAAGAAAAATTTATTTTCACATGGTAGGATGAGTATGAAAGTAGGAAAAAAAAATAAAAAGGATGGGTGTGATGGTTAAGGTTGTGTGTCATCTTGCCTGGGCCTTGATTCTCAGTGGTTTGACATTCGTATGATGTAGTTATTCCTTTCATAAGGAGATTTGATATAATGTTACCACCTCTATGATGGGGACTTTGTTGAGTAGCCCATCAGTTGAAGAGAGGTTCCTTGGGTGTATAGTCTACATCAAGTACATGCAGACATTCTGGCAGGACTTGGAGGGCTTTTGCTCCTTCTAGATCCTGTTTGTCTGATCTCTAGTTCTCAGGACTTGAGCTTGCAACTTACCTGCAGTCTTGCTTGCCAATGTTGGGATTCATGGATCTTCACAATCTGTGAGCAAAAGCCCACTTTTCTAACCTGTTGATCTTGGGTTCACTAGCCCCTGTGGCTATGTGAACCAGGGGAAGCATCTATCCTGACCCAGGGACTTGGGACCTTCCAGCCTCTACAATCGTGTGAGCCATATCCTTGGTATAAATCTCTGTATATACTTATGTGTTTTAGTAGTTTTGCTTCTCTAGAGAGCACAGCCTAAGACAATGGGTGATGCTTCTTTTGGACCTAATGCTTTCTCAATTAATCCTTGCTTTTTTGGAAATGTTACCTATGAACTAGTTGCTGTCTTGAATAGCAGCATGCAGGCGTTCTTTCAAATCATATTAAATTCCAAGCAAAGAAGGGTCTAATGAGTTTCCTCTATATCAGAAGGTACAAAGCTACCATCTAGCTAGCACACAGCTCTCCCATATGATGATTGTAGTGTGTTTAAAGTCAAATTTTAACTGCATATTGACCCCTATAAACTCATAGAATTATGATGATGCATTCTAATTCTAAACAGGATACTTTAATTTCATTCAATAAAGCATTTTAAGCTCAATAGAAGAGTGCCTAAATGGAATAAGCTGATTTGTAAAATTTATAAGATACCTGTGCCTAAATTTGTACAAGTAGAGGATGAATAATCCCTCATTAGACACATTGTTTGGGGAATTCATGATTCAACTAGGGGTTTGGGCAGATGACTTATAAGACCTTTCTATCTTGGTCTTCTATAGGGAAAGCTAATATTCAAATATTTTAATCTGTCCTACTCTAATTCAAACCTACCCTTTTCCTTCACTCTGTCTTTCCAACTCTTATGCTTCTCATCTTCCCACCATCTAAATACTATTTAATAATATTTTAGACATTAATAAGAAATAAGACATTAGCCATCCCTGTTTATAATGAATTAATATTTTTGGCCTTTTTTTTTTTTTTTTAAATCTTGGTTGCTTCCTTCTGCACAGCACCAGTATACCTAAACACAAGCATAACACAGCCATCACAGATTAGAGTACGTTGTTGTTGTTGTTAGGTACCATTAAGTCGATTCTGACTCATAGTGATATAGGTATAGTACTAACCACTAGCTACATATTGGTGATAACCTAGCTAGAAAAATTTGATAAACTGAAAAGGTAATAATGTTCAATAATCCAGTGTGTTTTTCACTATTAAGTGCAGTAATTCTAAGGTAGTTTGATATCCACTCTAGAAACATTATGAACTAGGAAAATAATAGAGGGAAAAATGGGTCTGAGTCTCTGTCTAAATTTACAGTAAGTGTGACCTTTAGCAAATCCTGTTTTCTTTGGGCCTTAGTTCCTTCTCTGTGAAAAGAGAGGTGTTAACTAGATAATCTTTATTGTGCTTTGTTCTGTATCTATATATACATTACGCTATGACTGCTTTAATTTATTTAGGAGAGATTAAATACATAAATAAAACAGCTGGGTGGTATGATATTTATCCAAAGGACTGTGTTGCATCTCTAGGCCAGTTTTACCTGAAATGGCAGTGACAATGATGACAGTAAAATAGCATGTGATGCAGGATTCCCAGTACCACTAAGACAGACACATTTAACCTGTCTCTGACTCCACACTTTTATTTTAATGGACACTTCATAAAAGTGGATATCCAACCGTCTTAGTCATGAATAAAATAACATGTTCTACCTAATGGCCAAACTTGAAATAACAGTCATATTAAGGATTGGTGATTGTGTGGACCAACTAGATGTTTCATACGTTGGTGAAGTGTCTCCTTCTTAGGAAAACAGTTTGGCAGCGCCTTCTAAATCTGACTGTATATAGCATATTCCAACTCCTAGTTTACCACCAAAGAGAAATGTGTACATCTCCACCAAGAGACATGCATAAGAATGTTCACAATGATATTATTGGTAACAGAAAAAAGGAAAACAATTCAACTGCCTATCAACATTAGAATAGATAAATAAATGATGACATATTTATACAATGGAATATCCACCATACAACAACGAAAATGAATTTCCTACAACTGCATGCAACAACAAGGAAGGCTCTTACAAACACCATGTTAAAAACAGCACATACTCTAAGTGTACACTCATGTATGAGTCAGAAAACAATCTATCATAATGAAAGTTAGGAAAGTAGTTAACCCTGCAGATAATGGGCTTATGACTTAAGAAGGAAGATGTAGAAAGGCAATATTTTGTTTCTTGGTTTGTATGCAAGTTATGCAAGTTTCAAGGTATTTTTGTTTTGTAAAAATTCCCATAACTGTGCGTCTATTACTTGAGTACTTTTTATGTGTTCCTTACACACCAAAAGACTTTTCTAAGCACAGCCTATTCACCATTTGATTGTAAGAAATTTCAAAATTTCTTAAGTATAAATTTTGATTTTTAGCATTGCCTTGTGTACAATAAATTTCAACATATTTTTGGAAAATTAAAGGTGAAATTTTCATCAGATATTTCAGTGAATAATTATTCTTTTTATAATTAAAACTTGCTGTCTTGCAATGAAACTTAATGTACACTGATATCAGTATATACACTTAATTTATTTCAAAAAGCCCATGCCCTAGGGCAAGACAACTATTTTCTGAAGGAAGTGTGCTTATAAGTAAACGTTTGCATTGTGTTAGTGGCACTAGTGACATTAGGGAATTTGTTTAGGTACCGTTTTTATTTTTTTCCTAACTTGCTTCCTTCTGATGTCTTAAATTCTGCCTTAAAGAATTTTTCCCCATGATCTAAGGAATCCATCTTCAATTATATATAAATACCTTTGGGAGGTTAAATAGCTTATCCAATTTTTAATGAGAATATAGCCACCATGGTTCAGTTTTAATGGGAAGGGTGGAAAGGAAGTTAGACTAGATAGTCTGGAGGGACAGTCTTGTTTTGGTAGGAAAAGTATGGGTCTTGCCTAATTAGAGTGTAGCTAGAGTGAATTTGGCATCCCAGGAGACAGGAAAATGCTTGAGGGGAAAATTAGTTTGGAAAGAAATTAGAAGAATAAGATCAAGAATGACTTTGCCTCTTCCAAATGTACACCAGAAAAGTAGGTAATTGTAGCAAAGCTCTTGAGTAACATAAAGGCATCAACTTCATGAGATTACTTGGTGGACAATTACTAACAATTAGTGAGGTTGTTGGATCTTTGTCTCAATAATGTCTAGCATAGGAGTACATTGGGTACTGTAGTATTGGAATCATCATGTAAAAAATTACAAAGAAATATGAAAAATCATTGAAATGTATCAACTAACAGCACTTTGCTCAATATCAGGAATGCTTTATTTTAATGAGTGCAGCTTAAGGCGTGATCATACTTTATAAGAAAAATGAAAAAGGCTATTTCTGTCTACTCCCAGTGAGGGTTCAGAATAAACAAGAAATTATCTGGAATGTTGAGTAGATTCACTGGCTTATGTCTATCACTTCTTTTTTTTCTTTCCCTGTATATGCAAATTTCACAATAATTTCTTTTGTTGTAAAGAAATAAGTGAACTGCTTTAAGATACAAGGTACCATGGTTGAATATAATTATTATGCATTATCTAAAAATATCAACTGACAGTAAATGCTTAATAAACGTAGAAATGTGAGCTTGCCAGTGTCCTGAAACAATTCACAATTATCAAATATGACTCAGAATGTGGCCCATACAGTCAACTTTCACAGAGCTGCCGTCTTGTACAATTTCAGGTGATACCATCTTTCTTATTATTTACGCCCTCCCTGGAATTATGCAGTACAGTACCCCATTTCACACTAAAGTTAATAACATTGAAGTTTCCAGCTAAGATAAATAAAATAGATTATGTTTCAAATCTGGTGACACTTTCTATTTGCTTTTTTTAACCTTAATTGTTGTTAGAATCCTGATTTGGTGGGACTTTGATGACCTTTATGTTCTCTTAGATCTCTGAAAATATTTGGATTGCTATTTTTGTGTATTTGCAACCTTGGTTTTAACATAAAATCACTATAAAGCCCTAAGAGTCACAAAGGAAGTTATTTTTTAAAGAGCAATCTGTTTTATTACATCATAGTAATTTTTTTTTTTTTTTTTTAGTCAGGCATCAGTTGTGAGCAAATGCTTTGGAGTCAGATAAACTTAATGCCAGTGATCCTCCAGATGTTTATTTACTAGCTCTGGTCTCACTTCCCACATTTATAAAATGCGATTGTTAGAGATAACTTAGGATGCATAAGATAATACAAGAAATACATAATATATTGTGAAAAGTTAACATATGAAAACTCCTGTCACTAGTAAGAACACTACAATGGACTATATTTAAAATCATACTTCTGTCCCTGAAAGTTCATTGTTGAATGAAAAGGTACTTAAAGTACACATTTATAGAAGGAAGGGGGGATAGATATTTTTATGATTTAGAACAAGATGAAGACATGATTGAGCTCTGGGCCCTGATGAAGAAGTCCTGTCAAGGCCAAGGCGACTGAAATGATGGACTAACATTCAGGGAATGTGGCGAAATACATTGATAGCTATGGAGATCAGGGGAAGAGTGAGTAGGTACAAAATCATGTTTCTAGTACCTCCCAATTATCCATGCGCTTAATGAAGAATAATACAAAAAAAGTTTTTTATGGTTGATTTAAAAAAAATCTATTTTGATATATATATATATATACACATACATACATATCTATATATAGATATATATGAAACACTGGTGGCATAGTGGTTAGGTGCTACAGCTCCTAACGAAAAGGTCAGTAGTTTGAATCTGCCAGGAGCTCCTTGGAAACTCTATAGGGCAGTTCTACTCTGTGATTTATGGTTGCCATGAGTCAGAATTGACACTACACCAATGGATTTTTATATATGAAAACATATATATATGTAAGTTCAAATGCTAATATGTAAGCCTAAGTTGAAACTGACAAAAATTGGAACAAGTGCCTGAGAACTAAAGTACGACCTTGAGTATACCCTATCTGAATTTAGAGACCATCTAAGAATAGATTTGACACATTGGACACAAATGATCGTAGACCAGATGAGTTGTGGAAGGACATCAAGGACATCATACATGAAGAAAGCAGGAGATCATTGAAAAGACAGGAAAGAAAGAAAAGACCAAGATGGATGTCAGAAAATACCCTGAAACTTGCTCTTGAACATCAAGTAGCTAAAGCAAAAGGAAGAAATGATGAAATAAAAGAACTGAAGAGAAGATTTCAAAGGGTGACTTGAGAAGACAAAGTAAAGTATTATAATGACATGTGCAGAGATCTGTTCTTCTCTGCGGAAAGGGAAGATCAATTTCAGCATTGCTCAAGCTGAAAGAACTGAAGAAAAAATTCAAGTCTTGAGTTGCAATATTGAAGGATTCTACAGGGAAAATATTAAATGACATAGCAAGCATCAAAAGAAGATGGAAGGAATACACAGAGTCATTATACCAAAAAGAATTGGTCAGAGTTCAACCATTTCAGGAGGTAGCATATGATCAGGAACCAATGGTACTAAACAAAGAAGTCCAAGCTATACTGAAGACATTGGCAAAAAACAAGGGTCAGGGAATTGACGGAATACCAGTTGAGATGTTTCAACAAACAGATGCAGCTCTGGAAGTAGTCACTCATTCAAGCCAAGAAATTTGGAAGACAGACACTTGACCAGCTAACTGGAAGCAATCCATATTTATGCCTATTCCAAAGAAAGGTGATCCATCCAAATGTCGGAATTACCAAACAATATCAATAATATCACAGACAAGGAAAGTTTTGCTTAAGACCATTTAAAAGCAGTTGCAGCATTACATCAGCAGGGAACTGCCAGAAATTCAACGTGGATTCAGAAGGGGATATGGAACTTGGGATACATGGGTAATGTCAGATGGATCCTGAACGAAAGTAGAGAATACCAGAAAGATGTTTACCTGTGTTTTATTGACTATGCAAAGGCATTCAACTGTGTGCATCATAAAAAATTATGGATAACGTAGGGAAGAACGCGAATTCCAGAACACTTAGCTGTGCTCCTGAGGAACCTGAAAGTAGATCAAGAGCCAGTCATTCAGACAGAACAAGGGATACTTCAGGGTTTAAAATCAGGAAAGCTGGGTGTCAGGGTTGTACCCTTTCAAAATACCTATTTAATCAGTAGAACCCTGGTGGTGCAGTGGTTAAGTATGTGGCTGCTAACCAAAAGGTCAGCAGTTTGAATCCATCCCCGCTCCTTGGAAACCCTTTGGGTTAGTTCTACTCTGTCCTATGGGGTCACTACAAGTCCAAATGAACTGAATGGCAATGGGTTTGAATTTGGTTTATTCAATCTGTATGCTGTGCAAATAATCTGAGTAGATTGACCACATGAAGAAGAATGAAACAGCAGGATTGGAGACAGACTCATTAACAACCTGCCTTGTGGAAATGGCACAACCTTGATTGCTGAAAGTGAGGAGGACTTGAAACACTTGTTTATGAAGATCAAAGGCCACAATATTCAGTATGGATTATACTTTAACATGAAGAAAATAAAACTATCATAACTGGACCAATAAACAACATTGTGATAAATGGAGAAAACACTGAAGTTGTCAAGGATTTCATTTTTCTTGGATTCACAATCAATACCCATGGAAACAGCAGTCAAGAAGTCAAAAGACACATTTCATTGGGCAAATCTGCTGCAAAAGACCTCTTTAAAGTGTTGAAGAGCAAAGATGTCATCTTGAAGACTCAGGTGTGCCTGGCCCAAGCCATGGTGTTTTCAATCACCTCATATGCTGCAAAAGCTAGCCAATGAATAAGGAAGACCAAAGAACTGACACCTTTGAATTATGATGTTGGTTAAAATATCGAATATTCCATGGACTGCCAAAAGAATGAACAAATCTGCCTTGGAAGACGCACAAGCAGAATTCAAACCTTAGAAGCCAGGATGGCAGCAACTAAGGCTCACACACTTTGGCCATGTTATGTGGAACGATCAGTCCCTGGAGAAAGACCTCAGGCTCAGTGAAGAACAGCATCAGTGAAAAGGAGAAAGACTCTCAAGAAGATGTATTGACACAGTGGCTGCAATAATGGACTCAAGCATAACACAGATTGTGAGTATGGCGCAGAACAGGGCAGTGTTTCATTCTGTTTTACACAGGGTCTCTATGAGTTGGACCTGACTGGAGGCACCTAACAACAACATAGATAGATAGAGAAAGAAAGAGAGAAAAAAGAGAACTAAGTTTATATTTTCTTGAAAGTATCATCCTAACACATATGTTTCCTTAAAAAGATTCATCATTGCACCTATCAACCATGAGAGTAGAAAGAGCCCTTAAAGTCTATTTATTTCTACTCTTCGTTCTTTATCCACCAAAGAACCAGAAAATACATAAGAGCAAACATATAATGACCCATTACTTTTGGAAATTCTTATTCTAGAGACTAAGAATTTTGAGAGAAATAAATATAAACAGAAAAAAAAATTCAAGACAGATTGGATTATGTGTAATGGATGTTATACACTCATAAAGTCATTGGATTGGGGGTGGGTGACATGTGGGTGGGGGAAGAGAATCAGACAGTGACTAATGAAATAAAAACCGTTATAGGATTGTCATATATCTAAATAAGGTAGTAAAGAAGTTTCTTCAGAAGTGGGGGGAAAAAAAAAAAACAGGATGAACAATGGAAAAGATATGAAAATCACTTAGTAGAGAGGATTTGAGCTTCATTAGATGTGTGATGTGACTGAAGGATATTGTAGATTCAAGGTGGCCATAAAGCATAGCATTAAACTCAATTGTTACTGGACATTGATCAGTTTGTATAAAAACTTCAGTCTTTGCTAAAGTTGTTGCAACATTCACAGGGGAAAAATAGCGAACAAGGAATCTAATTAATCCCATGTTTACGCAACATAGAAAAATGAGGGCACAGGCTTTAGAGACCTAAGTCCCAAATGTCACTAAGTAAAAATAAAATATGACCTGTCTAGTGTTCACCTACCCAAAATCAGAACAGAAAGACATGCTCATCTCAGATAGGTTTCTGAATTGACAAATTAAGAGACCGTAGGGGAAAAAAAAAATTTTTTTTTGGAAAAGCAGGGAGTCAACTATTGAGGACCTTGTAAATGAATCATTTTGTACCTACTTTTTTTTTTATGCTGGGTATGTGCCTAAATAAACTCTGCAATCTAACAGCCAAACCATATCTTGTTAAAGCTGTGGAATTTGACTGACCTCATTTGCATAAGTAAATATGTTATTAATTTATATTTTAACAAAAATTCATAAGCAAATCATTACGTTTTATTACTGTTTAAGTGATTTCACTACATACGTGAATTTAAGATTTGTTCTAGTGCTATTCCAACCATAAAAAAAAAAAAATTATAGCTGAGGTTAAATAAAAAAAAAAACAGTGCCCTTGAGTCGATTCCGACTCATTGTGACCCTATAGGAAGGAGTAGAACTGCCCCAGAGAGTTTCCAAGGAGCGCCTGGTGGATTCGAACTGCCGACCCTTTGGTCAGCAGCCATAGCACTTAACCACTACGCCACCAGGGTTTCCATAGTTGAGGTAGCACATTAAAAATACCAATATGTATAAATTCGAGTTCATATGGAACACACGCTATAATACATAAGTACAGAAAGAAATAAAAATCAGAACACCATTCCCGTTTCAATTTTTATGTGCTAACACAGAGATACACACACACTAACAGACACACACACAGAGTCACACACACACAGAGTCACAGAAGGAAATGAACCCTTAATATTTCTTGAAACATTTATTATTCTTCTTTCTATTTTCAATTTTTATGGAAAATTCAATGTAAAAATCCAAAGACATACAGATGTGTATGTTAAATCCTATATTTCCCACCTTGTATGATTTCTCTTCAGTTTGTCAGTGGGCATATCCCTTGGGATCTGGTCAGTCATGTAACCGGACAACACGTGGTCAGCAAAGAGGAGACGAGGGTGATGGAAAAGTTGGATAAAACAGATTGTATTCACTTTTGGTTATTCAGATAACACTAAAGACATCATACACCAAAGCACCATAAGAACTTTCATTTATTAACTTATGTGCTGTAGCATTTACAGTTTCTGAATAAATCAATTATATTTCTGTATGAATACAAAAACTGTGATCACTTCTGTGGCGCAGCTAGGTAGTGCTCTCTGCGCGTCCGACCCTGAGGCCTGTGTCTTCCGGCTGCGCCTCCCTGAATAGCGGGGGTTTATCGTTTAAAATCGGGAACGAGCCTTGGATTTATTCAGACCTACCGCCTCAGACAAGACACAAACGTCGGATACCGAGAGGGACGTATCAAAGCTCCTCACTAGTCAAGACAGTTTGGATTTTTTTAATAACAACAGTGCCACTTTGTTAGTGACATTTATCTGGGCTAATTTCCTAGGATAAAGAAGACAATTTAGAAAAAGAAAGTGTTCTGCCTTGTGATAATATTTTGTGGCTGTCCAACAGAGTTAAACCCTGATCTGTCATTGTCTTGATCATTTTTATAACCATTTAGAATAAGAACAAAGAAGAATGGATGGAGAGAATTGCTCCTCCTTGACTGGATTCCACCTCGTGGGAATTACTAATAACCCTGAGATCAAAGTGACCATATTCACCTTGTTTCTGGTGGTTTATCTCATTATTCTTATGGCAAATCTTGGAATGATCATTTTAATAAGAATGGACTCCCAGCTTCAAACACCAATGTACTTTTTCCTCAGCCACCTCTCCTTCTGTGACCTCCGCTATTCCACAGCAGTTGGGCCCAAGATGCTGATAGACCTCTTAACCAAAGACAAATCAATTTCCTTCTACGGGTGTGCTCTGCAATTCTTCATTTTCTGTATCTTTGCCGATTCCGAGTGTCTCCTGCTGGCAGTGATGGCCTTTGATAGGTACAAGGCCATTAGCAACCCCTTGCTCTATACAGTCAGCATGTCCAGCAGAGTGTGCTCCGTGCTCATGGCTGGGATTTACCTGGTGGACATGGTGGACGCTTTGATACATACGACATTAACTTTCCGCTTATGTTTCTGTGGGTCAAGTGAAATTAATCATTTCTTCTGTGATGTCCCTCCTCTTCTGTTGCTATCTTGTTCGGACACGCAGGTCAATGAATTAGTGATATTCACCATTTTTGGCTTCATTGAACTGAGTACCCTTTCAGGGGTTTTAGTCTCTTACTGTCACATCATCCTCTCAGTCTTAAAGATCCGCTCTGCTGAGGGAAAGTTCAAAGCTTTCTCCACCTGCACCTCCCACTTAGCTGCTGTTGCAATTTTCCAGGGAACTATGCTCTTTACGTATTTCCGACCAAGTTCTGCCTACTCTCTAGATCAAGACAAGATGACCTCATTGTTTTATACCCTTATTATTCCCATGTTAAACCCCCTGGTACACAGCCTAAGAAATAAAGACGTGAAAGAAGCTCTGGAAAAACTCAAAAATAAAATGTGGTTTTAAATAGTTAAACACACACTTAAGGAGTTGCAATATTCTTCAAATCATACAGTACAGCATAATGTGGTCTCAAACTCAATACAGTCAGTATTTTTACAAATTATCTACTATACCAATTATTAAGTACTTTCTTAAATATGCTATACTTTCTTAAGTGTCTTCAGTTTAAATACAGTACTGTCTAATTTTAGAAAACTTTCTGGTCTCCTTATTAGTGTTTCAAAATTTTATTTGTTCAATGTTTCCTCTATGCATTAACTGAATTATTACAGGAGTTATTGATTATTTATTTAACACCTACTACACTTCTAAGGGTTTTGTATTTTATGGTCAATCCAGTGGTTTCTATACTAATGAACTCTATAATTCAGTGTAAGTGATGAACTTTAATTAACTAATAATCTGAATAATTTATAATATCATGAAATGATAAGGTAGGGTGCTCTTAAGCCAAAGTAAAATGTTTCAATCTACTGTAAAAAGAAGAAAAACTTCTTTGAAATGGGCTCATGTATTTTCTGATCTAAATGATCAATGGATATGCAAAGTGGGGTAGAGGAAAGTATTCGAGGCAGAAGGATTGGTAATTAGTGGTCAAGAGGTGGGTATTCCTACAATTTTTTAGAGAAAATGAAGCCTCAAATTATTAGCTATAGAAGAACAAAAAGAAGGAACCTTGGTGAAGCCCATCCTTGTGCGGTAATTCTTAACTCTCCCCTCCCTTCCTCTAGGAAGACTTCCTTTCATTCCCTCCCTCCAGCCTATCTCAGGCCTGGACAAATTCCCCTAGTCTTGGGCATAAACCACCCTCTCCTCAGGGTATCACTTTATTTGTCACTTGGTTTGTTAAATCATTGTGTATAAGCTGAGATTATGAGCATTCTGTGATGATGAGTGGTCCATCCCTGTTATAGCAAGCACCTGCATTGTGTCCATGACATAGAATGGGAAAACACATACACGATAATATCAACATACTTGATAACATTTTTTGAGGGATGTTTACATGGCAGACAAAACAAAATTAACTGAGAGAATAGTATACACCTTGAACATATTTGTTTACACCTTGTAAAAATGTTCATATTATGGTTGTGGTTATTAGGGGTAATGCATCTATAAAGATATGCATATTAATTACTTGAGAATTAAAGAATATGCATTTGGGTACTTTCTTGAGGTGTGCCTACTTCATCGGCCTCTGGTCTTGTTTTTTGATAGTCAAAAGAAAGCAAGTGGCTTTTTCAGAAAACATGAATATAATCCTATATTCAAAGGACTACACAAATGGTTAAGTGCTAGGGCTGCTAACTAAAAGGTCCACAGTTCTAACCCACCAGCTGGCCCTTGGAAACCCTATAGGGCAGTTCTACTCTGTCCTACAGGGTTGCTAGAGTCTGAATCAACTTGATGGCAAAGGGTTTTTTGTTTCTTTTATTTTTTGATGCAACACCCAAGGACACTGTTAATTATTCCTAACAAACATAGAAGCTAAAAAGCCACTGAATGTCATAGGCAATATAGCTGCCACTGCAAAATGTCATTTTATGAAAACATTTCAGAATTCCAGTAAATCCCAAGAGCTCCTCTGCTTTTCCAAATGGCATTTCTGTTTTGGACACTGTGACATGTTTGTGAAAGGTAAGATGGTGGAAAAAAGTGTATGGGAATGGATTGCTTTAAATCCCTCTTCCACAATATTTTCTCAATTAATCCACACTCTTTTGGAATTGATACTTACATACGGCAGAATGGCATAAAAGTGTGCTTCACGTATATTAATGCCCAAACAACGTATTGGGGGGTACCAGCTTCAGTAGATTTTCTCTAATTCAGATTATATATTCGTGGACTCTAATTAACCCAGCTTCCTTCCATATCACAGTTATATATGACACCATCAAAGAGTGATTTGGTGGCAAAATGGCCTCTTTAATTACATCAAATGGCTTTGAGCTGAAGTAAATTTTAAGCCTGATAAATAATTCATTCTAAGCTCAAAAAATGGATATCTGAAATGGATTAAACAATTTGATTAATTTCAGGCATCTCCCTGAATTTATGCAAAGACAAGCTGAAAAACTCCTTCATGGGAATCTTTTTTAGGGATATTATGTTTCACACAGGAACTTTGTCAGATGGCTTAAACTAATCCTTCTCCATTTCTCCTTGGGATTCAACAGAAATGGAAAAAACATAATATCAAAGGCTTTAATCTATCCTAAGCCATCTATAATCCTCACTGCTATCTTCCATTCTTTCTCTCTTTACATCACACCCTTCTCATGCATTCACTAATGACCGATGGTAAATATCATTATCCAAATACTATACTACCAATGCCTGAGGATAGCGGGTTAATAAAACCAAACCAAACCTGTTGTAGTTGAGTTGATTCCGACTCATAGCGACCCTATGGGACAGAATAGAACTATCCCATAGGGTTTGTGAAGAGTATCTGGTTGATTTGAACTAACATCCTCTCGGTTAGCAGCTAAGCTCTTAACCACTGCACCACCAAAGCTCCAGTGGGCTAATACTATAGGTGAATTCCTGTATCTTGACTCCTTTCTTCAGGCTTAATGATGAAATCCCTAAACATGAGAGTGGCTAGTGATTTGGTTATATGTAAAACACAGCAAACAGATTATACTGTTGATAGGGGCTGTTTAACCACATTTGTAAGAAAAGAGCTGTAATAATGGTCTAGGACTTTGTAAGGGAGAGTGCTCTTTTAAAGACAGAGGCAGCAAATTTTAACCTTCCCAGTAAATCTTCCCCAGAAACATGCTAGGAGCCAGGCATGCAGTGCCACTCTAATCATTGTACCATTTCATAAGTTGCCCTTCCTCACAAAACCCAGTTTTCCCTATGTTAAACACGAGGTCAGAATAGCTTATCTCTCCAATCAGTTCCAACTGACAAATTCTGACTCTGTATCTAGGATTCTAAACCAAAACTGAAACAAACAAACAAAAAAATATTGCCAAGTTGATTTTAACTCATGGTGACCCCATGTATTGAGGAGTGGAACTTCTCTACAAGGTTTCCTTGACTGTAATTGTTATAGAAGCACATACCCAGGCCTTTCTTCCTTGGTGCTGTGGGGTGGGTTAAAAGCCTCCAACCTCTAGGCTGGTAGTTGAGCATAATCTGTTAGCACCTCCCAGGGACCAATATAAGATTCTACTGTTGTGTAATCCCATCCCCACTACTGAACACATTAAAAAAAAAAAAAAAAAGATTAATGACTTAATCTTCCTACAAAAGGACTACATTGCACCTCTAGTCTGTTTGATCTGAAATGCCTGTGACAATGAAGTCAGCTAATAATGTTAGTTACAGAAAGCCAAATGCCTTTAAAAATTGCTCCTTTGACTGGCCTCCTAGTCTGCATTGACAACTTAATATGCATTTTATATTTTGAAAAAAGGTTATACAACTTTATTTGTGCTCAGATTAAAAAAAGTAAATTTCAATAGAGTACAATACCTCAGCTACAGAATGGCAAAAACAAAAATAATGGACAATATCCAGTATTGGTGAGAATGCAGAAAAATCATAGCTCTCATACATAGATAGTAGAAGTGGGCATTGGCATCCCACATTGCAAAACCATATGGCAGTACCTACTATAGCTGGGTATACACATGCCCAATGGCTCAAAAATCATATTCCTAGCTTTATACCCAAGAGAAATAAGTGAATATCCACCATTCGCAACACGTACAAAAATATTAAAGGTCACATTATTTGCAATAGCATAAAACTAAGAACTCAAATTTCTATTAAAACATTCAATCAAAAACTGATTAACATTTTCTTCAAGTCAATGGCACAGTGGTTAAAGCACTCCTAACCAATAGATTGGCAGTTCGAAACCACCAACAGTTCTGCCAGAGAAAGACATGGTAGTTTGCTTCTGTAGTTTTACAGCCTTTGAAACTCTACAGGGTCACTGCGAGTTGAAATTGACAGAGTGGCAGTGGATGCATTAGAATCAGGATATGTTGGGCTTTGTTGTTGTTAGGTGCCATTGAGTTGGTTCTGGCTCATAGCCACCCCATGTACAACCTAACAAAACACTGCCCGGTCCTGCACTATTCTCAAAATCATTGTGCTTATCCTATTGTTGTAACCACTGTGTCAATCTATCTTGTTGAGGGTCTTCCTTTCTTTCACAGACCCTCTGCTTTGCCAAGCATGTGTCTTTCTCCAGGGACTGACTTCTCCTGACAACATGTCCAATGTATGTGAGATGTAGTGTCTCCACCCCTCCTTCTAAGGAGCATTCTGGTAGTACTTCTTCCAAGACAGGTTTATTCTTTCTTTTGGCAGTCCATGGTATATATAATATTTTTTGCCAACTCCACAATTCAAAGGTGTCAATTCTTCTTTAGTATTGTTCACTCTTTGTTCAGCTTTCACATGCATATGAGGCGATTGAAAACACCATGGCTTGGGTCAGGCACACCTTAGTCTTCCAGGTGACATCATTGTTTTTCAACACTTTAAAGAGTTCTTCTGCAGCGTATTTTCCCAATGCAATGCCTCTTTTGATTTCTTGACTGTTGTTTCCATGGATGCAGATTGTTGATCCAAGTAATATGAATTCCTGACAACTTCAAACTTTTCTCCATTTATCATGATATTGCTTATTGGTCCAGTTGTGAAGAGTTTGGTTTTCTTTATGTTGAGGTGTAATGCGTACTGCCAGCTGTGGTTTTTGATCTTCATCAGTAAGTGCTTCAAGTCCTCTTCACTTTGGGCAAGCAAGGTTGTGTCATCTGCATATCAAAGGTTATTAATGACTCCTCCAACTCTGATGCCCCATTCTTCTTCATATAGTCCAGGTTCTCGGATTATTTGCTCAGCATACACATTAAATAGGTATGATGAAAGGTTACAACCCTGAGGCACACCTTTCCTGACTTCAAATCACACAGTATCCTTTTGTTCTGTTTGAATGACTGCCTCTTGATCTGTGTACAGGTTCCTCATGAGCACAATTAAGTGTTCTGGAATTCCCATTCTTCACAAAGTTATCCATAATTTATTACGATCCACACAGTCAAATGTATTTGCATAGTCCATAAAACACAGGTAAGTATCTTTTTGGTATTCTCTGCTTTTAGCCAGGGTCCATCTGACATCAGCAATGTTCTCCCTCATTCCAGTTCATCTTCTGAATCTGGATTGAATTTCTTGCAGTTCCTTGTTGTTATACTGCTACAGCCACTTTTGAATGATCTTTAGCAAAATTTTACTTGTGTGTGATATTAAAGATACTGTTCAATAGTTTCTGTATTTGGTGGGATTGCCTTTCTTGGAAATAGATATGTTTTGTTCATCTAGTGCTGATATAACAGAAATACCACAAGTGAGTGACTTTAACAAAAATAAATTTATTTTCACACCATCTAGTAGGCTAGAAGTCCAAATTCAGGGTGTTGGCTCCAAGGAAGTCTTTCTCTGACAGCTTTGGAGGAAGGTTGCTGTCATCAATCTTCACCTGGACTAGGAGCTTCTCTGCACAAGGACCGGAATTCAAAGGATATACTCTGCTCCTGGCACTGCTGTCTTGGTGGTATGAGGTCCCCAATTCTCTGCTTGCTTTCCTTTCCTTTTATCTCTTGAAAGATAAAAGGTGGTATAGGCCTCAGGGAAACTCCCTTTATATTGGATCAGGGATGTGACCTGAGTAAGGATGTTACATTCCTCCCTAATCCTCTTTAACCACAGGCAGAGATTATGATCCAAAAATCATGAAATGGAGGACAACCACACAATATTGGGAATCATGGTCTGACCAAGTTGACACATATTTTGGGGGCACACAATTCAATCCATGACAGGGCATAAATATGGCTCTTTTCCAGTCAGTTGGCCAGGTAATTTTTTTAGGTTTTGGAGACCATAAACTTTGTGTTACAGCCATTTACATCTGCCCTTGTATTGATAAAACCAGCCATAGGCAATGATACATAAATGAATGAGGGGATCAATTAAGCCTTATAGGTCATAGTTTGCTTACCCTTGAACTGGATTAGATAAATAACATATGGTATGTTTGTACATTCCCCCAAGTGTCTGTCAGTTTGTCGTACTGTGGGGGCTTGTGTGTTGCTGTGATGCTGGAAACTATGCCACCAGCATTCAGATAACAGCAGGGTCAGCCATGGAGGACAGGTTTCAGCTAAGCTTCCAGACTAGGACAGACTAGGAAGAAGGGCCCAGTAGTCTACTTCTGAAAAGCATTAGCCAGTGAAAACCTTATGAATAGCAGCAGAACATTGTCTGACATAGTGCTGGAAGATGAGCCCCCCCAGGTTGGAAGGCACTCAAAAGATGGCTGGGGAAGAGCTACCTCCACAAAGTAGAGTCGACCTTAATGACGTGGATGGAGTCAAGCTTTCAGGACCTTTATTTGCTGATGTCGCACGACTCAAAATGAGAAGAAACAGCTGCAAACATCCATTAATAATCAGAACCTGGAATGTACGAAGTATGAATCTAGGAAAATTGGAAATCATCAAAAATGAAAAACAACACATAAACATCAATATCCTAGGCATTAGTGTGATGAAATGGACTGGTATTGGCCATTTTGAATTGGACAATCATATAGTCTACTATGCTGGGAATGACAACTTGAAGAAATACTATCTCTCTATCATCATTAGAAAGAACATTTCAAGATCTATTCTGAAGTACAACGCTGCCAGTGATAGGGTAATATCCATACACCTACAAGGAAGACCAATTAATATGACTCTTATTCAAATTTATGCACCAATCACTAGGGCCAAAGGTGAAGAAATAGAAGATTTTTATCAGCTGCTGCAGTGTGAAATTGATCGAATATGCAATCAAGATGCATTGATAATTACTGGCGATTGGAATGCAAAAGTTAGAAACAAAGAAGAAGGATCAGTAGTTGGAAAATATGGCCTTGGTGATAGAAACAATGCCGGAGATCGAATGATAGAATTTTGCAAGACCAATGACTTCTTCATTGCAAATACTTTCTTTCACCAATGTAAACGGTGACTATACACATGGACCTCGCAAGATGGAACACACAGAAATCAAATTGACTACCTCTGTGGAAAGCTCAATATCATCAGTCAGAACAAGGCCAGGGGCTGACTACGGAACAGAGCATCAATTGCTCATATGCTAGTTCAAGGTGAAACTGAAGAAAATCAGAGCAAGTCCATGAGAGCCAAAATATGACCTTGAGTATATCCCACCTGAATTTAGAGACCATCTCAAGAACAGATTTGATGCATTGAACACTAGTGACCAAAGACCAGACAAGTTGTGAAATGACATCAAGGACACCATCCATGAAGAAAGCAAGAGGTCACTGAAAAGACAGGAAAGAAAGACCAAGATGGATGTCAGAGGGAGACTCTGAAACTTGCTCTTGAGCATCGAGCAGCTAAAGCAAAAGGAAGAATTGATGAAGTAAGAGAACCGAATAGAACATTTCAAAGGAACTCTCGAGAAGACAAAGTGAAGTATTCTAATGACATGTGCAAAGAGCTGAAGATGGAAAACCAAAAGGGAAAAACACACTCGGTGTTTCTCAAGCTGAAAGAACTGAAGAAAAAAAATCAAGCCTCAAGTTGCAATAGTGAAGGATTCTATGAGGAAAATATTAAACGATGCAGGAAACATCAAAAGAAGATAGAAGGAATACACAGAGTCATTATACCAAAAAGAATTAGTTGGTATTCAACCATTTCAAGAGGTGGCATATGATCAGGAACTGATGGTACTGAAGGAAGAAGTCCAAGCTGTTCTGAAGGCATTGGCTAAAACAAGGCTCCAGGAATTGATGGAATATCAATTGAGATGTTTCAACAAACAGATGCAGCACTGGAGGTGCTCACTCGTCCATGCCAAGAAATATGGAAGACAGCTTCCTGGCCAACTGACTGGAAAAGATCCATATTTATGCCTATTCCCAAGAAGGGTGATCCAACCGAATGTGGAAATTATAGAACAATATCATTAATATCACACGCAAGCAAAATTTTGCTGAAGATCATTCAAAAACGGCTGCAGCAGTATGTCAACAGGGAACTGCCAGAAATTCAGGCCAATTTCAGAAGAGGATGTGGAACCAGGGATACTGTTGCTGATGTCAGATGGATCCTGGCTGAAAGCAGAGAATACCAGAAGGATGTTTACCTGTGTTTTATTGACTATGCAAAGGCATCCGACTGTGTGGATCATAACAAACTATGGATAACACTGGGAAGAACGGGAATTCCAGAACACTTAATTGTGCTCGTGAGGAACCTTTACATAGATCAAGAGGCAGTTGTTCGGACAGAACAAGGGGATACTGATTGGTTTAAAGTCAGGAAAGCTGTGCGTCAGGGTTGTACTCTTTTCACCATACCTATTTAATCTGTATGCTGAACAAAGAATATGAGAAGCTGGTCTGTATGAAGAAGAACGGGGCGTCAGAATCGGAGGAAGACTCGTTAACAACCTGTGTTATGCAGATGACACAACCTTGCTTGCTGAAAGTGAAGAGGACTTGAAGCACCTACTAATGAAGATCAAAGACCATAGCCTTCAGTATGGATTACACCTCAACATAAAGAAAACAAAAATCCTCACAACTGGACCAATGAACAACATCATGATAAACGGAGAAAAGATTGAAGTTGTCAAGGATTTCATTTTACTTGGATCCACAATCAACAGCCATGGAAGCAGCAATCAAGAAATCAAAAGACACATTGCATTGGGTAAATCTGTTGCAAAGGGACTCTTCAAAGTGCTGAAGAGCAAAGATGTCACCCTGAAGACTAAGGTGCTCCTGACCCAAGGCATGGTATTTTCAATCACATCATATATATGTGAAAGCTGGACAATGAATAAGGAAGACCGAAGAAGAGTCGATGCCTTTGAATTTTGGTGCTGACGAAGAATATTGAATATACCATGGACTGCCAAAAGAACAAACAAACCTGTTTTGGAGGAAGTGCGGCCAGAATGCTCCTTAGAGGCAAGGATGGCGAGACTGTGTCTTACACACTTTGGAGATGTTGTCAGGAGGGATGAATCCCTGGAAAATGACATAATGCTTGGCAGAGTACAGGGTCAGCGGAAAAGAGGAAGACCCTCAGCAAGGTCGATTGACAGTGGCTGTAACAATGAGCTCAAGGAGAACAGCGATTGTAAGGATGGCCCAGGGCTGGGCAGTGTTTCGTTCTGTTGTGCATAGGGTCACTATGAGTCAGAACCAACTTGACGGCACCTAACAACAAGAACAACAACATGTTTGTACATTAAAATATTACTCAGAAGTGAGAATGAATGAACTACTGCCAATCACAACATGGAGAAATCTCAGAATCATATTGATGAACGAAATAAACTAGAAATAAAAGTGCAAACACTGTATGATTTCACTTCTAAATAGTTCAAAAACATACAAAACGAATCTACTATATTGGATATCGTTATTTTATGGGGCCCATGGACAGTCTCCAAAAAGCGGATAATTTTGTGTTTTTTGATCTGTGTTCTCACTTCAGGGACATTTCTGAAAATGCATTTGCTGTACAATTTATTACTTGAGAATTTTTATATGCATATTATACCTTAGTTGGTATTATATAGTGTATTCATTATGAGATTGTAAACAACAGAATATCATTATTACCTTTTACATCTCTAGCAATTTCTTGCACACAGTAAGTTTTCACATTAAAAAAATTTTTATTTCTTTTTAATTATGTTTGTAAAATTAGTCAATTGTACAGCTTTCATAGACTATTTCAGTAAATAATGATCCTTTATGTTACTAAAAATGTGCTACCTGGATAAGAACAGTAACGTTCTTATAAACTAACAAGCTCTGCTAGTCTTATTTCCAGCACCAGGGAGGCTGAATGACTCTGGTTCACTTTGGGGCCAGTATCCTGCACTCAATTTATCTCATTACAGCCGTACTTCACTGCCAGACAACTGTTCTTTGATGTTCATAAGTAGACAGTTACTTACATAGTATGTTAAGGGTACTCGTGACACCAGGGAAACTGTTTAGTTACAGCTTTAAATTCCACTCAAATCTTTTTATCTTGTGTGTATATGATGCTTTAATTCGATGTTTTGAATTCCATTCAAATATTTTTTCTAATGAAGAATTGTTTGCATACCAAATGATCGTTGCCACGGGATAGATTACTTAAATCAATGTATATAAATAAAAAGGAATGCAATATTATTCATAATACTTATTTACACACAAAGTGGGTTCATTCTGAAGTCATTTTTGTTTAAATTTTTTTTTTTTTTAATCTGGTAGTTTCTGTAACAAAACGTGGTTATCCCCGGGTAGTAAGATTTTGGTTAGTTTTTTCTGTCTTTAAACAATTCTTTATTTTGTGCATTTTATTTTAAAGGGAAAGTGTTGGGGTGTGTGTGTGTGTAGTGTGTGGGTATGTGCAAGTTTGTAGTACATATCATGAAATTAAAACATAATGCTTGTATAGGAAGTGGTGAGCAAGAAATAATGAATGACGGTTGACTAGAGATTGCTTAAGTATTATTTTATCAGGTATAATAGTGGATGTCAAAATAGATAGAAACAAAACAATAATGGGGAATAAGTTGGATTTATTTTTAACCACCCAACCTGTATGAAATAACAGGTGATAAATCATGTAATTATATCAGTCACATATTCCTATGAGACAAACTTTTGAACACCCAGAGACCAGACACAAAGGTAGTTATATAATCTCAGTCATCAAAAGACAACACTGAAGGTCCACACAGAGACAGCTGCATCTAAGGGATAAGTCACTAGCTCTAGATCAGGTACTAGTATTTACTGTTGTTGCTGTTCGTTTCTTTTTTTAATTAACTTTTTATGTTTCTTTTTCCTCTTGCCACTATAATTTTATTTATAAAACCAGGGGAGGTTATGGTTCTTTGCATAAGCTTTTATTTTAATTAAATATGTTAACATCCCTAGATAACAGAACATACAACAAAATGCAAGAAGTAATTGGAGTGGTGGTCAGAATTGTTTTTATTATTACTATTATTTTTAATCTTTTAATTAAATTTTCTGCATTTTAAAAATGTTCCTTCCCTGGGAAGGAAAACATTTCTAAAGATGTGTCTACAGGGATATTTAAATGAGTTCATGTCAAGGTTTTGGAGACCTACACTTTGTTTTTGTTTGTTTGTTTTGTTTTTTTATTGTGCTTTAAGTGAAAGTTTACAAACCAAGTCAGTCTCTCATACAAAAATTTGTACCTACCTTGCTATGTACTTCTAGTTGTTCTTCCACTAATGAGACAGCAAACTCCTTCTCTCCACCCTGTATTCCCCGTGTCCTTTCAGCCAGCTTCTGTCCCCCCTCTGCCTTCTCATCTCCCCTCCAGACAGAAGCTGCCCACATAGTCTCATGTGTCCACATGAGCCAAGAAGCTCACTCCTTACCAGCATCATTTTCTATCCCATAGTCCAGTCCAGTCCCTGTCTGAAGAGTTGGTTTTGGGGATGGTTCCAGTCTTGGGCCAACAGAAGATCTGGTGACCATGACCTCTGGGGTCCCTCTAATCTCAGTCAGACTATTAAGTCTGGTTTTTTATGAGAATTTGAGGTGTGCACCCCACTGCTTTCCTGTTCCATCAGGGATTCTCTGTTGTGTTCCCTGTCAGGGCAGTCATCAGTTGTAGCCAGGCACCATCTAGTACTTCTGGTCTCAGGCTAATGTAATCTCTGATTCATGTGGCCCTTTCTGTCTCTTGTTAGAGCTCTGTACTTTGATCACTAGGTCATTATTCAGATGTCATCCATTTCACAATCCCCCTTTTTTAAATCTATCTTCATTCCATTTTTTTTTAATCCCCACAGAGCAGGAGGTACACGTATGATATAATATATGATAAAATTGATTTCAGTAAAACATAACAGTAGGACCCAAAATTCAGTTGTACTCCCAAGTTCCACAACATCTTCTTAACCAAGGGCAAGCGGATTTCAAAGGTATTGAAGAGAAAGAACAACACAATATTATAAGTTCTGGAAATTGAGAAGGAGAACACAAATCAGACATGACTTTGAGGTTATGAGAGTTGATCGAACATGTATTACTATCACAGGTCTTACACATGTAATCTGTTTGTGAATAGAGACCATTAGTTCTTGTAGGTTGCTTTAGAGGGACAACACAGGAAACCATACTCCCTTTCAGGCTTCTCTGCCACTTGTGTTAACAGCACCCTTACGATTAGTTTCAAAATGCTCTTCATATGTCCCTTGAGCAACAGAAATTTGCTGAAGGGAGCATGGTTAGCCCTGGCATATCTTTGTCTATTCACTTCAGCCTATTGCTCATGGGGACCCCGGTAGTGCAATGGTTAAAAGCTATGGCTGCTAACCAAAAGGTCGGCAGTTTGAATCCACCAGCCTCTCTTTGGAAACTCTATAGGGCAGTTCTACTCTGTCCCACAGGGTTGCTATGAATTGAAATCAACTTGACAGCAAAGAGTTTTTTGTTTTTGTTTTTTTTTCTTATTGCTCATGAAGATCTTTCAACCCCCTTTTCTAGAAACCACTACCTGTTCTACTCTGGCAGGTCCTGATTCACAGACTATGTCCACCGCATGGACAATGGGATGCAGTTTTGTTTGTTGAGTCTGGATAGGACCTGAGGGGTTAATGGGATAAAAACGGGAATGTTTTATCCAAAACCTGCTACAGCTCTATCTGCTCTACAATCTGTGATGATCTGAGTGAAAAAATAAAGGACTATTTTAAGTACCTGAACTGCTCACTTAAATATGCTTCCCTGTTACTGAGTCCAACTACAAAATTGGGGAAAAAAAGAGCTTCTTATCAGGTGATGTGGATTAGCTGGACCAATTAATTGTAAGAATCATGACCCTAAATTCTCAAATTATCAATTTCTTAATCCACACAATAAAAATATTAAGAATGTCATGAATACTATGTAGGTGTGTGGAAATAACATGATTTAATTAGAATGAAAGTGTCCTGCAAACTCTGAATAAAACCAAACCAAGCCATTGCTGTTGAGTCAGTCTGACTCATAGTGACTCCAAGTGTTGTAGAGTAGAACTGTGTTCCATAGGGTTTTCTTGGCTGTAAACTTTATGGAAGCAGATTGCCAGGCCTTTCTCCCAAGGTGCCAATCCCTAAGTTAATAGTGCAGTACTTACCCCTTTATGCCACCCAAGGACCTTGCAAATTCTGTACGGAGCTATAAAAATGTAAAAGGCAGTATTGCCATTATTATTTAGTAGATTTGTATATCAATGTGTATATTTCCAGTTGGGTCAATTGACTTGGAGCAATCCTAGTATTCTTTCTTTACTTATTTTTAATTACCAAAACTGAGAAAGGACCCGAGGTTAAACTGTGAAGACAGTAAGATGATGCTAACCTTTCACTTCCATTTCCTTCTTTCAGGGGTTTCATAAATCTAAGTGATGGCTGCTGAGAACCACACTTTCTTTGCTGACTTCATATTCTTAGGGTTTTTTGACAGAAAGGGTGTGCAACAGGGGCTCTTTGTACTCTTTCTCCTGGTTTATGGCATAACCGTGATTGCAAATCTAGGGATGATCCTACTGATCAAGATAGACTCCAGACTTCACACACCCATGTATTACTTCCTGAGCAATCTGTCTTTCTGTGATGTCTGCTACTCCTCCACTGTCTCTCCCAAGATGCTGGCTGATTTCTTATCTGAGCAAAAAAGGATTTCATATAACTTATGTGCCACTCAGATGTATTTTTTTGGGACCTTTGCTGATGTGGAATGTCTCATTTTGGCTGCCATGGCCTATGACCGTTACGTAGCCATTTGTAATCCACTTCTTTATACAATTGCCATGTCCAGGAGGGTCTATACCCAACTAGTGGCTGGTGTTTACATTGTGGGGCTGGTGGATTCAGCAATCCACACTTGCTTCACATTTCGACTGTCCTTCTGCAAGTCCAATGTTATCCATCACTTTTTCTGTGACATCCCACCTTTGCTAGCCCTCTCCTGCTCAGATACATCCATCAATGAGATAGTGATGTTCGCTTTTATTGGTTGTGTTGTAGGGTGCAGCATCGTAACCGTTCTTCTCTCCTATAGCTCTATCATAACTACCATCTTTAGAATGAACTCAACTGAGGGGAGACGCAAAGCCTTTTCCACATGTGCCTCCCACTTAACTGCTGTGGCTATATTCCATGGTACACTCCTGTTCATGTATTTCCGACCAAGTTCAAGTTACTCAATGGACACTGACAAAATAGCCTCTGTCTTCTACACAGTCGTGCTCCCTGCGTTAAACCCACTGATCTATAGCCTGAGGAATAAGTATGTGAAAGATGCCCTGAAAAAAACAATAAGCATTAAATTATGTTCTGGGTGAAACTGCGTTTTCAACCCAGAAGTATTTATGTAAAGATTCTCCGAGCTAAAGTTGAAGGACTTTGACATAAGTGCCTGCAGTTTCACCAATACACTCTTGTAGGTTTTTTTGTTGTTGTTGTTAGTGATTTTGCGCCTAAGCTGAGTATTAAAAAAACAAAACAAAACAAAAAAACCATGATTAAGTTGATTCCAACTCATAGCTACCCCACAGGGTTTCCAAGGCTGTAAATCTCTGCAGAAACTGACTGCTACGTTTTTTTCCTGGTGGATCAGCTGGTGGTTTTGGAAGGCAGACCTCGGGGCCAGCAGTCGATGGCTTTAACCATTGCATCACCAGGACTCCAACTGCGCGTAAGGAGCTTTTACTATTGGTCTTATTCTTCTCTCCAGAGTAAGAAAGAGTAGTAATGGTTTAACTTTGCTATTATGCAGAAGGAGCTCCTCTATTCTGTGCCCATGAGTATGCCTGAGTGAGATATCATGGGTTATAGCAGCATAGCTTCTAACACCAATTCAACATACCCTCATTAAAAAAATTAGGAGTCAATTATTTTTTAAAATGAGTCTAATGAATATAAGGAGGCCTGGTACACAGTGGTTAAAGCAATCGACTGATAATTGAAAGGTCAGTCGTTCGAAACCACCAGTGGTTATGCAGGAGAAAGATGTGGCAGTTGGCTTCCATAGAGATTTATAGCCTTGGAAACTGTATGGAGTCACCATCAGTCAGAATCAACTTGATGGCAGTGGATTTGGGTTAATAAATACAGTTGCTCAGCCAGAAGGAAGTTTTCATGAATCAAAAGTAGCCTTATTTGTAACCTTCCTATCTATTAGCATGGCCCCCGGAAATGTTGCATCATAACACGTAGATGTAGATAATCCATATGGGTAAATCTGCTGCAATAGATTTAAAGTTTCACAAAGGCAAGATCCTTCTGTCTTGTTCACCATTATTTTTGCATAGCTATTCTTTTTTTTTATTCTCAATACTAGGCTCCAAAATGTCCATCAAAAATACTTACTGAATAAATACATCAGTGCTTCCCTGGCAAAACTGATACAAATTTTGTCCTTCTATATACAAGTAGAACATCTATCCTTTAATTTTGTTTTAGCACATTCACTTTACATGAAATATGTCTGCACCTCTTATCATTTGGCCTTGTCTAAAATAAGAAATCAGGGACAGGGCTCATTTGACATAAAAACCATCTCAGGCCCTTCATTCCTCATTGCTGTTGCTATTGCTAGTTGTCTTCGAATTGATTCTGACTCATGGTGACCCCATGTATGCAGAGTAGAACCGCTGCATGAATTTTCAAAGCCATGACATTTCAGAAGCCAATGGCCAGGCCTGTCTTCCAAGGCACTTCTGAGTTGGTTCAAACTGCCAGCCTTTCAGTTAGTAGTTGAGAGCTTCACTGTTTGTGTCCCCAGGGGACCCCTCCATTCTTCCTTAACCTGCAGCAATAGTATCAGCAGATGTCCTCAGGATCAGTGGTTCATGGTTTATATTGCACCTTCCAGCCTGAGAATCAAACTGCAGGTTTTTTCTTGCTCTCACTCTGGGGATTAGATGTGGTGATGTGGTACTATTGAGAGTGGTATGTGAACTTCAAGAATGGAAGTTAAGTGTGAAGGGCCTGGACCTTCTCTAAAGGCCACTGCAAAAGGTACTCTGTCTCCCCTGATGTGTCCATGGCATTATACATGGCATTAAAATATAAACAGCGGAAATACCCAGTTACACATTTTAAGTTGCAAAGGAAGAGTTATTAATGTGAAAATATGTGCAGTGGGGAAAATACAAATAAATAAATAAATAAAGGTTAAGACCGTATTTATATTACTATTCCATTTATAATAATTAAATTGTCTTTATGCATATCTGTGAAATAAACTGAAACCCTATTTTGAGCAAAAATTTGATACCCACCCACTGCTGTCGAGATTTTAATAGTAGTTTTAAAAGCAGTGTGGAGACTTAGTCTGACCTCTTCTCACTTCATAAGAGGGAAGGAGAATCGAGATCAACAGCCCAAGGCTGATTCCTATGAGATGGAGGTCTGACATGTCTCCTCTCTTGTCATCTTTACCAAATCTGACACCCACAATCCCTCCCACAGCACTGTCTGCTTCTCTGCTGGGTTCAATAATTCACTGCAAGGCCACACAGAACTCATAGACAATACTCACAATTATGGGGTTCATTAGGGGAGTACAGGTTACAATTCAATCTCAGGAACACTCAAGGGTACAGTTCTTCCGTCAGAACAGCCTCTTCCCAGCTGTGCTCACAGGCATGCCTCTCCCTTGCCCTAGGGCTCTGCACAAAGGCACTGAGCTTTTTCTCTTGGTGGGCCAGGAAGCCCACCTCACCTTTTCCAGCTGCCAGGTCTCTGCTGGGTCTCACCTGCCACTGCTTCTCAGCACCTTCAGGGTTACAGATCACTGTCTCTCTGAGCCTCCTTCTCCCAAGAGCTTCTCAGCCCAGGGATACTGGGTCCAAAGGACATGCTGGCTTCTAGCTGTTCTTCCTTGATGGTGGCGGTATTCTTTCTTTCCGGCATCTGGGGAGGCTTATTTCAAGCAGACCTGGATAACTAAACTGACCAATCCCTTTGGTGGGCCACAATTAGCATATCTGCATGGTCCTTCCCAATCACTTAGGTGAAAGTTACAAGACTATGGCTAGAAAGGCCACACAGAAGTGATCCATCACATTGCAGTGGTCATCTCTAAGGGATTGGAAGATATCGTGTAAAATAATTTTTTTCTTTTATATATCAGTGTACTTGAAAAAATCCATAAAACATACGTATTGCATTAAGAATGAGAAAAAAAATAAACTTGTTTTATAATAGCAGTTTATGTACGGACATTATTTATGAGTATGCACACGTGTGTGTGTGTGTGTGTATGTAACCATGTGTAGATATGTGAGTCTGTATAATTGACATATTTACAAATTCATTAAAACCAATTTATTCCAAATAAAGTATTTCTTGTAATTTGTTAATCATTTACTTCATAGACAGAATTTCTTAATTATACAATTATGAATTGTTTTGGAATAATCCTGTCATCTTTTCCAGTGACTTAATTGAGTTAATTGCATATGCTGTTCTCATTGTAAGCAATTAACAATTAATCCAGTTATGAAAAACATGACACAATTTCAGGTGCCCAGGTGTACACATTTTATTTTAGGTTTTTGTTAAGAAGGAAACATGAAGACATTCTCTCCTGGATCTGAGACTACAGAGCAGTAATTTACAAGAGGTCTTTCATTTAGATCTTGCCTAATTTTATACATTCCTTTAGTGTATAAAATGAGCTGAGTGTTTTTTACTTTAAAAATTATAGAGATGAAATAATTCATTGAAAATGATATTCCACATGCTATTTGTTTCGCGTTGCTTATTAGACAGGTTTTGAAAACAAATAAAATTATTTGATAATCTCTTAAATATGTGTTTTCCTCTATAATCTCAAATACTTTAATTGGTGCTCATAGAATAATTTATATTATTTATCAGGACACCACAATTACTGTCCAATCCTTTCCAAACTCAATGTTTTCTATTAGAATAATGTATTAGTTAACAATATCCTCATCTATGAAATTAGGCCTACTCATGTTATCAAAAATTGGTTTTCACCACCACCTTTCAGCAATATGTATAAGGAAAAATATATCCTTTATTATTATTATTATTTATCCTTTTCATTGAAGGCACTGATTTACATATGGGTAGAAAACCAGAATTTTTAAAATTTTGCTCGATTATTTTTGTTTTAAGAAAATTATCAAGATGAGAGTTTAAGATAAGAACTTGAACTTTGAAGTAAGACGGACCTAGAAGTTCATAAACTACCATTTACTTGTTAGCTGTATGACCTTTCTCAGGTTACTTAACCCTGCTAGGCCTCAGTTTCTTCACCTGCTTAGCAGGGATTAAAAACCATATATATCACTGGGTATATCACTGTCATAAGTGTGCCTGACATTATTAAAAGGTTTGAAAATTCAGAAACAAATATTTATTTTTAAAGAGAGTTCACACAACTACCTAAGTTTGATCAAGAAAATTCCTAAGGTGATAAAAAAAAAAAGCCCTTAATAACTAGCTCCCCAGCCAGCGGCTGAAACTTGATATGACTGAACACTGGGGGCAGGGGATGCTATTCATTGCATTATCTCAAACAGTGAGTCTCCAAGCCCCATCTTTCGACCCTCTTTAGAACCTGCTCACCCTGTCTGGGAGACCCCAGTTGTAGATCCTAACCTCAAAATTCACATGTGTGTAGCTTTCTCCCCAGCCACCTTAAGGCATGTTCTTCAAACCTGCCTTACTCCTTGTTATTGCTTAGTAGAGGTTTCTTCATGGCTACCAATTTTGGTCACAACATTCCCATGTTCCATCGCCAGCTACCTGCAACCATACTACTGATCTAAGGCCCACACTTCTTATACCCAAGAAGCGAGTTTGGATATTTAATGTCAGAGTACTTGATTTTACATTATCCTTTATGACCCTATCTCCAGGGCCATGGCCAAATGGGCACACATAGCTGCACTTGGATCGCTAGCTACTAATTATGATTCTCCCACGCCTTTCAGACAGCATTCCCTGCTCAGTATTTAGAAAGAAGCACTTGATTCTCAACAGCCTTGAATCACAATGCACAAAACTCTTCACTGTTGAAAACATACAGTGTCCAGGGCCCTGTCCCACCAGTAATCTACATGGACAAACCCCTTCTTGTGAAAATAAATCCCACCTCAGTGAATCAAACTGTGGTCTAGATTTAGAACCCAACACACATTGCCATTGTCAGAAGGTATTGTTCTCTTGGTCATCCTCTTTCCTATGCCTCAATCTTACCTTTGGCTATAGCACTTTTTTTAGATTTTACAGCCTTCTCCATGGGTCATGCCCCAGTTGCAGACCAGGTTATCGTTCTGCCATTAGTGGGCTCCAAGTCTTACCTCTGTCTGCCAGAGCCCAACTTCTCTCAGATTGTTCAGCTTGGTGCTTACCAATATAGATTCCAGACTGAATATGTTGTTGATGAAATAGTCTATGAATTAGATTTTAATCTAGTCAACTTTGTTTTTTTAAGCCACCATACTGAAAAACATTCTTTAATAGTTATTTGTGTATATACTGCCACTCTAGAGAAAAAAAAACAAAAATACTGGAAAGAAAATACGGCACTGGGTTTTTTTTGGGGGGGGGAGTTAGAGGCATATATTCAATATGAAAAACAATCAACAGTAAAATTAATTAGGGCTTTTTCATAAAAATTCATTCAATAATTACACTGGGGAAGATACCATGGTAGAGGCAAGGGATCAAATAATGAGTAAGGAATTAATGAATAAGTCTAATAGAGTTATAGAACACAGTCACAAGTAGCTTCACGGTAAGATAGGAATTGATGAGAGTGTTAAAAGAAGCACACTCAAGATTCGAGTGGCATTCAGATTGTAAGTTATCATCTGTAATTGAAGGGTGATTCAGAAAAAAATCATGTAAGGTTTAAATTAGAGCAGGACTTTTTTAGAGTGAGTAGGATTTGAACAGCTAAGCTACCATGTGCACTTATTTACATGGGGATAAAAATAAGTTGAAAAAGAGTCTCAATGATTTGTATTCATTTATGTTCACAAAAGAGGTAGTTACAGTATGTCATTGACTTATCCCATATGGGGAACAATCATGGTGTGAGATTAGGATGGAAAGAAAGCTTGGAATATAGGAAATAAAATGAAGGGCAAATCTTATCCAGAAATAAATATTACAAAAGTCAACTTTAAAATGGTAGAGATAGACATAATATATAAAAATCATGTGAGAGGGCCAGTTCTGATGTTAAGTCCTGGCCACATTCTATGGCCGAGTATTTATTACCTGCAACTTGGGAGAACATCCATATTAAACTTTCATCTCCAGCATTCCAACCATAGGCCAAGAAACATATATTGCTGAAAGGTTTCAAGTCTTATTTCATCCTTTCCTAAGAAAGCAATTTTCAACTGATAAGTTTTCTAAAGGCATTTTTGACATCTTTGTTCCTTAGACTGTAAATCAGGGGATTCAACATAGGTACAATCAATGTATAGAACACAGAGGTCACTTTGTCGATATCCAGTGAATGACCTGTACCAGGGCGCAAATAAATGAAGATCAAGGTACCATGGTAGACAGTGACAACGATCAGGTGGGAAGCACAAGTGAGGAAACCTTTCTTTCTTCCCTCAGCAGAACTTATCTTGAGGAGAGCTGCTATGATGAAGACATATGAGAGAAGAACTGTTAGAAGACAGACAGCTTCAAACAAACTAGCAAAGACCACCAGAACTATGTCATGAATGTAGGTGTCTCTGCAGGACAGTGAAAATAGAGGAGAGACATCACAAAAGAAATGGTTAATTTCTTTGGAGCAGAAAGTGAGATGGAAGATGTTGTGGTGTGGATAATGGAGCTACGGTAATACTATCTCTCTATGTCCCATTGCAAGCTGGCAACAAATTCTCTTGGACATAATAACAGTATAAAGCAGTGGCTTGCAGATTGCTATGTACAGGTCATAAGCCATGGCAGCCAAGAGGAAAGATTCTCTATCAACCAAAGAAATGAAAAAATAGAGCTGTGCAGCACACCCATTGTAAGAAATTGTCTTCTTATCAGAAACCAAGTCCACCAGTAATTTGGGAGCAATGACAGAAAAGTAGCATGCATCTATGAGGGACAATATGCAGAGGAAAAAGTACATAGGTGTGTGCAGGTGGGAGCTGCTTGTGGTTAAAAAAAATCATCCCAAGGTTCCCCATGAGCATCACTGAGTAGATGGAAAAGAACACAGCAAAAAGAAGCCTCTGAAGTTCTGGGTGGTCACTAAATCCCAGGAGGAAGAACTCAGTCTTCACTGTGCCGTTCACTTTCTCCATCTCTTTGCAGTGCTTTGTGGATTCAGGAGCAGTGACAGATATAATGATGACAATGTGAATAACAACCCAGACATTGACTTAAAAAAAATGAAAGTGCCAGAATAAATAGAACAGCCATTCTAAAATCTACTGGGTCATCCTTATGGCACCTAGTCACACCTACAGTTAATCCAACAGAATGCATAGGTTTTCAAATATTTTAGCAGCAGAAGCTTATATAAAAAAGCCCAGAAGCTTATATATGTATATATATACACATATTTTAGCTAAACTGCCAACTGAGCCACTTCGTATTACTTAAAGCTATTTGTTCCCACATTAAACGGCACTACCCTCAAGCTAGTTGCTGACTCTAAACTTGGTATTCAGCCTTAATTTCTCTAACTCTGTCTTCCACCACTTTCTGTGCATCTAAAATTTCAAAACTAAACATCTCACCTCTGTCCAGTCCACTCAGTCAGGACTACCATATTAATCACTGCTTCTTTCATCTTTGCCTTTATCTGTTGCACAAGCCAGTTCATCAGCTGCTCCACCTCCAATCTTGTCTGATGCAATCTGTTCACCCCTCATTCACTGTCCTCCAGTCATGCAAACTCCCTGTAATGCACTACAATCTTACCTCCCTCAGCTGGGCCACTGCTTGTCTCTACAGTGTGTTGGTGGATCTAATAGAAATTTGCCGCCTATGGAATAATGTAGTCTCATATGCCTAGAGCTTGGTTACCAAAAGCGAACCTAAACCCTTTACTATCAAGCTAATTCTAACTCATTGCAACCAGGCCTATATTTTTGTGCAAAGGAAAAATTACACTATTATTTAGGTTGTCTCAGCCCTTTGCCGGAGAACAGCTCAGCAAACATAGAACAATAGGATTTGAGTTGACAATCACTCTCCTAGGCTGGTGTTTTGGTGAAGTTCTGTATGAGCTCTGTGCTTCAGGGCCTTTGCACATACAATTTCTTCTACCCAGAACATTATTCTTCCAACATCCTTTATTCTCCGAGCTCAGCTTAAATCCTGACTTTCAGCAAGGTCTCTACTGACCAACTCTAAGTAGTTCCTCCATTATTCTCCATCTCTCCATCCTAGTTATTCCCGTCATAGCACTTATCACAATTCGTAATTTTTTTATTATTCATCTATTTATTATACGTGTCCCTCCCTAGACTGTATGATTTCTGACAACATGAATGATGTCTTTAATTTTTTTTTAGTTTCCATCATTGTAGAATCAATGCCTTATATAATCCTGACCCATAGTAGACTCTCGATCAACAAAGATTAATAAATAAAGTTTAATTCTGAATACATAAACAGTGACAGATTGAATATACAAATAGGCATTGTCCAGACCATATATCACAATAGAACTCTGACCCACAACCTCTTCATCAAATAACCCAGGAAGCCAAATCAGAATGTTCTCAGTAATTGATCCAGAATTATGACCAAATTATGATTTTGTCGTTGTTTTGCTTGCTTTCCTGAATTTTGTCTGACTTCTGTTAAAAATCTAAATGTGCAGAGAAACATCAGAAATGTATATAACAGACTATATTTATTGTGAGTAAATACAGTTCTAATTGGGCAGCTTCAACCAGAAAGTATCGGAAAGGTGGTCCGAAGAGGGGACAGTGAAAGGGTTACATAGTGGCCTTTAGATATAGCACCACAGCATTCGTTCTTCAAGGCTTCAAGGATCAGGTGCATGAATCCTCAAGGTGGCCAGCTGTCAAGGATCCTAAGTACCTGGGTCTGGCAAGACAGTCCCCTGAAGGTCACTGTCTTGTTAATTTCTCAGGAGATAGCATCAAAGCACTTACAAGGTTTCAGGGTCAGTCAGTTGTAGAAACAAAGTCACTAAGGACATGCATACATCTCCCAGTCAGACCATTGAGTTCCTGCTTTTCCAAACTGGGTACACATAGATCATTCTCTAGGGGACCCAATGCCTAAGGCAAAATGATCTCTGCTAATCTGTTTATGAGGCTGTTTGACCTGAAGTTGGCTCCAGGAAAACCAGCTCCTTAAAGCCTTAAGTTTCAAAAGAACACTTAAGGGTGAATGACATGGGTGGGTCACTGGAACTCCATGAACACAGAAATGTAGATTGCAAGAGAACTAAAACAGTTTCTCACTTCTAATTAATGACAAAAGAGAAAAAGCCAAATAGACTCCCAAGACAATCAATTGCATAAAATGCCCCATTTCTAATAAGTCCAATTCCAGCTTTCCTACTTCAACAATCTCCAATCAGGGCATACTTTAAGCCTTCCCTTTTTCTCATGTAAACTTTCCCACTCCTCTGCCTGCCTTTGAGTTCCTGTCAAATACAAGTGATGGCAATGAACCACCTTGATATAGCAAACTGAATAAACAGGCTTTATTTGTCCCCAGTTGGATTGCTTTCATTTATTTCTACAACAGATAAAAACATTACTGTTCCAGGTGAAGATTTTTGGATAGAAGAGCAGAATTTCTGTATTTCTCATTTTCAGATGTAGTTTGACTCTGAGGAAAAAGGGATCCATTAGAACAGCTTGAAATCCACTGATAATATAGAAAGACCAAAGACTGAATTAGTAAGGTAAGTGCTGAATTCTTCCCCTGTCACACAGTAGCTGGGAATACTTGGGCAGTACAATTAATCTCTTAGTTTTAGTTTCTTCATCTATAATATGACAATGAGAGTACCTTTCTCATCAAGTTACAATGGTAAGTGTTAAACAAATTTCCATTAATGATCTCAATATTCTCACCATCTTGTTCCTTTACTGTTCAAAGTGGCAACATAGAAAGAAATTCTGGGTAGATCCAGACATCTATTTTATTTTATCCATATCCAATCTATGGAATGCAACTTGAGAAATGTTTATAATAACAAATTTATTATTTTTCAACTCAGGCATCTGCTTTAATTATATGCAAGGTGATTTCTATTCTTTCTACAGGGAATAACTGTAATAGATATTCAAATGGGCTCATCTATCCGTTCATCTGGGCTATTTCCACTTTTATTGCCCTTGCCTTAATTTACAACTCTGCAACTTGTAGACAATCACTAGCAATGCAAATGATACTGGTTCATGGAAAAGTATATTTTGTCCAGTGAACATGGATTTGATTTCCCTCCCCCCGTGGAAAAACACAGTTTTATATCTATTTGTAAATGTACTTGTGTATTCCGATGCATAAAAGTACGTCTCCTTAAATTTCCCTTTGTAGCATTTGTTATTCCATGCCATTTCCCCAATTTCTTAAAGGTTTTACTAAAGTTAAATATTTTTACTAAAACGTTGTATACATTTAGGGTAAATAAGCAGAGTGTAGCTATCAGAAGAGTTATTCTTTCACTAGACAGAACAAAGTATACATACAACAATGATCACGAAATCTGCAATATTGGTCGTTTCTTTTTCTACCTTGGTACAGTTTCTGACAAGCTAAGGTAGATTAATTCTGAGCAAGTGTCACATACTTCGCCTTAACATATTTTGATCTCATTATTTCCAAAGTAATTTCACATTTAATTCTCATAACTCTTTAAAATATGTTAACAAGTGAATATAAGACATGATCTTGTAGAACCCCATTCAGCCATAAAATTGTTTGATTCTGTTAAGAATACTTACCGGATTAATGACTTTCTATTACCCACCTTCTTACTACACTGTTGTCAATCTCAGTTCATTTTCTAGTGGGAAAATCAAGTATGACACTTAGAGACAAAAACATTCAGTTCGTTACAACATTTATCTGAACCCATTAGGGGTGTGCCTTCTGTGTTGCTGGAACCAGTTCTTGCCTCCCATAGGAAGGATTTGGTTCCTATGAGAATGCACAGCCTTTTTATGCTTGCTTTGTGACTTTTGAGGTCATCTTCCTGATCGGACATAAGTTCTCAGGGACGTACACTCTCATATCTAAATCCCAAATGGAAAAGACATATGAGCAATTAAACAGTTCTGATCAAAAGTTTTAATCAAAAGTTGGTTAAACACAAAATAAAATGAAGTGATATGTTTTTGTGTATCTTGAAAATGTCCAAAGAAACATGTCTTGGCTTCAGAGTGGTAGATTATTAAAATCAGCCTGAAACCAGAAGAACTAGATGATGCCAGGCTACCACCAATGACCACCCTGACAACGAACACAACAGACAATCCCTGACAGAGCAGGAGAAAAGTGGAGTGCAGAACTTAAATTCTACTAAAAAGACCAGACTTAATTGTCTGACTGAGATTGGAGGAACCCTGGAAGACAGGGTGCCCATGGGCTCTGTTAGGCCAAAACTAAAACCATCCCTGAAGCCAGTTTTTCAGACAAAGATTAGACTGGACTATAAGACATAAAATGATACTCCAGAAGAGTGTGCTTCTTAGCAAGTACATACATGAGACTAAATAGGCACCTCCTATCTGGAGACGAGATGAGAAAGGGACAGGAGCTGGTTGAACGGACATGGGAAATCCAGGGTGGGATGAGGAGTGTGCTGTCACATTATAGGAAGAGCAACTAGGATCACATAACAATGTATGCATGAATTTTTGTATGAGAAACTGACTTAAACTGTAAACTTTCAATTAAAGCACAAAAAAATAATTAAAATGAGGTCTAGAGAGAATGTGCTGTCTAATGAAGAAAAGTATGGCAGGAAAGATATATTTGATTTAGACAAAACAGCCTTGAATTTCACTTCAAGCTTTGTAAACACAGGGAAGTTCAATGTGAAAGGTTCCTATGAGAAGGCTGGAGCTGAAGTATATTGATCCACTAGTTCAGTGGTTCCAAGAATGGGTAATTTTTCTCCTCATGGAACATTTGACAATGCCTGCAGATAGCTTTGCTTGTCAGAATTCTCAGAGGTGGGTCAGGGAGGAGAGTAAGGGTGCTGTTTTCATCTAATAAGTAGAGGCCAGAAAGGCTGTCACATCCTACAGTTCCCAGGGCTGAACTCCATGGCAATGAATTGTCTGACCCAAAATGGCAAGATCACCAAGGTTGATAAACTGCTCCAGTTGGAGGTTGAAGGTGAACAATTTCCCTTACCTTTATCTTAAAATGCAAAATCGCTCAGATAATATAAGAAATCTCACCTCATTTAAAACATTTGAATTTCAAGGCAGTACTGTATTTTCATTTTAAATACAGCATAACTCCATATTTTTCACCTAACATGTGTTCATTTATTTAATTGAAATAATAAGTAACTGTGCCAGGGATACTGGAATATTTTCTAAATAGTTAACACATGATCTTTGCTCCAAATATAACTTTTTAGGATATGTTAGTAAGAGTGCTTTCTATGTGTGCCATGTCCTTGCAGTTTTATGATTTAGCATGTAAATAAACACACCTGGAGAAAGATGTTGTGAAGACAGAAGAGAGGTTTGAAGATGATGGCATTGAAGGTTGGAGTGATAGGGCCACAAGCCAAGCAAAACTGGAAGTCACCAAAAGCTGTGAGACAAGGAATTAATTCTTCCCATGAGCCCCTAGAGAGAGTTTGGCCCTGACAAAATCTTGATTTCAGCCCAATGATACTGATTTCAGATTTTTGATCTCCAGAACTAACATGAGAATAAATTTCTGTCCTTTCAAGTCATCAACATTGTGATAATCTGTTCAGGAGCCTCAGGAAATTAATACTATAGGTAAGATTTACAAATGTAAAAATGGTTAAAATAATTTCAAAAACAACATTAACAAAGACACCGAAACTTGAAAAAGATAAGGGGTCAAATACATGATTTACTTGTTTAATCAAGAATTAAAATGAAATACAGAGCATAAAGTATGGTGCAGCACAGAGCAAAAACCACAATAATAATGAATGCAACTAATTTACTAATCAAATATATTTATTATACCATATATAACACTAAGAATTTGAGATTCATTGTTCATTTAATTTCCGTGATAAAATTATGAGAAGTACCAACCATTTGTCCTCAACTTGACTCCGAATTTCAGCGACCCCATGTATGTCAGAGTAGAAATTTGTTTCATACAGTTTTTGATAGCTGACCTTTTCAGAAGCATGCCATTGGGCCTTTCTTCTGAGGCACACCTGGGTGGACTTCAGCTTCCAAACTCTTGGTATATAGCCAAGTTCCTTAACTGTTTGCACCACCCAGGAACTCATGAGACAAGTAGAATAATATTACATTCATTTTACAGGTAAGAATTTTTTTAAAAGGTGCAAAACTGCCAACATTGCAATAGAAAAAAGTAGAAAAAGAGAAAATGACTAAAAATTAATTCCTACAAATATCCAAAAACGTATGGGAAGCTCAGTCCAAGTTAAAAAACATATATATGCATATTTATTTATGTATGTATTATATGCTCAGAGCCCTGGTGCCACAGTGGTTAAGAGCTCAGCTGCTAACCAAAAGGTTAGCAGTTGGAATCCACCAGCCTCCCCTTGGGAACCCTATGGGGCAGTTGTACTCTGTCCTATAGAGTCGCTATGAGTCAGAATCGACTTGATGGTATCGGGTTTATATATATAAATACGAGACAAATGTATAGTTACTCCTCTGAAGAAAAGGAATTATTTAATTCAATAAGAATGGTTATATGCATTAAGGGCATTGTAAAGACATGTCTCATTATATGTACTTTGTTGGAAATACATTTGTGTAACCACAAATCAAAAAAATGAGGCTTAACAGTACCATCCCACAAACCCTATCAAAACACCCGGAGACTGGAGGATACAGCAAAGATGCCAGATACATTTGAAAAATGCTCTTATCTGGGAAATTTAAGAGTAGTCTAAAAGGTGAGTAGACAACAAAGACTCATGCATAGCAGCCTAGTTCACTAATGTCCTTCCCCGGTTTCCATTCATCCATTTCTACCAAAACTCAAACCCATCTTTAAAGGTTCCTTTTGAAACTTTAAGTCCAGCTAAGAAAATGGCCCCTTGGAAAGTAAGTTAAATCCCATCACTTTCCTGAGAGCTTCTTTCACATCCTTGTTCCTCAGGCTGTAGATCAGGGGGTTCAGCATGGGAATCACTGCAGTGTAGAACACCGCAGCTATCTTGTCTGTATCCGGAATGTTGCCTGAGCTGGGACTGCAATAAACGAAAAGAATTGTTACGTGAAAGACAACGATGGCTGTGAAGTGGGAAGCACAGGTGGAAAACGCTCTGCGCCTTCCCTCTGCAGAGCGCATTCTCAGGATGGTGATGAGAATAAACAAGTAGGAGGTGAGGATGACCACAATGGTGATGATCTCATTGGCAGTGGTCACAATGTACAAAAGCAATTCATTCATAGAGACATCAGAACAGGCAAGAGATAAGAGAGGGAGTAGATCACAGAAGTAGTGATTAATCATATTTGATCGATAGGACGGGATCTCAAGAGCTAAACACAAGTGCATCAGAGAACACACTGTTCCACACAGGTAGCAGCCAGACATCAGCTCCACACGGAGCTTCTGGGACATGATGACCATGTACAGCAGTGGGCTGCAGATGGCCACGAAGCGGTCGTAGGCCATCACAGCCAGCAAGTTAACCTCAGTGAGTCCATAAGCACAAAACAAATAGAATTGCACCATGCATTCCAGGAAAGAAATGGCTTTGTCCTTGTTTATGATATTGGCCAGCGTCTTAGGCACAATGATGGTGGAGTAACAGAAATCCACAAAGGATAAGTGGCTGAGGAAAAAGTACATGGGGGTGTGAAGCTGACTGCTGACCTGAATCAGTGCAATCATGCCCAAGTTGCCCACAACTGTGATGCCATAGATTAGAAGGAAAAACAGGAAGAGGAAGACTCTCAGCTCCGGGATGTCTGATAATCCCTGAAGGATGAACTCTGTCACCACGGTGCAGTTTTCCTCCACCATTTTCTGCTATGTTTCAGGTTTGGGAAAACAAATTAAATCTTTTGTCTTTCTCCTAGAAGAGAATAAGAGTTTCGTATCAGCTTCACAGAAACAGAATATTGATATGAAAAATAGTTTTTATGAGAAAACTATATATAAGAAAGATGCAATTGTCAAACCATTCAAAACGTGAATAACTTCTGTTGATCCCACCAATTAAAAGTAGTCATCAACCGAAGCCTTGAATGTTTCTCAGAATTTATCTGCATACAGATTGAGGTGACCTATTGACTTAGTGGCTTGATGGAATTTTGAAATAGATTCAATGTTATGCTTTACAGCTCCATAGAAATTAGCTCCTGTTCCCTGAAAACCTTAACGAGCTATATCCAGTTAGGACAACAGCTGTTGTGATCCTGTATAACACATTTTTTTTTTTTTTGTCTTTCAGTTTATCAGTAACATATTTGCAGTACAAGAGCTACATACTGTGTATATCCAATGCTATGGAATGTGACAAACTTCCTTGAGATCAGTGGCTTATAAAGACCTTTTTACATACGATATTATGCAGAATGAAAGAAGATAATTAGACTGTGGAATTCATAATCTTTTTACTTTATCTAATTAACCAAGTGATTTTGTTAATTACAAGGGTAATAGTCAATGCTAGCAACACTAACTGTCGTATAAACTTTTCCAGGAAGCATTTAAAAAGCAAATATCCCAAACATTAACATTAATCCAAAACAACAAAAAAAGTTAAATGATCTTTCTCATGGAAGAGAAATTTTATTCTTAGCCATGTATTGTAAGAAATGTTTAATTTTACTCTCTGCCCTCCCTCCTAGAGTCAGACAGGTGTGCTATGACAATTCAGCGAGGAAAGACAGGATTATCAACAAAATTTTGAAAAATCATGTTCAAAGCTACATTTCAGTGATGTTTATATTAAAAATAAGAAAATATTATGTATAAAAAACAGATAAATTGTTAAAAGTGCTATACAGCATGAGTATAATAGAAAATCACGATAGTGTTTGAAATTAAGTTTCAGACATAGTTAATTAAAGACAGGATAACTAATAGTATACCTGGGAACAGATGTAGCTGTTGATGTAGGTGTAGAGGTATGAATGGAGAGAGATGTTACATGTAATCAATTTAGTATCAGCCTACAATCCTGAAAACCACATATTTTATCCATGTTAAAAAAGAGGCAAATAAAAGTTTTCCAAAGTCCTCACAGAGTAGACTAGGGGGAGTGGTTATGTTACCTAGTCTATGCAAGTGGGAGCTGCAATCCGGACATTTTGCACAGAGCAAAAACATACAGAAGTTGAGGAATTTTACTCTCTGCCCTCCCTCCTGCATTCATAGATACATGTGCTATCATGATTGTGTGATACACAGCTTGGTATTTGGACTAATTTTAAAGAAATGGGGACAAATAGTTGTCCTGAAGTCATGGTTTGACCATCTACCTGATCGTAACTGCATACATACATACATACTTTCATACAACTCTTTGCCAACCCCTAAATTAAAGAGGAAAATAAACTTGGAAATGTTTCTTTCCAATCTAGGCTGATAGTATAAACTAGGTCATGGTAAAGTCAATCATTATTTGAAAAGAATTAAATCCTTTCCTGAGTAAAGATAACCAACAAGTCCATGTGTCCTCATACTAGCTGTGTGGGCACATTAATGTAACCCTCAGAATTAGGGTGACATTACGGAACATCTCAGTGGTCATCTTTACTAGATTTAATGAAGGAAATTTGTGTAAAAGAAGAAGGAAAGAGAAAGAAAAGGAGGAAAAAAGATTTACCATTTTGTTTACTGTGCATTCTAACACACATTATTGGATGTCACCCAGTGTTTGGTGTTACAGAGGAATTGTTCTAATTTCCAAACAAGTATCTCTTAATATTAAAGATGAAATTATCTTAAATAATAAGTACACAGGAAAAGGGTTCCTGTGTAAACACACTGTAATTAGAAGAGCAGAAGAGTGCTTATAACTATTATAGAAACTTATTACAGAGCTTATATTATTATGGAAGCTTGTAAGTCTTCCAAAAAAAAAAAAAAAGTCTTCTACATGATGAAAATGATTAGATATATTTTTAGAATATTTTCTAGTTCATAAAATGTATTCATTTCAATATTCAAGTAACTAGAGTCTGGTTCTAGCTAACAAACCTGGCTGGCAGGCATTTTTCCCTGGCCCCAAAGATGTCCTGCTAGCTATTATACAGAGTTAGAGACTTTATACTATAACTTAAGCTGCTGGGGACTGGGTCCCTTAAATTCCCAAAACAATTATTAGTCTTTACGGAATACCAAAAATAAATAATTAAGAATAAAACTTTCTTTACATATAAGACACAAATGATTGTTAATCTCTGCAACATGTCAATTGAAAATTAATAAAACATGCTGCATATCCTAACTTGGGAACCAATTCTGGAAAACCAAACAAACCTCCTCCGAAATTTCATGGTGTGTTTTGGGAAACTAAAGTCCCAGTACTGTATATGTGAGCTGCAGCTAGTACTGACATTCTGAAATAACACAAATGTTCTTTCTGAATTTTCCTTTTCCCATCTGTTTTGTTACTGGGTGCAGGCCAGTTGATTCCAACTCATCGTGACTTCATGTTAAACAGAATGAGACACCGCCTGGTACTGTACCATCCTCACAATCACTGCTGTGTTTGAGCTCATTGTTTCAGCCACTGTATCAATCCACCTCGTTGAGGGTCTTCCTCTTTTTCACTGACCCTCTATTTTACCATAGTATTCCATTCGCTAACCCATACTTTACATAGTATTCCTTTGTCGCAGTAATACAAAGTATGCTAACATTCTGGATGGCGTAGTGTCTACCAAAAAAAAAAAAAACCTGTTGCCCTCGAGTTGATTCCAACTCATAGAAACCCTATAGGACAGAGTAAAACTTCCCCATAGAGTTTTCAAGGAGCACCTGGTGGATTTGAACTGCTGACCTTTTGGTTAGCAACCATAGCACTTAACCAGTACTCCTCCAGGGTTTCCACAGCCACAACTAAAACCAATCTAGTCAGTAGTAGAGCTGGGCTTCAGTTTTGCTGATCCTATGGTTACCTCTTTATGGTTACCTCAGTGCAACACAAGCTTCAAATTTCTGTAGTATTAGCTCACACTTAGCGTGAGGGCTGCTGGTTTGTCATTGACATGATGTTCAATACAACCCAGGTGTTAGGTCTTCCCTTTCACCTCCGCATCAGAGAGGATCTCTTTCCAGATCACTCTCCCTCCCCTGGCAGTGAAATGCTGGTACAGGTTACTCAATGCTCGCGTTAGCTGATCTTCCAGTGACCTCAGTTATCTAATGTGTTCCAGAAAGGCTGTGATTTTGCAGAATATGCTTGTCCTTTAATAATGGAAACAAATCCATTTTCAGCTTTCTACCTCCTGAACTGAATCCAGAGTCTGATTATACTGTTTTAAAGAATATTTGACTAAGTTAAATTGCAACAAGCTTTTAAAATTGTTATTTAGTATATAACATACTGAAGGCTTTTTCAAATAATTTTCTCAGATAATGAAATGGAGAATGCCTCTAATGACTAGATAACAATTCCATTTGAAGATAAGGAGATTAACAGATTTTCCTTCAACAAAAATGAAAAAAAATCTGATAATATTTAATAAATTATTAAAATAATCATTGATAATAAGTGACTATGAAAGCTTTCACATATGAGGTCGATGATAGAAAATTCAGTGCCACTGCTGTTTTAATAAAACAATTCTTTTCTATCTTTGTTTTACTATCAGATTAAAGATGCTGAATCTGTATTATTCTAACAATGATAAATATTCATCCATGGATAGTTTTACTAATTGAAGTAAAGAAAAATAAAATCAACCTCATTAATATCGTTGGGATGTGTTTCCAATGACATTATATAGTTTCTCCTTGAAAATTTTATCAAATCTATAAATGCACTTAAGTTTTCAAATAATAATATAGTGATGACAGTTATGCTAATTCATTGTAGACAAAAATCGCATAGAGTTTTATTACCACAGAAAACGATAGGTCAATTTATATACAGTGTCTTTTATGTTGCAAAGTAGTCTGCTAGTAGGATACAGTTCTGAAGAGTAAGGGAAATTTAAATAGTTCAGAAGTAAAAAGAAATTGTACAAAATCTGATGATTCATGGGTCTTGAATGAATCATAATGGACTCCAGATAGCTACAGAATGCACTGGAAATTACTGGTCTACCTTTTTCAATTCAAACTTATGATGGATAACACCAATATAAATTATCCTCAACATAGCAGCTATGAAAGCTACCAAAGATAACCTTAGAATCTAATGTTAGATAACTGGAAGAATATGAGATTTAACATCAGGGTTTATTGAAAACTGTTACTGCCCATGTGTTTGAAGTCCCAAATTTAAAACCTTGGTCAGAGCACCAAAAACATATAGACCTCCATTTCCTCGGAATAAAAGTGGTTGTGTCTCTTCCTTCATAAATTTTTATCATCCTCTGGCAATTTAGGGGAGAAAAATAACAGTTTATTTTTTGAAAAGGGATTATTTAATTTTTCTAATACTTTTCACCAGCTCCAAGTAAATGACAATTTGGAGTTTATTTGCGGCTGTCTAAAACTATGCTGGCCTCCATTAGATAGCCAAATATTAACTAACAAAGGATGATCTTAATGAAACACTGTAAATTTACATTCATATTATCTTTCCCAATAATTCATTGAACCAACATAAAAATTGTTGTCAAGTTTTCATTTTACACTCATGAAAACAGTATTTTTCCCTATTATGATTCTGACTGAATTCGGAATTCCATCCAGACACTAAGGGGAAAAGAAAAGATTACTAAGAAAAAATAAATCTGATGTTATAAAATTTTCCAGTTAGATACCAATGTCTATGAGGGCTTTTTTTTTGTAGTAACTATTATATTTGTTAAAGGAAAACCAATTCTTCCTAATAAACACAATAATTTTGGTCTTTGATTATTTCTTAATTTAGATTATAATTAGAAATGACGATTAATTTAAAACCATAGTAAAGCCCAAAGAAGGTATTTAGCTCTCAATAGTTATCACAACCCCACTCTATTATTGTATGAAGACTGCCTGGAGTGTTCTGATGATGAACTTTGAGATTATGCCCTTGATCAAACTGCCATATTGGATTAACAATATGTTTACACTTATTAATAGATGATAGAACGGAATCAAAAAACACAGTACATAAACATATCATCTCTGTGTTTGTTCTCAACATTCTAATCTTCCAGATACAGGGAAAGAAAGGAGAGAATAAGCATTCATTTAACGTATACAATATGGCAGATGGGGTATTTCCATTTTATTTTGCTCCATACAGAGGGCCAATCTATCTAAACCTTGTTTTTATATCCCGTCATCCTCCACAGTGAAATTCTTTCCTGAAATAATTTAGAATAGTAATTATATTTCATTCTAATTTGCATTCCTTCCAGCAACTAACAAGATACCTTTTACATAGGTGGTAAAAAACAGAAACTCAAAACAGTTTGTTCAATCATTGACTTAATTATACATTCTTGCCTTCTGAACATTGCTCATACTGTTTAATCTTGTATAAAACTTCTTTCTTTTTTAAAATTTTTAATGTATTTTTATTTATTATGTTGTTGAGAATATACACAGTAAAACATACACCAGTTCAGCAGTTCATACCTGTGTTATTTAGTGACATTGATTACATTCTTCAAGTCGTATAACCATTCTCACCCTCCTTTTGTGAGTTGTTCCTTCCTCATTAACAAAACTTCTCTGTCCCCTAAGGTTTCTATCTAATCTTTCAAGTTGCTGCTATCAATTTGACTCCATATAGATAATTCCTAACCTTTCATTATTAATTTTTTTTTTAATTTGATGCTATGTGTTTTCACTAATTGTGGCATGCTGATTCAAAGACCTATTTGGAATTTTTGATATGAATTATGTGTTTTGAGATATATGATCTGGTAATACAATCCACCAGTAAGACAGGTGGCACTGTAGTGCCACAGATCAGTGGCAAAACAATATAACAGTAAGAATTAAGTAGTTTATTGTGAGTGCCTTTCCATTAGGTTACATGGGGAATCTCTGGTTTTCTAAATATGACACAGAATAAAAAACAAAACAAACCCATCAGGTATCCCTAACTATCACATAGGAAAGCCGTAATTATGCTTGTAATCCTTATCTCACAGAAATAAAAGAAAAAAAAGGGCAAAAGTTTACAAAACTAAAACATCCAGGAAGCATCACCTAATAGAATCCTCAACATACACAACAATGAGGCTCCAACTCTGGTCTACTGAGCTTCACACGTTTCAAAAGCAACCCACCTTGACACTAAATGCATTTGAACTAAAATAATATATTGTTTTGATAATGAAGGTTTACAGCTGTTTCTTCTCAGTTTGAGTCATGGCACAGCAGCAAATGAAGGTCCTGAAAGCTTGACTCCATCCACCTCATTAAGGTCGACTCTACTTTGAGGAGACAGCTCTTCACAAGTCATATTTTGAGTGTTTCCCAATCTGAGAGGCTCATCTTCTGGCACTGTGTCAGACAATGTTCTGCTGCTATTCATAACCTTTTCACTGGCTAATTCCTTTCAGAAGTAGACTGCCAGGTGTTTCTTCCTAGTCTGTTTTAGCCTGGAATCTTGACTGAAACCTGTCCACCATGGATGATGCTGCTGGTGGCATGACTTCCAGCATCACAGCAACACACAAGCCCCCACAGTATGACAGACTGACAGACACATGGAGGATAACATAGGAATTAGCCTTTTAACTATCAGCATGAAACACTTAATGATCGTCTCATAATTAGTGGTTGTTCTAGATGCATATGCCTTTCTCAACCACACCCACGGCCGTCCACTCAATTCTGATTCACAGCAAAAATATAGGGTTTACAAGGGTATAAATTTCTATGGAAACAGACTGCCACATCTTTCTCCTGCAGAGCTACTGGTGGTTTTGAACTGCTGAACTTTCGACTACCAGCAAATTGCTTTAAACACTGTGCAAACAGGGAGTGCATAGATATTGATATCCTAGGCATTAGTGAACTGAAATGGGCTGTTATTGGCCATTTTGAATCAGACAATCATATGGTCTACTATGCCAGGAATGACAACTTGAAGAGGAATGCCTTGCATTTATCTTCAAAAAGAACATTTCAAGATCTATCCGGAAGTGCAACTCTGTCAGTGACAGGATAATATCCATATGTGTACAAGGAAGAGCAGTTAATACAACTATTATTCAAATTTATGCACCAATCACCAAGGCCAAAGATAAAGAAACTGAAGATTTTTACCAACTTCTGCTGTCAGAAATTGATCAAATATGCAATCAGAATGCATTGATAATTACTGTCGATTGGAATGAAAAGTTGGAAACAAAGAGGAAGGATCAGTAATAAAAAAAACATGGCGTTGGTGATAGAAATGATGCCAGAGATCACATGACAGAATTTTGCGAGACCAATGACTTCTTCATTGCAAATACAATTTTTCACCAATGTAAATAGAAACTATACACATGGACCTCTCCAGATGGAATACACAGGAATCAAATTGACTATATCTGTGGAGAGTGATGATGGAAAAGCTCAAAATCATCAGTCAGAAAAAGGCCAGGGGCAGACTGTGGAACAGACCATCTGTTGCTCATATGCAAGTTCAAGTTGAAACTGAAGAAAATTAGAACAAATCCACAAGAGACAAAGTATGGCCTTGAGCATATGTCACCTGAATTTAAAGACCATCTCCATCTCAAGAATAGATTTGATTCATTGAAAATTAATGACTGAAGACCAGACAACTTGTGAAAATGACATCAAGGGCATCATACATGAAGAAAGCAAGATGTCATTAAAAAGAAAACAAAGAAAGAAAAGACCAAAATGGATGTCAGAAGAGACGCTGAAACTTGCCCTTGAAATTCGAGTAGCTAAAGCAAAAGGAAGAAATGCTGAAGTAAAAGAATTGAACAGAAGATTTCAAAGGGCAGCTCAAGAGGACAAAGTAAAGTATTATAATGACATGTGCTAAGAGATAGAAAACCAAAAGTGAAGAACACACTCGGTATTTCTCAAGCTGAAAGAACTGCAAAAAAGTTCAGACCTCAAGTTGCAATACTGAAGTATTCTGTGGAGAAAATATTAAACTACGCAGGAAGCATCAAAAGAAGATGGAAGGAATGCACAAAGTCACTATACCAAAAATAATTGGTCAATGTTTAACCATTTCGGGACGTAGCATGTGATCAGGAATGGATGGTACTGAAGGAAGAAGTCCAAGCTGCACTGAAGGCATTGATGAAAAACAAGGCTGCAGGAATTGACCGAGTACTAATTGAGATGTTTCAACAAACAGATACAGCCCTGGAAGTGCTCACATGTCTATGCCAAGAAATTTGGAAGACAGCTATCTGGCCAACTGACAGGAAGAGATCTGTATTTATACCTATTTCCAAGAAAGGTGATCTTACCAAATGTGGAAATTATTGAACATCATTAATATCACACGCAAGTAAAAATTTTGCTGAAGATAATTCAAAAGCAGCCATATTAATATATTGACAGGGAACTGCCAGAAATACAAGCCAGATTCAGAAGAAGACATGGAACCAAGGATATCATTGCTGATGTCAAACGGATCCTGGCTCAAAGCAGAGAATACGAGAAAGATGTTTATCTGTGTTTTATTGACTATGCAAAACCGTTTGACTGTGCGAACCATAACAAATTATGAATAACATTGTGAAGAATGGGAATTCCAGAACACTTAATTGTGTTCATGAGGAAACTGTACATAGTTCAAGAGGCAGACGTTTGAACAGAACAAGGGGATACTGCATGATTTAAAATCAGAAAATATGTGCATCAGGGTTGTATCCTTTCACCATACCTATTCGATCTGTATGCTGAGCAAATAATCTGAGACACTGGACTATATGAAGGAAGTATGGGGTATCAGAATTGGAAACAAACTCATTAACAACCTGTGTTACCCAGATGACACAACATTGCTTGCTGAAAGTGAAGAGGACTTGAAGCACTTACTGATGAAGATCAAAAACCACAGCCTTCAGTATGGATTGTACCTCAATATATAGAAAACAAAAATCCTCACAACTGGACCAATAAGCAACATCATGATAAATGGAGAAAAGACTGAAGTCGTCAAGGATTTCATTTTACTTGGATCCACAGTCAAGATCCATGGAAGCAGCAGTCAAGAAACGAAAACATGCATTTCATTGGGCAAATCTGCTGCAAAAGACCTCTTTAAGGTGTTGAAAAACAAAGATGTCACCTTGAAGACTAAGGTGTGCCTGACCCAAGCCATGGAGTTTGCGATCACCTCATATGCATGCGAAAGTGGTATGATGAAGAAGGAAGAAAGGAAGGAGAACTGATGCCTTTGAATTGTGGTGTTTTTGAAGAATATTGGCTACACACTGGACTGCCAAAAGAAGGAACAAATCTGTCTTGGAAGAAGTACCATCAAAATTCTCCTTAGAAGCAAGGATGGCAAGACTATATCTCACATACTTTGGGCGTGTAATCAGGAGGGATGATGTCCCTGGAGAAGGACATCAGGCTTGGTAAATTAGAGGATCATCGAAAAAGATGAAGACCCTCAACAAGACGGATTGATACTGAGGCTGCAACAATGGGCTCAAGCATAACAATGATCGTGAGGATGGCATAGGACGGGCTATGTTTTGTTTTGTGATACACAGGGTCACTATGAGTCCGAACCAACTCGAGGGCACCTAACGACAACACCAACAATGTCCTATCTATGAGATGCAGAGGTGTAAAAAGTGGCTAGAACACAGTTACACCAATAGTAAGGAAAAAGTTAAAAGAACATAATGCTCTAGGCAGATATTTTTTACTACGCAAGCTAAACCACTGTTTGGTTTTAAGAAGACTTCACGGAATGTTTTTGGTTTAAGATGTAAAGATTATCTCAGGGCCTCATTCAACATTCATTGCTCCAGGAAGTCTGGTGTCCATGAGAATTTGGAATTTGTTCTGCATTTTTCCCTTTTGATCAGAAATCGTCTATGGAGTTTTTGGTCAAAATGTTCAGTAATGGTATCAAGACACTGTCCAGTTGTTCTGGTCTCAGGGCAAAGGAGGCCGTTGTTCATGGAGGCAATTAGTCACACATTCCACATTCTCCTCCTAGTCATGACTCTCCTTTTTTCTCTGTTGCTCCAGGAAAATAAAGACCAGTTGTTATACTTTGGATGACCAGCTTCAAGCTTTTAAAACCCCAGGCACTATGCACCAAAGAAGGAGGTAGAACAGAAGCACTAAATCCATTATTAGGCTAATTAACTGGAATACATCATGAAACCATAATCCTAAACCTCCAAACCAAGAAGCCAAATTCCATGAGCTTTTTAGTTGTACATAACCAAGCTTAGCAGCTACTCTTTTTTTTTTTGCCATTGTTGTAAATATATCTATCACACTTTTGACAACTCAACTTTTTACAGGTGTACAACTTAATCTTGCTCTTGTGCTTGTCTTAAAATCTCATCTATTCTTAAAGACCAAGTTAAAAGAGCATGTCAATTATGAAGCAATTCCTTTATTATCCTCTAATGAATATGAACTCTCATGTCACTCACCCAGTTAGTTATGAAGTTTGCTATACTGAACATTGTAAAGTGGCTACTTTTTTGCTTGCCACACTACCGCCACTGGATTTTAAGGTCCCTGAGGATGAGGAAGATACTTTTTTTTTTTTTAACTGTGATTTATTTTACTAATTTTACAATAGTAATTTGGTTGTTAATTTAACAGCTATAATCTTTCCTCTGTCCTACAGGGTTGCTATGAGTTGGAATCAACTCAATGGCAACTTTTTTTGTAGTTTTTTTTTAAATAATCTTCTAGATACCAGAAAAGAAAGGATGAAAGAACAAACACTTACTCATTTCAAATATACAATGTGACAGATGTGGTGTTTCCAATTTCTTTTGCTTGACCCAGCATCTGGCTTATAAAAGCAGATCCAGGTACAGTCTCTCCAACCAAAAACTCATAGTATTTCTATTGTAAAATGTTCTCTATTTTTGAAGATCTAAAATGATACTTAATTATGAAACTTTGACCCACGATTCTTTTGCAAATCAGAGAAATGTATTCTGTAATAACTCAGCTACATGTTTAGCAATGGATGGATTCAATACGAAAAAACAAAAATTGTGTTCATGGTTTTCCTGACTGTATCTTTGACATCCTTATTCCTCAGACTGTAAATCAGAGGATGCAACATGGGGATCTCCACTGTGTAAAGCACAAAGGACCTTTTGACTCTGTGACCTGAGTTTTTGGAGTTGGGCACACACTAGAGGAAGGACATGATGCCATGGAAGACAGTAGTGGAGATCAGGTGTGAGGCACGTTACCCATTAGCTGAACACATCCTCAGGATGGTGACAAAGATGAACACAAAAGAGATGAGAAAGATGAGTTGTGTGCTCACCTCATTAAAGGTGACAAAGAAGAAAAGCAGCAACTGGTGGAGATGAATATCAAAGCAAAAAAAGAGAAATCAGGGAGGATAGCTCACAGAAGAAATGTCGGATTGTGTTGAAACCACAAAAAAAAAAAAATTGAAAACAGGGCATATGAATCTCAAAAAACACTCTAATGTGCATGCATATGATTTGGCCACCAACATGGCACAGAATCTCTGGGATGTGGCAACTGTGTACAGCAGAGTGTTATAAAAGGCCACAAAATAGTAATAGGTCATCACAGTGAATAAAATTTATTTGGTTACTGCGAAGTTATTTAAAAAAAAAAAAATTGCACCGTGTACCCTGAAAATGAAATGATTCTGTCCTCTAATATTAGATTCACCCATATCTTAGGAGCAATGATGGAGGAATAGCATCCACTAATGAAAGGCAACTGAGGAAAAAGTACATGCGGGTGTGCAGTTTGGGGTTAATTTTGATGATTTCAATCATACCAAGATTCCCAACAACACTGAAGCTCTAGATGAACAGAAATATCAAGAAAATGGCGATCTGAAGTTCTGGGTAATCTGAGAAGCCCAAGAGAGTAAACGTGGCCCAAGCATTTATATTTCTCTCTGCCAGGAACATGTTTCCTGTTGGTGGAATCTGAAAATCAATCTTGTAAATAAGTGATTAAGAAGAGTGATGGATACATGAAGCATGGTTAACTATCACCCAGGTAGAGCATTTAGGTGAGACAAAATAGATCTCTGTCATAATTCTGTTGGGTGTTAACTATCTAAAACATACAAGAATATCTAAAGTTTCAAAAACAGAATTACTAATTAATTTTCCTTTCTCAAAAACTGTAAAAATTAATTCTGTTCATGTTCTGAAATGTAATTTTAAAGACTGCAAGTGTCATTATTATTTACTCAAGCAATTTGGATGGCACCGTGCATCCCAATCTTCATTTAAGACATTCCAATCTCACTGAATCTATGAATTCTGGAAAGAATAGTCTAAGAAAATGAGAAGTATTCATATCTGACCTACTGAAACTAATGAAAAGTGAAAGCATCTGAAAGAACTTCTGTAATTAAAATCAATTTTTATGTAATATTGACATGTGCATACATTGCAATATAAAGAAAGAATAGTCATTATATTCATCTGCTATATCGATATTTATATCTACATTTTAAATGGCAGTTTAGCAGTTTCATCATCACTCTGTTTAAGGAAGTCAGACATCAAAGTCAATTCTGATTTATCATTTTCTGTAAAGACTCCCTATCAACCTGCCTTGTTCTACAGTTGAGAAAATAGAAGCCTAAGGAAGCCATGACTTGCCCAGTGACATACAGATTTTAGATCATCTGTCTATAACTAGAACCCACCTCCTCTGACTCCGTGCCATGTACGCATCCCTGTATACCAGGCTCTGACTCACACTACAGATTTTTCCCTTCTAAGGACCACAACCCTGGTGGCACAGTAGTTAAGTGCTATGGCTCACAATTTCAAACACTCCATTCTACTAACTTTTTGAGTGCTTATAAGACAAATTTTAGATTGTAAAACTATGGAAACGAGTTTAGTAAAAGTATTGTGGACCACAGAGATGTTCTGAAGATGTGTGTCAAGATGAAGCATACAGAAATGGAATTTAGGGACATGTCCCCATTCAAAAATAACTTTTGGAAAAACTCTTGAACTTTGATGATATTGCTTCACTTTTCTAAGCCCTTGTCTCTTCTTTCCCTTCAAGGCACCTAGAATACTGATTCTATCCCTGTATTTCCTGTTGAGAAGATGGGTGAGAATCTTAAAGTGAAGATATTTTTGAGGAAGAAGTTCTTAATATAAAGAGAATGGTGGGATTTCACAAATTGGTGTCAGGTGTATTTCCCAGATAAACTAAAGGATACCCAGTTAAATCTGAATCTTAGTTTTTTTTTTTTTTTAAGCATGTATCAGCTATTGGATGGGAAATTTCTACTTAAAAAAAAAAGATATTTATGTATCTGAAGTTCAAATTTAATGGGGTGTCCTGTATTTTTATTTTCTAAACTTGGCAACCCTATGCCCAGAAAAGCTCAGATTTTTAGGATTACAAACTCATCACAGTTCCCAGGGACCCTTCCTTGTTTTAGTACTATTTTAAATCCCACGTGTTATGAACGCCTTCAGTGAGTCTCTTATAAAGGGGATCTCTTACTCAGACTATGAATTCTGGTAAACTCATCTCGGGTTCTACCATCCAAGACACAGGTTCCAGATGTTCGAACACTAAAAGCCTCAGGTCCCATGTAACACTTAGAACTCTCAATAGCCCTATCTATTCAGATATTCAAGGATTTAAGAACAAACCGAAAGTCAATCTTTCTCAGACAATTCTCACTACTATAAATGTTTCCTTAACATCCTACTTCAGAGTTTCTCAACCTTGACACTATTAATATTTTGTGCTAGATAATTTCTATGCAGAGCTGCCTTGTGCATTGCATAATGTTTAGCAGCATCCCTGGCCTCTTTCCACTAGATTACAGTAGAACCTTCCCCTCTCAGTCTTTACAATCAAAAATGTCTCCAGATGTTGTCAGATGTTCACCGTGGGTGTGGAGGAGAGGTTCAGGGATAGCGAAACTGCACTTAGTACTTAATTAAATAAATTACACCTATTTCCTTGATGGTGGTAGATTTTAATGTTTCTGCTGCCTGAACTCGACTTGCAACTAATGTGCATATTTAATATCATGATTCCTTTTCTCTCAAATGTTGTTGTTATATGGATTAAATAATGCATATTATCTTTGAATCCAGGAAATGCGGTATTGAAAACCTTCTTCCTTTTAATTTCTTCTTTTGTTTATTTTCTCTTTGCCCTCATTAGCACATGAGCCAGTATTTTTTCCATGCTCTTAAATCTTATTTAGACTTGTTTCTGTGTATGAACTGTATGAAGAAAGATGGGGCATCAGGATTGGAGGAAGACTTATTAACAACCTGCGTTACACAAACGACGCATCTTGGTTGCTGGAAGTGAGGAGGATTTGAAGCACTCACTGATGAAGATCAAAGACAACAGCCTTCAGTATGGATTATACCCCAACATAAATAAAACAAAAATCCTCACAACTGGACCAATTAGCAACATCATGATAAACGGAGAAAAGATTGAAGTTGTCAAAGATTTCATTTTGCTTGGATCCACAGTCAACACCCATAAAAGCAGCAGTCGAGAATTCAAAAGATGTATTGCATTGGGCAAATCTGCTGTGAAATATCTCTTTAAAGTGTTGAAAATCAAAGATTTCACCTTGAAGACTAAGGCGCACCTGACTCAAGCTGTAGTATTTTCAATCACATCTTTTGCATGGGAAAGCTGGACAATGAATAAGGAAGACCAAAGAAAAATTGATCCTTCTGAATTGTGGTATTGGCTACTAATATTAAATATACCATGGACTTCAAAAGAACGAACAAATCTGTCTTGGAAGAAGTACAACCAGAATGCTCCTTAGAGGCAAGGATGGCGAGACTGCATCTTACATACTTTGGACATGTTATCAGGAGGGATCAGTCCCTGGAGAAGAACATCATGCTTGGTAGAATACAGGGTCAGGGAAAAAAAGGAAGACAGTCAACCAGATGGATTAGCACAGTGGCTATAACAATGGGCTTAAGCATAACAACAACTGTGAGCAGGGTGAAGGAAGGGGCAGTGTTTCATTCTGTGTACATAGGGTCGCTATGAGTTGGAACTGACTCGATGGCACCTAACAACAACAACTGTGTAATTTTTTTCCAGAAGGTTCATTTTATTCCTTTCAATTCAATTTTATGTAAATAAATGCTTATTCCCCCCTTTACAACTCTTCCAAAAATTCACAGAAGCAGGTAGGTAGACATTCCTGAAAACTCTGAAGATCGTCTGTTCTCTGACTCCCTGGAAATTGTTATCCAGGAAACTGCTACTGAGGTACTCATCTAAGCCAGGCTGTCTGTACAAACTTTTGTAGGAAAAATGAACATCCTGTTCCCTGAAAATCCAGATACGAAATGTCTGCAGTGACCAGAAATTTCCACAAATAATTTTTGCCTTTAAAACTGCCTGAAACTAAGACATTTTCTAGACTCCTTGCATGAAAAAGAATATCCTTGTTTTCTGAGAATCTGAAAACAACTCTGCTGTTAGAAAAGGCAGCCCCCCTTCTGTCTCTGGAGAGCTTGTTTAGGGGGGGATACTAAAATTCTTCCATCTACTTCCATTCCCTTTGACACCAGGACCCTAGAGAATATCTGTTGCCTTATTCTCCAGGGACCTCAAAACAAGCAATTAAAACCAGCTACTATTTTCTGATGTAATTTTGGCTTCTTAGAAAACTTTTTTTTTTTTTTTACTGTTTTCTGATGTAATTTTGGCTTCTTAGAAAACCTGAAGGTAAACAGCAGCAGCTTTAGAAACATGTTACTTTGAACTTAACTAGAAATTTAGAAGTCATCTCCTTGTACTCTGTGATCATTCCCATACTTTGCGAAAATTGTTGTATGCTATGAAATCATATTAGCAGTTATCTTTATATTTACTCAACAGAAATTTTTTAAGGGTCAACCATCTCGTTAGTCTCTGTAAGGAACAACATCCCACCTGTAACACTAACCACACTTGGGATGTAGAGAAATGCTGTCTTCAGGTCCCTCACTACTTAGTTACATTCCTGCCAGGGGCATTAGGTGCAGAGCATCTCTTCATATATGTTGACAATAGGACAATAATGTCAGACATTTACTTTCTCCGTGTCTCCAGAAGTAGCTACATCTGGCTAGAAACAGAATTTTTAGGATTTCTAAAGTTATTGCCAACCTCTCAGAGTACTGATATACAGAGAAATTGTCTACTGTTCACAGCAGGATCTCATTTTCACTTGTGATTTATCATATAGTTTTCACCAAGTCATCCAGATTTTACATCCCCTTAACATCACACATTGACACCACATTCTTGATTACATTCTCTTTTACAACTAACAATTCCTTAGATAGCATTTTTGTTATTTCACACCTACACTGTTCAGTAGTCTATATAGCATTTGACCCTACCTGATGATGTGCCCAAAACAAATGAGTCAGACAGTGTTCTGTTATGATCCATAAGGCTATTACTGTTTAAATTTTTTTTTTTTTTTTTTTTGATTGCCAGGACCTTCTAGCTTGCCTTAGTCTGGAAACTCCATTAAAACCTGTCTACCATGGCTGACCCTGCTGGTATTTTAAATACTGGTAGCATAGCTTCCAGTATCACAGCAACATGCAAGTCACCATAGTATGACAAACTCTTTACTTATTGTATGCAGTTTAATTTTCCTTAGAACCCTGTGAAACTATTATTAATATTGTCTCAATTTTTCAAATGAGAAAGTATTTGGAGTTTCAACACACCAGGCACTGCAATGACAACAACAGCAGCAAAATGAATAAAGGAAACAAGAAATAAACAAATATATGACAACAATTTTAAAATGAGATTTAAAAATGTATTCACATATGGAATTCTCATTTTATGCATAAACTGACAAAGGTGTGTCTTTCATTGTAAAAAAAAAAAGGAATTCAGTTTTGAAAAGAATCATATTTTCCATTACAGATACTGAAAAAGGTTGTCATGAATTCTCCATTAGATTTTTGAAGTTTTACAGTAAATTAAATGCCTGTGCCTTAACAGTGCCATTGTCATATCTACTTAAAACAATTACAGATTGGAGAAAAGCAAATAAATGTATTAAAAATATTTAAATATACTCATTTCTTCTCTTGTTAATTAGAAAGGCATAGAGATAAGTGAATGAAAAGTTATCATTCCTAACTATCTAGTTCCTTACTGTTTTCTCCAGTCCAACACTGTAGCCCACCTAATCACCCCTCCACCACCTTCCACTTTGAAACTCTCAGTCCTGTTAAGAAAATGTTCTCCAGAAAAATATTTTGGGACCTGCCATTTTCCTGATAGCTTCTTTCACATCTTTGTTCCTCAGGCAATAGATCAGGGGGTTCAGCATGGGAATCACTACAGTGTAGAACACTGTGGCTACCTTTTCTTTGTCCAAACTCTTGCCTGAACTAGGCCGGCAATAAATGAAAAGGATTGTTCCATGGAAGACAACGATGGCTGTGAGGTGGGAGGCACAGGTAGAAAAGGCTTTGTGCCGTCCCTCTGCAGAGTGCATCCTCAGAATGGTGATGAAAATAAAGAAGTAGGAGGTGAGGATTATCACAATGGTGCCGATCTCATTGACAGTGGCTACAATAAACAGCAGCACTTCATTCATAGAGACATCAGAGCAGGCAAGAGATAAGAGAGGGGGTAGATCACAGAAGTAGTGGTTAATCACATTTGATTGATAGAATGGAATTTCAAGAGCTAAAAACAGGTGCATCAGAGAACACACTGTTCCACACAGGTAGCAGCCAGACACCAGCTCTACACGGAGCTTCTGGGACATGATGACCATGTACAGCAGTGGGTTACAGATGGCCAAAAACCGGTCATAGGCCATTACGGCCAACAGTGTGACCTCCGTGACCACACAAGTGCAAAACAAGTAGAACTGTACAATAAAATACACCCCACAAAAGAAATGGCTTTGTCCTTGTTTAAGATATTGTCCAGCATCTTAGGCACAATAGTGGTAGAGTAGCAGAAATCCACAAAGGACAAGTGGCTGAGGAAAAAGTACATGGGGGTGTGAAGCTGAGAGCTGACCTGAATCACTGCTATCAAGCCCAGGTTACCCAATACCGTGAGTCCGTAAATTAGAAGGAACAGTAGAAAGATGAAGACTCTCAGCTCCGGGATGTCTGATAATCCAAGGAGAACGAACTCTGTCACCATGGTGCAGTTTTTCTGGTTCATGTTCCAACTTTATTTGGGGTTGGAGAAAATACATCAATAAACTAAAAGTTACTCTCCATTATGTGATCCAAATTTTAGGTCTGGCTCTCTGCTAAGAGGAGACATGAGAAGAAGTAAGAGAGTAATTTTGGAAGCAGAGGAATGGGACATTACTTTTGTGAATTTTAAGAAGAGTTCAGACATTGTAAAAAATAGCTGCATAAGGCTCACAGTTAGGTTTACAGATCACACGGAAACATTAACATCTACTAAAACCTATATGACTCTTTAAACACGCATCCTACAATTCAGAGATTATAACTTAATCATTAGAAAGGGATTAAAGTATTACTTAATTAACCTTATTGTTCCACGAAATTCAAATCCCTTTTTCCTGACAAACTTTATAATCAATATTCAAATATTGGGCTCCTAGAAAATAACCTTTAAAATGTATAGCACCCTTCTCTGGGTTTTCCATTGAAGTGATGGGAGGTATGCTCTTTAAGATCACTAACTCAGATGTGTTCATTTTTTATAGATATTGTTTAGATGGAGAATACAGCTTTTCTATAAAATTTTTGTAATTATTTTGGTAATTACACTATTTAATCTTGGTCATGGTTTATGGAATTGGATATTCTTAAATACCACCTTCCTATTTTTTTTCTTTTTATAACTATATCCCTGATAAGACCTATTTAACAGTGAAATTCCCTGCTTTTAATCAACTGGAAAAAGTGTTCAAAGATATGGTTTGGAAATTATGAACAAAAATGCCTACTTGCTCCATTGTAACATTATTTATGATATTAAAACTTAGAATTCACTTAAGTGTTAAGAAGGAAATGGTGAAATTATGGCACATATGTATGATGCAGCTAAAAAAAGAATAATTTTGAAGAATTTTTAATGATGTGAAAAACGACTGACAAAATATCAACTTGAAAAATAGAATGCACAGGTAGAATATTATGTATGTATTATACACAAGTTGAATTACACTTTTAATCCTCACCACATCCTTGAAACATAATTTTTATCCCCATTTTTTTAAAGCAAAACGTATAAACTTAACTGAATTAATGCAAAGCATAAATATTATGGTGTGAGGGGAGAAAAAGGGTGACTTTTTATGTATAGTAGCTGGCTTCAAGGTGTAGGACACAAAGCAAAGGCAGAGGACAATAACTACTTCATTTCTTCTCTCCCTTCCTGGCTCTTAGTAGAAGCATACACTATAGTGAATTATCTCTATGAGAAAAATAAAAATAATCTTCCCGATCCCAAAATAATATCACTCATGTACATATTCAAACAGACTGTAGCCTAACCAACCAACCTGTGGGACAGACATAGTTTCCCTTTTTCTGAAGATGCTATGATAGAAAATGTTATAGCTTTTATGTTTTTTCTTTGGGCTCTCATGGGGCCCATCTTTCTTAAGCTTATTGAACCAAACATTGATCTCTGTGGGATATCAACAAGGAAACTACCCTATCTTGGGGTTCAAGCAATTATGGACCTTTTATGGGATATACTTTGGACATGTCAGGAGGGATCAGTCCCTGGAGAAGGACATCATGCTTGGCAAAGTACAGAGTCAGAGGAAAAGAGGAAGACCCTCAATGAGGTGGATTGACCCAGTTCCTGCAACAATGAGCTCAAGCATAACAATGATTGTAAGGATGGTGCAGGACTGGGCAGTGTTTCGTTCTGTTGTGCATAGGGTCGCTATGAGTCGGAACTGACTTGACAGCACCTAACAACAACAACATGGGATATAAGTCCCTGGGTATTGGTGCAAATGGTTAAATGTTTGGCTGCTGACTGAATAGCTGGAAGTTTAAATCCATCCAGCGGTACCTCTAAAGAAAGGTTTGACAAAATCTACTCAATAGCAACTGGTGTTTGGTTTTGATGAAATATAAATCCCAGTTTGGAATTAATAAGATTACAATCCATCAAGGTTTCCTCCAGAGTGCATTGTGAATTACAGAGAACGTATGCTGTGTCCAGGCATCGCCTCTGTGAGCCTGTAGTGAAATATATGACCAGGTTTTGAAAACGGTTCCTGTCTTACACTCAAAAGCTCTTTCCTGGAGGGGATAGAGTCTAAATTCATATTAGAGTTCCATCAAATGCCAGAAATGGGTGGGGATAATAACTATCTTTTACTTAGGATAATAATAATTGTTCAGACTTATTGAGCCCTTCCTACATACCAGGTAGTGTTCTAAATACAAGTGTTAACTCACTTCAGCTTTATAAAACTAAATGGTAAGGGTACTGTTATCTTGGCTTCTTTACATATGAGGTGACTGAGTTACAGGCAGGTGTAACTTGCCCAGGGCCCCACATATAATCACTGGTAGGAAAGGGCTACAGGTTGTTTTTTGGTTTGTACATCCAGATGACTAAGTGAGGAAGAGCAGAGGTACAGAGTGGCCCTGGGATGGCATACACCCTAGGAAGAATTTTCAATGCCAGAGGCCATTAAGTGAGACTGCCTCAAGTATTTCTCCAAGGGCTGCTCCTTTGTTGGTTGTGTGATGTCTATGGGGAGCCCTGGTGGGACAATGGTTAAGAGCTACAGCTGCTAACCAAAAATTAGCAGTTTGAATCCACCAGCTGCTCCTTGGAAATCCTATGGGGTAGTTGCACTCTGTCCTGTAGGGTTGCTATAAGTCAGATTCATCTCGATGGCAATGTGTTTGACTTGTTTTTTTGGTTTTCGGTGAAAGAATAGTAGATATTCTTGTCGTATAAGTTTTGGGGAACTCTTTTTTGTAATCTTCCCAGAAACTGAAAAAATGAGTGGCCGTAATGACTACTTAAACAAATCACTCAGAAACATATTGGTTAAAAGTAACAACAGTTTTTTTGTTGCCCACTATTGCATGGATCAGTTGGGAAGCTCTGCTGATCTGGTCCAGGCTTGGCTGACCTTGGCTCCTCCTGCTTAGGTGTATGAGATCAGCTGATTTAACAGTGTCTCATTCTCAAGTCTGACTGTGGGCTAGATGTCAGCTGGTGTGATTGGAAGGGTGTTGGGTGACTAGGTTATGTCTCCCATTATCCAGTTGGCTAGTCTGTGTTGGTTCACATGGCAGCTTTGCAGGATTCCAAGAGATTGTGCAAAAGCCTCAAGGCCTCTCAAAGGCTACAAGTGGCACAATGTCACTTTGGCCACCATCTGTTGAAAAAGAATCTGTTAGCCAAAGAAAATTGCAAGAGTAGGCCACATTTAAGGAATGGAGAAATTGATTTTACCACTTGTGAATAGCTGCAAAGGGCATGGATACAGGAAGGCCTAGAGAATATAGGTGATGTAGCAAAACCTTTTGGAAAGAAAGTTTATCTTCAAAATAATTCAGAAACAATCTAATTGTGTTTAATACATCACTAAAAGTAACTTTTTGATGAAAGGTCAGCATAAGAAATTGGCACATACCTTACATGGAGTTGAAAGAATTTAGTGACATTGCTACTACAACACAATTTCCAACAGCTTCTATCTCCATTTGCTTTCAGTATGACCAGTCTTCCTCAGCACTTTCATTTATTAAAATGTAAAGATGGTTAGCCTATTATGTTCTAGCATTGTGTTGTTTTTCTATGGATACAATAATTGATAAAAATAAAAAGTCCAAACTTATTCTTTTCATTACTAAAAATATTCCCAATAACATTTTTTATTTCTGATTAATTATATTTTATTGAAATTTGCAACACAATTAAATTTCTTAGTTAATACTATACTTATTGTTACAAGGTTAACTCAATTCAAAAGAAAAAAAATTCAATGACATTAAAAGCATTATGATCACAAGAAATTAAAAGTATGAGTGTTATTCATAAAATTATAATGTCTATGAGGAAAGTGGAGATTGAAATATAAGTTCAGGAGAACAAGGAAAGATATATGTCTGATTGCTTAAAATAATCTTGTTCATGTAATTTAAATTAATTATAATATGCAATGGAGATTATACATTGTGCTGTTATTTAAACTTACAAGGAAATATATGTCAGATTAAATTCCTACAGTATATACTTTTTCAGGAATAATTTAGGGATATGTGACCATCTTAGGCTAGGTTCCCTAGAGAAGCAAAACTAATAAAGCATATACACAGAGAGAAATTTATCTCAAGGAAATGGCTAAAGCAGTTGTAGAGGTTGGCAAATCCTAAGTCCATGGGTCAGGTGTCAGGCTGGAGGCTTCTCCTGACTCGCATAGCTGTGGAGGCTGACCAATTCAAGACCAGCAGGTAAGAAGTCAGGTTACTTGCTCACAGGCTGCAGAAGCCAATGAATCCCAAGATCAGCAGGCAATACATCTGGCTGCTGGCACTAGTCCCAAGAACTGAAGGTCAGATGATGACAAGCCAGATGTAAGATCCAGAGCAAGCAAGCGAGAATTGCCAGAACATCCATGTATATATATACATATTCTATGCAGAGGATCGAAGCTCCCCTTACAACTGATTGGCTGATCACATCATGAAGGACTACATCATTACGTAACTGCTGAATTACATCATTATATAACAGCCAAACCACATCATTACATAGCTGCCAGTCCACTGAAAATCATGGCCCAGCCAAGTTGACAGACAACCTTAACAATCACAGTGACCAAAAAAATTGATTGCTAAAATTTGGTAAAGAATCTGCCATGAAGAATCTGAAATGTCACAACTTGAAAGAATATGAGATTATATGACAGTAATTACTAAAAGAGTTGTTTGCCAGTGTGGTTGGAATTTTAAATGATTGGCCTGGTTCTATCAACAATGGCTTCTACAACCTTCGCCAAGTTACTTCAATTGGATGGGTCACAGTTTTATCAGAGTGAAAGGTAAGTGGGTTGTGCCAGTTCCACCACAAAATATGATCGTTTCACAAAGTATGAGAGAAGTGAAATTTTTTTCTCAATAAAAGGGGGTTAATTAGCCATCATTGATTCAATTTAAGAATAATATAATTTTCTAATTTCAAAGAAAATTAGAAATTGTATAAGTTCCAGATGTGCAGTGAAGGATACTTACGTAAATACCCAGAGAAATAGAGGTCAAATAAGTGAGAAAGCCTTTCATCAGACATTCAATATCTAAAACAATGTTTTCCTATTTTTTATCTTTTAATATGCAGTGATTATTTAATCGATTTCTTATCAACAAATATGTAAGACCGAAGACAGAAATCTTAATTAATAGTCATAAGTTAAAAATCATATGACCATCCCAAATAATTTTTGAGCCCATATAACATTGCTCCCCAGTTAAAAAAAAAAAAAAAAATTTTTCTCCCTCACCAAAACACTTGACAAATTTTCTGGAATCTTATCTAGACATACTGCATAGAGAATAGGAGAAGGATGTACAAGTTAGTCAAGCAAAGGTGAGTTATTAAGATGAGATATATAATATTTTGACTTTACCAAGTTAAATATGTTGAGATATTAATGGCTGCCTGATGATAATTTTTTTTTTCTGTTTGTAGTAAGTTTATGTAAACAATTAGTATTCAACTTGTATGGTAACTCAATATTTTTCCTTTTTTTTTAATGGTGGATGAGAGTTCTTCTGAGAAGAATTAAAAAACTAGGTCTTCCAATAAATACACAATGAAAGAAAATAAAGTATTTGTAATTATTATGATGGATGAGTAAGCAGAAATATAGTATGCAATACAGATTGGAAAGACAGTCATTATTCCTATTTTTTGCATATACTAGTTTTTTGAGATTTGTCTCTAAGCCTCTGCTGCAGCAAAGTATAGCTTATTATTCTGACACACTGGAACTACTCTGAAAACACGTTCAAGATCTAAACCATATTTACCCAATTTTGCATTCATGTCAAAGTAGCCTGTATATAAGGTACCACTTACACACACATACTATGGGACAGTTTTACTCTGTCCTATAGGGTCGCTATAAGTTGGAATCAACTCAATGGCACTGGATACACACACATACACAGAGAAACGCACACACGCACATTATTCAGTACTCACCCAATAAAAAATCGGTGAGATAGTTGACTCAATTATTACATTGTCATTTACTTTAATTTGTTCTTTCTAGTCTCTCTGAATATAACCCCTTCTTCACTAAAATACGTTTCCTAAAATTCTGCTCATACTCCAAGGACATGATCAAATAATACTTTCTTTGTGAAGACACACTGACAATATCCCTAAATGGATTTGAACTATTCCTTGACCCAATCTTTCTATGATACTCCTTATAGTCTGCCTCATAGAATATTCACTTTCTTCATTAACTCATCATCACCACTATATTATGCATCCTTTGAAGGTAAAGACAATGTATTTTCTTAACTGCCTTTGCAGATTTGTAAGAGAAACTCATGTGTTAATGCAAACCTACTATATTCCATGTATCTTATAATAAAGGCACATGGTATGAATGTTCATTTAGCTTACAGTAGGTGCCCCACATCGTGTATATATATATATGTATATATATGCTTTTTCATTCTTCACTATCAAATTTTAAGCCAGCTCATGTTATCTCATTTTTGTTTTTAAGGAAAGCAAAAATATTTACAACTGGACCAATAAGCAAAAAAAAAAAAAAAAAAGCAACATAGTGATAAATGGAGAAATTATTGAAGTTGTCAAAGATATCATTTTACTTGCATCCACAATCATCATCCATGGAAGTAGTAGCCAAAAAATCAAAAGACACATTGGATTGGGTAAATCTGCTGCAAAAAAGATCTCTTTAAAGTGTTAAAAAACAAAGATGTCACTTTGAGGACTAAGGTGCACCTGGCCCAAGCTATGGTGTTTTCAATCACCTCATATGCATAAGAAAGCTGAACAATGAGTAAGGAAGACCAAAGAAGAATTAACGCCATTGAATTATGGTGCTGGTGAAGAATACTGAATATACCATGACTGCCAGAAAAACGAACAAATCTGTGTTGGAAGAAGTATAGCCAGAGTGCTCAGTAGATGTGAGAATGGCAAGACTTTGCCTCAAATACTTTGGATGTGTTATAATCAGGAATCAGTCCCTGGAGAAGAACATCATACTTGGTGAAGCAGAGTATCAGCGAAAAAAGGAAAACCCTTACCAAAATCAATTGACACAGTGGCTGCAACAGTGGGCTCAAGCATAATACAGATTGTAAGGATGGCACAGGACAAGGCAGTGTTTCCTTCTATTGTACGTAGGGTCTCTATGAGTCAGAACCAACTCATAGGCACCTCATAATAACAATGGCTGTGAAGTGGGAGGCACAGTTGGAAAAGGCTAAGCACTGTCCCTCTGCAGAGTAAGATCTCAGGATGGTTATGAGAATAAGCAAGCAGGAAGGAGGTGAGGATAGCTACCATGGTGATAATTTCATTGATACTAGCCACAGTGTACAACAGCAGTTCATTTATAGAGACATCAGATCAAGCAAGTGATAAGAAAAGGGGTTGATTATGGCAGTAGTGTTTAATCACATTTTTGAGGTAGGATGGAATCTCAAGAGCTAAACACATATTAGTCAAAGAACACCCTCTTCCTCACATATATCAACTAGATACCACCTCCACAGAGACTTTCTGAGACGTGAGAACCATGTACAGTGGTAGATTGGAGATAGCCTCAGAGTAGTCATTGGTCCCCACAGCCAGCCAGATGACCTCAGTGACTGTATAAGAACAAAACAAGTAGAATTGCACAGGGCATCCTAGGAAGGAAATGGCTTTGTCCCTGTTTATGTGTATTTCTTTACCTGTAAAAGATTGGTGTAAGGTTTTTTAACCCACATGGTGACATGCTGAACTCTGATATATAGTATATAGTACTGATGATATATTTGTTTACTATCCAGTATTTTTTTCCTAGTGCAACAATCAATCTATAGTTACTGAGTGCATGACTCCTGATGGAGAGAGTCACTTTATAGCAAAATTTAAAAAGGATGTGGAAAAAAATAACTGTGATTCTTAATAACATCTATGCGAAACACTCACAAGAAAGTTGTATTCTTTATGTATGTATCTTTGATTTAAAGAGATGGGAGGTGTGTTTAAAGGTTTATTTAAATTTAAAACATTGAGTGAAATTCATGTAAGAATCACTACTCATAAATTGAATAATCACAACGTGAATCTCCAAGCTCTTGATGACAATGAATTTAAAGCACACAAGATAATACCATTTTAGTAAGATATTAGATTAACCATATCAACAAAATCACAGTATTTTAACATTTCTAAGCTTTTTATTGCATTGTTTTAACAAGGAGCCTCTAGGAATAATCGATATTCTAAAATGTCTTATGATAATTCTTTGGAAAATCTTTTGGTAATATTCCCAGAAACTGAAAAGTGAGTGACTCCAATGACTACATACAAACCACTCAAAAATGTGTTAGTTAAAACAAAAATATTTTATTATTGCTAACCACTAAAACCAAAGATGAAGAAAATGAACATGCAGTCAGGCTGCATTGATAATTAATGGTGATTAGAATGCAAAAATTAGAAATAAATAAGTGGGATCAGTAGTTGGAAAATATGGCCTTGGTGATAGAAATGATGCTGGAGATCACATGATAGAATTTTGCAAGACAAATGACTTCTTTATTGCAAATACCTTTCTTCAACAACATAAACTGCCACTATACACTTGGACTTCACCAAATGGAACATATAGGAATCAGATCAACTGTATCTGTGGAAAGCGATGATGGAAAAACTCAAAATCATCAGTCAGAACAAAGCTGGGGCCAGCTGTGGAACTGACCCTCAATTGTTCATATAGAAGTTCAAGTTGAAGCTGAAGAAATTTAGAAATCCAAAAAAGCCAAAGTACAGCCCTGAGTATATTGCACTTGAATTTAGAGACCATCTCAAGGATAAATTTGATGTGTTGAACACTAATAACCAAAGACCAGACAAGTTGTGGAATGATCTCAAGAACATCATACGTGAAGAAAGCAAGAGGTCACTAAAAAGATAGAAAAGAAAGAAAATGCCAAAAAGGATGTCAGTTGAGTAGCTAAAGCAAAAGGAAGAAATGCTGAAGTAAAAGAGCTGAACAGAAGATTTCAAATGGCTGCTGGAGAAGAGAAAGTATTATAATGACATGTGCAAAGATCTGGAGATAGAATACCAAAAGAGAAGAACATGCTTGACATTCCTCAAGCTGAAAAGAGCTGAAGAAAAAATACAGACATCAAGTTGCAGTATTGATGGATTCTTTTTTTTTTATAGGCAAAGTACTGAATGACAAAGGAAGCATCAAAAGAAGATGGAAAGGATACACAAAGTCACTGTACCAAAAAGTATTGGTCGACATCCAATCATTGCAGGAGGTAGCATGTGACAAAGAACCAATGGTACTGAAGAAAGAAGTCCAAGCTACACTGAAGACATTGGAATAGAAACTGAGATATTTCTACAAGTGGGTGCAGTGATGGAAGTGCTCACTTGTCTAAGCCAAGAAGTTTGGAAGACAGATACCTGGCCAAATGACTGGAAGATATCCATATTTATGTGTATTCCAAAGAAAGGTAATCTATCCAAATTCAGAAATTATGGAACAATATTGTTAATATCACCTACAAGTAAATTTTTGCTGAAGATCATTCAAAAGCAGTTTCAGCAGTACATCAGCAGGGAACTGCCAGAGTCAGCACAGATTCAGAAGAGGACATGGAACCAGGGATATCAGGACTAATATCAGATGAATTCTGGCTGAAAGCAGAGAATACCAGAAAGATGTTTCCCTGTGTTTCATTGACTATGCAAAGGCATTTGACTGTGTGGATCATAACAAATTATGGATAAAATTGCAGAGAATGGAAATTCCAGAAGACTTCATTGTGTTCATGACGAACCTGTACATAGACCAAGAAGCAGTTTTTTGAACAGAACAACAGGATTCTGCATGGTTTAAAGTCAGGAAAGGTGTGTGTCAGGGTTATATGCTTTCACCATATTTATTCAATCTGTATGCTGAGCAGATAATCCAAGAAGCTGGACTATGTGAAGAACGGGGAATCAGGTTTGGAAGAAGACTCATTAAAATCTGTGTTATGCAGATGACACGACCTTGGTTTCTGAAAATGAAGAGAACTCGAAGCACTTACTGGTGAAGATCAAAGACCAAAGCCTTCATTATGGACTACACTCAACATAAAAAAAGGAAAAATCCTGACAACTGGACCAATAAGAAACATCATGATAAACAGAGAAAAAATTGAAGTCATTGAGGATTTCATTTTACTTCGATCCACAATCAACATCCATGTAAGCGCAGCCAGGAAATCAAAAGACACATTGCATTGGGAAAATCTGCTGCAAAAGACCTCTTTAGGGTGTTAAAAAGGAAAGATATCACTTTGAGAACCTAGGTGCACCTGAACCAAGTCATGATGTTTTCCATCACCTCAAATGCATTTGAGAGGTGGACAATGAATAAGTAAGACTGAAGAAGAACTGATACCTTTTAGTTGCGCTATTGGCGAAGAATATTGAATATACCATGGACTGCCAAAAGAACAAGCAAATCTATTTTGGAAGAAGTACAGACAGAATGTTCCTTAGAAGCAAGGATGGCGAGACTTCATCTCACATACTTTGGACATGCTGTCAGGAGGGATCAGTCCCTGGAGAAGGACATCATGCTTGGTAAAGTAGAGGGTCAGTGAAAAAAAGGAAGACCCTCAACAGGATGAACTGATACAGTATTTGCAACAACGGGCTCAAGTAAAACAAGAATTGTGAGGATGGCGCAGGGCCAGGCAGTGTTTCGTACTGTTGTACACAGGGTTGCTGTGAGTCAGAACTGACTCGACTGTACCTAACAAAAATAGTAAAAACTTGGTTGCTAAACAAAATGTCAGTGGTTTGTATCCATGTAGTTTGAATCCTTGGAACCCCTATGGGGCAGTTCAACCTTATTCTATAGGGAAGCCATAATTTTGAATCAACTTGATGGCAAAGGATATTGCATGGATCAGGTGAGCAGTTCTGTTGATCTAAGTTTGGCTGATCTCGGCTCAGCTTACTTAGGTTTATGAGATCAGTTGTTAGTCAGCTAACCTAAAAGGGTCTCATTCTCAAGTCTGGTGTGGGCTAGATGTCAGCTGATATGATTGGAGGAATGAGAAATTGGGCTATGTTTCTCCCATTAGCCAACATACTAGTCTGTGTTTGTTCACATGCCAGCTTCACAGGGTTCCAAGAGGGTTTCCAAGATCCTGAAAGCCTCTCAAAAGTTTGGAAGTGGTCTCAATATCACTTCTGCCACCATCTGTTACCCAAAATAGTTCACAAGAGTAGGCTACATTTAAGGATTTGTCAAACTGATTCAACAACTTGATGTGAAGAGCTGCTATGGATACCAGAAGGATCTGAGAATTCAGGCTGTGTTTGCATTCTACCATAATGGGGAGGAAATCTTTCTTAAAGGAATGCCATTTCCAAAATATTATGTTTCAACAAAATATGGAAGGCAATCTACTTTGTGCTTCATGCATTTCTAAAAATAATTTTCGATGAAAGATGAACTTGAAAAATTTCCACACAACTTGGATGTAGTTGAAAGAACTGAGAGCAATTGCTATTACAACACTTTTGACAGTTTTTATTCCCATTTACTTCTTTTTTTAATAATTTTTATTGTGCTTTAAGTGAACGTTTACAAATCAAGTCAGTCTGTCACATGTAAGCATATATACACCTTATCCCACGATCCCACTTACTCTCCCCCTAATGAGTCAACCCGCTCCCTCCTTCCAGCCTCTCCTTTCATGACAATTTTGTCAGTTTCTAACCCTCTCTACCCTCCTATCTCCCCTCCAGACAGAAAATGCCAACAGAGTCACAAGTGTCCACCTGATACAAGTAGCTCACTTTTCGTCCGCATCTCTCTCCAACCCATTGTCCAGTCCCTTCCATGTCTGATGAGTTGTCTTCGGGAATGGTTCCTGTCCTGGGTCAACAGAAGGTTTGGGGACCATGACCACCGGGATTCCTCTTGTCTCAGTCAGACCATTAAGTCTGGCCTTTCTATGAGAATTTGGGGTCTGCATCCCACTGTTCTCCTGCTCCCTCAGGGGTTCTCTGTTGTGCTCCCTGTCAGGGCAGTCATCGGTTGTGGCCAGGCACCATCTAGTTCTTCTGGTCTCAGGATGATGTAAGTCTCTGGTTCATGTGGCCCTTTCTGTCTCTTGGACTCATGGTTATTGTGTGACCTTGGCGTTCTTCATTCTCCTTTGCTCCAGGTGGGTTGAGACCAACTGATGCATCTTAGATGGCCGCTTGTTAGCATTTAAGACCCCAGACGCCACACTTCAAAGTGGGATGCAGAGTGTTTTCATCATAGAATTATTTTGCCAACTGACTTAGAAGTCCCCTTAAGCCATAGTCCCCAAACCCCCGCCTTTGCTCTGCTGACCTGCGAAGCATTCAGTTTATCCAGGAAACTTCTTTGCTTTTGGTTCAGTCCAGTTGAGCTGACCTTCCCTGTATTGAGTATTGTCCTTCCCTTCACCTAAAGTAGTTCTTATCTACTAACTAATCAGTAAATAAACCTCTCCCACCCTTCCTCCCTTCCCGCCTCGTAACCACAAAAGTATGCGTTCTTCTCAGTTTATACTATTTCTCAAGATCTTATAATAGTGGTCTTATACAATATTTGTCCTTTTGCCTCTGACTAATTTCACTCAGCATAATGCCTTCCAGGTTCCTCCATGTTATGAAATGTTTCACAGATTCGTCACTGTTCTTTATCGATGCGTAGTATTCCATTGTGTGAATATACCACAATTTATTTAACCATTCATCAGTTGATGGACACCTTGGTTGCTTCCAGCTTTTTGCTATTGTAAACAGAGCTGCAATAAACATGGGTGTGCATATATCTGTTTGTGTGAAGGCTCTTATTTCTCTAGGGTATATTCCGAGGAGTGAGATTTCTGGGTTGTATGGTAGTTCTATTTGTATCTTTTTAAGAAAACGCCAGATAGATTTCCAAAGTGGTTGTACCATTTGACATTCCCACCAGCAGGGTATAAGAGTTTCAATCTCTCCACAGCCTCTCCAACATTTATTATTTTGTGTTTTTTGGATTAATGCCAGCCTTGGAATCTCATCGTAGTTTTAATTTCCATTTCTCTAATGGCTAATGATCGAGAGCATTTTCTCATGTGTCTGTTAGCTGCCTAAATATTTTCTTTAGTGAAGTGCGTGTTCATATCCTTTGCCTACTTTTTGATTGGGTTGTTTGTCTTTTTGTGGTTGAGTTTTAACAGAATCATATAGATTTTCAAGATCAGGTGCTGGTCGGAGATGTCATAGCTGAAAATTCTTTCCCAGTCTGTCGGTGGTCTTTTTACTCTTTTGGTGAAGTCTTTAGATGAGCATAGGTGTTTACTTTTTAGGAGCTCCCAGTTATCTGGTTTCTCTTTGTCATTTTTGGTAATGTTTTGCATTCTGCTTATGCCTTGTATTAGGGCTCCTAACGTTGTCTCTATTTTTTCTTCCATGATCTTAATCGTTTTAGTCTTTATGTTTAGGTCTTTGATCCACTTGGAGTTAGTTTTTGTGCATGGTGTGAGGTATGGGTCCTGTTTCATTTTTTTGCAAATGGATATCCAGTTCTGCCAGCACCATTTGTTAAAAAGACTATCTTTTCCCCAATTAACTGACACTGGGCCTTTGTCAAATATCAGCTGCTCATACGTGGATGGATTTGTATCTGGGTTCTCAATTCTGTTCCACTGGTCTATGTGTCTGTTGTTGTACCAGTACCAGGCTGTTTTGACTACTGTGGCTGTATAATATGTTCTAAAATCAGGTAGAGTGAGGCCTCCCACTTTCTTCTTCTTTTTCAGTAATACTTTATTTATCCGGGGCTTCTTTCCCTTCCATATGAAGTTGGTCATTTGTTTCTCCATCACTTTAAAAAATGTTTATGGAATTTGGATCAGAAGTACATTGTATGTGTAGATGGCTTTTGGCAGAATAGACATTTTTACTGTTAAGTCTTCCTATCCATGAGCAAGGTATGTTTTTCCAATTATGTAGGTCCTTTTTAGTTTCTTGCACTAGTACTTTGTTGTTTTCTTTGTATAGGTCTTTTACATCTTTGGTAAGATTTATTCCTAAGTATTTTATCTTCTTGGGGGCTACTATGAATGGTATTGATTTGTTGATTTCAAGTGATTTTTGTATGCTTATCTTATAACCTGAGACTCTGCGAAACTCTTCTATTAGTTTCAGTAGTTTTCTGGAGGATTTCTTAGGGTTTTCTGTGTATAAGATCATGTCATCTGCAAACAGAGATACTTTGACTTCTTCCTTGCCAATCCAGATGCGCCTTAATTCTTTGTCTAGCCTAGTTGTTCTGGCTAGGACCTCTAGCACAATGTTGAATAAGAGCGGTGATAAAGGGCATCCTTGCCTGGTTCCCGTTTTCAAGGGAAATGCTTTCAGGCTCTCTCCATTTAGAGCGATGTTGGTTGTTGGCGATGAATTTTCCTTCAATTCGTATTTTGGTGAGAGCTTTTATCATAAATGGGTGTTGAACTTTGTCAAATGCCTTTTCTGCATCAATTGATAAGATCATGTGGTTTTTGTCTTTTGTTTTATTTATATGGTAGATTACATTAATGGTTTTTCTAATATTAAACCAGCCTTGCATTCCTGGTATAAATCCCACTTGGTCGTGGTGGACTATTTTTTTGATATGTTGTTGAATTCTATTGGCTAGAATTTTCTTGAGGATTTTTGCATCTATGTTCATGAGGGATATAGGTCTGTAATTTTCTTTTTTTGTGATGTCTTTACCTGGTTTTGGTATCAGGGATGTGGTGATTTCATAGAATGAGTTAGGTAGTATTCTGTTATTTTCTATGCTTTGAAATACCTTTAGTAGTAGTGGTGTTAACTCTTCTCTTAAAGTTTGGTAGAACTCTGTAGTAAAGCCGTCCGGGCCAGGGCTTTTTTTTGGGGGAGTTTTTTGGTGACCGTTTCAATCTCTTTTTTTGTTATGGGTCTATTTAGTCGTTCTACTTCTGATTGTGTTAGTTTAGGTAGGTAGTGTTTTTCTAGGAATTCTTCCATTTCTTCTAGGTTTGCAAATTTGTTAGAGTACAATTTTTCATAATAATCCGATATGATTCTTTTAATTTCATTTGGGTCTGTTGTGATGTGGCCTATCTTCTTTCTTATTCAGGTTATTTGTTTCCTGTATTTCTTTATTCAGTCTGGCCAATGGTTTATCAATTTTGTTAATTTTTTTCAAAGAACCAGCTTTTGGCTTTGTTAATCCTTTCAATTGTTTTTCTGTTCTCTAATTCATTTAGTTCAGCTTTAATTTTTATCATTTGTTTTCTTCTGGTGCCTGATGGATTTTTTCGTTGTTCACTTTCTATTTGTTCAAGTTGTAGAGACGGTTCTCTGATTTTGGCTCTTTCTTCTTTTTGTATGTGTGCATTTATCGATATAAATTGACCTCTGAGCACTGCTTTTGCTGTGTCCCAGAAGCTTTGATAGGAAGTGTTTTCATTCTTGTTGCATTCTATGAATTTCTTTATTCCCTCCTTGATGTCTTCTATAACCCAGTCTTTTTTTCAGCAGGGTATTGTTCAGTTTCCAAGTATTTGATTTCTTTTCCCTAATTTTTCTGTTATTGATTTCCACTTTTATGGCCTTGTGGTCTGAGAAGATGCTTTGTAATATTTCGATGTTTTGGATTCTGTAAAGGTTTGTTTTCTGACCTAATATGTGGTCTATTCTAGAGAATGTTCTATGTTTGCTACAAAAAAAGTATACTTTGCAGCTGTTGGGTGGAGTGTTCTGTATAAGTCTATGAGGTCAAGTTGGTTGATTGTTGTAATTCGGTCTTCCGTGTCTGTGTTGAGCTTCTTAGTGGAAGTCCTGTCCTTCTGCAAAAGTGGTGTGTTGAAGTCTCCCACTACAATTGTGGAGGTGTCTATCTCACTTTTCAGTTCTGTTAAAGTTTGTTTTATGTATCTTGCAGCCCTGTCATTAGGTGCATCAATATTTAATATGGTTATATCTTCCTGGTCAATTGTCCCTTTAATCATTATGTAGTGTCCTTCTTTATCCTTTGTGGTGGATTTAACTTTAAAGTCTGTTTTGTCAGAAATTAATACTGCCACTCCCACTTTTTTTTGATTGTTGTTTGCTCGAAATATTTTTTTCCGTCCTTTGAGTTTTAGTTTGTTTATATGTCTCTAAGTCTCAGGTGTGTCTCTTGTAGGCAGCATATAGACGGATCGTGTTTCTTTATCCAGTCTGAGACTCTCTGTCTCTTTATTGCTGCATTTAGTCCATTTACATTCAGCATAATTATAGATAAGTATGTGTTTAGTGCTGTCATTTCAATGCCTTTTTATGTGTGTTGTTGACAATTTCATTTTTCCACTTACTTTTTTGGGCTGAGACGTTTTTCTTTGTAAATTGTGTGTTCCTCATTTTCATAGTATTTTACTTTATGTTTGCTGAGTCGTTACTTTTTTCTTGGTTTTTATTTTGAGTTATGGAGTTGTTATACCTCTTTGTGGTTACCTTAATATTTACCCCTATTTTTCTAAGTAAAAACCTAACTTGTATTGTTCTATATCACTTTGTTTCCCTCTCCATGTGGCAGTTCTATGCCACCTGTATTTAGTCCCTCTTTTTGATTATTGTGATCTTTTACATATTGACTTCAATGATTCCCTGTTTTGTGTGTTTTTTTCTTTTTAAAATTAATCTTAATTTTTTTTGTGTGATTTCCCTATTTGAGTTGATAACAGGATTTTCTGTTCTGTAACCTTTACGTTGTGCTGGTATCTGATATTATTGGTTTTCTGACCAAACAATTTCCTTTAGTATTTCTTGTAGCTTTCGTTTGGTTTTTGCAAATTCTCTAAGCTTGTGTTTATCTGTAAATGTTTTAATTTCGCCTTCATATTTCAGAGAGAGTTTTGCTGGATATATGATCCTTGGCTGGCAGTTTTTCTCCTTCAGTGCTCTATACATGTCATCCCATTGCCTTCTTGCCTGCATGGTTTCTGCTGAGTAGTCTGAACTTATTCTTATTGATTCTCCTTTGTAGGAGACCTTTCTTTTCTCCCTGGCTGCTTTTAAAATTTTCTCTTGATGTTTGGTTTTGGCAAGTTTGATGATAATATGTCTTGGTGATTTTCTTTTTGGATCAATCTTAAATGAGATTCAATGAGCATCTTGGATAGATATCCTTTCGTCTTTCATGAAGTCAGGCAAGTTTTCTGCCAACAGATCTTCAACTATTCTCTCTGTGTTTTCTGTTATCCCTCCCTGTTCTGGGACTCCAATCATGTGCAAGTTATTCTTCTTGATAGAGTCCCACATGATTCTTAGGGTTTCTTCATTTTTTTAAATTCTTTTATCTGATTTTTCTTCAACTGTATTGGTGTCAATTGCTTTATCCTCCACCTCCCTCACTCTGCATTCCAATTCCTTGATTATACTCCTCTGAATTCCTGTTGAGCTGTGTAATTCTGTAATTTTACTGTTAATCTCTTGGATTTCTTAATGCTGTCTCTCTATGGATTCTTGCAGCTTATTAATTTTTCCACTATATTCTTGAATAATCTTTTTGAGTTCTTCAACTGCTTTATCAGGTTGTTCCTTGGCTTTTTCTGAAGATTGCCTTATTTCATTTTTGAGGTCATCCCTGATGTCTTGAAGCATTCTGTAAATTAAATTCCAGGATTGTATCTTCATTTGGGAAAGATTTTGATTGTTTCGTTTGGGGAGTTGTAGAAGCAATCATGGTCTGCTTCTTTATGTGGTTTAATATCAACTGCTGCCTCTGAGACATCTATAAGATATTGTAATGGTTTATTCTATATTTGCTCACTGAGTCTTATCTTGTTTTGTTTTCGTTTAATGTACGTAGATGGGCTACTAGATTGTGCTGTCTTGATTGTTGTTGTAGCCCTTGAATCACTTATGTCCTATTACCAGCTGGTTTGAACTTTTACCAGATATATAAGCCTAAGAGTCCATTCACTATTCTTGAGTCACATCTGATTTTGGGTCATCAAGTGTGTGGTGCAGACTGTCACCTATCCTTCTAGAGAAGTAGTGGTGGTAGTTGTGTGCACCAGATTCTCGTAGCAGTAGAGTTTCACACTCCGGGGAGGGGGCAGGATGCTGACAGGCATCCCCCAAGTGCCAGTGCAGTAGGTGTGTCTCTATTCCTAAAGAACTTTGGTGGGTGGGCTCTGCAGCTGTACCTTAGGCCCCCAATGCAAGTACCTCTACAGATTGGTAGGTGTCACCCTCTTAGACCCCTAAGGCAGGAGGCTAGTTGGTCTGGGGGGAGCTTCAGCCCTCAGTTCCCTGTTGTGGGTCAGTGAGGGCTCTGGTGAATACACAGAGATATCAGACCTGGAAAACTTGTCTTTCCAGTAATCAGCTAAAGCAGTTACATTCAGATCCCTATCAGAAATGCCTATGCATTATAGTAGCCACCTTGTTCCCTGTAGGGATGAAATCCCAAGACTGTGGATCACATATGTTTGGCTGGAGCTGGTTCTGTGTTTTCAGTCCAATTGGGGAAGGTTTTTTGTCCCTGCGTTTTCTGTAGCTGCTTCTCTCAGGCCAGGAGAATGGGATAGGAAAAGACCAAAAAAAAAAAAAAAAAAAAATCTGCAGCCCACTTCACTCTCTGGCTCAGGAAATTCCAATGTTAATGAAGCCGCCTGGGAAGGGGAGGGGAGGGTCCAGATAAATAGGAGAGAGTAGCACCCCGGAATATAGACAAAGTTGCTTATCTTCCTTGGGATGACTCTTTTGTCTGAGATTCCCGAGGGACAAGGGGTGTGTTGACTGTGTGCGCTGGCTGGGTAGAGATTGCCCCCAAGGGTCAGGCCCTTGTCCTGTGCTTGTGTTGTCTCAGAAGCCATGGTCAGTTCCTTCACTCCCAGTCCAAAGCCGAGCACCAAGGTTCCCAGGCTGAGACGCTGCACTGCAGGCTCCAAAACCAGTCGCTGCCTCCCGGTGACTGCTCCTCCTGTCAGCCCCATCGCTGTGCTGCCTGCATGCACTGGCTGGGCTTTCCCCGAGGTCACTTCTGGGGGCTAGGGCTGCGTCCCATGTTTGCGCCGTCTCATGATGCTGTGCTCAGCTCCCTTGCACCCAGTCCAAAGCCCGGCACCAAGGTTTCCTGACTGGGACGCTGGCTCCAGGCTTCCCCATGGTTGATCATTCTCAATCTCTGTCACTCAGGTCAACTCTTTAGATCTGTGTTTGATGGTCAGGGTTCGTAGATTGCCATGTATGTGATCGATTCACTTGTTTTTCCTAGTCTTTGTTGCAAGTGGAATCTGTGATAGCTTCTACCTAGTCAGCCATCTTGGCCCCGCCTCCCCCATTTACTTTTAATATGATCACTTTATCTCAGTTTTTCATCTATTAGGAAATAGAAAGAAGCCCTGGTACAGAAGTGATTAAAGGCTTGGCTCCTAACCAAAATGTCAGCAGTTCAAATCAATCTGGTGCTTCATGGGAGAAAGATGTGGCAGTTTCCTTTCATAAAGATTTACAGACTTGGAAACCCTGTTTAGTTTATTTTAAGAGGCTCCAGATAAGCAAATCATTATTGAAGAAAAAGAATAAAGTAGGAGGCCTCACACTGCCGCATCTCAGATCCTACTATACAGGCACAGTATCCGGAACAGCCTGGTTAGTAATGGCACAGTGACTGACAATGGAACAGAATTGAAAACCCAGACATAAATCCATCCACCTATTTTCAGCTGATCTTTGACAAAGGACTGAAGTCCATTAAATGGGGAAAAGACAGTCTTCTTAATAAATGATACTGACAAAACTGGATGTCTATTTGTAAAAAAAAGAAAGAAAAAGAAGGTATATCTTACATGTACACAAAAATTAATTCAAACTGGATTTAAAAAAAATATATATAAAATGATAAATATCATGGAAGAAAAAACAGGGACAATGCTAGGAGCCCTATTACATGGCATATATACTATACAAATCATAATTAACAATGCAAAAACACGAGAAGATAAACTAGACAACTGGGAACACCTAAAAATTAAACAGGCTCATCAAAAGACTAAAAAGAGAATCTACAGATTGTGAGAAAAAAAAAAAAAATTGGCTATGACGTATCCAACAAGGGTCTTATCTCTAAAATGTATACAATATTTTAACACCTCAACAACAAAAAGATGAATAACCCAATTAAAAAAATGTGCAAAGGACATGAACAGACACTTCAGTAAAGAAGACATTCAGGCGACTAACAGACAAGTGAGGAAATGCTCGAGATCATCAGCCATTAGAGAAATGCAAATCAAAACTGCAATGAAATATCATCTCACCCGAACAATACTGGCGCTAATCAAGAAAACAAAAAATAACTATTAATGAATTTCTCACAAAAAATGCATAAGAACTAAACATTAAAAACTTAAATAATGATCATAAGTTCAAAATCATATGGCTCTTCCAAACAATTTCTTGAGCCATATAAAATTATTCCACAAATTAATTTTTTCTCCCTCACTAAAACACCTGTTTCTCCCACTATATTGCTGTTTTATTTGGAATTTTATCTAGACTTGAATAGAGAAAGAAGAATGTGCAAGTTAGCCAAGAAAAATTATTAAAAAAGGTATACCTAATAATTTGAATTTGCTGAATTATATATGTCTAGATGCAAAAGACTGCTGCTCTTTCATTTTATTTTGAATAAGTTTATGTAGGCAATTACTATGAAACATGTTCTCCAACTTCAACTACTGTTTTTGATATTTTTTTTTAATGATGGGTGAGATTTCTGTTGAGAAATATTCAGTAATTAGGTCTGTGATCCAAAAATACATATAAAAATGAATAAATGAAGTATATATAATATTTGTGATGGCTGGGTGGCCAAAATAATAGCATGAAAAACAGATTGGGAAGGCATTCATTGTCCCTATCTTTTGCATATGCTGGTTTTCTGAGATCCATTTCTATGCCTCCGGAGCAGACTATCACACTTATTCTGTCTCACAGGAGCTCCTTTGAAAACAAGTTCAGGATTTAGATTATATTTACTGAACTTTGCATACATGCCAAGGTAACCTGTACATAACATATCACATACACACACACACAGATAGAAACACACATTATACAGCATTCACTTTATAATTGACTTAATATTACATTCTTATTTCCTTGAGTTTGTTTGTTCTAGTCTTTCCTGAATAAAATGCCTTCTTCACTGATTCTTCACTGAAATATGTCTTCTAAAATCCTGCCTGTTTTCCAGGCCAACTTCAAATAATACCTCTTTAATGAAGAGGTATTTCTAATGTTCTCAAATGGATTCAAACTATTCCTTGCCCCAAACCTTCCATGATACTTACCATAGTCTGCCATAGGCAATTTCTTTATTGCCCATCATCACCATGAGATTATGTATTCTATGAGGGCAAGGCCTAGGTCTTATCTTTACTATAATTTGTAGACTTCCAAGAAAAAAATAAATAACAACAACAAAATGTGTTTATTGAGAAACTACTATACTCCAGGTATCCTATAAGAAAGAAGGGTGGAATTAATGTTTACTCAATTAAACAAAGTGTCACAGATGATATCTATATTACCTTTTGGCCTTCACTATCAGATTATGAGTTACCTCATGTTATCACAATTTCATAGATTTAAAACTAAAGATGAGATAGATTGCTGGCCTTTGTCCTTAAGAGACAAAACCAAGTTTAACATCTTTAAACCAAAAATTCACTTCCTCACCACTGTACAATATTAACTATTAATTTTATTGATATCTTTAAAAACCATCTTTATGGACACCCCTTACTTACAAGTTAAGGAAATATCCTACTAAAATAACATGCAATGAGAAAAGATTTTAGTGTCCATTATCTTGCTGACTGTATTCTTGACATCCTTATTCCTCAGGCTGTAGATCAATGGATTCAACATGGGGATCACCACTGTGTAAAACACAGAGGCTACTTTGACGGTGTGCCTGGAGTTTTTGGAGTTGGGCACACAATAGAGGAATAGGATGGTGCCATGGAAGATTGTGATAGCAGACAGATGAGAGGCACAGGTAGAGAACGCCTTATGATGACCACTGACTGAATGCATTTTTAAGATGGTGACAACGATAAACACATAAGAAGTGAAGATGATGAGTAATGTACTCACCTTATTAAAAATAACAAAGATGAAAAGCAGCAACTGGCTTAGAGAAGTATCAGAGCAAGAAAGAGACAGAAGTGAGGAGAACTCACAGAAGTGATTGATTTTGTTGGGACCACGAAAAGATAATTTCAAAGCAGAGCATGTGGGTATCAAGGAACACCCTACTCCCCATGCATATGATCCCACCGCCAGCATAGCACAGAGTCCCTGGGACATGGCAACTGTGTAGAGCAGAGGGTTGCAAATGGCCACAAAGCAGTCATAGGCCATTACAGCTAATGAAAATATTTCAGTCACCACAAAGGTACAAAAGAAAAAGAATTGAACTACACATCCTAAAAATGAAATGGTTCTGTCTTCTACAACTAGGTTCACCAGCATTTTGGGAGCAACGATGGAAGAATAGCAGAAATCCATGAATGAGAGGTGGCTGAGGAAAAAGTACATGGGGGTATGCAGTATGGGATTAATTTTAATGATTATAATCATTCCAAGATTCCCTACAACAGTGACACTGTAGATGGCCAGAAATACCAAGAAAAGAGAAACCTGCAGTTCTGGGTAATCTGAGAAACCTAAAAGGGTGAAAGTGGCCCCACTTTTATTTCTCTCCGACAATAACATGGCTTCTGTTTGTCAAAATCTGAAAGTCAGTCCTGGAATTGAAAATATACATATATATTAAAGAGAGTAAGGATATAGGAAGCTTAGTCAACTATCCCTTTCCAAAACTGGAAAAGATATCTTTTTCAGAATCTCTGTATTTGTTTATTAACCAAGGTATGCCAGTGGTTAAGCTTTTGACGGCTAACCAAAAGATTGGCAGTTCAAATCCACCATCTGCGCAGTGGAGATCTACCGGGAAAGTTCTTCTCTATCCTATAGGGCCACTCTGGGTCAGAATGGACTAGACAGCAATGGGCTTTTTTTTTTTTTTTTGTCCCATATTGTTTTCAAGGAGTGGATGATGGATTGGAACTGCTGACTTTTCTGGTTACCAGCCGTAGCATGCTGTAGCTCTTAACCACTGCACCAACAGGGCTCCAAAGTTTGATAAACTTCTAAAATTTTAAAACATGATAACCATTCTTTTTTTTTTTAATTTTCTTAAGAAAAACAAAACCATTAAACTGAATTTTGCTTAAGTTCTCAACTTTAATTTTTAGTACTTACAAATATATAAAAATGAGATTTAAAGATTATATGATAATTTTAAATAAAATTTTCACATAACACTTCCAGTCTTCCTTCAATGCTTTAAGTTCATAAAAGACAAGCTTAGCCTGAGGCAGTGACAGGTTATGTCAGCTCTACAGTCAATAAAAAATAAGAAAGTCTAAATTATTTTATTCTTTATTTCACATTTATACACCATGCTTAACAATATACAGCCTTAACACTTCCCATTTGTGTTTTTATTGTTAATTTTGTATAGTACTCTAAACTTTGCTTTTTGTTCTGACACAGTAAATCTGATATTGAAATAAATCTTGATTATTTTTTAATAGCCTGTGTGGTGCCAATGGTTAATGCATACAGCAGGAAACCAAAAGTTTGGAGGTTCTAGTCCACCTAGAGGAACCACTGAGAAAACAACTGGTGATCTACTTTTGAAAAATCAGCCATTGAAAACTTTTTGGAGCACACCTCTACTCTTACACAAGGGGTCACCATGATTCCAAGTTGACCTGTTGACAATTTTTTTTTTTAAATGTTCTCTAAATCAAAGGAGTCCTAGTATTCAATTCTTCCTCATTTCTTGAGGAATAAATAAATTTAAAAAAAATTAGAACAGATGATAAAGATTATCTAGTCTACATTCTTATTCTAGAGGCAACATAACAGAAGCCAAAAGAAGCCTTGGCTTTCACAGTGACATGCAGATAAAGACCAGTCTATGATCCCCAGCTATATATCTATTTCTCTACCCTAGACACTGGTCCATCTTATATATCTATCTACTAATACATTTCCTTTGTTAATGCTCACCCCCTCTAACTTAGAGCAAACTAGAGACTGTGAAACTATGGAAAATATTCCAAAGGCACTGTTATGTGCCACAGAGATATACTTGAGGGCAGCATCCAGATGAAACAGAAGAATGGGACTTAGAGATGTTACACACCAGGAGGGGCTCTGGTGGTTCAGTGATTAACAACTTGGCTGCTAATCAAAAGGTCAGCAGATCGAATCCACCAGGGGCTCCTTGGAAACACTATGGGGCAGTTCTACTCTGACCTATATGAGTTGGAATCAACTCGAAGACAACAAGTTATACACCAGGAATAACGAAAGACTCTTTGACGTAGAAATTCCCTTTTCCAATGTCTTTCCTACTCATTTCTCTTCTTTCAGCATGCCTAGGATACTCATTCTCTCCATGTATGATGCATGTATAAGAATTTGAAAAATGGCCTAAAAAAAAAAAATCTGTTGCCACTGATTCGATTCCGACTCACACCGACCCTATAGGACAGAGTAAAACTTCCCCATAGGGTTTCCAAAGAGGAGTTGGTGGACTTGATCTGCCAACATTTCAGTTAGCAGTTGAGCTCTTAATCACTGCACCACCAGGGCTTCATGGAGTAGTAGTGCACAATTAAGTCATTTCATGAGGAAACATTAACTCAAAAGAATGATTGTATTTCTAGAATAGGTGCCCAGTACCTCTCAGAACCCAATGTACTGGGAAACTCTTTCTCTGTCTGTGATTTCTGGTAACTTTATTTTTGATTCTGATACCCAGCAAATCATTTTCATATGACCCAGAAATAAAGGTGTCAGGTCATGTGCTAGACTGAGATCACCAATGGTCCTACCCTGTTCCTGTATAAATCTGAGTGTTGAAGACAACCTCAAAAGGCAACCTATAGCACAAATAGTCATTTTAATTATCACAGTTTTTTTTAACACCATGTTTCACATATCTAAGGCATTTAAAAATTGACTTTAATCAAGTATGTGTTTAATGTAATGGCTCTTCTCTGTCCCAAATGTTGATATTAAATTGATGATAAATTTATTCTCTCATTTAGTCCAAGAAATGCGATAGCTGTAATCTTCTTCCCTATAATTTCCTCCTTTTTTATTGTTCTTTTAATCTCTAGGGGCTCATGTATTCCCTGCTTTTTGTTTTGTAACCTTAATTAAAGCTAAAGACTGGTAGATAGATTAATATAGAGATAGATTTTTCTTACTAAAGATTCTATGCAATCTTTGATTATTCCACTCTGCATAAATACTTGTCTATTCTACCTTCACATCTGCACCGAAAATTTACAAAAGTGAGAAAATACACATTCCAAAACTCAAGGCTCTCCTATTCCCCCACTTCAGGTACCTGTCATCCAGGTCACTATAATTAAGGAGCTCTGATGAACCAGATCCTCTATGCAAAGCTGGGCATAAAGGGTGTACATCCTGTTCTTTGCATTTTCAGATATGTACCTTTCACAAAATAGTACCTTTTGCAATGGCTCATTGGTCCTCAAGAACATCTAAAGATTAAATTTTCCCATTTTCAGGTTGCTTTAAAAAAAAAATTTTTTTTTTTCTAGGTACCCTACATTGACGTTAAAGCCTTTGTCTTTAAAATCTTGAAAACAAACCTGCTAATGGCAAAGAGAAGCCCTCTCCTGCCTCTGGAAAACTTGGTTGGGAATCAAGTATATGCACCTTATATTTGTAGTCACAACCTTGGGACATGAACCCTAGAGACTCTCTGTTGCCCCGTTCTCTAAAGGATGAAAGTCAAACAATTAAAATTAACTACCTGTTTCAGCTGTACTAGAAAATCTAGAGAAAAATTATAGTATCATTAGGAACATTTTATATGAAACAATTTATATTTTAAAGTCATCTTCCCCAGTCTCCTGAACACTCCAATACTTTCCCATACTTATCAAGAATATGTATCTATTGGAGACACAATTATCAAATATTAATTGACTTATTACTATGTGCCATTCTGATAGGTGAGATATGACATCTCATGGTAGTTTTCATTTGTGTTTCTATTATTACAAGTCTGATTGAACAACTCTTCGTACCTTTTAGAGATGTTTATATTCATTTAATGAGAACTTTTTAACCATAACTTATGTCCATTTTTCCACAGGACTAATTGTTTCTCCTCCATTCTATGTGATATAAGTGGTAATTTTTTTACTCAGTTTATTTGTCATTTTAAGTTATGTTCTTTTGTTTTTGCTGTGAAGTTTTTTATATTTATGTAATTTAAATTAAAAAAATAAACAACTTTGTTTTCAGAATCTGTTTTGATGTGTGGGGCAAGAAAGAGATCCAATGTTAACTCTTACTCATATGGCTAAGGAAAGATGCCCATTTGGCTTTTAACATCCGTGTGTCCCAATAATACACGATCTTAATAATAAAACCAAAGAAATACAAACCCATTGTTGTTGAGTCAATTCTGATTCACAGTGACTCTAAAGACATTTTAAAATTTATTTTAAACTATGTAGGATTAGCCTGTTTACCCCATACATCTGTCAGTTTGTTGTGCTTGCTCAAAATGAAGAGGACTTGAAGCACTTACTGATGAAGATCAAAGATCACAGACTTCAGTATGGATTGTACCTCAACATAAAGAAAAAAATCCTCACAAATAGACCAATAAGTAACAGCATGATAAATAGAGAAAAGATTGGAGTTGTCAAGGATTTCATTTTACTTGGATACACAATCAACACCCATGGAAGCAGCAGTCAAGAAATCAAAAGACACATTGCATTGGACGAATCTGCTGCACAGGACCTCTTTAAAGTGTTAGAAAGCAAAGATGTCAACTTGAAGACTAAGGTGGCCTGACCCAAGCCATGGTGTTTTCAATCGCCTCAATATGCATGTGAAAGCTGAACAATGAATAAGGAAGACAAAAGAAGAATTGATACTTTTGAATTGTGGTGTTGGCAAAGAAAATTGAATATACCGTGGGCTGCCAAAAGAAGGAAAAAATCTGTCTTGGAAGAAGTGCAACCAGAATGCTCCTTAGAAGCAAAGATGGTGAGATTACGTCTCACATACTTTGGACATATTATCAGAAGGGATCAGTCCCTGGAGAAGGACATCATGCTTGGTAAAAGTACAGGGTCAGTGAAAAAAAGGAAGACCCTCAAGGAGATGGATTGACACAGTGGCTGCGACAATGGGCTCAAGCATAGCAACAATTGTGAGGATGGCACAGGTCTGAGCAGTGTTTCATTCTGTTATGCATGGTGTCACTGTGAGTGGCAACTGACTCTATAGCATCCAATAACATCAATAGGATTAGCCACCTATTCTATTTGATTTTTTTTGTCTTTTTTTTCCTGAATATCTGTGATTGTTTATTCATTTTGTATGAACATTAAAGCAGAAGTATTATAGTATGACTCCTTGAGAATCCCAGATGAATTTTGTATTACACTCATCCTGGTCCTAATAAATGTGAACTAAACAGAGCAAATCTTAAAAATATTTCCAGACCTGATACTACCAGTAATTATACTTTTGAGTAAGTAATATTTAAGTGTAATCTAGGAATATTGAAATGGCCTCAGAGATTTCCCTTTCTGAAAGGCAATTTAATATTCATGACCTCTCAGACAGACAGCCTCAGAGATAATAGGGCTAAAGTACAGTAGAATTAGAGTCAAAAGAGCTAAGTTTCTGTCCTAAACGAGTCATTTCTGATTATGAGAAATTTCTGTAAATCAGGAATTCCTTGGGCCTCTGTATCATCATCTATGCAATGATATGATTCTTTTCACCTCTCCGTTTCAACATGATCTGATTGTTTCAATTGCAAGGCTTCTCATTCATAGAATTCACAGAACCCAAGGAATAAAGGTGTCAAAAAGAATTATTCCCCTTTTCCCACACAGCACAGCTTCTGTGTCTCTCAACAGAGACTCTCTCTCTCCTCCACATATTTGAAAACTACCAGTGACACAAAACAGAAATAACTTTAAATGCAAGTCACTCAATGCCATATGAATTAAGAAATAAGAAAAACCTTTTTCTATAGTGTGTTGGCATCATCCTCTCAATATCTTTATTGCTCACATTTAATTGAGAGAGAAGACAACACACTCAGTCATAAAATTTATTGATCTTGTGGGTGATAGTTTAAGCAGATCCATTTACAAGCATCCTTAGATGAAATAGAATTCAGTGTATTTGTTCAGACAGGCAATAAAGAGACAAGGCATTGTGTCTCCTAGAATGCACTAGCCTTCATGATACAGGTTTATTACAAGCCTGATGCCAAGGTTTTGGAATTAGTTCATTCCAAAATAACTATTACCAAAATAACTTTGGTTAGCAACAAAACACTACCAACTCATTGCTTTGTCAAATATATTATTAAGTTGAATAAAAATAAATTCATTAATTAAGCACACCACCACCAAAGGATGTGAATAGACATTTCGCCAAATGGCCACCAAACACTTGAAAAGATGCTTGATGTCATTAGTCATCAGAGAGATACAAATCAAAAACAAAATGAGATATAATTTCATTCCCACTAAGATTGCTAACGGAGTCCTGTTGGTGAAGTGGTTAGCAGCTTGTCTGCTCACCATGAGCTCAGCAGTTTGAATCCACCAGTCTATCCTTGGAAATGATGGTGCATTTGTACCTGTCTTATAGGGTCAAATTGAGTCAGAATTGACTAGACAGCAACAGGTTTGGTTTTTAGTTTAAGATGGCTAATATAAAAAAAAGCAAATATTGGCAAGGTTATGGGAAAATTGGAAACTTTATCCATTACTGGTGGAAATGTGAAACCCTACAGCCTTTGTAGATAATGGTGTGGTGGTTCCTCAAACAACTGAAACTAGAACTATCATATGATCTAGCAATTCCACTCCTAGGTGTATACCCAAAAGACTTGAAAGTAGAGATTTATACAGCAGTATTCATTGCAGCACTATTCATAATAAGCAAGAGGTGGAAGCAAACTAAATGTCCATTAACAGACAAAGAGACAAAAAAAAAATGGTACATACTTACAATAGAATATAAGTCAGAAGGAGAAATAATGTCTTGATACATGCTACAATATGGGTGGAGCTGGAAGACATTAACCCAAGCTGTATGAAATCAGTCAATCACAAAAGGGCAAATATTGTATTACCTCTATTACGTAAAAAGACAAGAAAAGACAAATGCATAGAAAGCAAAGTTTATTAGTGATTACCAGGTGAGGGAGGGTTGGGAAAAGGGTTAATGGTGATGGAAATATCTCTTGATGAATGGTAAATTTGTACAGCCAATTATTGTAATTGCTCTCGATAAGTTGTACACCTGTAAAAAATTGAATTGGCAAAAGTTCTGCAATAGATGCATTTACAACAATGACAGAAAGAAAAAAAAGAGTAGCTGCTGAGGCTGATTATGTACAAATGAAAATTCATAGGATTTGATTCCTTTTTTTGGAGGTTTAGGATCATGGATACCAGGGAAATTTCAGTTAATTGGCCAAATGACATGTTTAATGTTTCCATTCTACTCCTGGCTTGGTGCACAGTGCCTACGATATAAAAAACAGGCAAGTGGCCTTCCAAGCCATGATTGGTCTCTTTTTATCTAGAATAACAGAAGAAGAAGGAAAATAAGAAAAAGGAGAAAGAAATGGAATCTGTGGCTAATTGCTTCCTTGAACAACTGCCTCCTTTGCCATGAGGCTAGAAAAAACTGGATGGTTTCTGGCTACTACTGCTGAACATTTTGATCAAAGATTCTTTAGAAAAATTCTGATCAAAAGGGAGAAAATTTAGGACAGAATTTTAAATTCTCATGGACTCCAGATTTTCTGAAGCCTTGTAGGCTGAATGAACACCAGAACTATAACCCTGAGATAATTTATAAACCTTAAGACCAAAATATCCCCTAAAGTCTTCTTAAAACCAAACAATAGTTTAGTTTACCTAGTAAAAAAAACATTTCCTTGAGATTATGCTTTTTTTAAGAACTATCTTTATGGAATCAAAGTGACAACAGCAACACAAAAGATTACATAGGAATCTTAGGGGGTGGTAAGTTTGTTAGTAAGGGAGGAAAAACAAAGAAAATGAGAATGATTGCATATTTCAAAGAATGTAATCAATGTCTGTCTTAGTTACCTAGTGCTGTTATAGCAGAAACACCACAAGTGGATGGCTTTAACAAAAGAAATTTATTCTCTCACAGTTTAGGAGGTTAGAAGTTCAAATTCAAGGTGCTAGCTCCAGGGGAAGTCTTTCTCATTTTGTAGGCTCTGGTGGAAGATCCTTATAATCAGTCTTCTGTTCTAGGCGAGCTTCAGCTCAGGATCTCCAGGTCCAAAGGATGTGCTCTGCTCATGGCACTGCTTTCTTGATGGTTTTAAGTCTTTCTGTCTCTCTGCTTCTCTCTTTTATACCTCAAAAGCGATTGACTCAAGAAACAACCTAATCTGGTAGACTGAGTAATGCCTCATTAACGTAACTGTCTCTAATCTTGCCCCATTAATATCATAGAGGTAGGATTTATAACACATAGAAAAATCACATTAGATGACATAATGGTGGACCATCACACAAAACTGGCAATCATGGCCTAGCCAATCTGACACACATTTTTGGGGCGCACTATTTTGTTCATGACATTCCACCATTTTGTTCCCACAAATTCATGTCTTTGCCACATGTAAAACACGTACTCCCCCTCAGATCATAGGAGAAGTCTTAAATCAATTCCAAGTCCAAAATCCAAAAATTCCTGTTCATCTGTAAAATCAAATACACAAGTTATCTACTTCCAAAGTACAGTGGTGGAACAGGCACAAGCTAGACATTTCCATTACAAATGGAAGAATTTGGACAGAAAAAGGAATAACAGGTACCACACAAGTCAGCAGAACACCTTACATTAGCTCCCAAGTCCTAAAAATTTTCCTCTATTCTCTGAGACCATTTAGGCAACCGCCATGCCCTTCAGACTCTTGGTGCTGGCCATACTGTTCAGATTCTGTGTGGAGGCCCCTTGGCTCTAGGATTCAGCTCCACTTTCCAAGCCCACCAAAAAGATAAAGCTACTCCCTTGGATATGGGTAGCCACATTTTCCTAGCACCTCTGAGTGGTAGCCCTGCCAAGTCTGCCCCAGCAGGCCCTGCCATTCTTCTGCCCCTTGTGCATGGCAGCCTCATCCCCTCAGCTTTGACCAGTAGACCTGGCCCTATCCCACTGACACTCATGAATGGCACCAAGCTGATCAAGATCTGACTCTTTGATACCTAGAAAGCTGTGGCCCTATGCTTAGAAACTCCAGAAGTGGTGGTCCTACTCTTTGAAACAGAGCCAGCTCTGCTTCCTATTTTCCTAGTCTTTTCAGCTTCCACTACCATGGTTCCTTGGCCTCTCAGCCTCTCAGGCCTTGCCACCTGCATCTTCCCTGCTATGGCAGGTGTTCCAAAGCTCTTTAGCTCCACCAATAATTGCCATTAGGCACCTCACTCTGCCAATAAACTTGGGAAGGCTCTCAGCTCCCTTGCTCCATAGGTTAGTAAACCTAGCTTCACCAATAAGTGGCCAATGGCACCAGAGAGCCTACAGTGCAAAGGCGCTCAGCTCTTTCATCCCTTGGATCAGCTCCAATGCTGTCTCTCACCAGTCTCCTGGGTCTGCTACTGTTTCTCAACATCTGCACCATCTCCAGTGTAACAGCTCTCCTCATTTTCTTCTGAGTCCTCACCAGAATTGTCTTGACTTCCATAATCCTAACAACAGTCCCTTTAAGGCAACCTAGAGTTTTACTACTAGGGACTTCAAAAATCTTCCAGCCTTTACCCATTCACAGTTTCAAAATAGCTTCCACATTTTAGGTATCTGTTAGAGAAGCACCCTACTCTCAGTACCAAATTCTTAATTTTCTAGTGCTGCTATAACAAAAATACCACAAGTGGATGGCTTTAATTAAGACAAATTTATTCTCTCATGGTTTAGGAGGCTAGAGTCAGAATTCATGGTGCCAGCTCCAGGGAAGGTATTCTCTCTCTGTTGGCTCTGTTGTCATCAATCTTCTTCTGGTCTAGTTGCTTTTCGGCTCAGTGACCCTCAGTCAAAAGGATGCATTCTACTCCTGGCAATACTTTCTTGGTGATTTGAAGTCCTTCTGTCTCTCTGCTTGCTTCTCTCTTTTATATCTCAAAAAAGATTGACTCAAGGCACAATCTAATATTGGAGATTGAGTCCTGCCTCATTAACATAACTGCCTTTAAACTTGCTCATTAACATCGTAAAGGGAGGACTTACAACACATAGGAAAATCACATCATATGACAAAATTTTGGACCCTCACACAATTGTGGCAATCATTGCCTAGCCAAGTTCACACACAATTTTGGGGGACGCAATTCAATCCATGAGAATACCTGAACTGTACATATAGAAACTGTTGAACTGTTGTATGTTCTCCTCTGTATATTTTCAATCACAACAAATCAAAATAAATTTTATTTTTAATTCCTAAAGTCAAATGAAAATAACACTCAAAATATCAAACCTTTTTGGTACACAGTCAAAGTAGTACTCATAAGGACATTTATAGCAATAAATACATTAAAAAAGAATGATCCAAAATCATTAACTTAAACTGACAATTGAACAAATAGAAAAGGAAGCTCAAAAGAAGTCAAAGGCAACCAGAAAAAAGGAAAAGAATTAAGATCAGGGTAGATATAAACGAAATAGAAGAACAACAAAAAGAACTGACTAAACCAGAAGATGGTTTCTTAAGGGCATATGCAAAGAATTAATAAAATAGACAAACCACTGGATTGAAAAAATAAGATAAAATGGTCAAATAACCAAATGAAGAAAAGAAACTGATGACATTATAACTGACCCAACAGAGATAAAGAAGATCATAACTAACTACTATGAAAAAATGTACTCCAAGAGGTTTGAAAATATAGATGAAAGAGACAAATTCCTAGAAAAGCACTACCTACCCAAACTAACACAGAGAGGTAGAAATTTTAAACAGACCCATTACAAAGAAGAGATAGAAGACACTACTAAAAAAGGGGAAAAAAAGCCCATGACCAGATGGAACACTACCAAACATTCAAAGAAGAGTTGACATCAATCCTACTTAATCTTTTCAAAAATATAGAAGAGGAAAGAACACTACTAATTTCTCCAATTTCTTTCTGTGAAGCCAGCATAACTCTGATACCTAAGCCAGTCAAAGACATCACACACACACACACGATACACAACAATATCCTTTATGTACACGTAACCAATTTTTTCCGTGAATTCTAGCCAAAAGACTAAAAATTACCATGATTAAGTGGGTTTTATACCAGGATTACAAGGGTGGCTCAGCATTAGAAAATCAATCAGTACAATCTCCTGTGTAAGCAAAACAAGGGAAAAGAATGACATGATCATACCAGTTAATGCAGAAAAGGCATTTGATAAAAATTCAACAACGTTTTCCTGATAAAAACTTTTGGCAAAATAGGAATAGAAGAAAAATTTCTCAACATGATTAAGGACATATGCAATATATGCAAAAACAGAAGTCAACCTTATAGTAAAAGGAGAAAGACTAAGAGTCTTCTGTTTAGAATGAGAATGAAACAAGGATGCCCATTATCACCACTCTTATTCATCATTGAATAAGAAGTCCTAGCCAGAGCAACAGGAAAAGAAAGAGAAATAATTGTACCCAAATCAGAAAGGAAGAAGTAAAATGATCTGTATTTGCAGATGACATGATCCTATACATACAAGACCCTAAAGATTCCATTAAAAAAAAAAAAAAACCTGCCGGAATTAATAGAAGGATTTAGCAAAACTGCAGGGTACAAGATCAACGTGTAAAAACGACTTGGGTTCCTCTATACTAACAAAGACAACTCTGAAAAATAAAATAAGAAAACAAAACAATTTGCAAAAGTTTCAAGTCAATAAAATACCTGGGAATTAACCTAAAGAAAGACATAAAAGACTTAAAAAACACAATGATAATTATAAAACAGTATTACAATAGATTGTAAAGACCTACAAAAATGGAAAGAAATTCCATGCTCATGGACTGGAAAGCTCAAACTGAAAATGTCAATTCTACCTACAGCGATCTATGGACACAATGCAATCCCAATACAAATCCCAACAACATTCTTCACTTAAATGGAATAACTAGTAACCAACTTCGTGTGGAAAGGAAAGAAACCCCAAATAGCCAAAATAATGCAAAGAAAAAGAACAAAGCAGGAAGCCACACACTCTCTGATATCAAAAGATAGTATACAATCACTATAATCAAAACAGCCTGGTACTGGTTGAATGATAGACACACAGACCCATAGAATAGAATTGTTGTTGTTGTTAGGTGCCTTCGAGTCGGTTCTGAATCATAGCGACCCTACGCAAAACAGAATGAAACACTGCCCAGTCTTGCGCCATCCTTACAATGGTTGTTATACTTGAGCTCATTGTTGCAGCCACTGTGTCAATCCACCCCGTTGAGTGTCTTCCTCTTTTCCGCTGACCCTGTACTCTGCCAAGCATGATGTCCTTCTCCAGGGACTGATCCCTTCTGACAACATGTCCAAAGTATGTAAGACGCAGTCTCGCCATCCTTGTCTCTAAGAATTCTGGCCGTGCTTCTTCCAAGACAGGTTTGTTCATTGTTTTGTCAGTCCATGGTATATTCAGTATTCTTCACCAACACCACAATTCAAAGGCGTCAACTCTTCTTCGGTCTTCCTTAGTCATTGTCCAGCTTTCACATGCATATGATGTGATTGAAAATACCATGGCTTGGGTCAGGCGCACCTTAGTCTTCAGGGTGACATCTTTGCTTTTCAACACTTTCAAGAGGTCCTTTGCAGCAGATTTGCCCAATGCAATGCGTCTTTTGATTTCTTGACTGCTGCTTCCATGGCTGTTGATTGTGTATCCAAGTAAAATGAAATTCTTGACAACTTCAATCTTTTCTCCGTTTATCATCATGTTGCTCATTGGTCCAGTTGTGAGGATTTTTGTTTTCTTTATGTTGAAGCGTAATTCATGCTGAAGGCTGTGGTCTTTGACGCGCATTAGTAAGTGCTTCAAGCCCTCTTCACTTTCACCAAGCAAGGTTGTGTCATCTGCATAATGCAGGTTTTTAAATGAGTCTTCCTCCAATCCTGATGCCCCATTCTTCTTCATATACTCCAGCTTCTCCTACTATTTGCTCAGCATACAGATTGAATAGGTATGGTGAAAAAGTGCAACCCTGATGAACACCTTTGCTTACTTTAAACCAATCAGTATTCCCTTGTTCTGTTTGAACAGCTGCCTCTTGATCTATGTAAAGGTTCCTCATGAGCACAGTTAAGTGTTCTGGAATTCCCATTCTTTGCACTATTATCCATAATTTGTTATGATCCACACTGTCGAATGCCTTTGCATAGTCAATAAACTACAGGTAAACATCCTTCTGGTATTCTCTGCTCTCAGCCAGGATCGATCTGACATCAGCAGTGATATCTCTGGTTCCATGTCTTCTTCTGAAACCAGCCTGAATTTCTGGCAGTTCTCTGTTGATATACTGCTGCAGCCATTTCTGAAGGATCTGCATCAAAATTTTGCTTGCATGTGATATTAATGATAAAAAATATATATATATATTGTTCTATAATTTCCACATTCGGCTGGATCACCTTTCTTGGGAATAGGCATAAATATGGATCTCTTCCAGTCAGTTGGCCAGGAAGCTGTCCTCCATATTTCTTGGCATAGACGAGTGAGCACCTCCAGTGCTGCATCTGTTTGTTGAAACATCTCAATTAATATTCCATCAATTCCTGGAGCCTTGATTTTTGCCAATGCCTTCAGAGCATCTTGGACGTCTTCCTTCAGTACCATCAGTTCCTGATCATATGCCACCTCTTGAAATGGTTGAATATCGACTAATTATTTTTGGTATAATGACTCTGTGTATTCCTTCCATCTTCTTTTGATGCTTCCTGCATCATTTAATATTTTCCCCATGGAAACCTTCACTATTGCAACTCGAGGCCTGAATTTTTTCTTCAGTTCTTTCAGTTTGAGAAACGCCAGGCGTGTTCTTCCCTTTTGGTTTTCCATTTCTAGCTCTTTGCACATGTCATTAGAATACTTTGTCTTCTCGAGAGGCCCTTTGAAATCTTCTGTTTGGTTCTCTTACTTCTTCAGTTCTTCCTTTTCCTTTAGCTGCTAGACGCTCAACAGCAAGTTTCAGAGTCTCCTCTGACATCCATCTTGGCCTTTTCTTTCTTTCCTGTCTTTTCAGTGACCTCTTGCTTTCTTCATGGATGATGTCCTTGATGTCATTCCACAACTCATCTGGTCTTCAGTCACTAGTGTTCAATGCATCAAATCTATTCTTCAGATGGTGTCTAAATTCAGGTGGGATATACTCAAGGTCATATTTTGGCTGTTGTGGACTTGCTCTGATTTTCTTCAGTTTCAGCTTGAACTAGCATATGAGCAATTGATGGTCTGTTCCACAGTTGGCCCCTGGCCTTGTTCTGACTGATGATATTGAGCTTTTCCGTCGTCTTTTTCCACATGTAGGCAACTTTATTTCTGTGTGTTCCATCTGGTGAGATCTATGTAGTCGCCGTTTATGGTGGTGAAAGAAAGTATTTGCAATGAAGAAGTCGTTGGTCTTGCAAAATTCTATCATTCAGTCTCCAGCATTGTTTCTATCACCAAGGCCATATTTTCCAATTACTGATCCTTCTTCTTTGTTTCCAACTTTTGCATTCCAATCGCTGGTAATTTTCAACGAATCTTGATAGCATGTTGGATCAATTTCAGATTGCAGCAGCTGATAAACATCTCCTATTTCTTCATCTTTGGCCCTAGTGGTAGGAGTGTAAATTTGAATAATAGTCGTATGGATATTATCCTGTTACTGACAGCAAAGTACTTCAGGAGGGATCTTGAAATGTTCTTTTTTGGCGATGAATGCCACACCATTCCTCTTCGAGTTGTCATTCCCAGCATAGTAGACTATATGATTGTCAGATTCAAAATGGCCAATACCAGTGCATTTCAGCTCACTAAGGCCTAGGATATCAATGTTTATGAGTTCCATTTCATTTTTGATGATTTCCAATTTTCCTAGATTCATGCTTCATACATTCCAGGTTCCGATTATTAATCGATGTTTGCAGCTATTTCTTCTCATTTTGAGTCGTGCCACATCAGCAAATGAAAGTCCCTAAAGCTTTACTCCGTCCATGTCATTAAGGTCGACTCTACTTTGAGGAGGCAGTTTTCCCTGGTTGTCTTTTGAGTGCCTTCCAACCTGGGGGGCACATCTTCCAGCACTATATCAGACAATGTTCTGCTTCTATTCATAAGGTTTTCACTGGCTAATGGTTTTCATAAGTAGACTGCCACATCCTTCTTCCTAGTCTGTCTTAGTCTGGAAGCTCAGCTGAAACCTGTCCTTCATGCGTGACCCTGCTGGTATCTGAATACCGGTGGCATAGCTTCCAGCAATACAGCAACACACAAGCCCCCACAGTATGACAAACTGAGAGACACGTGGGGGAGAACAGAATTAAGAACTCAAATTTAAACCCAGCCATCTATGGATAACTGATTTTTACCAAGAGATCAAAGTCCACTCTGTGGGGGTAAAAACAGTCTTTTTAGTAAATGGTGCTGCCAAAAATGAATATCCACCTGCAGAAAAAAGAAACCGAACGCATACCTCACAACATACAAAAAACTAACTGAAAATTCATCAAAGATCTAAATGTTAAACTAAAAGCCATAGAATTCCTGGAAGAAAGTATGGGAAGAAAACTATGGGACATAACCTTTTATAATGATAGGATAACAAACATTACAACAAATGCACAAATAGAAGAAAACAAAGTAGATGAAAGGGAGCTCATAAAAAATTAAAAACTTATGCTCTTCAACAGACTTTATAAAGGAATAAATAAACCTACCCAGAAACCCAACCCAGTGCCGTCGAGTCGATTCTGACTCATAGCGACCCTATAGACGGGAAAAAATCTTCAGAAATGAATTATCTGATGAGGGTGGTGATGCATAAAGTTGTGTGTCAACTTGGCTAGGCCATGATTTTCAGTGGTTTGATAGTCATGTGATGGTGTGATCACTTCCACAATGAGATTTGATGTTATGTGACCACCTCCATGATGGAGCCTCCTTTAAGTAGCCAATCATTTGAAAGGGAGCTTCCCTGGGTGTGTGGCCTGCTTTGAATATAAGTGGATATTCTGGCAGTGTTTGTGGGCTTTTGTTCATTCTGGATCCTGCAGCTGGCTCCTGTTCGTTTGATCTCCAGTTCTTGGGACTTGAGCTAGCAGTTCACATGCAGTCTTGCCTGCTGATCTCTGGGATTCATTGATCTTCACAGCCCCAGTGGCTACGTGCATCAGGAGAAGCCTCTATTGTGGCCCATGGACTTGGGACGTTCCAGGCTCTACAACCACATGAGCCATTTCCTTGATATAAATCTCTCTCTATATATACATTTATATGCTTTACTGTTTTTGCTTCTCTAGAGAACCTAGTCTAAGACAAGGGCCTAATATCTAAAATCTGTGGAAAAGTATAAAAACTCACCAGAAAAAGACAAACAACCCAACTAAAATATGGGCAAAGGACATGAACAGAACCTTCACCAAAGAAATCATCCGAGCAGCCAACAAACATATAAAAATATGTTCACAATCATTAGCCCTTAAAGACAAAGGAATTAAAACTACAAAGAAATACCATCTTACCCTGGCCAAAATGGTACTGATAAAAAAAAGAAAAAAAAAAAAGAGAATAATAAATGTTGGCAAGGATGTGTGGAGATTGGACCACTTGGCCACTGCTGGTAAAACTACAAAATGCTACAACCACTATAGAAAATCGTATGGTGCTTTCTCAAAAAACTAGAACTAGAACTACCCTATGATCCAGCAATCCATGTGGATATATACCCTAAAAAAAAATACCCTAGAGACCTAAAAATAATGACAAGAACAGACATATGCACAACTATATTCACTGCTGCTTTATTCGTAAAAGCAAATAAATGAAAACAATGGAAGCGTTCATCAGGGATGAACGGATAATTCAATTGTGGCATATAGTTACAACGGAATGCTATGTATCCATAAAGAACAATGATGAGTTGCAAAACATAGCATGGATTGACATAAGTCAAGCATATAAGGACAAATATTGTATGATCCCTCTTTTACTATTATATATGTAGAGAGACCAATGTTCACAATGTTCATTTGTGATTACCAGGGAAAGGTGGAATGAGGGGAATATACACTTTAGGTCTTGGAGACTTGATTTCTTTTTGGTGATGGGAAGTGTGGCACCAAATGTGGATGTAGTGAGCAGAGCAAAACCAAAGTAAAAATGAATGTTTAAGGACATATGGATGTGTATAATCATATTGGTAAACATGTAGATAGAGATGTGTGCATAAATGAAAACAGAAATAAGTATATGTATATGTAAATATACATATATGGGCACAGGCACATATATTCATTGACAACACAAATACGGATACTCCACAGACATAATCAAACTCTTTCAAAGATTGGGTTTCTGGATTTAAAGCTTAGAACAATAGTCTAATGGAACAATTCAGTAAATTGACACAACATAGCTCACAAAAGTCATAATCTGCATCCTAGTGAAGTGAGTAGCATCTGGGGTCTTAAAAGCTTGTGAGCAGCCATCTAAGACAGAACTACAGGTTTCTACTTTCCAGGAGCAAAACACTAAGAAGCCATCCAAAAACTCCAGAAAAAAACAAATCTATAGGAACCACAACATCATCTATCCTGAGACCAGAGAAGAAGATGGTGCCCAGCCACCAACATTGACCAGGGTCACAAAAGATGGTCCCGTAGAGAACTGGAGAAAAATGTGGAGCAGAACACAAATTCTTATTTAAAAAATCCAGACAAATTGGAACATTAGAGAACAAAGGACTCCCTGAGACAGTCACCTCAGGGCTCTCTTTAAACATGTAACCAAGCCTCCCCCATGACGTCATCATATAACCAAATAGCAGAGAGGCACACAAAATAAAGCCTATTACCCATAAGATCAGTTCTCTACTGAAAAACCATCAGTACTAAGAGTACATGAGAACTAATGGTCAACAATTACACAGAATCAAAGATGAGAAGATAAGGGGGCATGGAAACTAGTGTACTGGAATTGGAACAAACAGAACACAATTAAAGGGAACGTCTACACGTTGTGATAAATATAACTAATGTCACTAAACAATTGGTGTGGAAATTGTCAAATGGGAACCTAACTTGCTGTCTAAACTATTACCAAAAACTTAATTACAAAAAAAAAGGTACAAAAGAAGAAACAATTCCAGGATGGCGCCCCGATGTCTAACTGCACCTCTTCCTTGGGTGGTCAGGCTGGCAAATCTTCAATTGTGCTTCTCACAGTGAATTGCTTAGCCCTTGGAGAATAAAATGGCTGCGTCAGGCATTCGAGGTCCTTTTACTATGGATGAACCTCTCAAAAATGTATTTATTAAAACAACAAACATTTGTTATTTGTCACAATTGCACGGGTCAGGTGGATAGTTCTGCTGATCTTATCTATGCTTGACTGACCTTGGCTCAGTTTATGGGATACACTGTCCGGTCAGCTGACTTCAGAGGACCTCATTCTCAAGTCTGGCGGCAGGCTAGATGTCAGCTGGTATGGCTGAAGAACTGGGCAGCCGGGCTCTGCTTCTCCCATTAGCTAATACTCTAGTCTTGTTTTTATTCATATGACACCTTCACCAGATTACAAGAGAGTGTACAAAAACATCAAAGCCTCGCAAAGTCTTGGAACTGGCCTTTTTGCCACCTCTGTTACCCAAAACAATTCTCAAGAGTGACTACATTCAAGGATTGGTCAAACGGATTCAATCACTTGATGTGTACAGCTGCAAAGGGTACTGGAAGGCTTTGGAAATTTGGGCTATGTTTTCATTCTACTATAGTGAGTAACAAATCATTTTAAAGGAAAAGTCATTTCTAAAATATTAACTTCCAACAAAATTTGGAAGACAATCTACTTACATTTCAAGCATTTCAAAAAATAATTTTTAATGAAAGATGAATGTGAGAAATTGGCACATAACTTGGATGGAGTTGAAAGAGCTGAGTGCAATTGCTATTACAACATAATTTTCAACAGTTTTTATTTCCATTTGCTTTTAATATGACCAATTCATCACAACGTTTTCAGCTATTAAAACATAGAAATAGAATTGATGCTGAAAGTACTGCCTTCTAACATTAAGTTTTGTTCTTACATTAAAATATTAATACATCTAAATTAAAAATCCAAAACTATCCTTCTGACGAAAATATTTCCAATAATATTTTTTAAGCTTGATTATATTTTTATTTAAATTTGCAATGCAAATACAGCTTTAATAGTGTAGTTATTATTGTACTGTTATAAAATAAATAATTTAAAAAGAACTTTCAATAACACTAAAAGCATTTTAAAATACCCAAACAAACCCGTTGCCATCCAGTCAATTCTGACTCATAGCAATCGTATAGGACAGAGTGGAACTGCCCCACAGGATTTCCAAGGAACCCCTGCTGGATTTAAACTGCCAAACTTCTGTAGCTCTTAATCACTAGGATCTATGGGGACAGTTAAATTGAAATATGAGTTTAGGAGAAGAAGGAAAAACATAAATCTGATTGCTCAAAATGATCTTGTTCATACAGTTTGAATGAATTATGATGTGTAATGGAGATTACATTTTTCTGATATTTATGCATGTGATGAAATATTTTATATGTCAGATTGAATTCCCAGGATGTATATATACATTTACAAAACTAATTTAATAGTATGTGGACAAAAAAATTTGAAAACTCACATATTATGTCCAACTTACAGGCAAATGGATAGACCATAATGAACCTGGAATGTCACAATTTGAAAATGAAAGAACATGAGATTGTATGAAAGTATTTACTAGAAAAGGTGTTTACTGGTGTAGCTGGATTCTTAAATAATTGCTGTAATTCTGTCAACAGTTGCTTTTACAATTGTAGCCAAGTTAATTCAACTACATGAGTCTCAGTTTCACCAGAGTAAAAGCTAGGTTGGCTGTGTCACTTCAACCACAAAATGTGGTTATCATTTCCCAACACAGAAAGAAGTGAAAGTTCTCTGTAAAAGGGGACTGATTACATATCATTGATTCAATTTAAGGTTAATATTGATTATTCCCTAACATAAAAGTAAATTAGGAATTATATGAGTGTCAGATATGTAATGAAAGATAAATTAGTAAATACTCAAAGAAGGAAAAGTTACACAAATGAAAAACCATTATCTCAGCAGATATTCAATACATAAGATGATATTTCTACAGTCTTTATATTTGCATGTACAATGACTGTTTAATTAATACCTTCTCAACTAATGCATAAGAAATCTATTGCCATCCAGTGGCACTATAGAACTGAACTATAAACTGAAAATTAAAAATTAGAATAATGATCATAAGTTTAAAGTCACTTGACTCTTCCAAATAATTTCTTGAGCTATATAAAATTGTCCTGCAAATTATTTTTTTCTCCCTCATTATAACACCTGCCAAACTAATGACTCCCACTATATTAGTGTTTTATTTGGAATTTAATCTAGATGTATTGAGTAAAGAGAAGGACGTACAAGTTAATAAAGCAAAATTGAGTTGTTAAAATGAGATAGATCTAACATTTTGAATTGACTGAATTACAAATGTCTAAATGCAAATGACAGCCTGTCTTTTATTTTATTTAGAGTAAAATTGTGTGGCAATTACTGTGCAACATGTTTGGCAAATCCAGATAATTAATTTGAATTCTTTATGTTGGATTGGAGTACTGTTGAGAAGGATTCAGTAATTATGCTCATGTTTCAAAAAAATATATAAATAAAAATAAATTAATAAAGTACATATAACATTTGTGATGGTTGAGTGGGCAAAATAATAGCACAACACACAGGGCAGGTATACATTGTCCCTATTTTTTGCATATAATTATTTTCTGAGATCCATTTCTAAGCCTCTGGTGCAGCCCATCAAAATTATTGTTCAGTCACGTTGGAGCTCTTTTGAAAACAAGTTCTGGTTATAGACCAGATTTATTCTACTTTGCATTCATGTATGTAAGATACCACAAACACACACACTCACACACACATTATGCAATATTCACAAAATCAAAATTGGTGAACTCAATATTACATTCTCATTTCCTTGAGTTTGCTCATTCTAGTCTCTCCTGAATAAAAAGGCTTCTTCATTGAAATATGTCCCCTAAAATACTGCCCATTATCCAGGCCAATTTCAGATAACACCTCTTTTATGAAGACATATGTCTAATGTCCCTAAATTGATTTGAATTTTTTCTTCCCCCAAGCCTTCTAGGATAAATATTATAGTTGGGCTTATGCAAAAGCACTTTCTTTATGCTCCACCACCCCACTAGATTATACATTCCTTGAAGGCAAGGCTTATGTCTTATTTTTACTTTCATTTGTGTATACGTGTAAGCAATAAACACGTGTTTGTTGAGAACCTGCTGTACTCCAGGAATCTTATAAGAAAGAGGGGTGGAGTTAATGTTTTCTCAGATTATGAAAAGTTCCCCAAAAGATATCTAAATTATCTTTTGGTCTTGATTATCAGATTATGAGCTAGCTCATGGTATCACATTTTTAGAGATTTAAAACTAAAGATGAGAGAGATTGCTGCTCTTTTCTTTCAATTAACAGACAAAACCAAGTTTGGTTTCTTTGAACCAAACCACATCCTTACTATCATGCAATATTATCAATAATATTTAAAAGTATGTTTAAAGACAGTCTTTTACACACAGTTTACTTAAAAAAAAATTTTTGTTAGGGACAAATTCTATTAAAATAGTATGCTCAATGAGAAAAGACTTTGGTGTCCATTATCTTGATGACTATATTCTTGACATCCTTATTCCTCAAACTGTAGATCAACGGATTCAACATGGGGGTCACCACTGTGTAAAACACAGAGGCTACTTTGATGGTACTTCTGGAGTTTTTGGTGTTGGGCACACAGTATAGGAACAGGATGGTGCCATGGAAGATAGTGATGGCAGTCAGATGAGAGGCACAGGTAAAGAACGCCTTACGACGACCACTGGCTGAACGCATTTTCAAGACGGTGACAACGATGGACACATAAGATGTGAGAATGATGAGTAATGTACTCACCTCATTAAAAGTGGCAAAGATGAAAAGCAACAACTGACTAAGAGAAGTATCAGAGCAAGAGAGAGACAGAAGTGAGGAGAACTCACAGAAGAAGTGATTGATTGTGTTGAAACCATGAAAAGATAATTTCAAAGCAGAGCATGTCAGAACCAAGGAACATGCTATTCCCCATGCATATGATCCCACCACCAGCATAGCGCAGCATCTCTGGGACATGGCAACTGTGTAGAGCAGAGGGTTGCAAATGGCCACAAAGCAGTCATAGGCCATTACAGATAATAGAAAGGATTCAGTCACCACAAAGGTACAAAAGAGAAAGAATTGCACTACACATCCTAAAAATGAAATGGTTCTGTCTTCTACAACTAGGTTCACCAGCATCTTGGGAGCAAAGTTGGAGGAATAGCAGAAATCCACAAATGAGAGATGGCTGAGGAAAAAGTACATGGGGGTGTGCAGTATGGCGTTAATTCTGATGATTACAATCATCCCAAGATTCCCTACAACGGTGACACTGTAGATGGCCAGAAATACCAAGAAGAGGGGAACCATCAGTTCTGGGCAATCTGAGAAGCCCAAAAGGGTGAATGTGGCCACGCTTTTATTTCTGTCTGACAATAACATGGCTTCTGTTTGTCGAAATCTGAAAGTCAGTCCTAGAAATCAAAAAAATATATATATTAAACAGAGTGAGGGTATAGGATGCTTGGTCAAGTACCCCTTGCCAAGACTGGAAAAGATATTTCTTTCAGAATCTCTCTATATTTTTATTAAATAAAATATGGTAAATTTCTCAAATTTTAAAACATAATAAACATTTATTTTTAAAATTTTCTCAAGGAATTTAGGGACTGTTTGGTAATTTTATGTCAAATTCTTACATAACACTTTCAATTCTCCTTGAATGTTATCAGTTCATAGAAGACAAGCCTGGCCTGATGCTAGATTATGTCAGCCACACAGTCAATAACAAAAATCTGAAAAATCTGAATTGTATCAGTTAATTGGCTCATAACATGTAACAGTATGGACATAAAGAATGGACAGCCTTGACAATTCCCATTTGTGTTACTTCTGCATAGTATGTTGATCTTTGTTTTTCTTTCTGACACAGTAAATCTGATATCAAAATAAGTTTTTATTACTTTTTAACAGCTTGTGTGGTGCCATTGGTTAATGCCCTTGGCAACAAACCAAAATTGGAAGGCCTCCTTTCCAGAGGCACCTTGGGAAAAAGGACTGGTGGTATAATTCTGAAAAATCAGATGTTGAAAAATTTATGGAGCACAGTTCTAATCTTACACTCATGGGTTCATAGTGATTCCAAGTTGACTTGTCGACAACATTTTTTTCATTTTTCAAATCTGGGAGTTCTAAATTCTAATTCTCCCTCATGGCTTGAGAAATTAAAAGACTAGAGCAGATGGTTAATATAATCTGGTATACATTCATATTCTAAAGATGGCATAACAGAAGTCAGAAGAATCCTTGACTTTTTCAATGACGTGGATAAAATCCAGTCTATAACCCACAGCCATGTGTCCATTTCTCCACTCCATACAATGGTCCCTCTTTTATACTAATATATTTCCTTTGTTAATGATCACCCCCTTAAATTTTGAGCAAACTAGAGACTCTAAAACTATGGGAAATATTCCAGAACATTGTTATGTGCCACAGAGATATAGTAGAGGGCAGCATCCAGATGAAACACAGGAGAATGGGATTTAGAGATGTTTTCACACAGGAATAACTAAAGACTCTTTGAGTTAGAAATTCCCACTCCCAAGGCTCTCTCATTCACATCTCTTTCTTCAATATACTTAGGATACTCATTCTGTCCCTGTATTACATATTATAAGAATTAAAAACATGGAGTGGTAGGGCACAATTAGGGCATTTTATGAGAAAACAGTAGCATGCACACACACACACACAATCATTGTTTTTCTTGAATTGGTG